>NC_067399.1:270741455-272081455 GCF_016432865.1 Antechinus flavipes
CATAAAGAGGAAGCGGTTAGCAGAATGGATTAAAAGCCAGAATCCTACAATATGTTGTTTACAGGAAACACACCTGAAGCGGGGAGATACATGCAGGTTAAAGGTAAAAGGTTGGAGCAAAATCTACTATGCTTCAGGTGAAGTCAAAAAAGCAGGGGTAGCCATCCTGATCTCAGATCAAGCTAAAGCAAAAATTGACCTAATTAAAAGAGATAAGGAAGGACACTATATCTTGCTAAAGGGTAGCATGGATAATGAAGCACTATCTATATTAAACATATATGCACCAAGTGGGGTAGCATCTAAATTCTTAAAAGAGAAACTAAGAGAGCTGCAAGAAGAAATAGACAGTAAAACTATAATAGTGGGAGATCTTAACCTTGCACTCTCAGAATTAGATAAATCAAACCACAAAATAAATAAGAAAGAAGTCAAAGAGGTAAATAGAATACTAGAAAAGTTAGATATGATAGATCTCTGGAGAAAATGTAATGGAGACAGAAAGGAATACACTTTCTTTTCAGCAGTTCATGGAACCTATACAAAAATTGACCATATATTAGGACATAAAAACCTCAAACTCAAATGTAGTAAGGCAGAAATAGTAAACGCATCCTTTTCAGACCACGATGCAATGAAAATTACATTCAACAAAAAAGCAGGGGGAAGTAGACCAAAAAATAATTGGAAACTAAATAATCTCATACTAAAGAATGATTGGGTGAAACAGCAAATCATAGACATAATTAATAACTTCACCCAAGAAAACGATAATAATGAGACATCATACCAAAATGTATGGGATGCAGCCAAAGCGGTAATAAGGGGAAATTTCATATCTCTAGAGGCCTATTTGTATAAAATAGAAAAAGAGAAGGTCAATGAATTGGGTTTGCAATTAAAAATGCTAGAAAAGGAACAAATTAAAAACCCCCAGTCAAACACTAAACTTGAAATTCTAAAAGTAAAAGGTGAGATCAATAAAATTGAAAGTAAAAAAACTATTGAATTGATTAATAAAACTAAGAGTTGGTTCTATGAAAAAAACCAACAAAATAGACAAACCCTTAGTAAATCTGATTAAAAAAAGGAAAGAGGAAAATCAAATTGTTAGTCTTAAAAATGAAAAGGGAGAACTCACCACTAACGAAGAGGAAACTAGAGCAATAATTAGGAGTTACTTTGCCCAACTTTATGCCAATAAATTCGACAACTTAAATGAAATAGAAAAATACCTCCAAAAATACAGCTTGCCCAAACTAACAGAGGAAGAAGTAAATATCCTAAACAGTCCCATCTCAGAAAAAGAAATAGAACAAACTATCAATCAACTCCCTAAGAAAAAATCCCCAGGACCAGATGGATTTACATGTGAATTCTACCAAACATTTAAAGAACAATTAACTCCAATGTTATATAAACTATTTGAAAAAATAGGGATTGAAGGAGTCCTACCAAACTCCTTTTATGACACAGATATGGTACTGATACCTAAACCAGGTAGGCTGAAAACAGAGAAAGAAAATTATAGACCAATCTCCCTAATGAATATTGATGCTAAAATCTTAAATAAAATATTAGCAAAAAGATTACAGAAAATTGTCACCAGGATAATACACTATGACCAAGTAGGATTTATACCAGGAATGCAGGGCTGGTTCAATATTAGGAAAACTATTAGCATAATTGACTATATCAATAACCAAACAAACAAAAACCACATGATCATCTCAATAGATGCAGAAAAAGCATTTGATAAAATCCAACATCCATTCCTAATAAAAACACTTGAGAGCATAGGAATAAATGGACTTTTCCTTAAAATAGTCAGGAGCATATATTTAAAACCATCAGTAAGCATCATATGCAATGGGGAAAAACTGGAACCTTTCCCAGTAAGATCTGGAGTGAAGCAAGGTTGCCCACTATCACCATTATTATTTAATATCGTATTAGAAACACTAGCCTCGGCAATAAGAGTCGAGAAAGATATAAAAGGAATTAGAGTAGGCAATGAGGAAACCAAACTATCACTCTTTGCAGATGATATGATGGTATACCTAGAGAACCCCAGAGATTCTACCAAAAAGCTATTGGAAATAATTCATAATTTTAGCAAAGTAGCTGGCTACAAAATAAATCCCCATAAATCCTCAGCATTTTTATACATCACCAACAAAACCCAACAGCAAGAGATACAAAGAGAAATTCCATTCAGAATAACTGTTGATACCATAAAATATTTGGGAATCTATCTACCAAAGGAAAGTCAGGAATTATATGAGCAAAATTATAAAAAAGTCTCCACACAAATAAAGTCAGACTTAAATAATTGGAAAAATATTAAGTGCTCTTGGATCGGCCGAGCGAACATAATAAAGATGACAATACTCCCTAAACTAATCTATTTATTTAGTGCTATACCAATCAGACTTCCAAGAAAATATTTTATTGATCTAGAAAAAATAACAACAAAATTCATATGGAACAATAAAAAGTCGAGAATCTCAAGGGAATTAATGAAAAAAAAATCAAATGAAGGTGGCCTAGCTGTACCTGATCTAAAATTATATTATAAAGCAGCAGTCACCAAAACCATTTGGTATTGGCTAAGAAATAGATTAGTGGATCAGTGGAAAAGGCTAGGCTCACAAGACAGAATAGTCAATTATAGCAATCTAGTGTTTGACAAACCCAAAGCCCCTAACTTCTGGGAAAAGAATTCATTATTTGATAAAAACTGCTGGGATAATTGGAAATTAGTATGGCAGAAATTAGGCATGGACCCACACTTAACACCATATACCAAGATAAGATCAAAATGGGTCTATGACCTAGGCATAAAGAACGAGATTATAAATAAATTAGAGGAACATAGAATAGTTTATCTCTCAGACTTGTGGAGGAGAAAGAAATTTGTGACCAAAGATGAACTAGAGACCATTACTGATCACAGAATAGAAAATTTCGATTACATCAAATTAAAAAGCCTTTGTACAAATAAAATTAATGCAAACAAGATTAAAAGGGAAGCAACAAACTGGGAAAACATTTTCACAAAGGTTCTGATAAAGGCCTCATTTCCAAAATATATAGAGAACTGACTCAAATTTATAAGAAATCAAGCCATTCTCCAATTGATAAATGGTCAAAGGATATGAACAGACAATTTTCAGAGGATGAGATTGAAACTATTACCACTCATATGAAAGAGTGTTCCAAATCATTATTGATCAGAGAAATGCAAATTAAGACAACTCTGAGATACCACTACACACCTGTCAGATTGGCTAAGATGACAGGAAAAAATAATGATGAATGTTGGAGGGGATGCGGGAAAACTGGGACACTAATGCATTGTTGGTGGAGTTGTGAACGAATCCAACCATTCTGGAGAGCAATCTGGAATTATGCCCAAAAAATTATCAAATTGTGCATACCCTTTGATCCAGCAGTGTTTCTATTGGGCTTATATCCCAAAGAAATACTAAAGAAGGGAAAGGGACCTGTATGTGCCAAAATGTTTGTAGCAGCCCTGTTTGTAGTGGCTAGAAACTGGAAAATGAATGGATGCCCATCAATTGGAGAATGGCTGGGTAAATTGTGGTATATGAATGTTATGGAATATTATTGTTCTGTAAGAAATGACCAGCAGGATGAATACAGAGAGGACTGGCGAGACTTACATGAACTGATGCTAAGTGAAATAAGCAGAACCAGGAGATCATTATACACTTCGACAACGATATTGTATGAGGACATATTTTGATGGAAGTGGATTTCTTTGACAAAGAGACCTGAGTTTCAATTGATAAATGACGGACAAAAGCAGCTACACCCAAAGAAAGAACACTGGGAAACGACTGTAAACTATCTGCATTTTTGTTTTTCATCCCGGATTATTTATACCTTCTGAATCCAATTCTCCCTACGCAACAAGAGAACTGTTCGGTTCTGCAAACATATATTGTATCTAGGATATACTGCAACATATCCAACATATAAAGGACTGCTTGCCATCTAGGGGAGGGGGTGGAGGGAGGGAGGGGAAAAAAAATTGGAACAGAAACGAGTGTCAATTTAATGTAATTATTAAATAAAAAATTAAAAAAATAAATAAAAAAATAAAGAGCAAGAGAGACCCTCAAAAGCAATAAATGGAGATACAAAAGAAAAAAAAATCTTATTAAGTGGCACCTTAGAGTTTCCTTTGTAATTCTCCAATCAATAGTTATTTAGAGCATTTTTTCCCATATGACTATAAGATAGCTTGATGTCTATGTTTGAAAACTGACTGTTCTTATCCTTTGACAATTTATCAATTGGGAAATGACTTATAATCTTAAAAATTTAACTCAATTATTTCTATATTTGAGAAATGAGGCCTTTATCAGAGATCCTTGATATATATATATATATATAAATTTTTTTTTTACCAGCTTTCTGCTTTCTTTCTAATCTTTGTTACACTGGCTTTGTGCAAAATATTTTTAATTTGATATAATCAAAATGATCCATTTTACATCCTATAATGCTCTCTATCTCTTATTTGATCACAAACTCTTCCCTTATCCATTGATCGGAAAGACAAATGATTCCATATTCACCTAATTTTCTTATGGTTATCATCTTTTTTTGTGTGTAAATCATGTATCCATTTTGACCTTATCTGGATATGGTGAGTCTATACCTCATTTCTGCTATACTACTTTCCAGTTTTCTGAGCAGTTTTTGTCAAATACTAAATTACCATGGTCATTTATTACTATGTAACCTGTTCCACTGATCTACCTTCTCAGCAAGTACCAGATTCTTGAGATATGGTATCACCAGGGCACTTTCCTTCACAGTTTTTCTTGATATCCTTAGTCTTTCATTCTTCCAGATGACTTTTGCTACTATTTTTCTAGCTTTATAAATTAATTTTTTGCTAGTTTGATTAGTATTACTCCAGCATCTTTGCCAAGAAAATCCCAAATGCAGTCAGAAGAGTTGGAAATGACTGAAACAATAGAACAACAATAAATGGTAACTCATACTTGGTCTAGCATTTCAAGATTACTTTCTTCATAACAACATTGAGTATTAAACAATAAGTAGCATACATATTATCACCTTCATTTTATAGATAAAGACATTGACACCCAGAGGTGATGTAAATGACTCATGGGTCACATAATGTTGGAGCTAGTACCTGAGCCCAGATCACTTGATTCTGGGACCAAACTCTTTCCACTATATCTTGGTACCTGTCAAAAAAGTGAAGAAAATGAAACCAAAAGGGCCTGAAGAATTTTGCAAGATCCCTCAGACTGTAATAAAGCTGTTACTGTGAGAATCAGGTTTCCTGGCTTTTATTCCCCCTGACTTTGAATTCTGGTTTTATTAATTTTACTAGCTAAATGACTTTGAGACTTTCATTTTCTGCATTTATATTTAATAATAGGTTAGAAAGTGGACCTGTGTCAGACAATGAAGATGGTTTTCTCTCAAGAAATTTGAGGAAGAAGAAAGGGAGAGGAAGCTCAGTCCTCTGAGGGTCGTTATTAGACTTGCCCTCCATTTGATGTCTTGTGATCTTCATGAGCTGAGCATTTGTCTCCCTGTGCCTCTTTCTATAAAATCTTTGAAAGCTGCTGTTCAGAGTCACTGCTATTAGACCAGGAGGTAATGTTTATTATGTTAAGATTTGATTTCATTCTGAATGAAAATGGGGGTAGTTGAACTCTATCTTTCTCTCCTTGATCTAGTTTATGAAAATATTTTGAAAATTGTATATGACTACATGTTTTTATCAGATATAATTTTTTTTTGTAATAGGGGATTTCCTGGCAAGAAAATACTGTCACTATAGTTAGTCACCTAGGCTTCCTACAACTGGTTTTATAGAAATCTGTGGGGAATTCCAAAGCTAATGGTCTCACCTAGGATCATACAATCTTTATGTGTCAGAATACACATTCAAACCTAGATTAAAACATAATTACTGTCCCTGAGAGAGTTAAACATAATTACTGTCCTTGAGAGGTTAAGTGGAAAAATAAGGTGTATCCACATATAATGATAACTGATTGCATTATATAGAATAGCATAAACGCCAAATGAGCAGTATAGAAAATAAGTACTATTGGAAAACAGAGGAGAAAGAAATAGTGATAGAGCAAGATAGTCAGGGAAAGTTTCATGGAAGAGAGGGGACTTGATCTGGGAAGAATAAATACCATTTCTATGAGAGAAGATGGAGGGGGAAACATGAACAGAAGCTGGAAAACAGAGTTTATTCCTGTGTAGTCACATTTCAGGACATAGCTATATTATCATGCCTTACAGAAGACAATTTATATATTCTATTCTGGTGAGATCAATTTTTTTAAATTTTACTATTTTTATCATTTGTTTGGATAAGCCTTAATTCCTTAACCAAAGCTCCGTATTCCTGTTTTTTGTTTTAAAGTTACACCCTTTAATAATTAGGTTATGTATTCAATTTGATATTATTGTTATATATAGTGTAAAATGCTGTTCTAAAACTAGTCTCTATCAGACTTATTTCTAGTTTCCTTAACAATTGTTGTCAAATTTGGAAATTTTTGCTAAGTAACTTATGTTTTCAGATTTGTCAAATACTAGGTTAATTGAATAATTTATGGTTTTCCCTTGTTTAAATTATTAATCTGAATTACTTATTAAATTTTAATTATTACCAAGGAATTTTGATGATAACTGATTTATAATTTAGCTAGAGGTTTGAAAGTGCTATTTTTCCTTTTTATTTTTTAAAGTTTAATTGTTGTGCTTTGGTTTTATATGATATTTATAGATTATTCTCACTTCTTGCTATTCTAAATCTTTTATTCCTTCAAGTGTATTTCATTTTTATTTTGTCCAATTCTGTAAAATATTCCTTTGTACTTTTGATTGTGATAGCACTAAAACCATACATTAATTTTGGTAGATTATAATTTTTATTATATTGGCATAAATGTTCCTCTTATAATTTAAGCTGTTCTTTATAAAATATTTTGCAATTCTACATATTTAGGAATTGACTACATTTTGGTAGATGAACTCCCAGATATTTTATGCATTTTGTAGCTATTTTGAATGCAACTTCCCTATTGCCTCTTGGATGTGGTTATTATTGTAGAGAAATGCTAATAATTTTTGTGGGTTTATTTCTAGCCTGCAACGGTTCCTAGAAGTATGGATACATGTCTTAAACTAAGGCTCAAAACAAGGCAACCCCAGTTCCAGGTTCTACCTGGAGGCCATATGTCTCCTTCTGCAGAGTCACCTATTGAGGCTCCATCATTAACCCGGCACTAAAATGAACACATTTATATTATAAATGGCATATAAAAGTTAATTATTCAGTGAGTGACTTTTCATGTTTTACATATGCTTCCAAAAACTGACTGCAAATCATTCCCAGAGAGAAAATCCATGAAATGAGCCTTTCCTATGAGACCCTTGGCATATAACCAAGCAACTTTCCACCCTGAAACTGGGGGAAGCTGCAGACGGGACAGGGAAAACTTCAAGAGGAGTTAAAAGATCATGCTGCAGGGAGCCCATTGCTAGGCTTTTTACCATGTGAAATCCCACAGAGTAGAGATTATGAGTGAGAGCTAGGAAGGAGCAGAGGCACAGGGATAGACAGGAGCAAGAATCAAGAAAAGGGTAGGGGTGAGGATGGGTGGAGAGGGCACCCTGCTGGGAGACACCTGCAGCTCATTCCTTCAGTGATCCTAATCCATCATTTTCTTTTTGTCTTTGAAAATGGCCCTCAGGGAGAGACCCAGGGCAAACACAGGGAGCTGGGTGTACTTCTCATCTTGTTCTCCTTCCTCACTCCCAGCTGGAAACAAATAACTCAAAACTGGTCTGTTTTCTGGCAGTTCCAATTTATTTCAGGCCCCATTTGCAGTGCATTCTTCATAGGCAAATTCTTTCAGGGAAAAACAGAGATGATTCCATAGAAAGTGTCAGGAGGGTGAGAATCATGGGTGGTGATATTTAAACACTTTCAATTTTAAAGACCCCTTCTTCTCCCCACCTCCATTTTATAGCAACAATGGGGGACCCAAAAAACCAGCTGGCTTTAGGAAAGGGATCAGAAATGCCTCTCCTCTTTAATTGAACTATTCAAGGGTTAGAGTAGGAATTTTGGCCAAGACAGATTTCACAGAAACACAGAAAGAACCAGTACAGGGTGGAGATAAAAATGTGACTCAAAGAAAAACAAAACAAAACAAAAAACAAAAATGAAACAGGCCAACTATTATTAGATGGGGATGGGGAGTGGTTTATGGGCAGGAATAACAGAGAATGACCTAGGAGTCAAAATGGTAGATAATAAAGCCCCCTCAGTTTTTTAGTTAACAAGATCAAGCTGCAGTTAAATTAATCAAGCAGGATACTTAGATGTCTACATGGGAGTCTATTATGGTGGAACTATGAAATCAACCTTCCTAATTTTTTGGCCACAGTGTGAGGTTAGGTCTTTACTACTCTGCTGTATTCATTCTGGGGTCCTCAGGGGAAAAAAGGAATAAGGGGAAGAGTTGGAGAAGGTTCAGATAAAGTCAGTAGAATAACTAACAGGTTGACAAACCGGTTATAGCAAGTTAACATAAGTGAAAATCTGAGAAACTGGGATTATTCTCTCAGAGAAATGAAGAGGTAGAGGAAGGAGAGAGAGAGAGAGAGAGAGAGAGAGAGAGAGAGAGAGAGAGAGAGGTTAGACCATTGCCTAGGCATATAATTGGCACTATTCTCTCTGTATGATGAATATAGAATTCTTCAGGGGAAGGAGGACCAGCTCTGAAGTAACAGGAGCTGAGTTCAAATGTAACCCCTCATACCTATTGTGTGACCTTATGCAAATAAGTCACTGAAGCTGCATTGAGCTTTTTTCCTCATTTGCTCAAACCCCACCTTCTATTAGAAACTTTTCCCAAGCCGCCTTAATCCTGACACCTTTTTTCTGTTGATTTTCTTTAATTTATTCTGTTATATTTTGTTTGTATGTAGTTTTTAGCAAGTTATTGCCCCAATAGATTGTGAGGTCCTTGATCATTTTTATTAGGGGAAGGGGTACCTTTCTTTGTATTCCCCAGCTTAGCGGTGTCTGGCACAGAGTAGAAGTTTAATAAATTATTTTTGATGACTCCTTAAGTCAAAGTAAAAGCATGCATAGAAAAAAGGAATGAATGAAGGAGACCTGGATTTAAATCCTATCTTTGACAGATATAATCTGTGAGACCTATCACAATGCCCAGGGCACATGATACTTTAAATACTAAAGAGGGAGCTTCCTCAGTGGAAAATCTCTTTAAGAATGAAATCACAAGGCTGAACCAAAAATAAAAAGCATTTGGCTGACAATTGGGAAAATAAATTTTGAAAAGGAAGGGCAGCGATGTGGTATACTAGGTAAAGCAGCAGTTCTGGAATCAGGAGGACCTAAGTTTAAGGCTGGTTTCAGACACTTAATAGCTGTGTGAACCTGGGCAAGTCACTTAACTTTGTTTCCAAAATAAACAAATAAACAAAAAAGGAAGTTGATAAAACAGAGGAGCCCAAGGAATCTGCATCTGAAAGTCTTTAAAAGTGGTGTAGAGTCTCATCCATATGATTCCACCTGAAGACATAGATATACTACAATTCTTACTATTATTTCTTTATTTTAAACTTTTCCTCAATGCCTCTTGGTGCTGGAGAGGATTGTTATTGTTGTTGTTTGTACTTTGTTCTCTAAGAGGACCATGACATCAGGGATGGTGATGGTGACATGCAAGTGAGTTAAATTGAAGTGAGGGAGGGCTGTGCAAGGTCACCTGCCTTACTTTCACCTCCAGAACCACCTGGGTCCAGTGGCAAGATATAGATGAGGGCAACTGGAGATGGCCCTGCATATGCAGAATGTTAGTAGACCCTATAGTAAGTAATTTGCTCAACCAGCAGATGGCATCAATACATAGTCAAAACACTTGGGATGACCAGCCGGTTTTCCCAAGAGCTATATTAAAAACACGGTTCTCTCCAATTTGAGGATGTATTAAGACTTATGTAGGATGTGTATCTGTACAGGGACATAGCTGTCCTGGGATCTTGGAAAGGGAATGACTCTCAGGAGTGCTTTCCCTACCTTCTTCCCACCACTGGGTTTCCCCTTAGAGTTCCTTAATATAATTAAAAGAAACTGCCACCAAGAAAAATACCTGCAACCAAAACCTTCAGTCAGAGAGTCAACCCTGTGAAACTACCTTAATCTTGCTGTACAGAGTAAAAAAAGTTAGCTATGGAAATATTTGTTAGAACTGCCTCTCCAAATTCATAGCACAGGAAATTCTTCACTTTGAATGGAGCCAATGCTGATGGAAGAAGAGCATGTGGAAGGTTAAGAACAGAAAGATAACCCTTGATCATATGGAATGTATGGGTCTCAAAGGCAGGGACCGTTTAATTTCTGTCTTTGTAACTTTAGTGCCTGTAACTTAAAAACTCGTTGAATGATTGATTGATTTAGAATATTTTAAGGATTTTTTTTTTTCTTTTTGAATCTGTTTTCCCCAGGGTAACATTAAACTGAGTTTATTCTCTTGAATAGTAGAGGAAAATTCTTAAAATGTTAAAAAAAAATTCTTGGTTCAGTAGCCTTCCAAGATCTATGCTGCTCACCCAGAAAGAGATAATTTATAGATGTCAGTGTTGGGAGGGGACCAGAGCAAGAGGAGTTGAAGAGTAGTCTGAAGTAGGATTTCCAAGCCAAGGCATGAGCATATATTTGCATGCTCTCTCATGCTGCATTCCCAAGGCATTTCCTGAGTCAACATGAAGTCCACTTAATGGCAAAAACATTAGAATTAGAATGAGGGATTGGATTCAAATTCTGACTGCCATTTCATATCAGTGTGACTTTACTTAGCTCCCTTTTCCTACCTGGCTTTTGCTTCTTCAGTCCCCCCAAAGGGGATCAAACTAAATGATCTCTGAGATTGCTTTCAGGCTTAAATCTATGATTCTTAGATGATTGGGAGGTGGCAGTCGGTCATGGATTCAAATCCCAGCTCTGCCACTTACTATCCAGGTGACTTCATAGAAGCCACTTGATTATTTTAGATATCTGCTAAAACCCTTTCCACCTCTAAATCTATGATCCTAAGATTCTTGGTTTTTCATTTATTTGTTACTTTAGGAAATTCAATCTTTTTTTGGAGGAGAAATTATCTTTTTAGCATGCAGATATTTCATGTTGTCAGGTCAATTGTCAACTATGAAGGCAAGGATTTGATTGAAAAAATTATTGTTATTTTCTTACTTGTTCATTGGTTGATTGACTGAACAATAGCACTATTAAAGCAATGGAGAAGATTGAAGTCAAAAATCTTTTTGCCAGAAAGACAAGGGACTTTTTTATCTTTGTGGTTGTGGTTTGTGTTGAAATGATATGGTAAAGGCAGATTTTCTTGAGGTGGGGAGGAAAGGGGAATCCATGAACAAATACTCTCTCTCTAGTTCTGACTTTGAAAACAAATTTCTTTCTTCTGGATTATTTCAGATGTCAAAGGCAATGGAACTGACATCAATACCCAGCAGGCCACAGATTATGGTTGACTCTAATGATTGCCTTCTGTTGTGTTTATTGTTCTAGATGTTAATATATAGAATAAATGACAGTCTTTTAATTGAAGGTTGGAAATGCTACATGTGAAGGCGCTTGGTGACATCATCATTAATTACTGAAGTGAAATCCAACACACTTTTCTGGCCAGGAAATTACAGCCTTGTGGGTTCCCTTCCTATTTGTGTATGCAGAAAAGAGCCAGCAACCAGCCTGGAAGACCTTTACTCACAAGTCTTTGGGGTAAGAAATGGAGAATAGAGAGGTATTATTAGGAAACTAACAAGTGCTGGGTGACCACATTTGTTTTCACAGGAAGTCTTGGCTAATCACCATCCCAACACAAAATTATCCTTTAGAATATTTGAATGGAGAAATGGAGAAATGAGGATAATTTCCTTCCTTTCTGCAAAAAAAGAGCCAGGAATGTCTTTACTGCTTTTTCCTTGTTTAGGTAATGGAGCATTGAAAGTTTCATAAGAGAGAAGTCTGACTCTAGTGTCAGAAGATTTAGGGTCAAATCTTTTCTCTGATGTGACTTATGGGACAATCATTTAACCTATGGCCTCTAAGGTACTTTCCAGATTTATATTTTTTATACCATGAATAGAATCACAGAATCTGAGTTGGAAAAGTTATTGAGTCCCAAGAATATCTAAATAGGAATTCCCACTAGACATTCCTTCAAACCTCTGCTTGAAGATTCTAGGACAGTGAATTCACTAACCCCTGGAGTAGCCCATTCCAATTTTATTCAATTGTAATTTTTAGGAAGTCTTTCCTTATGTGAAACTGAAACCTTCCTTTCCCCAACTTTAATTCAATAATAATAATTTAATACAAAATAGGGTAATCTAGAAGTCAGAATGGAGGAGGTAAGTTTGAAATTGCTTTCACTGCGACTCAGAAAGATGTGATATGAGACAGAAAGATGATTCTGGATGATTATTCCTTATTTAAAATGAATAGAGTAAGGAGATAGTATGATAGTATTTTAAAATAAGAAGATATATTCATGTAAGGAAGTGTAAGGAACTGAGTGGATGAAAATATAGTAAAAAAGATTTGGGTGAAGATCAATGGAAGGAGATTCAGGAATAATATTAATTTGGGATTACAGACCATGAAGACATTCCATTGCCTATTTCTGTGTCTGCACAAGTAGTCAATTTCCCAAGTCTTAAGGCACCCTTTTATCCATCTCATTATATCCTGAGTTTACTTTATAGCAAAACTCTGGTGATATATTATACATAAAAACTTTTCTGACATCCCCTGTTGCTCCAACTCATACAATAGCTTTTTTCCTCCCAGAGGCAATTGGGGTTAAGTGACTTGTCCAGGGTCACAGAGTCAGATTTGAACTCAGGTCCTCTTGGCTTCAGGGTTGGTGCTGTATCCACTATATGAACTAGCTTCTCCACACACTAGCTTTTAGTGTTCTCTTCCTCTTGAATGTACTTTGTACATATTCTGCATTTATTTAACTGTGTTGTCCTCCAGATCTTATTTGTAGATAATATGGAGATAATTGCATCTTAGCTTACAATAGTTCAGAACCTCTCAGATATGATCTATGACCATTCAAAAATATGGTTTAACTATTTACCCAGAAAAAATCAAATACATGAAGGATGCTTTTGGTCTATAATTGGATAGATACCTATAGAGTTCATCCATCATTATATACATATGGTATATGAATAATATATGCATATTCATTTACCATATATTCATATACCATATATCTACAATATATAGATTGTATACCATATATATCGTATATACATACATACCAGATATAGATTATATATGATATATATGGTATATATTCTATATAGTACTTTCCAGTATATTCTTCACCACACTACTATATATGTGTGTATAAATATATATAATGCATTATATTATATATCATACATTATATATACATTCTCACACTTCTAACAGTATAGTGAAGAAAGTACAGGATTTGGAATCAGTGAATCCTGGGTTCAAATTCTACATTAATTCTGAAACTATGGGTAAGTCATTTTATCTATCTGTGCTTCAGTTTTATTGTTGTAAATTGAAGGGATTGAACTTGGTTCCCAAGTTCTCTTCTAATTCTAAATTTATGATTCCATATAACGTAGATAGATTAAAGCAATGGGTAATTAATTGGGCCAGAACTGAACAGTAAGAGAATAAATTATATTGTCTTTGAGAAAAAATATTTTAATTGCCCCAAACTTCTTCCTGAAACAAAAGTACAGTTTTTTTTTTAATACTAATATTACCCCAGTATTGCTATGTGGCCATGAAACATGGGATGAATGAATGAACTGAAAAGTATTTATTAAGATCTACTCTGTGCAAAGAACTGAAGCTAAAAGTAACAAAACAAGAGAGATTCTATTCTCAGGGGGCTCATATTCTAATAGAGAGAGGTTTCAACTACAAGTTAAATGGAAAGGTCCAGTGGCCATTAAGGTTCAGTTGGAAGGCAGACATTAATTTATTGTCCTTAATGTTATTTGTATGGATCAAACCATTTCTTTTTTTAAAGTGCAAAACATTTTGATGTTGAAAAATTTCTTTTCCAGGTAATCTCAGTAGCTTTAACTGTCAAGGAGTCAGGAGTTGTAACACTTGTAGATGTGATTACCAAATTAAAAATTTCAAACCTTAAAGTGTTACAAATAAATGTTAGTTCCATAACGATGGCTTCCCAGGATGATAATTTTATAAGCTGTGCTGGAAACAGGTATGCTGCTTGGGAGGTGCTGTTATTCCTAGGCTGGTAGTCTCAGCGGTGTTTGGTGGTGGTGGTGGGCCATTTCCCCACAAGGCTTGGTGTTTTGGATGATCCTGGAGAGGTGGTAGTAGTTGGAAACAAAATCAATCATTTAGAGGCCACTGCTTTTCCAGAGTTCTTGGGCGGAGGGTGCTGGGTTGTCTCCACTGAAGAATGAGGATGAGGTTTTGGCCAAAATAGCATTTTTGGCTTTACCAGTATGGAATATGCCGACTTCTATTTCTCTCTCCGAGTGTCTTGCTGCTTCAGGGAGGTTGGCTTGCCTGTTCCATGGATGGCAGTTTTTTGGCCATAGGTATTGGTGTTTAGCTCTTTTTCACAGGGATAGCCTTATTGAATGATGACTATAAGAGAGGCTTGGAAACAGGGATATTTATCTTAGAGGGCAGTAAATAATTATATCCAAAGAATTATAAATGATTATCACTCAGAGGTGCATGGAATGGTGCATGATGGATTCCAGTAGTTTAAAATATATGATAAATAAGAAATTATGGATAGGCAGAGTAAAGGATGACACTAAAGAAACATGTGAACCATAGAAAATATAAGATGATCATGTGGGAAGGGTGATAGATAACTGAAAGACAGCCTATGGGCTTCACTGGTATCCTCAAATTATCAAGAGAACACTCTAACACATTGGGTGGAATCCCAATGGTGAACTTTTGGAAAGACAGATATAGGATGTAGAAATACTCCCTGAAATGAAATGATAGAAATGAAAATAATTGTTTGGATGTCTGTGTATGTGAATGAATGAATGAATGAAAAAAAAAGTATTTATCAAGTACATATTGCTTTCAAAGGGGTTTATGGGGTATTCAATAGGACCAGTACCTCTGGTAGAAGGTTTACGGAATCCTTTTCAAGCCTGCTTATTTACCTTTTCTGAATTCTTACTTGTGGTTCCAAGAAGCTGCAGCATGTGCAGTGGCCACACCTTGGTAAAACTATCTCTGCAAATAAGCCAAGCCAGGTTGAGAGTAACTGATAGGTTTCAAACTATATTAGGGGCATGTCTATTTGAAACATTTGAAAATTTTTCACCAGGTAAGAACAATTTGTTCCATAAGTGACCATGAAAACAGTGAAAGTAAGGAGAGCTTAAGAGCTTGGTCTGACATCGGAGATGCTCAAGTCATCCCCTGAATACTGGGCCATTGCCAGTCTTCTTGAATTTTGTCCTGTTACTGGACTTCAGTGACTAAAAAAGAGACAATGAGCTGATGACTTTGTGCAACTCTGTCTCATTTAAATTCAATTCATCAACTTTGTGATGTTATAGTTTTCATTAAAAATGAAAGACAAATAGCACTTATATTCAAAGCATTATGCTAAATGCAGAATATATAAACAGAATAAGTGAGAGAGTTCCTTTTCTTGAGGAACTCACATTATAATGGGAGTCTGGCTACATATAGTGTATACAGGGAAACTTCAACTATCCATATGTCTACTGAAACTTTCTTCTTGTCAAAAGTAAAACAGCAAATAATTTCTTAGCTAATCTTGTAAATAATTTCATCCTTCAAAGATAGAGGTAGACAAAAAGAGATTGCATGTCTTGAATCTAATTAGTAAGGATAACCTCATTTCTGAAATGGAAAAGCTAATAAACCCTAAGAAGTGTTCATCTCATTAGAGAGTTCATGATGGAGTAGAAGAGGAAAGTTAGCTTTGACATGCATTCTAGATTTGGAGAGACTATAAAAAACAGATGTAGAAAGAATAAATATTGCCTAATGACCCAAGATTCTATAGGGGGAATTGTTCCAAGAAGGATAAAGGATCTTAAGAATAAAATCCTGAGGAGAAAGAAATAATACTGATGACAAGGAAAATCAGGAGATGGAGAGACCTTTATAGTGGTACTGAGAGCTCATTAACTAAGTTAGGTGTTCTCTCTCTCTCTCTCTTTCTCTCTCTCTCTCTCTCTCTCTCTCTCTCTCTCTCTCTCTCTCTCTCTATCTATCTATCTATATATATATATATATATATATATATATATTCTGATCCGCTGGTAAATGAGAATTAAAAACAAAGAACTAGAAAATTCTATTGAGAATAATGTTCTGGATCAGAATAAGTCAAAGCTGACAACTGACGCTAAGGAAAACTCATAAATGTTTTAGCTGTTTTTAGATGGGATAATAAAAGAAAGACTAGAACTACTATTCAGAGTAGATGGGATGATGATTATGGTTGACATTGAGAAGGCTGAAACAGCTCTTATTTTGCCTCTTTTCTTTTCCAAGAGAATAGAACCAAAAAAAGAGAATAACATGGAGTTGAAGCTTAAAATAAGTGAAGGGATGGTAAGAGTGGCCTCAGATGCCTTCAAGTCACTATTTTTGTTATTTAATCATTTTTTGTTAGGTTTGAATCTTTGTGACCCCATTTGGGGGTTTCTTGGCAAAGATATTGGGGTGGTTTGCCATTTCCTTCTCCAACTCATTTTACAGATGAGTAAACTTAAGCCCAATAGAGTAAAGTGACTTGCCTAGTGTCACACAGTTAATATCTGAAACTGGATTTGAACTCAGAAAGAGGAGTTTTCTTGACTCCAGATCCGACCACACTGTATACTATGACACCACTTAGCAGATTTTAAGTCATTAAGCATGAACCAAATATATTCTAGTTCACTGAAAAATTGATAGATTCTCAGTGATTGATAAGCTACAACAGGCAATCTTTGAAAGATAACAAAGAATAGGTTACCCAAGACTGGGGAAAGACCAGTGTTCCCTTTTTTTGGAAATTGGAAGGAGTTAGGTTTTATTAAGATATAAAGTCAGTAAGTCAGATTTCGATCTTGGCAAAAATTTAAACTTTATTATTAAAGGTATTTAAAGAGGAAAATAATGATCAATAATACTCAGCATAATTTTATCAAGAATGAACCAAATCTCAACCTGCCATCTGGGAGAGAGGGTGGGGGGAAAGAGGAGAAAAATTGGAACAAAAGGTTTTGCAATTGTCAATGCTGGCAAATTACCCATGCTTATATCTTGTAAATAAAAAAAAGCTATAATTAAAAAAAAGAATGAACCAAACCTATTAGTTGCTAAAGTGGTGAGTAGAAAGAGGCAATATAGATCAGTTCCCAATATGAATAGTTATTGGGATTTGAAGGAGAACTATGATGGATCATCTTAGTCCAAGATTGTAATTTTCACTTAGAAGCAAGTGACTAACTATAACTGTGGAATAAGAACGAATTGAGATGACAGACTCAGAATCTAGAGCTTCAGTCTAGGATGGGAGTATTTGGAGGGCCAGAATTGATCATTGATTTAGCTCCCAGTCCACTCTAGTAGAGTTCCAGAGAGGCCTTTGGGCTGACAGTCTTCTGAAGGTGAATACAGAAGGCATGATGATGAAGGGACTAATTGTCTTATGCTCTATGAACATTTACCTGTGCTAAGACTTGAAGAGAAAGGCAGCACCTTTGGTACATGAGTCAGATCTAAGTGTGGGACATGAATCAGATCTATATGTGGGGGATGAACTTAGTGAGATTGAAGGAAAACAAGTGTTTAGGAACAAAAGCAACGGGGCCTTGTAGAGCAAAGTAATGACTGAATGGTCCAAAACAAGCAGGGGAATGCCATGAAGCAGAGCTCACCAGAGGCAGTGAGTTGGATTCCTGTGAAGAAGTGGTAATTCTCAGACCTCACATATGCCCTGTCTTCTGCCACAAAGGGACAAATGTATCTTTTTTTAAATAGTGTTTTATTTTCCCCCAGTGACATATAAAGGCAATTTTAAACAATTTTTTTTTAATTTTTAAGTTCCAAGTTCTCTTTCTCGACTTTCCTCCACTTCCAGAAGAAATAAGCACTTTGATTTGTTATACATAAGATTCATGTTTAAAGTCAGGCTTAATTGTCCCCTTTCCTACCTTCTACCCAGTTCAGTGCTTAAAATGGGTGTGAAAGTTTAGAATGGAAAGAGGTAGTAAGTAATGGGAGATTAAAGGTTAAGGGTATTGGGAGATGAGACCCCCAGACCCTACACTTAAAGATGAACTCAAATTCATCATATACCTCAAATCCATTCTTATATTCTGTTTTGGGCAAGACTCTTCCTCTATGGCAGGGGTCCTCAAATGAAGGCCCACAGGCCAGATGCAGCAGCTGAGGATGTTTATCCCTCTCACCCAGGTCTATGAAGTTTCTTTATTTAAAGGCCCACAAAACAAAGTTTTTGTTTTTACTATAGTCCGGTCCTCCAACAGTCTGAGGGACAGTGAACTGGCCCCCTATTTAAAAAGTTTGAGGACCCCTGCTATGGTATTGGACTTGGAGTCAGAAAGACCTAGATTGCCCTCCTCACTATCTCTGTGACTCTGGATAAGTCATAAAACTTCTCAGGACCTTAATTATTTCATCTGCAAAATGAAAGAATTGGACTTAACAATCTCTAAGATTATTCCAATTTTGAATCTATGATCCTGGAGACTGGTAAATGACAGTTGATGTTGCCTCAGCAATGACATCATCAATGACAGTTGATTATCCTATATCATTATGTCTTAATTAGGCATACAGACAGGGACTGGACTTATGAATACTTTGGTATAGGAAACTATGTCCTAAGGAATTTGTTCAGCCATTTTTCAGTGTGTTTGACTCTTTGTGACCCAATTTTTTTTTTTTTTTTAACAAAGATACTGGAGTGGGTTTGCCATTTTCTTTTCCAGCCCATTTTTATAGATGAGGAACCTGAGGGAAACAGAATTAGGTAAATTGCTCAGGGTCACATAGCTAGTCAGTATGTGAGGCTAGATTTGAACTGGGAAGAGGACTCTTTCTGACTTTACGCCTAGTGCTCTATCCCTACCTCACTGCCACGATAATTACAATTGTAATTGGGAAAGGCCAAATACTACTCTAGACCTTCTATTTTCTCTTTATATTATGCCTTGGAGCAGATGATCCCATCCTTTCTCAACCAAACTTTGCAGAAGCAATCTGTTTCTACTTTAATTTGTTTCTATTCTAATCTGGACTGAGAATCCCCTAATCTCTTCCCAATGATGGTTGTCACTGGAAGCTTTCTTGGAGTTCAGAAATTGTCCTTTGCTTTTTTTTTTTTTTTATTAATATCTCCAGTTCTTAGCACAGTGCCTGACACATAGCAGGCTCTTAATCAATGACTGTAGGGGAATTGGTCCCTAAGGCAAATGCCATTTTCAACACTCATTGACTAGATCAAAGGTCCTAGTAAAGACAGTATCTTCTCCATTTTCCACTCCCTACCACAATCCCAAGCAATACTGATGGGCACTCAACTAGTGCTTAATACATTTCTGTTCACTTAGAATTTGTTGGGAAGTTTAGATGGTAGGTTTGACTCAAATAATGTTCACAGGGAGAAAACAATGAAAAACTGTTGGAGAGTTCTGCTCTGGTGCTGAAGCCTTCTTTTTTCTCTGTCTTTTTTTGAGGCAGGCTATACTGCCTATATATGTCCACAGGGAGGGGGACTGCTTATTTGGCCCTTCATATTTCTCTTTTTTATGAACCCTTCTAATGAGTGACTAATGACTCAGAACCTAAAATAGGAAAACAAAAAATAGATTGACCTCCTAAAAATCACAAATAAAATGGAGTTGTGCATCAGAGGGCCCATGGCAGACAAGTTTATCAATAGAACAGCTGAAGTGTGATTTCTACCTTGGGACCAAGTGCCTGAATGCTCAAAGGGAAGGGAGTCTCTGGAGGCAGGCAGCTGAGAGTGCCCTCTGTGAGACCTGGTTTAGGAGTAAACCTTGAAATGAAATATAAAAGCAATGGGGAGCTGCTGGAGTAATTGCTGTCAATGGTGGTGTAAGGATACAAGCTTCTACTCCCCGTTCTGGAACAGTTCCCTGTCCCAGGGCTTAGAGTGCCTGGTGGTTGAGAGATGATGTTTGCTGAAATCTGCAAGTGAGGATGGACAAGGCAATTACTAGGGCTTTCAGGGCTTTTTGCTATTGGGGCTATGGTTTGATTAATCTTAGACCTGTCCAAGTGGTCCAGATCCAGCACAGGGAGTTGGGAAGTTGGAGTACAGCATGCATCAATCTCTCTGTAGTCTGTTTTTTCTCCCTTCACTACTAGTGACATACTTCAGACCTAACCCTTTAGTCACTTCAAATACATCACTCTGTCTGACTCTCCTCCTAAAGTAACTATGAAGTTCTCCATTGTAGTAGAATGTCTAAGTACCCAGAGACCCAATAATGCCCACTCCCCTACATAAACTTCCAGCTTCAGTCAAACCAGCTTATTCATTGAGTGCACAACCTCTGAATTCAGATGAACAGATCTTTTCATTGCCCCAAACATGCCATGGGCATTCCTGTTTCTGCAAATTAGCTTAGATTCTTCTCCCTGCCTGTAATACTACGCTCCATCCTTTCTCCTTGTCTGAACAATAACAAAAAATGAATTTTGGCCTCTAGGGGCAGGTAAAATACTTTTGATTTATCTGTAACCCCAGGAATTAGTACAGTGCCCATGCATAGAATGGGCAAATATTTGCCCTGGTGAATGACTTTGGGAAAGAGTACTTTTCTAGATGGAGGGTAAAAATACAGCTCTAAAGAATGAATGGTTTCAACATACTATTTCAGTATGGCCACGTGGTACAGTGGAAAGAAATCTAGATTTGGAGTCAGAGATCTGAGTTCCAATTCTGCCTCTGCCAGTGGGGGAAACTTAGAAAAACAATTTCCCTCCATTGGGCCTTAAGTTTCTTATCTACAAAATGATAGGTGGACTAAAGCAAAGGTTGTTATTGTTGTGGAGTCATGTCAGACTGACTCTGTAACTCCATTTGGAGTTTTCTTGTCACTGATACTGGAGTGGTTTGCCATTTCCTTTTCCACTTCATTTCATATATGAGGAAATTGAGGCAAACAAGATTAAGTTTCTTGCCTAGCTAGTAAATGTCTGAGGCTAGATTTAAATTTAGGAAGATGAATCTTCCTGACTCCAGGCTTAGTGTTTTATCATGGTATCATGTAGCTATTCCTAGAGTAATGGTATCAAACTGAAATAGAAATGGATACCACTAAACCAAAAGATTCTTGTGGGCTTCATATTGTTTTAAAATGTAACATCATATCTATTTTATTATTTTGTTAATTATCTTCTCATTACATTTTAATTTTGTTCCCTCCATATTGGGGGTACTATGAATCTGATGCTTCCTCTCAGTCATACATGGCATTTCAGAATTAGAGGCTTTCTAGGATTCATTCTAGCTTTGAATTTGTGATTCTCTCTGCACAAAGAAGGAGGGATTAGGATGGGAGAAAGTGGATGACCTAGGGCTTTTGGAGGAAACCATACAAACAGTGTATTTTTAGTTTTTTTAAATTTTAAATAAGGGAGAAGGGAAACCATTTTGCACACACCAATCACTCACAAAGTTCCAAGGACTTGCCATATCCAGTACTTCCACAAGATTTTTCTGTGAAATAAGCATGGAATCCTCCTTTATTTTTTTATGTGTGGAAACAAAGTCTTAGTGGCTAAATGTAAAAAGAGAGTGGACAAGCTTGTACTTCCTTAAACTATCTGAAGAGTGTTTATTTATTCATTCATTCATCCATTTATTTATTTATTCATTAATTTATTCATTCATTTATCAATTTATTTATTTGTTTGTTTGTTTTACTGAGGCACTTGAGGTTAAATGACTTGCCCAGAGTCACACAGGTAGGAAGTGTTTGTCTGAGACCACATTTGAACCCCTGACTTCAGGGTTGGTGCTCTACCCACTTTGCCACCTAGTTGCCCTTGAAAAGTGTTTATTAATTTAAATTAGTTGAATAAAGGCCTCAATTCTTAAATATATTTTGTGTGTTTAGATTTGAAAGACGATTTGGCTTAATTGAGGAGTTCTGATTTTGAGAGTCAAGAAGGAGACATATTCAAGTTCCTCGACTACTTCTAGAAATGAAACCTAGTGGGGAATTTTTTTCAGTAATAAACATAAGTTTAATTTCTTCTTTTTTAACATTAAGTTTTTAAAAATTGTTTTAGTATAGATTTTTATTTACAAGATATATGCATGGGTAATTTTTCAGCATTGACAATTGCCAAACCTTTTGTTCCAATTTTCCCCCTCCTTCCCCCTACTCTCTCTCCCAGATGGCAGCTAGACCAATACATTTTAAATATGTTAACGTATATGTTAAATACAATATATGTATATATGAACATGTTGTCCATACAGTTATTTTGTTGTGCAAGAAGAATCGGACTTTGAAATAATGAACCTGTGAAGGAAATCAAAAATGCAGGCAGACAAAAACAGAGGGATTGGAAATGTTATGTAGTGGTTCACACTCATTTCCCAGAGTTCTTTTGCTGGGTATAGCTGGTTCTATTCATTATTGAACAAATGGAACTGATTCGGTTCATCTCATTGTTGAAGAGAGTCACATCCATCAGAATTGATCATCATATAGTATTGTTGTTGAAGTATATAATGATCTCCTGGTCCTGCTCTTTTCACTCAGCATCAGTTCCGGGGGATAAATTTGCTTGATGTGCTTTTTTGATTGTAAAATCAATAATACTTTTATTAGCCTTCTCAAATGACTTGTTTGTTTTGGAAAATACTATAATGTTTTTAAATGTCAAATTTATTTTAAATGTTACATAATTGTGAATAATTATCACTGTTGAAACAAAGTAGTTAAAATGATCTACCCAAGATGACTCCATTAAACCAATAGCAAAACTGGGTCCTAAACAGAGAGGGTCTTCTTAATGCCAGTGTAGTGATCTATCAACTAATTACCTTCTGCTCTCTCTGGCTTCTTTAAAGAACTACTTAAATGCTTCTACAGGAAGCATTTCTGTGTCTCCCTTAATTCTAGCACCTTCCCTCTGCCAATGATTTCCAATTTATCTTGTATATAGCAAAAGAAACGTGAGATGTGCAAAATTATAGAAGCCACCCCAAATGTTCATAGAGACTATTTGTGTTGGACTGTGGCAGAGCATTTTTGGCTTGTATTTGTCTGATCAGTCACAACTGCACACAGTGTAACTTGACTCTAGTAGTGATGTCATTTTAGTCCACTTTGAGTATGAAGGACAACAATCAACCAAGTTTGTTTGTACATAGTTCTTTGCATAATCTCCTTAAATTGTGAACTCCTGGAGAGTAGGATCTATCTCTATCATTTCTTTTTAAATCCCTAGTGCTTAATCCAGTGCTTGGCACATAGTAGAAGTTTAATAAAGGTTTATTGACTGATTGACTTACTTTCCTTAGGAGAGCTTATTATTCCTTTTGGTAATTGGTTCTTAAATTATTATGAAAAAGCCAAGACAGAAAAAACAAGATGAAAGTACAAAGAATGCTGAACTTGTTTGCTAATGTACTGGGCCACAGGACCTGAATTCAAATTCTGCTTCATTTCATTTTTAAAAATTTCTTTTTCTTTTTTTTTTCTTTTTTTTTTTTTTTAAAACTTGTACAGTCTTGGGCACTGAAACAAATTTACCTCTTTAGGTTCACCTGATGCTTGTTTACCTGTGTGATCTAAGACATACCACCTAACTATCCTCAATCTCAATTTCTTCATATGGAAAACAAGGTTCCTTCCAGAATTAGGATCTTACATTCAGCAAGTTCCTTAAGTCAAACATCCTTTTGCCCCCTTTTTCCATGGGGAGCTCTAAAATAGTATGAATTAGAGGTGGTCCATGTGCTGCCCTTTATTATTATTCCAGAGGTGGCAAGTGATTGGAGGTAATTACAGGGAGGGGATTTGCCTGACAAAAGTACTTTTCACTCCCTGCTGAAGGGGCTGTTTCTCTTCTGCATCAGTGACAACTTAATGGTTTGAAAAGAGGAATTCTGCCAAGGACAAATGACACCTACTAATTTCCAGCCTGGACTTCATCCAGAAAGAATATTATAAAGGGATTTTCAATTCTAGGGAGGGTACAAATATCAATGTTTGGTGATGTGCATATGAGATGAGCTGATTTAGTCCCTAACCTTTAGAGGTTTCTAAAGATAAAACTCATTAATGTAGATGGATATGAGAAGGAACAAATCCTTTAAAACAATAACAATGCTAACAATAATTGATACTTTATAGTACTTTACATTTTGCAGAGATGATCTTATTTGAAGCTCATTCTCTTTGGCAACATCTTTGGTTATATGTCTATTCCTTTGATTGGTGAGTTCTTCTCTGACTTTCACTTGAGAAAGTGTTCATCCCAGAACTCCAAATATAACTTAACCCTGACTTTGACTTCTTTCCACTTCACTCCCTCCTCTTAATTTTTTTTTTGCTCTTTCCCAGCTAGAATTTAAGATCTTGAAGGCAGAAGCCTTCTTTCTTTTTGTTTTTATTTGTAGTTATAACTTAGTACAGTAACTACTTTTTGTTATTCACTTGTTTCAATCATGACCCCTTTTGGAGGTCATTTTACAGATGGGGAAACTGAGGCAAATAGTGTTAAGTTGCCCACAAAGGATCACCCAGCTATAAAGTGTGTGAGGCCAGATTGAATTCAGGAAGATAAGTTTTCCTAACTCCAGGCCTAGCACTCAATCCACTACACCATATAGCTGCCCCAACTACCACTTAGTAAACATGCTTAATAAGTGTTCCTCCTGTCTTTGTTCTTTTTCTTTCTTCCTCTTTTTCTTTCCCTTTCTCTTCCTCTCTCTTCCTCTTTCTCTTTCTCCCTTCCTTCCTCCTCTCCCTCCCTTCTTCCTTTCCCTTCCCTCCCTCCCTCCTTTCCCTTCCCTTTCCTTCCTTCCTCCCTTCTTCCTTTCCCTCTCTCCCTCCCTCTCTCCCTTCCCTCCCTCCTTTTCTTCCTCTCTCCCTCCTTTCTTCCCTTCTTTCC
Source organism: Antechinus flavipes (assembly GCF_016432865.1). Lineage (NCBI taxonomy): Eukaryota > Metazoa > Chordata > Mammalia > Dasyuromorphia > Dasyuridae > Antechinus > Antechinus flavipes. The sequence continues at coordinate 270,766,759 of NC_067399.1, forward strand.
TCCCTCTTTTCCTCCCTCCCTCCCTCCCTTCTTTCCTCCCTTCTTTCCTCCCTCCTTTTCTCCCTTCTTTCCTCCCTCCTTTTCTCCCTCCTTCCCTTCCTCCTTCCCTCTCTCCCTCCCTCCCTCCCTTTCTCTCTTTCTTTCTTTCTTTCTTTCTTTCTTTCTTTCTTTCTTTCTTTCTTTCTTTCTTTCTTTCTTTCTTTCTTTTCTTTCTTTCTTTCTTTCTTTCTTTCTTTCTTTCTTTCTTTCTTTCTTCCTTCCTTCCTTCCTTCCTTCCTTCCTTCCTTCCTTCCTTCCTTCCTTCCTTCCTTCCTTCCTTCCTTCCTTCTTTCTTTCTTTCTTTCTTTCTTTCTTTCTTTCTTTCTTTCTTCTTCTTTCTTCTTCTTTCTTTCTTTCTTTCTTCCTTCCTTCTTTCTTTCTTTCTTTCTTCCTTCCTTCCTTCCTTCCTTCCTTCCTTCCTTTCCTTCCTTCCTTCCTTCCTTTCCTTCCTTCCTTCCTTCCTTCCTTCCTTCCTTCCTTTCTTCCTTCCTTTCCTTCCTTCCTTCCTTCCTTTCCCTCTCTCTCTTTCCCTCTCTCTCTTTCCCTCTCTCTCTGTCTGTCTGTCTTTCTCTCTTTTTCATTTTGTCTGTCTTTCTCTTTCTGTCTGTCTTTCTCTCTCTTCCATTCTTTCATTCTCTCTCTCTCATCTATTTGTTAGTGTATCTATTTGTCTTTATCCTATACTATATGAACTATATATATTATCCTCTTACCCTCACCCTTTGTTTACCCACTTTTTGGGAACCTGCACTGAGATATTTTTCTGTTTCTTCTTCTAGGTCTAAGCTGCAGATTATGTGCCAAACTGGTGAATAGGCACTTAAGGAACACTTATTCTCTCAGCTCTTTAGGGAAGGTGATGAAACTCTAGTACTTTTCAAATAGCTCAAAGGACTTCTGTAATAGCTGTAAAAAAAATTTCTCCCTTCTGTATGACAGTGGGACTCAGCAGTCAAATTAATTCATGTGAGCATTATGACATTTAAAACATCAGAGAATTCAGATTAAGCAAGCCTGGGAGCCATATCTAAGAAACAACCTTGATGACCTGAAGAACATCTAGAGCAAGACAATCATGTAGGGGACTTGAAATTTTGTCGTATAAGATGAATTGACTGAAGAAATGGGGATGTTTAATCTGAGGAAGATGCAACATATATAGGGGACTTGGAACCAGCAGACTTGGGTCCAAGTATCTCCTGTTACATATACTTGCTGTATAATTCTGTCCTTGTCACCTAATCTCTTACTGCCCTAAGTAACTTTCTATGCCTATAAATTACAGAATAGTGAGCAATCAGGAGGCATTTATGGTTCAGTGGATGGAGTTCTAGACCTGGAGTTAGCAAGGCCTGAGTACAAATCAGATCAAATCAGATACTTATCAGCTATGTGTCCCTTTGAAAGTCACTTAAACTTGTTTACCTAAGTTTCCTCATTGGTAAAAATGAGCTGGGAAAATTTGCTAAGTAGACATGATTGAATTGACTGAACAGCAAAAACAAAACGTAAACCACATCAATAGAATGGATTCCTCACTGGGAGATCTCTATATCAGTGGAATCACAGGTCCTACTAAAAAATTAAAAAAGATAAATTTAGTTGGGAGTAGTGTTGATGAGAGACAGAGACTCTAAGTTATAATCAAGGTCATTCTATAGGGATATGGCAACTAGGTAGCTTCCAGTTTTAATTGATAATTCTTGACAAGTAGGTACTAAACTCAATTATTTCTTTGTTGCTGAAGAAGTAAATTTTTATAGCCTTGGAGCAAAGATAGCCCAGCCTAAGCTAGTTGTACCTCTGCCTCTATAGTACTTTAAATTTCACATCTGGGATTCCATGATTCCTCCTATTGGTACCCATCCTGTAAGCCTGAGGAAACAGGTATCCTCTGTAGTGAACATGCTCATTAGTCTTATCTTCCAATGCTTGATTATGTAGATATTGCATAATCTAAGGGAGGTCAAAAGGCTTCCAAAAATCAGCTCCTGGACTGGAAATGTGTCTGTTCTCAGGATGGGAAATTTAGAGTGGAGAAACCAAGAAAGGTTATTTTTGAATTATTTCATAACACCAAGCCCTCATTCTAACCTGTGTTCCTGATAACAAAGCTCAGGGATGGAACAAGGTGTGTGCTGCAGATAGAGACTGAAAATGAGAGTCTTCCTTTGTCCATGGGAGTGGAAATCCCATTGTTTGATCATTACATACCCTACACTGGATTTCTAATTTTGGAATCCATGGTTCTTTAGAAGCAGCTAAAAGTCATGACTCTGTGTGACAGTGGGAAGGTAGTAATGGGGATTTCCACTGTCCTACCTCTCAACTCAGCAAAACATTCCAAAGGAATTCCAGATGGTAACTGGACAACCATTAAACATAAACAGTCATTAACTCTTTCTCTACTCACTGACTATGGATCTGCTCTTTCTTGAGATGCATTAGAGAGAGAGTTTTTGTTATATATTCTTAAGGCTTTTCTGTCTATTTGACAACAGGTGGGGCACCATGTACAAAATGTTCTACTTTGGCCTTGTAAGATAGAACAAAGATGCTTTTTTCTAGTATAGAAAAATGGAATGGGTAATACTTCACTAGATCAAATAGAACCAGCTAAAATGCCCTCAAATGAACCTTGTGATTCATTATATGAAAATAATATAAAGAGTAATAAATTCAGTTGAGTGGGAAGGAGATAGTTATTAAAGTAACTCAGGGATGGAATCTCAGGTTTGACTAGACTCATCTTTTCCAATCAATAGAATTTAGAGTCCCATATTCCTTGAAAATATCTAGAATAATTTTAATTATATATTTTGTTTTTACTTTATTTTCTATTTTGAATGTATCTCTCATTTCTCTATGCAGTTAGTCATCCCTTGTAACAAAAATGAAAAAAAGAAGAGTTCAGCAAAAGTAACGTAGAAACTGAGTCTGATGGTGTATGCCATGTTCCATGTCCATAGTCCCTCACTTTTGCAAAGTATGCAATTTGAAATGCATTTCTTCAGACCAAAGGTCTTAGACTTTTTCAACTCTACCAGAGATTCCTGAATGAAGTTCTCTCTTACATATTGAGCAGAAGGGATGATGGTATCACAATTTCATATCACTTCCGAGGTAAATTTTTCTGCTGATAGTGAAGATAGGAAAAACAGGGGTCCTCCTGAAATAAAAAAATTCCAGGGGAGGAGGCTAAATAAGTATATAGTTGAGGATTCCTGTATATAATTGAAGAATAGTAGTAAATTATAATCTGATGGCTACTGATTTCTTTGAACTTTACCCATTGTTAAGTGTGGTAGCTGTAGCACTGAATTTACAAAAAGCCTTCTAAATTTTGCTGCCCTTGTGCAAAACCTCATTTTTTGAGGGTAGTTGTCCTATTTTCATTATTTCCCTTACTTTAAATTCCCTTCTGCATCTGAAATATTGTTATTCTCAAATATGAATCCTAATTTTGTTCTTGTAACATTGAAAAACACAAGCTAGTCTAAGTAAGTCTTACTTGTCATTTTTTATTATTATTATAGCTTTTTATTTACAAGATATATACACAGGTAATTTTTCAGCATTGACAGTTGCAAATCCTTTTGTTCCAACTTTTTCCCTCCTTCCTCTCACTCCTTCCCCCAGATGGCATGTTGACCAATATATGTTAAATATGTTAAAGTATAATAAGTTAAATACACTATATGTATACATGTCCAAACAGTTATTTTGCTGTATAAAAAAGAGTTGGACTTTGAAATAGTGTACCATTAGCCTGTGAAGGAAATCAAAAATGCAGGAGGACAAAAATAGAGTGATTTGGGAATTTTATTCAGTGATTCATAGTCATCTCCCAGAGTTCTTTCCCTGGGTGTAGCTGGTTCAGTTCATTCCTGCTCTATTGGAACTGATTTGGATCATCTCATTGTTGAATAGGCCCATGTCCATCAGAATTGATCATCATATAGCATTGTTGTTGAAGTATATAATGATCTTCTGGTCCTGCTCATTTCACTCAGCATCAGTTCATGTAAATCTCTCCAGGCCTTTCTGAAATCATCCTGCTGGTCATTTCTTACAGGACAATAATATTCCATAATATTCATATACCACAACTTATTCAGCCATTCTCCAATTGATGGGCATTCACTCAGTTTCCAGTTTCTGGCCACTACAAAGAAGGCTGCCACAAACATTCTTGTACATACAGGTCCTTTTCCCTTCTTTAAGATCTCTTTGGGATATAAGCCCAGTAGAATCACTGCTGGATCAAAAGGTATGCACAGTTATCAAATCATCTTTTGTGCATAGTTCCAAATTGCTCTCCAGACTGTCTGAATGTATTCACAATTCTACCAACAATGAATCAGTGTCCCAGTTTTCTCACATCCCCTCCAGCATTCCACATTATCTTTCCCTGTCATTCTAGCCAATCTGAGAGGTGTGTAGTAGTATCTCAAAGTTATCTTAAATCTTAATGCAAATTAATTAATCTCTGATTAATAATGACTTGAAGCATATTTTCATATGTCTATAAGTAGTTTCAATTTCTTCATCTGAGAATTGTCTGTTCATATCCTTTGACTATTTATCAATTGGAGAATGGCTTGATTTCTTATAAATTAGAATCAATTCTCTCTATATTTTGGAAATGAGGCCTTTATCAGAACCTTTGACTATAAAAATGTTTTCCCAGTTTATTGGTAAATCTTAGTTTTCTCATTGGCAAAACACACAAAAAATTAAATGACTTTTAATTGACCTTTTATAATTTTGCTATGTCTCAGTAAGTTAAGTGACTGGATTATATTTACACCAATCCCAAGCAGTCCAGTCAGGATTTAAATTGAAAATTATAGAATTCTAGATAAAGAAGGGAAATTAGAGGCAACACTTTAACTAGGGAAAGGCACTTATAGTTCTGTTCAAAATTCAGAGGGCGATGACAAATTTAGTATTCTATTGACTGCACCATAGAGGCTTTTCAGTGAGAAAATTCAGGGGCCAGTATACTTTAGTTATACTTTAATCCTTCAGTATCAATTTTTAAAAATCTCAACTATTCTACTCAAACTCCTTTCCTTTAAGGAAAGGCAGTATTTCTCTTGCCCTCCTCCAGTTTTGAAAGATATATTAGAGGACATCTAATTCCATATCTAGTTAGGAAGACTCATCTTCATGAGTTCAAATCCAGTCTCATACACTAATTGAATTACCCTGAGCAAGTCACATAACCTGTTAGCCTCAGTTCCTCATCTTTAAATGAACTGGAGAAGGATATGGTAAATCACTCCAGTACCTTTGTCAAGAAAACACCAAATGAGGTTACAAAGAGTTAAACATGACTGAAAAATGACTGAACAACAATAATCCAATTCTAACATTGTGCAGATAAGAAACTGAGTTTCAGTAAGATTGAATGACTTGCTCAAAATCATACAGGTAGCAAGCAGAAGAGTTTGAACCTGATTCAAGCCTCATCAATGTTATGCTCCAACTGAGCTAAAAAAAAATAAGCCACTACCTTCTTAATAATCACATGCCAATAACTATACTTTCAGTAGGATAGATAGAATGAGAAAGACCAGAATTCAACTTTCTCCTTAGAAATTTACTTGTGTTATGACCTTGGTCATGTATTTTGCCTCAGTTTCCTCCTCTGTAAAATGAGGATAATGATAGCACCCACTTCATAGGATTGTTGTGAGGATGAAATGAGATGCAATATGCAAAGCACTTTGCTGAACTTAAAAATCTCTATAAATGCTAGCTATACAATGATGATATCATTTTCTCAATTAGCAAGCTCTTTTCTGTGCCTCTGTCTTTTTTTGGGAAGCTCCAGATTCCCATCTTCCCATATAGGATCCCACCTACCCTAGCCATATACATACAACCATAAGCCTATTGAATAAATGCTATTGTCTATGATACTAATGATAAGTGATTGGTGTGTTATTTCCTGCCAGATTTCCCATTGTCAGTTGGATTTATTATCTTCTGTGTCTGACCCTCTTTCTGATAAATGCATGATTTCCTGTTGCTGGGAACCATAGGAAGCAAACTCAAGCAATAGTGGTGAGAAGCTCTCCTTCAGCCAAATGAAACTCGCAACTTATTTGTACATAATTCTTTGCCTGGTGTCTCACCCATTCAATAGTGAACTTTTAAAGAACCAGTCTTTTATCTTTGTATACTCAATATTTAGTTCCTGAAACATCACAAGTACTTAATGATGATTGACTGACTTTAGAATGATCAATTATGAGAAAGACTATATATGATATTTGGGCAACTAGAGTGCTGGATTTGGAATCAAGAAAATATATTCTCATTAGTTCAAATCCGGCCATACATACTTTCTGTCTGTGTGACCCTGGGCAAGTCACTTAACCCTGTTTGCCTTAATTCTTCATCTATAAAATGATCTGGGAAAGGAAATGTATCATTGCCAAGAAAACCCCAAATAGGGTCATGGAGAGGTAGACATAACTGAAACAACTCAACAGCAACAACAACAACAACAAAATTTGTGATGTTCAGGAGAACTGGATATGTTTTCAAATTTTATAGAACCGTGAAGATCACCTTTAGAATGCTTTGTGTCTATTGTCTTCTAGTTGTTAAGGGGACATCAACCTGGTAAAGAAAATGAATGGAATAATTAGAGGAATGTTAGATTTGGAATCATTGGAGTTGGGTTTAAATCCCAATTCTGCCATTTAAGATGTATTATCTTAAGCAAGTCATTTAATCTTTCTAAGCCTCAATTTCCTCATCTATAAAATGAGGAGATTGAGGCTTAGAAAGATTAAATGACTTAAAAACTCAGAGATCATCTAGTTTATCCTCTCCAAAATGGAGATAACTAGAAAGGGAATGAAAATTCTCTCATTCCACTTTGAAGACATCAACTTCATCACACTGACTCCAATCTTTAGGACTAAATCACATTCCTAATTCAGTTATGCCTGTCCTTCCTCACTGAGAATTATTATGTATGAAGTTCAGAAATATTGAAAATGAGAGATATGGCATAATAGGTCAAGTACTGAAATCACAGTCAGTAGAATGGGTTTGCATCCTGACTCAGACATTTATAAGTCATGTAACCAGAGTCCCTTAACTTCTCAGAGTCTTAATGTCTTCATCTGTAAAATAGGGACAACACAAATAGCATTGACTATCAGAGAGGGTTATTGTGAGAAAACTACTTTCAAACCCAAAATTTTGTATGAAATTTTAAAGTCTAAGTATCTTCCTGTAATAATTAGATTTTTTGTATAGTAATCATTTTATTTATTTTCATAACATAGGAACTGTATTTTTATTTTATTTTATTATCTTATTAATATATATTACAAAATATTATATTTTATTATATAGTATAGCTAATTTTTGTAGTGTATTTATAGTATATAGTAAAGTATAGTATTTTTTTGCAGTGTAACCATTTTATTTATTATAGTAACATTTACTTATGAAATAGACATGTGCACTGGAGGAAACCATATCTGAACTGCTAAACAAGCCAGGGCCTCATCACTGCTTTCCTTTATTTAGACAGGGATTTTGGTCTAGCATATTATCCTCATTGCTCCAGGTACAATTTGACTATTTTGAGTCATGAATTATGCAAAAGAAGGTCTAAGCCCCTATGTAGTACAATTTGTATTTTCAAATTAAAACAGTGATAAATCCAATAACAAAAACATTTAATTAAGATATGGAATAAATGTTGCACATTATCCCAATTACAAAGGAATTCAATCTTCTTCACCTATCCACCTAGAGGAATGGAATAGATCCCTCCTGGTAGAAAGCTGCCTTTAAGCATATGGAATGATGGAGAGATGAGCGAATCTTTCCTCCTATTTGTTCTCCTGTCTGTAACTGGTGGATAAATGGAGATTAGCTAAACTCTTGGAGGCAGACAAGAATTCTTTGAAGTGTTTCACTTTGCCTACAGCATCAGCAGGATGCCCCAGTGCTATTTATTTCCACAGCTCTGTTACTCCATTTTTTACTTAACATTTCCAGGTTCAATTCTCTGATTAGAGCTTCTGAAAAATGTATCATGCTTCCCCAAATGCTGAGCCCTCTTATTTTTCTGTCTCTGTCTCTGTATTTACATGAGACTTCTCTTCTGTATTCAAGTTCTTACTGCCAGTTACTATAAATGCATTCACTAGCAAGACACCCCCTCCCATTTCAGCACATCCTTGACTGAAGTTTTCTTTGGTGAACAATAGCTCCCCATCCCATAATCATGAAAAGCTAAAACTTGCTGGAGATTATGGAGCAATTCTTGTTCATATTTCACAAACTGAAGCTCAGGAGAAAAGAGAGAACTGAGAACATCTGAGAGATGAAATTAGTGTCAACAAATGGGAAGGCATAGAAATTCTATGGAATGATGCTAATCCTGGAGAATCATTAAAGGCATTGTTGGACAAGAAAGGCACTTTGATGGAGAGAGGAGAAGTGGAAGGTGAAACCATTGCCACAACCTTAATCACCATCTTTCCTTACATCTGGTGGAAATAGCCCAGGATATGACCAAAGAAAAGGAAAGGAAGGGAAGGGGATAAGCATTTGTATAGTAAATACTATATGCCAGGCACTATGCTACTCTTTTTTTATAAATATTACCTTACTTGATTCTCACAAAAAATCTTGGAAGGTAGCTTCTGGTGTTCCCCATTTTACATTTGAAGAAACTGAGAAAAACAGAAATTAAGTAATCTGTGTCTGAGGCCAGATTTAAATTCAGGTCTTTCTGATTTCTGGGGCTCTATTGTTGCCTCAAAGACCATTTGGAATAGCCATACCTCTAAGACTACTCTGCTTCCCTTCTGGCCCTTGAAACCATCATCCTGGTGAGCAATCTCTATGGAGATGTCAGCTGGTAATTATTTTTGCAGATACTGAAGCCTCTACTACCTTCTCAGCAACCACACCTGTGAACAAATTACAAAGTCCATCAAATGGCTCAATATCAGAATGGCTCAACCTCAGAAATAGATATGCCATTATCAATGTTAGCAAAGATAACACTATCTACTTTGCTGTCATGGTCTTACAACCATGGGACCTTTTCTATATGAGTTGCAGTTGAAATCTCTTCATGTGGTCTTCTTTAGAATGTGAATTCCTTAGAAGGGATTTTTTTCTGATTTTTGTATTTGTATCCCCAGTTTTAGCACAGTGCTTTTCATTAAGTGCTTAGTAAATTCTTATTTATTCATCCATTCATCCATCCATTCATTTAGGAATATGGAAAGGATGAAAAAAGCTTAGCTTCCAGTTTACCTCAGTCTGATCCTCCGAGAGGGTCAGAAAATGAGCTTAAAGGCTAATTTGAAAGAGAGAAAATATAGGGAAGAAAAAGATTTTAGAGGTAATCAAATGAAAATCGTTCTGGATTTGCTAATGATGGTTTTTTGGGCTTGTTTTATTTATACAAAAGGAAAAAATATTACACAATGAACAGAATCTTCTCAAGAGTATTTGTTGCTATTCAGTCATTTCAGTAATATCTGATTTTTTGTAATTTCATATGAAGTTTTATTGACAAAGATACTGGAGTAGTTTGTTATTTCCTTTTCCACTGCATGAAAGCAAACAGGTTAAGTGACTTGTTCAGGATCACAAAGCTAGTGAGCATCTGGGGCAATATTTGAACTCAGATTTTTCTGATTCTAGGCCTGGCACACTATCCACTGAGCAACTTAGCTGCCTGGCTATATATTTCTCATACCGTAGAGGTCTTTAATTGTTTCTGCTTTGTAGTGTAATGAGCAATATGTGGTTTAAGTTGAAGATATAAATAAATACTCCAAATTTACTAGTTTACAAAATATGTTTATTATCTTATACTATATTTTGATAATAAAATAATTTTATCTTCTCCTCAAATGGTCCTTCCTCCATTCCTCTTACTATTCTCTGAATATATTTTGCACAATCCCTTCCTTCACTTATCCTGTTCCCTCATTCAGAATGTCTTTCCACCTTCTCTCTCAATCCAAGACCATTGCTTATTTCAAGATCTAAACCAAATTTTATCTCCTTGTAAAAGTCTTCATTTACTAATCCCTCTGTTTTTTTTTTTTTTGATTATGCTTCACTCTGTTTGCCCAAACAATATAGTTATTACTTACTTGTATTATATACTATGCTTTGCTCATTTGCCACTTTAAACTTATTTCCCTTCCTTTTTTTCATGTATTTTGATATTATATTTCCAGCTCCTGAGATCAGGGACAGTGCCCTTTAATTATATAGCCTTCACTGTATTTATACTATATAATGATACAGCTAGGTGGTGCTACAATATACAGAGCATAGGGCTTGGAGTTAGCAAGACTCATATTCATGAGTTCAAATCTGGTCCCAGGTACTTAACTAGCTGTGTGACCCTAGGGAAATCACTTAATCCTGTTTGCTCTAGTTTTCTCATCTGTAAAATGAGCTGGAGAAGGAAAAAGCAAACCACTCCAGTATCTTTGCCAAAAAAAAAAAAAAAAAAGATAGCCACAGAGTAGGATGCAAGTGAACATGCAAATTGATATTAAAGAAATTAATTTTGCAAAAGAGTGGTATCTTATAAAGAACACTAGACTTAGGCTTAGGGGATCTAGATTCTATCCCTAATTCATAACTAATTATAGATGCAATCTTTTGCAAGACATTAACTTCTCTAGGCCTCAGTTTTTTCATCTGTAAAATGAAGGGAGTAGTAGGCAATGTGGTCTTTGTCTTCCTTTCTATGAAATGGAGCTATATAGCAGATAAGATTTTAGCTATAGAAGGTAACTATTATCTTGAATTAGACATTTTCCTTGTTCTATCCTGACTTTTAGAGGAGCATATGATCTTAAATCTAGAGTTGGAAAAGACCTCAGAAGCTATCTACTCCAACACTGAGTTTTTATTAATAATTGTGTATATACACTTATATAAGTATGTATGTTTGTATATGTCTATGTATATATAATGTACATAGATCTCTCTCTCTCTCTAATATATAGTTGTGCTGTTATAAGTATTGCTATTTTGTTTGATCATCTCTCTCCCCCTCCCCGCCCCCCCCCCCCAAGATCAGATAGCAAGAATAGTTTAGAATCTGTTCTTTCTGGCAGAGGTGTAACTGTCAATGAGTTCACATGTCCACCAAAGCATGATAAGATTACTGTAACATAGACACTATTCTGAAGTTCTGTCACTTTCTGTTAGAGAGTGCAATTAGACAATATGTATAGCATTCTCCGAGGACATCTCAGAAACAGGGTCTCCCATCTTTCCATCCAACAGTCAAGTGCGGTCTTCATTTCCTGTCTCCTTCTTGGCTCTACTTAATTCAACTTGTGGCTTTTGTTGACCATTCTCTCTGCAGTAGATTCCTCAGAACCACTTCCAAATTCTTCCCACAATTGCTGTAATACAACAATAAACTAGTCTGCAATTTCCTAGGGCTCAGTATCTTTTGGTCCTAAAAATGGCCTCATTCTGGCCATGTGCCATTCCACTGTGGGATGGAAGATTCTTGGGAACCTAACTTGGTGACAAAAGCTTTTCTTGATCTTGAATTTAACAAGCAAGTTTTGATCTCCTTAACTTCCATCAACATGATTGATGACTCTTCGTTGATGTTGGTAAACAAAAATGTTCTAACCTATGAGAGTGCAGTCTGACTCAATCATATAATCTACTAGCATTATTAAGTAACTACCACATGACAGATATTGTACTAAATGCTAAGGATATAAAGAAAAAAAAACAAACACCAAAGTGTAAGGTAGTGGTAAATAGGATGACTTCAAGTTGTTCAGTTCTGCAAACCTTATGAGGGCATGGACCATGCTTTTAATAATAATAGAAACAGTAATAACATTGACATTATACTTAACAGTTTGCAGTGTTGGACCAGGAGTCACAACAAACCTGAGTTCACATCTAACCTCAGATTTTACTATCTCTGTGACCCAGCACATGTCATTTAACTTCTATTTGCCTCAATACCCTAATCTGTAAAGTAAGGGTAATAATAGGACCTATCTCCCACAGTTTTTGTGAGTATAAAGAGATAATAATGGTAAAGTGTTTAACACAATGCCTGCCTCAAAGAAAGTGCTACATAAATGTTGGCTATTATTATCCTAAGCAAGTTACTTAATTTCTGCTTGCCTCAGCTTCCTTGTTTGTAAAATAGGGCTAAAAGCAGCACCCGTTATCCATTATTGTTGTAAAGATAACATGAGATATTTCTAAAGTACTTCACAAGCCTAAAAGTACTATATACATATCTTTATTATTATTATTTAAAACATGGTCCCTATACTCAAGGAATTCACATTATTAGTAGAAAAAGAGCTGAACAAATTTGGTAGACACAATTTCTGAAGGGGTGGACTTAGAGATCTCTAATGCCCTTCTATCACAAACTTTCTAATCTATGATCTAATGACTGTCTGGCTATTGATAGATGGGGAAGGTATTTATATGATCAGGTTTAGGTGTTGCTTGATTGTTCTGAACTGTTTTTCCCCCTCTTTTTCTTTCTAATTCTTTGTTACAAGAGATCACTTAATGGATACAGAAGGGAGAAGGGATATGTATTTGAAAAATGAAACTTCTATAGAGGAGTCTAGATGTTACAGTGAATAGAGCACCAGGTCTGGAGTCAGGAAGACTCACCTTTTTGAATCCAAATCTAACCATAGACATTTCCTAGCTGTGTGATCCTGGGCAAGTCACTTAATCCTGTTTGCTTCAGTTTCCTCAAATATAAAATGAGCTGGAGAAAGAAATGGCAAATCATTCCAGGATTTTTGCAAAGAAAGCCCCAAATGGGTCATAAAGACTCAAACATGATCAAAAAATGATTAAACAACTACAAAATAAAAACAAAAGATACAAATCTTGAGTTTGAAGGTCAATTCTGCAAAATTGTTACTTTGAATAAGGTAATTAACTTCTCTGGGCCTCAGCTTCTTCATCTGTAAAATGACAGGGTTGGATTAGATGATGCTTAAATCCCATCCAGCACTAGGCTTATGAACCTTTTGAACTAGTTTTAAAGATGAGGAAACGGAGGCAGTGAGAGATGAAGTGATTTATCCCACCAAAGACACAGAGGTGGTAAGGAGCAAGATTTGGATTGCTTCCTAGTTTTTCTGATTCAAAATCTAGTTATTTTACCACCATACTATGTTGCTTTCTGTTGACAGAATACAATGTTGATTTGTTAGTAAAAATGTTTAACAACCAGTTCTCTGGGGAAAAAATATATATGTATTGCTTAAATGAATACAATATGCTCTTAAATTTAATCTTCTTTATTAACATTTCATCCATCACTTTGTTTTGTTAATTTTCCATATTTAACAATGATGGTGATTCTTGATTTGTAGCATTTATCAACTTCAAAAATAAATAAATACTCACAATAAAATTTAACAATTGTTTTTAGAGAGCCAGTACAATCTGAGTTCAGAATATTCCTGGTCTAAATCTAAAGCAACATAGTATTTATTCTTTTGTTGAAAGTTTATATATTTTAATATTATTAGTAATCATTCAGAAAATATTTTATGATTTCTAATTAATAGGTCAATTTAATGATCAATCACTTTTAATGTAAAGGAGTCTCCTTTTGTATATAATCTACTTGCCTATAGTTATGATTTAATTCTTTTGGCTGAGATCACAGAGGAAATGAACAGCAGCTGGTGGATACCCTGATCTAATAAAACCTTTAATTTGAATACTTCTTTTTGCACCAGATTACATCATTCCAAAGTCTAAAAAATTACTCTTAGTCTGTCTTTAGCATTTCCTTTAATCTGAATCTATATATGCGATGAAATCTTAGTTTCTAGTTGTTAAACTCTCCCATCTGCATCAGTTGGAAATTAGATAATGAATCATACCATAGGCACTGTGGTCCTGAACAATGTTTGGCTAAAGAGGTTTGAACATTTTTCTTGTCTGATCAAAAATCCCTGCTCTAAAGCCACTGATGGGTAAAATTTCTTCCTTAGAATGTGCACAGTGACCAAAACACTTTGGAAGAACACCAATTCAATTCAAAAAAATCTTCAAACAGTAATTTGTTCAAATTGGGTAGAAACAAAAAAAAAATAACTACCTGCTAATTCCTTGTGATGCTGTCTAGTATCATTCAGATCTCATTTAATCACTGCTTTAGCAATATAGACACAAAGGGTTTACAAGTGGCAACAAAATGTTTTGCAATACAAGAAGAAAAATCTTCAATAGTTCTGTGCAAGTCAAAATACCTTTTAATTTGAGTCATGATCAAAACAATAGAACCGAAAAAAAAAAAAGCTTGATGGAAATGAATGTGGAGCTGGAGGTGGTGTTTGGCTAGGGAAAGTGGCAGCAATCACTCACCTTCTCATGGAATAGATTGACTCAGAGCTAGTATTTGCTATGCACTGGGATATTTCAATCCTTTTACAATGTTACTGCACCCACCTGGGTCTTAAAATCATTTGGCTACAAATTTATTTATTACAAATGTAGCAATTGATACTTTGTGTGGTGTCAGTCTCCTTTTCCTTGGAATACAATGATGCTTAATTCTTGATTTTTCCAGGTGACTAATGACTATAGCATGAGGGGAAAGTATCATGGGATTGGGTTCTCAATTTTGCCACTGACTTTCAGACTCCTGAGTGTTTTTGTTATGAAAATTAGATATCAGGGTTTCATGCGTTCTTTCCTATTTCAATTTGCAGAAGCATTTCTAGATGAGATTTTCCTTTGATAAGCCATTCTTTTCCACTTATCTTTTAGAATGAAAGACATGACATTACAAAACATGGGAGGTGAGAATACAAGTATCCATCTAGCCATGATAAAGTAATATACTTTTAGTCCATAAGTGTTGAGTCAATCAATAAACATTTATTTATTTATTTTTAAGTTGGATAGTAGTTTTGATACAATGAATAAAACAAACATTTACATGGATTTTACAAAATATTAAAGGGATATGTACCAAAGAACAAATAAGGAAATGAGAAATAACCAATAAGAACCATAATACTATGAGAAACCTAAAGCCCAGAATGAACTGAGATTTTCTAAAATACTAAAGACAGCAAAATCAAATAAAAGCAAAGAAGGGATAGAGACTGTAATGTTACAAATCACACAGAAAGATGACCTAGCTACTCAACTCCTATTTTTTTTTGTTTTCTCCATTGAAGAGAAGGGTCTTCAAATTAGTAAGGATGAAATGGACATAAAGTACTGATGTTCAAAATAAATGAGAATGAGATAACTTCCTAGGACTAAAAAAACAAATCCCAGCATACAGGGAGTTTTTTTTTTTTTCCCTTGGAACTTACTTTGCTATATCAATGAAATCATAATTCTGAATTAACATATGTGTGTTGTTTTATCTACATTACTAGCTCCTTGAAGGCTGCAGTTGTGTCTGGTTTCTTCTTAATATTCATGAGACTTTATCCCAATGCCTTGAACATAGTAGCTGCTTAATATTTTTTGCTGAGTTGAATTGCATTCCTGGGTGTATTAGACTGCTAATTCTCTGGGCAGACAGTTTCAAAACAGAACTGTATACTGGGCACTTTTTAATTATCATCCTTCCAAGTCCCCAGGTATAGTGGAGCATAATAGAAGAAGTATTGCCAAAATAAAACACTAAACCACTATTGAAATCTGGGGCAATAGTATTGCTTATATTGTAATCCCAGACCTTCGTAGGTCATACCTATTTATTGGCATCTGCTTCTTTTCTTCCACCCCTTCCAGCAGTAATCCTCTGGGCTTTCCCTAAAACTTGGGACTTGTAATTGGGTAAAAGGAAGAAAACTTTAATCAGAATTTTTAGCTAATTGTATCTTGAAAGGAAACTATTACATAAACTAAAGCTTGCTTGTTCCAAACCCATAATTGATCTTTGGCCATTGTGGACACAAATCCACAGGAATAGTTGCCAAGTACCAAAAAAGTTCCACAAACATAACACCAAGATGCACAACATATCTATCAAAAAGGTTGCAAATTCTCAGCTTTACAATGTTTTGGAATGGAATGTAAAGTAACTTGGAATGACATAAACTAATTAATGAGGTGGAGGATTTAATAAACTCAAGGAATCCTAGAATGACAAAGTTGGAAGGAATCGAAAGAAATAGAATAGACCTGTACTATGTTGTTTTAGAATGCAGAAGAGAATCAGTAAAGTTACAGTGAGAAAAATTTTAGCTAAGTACAAGAAAAATTTCCCTTAATTCTATTCGCCCTAACACGAAATTGGTTGTTTCAAGAAACAAATCTTTGACAATCATCAAATAAAGGTTGGCAATCATCTCTTAGAGATATGGAAAGGTTTTTGCATTGTGTGGAGAGTGGACCAGAGAACCTTCAAAACTCTTTCCATCTTGAATTAATGATTCCTTGAATTGGGTCAATGTAGTTAGTTGAAACCAGTTATTTTAGGATCATCCGTACTTATCTATTTAACCCTTGATTTTTCCTTAATTATTCATATGATAGGCTCGACATTATATTGTTCATGAAATCACATGTAAGTCAGCAATCTATTAAGTTAGGATATTTTGTTTCTCATCAGCAAGAATTCTGACTCTGAGTCTCCCATTTTTTACATAAGATTTTATTCTCCCCCCAATTGCATATAAAATAATTTTAATTTTTTTAAAGTTTTGAGTTCAAAATTCTGCATCTATATCTCTTCCTCTTTCCTTGACATGGTAAGCAATCTGATATAGGTTATTGTGTACAATCATGTAAAACATTTCCATGTTAAAGAAGAATTGAACAACAGAAAGAAAGTTAAAATGATATGCTTCAGTTTGGATTCAGATAATATCATGAATTATTTAGGATTATCTTGAAATATTTCATTGCTGAGAATAACTAAGTCATTCCCAGTTCTTCTTTGTACAATACTGCAATTTCTGTATACACTGTTCTCCTGGTTCTGTTTCTTTCACTTCAGTTTCAGTTCAGTTAAATCTCTCCAGGTTTTTCTGAATTCATCCTGTTCATCAAATTTTTATAATTGATTAGTATTCTACCACAATCATATACCACAGGCTATTTAGGTATTCCTCAGTTGATAGGAATCCCCTCAATTTCCAGTTCTTTGCCACTAAGAAAAGAGTCATTATAAATATTTTTGTATAAATTTTGTATACTTCTGTCTCTCACTCATTGTCTCTCTCTGTTTCTATCTCTGTCTCCTTGTCAGCCTAACTCTTTCTTTATGTCTGTTCTGTCTCTGTCTCTCTGTCTCTCTGTCTCTGTCTCTGTCTCTCTATCCCCAATATTCAGATTTATCAGAGCTTTTGCTAGATCAAATTTTATGCACATTTTCATAGCTCTTTAGGTATAGTTACAAATTGCTCCCCAAAATGACTGGATCAGTTCAGAACTCCATGAATAGTATATTAGTGTTCTAGTTTTCCCATTTCCCTCCAACATTTATTGTTTTACCTTTTTGACTTTTCCCATTCTTACAGATTTACTTAAAATCTGAAATTTTTCTCCTCCTTTCCAATTTTTTAAAAAAGGGACTTATTCATTGTGACTTCCCCCTATATTACAAGAATGCAAAAGAAAACCAGGTCATTTCAGTGGAAATCATTAATGTTGATTAGGAGCTGGGAAAATGTTGGCAATATTTTCCTCCTATTTCTACCTCTTTTGCTTATCCCATGGATTCTGATTTATCTAAACAGAGTTTCTCTTCCAAGGGATGTAGGAAGCTTTTAGTGGCCTAATTTAGATGGAATTAACATTCTCTTGGCTGAAGGTCAACACTGATTCCATCACTTTCTCTGAAATCAACTGTATGTCTCTAAATGTTCCTTACTAAATTGATTCCAATTGGTTTAGAGGAAAACTGAGTCATATGGACTAAAAACTTGGCTGGGAACCTCTAAACCAAGGAAAACAGTAAATAGCATGGCATTTAGCTTTAGGGAAGGGGATATTACCTTAAATGGCATCAGAAGGGTGAGGGATAGGTCATATCCTTTTAAACACAATCACTGAGAGTCTAAAAGTAAGAACAGATAGCCTGTTGCCATTTATTACTTTCGTGAAAAGAAAAAAAAAGTTTTTGTTGCCAATTAGATTATAATGCCAGAGGAATCTGATGGGAAGGTATTGGAATAATAATGATGTAGAATCGATTCTATTATACAATTTTAGTGGAGAGATCTTAATATTTTGCATTTAAAGGACTTGGGGATAAATTCTAGCTTTGACACTTGCTGCTTAACTGTGTGGTCCTGAGCAAGTCATTTAACCTCTGTTATATATTGGTTCCCTAAAATTAGGGAGCTGTAATAGACAATCTTTGATGATCGCTTTTATCTTCATATTGGTGTTCTTGTGATTTCATAATGGAAAAGAAATATAGTAAATATAGATTTTTAGAAGGGTAGAGGAAGAATAGGAGGAGACCCACTGTGGTTAGGATATCTCTTCTAATGCCGTACTGTGAAACTATAGCTCCAAAGAAGAAATCACAGAAGGTTAGGAAATCTGTCCCTCAAGTGACTATATGACACAGGATGATGAGAAAAGAAGAATTCTGCTGGTTAATATGATGTAAATACTTGTGTTAGAAAAAGAATAATAAAAAAGAATAACTTGGTTTATAAGCCAAAGCATTTGTGCATAATACTCAGACCTAGGCTAATCTGTGCGTGTTGAAAGGAAAATGGGGGTAGATTTGACAGACAGGAATGTCACTGGAAACAATAAAACATGATAGTTATTCTCGTGTGATTATCAGAAAATACTCTTTTAAAGGAAACAATAGAAGAGTTACTAGGTATTTAAGAGAATTCTAAATTTTTCCTTTGGAGAAGTCTAGGGGAAGATTTGAGAACAGGTTTTAAATAAATAGTGCACCACAAGGTGGTGTGATGGATAAGAGTTTATTTAGAGCCAAGCAAGAAGAATCAAGAAGGCCTGAGTTTAAATCTCTCTTTAGACCCTCATTAGCTATGTGAGTAAACTAAATTAGCTTACTAGCTAGGTGACCTTGAGTAAGTCATAGCATCTCTGTGTCTTAGTTTACTCATCTGTAAAATGGTGATGATAATAATGATATCTGCTTGCAGGGTTGTTTTGAAGATATTTTATATCTATCTATCTTTTGATAGCACTTTGCAAACATTGAATCATAAAATGTGAATTATTATTATTATTAGTCACTAAACTGAAAATAGTGATTAATTGTTCTTTGCTACCACTAAGGACCTGGTAAAAGAACATGTACTTCTTTATATGGATATGTCAATGCCACATGTTCCATAAGAGAGCTTCCATTTATATAGAGCATTAATGTTTACAAAACATTTTATATATATTATTTCATTTGATTCTCACAACAATATTGGTATGTAAATGCTATTATTATTTCTATTTTACAGATAAGGAAACTGAGGCTGATAGGGCTTTAATGACTTGCCCAGGATCACCTAGTTAGTGAATCTGAAGTCAGATTTGAATTTAGATCTTTTAGAAGATTATTTTCACAGACTAGTCATGAAGTGATGAGGTCCAAAATTGAGATGAATGTTGGTGTGAAGTGGTGATGGGAATCACAGGTTGCTAGAGTTATTTTGAAATGTTTTACTCATAATTTTTGTTCTTATGCAATATCCATTTTCCTACATTCTGAACTGGTTCCCTTTTAACAAAAAACAGCAAGAAAAACTTATCAATAAAATGAGCTTATGTGAAATATTCCATATAACTGGTTCCTCACCTCTTTCCTGAGAGGAAGTTCTGATTGACAATTCATTGGCTATAGGGGTGCTAAGGGAGAAGGGAAAATCAAAGATCATTTGGTTACGAAAATGGATGTCTTAAAGAATGTAATTACCATTAATGAAAGTAGGGATTTTTGGTGGAGTTAATTTGGGATAGGAGATGGTAAGTTCAGTTTTGGGGATATTTGGAGATGTTGAAGGAACATACAAGTATAGATATCTAATAGGCAACTAGACATATTGAAATTAAATAAAGAGATATACACACAGGAATCCCTTGCCTAACATTGATCATTGAAGTCAAGAAAATGTATGATAGCCTATAAGAAAAAACACATGCACCATCAGAAAATCTGAGGAAAACATATCACTGAGAGACAAACTACATTTTGATGGTACTTTATGAATATTTTTCTGCCTCTGCCTGGATTCTTCTGCAAAAAACATCTGTCATCTTAGTGGCCAAGCATTGTGAATCAAGATCTGTCAAGCCCTGGTCTTGTCATTTCTGGGTACCATTTGGATGTCAAGAGTGATATTCCTTTTCTCAAGCAAGGACATGTTATATCTGAAGTTCTGTGCTTTATATACTTTCTAAAACTTTGATTTAGTGGTTTAATGGGCTTTAGTGTTGGCATAATGCATGCCAGGCAGTGTTGTTTCTATCAACCAACTTGTTTTCATTGCGATGCCCTGAAGCAGAGCAGTTATGGAAGCCGCCTGTGGTGGGTGGCAGCTGTACAAGTCAGAGCTACACAAAGTAGCACATTGTCTGAGTGGGTTGGATGGATGCAAACTCGGGGTTTGTCCACTTCAGGGAGGGAAGAGGAAGAGATATGTTGAGCATTACAGCATGATGCAGTTTCCACTGAGCTCAGCCATGTTTCCATGGCAAAATGGTCATGCCATTAACGGCTAGCCTGTTACTAGGGTGACTACATCTATGGTATTTATATTTTTATATTATTAACATCCTGCAACATAAAGAAGCATTGAAAGATTTTGTATTTTTTTCAAGTAATTTCCATTGGCTATGACCAGATAGGACAATCTCCTCCCCCCTTCTTCCACATAAGAGTCTAAAATTTCCAAAAGAAATATTATTTTAAATAATTGAAATTTGCATTATTAACTTGTCATTATATTTCCTAGATTTCCAATATATACCATTCTATTGTGAAGGACTTATAAGGAGTTAGACATTTTCAACATAGATATTTAACTTTAAAATTCCTCTAAATAACATGGCCATCAACTGTTAAAATGTAGTCACTTCAGAGACTAAAGAATATTCTTTTTCAATAGTAAGAGTAATAGTAAGAGATTACATCTAGGAAGAATATCCTAGATGAAATTTTAGAGATAAAGGTGATTGGAAAATACTCCCCAATGGACCATAGTTCATAAATTTAGGGTGAATCTTAGAGGAATAAATCGCTGAGACTAGTATGGTGGAAAATTTTGTGATCTTTATTTTTTTCTTTTTTTTGTGTTGGGTTGGAAGACATGTGTGAAGAATTATTCAGTACTAGAGATGGTTGGTAACCATGGAAGTTACCATGAGGGCCTAGTTCAGCTTAGTGTTAGAAGTGGGAAGATTGTGTATTGAAGAGACAAAGGATACAGTATGTGTGTATGTGTGTGCTCATGTGTGTGTGCATTTGTGTGTATGTGGAAGAGATATTAAGAAGAGGAGTAGTTGTTTACTCTGGGGAAATTGAGGCAAAGGGGTGAAGGTGGGGATGGTAATGATAATAATGAAATAGTTCACTACCATATTCCATATAATAATTGTGGTGAAACCAAGAAGAAGGGAAAAGGCAAGGGGCACTGGATTTAAAAATATGATGTGTTCTCATCCCAACTTTTCCACTAACCTGCTTGACATACAGTACAAGAGAGTATTGGTCTTCACATTATGAGATCTGGTTTTTATTCCTCCATTTTTGCATTTACTACCTATGTCATTCTGGATACATCATATTACCTTTCTGCATCCCAGTTCTTCTGAAGAATAGGAGGATAGAAGAAATGTAGGTGGTTAATGTTTGCATAGATCCTGCATAATTTAAAGTGGCTTCAATAATATCTCTGAACAAGTAAACATTTCTCTCCCTAGTGAACTCTAGCAATTGTATGAAGAATGGGTATTATGATTCTCAAATGAGAAAATGGATGTAAAACTTTTTTGCAGATCTTAAAATGCTACATAAATTTCAGTTATTGTTATTATTCCCATTATTCTCATCTTTCTCATCATCATCAGCCTCCAGTCACCAGACTTTCAGTCTGAGGATGATTTCATGCCCTGGGCATTCTGTTACATTTCTATTGAGCTCAAGCAGTGGTTATGGAACAATACAGGGATGTGCTGATCAATGTTTAACAACTAGATTCTCTGGGGTGAGGGGAAGATGAACCACATATTTTAAAGTTTAATCTATATCATTAACACTTTATTGCATGGAAAATTAGCTAAACAATAAATCAAATTTTGATTTGGAGTGGTTACAGATTTTTGTAACATAAAATTCTTATACTGAGAATTAAACAATTGAGCTGAGAGTTGGGTTTCAAGACTTCTCTTTTCTAGAGCCTCCAAACATATCCTACAACATACACTTATGGCTGATGATCTATATTACTTCACTAACTCCTTATTCTCTCTCCCTCCAACAATTTATAACTTGCTTATTCCATGAATATAATGTTTTTCTAAAAGATCTCTAATAAATTCCTGATCCTTACACCCACTGTTCCCATTTTAATTCTCATACTCTTTGATCTCTCCAAAGAATTTATTCTGTTGTCCATACTTTCCTAGATGGTCTCTCTTTTGTTGACTTCTGATTTGTGAAACTCTCTTGGTTCTTTAACTTTTGTAGGTACACTGAGATTCTCTTTTATGTATTTCTTTCTCTCCTTTCAATCCATATATTCCTCAAGACATTATCCTTTACTATCTTTTATTTTTATTTTGACCATTTACATAGCTTCAGCTATAGTAAGATGACTTTTATATATGTATTTACAATTTGGACCTCTGTCTAGGCCTACATTAGCTTTAAAAGACAGCTTCACCCAAATTGAATGATTGTACCTCAAATTAAACAGTTTAAAACTGAAAAAAAAAGATTTTTTTGACGAATGAACTTAACACTTTTTCAAAATTGGTTCCTCATCATAATCTTAATATATCTGTAAGCAAGTCCACCATTTAATCTGTCTTCTATGTTTGGCAAGAGTGTATGGGTTGATATGAGAGGAGAAGAGAAAAGGAGAAGTGTTGGAACCCTAGTGTTAACTCAACTTGAAACAAGGTAATACTATACACCTGTCAGATTGGCTAAGATGACAGGAAAAAATAATGATGAATGTTGGAGGGGATGCGGGAAAACTGGGACACTGATATATTGTTGGTGGAGTTGTGAAAGAATCCAACCATTCTGGAGAGCAATCTGGAATTATGCCCAAAAAGTTATCAAACCGTGCATACTCTTTGATCCAACAGTGTTACTTCTGGGCTTATATCCCAAAGAAATACTAAAAAAGGGAAAGGGACCTGTATGTGCCAAAATGTTTTTGGCAGCCCTGTTTGTAGTGGCTAGAAACTGGAAATTGAATGGATGTCCATCAATTGGAGAATGGCTGAGTAAATTGTGGTATATGAATGTATGGAATATGGAATATTATTGCTCTGTAAGGAATGACCAGCAGGATGAATACAGAGAGGACTGGCGAGACTTACATGAACTGATGCTAAGTGAAATGAGCAGAACCAGGAGATCATTATACACTTCAACAATGATATTGTATTAGGATGTATTCTGATGGAAGTGGATTTCTTTGACAAAGAGACCTAACTCAATTTCAATTGATAAATGATGGACAGAAGTAGCTACATCCAAAGAAAGAACACTGGGAAATGAATGTGAACTATTTGCATTTTTGTTTTTCTTCCCAGGTTATTTTTACCTTCTGAATCCAATTTTCCCTGTGCAACAAGAGAACTGTTTGGTTCTGCACACATATATTGTATCTAGGATATACTGCAACATATCTAACATATATAGGACTGCTTGCCATCTAGGGGAGGGGGTGGAGGGAGGAAGGGGAAAAATTGGAACAGAAGCGAGTGCAAGGGATAATGTTGTAAAAAAAATTACCCTGGCATGGATTCTGTCAATATAAAACTATTATAAAATAAAATAAAATAAAATATTAAAAAGAAAGAAACAAGGTGATAACTCAAGGGAGATGTTAGCATCCTAGTGTTAACTCAATGAATTGATATAATGCTTGTGTTCACACCTTTACTCATTGGAGTTCACACATTTAGGAGATTTCAAGGGTTTAGTATGAGCTATCCCAATTCACACTTCCCTTGAAGCTCTTAGGGCCAGAGAGCACTATGGGAGAAAACCCATAATCCCATTCTCTCAGAAGACTCATATATAAGCCCAGTGAAGAGAGATTCATTCCATTTTCCACTTAGCTGGCTGGTGACAGAAGAGAGTTCAGCTGAATTGGAGGCTGAAGAAAGCAGAAGCAGAAGCAAAGGACAAACCTGCAAGAGGTCTTAGAACCAAGCAGAGAGAGAGGCCTCTAAGAAAAACTAACCAGGCTACATTGGAGACAATAAAAGATCTGAACTTTTATCACCTGGCTGCGTTTTGGGTGATTATTACTCTTAACTGATACTAAGGCTGCCTCTAGAAAACCTCCCTGAGAAACCTGCTTTTTCTCCCAGAGAGAACCACTATTACTATTATTTTAAAAGAAGAAAATCATCACAGAGAAGAATACTGTAAGGATAGCTTGGCCACCTGAGGACTTAATGTAGTTAACACCTTGTGGGATGTTTCTGGCAAGCATCAAACTCTAGCTGAGAAGTACTCTCCATGGCAAAACAACAAAGACCATTTCCCATTCAATATAATGATCATGCTGGGGTAATAATACTCAGAAGTAGCCTGACCTGATGGACAGATGGCTTAGGAATAAAGGAAGCCTGGATTCAAGGATCACCTTTGACACAAACTGGTTATATCTCCTTAGGCAAGTCATATGATGCTTTAGTGTCCCAGGTAAATCTTTAAAGCTATAATTTTCAGTGCTGCTGGTGACTTGCATATG
Organism: Antechinus flavipes; assembly: GCF_016432865.1. Lineage (NCBI taxonomy): Eukaryota > Metazoa > Chordata > Mammalia > Dasyuromorphia > Dasyuridae > Antechinus > Antechinus flavipes. The sequence continues at coordinate 270,791,736 of NC_067399.1, forward strand.
TAATCATTGCCCTTGAAGATTTCATATTTTGATAGAGGAAGAGAACATAATAAGGGAACCACAAAGTAGGGGGTAGGGATGAAAGTTACCAGGAATAATTTTTAAATGCAAAAGACAAAAATAAAGTTATGATGGAGATGAGCTGGCTCAAGTCCCTCAAGGTGGAGGTCTCAGGAGGGAGTTACCAGTGGGAGTTGGGGATAAGTCTCATAAAGGGATATTTCAGATTGAGGAAGCCATAGATATAGTTGGATATGAGTGAAGGTGAAAGTAAGGATATCTCAGGCACTGAATGAACTCCAGAATGAGATAGTAGAAATGGTATGGATTTGAAATCTAGAAGCCACAAATAGGAATAGGAATGGAATGAAGGCTTGTGTGAACCACTCCACAAAATGGAGGCCCCAAGAAGAACCTGAACAAGAGTTCTTTTTTTTTCTTAAATTAAATCTTCTTATTTTCAACATGTATGAAAATTTTTCAATATTGACTCTTACATAGCTTTGTGTTCCAAATTTTCCCCTCTTTTCTCCCATCACCTCCCCTAGATGGCAAGCAATTGAATATATGTTATACATGTTAAAATCTATATTAAATCCAATGTATGTAAACATTTATACAATTATCTTGCTATATAAGAAAAATCAGATCAAAAAGGAAAGAAAATAAGAGAACAAAATGCAAGGAACAACAACAATAAGAATAAGAATGTTGTTGTGATCCACACTCAGTCTCCACAGTCCTCTCTCTGGCTATAGAGAGGACTCTATCCTTTTGTCACAATATCATTGGAATTGGCCTCAATCATCTATTGTTGGAAAGAGCTGTTTCCATCAGAATTGATCATTGTATAATATTGCTATTGTCATGTTCAATGATCTCCTGGTTTTTGCTTATTTCACTTAGCATGAGTTCATGTAAGTTAGAGCAAGAGGTCTTAGCTTAGTATAAATGTTTAAAAATATTTAATTTAACATTATTTCAATATAATTAATTTCCTTTGTAATCTTATGGATTTTATTTGATGCATTTAAAATGCTATTCTGGAAAATGACTCATAAGTTTTACCCTACTGCCAACCCTTTGGTTCAAGAAGACAAAAATATTGAGCACCTCTGGACTAGAAAATATCTATCTCTATGTATTTTGCCAACATCTTGGTACTCATCTTCAGTAAATAACCTCAGCTGAAACTGACCTGCAATCTTCTTTTCCCTCTAATTCTGAACCTTCCAGAGATTTGTCAATTTTTAATTTTTTTTTTAGACTTGTGACATCTGACACCATAACTTAGACCCTCGAAGTCAGACCTGGAAATGGTCAAATAGGGCATTTGAGAGTATGAAGTCAGACATTGATGGAACATTGAGAAGTTCAACTTTATGAAAACAATGTTATTAGTCCCTAATCTATTAGAATTAGTAACTCACGAAGGAGATCCAAACTTTTAGGGAAGAAGAACTAAAATCTCTTTTAATTTGGCATGAAAACTTGAAAAATGATGATTTTGAAAAGTCACTGATTCCTGAAGGCTTTAGCCAATAGCAACAAATATACTTAAATTAGGGAATAATAATAACTTGAAATTTTGATCCCTACTACGAGTTTCTTCATTAGTCTTGAGTTGAATGGAAGAAGGGAATTTTCATTCTTAGTTCTGAAGACTGATTGGGAATTAGCACTGTCAGATTCTAGAGAAGTTTCATTGGTTGCTACCTCTAATCCATTCTATCCACTTATCATTAGGATGTCTAGAATTGCAGAGTTGGGAAGAACTGGTGAAAGTGCTCTCATATTAGGTGTCTATGCCAATGAGCAGCAGCTAAGCAACTTTTAGGAAAAAAAGTTATTTCTTTGAGGCAATTGTGCTTGAATAATGTTCCCTGAGTTACATAGCTAGTTAGTATCCAGGACTGATTTGAACTCAGGTTCTTAGGTCCTATATATATTTCACATTTATAATCATACAGACACTCTTTCCTCCCATTCCTTGTAACGTTATTAAAATGATGTTATAATATACTACCAATGCTTGGAAATTGTTGTCAACTTCCGATTATCCATCTCCTCAAAAGTTTTAGAGAAGAAAACAAATAGATGTTGAGCCAATCTTCAAAATTCACACTAAATTTTTGTGACTTCTAACACTTGGGTGATTTTTTAAAAAGTAATCTCATTTTCATTTTTGTGTTGGTGATAATGTACATTTACTGTTATGTATAGTAGAGAAAAAAGAAGAAGATGTGTGTGATAAATATACAAGTTTGTGGAGTGCTGATATCCTATTAGACAGTTCACTGGTTTTGTACAAAATCATTGTAAAAAGTTCTCCATGTATTCATTGCATATTTTCATTGTTTATTTTTAGAACTCAAGTTTTATGTTGCAGTTATGTCTCTAAAATGTAGTGTAAGTCTTTTGGGATCTAACCCCAATCTTGAAAAGACAGTGATGTGACTTAGTGAGAAAATAATGGTTTTAGATGGATTTTGTGCTGGAATATCTTCAGCCATAGCTGGTCTTGAAAGATTACAGTTTTTGGTGGGTATGGGAACCGAAACCTCTATTTCTCATAGGTTCAATGTATTAACATTTACAAAAGTTGAGGGTTTTTATATATGTTTCTGTGTGTATGTATACATGTATGTGGATAGTTTAAGTTTTTAATTTCTAAATAATTTAATTTAAAAATACAAGTTTTAAAATTTATTATTTCTCTTTTTGTATATTTAAAATATACATGCATACATTTATTTTATGCTTAATTAACTTATGTAATATTTAAAATGCATAAGAAGGAAATATAGTAGGAAACATTATGTGTATGTACTATATATTTAAATGTAATATATACACATATGTTTATATGTATGTATAAATATGTACATACACATGTACATAGCATACAGCACATACACATACAGTGAATACTCAACTTTTTGGGGAGTAATGTTCAGAGAAAACAGTGAGAAAATAAAAAATGCAAATGTTGATACATTGAATTTATGGGAAATAGGGAGTTATGTTTCTGCAACTACCCCAAAGTATAATCTTTCTCTCTCTTTTTTTTTTTTAATGGAAAGAGAAAATAGATACATGTATTTCTTAACTGCTTTGATGAGATAAGGGCAGAACTCCAGAATTTTGATAGAAGCAAGATAGCATGAGGAGATAACTTGAAACATAGTTGCTTAGTTCGTTGATTGGTGTCCTTCATTTTCAAAAAAGACTAGAGTGACTTCCCTATGTTAGAGTCGAGTTAGAGTATTGTGGCTGATCAGACCAGTATGAGCTAAGGATGCTCTGTCCCAGTCAGACACAAATAGTTTCTATGAACATTTGGGATGGATTCTCTAATTTTGCATCCCATTTCTTCTTCTTCTTCTTTTTTAAATAGGTTTTTATTTACAAGTTATATGTATGGGTAATTTTACAGCATTGACAATTGCCAAACCTTTTGTTCCAATTTTTCCCCTCCTTCCCTCCACCCCCTTCCCTAGATGGCAGGATGACCAGTAGATGGTAAATATATTAAAGTATAAATTAGATACACAATAAGTATACATGACCAAACCATTATTTTTCTGTACAAAAAGAATAGGACTCTGAACTATTGTACAAATTAGCCTGTGAAGGAAATCCAAAATGCAGGCAGGCAAAAATATAGGGATTAGAAATTCAATGTAATGGTTCTTAGTCATCTCCCAGAGTTCTTTCGCTGGGCATAGCTGGTTCAGTTCATTACTGCTCCATTGGAACTGATTTGGTTCATCTAATTGCTGATAATGGCCAGGTTCATCAGAATTGATCATCATATAGTATTGTTGTTGAAGTATATAATGATCTCCTGGCCCTGCTCATTTCACTCAGCATCAGTTCATGTAAGTCTCTCCAGGCCTTTCTGAAATCATCTTGTCGGTCATTTCTTACCAAGCAATAATATTCCATAATATTCATATACCACAATTTATTTAGCCATTCTTCAATTGATGGGCATCTACTCAGTTTTCAGTTTCTGGCCACTACAAAGAGGGCTGCCACAAACATTTGTGCACATACAGATCCCAAAGTACAATCTTTCACTAGAGATTACTGAAAACATATTTTTCTGCATGTACTTCTTTGTAACAAAACATTAATTCTCACTTTCTTAACATAGTGACCAAGAAATAACTCGCAAAATCTGTTACTCAAAATAAAATTGGTAACATGCAAAATGTTTTTACTGGTAATTTCCCAGAATTATGTGATCTTTTGTGTTAACATCTTAATTTAAAAACAAATATTAATTTCAGACAATATTCACTTTTCATAACACATGAAATCCGTAGTAGCATAGAGTATATAGCAAATAAAAGTTTAAAGCTAAAATATTTAATATGAATCTTACCTTCTATTGTATCAGATGATAGTGTGAGGGTATTATACCATATACTATATTAATGTAAACTGCTCTATCTTGGCTACCTCCTAAAAACCAAGGGAGAAGTTTCTGGCAGTCCCTGCTGTTGGAAGTTGCAGACACTGGTGGGATCCCAACATTACTTCAGAATCTAAAGAGCTTGCATTGGTCATTGGAGGTATAATTACAACACATCAATGACCAAATAGGGTTTGGACTAGGACCTACTGGTAGCCAATGAGAATCAGATTCGTTTTGGTTTAAGGACTGGTCCTTAAGAAAGAAACCTAGTCTGTAAATCCTAAGATATCTTGAGAGCTTACAGAGGTGCTTTTAAGAGCATATGTAGGTTAAAGGAATAAGAATAGGCAATGAGGAAACCAAATTATCACTCTTTGCTGATGATATGATGGTATACTTAGAGAACCCCAGAGACTCTACTAAAAAGTTATTAGAAACAATCCACATCTTTAGCAAAGTTGCAGGATACAAAATAAACCCATATAAATCATCAGCATTCTTATATATCACTAACAAAACCCAACAGTTAAGAGTTACAAAGAGAAATTCCATTTAAAGTAACTACTGATTGTATAAAATATTTAGGAATCTATCTGCCAAGGGAAAATCAGAAACTTTATGAGCAAAACTACAAAACACTTTACACACTAATTAAATCCGATCTAACCAACTGGAAAAATATTAAATGCTCTTGGATTGGTCAAGCAAATATAATAAAGATGACAATACTTCCTAACTAATCTATTTATTTAGCGCTATACCAATCAGACTCCCAAAAAACTACTTTGATGACCTAAAAAAAAAAACAAAGTTCATATGGAAAAACAAAAGGTCAAGAATTTCAAGGGAATTAATGAAAAAAAATCAAATGAAGGTGGCCTAGCTACCAGATCTAAAATTATATTATAAAGCAGCAGTTACTAAAACCATCTGGTATTGGCTAAGAAATAGACTAGTTGATGTGCATACCCTTTGATCCAGCAGTGTTTCTACTGGGCTTATACCCCAAAGAGATACTAAAGAAGGGAAAGGGACTTGTATGTGCCAAAATGTTTGTGGCAGCCCTATTTGTGGTGGCTAGAAGCTGGAAAATGAATGGATGCCCATCAATTGGAGAATGGTTGAGTAAATTGTGGTATATGAACATTATGGAATATTATTGTTCTGTAAGGAATGACCAGCAGGATGAATACAGAGAGGACTGGAGAGACTTACATGAACTGATGCTAAGTGAAATGAACAGAACCAGGAGATCATTATGTACCTCAACAACGATACTGTTTGAGGATGTATTCTGATGGAAGTGGATCTCTTCGATAAAGAGTGCTAATTCAGTTTCAATTGATCAAGGATGGACAGAAGCAGCTACATCCAAAGAAAGAACACTGGGAAATGAATATAAACTGCTTGCATTTTTGTTTTTCTTCCCGGATTATTTATACCTTCTGAATCCAATTCTCCCTGTGCAACAAGAGAACTGTTCGGTTCTGCACACATATATTGTATCCAGGATATACTGTAACCTATTTAACATGTAAAGGACTGCTTGCCATCTGGGGGATGGGGTGGAGGGAGGAAGAAGAAAAATCGGAACAGAAGTGAGTGCAAGGGATAATGCTGTAAAAAATTACCCTGGCATGGGTTCTGTCAATAAAAAGTTATTTAAAAAAAAAGAAATCTAAGTTGCCTCAAAAAAAAGAGCATATGTAGGTAAAGGTATGATATTCTATGTGGACACAGGAAGGAAGAGAGGGGGAAAGGAGGGGAAGGAGGGAGGAATCTTCCAACTGACCCCTTCCAGTTTGTGGGCCAGCTTTATTCACAGGGGTTGCTGTTTGTCCTCTGTTCTCGAGGAGGACCAAACATCAGGGAGGGGATGCCATGACATTCACGGGAATTGGATTTCAGTAAGTGAGGGGTGGGCAAGGTCTCCTGCCTCACTTTCCCCTCCAGAGACATCTGAGTCCAGGGCCAGATATAGATCAGGATGACTGGAGATGACCCTGGATGATTTAGTCATTGTTTGAGTTCTAATCAACTCAGATTGAAGGTAAATAACAATCATTTTTGCTTTGATTAGAAACCTTGAAGGTCTTCCCCTCCCAGATTTAATAAATTAATTCTTTTTTATTTATTTAGATTTGTTTAATTAGGTGAAAAATGAGATTCTTTTGCTTCAATTTCTATCTACCCTTAATCACTAATGGGAGCAGGTTCAGTCGAACTGAGACTTGTTGAAGACATTATCTTAAAAAGGCCAAGGTCTTTCATTTTATCCAGAGCCATCTCCATCATCCTGATCTGTGTCCAGCCAGTGGACCCAGATGGCTTTGGAGGGAAAAGTAAGGCAGGTGACTATGAACAACCCTTCCTCATTTAAATCTAATGTACTTTCATGTCATAGCATTACCTCCCTGAGCTCATAGTCCTCTTTTAGAATGAAGGACAAACAACAGAACACTTACAAAGGCAAGCAATGAAAATATGCAATAATGGCATGATTAGCTCTTTATAATGTAGAATGAACAAGATCTATGAAACATCTAGTAACATACTAGTCATTCCACAAACTTTTGTGTATCCCATCTATCATTTACTGTACATAGCCATGAATATGCATAGTTGTCAACATGAAATTGAAAATATTATTAATAAAATCATGTGAATGCTTGAAATTGAGAACCTGCCAATGTTGAAGACTGAATATGTGCATGTGTAATCTTTGCTAAAATAAGCTTTATTTGTAGATTGAATCAGAACATAGCTTGTAATTTATTAATAATCTGGAAGGTTGATGATTGATATCCTTCCCATTCAACTTAGCTTCCAGATGAAGCTTTTAAAACGAAAACATTTATACATCTTCTTACCCCCAGTAATTTCCAGAAGAGCATTTTTTCTCTCCCTCTCAAATCCTCTAGGGTTTGACTAAAAATATTTTTAGCCTGAGAACCTTGGCAAATGGGTTCAAACTTAGAAAAATTAAGTGATTTATTTATCTATGGCTAAATAATGAGCAAGTGGCAAAGTTAGTTCAGCACCTGTGTTGCTAGAGCTGCTGTGGAAATAGGAGACTTGACCAGATGTGGTCTCAGATTTTTGTGCCTTGTAGGAGGTTGAAGGGGTTGGGTGTGATATTGCTATGGCTCCCTAGCTTTGGAATCTTTCTCATGGGATCATTTCTGCTCTTTTCTCTTGTGCTACAGATGGGGGTGTGTCTCATTGCTCTCTTGAGAAGAAAACCTCTTACAAAATCTTGACCACTGCCAGCATTAGTCACACAAACAAGGAACAGCAGCTGTCAAATGTTCATGATGTGATAGCAAAAAAAAAAAAATAGAGAAAGCAATAGAGAGGGAATAGTTCATCTGGTTAGCAAAAAACTGGTGCATATTGCCCAGTGCAGAAGCCAATAAAATTTTTCCTCATTTTATCACTTTCCTTTTGTTGTAAGAATTCAAATGCATTGCACAGTCAGCAGATACTAATATCTCACCTGGTTAGAGATAAAGGAAAGGGAAATATCTGGGATTAGTGCTCCTATTGTCTCATTAATTCTAACTCTCCATTCTCACTCATCTCTTAGGTTGCTCACATATAAGATTTTATTTATCTTGCCATAATAGCTCACAAGAATCCTGGTAAGCAGAAGACTGGGGCAAAGAAGAATGGGAAAGGATATCCATATCACGGGTACCCTCTAATATTCAAGCCGTTTTTGAGGTTTGTGTATATCTTTCAAGATGGAGAGCAAACTCTGCTCACTTTCCCTTCCAAAAAGTCCAGAAAAGACAGGTTCAAAGATGTCAGAAGGTTGGTGAACCGCGAGATGCATCCTTGAATCTGATTGCCACAACTCACTATGCTGGTGCTATATGAGAAGAGTAATAAGGTTTGGTTGATGTTTTCATGTTATTCAACTTTGAGGATGTTTTTATTCAGTTGATGGCTAGTAAAAGTTGGTATTTTATATCAGCCTTAAAATAGTGAATTCCATCAGAACTCAGCATAGAGGAGATAATTATAGGAATCAGAGAAAAGAAGACAAGTTGGAGGGACTGAGTCATTTTCTTGTTGTGATTTCCTTCTCAGTTTATTTTCTCTATGACTCCTCATAAGTTCAGATGCACTTATCTTAAAATGCTAGCTCACCAGAAGTATTCTTTCCTATCATTAAGTAGCAACCTCTTTAGCACTAACTTCTCTGAATATCTAGGTCTCTATTTCCCCCATTATAGATCCTACAAAAGAAATGTATCTTGGGAACCCCTTCTCTCCCACATTTTCTTTCTCTTCCGATTTTCTTTTTCTTTCTTTATTTTTTTAATTATAGCTTTTTATTTACAAGATATATGCATGGGTGATTTTTCATCATTGACCCTTGCAAAACCTTCTGTTCCAACTTTTCCCCTCCTTCCCCCCACTCCCTCCCCTAGATGGCAGGTAGATCAATATATGTTAAAATATATGCTAAATACAATATATGTATATGTATATATACTATATATCCACATAGTTATTGCCTTAGCTTTAGTGTCTTCAGAAACAGGTAAAGTCATGTAAGTTGCGTATTTTAATATCAACTTGGGCGTATTACAGCTTAGTTGGTCTTTGACTTTATTTGAAGGGTTGAATGCTTAAACACACTTTATGCCATTCTTCTGTTAACTTGCACAAGAAGAATCAGACTTTAAAATAATGTAAAATTAACCTGTGAAGGAAATAAAAAATTCAAGCAGACATAAACAGAAGGATTAGAAATGCTATGCAGTGGTTCACACTCATTTCCCAGAGTTCTTTCGCTGGGTGTAGTTGGTTTTATTCATTATTGAACAAATGGAACTGATTTGGTTCATCTCATTGTTGAAGAGAGCCACGTCCATTAGAATTAATCATCATATAGTATTGTCGTTGAAGTATATAATGATCTCCTGTCCTACTCATTTTACTCAGCATCAGTTCATGTAAGTTTCCCCAGGCCTTTCTGAAATCCCCCTGCTGGTCATTTCTTACAGACCAATAATATTCTATAACATCCATATATCACAATTTATTCAGCCATTTTCCAATTGATGGGCATCCATTCAATTTCCAGTTTCTAGCCACTACAAACAGGGCTGCCACAAACATTTTTGCACATACAGGTCCCTTTCCTTTTTTAAAGATCTCTTTGGGATATAAACCCTGTAGTTACATTGATGGATCAAAGGGTATGCACAGTTTGATAACTTTTTGAGCATAGTTCCAAATCTCTCTCCAGAATGGCTGGATGTATTCACAATTCCACCAACAATGTATCAGTGTCCCAGTTTTCCCACATCCCCTCCAATATTCAGCATTATCTTTTCCTGTCATCCAAGCCAATCTGAGAGGTGTAGAGTAGTATTTCAGAGTTGTCTTAATTTGCATTTCTCTGATTAATAATGACTTGGAGCATCTTTTCATATGGCTAGGAAAAATAGTTTCAATTTCTTCATCTGAAAATTGTCTGTTCATATCCTTTGACTATTTGTCAATTGGAGAATGGCTTGATTTCTTATAAATTAGAGTCAATTCTCTATATATTTTGGAAATGAGGCCTTTATCAGAACCTTTGACTGTAAAAATGTTTTCCCAGTTTATTGTTTCCCTTCTAATCTTGTCTGTATTACTTTTGTTTGTACAAAAGCTTTTCAATTTGATATAATCAAAATTTTCTATTTAATGATCAATAATGATCTCTAGTTCTTCTTTGATCACAAATTCCTTCTTTCTCCACTGGTCTGAGAGCTAAACTATCCTATGTTTTTCTAATTTATTTATAATTTCATTCTTTATGCCAAGATCACGAACCCATTTTGACCTTATCTTGGTGTATAGTGTTAAGTGTGGGCCAATGCCTAGTTTCTGCCATACTAATTTCCAGTTTTCCCAGCAGTTTTTGTCAAACAGTGAATTCTTATCCCCAGAGCTGAGGTTTGTCAAACATTAGATTATTAAAGTTATTGACTATTTTGTCCTGTGAACCTATCCTATTCCACTGTTCAACTAGTCTATTTCTTAGCCAATACCAAATGGTTTTGGTAACCACTGCTTTATAATATACTTTTAGATCTAGTACAGCTAGGCCACCTTCATTTGTTTTTTTTTTTTTTGTTTGTTTGTTTGTTTTTCATTAGTTCCCTTGAAAGTCTTGACCTTTTGCTCTTCCAGATGAATTTTGTTGTTATGTTTTTGAGGTCATTTAAATAATTTTTTAGGAGTCTGATTGGTATAGCACTAAATAAATAGATTAGTTTAGGGAATATTGTCATCTTTATTATATTTGCTCAACCTATCCAGGAGCACTTAATATTTTTCCAATTGGTTAGATCTGACTTTATTTGTGTGGAAAGTGTTTTGTAGTTTTGTTCATGTAGTTCCTGACTTTCCCTTGGCAGATAGATTTCTAAATATTTTACACAATCAGTAGTTACTTTAAATTGAATTTCTCTTTGTATCTCTAACTCTTGGATTTTGTTAGTGATAAAAGAATGCTGCTGATTTATGTGGGTTTATTTTGTATCCCACAACTTTGCTAAAGGTGTGGATTATTTCTAATAGTTTTTTAGTAGAATCTCTGGTGTTCACTAAGTATACCATCATATCATTTGCAAAGAGTGATAATTTGGTTTCCTCATTACCTACTCTGATTCCCTTAATTTCTTTCTCAACTCTTATTGCTGAAGCTAGCATTTTAAATACAATATTGAATAGTAATGGTGATAATGGGCAACCTTGTTTCACTCCTGATCTTATTGGGAATGGTTCCAATTTATTCCCATTACATATGATGCTTGTTGATGGTTTTAAATAGATGCTATTGATTATTTTAAGGAAAAGCCCATTTATTCCTATTCTCTCAAGTGTTTTTTTTTTTTAAATAGGAATGGATGTTGGATTTTATTAAATGCTTTTTCTGCATCTATTGAGATGATCATATATATTTTTGTTAATTTGGTTATTGATATAGTCAATTATGCTAATAGTTTTCCTAATATTGAACCAGCCTTGCATTCCTGGTATAAATTCATGATGTATTATTCTGCGGATGATTTTCTGTAATCTTTTTGCTACTTCATTTAAGATTTTAGCTTCAATATTCATTAGGGAGATTGGTCTATAATTTTCTTTCTCTGTTTTCAACCTACTTGGTTTAGGTATCAGTACCATTTCTGTATCATAAAAGGAATTTGGTAGCAGTCCTTCATTCCCTGTTTTTTCAAATAGTTTATATAACATTGGAGTTAATTATTCTTTAAATGTTTGGAAGGAATTCACAAATAAATCCATCTGGTCCTGGGGATTTTTTCTTAGGGAGTTGATTAATAGCTTGCTCTATTTCTTTTTCTGAAATGGGACTATTTAAGCAATTTACTTCCTCCTCTGTTAATGTGGGAAGCCTATATTTTTGAAAGTAGTCATCCATTTCACTTAGGTTATCAAATTTATTGGCATAAAGTTGGGCAAAGTAACTCCTAATTATTGCACTAATTTCCTCTTCATTGGTGGAAAGTTCTCTCTTTTCATTTTTAAGACTAACAATTTGATTTTCCTCTTTCCTTTTTCTAATCAGATTGACCAAAGGCTTATCTATTTTATTGGTTTTTTCATAAAAGCAACTCTTAGTTTTATTTATCAATTCAATTTTTTTTTTACTTTCAATTTTATCAATTTCTCCTTTTAATTTTAGAATTTCCAAGTTTAGTATTTGATTGGGATGGGGGTCAATTTGCTCTTTTTCTATCTTTTTAAGTTGCAAGCCCAATTCATTGATATTTTCTTTCTCTATTTTATTCAAGTAAGCCTCTGGAGATATAAAATTTCCCCTTATTACTATTTTGGCTGCATCCCACAAATTTTGGTATGTTGTCTCATTGTTGTCATTCTCTTGGGTGAAATTATTAATTGTATCTATGCTTTGCTCTTTCACCCATTCATTCTTTAGGATGAGATTATTTAGTTTCCAATTAGTTTTTGGTCTATTTACCCCTAGCTTTTTGTTGAATGTAGTTTTTATTGCATTGTGATCTGAAAAGGATGCGTTTACTATTTTTGCCTTTCTACATTTAATTTTGAGGTCTTAGCAGAATGAATACAGAGAGGCTTGGAGAGACTTCCATGAACTGATGCTAAGTGAAATGAGCAGAACCAGGAGATCATTATATACTTCAACAACAATACTGTATGAGGATGTGTTTCTGATGGAAGTGGATATCTTCCACAAAGAGAAGATCTAACTCAGTTCCAATTGATCAATGATGGACAGAAGCAGCTACACCCAGAGAAGGAACACTGGGAAATTAGTGTAAAATGTTTGCATTTTTGTTTTTCTTTCCAGGTTATTTTTACTTTCTGAATCCAATTCTCCCTGTGCAACAAGAGAACTGTTTGGTTCTGCACAAATATATTGTATCTAGGATATACCGTAACATATTTAACATATATAAGACTGCTTGCTATCTAGGGGACGGGTTGGAGGGAGGGAAGGGAAAAGTCAGAACAGAAGTGAGTGCAAGGGATAATGTAAAAAATTACCCAGGCATATGTTCTGTCAATAAAAAGTTATAAAAAATTAAAAAAAAATTGAGGTCTTTATGTCCTAATATATAGTCAATTTTTGTACAGGTTCCATGAACTGCTGAAAAGAAAGTGTACTCCTTTTTGTCTCCATTCAGTTTTCTCCAAAGATCCATCATACCTAACTTTTCTAATATTCTATTTACCTCTTTAACTTCACACAATGTTTCTCCTCCTTCCTAAAACCCTCACATTTGATAGGTTTCCTTTGCCTCTTCGGGGGATGTAGTTTTCCTTTTTTTATCTCCCTTTTTCTGATACTATCCCCTTTCCATTTCTACTTCCCTTTTTATATCATATCAGTAAAATCAAATTATGCATGCACTCTTTCCCTGGTTCCATTTTGTTAGCCTTATCTTGGGCACAAAAATTACTTGTCTCTCTAAGGAGAGCTGATGGCAGTCTTTTGGGTGCCATAATATTGAAGTTGCTAAATTCCTCCGAGTTGGAGCCGATGAACAAAAGAGAAAAGAAAAATCTCCAAAATGATCCCAAGGGCGTCTCTGATGGAACAGTTACATTTTAAGCACATGCTTTCCTTGATTCATTTTATTTTTTCCATCTCTAACATGATTTGTTTTCCTGCTATTTACTTGCATTAGTTCTCCAAATGTTGAATGTATGCATGATGATGATGATGATGATGTGTGTGTGTGTGTGTGCGTGTATGTGTGTGTTTGCTGAGCTGGCAGACTGGAAGTTCTGAAATGTGTTGGAAAGAAGAAAATACCCCTGGTAATGACAGATTGGGTAGAACTGAATTCTCTTCTTGAATGGCAAGAGGAGGAGCCATGTTCTATCTTGAAGGGGATGTATGTGTAATTATCATCCCAGTGGTAAATAAAAATACTCCACTGTGGTTTAGGAAAGGGTGTCTTACAGCACTGGCCTTCATGTAGGAAAATTCTCAACATTGTTTGATGCCCTTCCTCAACTTTTGGATTTGCCACTGAAACTTGAACTTGACTTCAGAAAGTGGTGTGACCTTTGAAAATGTGAAGTCTGAATGTGTGTGGTCAAGTTTCCCGTGCAATTTATTTTTCTTTTCTTTTTTATGTCAAAAACTATACAGTTCATAGCTGACTATTCTGCATCAATAATCTAGGGCATGGACTAGATGACTTTTGTGGTCCTTTTCTACCAGAGATGATCTGCACTTTTTTTTTCTACATGCAGTCCTTATTTGAATATCCTCTCCTTGCTATTACAAAGTCCTATCCTTTTCAATCTTTGTTTGTCATAGGACTCTGCAGTAGGAAAGATCATAGGTGACACTGTATTTCTTGTGCCTTGGTGGCACTGAGTATGGTTGCATTTTTTTTTCCCAGAAGCCTATCTACATGTGCTTATTTTTAATAAACACATGTAGATAGGCTTTGGGAAAAAAATGCAACCATACTCAGTATTTGGGGCAATCAGGAGTCCCAAATGCTTTGTTTAGTTATCTTGCTTTCAAATTTATGAAATTCTGTATTCTAAAGATCTTTAGACATTTAGCCCAGCTTCAGAAAACAACATTATTCCAGGAACCATTTCAGGAAAGGATATTTTTTAAAAATCATGTCAGTTGCATTAATTTATCCTGATTTTGATAACTATTACTTGTTTCCTTTGGCAACTCATGTCACCTCTGTTTTTTCAGAGAAGAAATAAGAAGTTTAGACTAGATGATATCTATATAGCAATCATACTACTTTATAATTTACTTACTCTCTATAATCCTGTTTTCCTACTTGTAAAATGGAGTTATAATAATACTCACCTCAGGAAAGCACTAGTGAATCACAAAAAGCATTTATTAAGCTCCTATTGTATGCCTGGCCTGACATTTGATGCTGGGGATATAGAGGACAAGAAGTCATCTTCCCTCAAGGAACTTATAGTCTACTAGCAGAAGAAGGAACCTGTTTCTAGAACACAAAATATATACTAAGTAATTTGGGTAGCAAGAACAACAACAATTATGGGGTACAGTTAAGTTTGTTATTTAAGAAGGCACTTGTGTGGCATTTTGAAGGAAGCAAAAGATGAGGTAGAATTGAGAGAAAAGTTTTTTTTTTTTTCCAGAGTTGGAGATAACCTAACAAAAAACACAGAGCTGAGAGATCAATATTATGCATAGGGAATAGGAGGTGGATCAATTTTCCTGAATCAAGGAGTATGTGGAAGACAATAATATCTTACAAGATTGAAAAGAAAGATTAGAGACAGGATATGAAGGATGTGAAAAGCCAAACACAAAATTTTGTATTTTTTTCTAGCAGAAAAGGAGAAGTATTGGAGTTTCTTAGAGCAGGGGAATTAGCATGGTCAGATCTGAGATTTAGGCATATCAATTCAATATCTGTGTGAAAGATGGATTAGAGAGAGGGAAGAATTGAGCCCAAGTAGGGTACTATTACATCAGTCTGAACAAGAGTTGTCTGAGCCCTAAACCACTGTGTTTGTGGTATGAGTGAAAAGGTGAAATTTGAGAGACATTGTAGAGATAGAATCAATAAGACAATTCATTGGAAGTGAAAGGTAAAGAAGAGAGAAGAGTTGAAGATGACTTCTATGTTATAAACTTAGGTAACTGGAAGAAACAGAAATGAAATGGAAGAAGGGATCATCTATAAAGAGGTTATAGTTGAATCCGTGGAAAATAAGAACATAAAGAGAAAACATGTAGAAAGAAAGTTAATTGAGTTCATGACAGAGCATTGGAAGCACATACCTGTGCAAAAAAAGGTGAAATAAGAAAAAGGATTCTGCAAAGGAGATTGAGCAGAAGTGGTCAAGCAGGTGGATGAAGAATCAGAAAGTCATGAAAACCCATGAAAGAGATAGTATCTAGGGTATGCTTGAGCATTAGGGAAAAAGCCAAAAGATAAGGAAGGATTGAAGATTAAGAAAAAGGAGGAGGTGATAGAAAAGGCAAGATTCCGGCTTGGAGGGAATAGGGCAACTTTTTCATCTATTCTTAGAAAAATTCTCATTCTCTCTCTCTCTCTCTCTCTCTCTCTCTCTCTCTCTCTCTCTCTCTCTCTCTATATATATATATATATATATATATCTCTATATCTGTCCCTCTATAACTGTCTCTCCCTCTTTCTCTCTCTGTCTTTATCTGTGTGTGTCTGTCTCTGTCTTGCTCTATGTATGTGTCTCTGTTTCTGTCTCTCTCCTTATATCTGTCTGTCCCTGTGTATCTTTTTGTCTTTCTGTTTTTGTCTGTGTGTCTGTCTATCTTATTTGTATCTTTTAGTACCTTGCACAGTGTCTGCAACATAGTTGGTATTTAAAAAATATTTATTGAATTGAATGGGAACAGAAGTTTTTTGGAGTATAAAGTTAGGGATAAGAAGGAATATATAATAAATGAATGACCTTTTTTCCCAGCTAAATATTTGATAAGAGCATCTAAGAAGAAAAAATAGAAATGAGATGGTTCAGTAGCTTGAGAAGAGAAGCAGTTTGGACATGATACCAAGAGAAATGGATGGAGTCATAGGATTACTGTATAGCAGTACAGACCCAATTGAGATTATATGGTATATTTTTATAGTGAGTGTAAGAACATAGAAGGTAGGTGGTGGGACTAATTCAGAACCAGAATTTAGAAAGAGAATAAGTAAGGAATTCATGGGTTTCAGAGGGAAGGCTTAAGTAAAGACATATTGAGAGGGCTCTATGCTTTCATAATGCATTTCAGCAGGATAAGAAAGACTGCCATCTGTCATTTTCACAGACTCGTGGCATGCAGGAAGTACAGAAGGGAAGAAGGTTCTGCTTGAAATACTCTGAATTACTATTGACTGTATACCACTCCTTTCGGGTTTGTTAAAGAAAAAAAAATGCCAACAAAACTTCCTAAGTAAATAACTTAGAGAAAATAGGTTACAGAAGAAAGGCTAATCTTTCCTCAAGGCATCTTGTGGAACAGCATAAAAACACATCTGTGTAATAGTAACAATAAAAACAATAATAGTTAGCATTTATATAGTACTTTAAGTTTTACAAAGTACTTTATAAAGATCTCGTTTCAATCTCACAACAATCTTGAGAGATACCTGCTATTATTATCCCATTTTACAGAGGGAATTTATCATTCCTTTTATGTAAAACAGTTCAAGATGGAGTGACATATCCAGGGTCACACAGCTAGTAAGTGTCCAAAATTGGATTTGAATTTGGATCTTCTTGATTATGGGACTAGTCCACTCCTTCATCTAAAAATCTTGAGGGGGATTAATTAACTGGCATATTTACTTATTTTTTGAAAATAGTATTTTATTTTCCAAATATATGCAAAGATAGTTCTCAACATTTGTCTTTGTAAAACATTGTGTTCCAAATTTTTCTCCCTCTCTTCCCCTCACTTTCTTCCCCAAGACAGCAAGCAATCCAGTGTAGGTTAAGTATGTGCAATTCTTCTAAACATATTTTCATATTTATCATGCTGTACAACAAAAAATCAGATCAAAAGGAAAAAAACGCAAGAAAGTTAAAAACAAGCAAACAAACAACTACAACAAAAAACATGAAAATACTATGCTTTGATCCACATTCTCTCTCTGGATGTGGATGCTTCTTTCCATCATAAGTCTATTGGAATTGCCTTGAATCACCTCATTGTTGAAAAGAGCCAGGTCCATAAGAGTTGATCATCACATCTTGTTGTTACTATATATACTCTCTCTCTCTCTCTCTCTCTCTCTCTCTCTCTCTCTCTCTCTCTCATATATATATATATATATATATATATATATATATATATATATATATATATGTTCTTTGGGTTCTGCTCATTTCACTTAGCATCAGTTCATGTAATTCTTTCCAGACTTTTCTGAAATCAGCCTGCTCATCATTTCTTATAGAAAATAATATTCCATTACATTCATACACTATACCTTATTCAGCCATTCCCTAACTGATTCATTCAATTTCCAATTATTTGCCTTCACAAAAAGAGATGGTATAAACATTTTTGTACATTTGGGTCATTTCCTTATGATCTCTTTGGGATACATTCCCAATAGAGACACTGCTAGATCAAAGGGTATGATATATATATATTTTAAATGTATCGATTGCTTTTGTTTTAATTTCACCTTTATTTCTCAATTTATCTTTTTTTCCTCCTCAGTCTGGGAACTCATCTCTTGTGACAAAGAATAAAAAATGAGGAAAACAATTCAGCAAAAGTAATCAACAAAATGAGTCTGAAAGTGAATACTATATTCTATACTTGTTTTTCTCTACTTCTTCAAAGAGAAGGAGTTACCTTTTCTTATCTTTTCACCAAGGCCAAGCTTTGTCATTTTAAAGTTAATTAAATTCTTGTGGTTTCATCCATTATAAGGAGTACCTGAACTCTGATCAATGAAGAGACCAATCAAAGTTCCAGAGAACAGACAATGCAGCATGCTATCTACTTCTTGTCCGAAAGATGATAAATTCAAAATGGTGAATAAAATATCTCATACTCTTTTGAACATGGCTACAGTGGGTATTAGTTTTGCTTACTTATGTATATGCAATAAAATAATAATACTACCTAATCTTTACAAAGCACTTTGAAATATTATTGTTGTTGATCATTTTTTTATTCTTGTCTGACTCTTTGTAATCCCATTTGAAGTTTTCTTGGTCAAGATATTGGAGTAGTTTGCCATTTTCTTCTCTATCCTATGCTGATAGGTGAGAAAACTGAGGCAACCAAGGTGAAGTAACTTGCCCAGGGTCACAAAGCTAGTAAATATGTGAGGCTAGATTTGAACTCAGGAAGATGAATCTTCCTAACTTCAGCACTAGACCAGTATCTACTGTGCAACTTATCTTTTCTTTGAGGTTTGCTAAGTATTTTTCCTATGATATCTCATTTGATCCTCATAGCCTTTGAATGCAGTTGCTATTATCATCCCATTTTATGATTAAGAAAACTGATGGATGAATGAAATTAACTTATTTGCTAGGAATCACATAGATAAGATAACATTTGATCTTGGGTTTTCCTGATATAAAATCCAACACTCTACATTCTACCACCCCTTGTTATAAAGATTTTATTTTGTTTTTCCAATTTGCAGGAGAAAATGAATTAGGAAACAACCCTCTCCCAAAAGCAGTTTCTAAGTCTGTGCTATTTCTAGGTCAGCATCATAGGTCAGAATGCACAGTATTCCTTTCTAAAAACGTGGCATTAAGTAAAGATAATTAAACTCTTTTCTTTATTCAAGGATCTTTTTGGCAGTCTGGTGAAGACTATGGATCTCTTCTCAGAAAAAAATTTTTATGGACCATGTTCATAATTAAAAATATTCTGTAATTTCAGTTGTGCCCAACGTTTCATGGCCACATTTGAAGTTTTCTTAGGAAAGATACTTAGCAAAGTTAGCAAAATAAAGAAAAAAGTTTGGATTGTTCGGTTTTTACAGCTCCTTCTAGCTCCAAATTTTATAATTCCATGATTTTCTGACTTACTATAAATTGAATCGCCTATTTGGTTCTGGTCTTTCAATATGACTTGAGTCCCAGGCAAAACTCAAATTAAGTATTATAATGCTTTGCAAAATCTAAAGCATCATAAAGATGTCAACAATCAACATCATCATCAATATCATCATCATCGTCACATAGCCATATTTCTTCATCTTATCCACAAAGATAATAAGAGAGATTTTATCCAATGTTTTGCTGAAATTTATATTTGCTACATTTATTGTGCTCTCTTGAACTAGAGATGTCAAACAGGAAGCCCACAACACTCCTGAGGATAAAGCAGATTAAAAATTGGGAAATATTTAACAAAGTAAAGTTAATTATGGTTATATTAAACCATTATATAAATAAATAGTTAAAGTTAATATATGGTTCGCTAAGATAGTATGTGGCTTGCAGGAATGCTTATGTGTAATTTGGTGGCCCTGTTTCTGTTTGAATTTGACAACACCAGCTTCAACTATCATTTTAGTTACCTTGTCTGAAAAAAATGAAAAGATGTTAGTCTCCTGTGACCTAGTTGGAGGGAAGCTTCCCTTTCTAAATGTTTACAGATGATCCCTTTCAAGCACTTTCTAAATTGCACCTCCCCAACCCAATGATAGTAAATTCAAAGAGTTGACTAATTTTCTTCTATTCCCTCTCTAACATGATCTGTTAAGGAAAAACAATTGGGCATTATTAGTCTTTTTCAAGATTCATAGAATCTCTTCTGTTCTGTGGAATCTCCACATTTAGCGGTCACCAAGAAAACTTAGCAATCATAGTTTTTAGTTCTTTTCCTTTTCTCCCATTTATCTACCTGGGCCTGAACTTCTTGAAGACCCTTACCATCTTTTCAATTTTCTTATATTCCCATTTGATGTTAACCATTTTTCTTTCTCTTTTAATCAGAAAAAAAAATCACTGTCACCACTCTATTATAGACCCTCTGGTTACCAGATTCTTCATATCTGGATTACTGCAGTAACCTGGGGGAGGCGGGGAGGGGAAAGAGAGAGACTACTTGCCTTAAGTCGTTCGCCTTCCAGGCCATTCTTCATTCAACCACCAAAGTCATTTTCCTGAAGCACAAGTCTGATGATGTCATACACAAATTTTCCCCCTATTAAATGAACTCCAATGACTCCCTTTTGCTTTCAGGATCAAATTAGCATACTCTGTTTGGCATTTAAAACCATTTATAATGTAGTTTTCTCCTATATTTCTAATCTTGTTTGGTATTCTCACACCTTACTCCCCAGCACATTCTCTTTGATCCAATGACATTATGATTTTTATTATATTAGCTTGGTCTACCTATGCAGCTGCATCTTCTTGAGGATGACTCCATTTGGTTCTTGCCTCAGACATCTGGATTTATCCATATAAATACACCTTTTTTTTTTTTTAACACAAAATGCTATTGAATTATTTTTTTTATATTTTTTCCTGAATAAATTATATCCTTCCATAACCTTAATTCAATCACAAGCGCTATCTCACTAAGTTTCATGAATACCTATCAGTTTACACACACATATGTACAAATTTATCTGTGTGCGAAAAATATATATATATGTGTGTGCATGTGCATGTGTGTATATATATGCATGTGTATATGTGTGCATGTGTGTATGTGTGTAATTGTGGAGGAAATTTGGGTTAAGTGACTTGTTCTGAGTCACACAACTAGTAAGTATTTGAGCTCAGATTTGAACTCAAGTCCTTCTGACGCAAGGGCTGGTTGATCTATCCACTGCCTTAATTCTTTTATTCAAAAAATTCACTATACATACTTTGTACATTCATATAAAGACATTTTTAAAGAGTTGTATTGCTGGTTTTCTCTTTTAATACCATTTCTGGAAAACTACTGGTATTTTCTTTAGCTATTTTTATTCCTATGTTGTACCTGTTATCCTTTAATAAAACACTCTTGTTATAACATGTAATTTTAAAAAAGTTTCCCTCCAACTCCATGTTCTTTTCAAAACCCTTTTGATAGTATTTGCCAGACTCCAGGAAAAAATAATATATATTATTTCTGTCTTTCATTAGGTATCTAGTCAAAAGCTCATAATTCTTATATTTTAAGTCACAGTTCAAATCCTTTTCTTAGAAATTATCTCCTTACCCAGTTATTTATTGTCCAAATACGATTGAAACCCCTACCTTCTGTTAGCAACACTGATGTGAATACCACCTGTGTCCTTTTTTCTTTTTTTCTTTTTTGACTAGAATTTCACAATACTAAGTAAAGTTTTCTAGTTTCTTTCTGTTCAAATAATTTGTCCTCACATATATCACAGAGGTTTTAAGTTTGACAGATCTTGATAAGCTATCTCAGGTCCCAGATACAAAGATAGAGGAAGATAATATATGTCTCTCTTACATTTCTGTCAATCAATACTTTTTAAACTACTTTAAATTCCATACTATGGGAAGCTAGGTGCATAGTGGATAGAGCTCTAGACCTGGAGTCAGGAAGACTCATCTTCCTGAGTTCAAATCAGGCTTTAGACATTAACTAGCTATATGACTTTGGGAACATCACTTAATCTTGTTTGCTTCTGTTTCCTAATTTGTCAAGTAAGCTGGAGAAAGAAATGCAAACCACTCCAATGTCTTGCCATTCTGTTCCCTTTCTTTCCGTTCTCTTCTTATGTAGTGTCAGATACAATTGAATAATAATGTCATCATATTCTAGACCAAATTGATAGAAATTTATTTATATGTGTTTTCTAATTTTTCTTATAATATCTTACACATATACCTTGCTTGATTAGTGGAAATTAAATTTTTCTACAGATCCTTTATGAAAACAGAGCTGCTTTGGGTTCTCAAATATCAATTTAATTGCCAGGCTTATATTATCACCTCATTAATTATCCACCTCATTTCTTTTCTTTCAACTGAAATTCAAAGTTTTTTTTCTTTGCATTTCCCTGGTCAATTTACTTTTTTTCTCCACTAGAAAAGAAGCAAATAGTTATTTATGTTGGGCTTCCTGCTTTTTTTTGAGATAATGACAGTTACATGAAGAGTCTTGACATTGGTTGGATGCTATTTTTTAAGTGAAAAGGGATTTAGATAGGACTTTAGTTTAGATCCGTCATTTAATACATGATGAAATATGGCACAGGGATGTTATCACTTGTCACTAGCAGATCTGACATCCAAACCCAAGTCCTCTTGTTGCAAATCCAGTGATTTTTCCAATATACAACTGTTTCCAAAGATTCTTAAAATAATATTAATGGCTCATAATGTAGTGATGTTAATGATTTGTAAGGCCTAAGTAAAAGAGGTAAATAATCTAAAAGTAGAAAGAGGATTACTCAATCAACAAAATTTATTAAGCATCTACTATGTGCCAGACTTTATGCTCATCAATGGGAATCTAAAAACATAACTAAAAATCTCCGCCTTCAAGAAACTTGTTTTCTATAGGAGTAAGTTAAGATCAGATAACATCAAAGGTAAGGTTTGATTTCAGGAAAGATTCCTTGTTCTGACTTATATTACTAGCTAGATATGGGGAGAGAAGGAAGCAAGGGCTTCCTTGAAAACTCGATTTTGACTTGGACCCAGATGGCAGGTCCTCAAAAACTGAGAAGTTAGCTGTGAGTTATAATTAAGGTGAGGTAACATGAACCCTCTTATTACTGTCAGAGAGAAGACTCCAGTAAATATAGTGGAAACCTAGAACACTGAATTTTGAGTAAGACATAGTTTGCACTTCTCCTTCTGCTTGTTACCACCTTTGTGACCTTGAGGAACTTAATTAACTGCTCTGGGCATCTGTTTGCATATTTTTTGCATAAAAGGAGCAGCCTAGAGGACATAATAATCAAACTAGCTTTGTGATCCTGAGAAAATCCTATAATCTTTCAGTGCCTCAAGACAGCCCCTCTAAATCTATCCTTCAGCTTCAAAACAAAGAATAGTTGTTGATCTATATTAATAGATTATTAATCAATTAGTAGATTAATACTTTGCCTCACATGGAATTCCCTAATTCCCCACACCAATGGAATCACAGGGCAAGACCAAAACAAAGAAGCAAACATGCAAGGCATTTTGGAAGGGGGGGGGGGAGAGAGAGAGAGAGAGAGAGAGAGAG
Organism: Antechinus flavipes; assembly: GCF_016432865.1. Classification (NCBI taxonomy): domain Eukaryota; kingdom Metazoa; phylum Chordata; class Mammalia; order Dasyuromorphia; family Dasyuridae; genus Antechinus; species Antechinus flavipes. Next base: position 270,815,348 of record NC_067399.1, read on the forward strand.
AGAGAGAGAGAGAGAGAGAGAGAGAGAGAGAGAAAGAAAGAGAGAGAGAGAAGCAGAAAAGAGAGAAAAACAAAAATGAGAAAGGGAGGAATGAGAGAAAGAATGAAGAAAGGAGGGAAAGGAGGAAAGGAAAGAAGAAGGGGAGAAGAAATAAACAAAAGGAGAGAAATAGAGGAAGACAAAGAAAGGAAGAAAGAAAGAGAAAAACAGGGAGAAAAAGAAAGGAGAGAAGAGAGAAGGAGAAAGAAAAGAGAGAGAGAGAAGAGAGAGAGAGAAAGAAAGAGAAAAGTAGAAGAGAAAGGACAAAAAGAAGATAAACAGAAAAACAGAAAAGAGGAAAAACAAAAGAAAGGAAGAAAGGGGATAGTATAACAAGAATTTTTAAACTGGAGTCATGAACTTTTTTCTTTTTTTAAATTTTCTTTTAAATATTTATTTTATTAAAAAAATAATAAAATAGAAAAAGAATACAAGACAAAACAGAACAGAATATTTTCATGTGTCCAGCATAACATCAGGGAGGATTCAATATATATAGCAATAAATTATCAGTTCAAGAAAGGATATAAATAATAGAAGAAATTATATTCATGAGTGTCCATGTTTTCTTTACTTCCCTGTAGGTTGTTCTTTGTTCTCTGCTGCCTACCTTTTTTACACTGTTCTTTTTCCCCTCGTTTATTTTCCCCACCTCTCCCAAGCAAGCTATAATTAAGCAAGGATATATCTATATATGTATACATACATTGATGTATACATACATACATACACATACACAAACACATACACAACACACACACACACACACACATATACCCCCCCCCCCCCATAGCTTTCCTATCCCTGATAACTCTGCTTTAAGTCTACTACTTAACTTGCCTTGCTGTTAATTAACTTCTCCCCACCCATGGATTCTCTTGTTTTCTTCCCCTACCTTTTGCTTCCCACTCTGCCCATCCCTCCTCCCTTATTTCTCCAGAGATTTTGAAGGCTTCCATACTCTTCTGTGAATGGATTTTCAGAACTTCAAAGCCCTCCTTCCCCCTCTAATGCCTCTGTTTCTATTCTTCCTTTGTACCTTATTAGTATATATAATTACTATTTTTACCTTAACTCTTTCCCAATTTTTCTTTTAATTGCTGATGTCAATCTTAGGCATGTGGTCTATATTTCCATGTAAAAAACATAAATACTTTGTTCATGTTAAGTTCCTTGAAACTGATCTTTAATATTAGTTCTTACATGTTAAATTTTCTGTTGAGTTTGGGTTTGGTTTAAGGACCTGAAAATCTTCAAGTTCATTACATGTCCATTTTTTCTCATTCAATATTATGGATAATTTTTGCTAGATATGATATATTTGGCTGCAGGTCTAGTTCTTTTGATTTCCAGTAGATATAATTCCAGGACCTGTGATCTTTAATTGTGGCTGTTGAGTTATTTTTCTTTTTAAAATATTTTGATAACTATATTGTTGTTTTCTTCTACAATGTTATACATTATTATTATGCATTTAAAAAGTTTATTCTGAAAATGGGTCCATAGGCTTGACTTCATCAGCCTCTCAGAGGGGTCCATGATGCACAAAAAGTAAGAACTTTTGTATAAATAGGCCTTGAGATTTCTTCCAAGTCAAAATCTAATATCCTGTGGCTGTCTGGCAAATTTTTCTCTGGGATAAGGAGAACGGACTTCACACTCTCTATTAAAGAAACTTGGCTGCCAAAATTTTCTGACAGTTATATTATCAAGTAGGAGTAGCCAGCTGCCCACTGGTTTTCAACATGAAGGAACATCATTTTGCTATTTTTTTTTGACAAATATGAGCTTGAAACAGGGAAGGGTGCCAAATACAACATATCACTGAGGGGTGTGGACTCACAGGAGAGCATAATTGAGTGTCCCCTCTCTTCTCTGATTCCATTGAGAATATTGTTGATAAGGGAATAGTTTCCCATCCCAAGCGGATTGCCATATATATTAATGATTTCTGCAACAGGAAAACCCAGAATTGGTTTCTTACAGAACAATGTATGAAAGTTACCAAGACTATATGAAGCTTTTTCCTTATCTGTACAATGAAGGGCTAGGTCATCTAGTCTAATTTTATGATCCAACCCAATTAACATTTAAATGTCAATTATATTCCAGTCACTGTGTTAAGTGCTAAAAATACAAAAAAGAAAGACATTTCCAGTTCTAAAGGACCTTACAATCTGATGGAGGAGAGAGAGAGCAGCAAATGTGACCTCAAATATTTACTATGTGGCCCTAGTCAAGTCGCTTATTCTATTTGACTTAGCTAATAAAATACACTGGAGGAGGAAATAGCAAACCATTCTAGCTTTTTTGCTCCCCAAACCCCAAACCATATAGGGTCACAATAAGTCAGATAGGATTGCAAAATGATAGAACAATAATAACCTAAATTTACAAAACACTGCAAATATTTCAGTTTATTTTCACAACAATTCTGGGAGCTTTTGTTTCAGTGATATCTGACTCTTCCCATTTGGGATTTTCTTGGCAAAAAGACTGGAGTTGTTTGTCATTTCCTTCTCTAGCTCATTTTACAGATGAGGAACTGAGGCAAATACAGATAAGTGACTTGCCTAGAGTCATATTGCTTTTGTCAGAGGCCAGATTTGAATAAAAGAATTTTTAAAAATAGTTATAAAATAAGATGACAAATTCCATAATAAGAATTAATTTTGACTTATGGTATTCCTTACTCTAATAATAATAATAATAACTAACATTTATACAATACTTTAAAGTTTGAAAGATGCTTTACAAATGTTATTTGCTCCTTACAACATCCCTAGAAGTTAGGTACTATTATTATCACTATTTTCCAATTGAGGAAACTGAGTCACAAAGAGGTTAAACAATTTGTCCAGACTCAAACAACTATTAAATGTTGGAGGCTGGAATTGAACTAAAAACTTTATGGCTCCCACTTCTGTGTTATTTTTTCCCACAGTATTATCTATCAGCCTCAATAGCCATTGATCCATATTCTGTTTTCTCAGTGTGGCATTGTCACTGTGTCTTTGAACACCATCTTTATAAAATGCAAGGTCTCATAGGTTCTGCCACATTGGAAAGGTCAAAGGAATGAGCCTGTGAACCTTTTATTAACCCTAGGGGCTTTAGTATTTCCATTTTATGGGTAAGGAAACAGTAGCTCAAAAGGCTTAAACAACTTGCTCATTTTCATGCAACTAATAAACCTTTAATGCAAGATTTGAATTTGAGTCTTGTTGCTTTTTAGCAAAGAAGAGAAATATTAGCCAGATTTTATATGATTGGGTTCAACATATTGGCACCAATGGTGAAAGTTCGAGAAGTTATGAACCCCAGAACTTCCAGTAACTATAAGAGAATGAGATTTCAGATGCTGAGTTTATTCTGGGGAAAGCATATGTTTGTAGAGTTGAAACCAATCAGAGTAACTGATAGAAAATAAATAGGGTTGCAGGATTGTCCAATGGCTCCAATGGGATAATGTTCAGAGTGTTCTATTAATTAGCTCTTGGGACATAAATTCAAATACTGGCTCTGATTTCTTATGTAACTATGGACAATAATTTATATCTTTGAATTTCAGTTTCCTAATCAGCAAAATAGGGATGATAATATTCACACTACCTATATATAGAATCGCCTTAAAATTTTTTCATTGTTTTCAAGGGCCATATCTATTACCTATCTTTTCTTCCTTTCAGATATTTCCGTAACAACTTCCAAAAATATTCTTGTTTTGTTTTTATCTTGAGGCAATTGAAGTTAAGTGACTTTCCCAGGGTCACACAGCTAGGGAATGTTAATTGTCTGAGGTTAACTTTGAACTCAGGTCCTCCTGAATTCAGGACTGATGTCCTATCCACTGTGCAATCTGGCAGCCCCCAGAAAATATGTTTTTCTTTTTTTATGTTTTGTTTCCCTTGCTGATTCTTTTATTCCTTGTCTTCACACAAATCCCTCACTTTTCACTGTTTCTCTGACATCAAACTTATATCATTCTACTTTCCTCCCCCAAATCAATTCTTACTGATGTCTTGAAGTGCATAAACATTTGTTATATGTATAGGACTGCTTGCCATCTGGGGGAAGGGATGGAAGGAGGGAGGGGAAAAATCGGAACAGAAGTGAGTGCAAGGGATAATGTTGTAAAAAATTACCCTGGCATGGGTTCTGGCAATAAAAAGTTATTTAAAAATAAAAAATAAATAAATAAACATTTGTTATTCAGTTTTGTGCCCCCATTGGGGTTTTCTTGGCAGAGATACTAGTTTTCCATTTCCTTCTCCAGCTCATTTTATAAATGAGGAAACTGAGGCAAATGGGGTTAAATGCCTTGCTCAGGTTCACACAACTAGTAAGTGTCTAAACTCAGATTTGAACTGAGGAAGATGTCTTTTTGCCTCCAGGTCTAGTACTATATCTACTGGGCCATCTAACCGCCTCTACCTAAACATAGTAATTGGCTTAAAATCTATTAATACATCCCTAACTATACCTTCTCCAAACTTTGCCCTTCACCCCATTTCCAAAACAGGGTGTGATCCTGGGACTGTCTGTAGAATTTTCAAGTGTTTGCGAGTGACTCCCAGTCTGAAAAGGCAAAATAGAATTTATTTGGCTCAAGTGGCTGATTCCGAAGGAAATAGCTGGGCTGAGTGACTCAAATCCTTTGCATTTCTGGCTACCACTTCAATAACAAAAGCACCATTTGGCTACTAGAACTAAGCAAACTTCAGTTTGTTATTAAGAAAGCTTATGAGGGTGAAATGGGGAAAAGAGCTTATTCATTTTTTGCACAGAAAATCAATGTGCCAGGAAAGGCAACTGGAGCCTGGGTGGACCCTGATCCCTAAAGAATTACTTTAAGAAGTAACTAGAAAGCTCAGGATTTACTTCATATTTTTGCATTTGCTCCCAAGTGCCTTGTATTCAAAATAATGCAGAGGAAGTAAGGAGACCAAATATAATCATTGATGTATGACCTAAAGCAAATCACATAATCCCTCTCGACCTCAGTTACCTGAAAAAAATGAGACTTTTGTTCTATATGGACTATGAGGGCTCTTCCAGCTCTAAATCTAGGATCCTATAATATAATAATTATAATTATAACATAATAAAATATAAAATAATGTATAACACAATGTAAAATAATATCACATAATATGATGTGATATAATAATTATTATAACGATATACTACAACCTAAATCATAAAGCCCTAAGGTGCCCAAACAGTGGGAATTGGTTGTAAATTCTTGGCTTTTACCGCCTTTTCCCTAATAGTTGCTGTCTTGATGTCTATATCTGAAAATTTTGAGTTAGATGGAAACCTAGAGGTCTTCTAATCCTATCCAGATGAGAGAAGGGAAGTATTTTTTTTCCAAAGAGCAATAAAATCCATTGGTGGACCAAGCCTCAGACTCTTAACAAAACTGCCTGATGTGGTAAAGGAAAGTCCAGTTCTGTGAAAGACTGAGAGGTGAGATGTAGGTAGAGAAGGAAGATTAGGGAGCTGAATTTCAAAGAACTAAAGAAGGGAAAGAACACTGGTTTAAGAATCAGGTGGACTATATTATTTCTCTCCCCACTCCCACCCTCATCCCCATCATGATCATCATGATCATCATCATCATCATCATCATCATCATCTCATTCTCATCTTTTTCAATGGGGTTCAAATAGAGCCATATTGGAGCAAGTCACTATTATTTAATGCTCTATGGACTAAGATACAGCTAGATAAATGAACTACTTTTAGAAATTGAATCAAAGTATTTAGATATAAGCTAATCCTCTTCAGGGTTATGGAAATCATTCTTTGTTCGATTCCTCAAAAGGTAGGATAATAGGAATGATATATACTTCATTCTGTTACCACCTGATTTTGAACTCTTATATTTCTCTATATTTCAAAAGCTATATATATGAATGAAGTGTATGGGGAGTTCAGGGAGAACTAGTCTGGTATGAGGGTTGGCTAAGTCTTTTTCAGGGATGCTCATTTACTTTTGGTAAATACCTGTCACCCAACTCTCACCTGTGGCTCCAAGAAACTAGCATGTGCAGTGATCATACTATGGCCACCATCTTTTCAGAAGAGCTTAACCAAGTTGAAATTGAGGTTCAGACAGATCTCAAACCTTTGGAGAAAGTAGGGGAATGTTTACCAAAGAATATGAAGAATGGGAAGATGACAACAATTTATTCCAATGTCCATGAAGGTGGTTGAAGCAGGCACTATGGAATGCTTAGAAGTTGGTCAGATACTAAGGTCATCCACTATACCCTGAACCATCACAGTTACCTTGATTTATCCTACCATAGGACTTCAATGTCTGTGGAAAAGAGAGTGAGACTGATGGCTTTGTGTAATTTGCTTCACTTAAATCCAATTAATGTACAAATCAAGTTATCACTCCATGATCTTCTTTGAAAATAAAAGATGAACAGAACCAACAATATTTTGAAAACTATTTGATTTATTTAGATTGGACATTGTGAATTTTTTATAGTGACATTTATTAATATATTTTAATAAATTGAAGTTTTTTCAGAAATTGTAATAGTTCAATTTAGTAGTCTAATTGCAATCTAGTTTATGTTTTAGTTCTCAAGAATATACATATATGCATGTTTATATTATAAATGACATTTTATTTTTATTTTATTTTATATTTTTTATTTTTTCAGTTATATGTAAAATAATTTTTTTGCATTTGTTTTTAAAACTTTGAGTTCCAGATTCTTTCTTTCTCCCCACTCCCAACCCCTGTAAGAAGCACATGCAAAATTTCCATAACTTATGTTGTGAAAGAAAACATCAATCTGCCCCACAATAAAAACTCTCAGGAAACATAAAATTGAAAAAAAAAAACGTATACTTCACTCTGTATTCAGAGCAACTAAATATTTCTTTGGGTGTGGATATCATTTTTCATCCTAAATCCTTCAGAGTAATCACGAATCATTGTATTATTGAGAAAAGCAAATTCCTTCACAGCTTATCATCCCACAACATTGCTAATACTTTGTAAAAAAATATATTTCATTGTGCTTGAGTTCATGGAGGACTTTTCAGATTTTTCTAAGAGAAATATGCTCATCATTTACCATGGAACAATAATATTCATCATAATCACATACCACAATTTATTCATCCTTTCCCCAATTAAAAAACTTGCTTTCATTTTCCAGTCAAAACTATGAGGTACTGGATAAGTTAATTGAATCACTCCTAATCATAGCATTTGGATGGTAAATTGGCTTCAGTACCTATCAGTACCTTAATAACCATTCACATATTAATTATTATATGGTGAAAGATTCTTACAGAAAGGAAAGGCTAGGTTTGGAAGACTTTAGGGGCCAGAAAAGTACCAAGAATTGTTAATAATTCAGATAAAAGAAAAAGAAAAATCAGAATGATTGGTCCCCTATATTGTACTCACTGCCAGACCCCAGGGATAATTTGGATCAGTGTTTGCAAAGAACACCTATCCTCTGAGTCTAACTTATGGCTGTTAAAGTAGTCACTTATGTCTCACAAGTATGGAAATAACATTTTGCTCCGTCCTTAATATTATGACTCCTTGCTGATTATTTACCTACCAGTTCCCTGGAACCCTTCAAGTAAAAGTCATCACAAAGCCATCCAACAAGTTATACTTGGTACCCAGCAGGGCTGAAGAATTTATAAGTTGTTTTCCCTCTTCTTCTCTGCGTTCTTGCCAGGGTAAGCGATCCATTAAGCCTATAATTGGCTCCTCTACTTGATTGGAGAGTACAGCGAACTATCTATACTAGTGACTCATGAAAAGTAGATGAGTTATATTTTAGCCCTTTTTTCTCCCCCAAGAAATCTGATCTGTTATATAAGATGATAAAAACCCATTTCACTGCTTTGTCTTATGAAAAATCTGGCAGGAAAGAAGCAAAAGGAACCAATAGAGTGTTCCCTAAAGTAAGGTAGACATGGTATAGCATTGGATTTGCCAGGAAATATGGATTCAAAGCTGAGATCTGATATTTATTAGCTAAGTTGTGATAAATAAGTTTTTGATCCTTCATTTCTTCATGTTTAAATTGGAAATAAATTTTGAAAGAAAATTATTTGTAACACTTTAAATATTATAAAAATGACTTTTGATGGGATAGATGATTATGACTGTAGTCAAAAGAGGGGACCATTCCATCATCAGTCAGAGATATATAGGCAGGAATAATGTAGGAGAATAGCACTGAAATAATTTGTTATCTTAAGAAATGATTTTGGAATCTCCAACTTGAGGAATTGTAAAAAACCTCAGAAATTACGTAAATCCAAAATTTTCTGGCAAAATTGGAAAGCAATGGAACCCTCCCCACAATAAACTCCACTATAGCAAAATATCATTTTCAACTTTCACCCATTATTCCTACTTCTGACCTTTAGTATCAAGCTGAATAAATATAGCACTTTATTTGAAATTTTTTTTAAGTTCTTAAAGATAACTAAAATGTATTTCCCCAAGCTTTTTCTTCATTCAGTACCATGTCAATCGACAACCAAAAATATTTTATACAACTAAAAATGATTACAAATTTCATCTGGAAGAACAAGAGATTAAAAATATCAAAACAATCAATGAAAATAAAATTTGAAGGAAGGCAGCCTATGAATACCATATTTCAAACTATATGTTACAAAATGATGATCGTGAAAGCAAGTTAGTACTGGCTGAGAAATAAAGAGATGGATAAGTGGAATAAATTAGTTACACAATACATAGTAGTAGATGATCATAGTAACCTAGTGTTTGATAAACTCATATATCCAAACTTTTGGGGCAAGAATTAACTATTTGACAAAAATTGCTGGTAAAACTGGAAAGAAGTAAAGTGAGTAGAACCAGGAGAATATTGTACACAGTAACAGCAACATTATAATAATGATCAACTCTGAAAAACTTGGTTAATCTGATAAAGACAATTATCCATGACAATTCCAGAGAAGCTTTGATGAAGCATACTTTCTACCTCTAGAAAGAGAACTAATAAACTCAAAATGGAAAGTGAAGCATATTGTTTACTTTATTATTTTTTGCAACCAAATTAATATGAAAATAAGTCTTGCATAATTTCACTTGTATAACTGATATTATGTTGCTTGCTCATATACATAATTGATATCATATTGCTTGGTTTCTTAATGGTTGAGGGAAAGTGAGATTTAAGATTTAAAATTTTAAAAAGTTGATGTTAAAAATAAAGTTATAGAATCTATATGCATTTAACAATAATATGACTTATTCAATTAAAATGTATTAGGAAAGATTAAATTAATGGATCAAATCTATGAATTGAATATGTGGAAATGGTGAGTTGGAGTTGACACCAAAATTGGGAATCCAAGTATTTAGTAGAATGGCAATGTTTTTAATAGCAAAAGTCTATTTTCTATTCTAGTCTATTTAAGGAAGTTTGGAAGAAGTGTAGAATGGGATAGTACAAGGAAAATAATTAATTTTGTTTTGGACATGTTGAGTTTGAAATGCTTATGAGATCTCCAGTTGAAAATGCCCATCAGGCAGTTGGAGATATGGAATTAGGGCCCAGTAGAGTTATATTGTTGTGGTGGACATCTGCTTAGAATGATGACTGAACTGAGGAGATAACAAGAGAGGATATAAAAAGAGAAATAAAGAGGACTGAGGACAGAACTTGGACATCTACAGTTGGAGGATAGTATAAGAATGAAATAGAAGATGCAGGTGAAAGTGGGATGGAGGGGAAGAATATGTCATTGACCAATAGTTTATTTTTCTGAGAGGAAGACACATTTTTTTAGACTTTTTGTACTCTGCAAAGTTTTCTGGAAGAATTTCATCTTATTTTTCACACTGAAGTACACTGTGTTGTCTTTGGGCTGGTAACACTTCCTGGAGCATATTGGATCCTGATATTATTTTAGGGGCTGGTTATGTGTGTTCCATTAAGCTTCATTGTACATTCAAATGTAAAGACTTTCAGGGTGTTTGAATTTCTGAAGGTTGCACATTGCCTTCCATTTTCTAGTGAAGAAAATAGACTTTAGTAAAATCACTGAGTTCAACTGGGGATGGGATAGGATATGGAGCTGCCATAATACAAATATTCTCAGAAGCCAAAATGGACACCACATCCATTTGACACACAAATATTAGACATATAATGACTGGGAATTCTTTTCTGCTCATCTATATGTGAATTGAGTGAGGGTATTGGGATAGCATATGAAAGCTTGATAAGTTTAATTTCTAAGAGATCGTGTATGAGTAGTTGAGTCCCAAAGAAGAATACAACTTAAAATGCTATAAATTTGAGAATGGTTTCCACTGATTTGATTATTTTATGCTTAGACTGGCATAGTTCATACAAGTCAATACCATATGAATAAATCCTTCAAACCCTACCAGGACTGGTAGAAAGGAGGGAATAGACAGGATGCTGTTCCTGTGAATGAAGATGGGCAACTGAATCCCTTATATGTCACAGACAGGGAACTCTGAGTCATCAATCTGCTATCATTGATTTTATTGTGTGACACTGGAAAAATGGTATAAACTTTGGGGATATTATTTTTTTCTATGGTTTATAAATGGTGTATATACCATACCTATTAGGTACACAGTTACATAAAGACAGTTTATTGGTACAATGGCTCTAATGTCAAACTTGGAATCAGAAAGATCTAAATTAAAATGCAATCTTAGATACTTGTTATCTATATAACCCTAAGTTACCTAACTTTTTTTAGCCTCAGTTTTTTCATCTGTGAAATGAGGATAGTAATAGCATAGACCTCACAAAGTTGTCGTGAGGATTAAATGAGATGAGATATAAAGTGCTTTGCAAACTTTAATCATTATTGTTGTTGTTATTATTATTATTATACAATTTTGATTGTCTTCAAAGGAGAAAAGCATAAATAAGAATAACTAGTCAAAGCAACAGAGCTCAAACCCAGGCCCTATTTATATGCTACTTATAGAATCTCTTGGTGAAGTAACTAACCATCCTGAGTCTCATTTTCCTCATCTCTAAAACGCTGGGCTCAATTTGGTGCTCTGTTTCCTTTCTTTCAGTTTTAGAGCCTATGAATATTTTGCAAATAGTTTAGTTATAATATCAAGCACAAGGCTATTGGTGTCACAGTAGTATTACTTTCTCTCTTTTTCTCTTCATTCTTACTGTTGTTTTTTTAATTCATGTTTTGATAAAATAATTTGTTTCCTTTGAAGATTCTCCAGCTCCAATCGGTTGTATACACATATTATTAGGCCAACCTTCCTATGATGGTATTCCTCTCCTGCTCTAAAATCTCAATGCCTTTTCCATGACCAAGTATAATAATAAATTATAGTTATATTTTGTTTCTCAGTTTTTAATTTTACATTCAGGATTATTTATAATTTGACCTTAATTTTTTAAGATAAATGTGTAATGTGTTTGGTTGATGACTTTTCCTCTATTAGTATAATTGCATGATTTTTATTGACATGTTATATCATGTCTGCTTTCTGACATTAATCAAATCTGGTCATAGTGAAAAATCTTTTGAATACACTGCAGTTGCCTTTTTGTCAATATTTTAAATCAGTATTCATTTATGATAACATTCTATAGTTTTGTTCTCTGCTTTATTTCTCTGTAATTTGTACTTAAGGGTCATTTTTATGCCAGAGAATGAGTGTTGATGAGTTATCTCTCTCACTCTCTGTCTGTCTCTGTTTCTCTTTGTCTCTGTCTCTGTCTCTGTCTTTTTCTCTGTGTTTGTCTGTCTTTTTCTCTCTGTGTTTTTCTCTGCCTCTCTTTCTTCCCCTTCCCCTTTCTCTTTTCCTCTCTCCCTTTCTCTCTTTCCCTCCCTTCCTCTGCCCCCCTCTTTTCCTCCCTCTCTCCAAATAATTTATAAATATAATAATGAATTGCTCTTTGAATGATTGGTAGAATTCATTTGTAAGTCCATTTGGGCCTATAATTATAATTATATGCAACTAGAGCTATATTGTTTTCCTTTCAGTGATTTTAGATAAGTCACTTAAATTCTCTTGCCTCAGTTTCTTCATCTGTAAGTTGGAAATTGGACTAGATGTCCTGTGAGATTCCTTCTAGATTTTAAACTATAATTTTCCTTGGAAATATTTGAAAATGTTCTTCTTAGAGTAGGGCCAGCCTCTGTTCTTAACACTCATTCAAAAGTTCCTTAAGAAAGAGCCAAACTGATTCATTCTGGATTCTGTGATCTAGATCATTTTCCTCTAAAAGAAACATATCCTTTGTCAGGGACAATTAAATGCTTAGGTAGTGTAATAGGTGGCCACTTCAATTCAATTGTAGTATTATTAAAAGACTCCCCCAACTCCAATCCTTTCTAGATATATACTATGAGGTTATTTTTCCTTCCATGACCTTCAAAGATCTCTTATTACCTGAAGTAATGTTAAATTATAGTTTTATATAGTGCTTTCTAGCTGAAAGACAACAAAATGTGAATTCTTTAACCTTGCATTCAAGACCATTTTTGGTCTTAGTGGATTTGGTGACAGAAATTCCACCTCAGTAACAATGTATTCTTGGGTGAATGACAATCCTTGTCAGCCTCAATTCCTCTTCAGTATAATAAGAGGGTTGAACTAAATTACCTCTAAGATTTCAGCCTTAATTCTACAATTGTAATTCAACAAACTTTTGTTGTTATTATGCCATGATATGAGCAGAGAGAAGCTTTAAAATTTATTTTATTTTTTTCAATTACAATCAAACTTTCCTTCTTCTACCCACAATCAGGAGCAGAGGGGGTTGGAGGTGGGGGGTGGGAAAGGGGTGGGGGGGGTGTTGGGGAAAACTGCAACAAAACAAACCCTTGAAACAAGTACAGATAATCAAGTAAAACAAATTTCCATACTGGCCATGTTAGTACCCTGAGTCCATCATCTTTTTCAGGAGGTGGGTAGCATGCTTTAGAATTGAGATTGTTTAAGGTCTACTGTTCCCTTACTCGCATAAGTTCCCCTCTAGATCTTCCATGGTCCAATAATAGAAGTGCTTCTTTGTGGAGAAATTTCAGGGACATATATTTCAACAAACAAACCTTACTTGGAACAACATCATAACTCATTCTTAACCTTCAGTAGGAATTAGTTTTTTAGCTAAATTATCACTATCTAAAAGAAGTTCATACAAGGCAGTTTTGATAGGGCTTTAGAAAGTCCAGAGCCTAAAAGTTTTTTCCTAGGGAATCTATTTGACAGTCTGGCATCCAGAGAGAAACACAAGGATAATTATCTAGTTTGCAGTCACTCCCACCTCCTCTGAAGACAGTAGGCAGCAAGAAGCTAGGGGAACACTTATGAATTAGTAGAGAGCAAATTTTATACAATTCCAAGTGTGTCTGGAGCTGGCCATGTACTCATGTATAATGTATATGCAAAGCTGGAGTCCTGGCATCATGACTCATTCCTATACTAGGGAGCCTGGGACTGGTGTACCTTTTGGGTTCAGAAGTTCTAAGCTGAAATGGGCTGTGATTACTAGGTAGTTACACAAAGTCCAACATTAGTGAGTGAACCTCATGGAGGAAGAGACAACCAAGTTGCCTAAGTAAGGACAAACCAGTTCAGGTCAAAAATTGAAAAGACCAAATTAGCTCTTATCTTGATCATTAGTGGGATGATTCAATCAGTACCTCCTGTACTTCTAGTTTGGGCAAGATAAGGAGACCCAATCTTTAAAAAAAAAAAACAATCAAATTTGGAAATCAGTTGACATTTTGGTGAATGACACACCTAGGACAATGCTTGTTCTAAGGCTTGGGGTTTACCCATAGGTCAACTTGACCACTTTCAATGATTCCCTTTTACCGTTTAACACCATCATTTTCTCTGAGACTCACCTCATTTGGTAAGTCTCCACTGGATCTGTCACTTACTAGCTGTTCCAGCAGTCAAACAATGATGTCTTGCCATGTAGACACTTTGAAAGGCATTTGGAAAATATGGTTTGTCCTTTCTGAACTGGCAACTGATTTGTGGAAAATGAGGCAGTATGATACACTCAAATCAGAGATGTCCAAGTGAATTAGTTGTGGTACTCTACTTTCGTTGGGTTTGATGGGCTGAATCAGAACTGGGGATTATGCCAGGGAAATCTCTCTTGGGAGATGCAAAGGTGCTCCATGACTAAGACAGGGACTAGGTTGTTGGAATTTTTAAATCTTCTTTCTTCTACTATTGCTAGTTTGTGGTCACTGAGGTAGAATTACATCCCTCCTTATGTTCCTTATTGAGAGTAGCTCATATAGCAATACCTAATAAGTTATTCCTGAAGCCAAGAAAGCAACAATAAATAACATAATTAACAAATAACAAACCAACAATAAAACCTACTTTTCTAAGGCCATGAAGGTAGAAATCTGACAATACAAAGTTTATATGGGTCAGGAATCATGGAATAGACATTCAACTGTTTCAAACTTAGAAGACTGTTCTTAGATTTCTTGGCCCATGCTTATTCCAAATTCAGAATACTGACTAGTCTCTCTGAGAAGTCTTTTAGTTTTAAGTTGCTTAGGCTCAGGATCTCAGTTAGATTTTCCTTATCAAGCAATCTCTCCCCAATTCCCCTTTTCCTACTCAAAAAAAACAAAACAAAACAAAACAAAAACAAAACACCTCACCAAAAACTAAAATGAAATGTCTGTTCCCTTTCTTAACTTCTAATAAAAAAAGTTTCTATTTACTTATCCAAGACATCTTCTTTTGCCTTTCTTTCATTTATTATTTGCTAAAAATCAGAGATATATAATTTCATTTAGATGAGCCAGAAAAGAGTTCTTTAAGTAGGAAAACTGATCTTTTTAAACTAAGCAAATTATAGCATCAGAACAATTGGGCTTTAATATTGATTGATATGTATAGTATTGTTTGTTCTTTGTTTCCAAGAAGTGATGGCAGAAACAACTACAAATATATAAATCAAAAGTGAATGCTTCAAAATTATTAGAAAAAAGCATGACTCCAAAGAAGAGATATGAAAAAATTTTCCCACCTCAGTTCTTTGCATGGGTAGGAGTTTTACAAATGTGGTATGTTGCATATATTTTCAGTTTTTCTATATGCTTTTCAGTTTTCTGACTTTTACCTTTTTAAAGTCACTTAACCTCTGTCTGCCTCAGCTTCCCCAAATGTAAAATGGGGATGAAATAGCACCCAGGTTGTTGTGGGGGGTCAACTGAGATTATAATTGTAATAAATGTGCATCAAATAATAATAATTGTACACTGTACTAACATAGTACATACTACATATTAAGTACTTATAAATATTAATTATTATTATATAAATTAATAAATGGCTCCAAAACATAGTTAAGGATAGAATATTGGGACTGGAGTCAGGAAGGCTTGACTTTAGACATGGCCTTAGATGACTACTAGATTTGTGATGCTGGTCAAATCACTTAATGTCTGTCTATTTCATTTTCCTCAATTGTAAAATTGAAACTATAATAACACCTATCTTCCAAAATTTCAAACATCATATGAGATAATAGATATTTTAAAAAAGTAACTCCAGCTCAAAATGGAAAAAAAAAGTTACTTTCATTTATAAAATGTGCAGATATACACTGGGATAATTTATGTTCTTTTAAAACAACAGTAACAAATTTAATTATGCCACAGAAGAAGCACAGCTCTTCATGATCCAAGAGAGTCCAAGAGTAGAAAAGAATAAAACAGAGATACCATTTCAGTGAGTGATAGGTCCAACAAGCCAGATATATATGTTATACTCCACAAAGAGCAGGTCCAGTGAACCCAGTAGAGTAACTTTCCCAAAGTGGTTTTTGGCCTAGCAAAAATCCTACAGACCATGTAGGAGCCACAGAATTCTAATCCAGTGCTTAACTGGAAGGAAGTACCCAATGTCCTGAGGTCTCTCCCTCTGATAGGATGGTTCCTTCCAGAATTTCAATTTGAAGAAAACCATGTCTCATTCTTCATGGCTCTTTCCTACCATGCCCCTTTACTGAGTATCTATGTCCTTTCTCCTCCCTTCTTCCTGCTTCCTTTTATATGTTATCTTTCTCCATTGGAATATAAGTTCCTTGAGATCAAGGGCTATGCCTGTTTGTAGTGGCTAGAAACTGGAAAATGAATGGATGCCCATCAATTGGAGAATGGCTGGGTAAATTGTGGTATATGAAAGTTATGGAATATTATTGTTCTGTAAGAAATGACCAGCAGGATGAATACAGAGAGGACTGGCGAGACTTACATGAACTGATGCTAAGTGAAATGAGCAGAACCAGGAGATCATTATACACTTCGACAACGATATTGTATGAGGACATATTTTGATGGAAGTGGATTTCTTTGACAAAGAGACCTGAATTTCAATTGATAAATGATGGACAAAAGCAGCTACACCCAAAGAAAGAACACTGGGAAATGAATGTGAACTATCTGCATTTTTGTTTTTCTTCCCGGATTATTTATACCTTCTGAATCCAATTCTCCCTATGCAACAAGAGAACTGTTCGGTTCTGCAAACATATATTGTATCTAGGATATACTGCAACATATCCAACATATAAAGGACTGCTTGCCATCTAGGGGAGGGGGTGGAGAGAGGGAGGGAAAAAAAATCGGAACAGAAACGAGTGTCAATATAAAGTAATTATTAAATAAAAATTAAAAAAAAAGACTAAATTGTACAAAACAAACAAAAAAAAGAGATCAAGGGCTATGATTCTACTTATATTTGTATTCCCACCACTTATCCCACAATGCAGCAAGTACCTAAGGAATGGTTGTTGACTATTGACTCATTGCGAGAAGATCAGCTTGACAGTGTTAGAAGTGCAAGTTGCCTTTTTGCAGATGATAGGTGAGTCCCTCATGTACATCTGTACTCTCTTTACCCTCTTGTATATTTGTGAGAGAATGTACCTTATTGTATGAGAAAAATTCTTATGAAAGTATTTCTTTAAACATTTTTGCTTTGAACTAATTGTGTCTTGTTAATGAAAGGAAAATTGAATACATCAATGGGGGCTTATGTATTACTCTGTAACATAGATGTGTACCCATAAATATTTTTGTACCAAGGGTAGACATTCCGGAAGCTATATACCTGGGAAGATGGCACTCCAGGAATAATAGTCAATTAGTCACTCAACAAACATTTATTAAGTGCCTACTATGTGCCAGGCACTATACCAACCTGGAAATAAAAAGGAAAGCAAAAAAAAAAAATCCCTATTCTAAGGGAAGAATAATCAATATAATTAATTAACAAAATTACTATTATAGCATCTCATTGGCACAATTAAATAGATAATATGATTAAAACATAATTAACTCACTCTGACCTAATGAATATATGGTATCTTGGAGTCAAAAAGTCCAGATTCTAACACATGCAGGCTTTGTGATTTGGGGCAAGTCACTTAACCTCAATTTCTTGTACCTTCCTGAACTACAAGGATGGAGGCATCTGTCTGTAAGAACTATATTCAGACACTTTCAACCTGGACAGAATACCAAATAGGACAGCTCATCCCTTCTTGCCTAGATTACTATAATATTTCCCTAAAGAACACCTTTGCTTCCATTTACTTTCCTTTCTAATCCATTCTTCAGCCAGTGTTCAAAAAATTCTTCATAAAATATACAGCTAGGACAAATTGAAAATTAGTATGGCAGAAACTAGGCATTGACCCACGCTTAACACTATACACCAAGATAAGGTGAATGTGGATTCATGACCTAGGCACAAAGAATGAGATTATAAATAAATTAGAAGAACATAGGATAGTTTACCTCTCAGACCTGTGGAAGAGGAAGGAATTTATGACTAAAGAAGAACTAGAGATCATTATTGATCACAAAATAGAAATTTTTGATTATATCAAATTGAAAAGTTTTTGTAAAACAAAACTAATGCAGACAAGATTAGAAAGGAAACAATAAACTGGGAAAGCATTTTTACAGTCAAAGGTTCTGATGAAGGCCTCATTTCCAAAATATATAGAGAATTGACTCTATAAGAAATCAAGCCATTCTCCAATCGATAAATGGTCAAAGGATATAAACAGATAATTCTCAGATGAAGAAATTGAAACTATTTCTAGCCATATGAAAAGATGCTCCAAGTCATTATTAATTAGAGAAATGCAAATTAAGACAACTCTGAGATATCACTACACATCTGTCAGATTGGCTGGAATGACAGGGAAAGATAATGCTGAATATTGGAGGGGATGTGGGAAAACTGGGACACTGATACATTGTTGGTGGAATTGTGAATACATCCAGCCATTCTGGAGAGAGATTTGGAACTATGCTCAAAAAGTTATCAAACTGTGCATACCCTTTGATCCATCAATAAACTACAGGGTTTATATCCCAAAGAGATCTTTAAAAAAGGAAAGGGACCTGTATGTGCAAAAATGTTTGTGGCAGCCCTGTTTGTAGTGGCTAGAAGCTGGAAAATGAAAGGATGTCCATCAATTGGAGAATGGTTGAGTAAATTGTGATATATGGCTGTTATAGAATATTATTGTTCTGTAAGAAATGACCAGCAGGGGGATTTCAGAAAGGCCTGGGGAAACTTACATGAACTGATGCTGAGTAAAATGAGTAGGACAGGAGATCATTATATACTTCAACGACAATACTATATGAAGATTAATTCTAATGGACATGGCTCTCTTCAACAATGAGATGAACCAAATCAGTTACAATAGAGCAGTAATGAACTGAACCAGCTACACCCAGTGAAAGAACGCTGGGAGATGACTATGAACCACCTCTATTTTTGTCCGCCTGCATTTTTTATTTCCTTCACAGGCTAATTTTTGTACAGCAAAATAACTATGGGCATGTATACATACATTGTATTTAACTTATACTTTAGCGTATTTAATATGTATTGGTCAACCTGCCATCTGGGGGAGTGATTGGGGAGGAAGGAAGGGAAAAATTGGAACAAAAGATTTTGCAATTGTCAATGCTGAAAAATTACCCATGCATATATCTTGTAAATAAAAAGCTATAATAAAAAAAATATATATATATATACAGCAATGTCACACTACTGCTCGAAATTATTTCATGATCCTTCTGTCCTTGAATTTCATATTTACTTAAATAATTTTGCATTGAACTTAAGTTCCTTAATGAATATGAGCTTTCTGAAGGCAGATCCTCTTTCCAATTTTGTTTCTCTGGTACCTAGCACACAATGAGCACTTAATAGAGATTTGTTAAATGGAATTATGTTGAGGGTAATACCACATGCTAATTCCTTTTTTAAAAGGGATGTTTCTACTTTGGGCACAGTAATTATAGCCTGCCTACTCTTGTCTTTAAAACAAGTAATCTTTGGAAGGATCTACTATAGTCAGCTCAGGTATATAGTTTGCAAAGGTGAAAACTAACTAGGTTTAACATTGCTTAGAAAGTGTTTTATGAGAGAAATTCTCAGTATTTGAGAAGGGGAACTGTTATTCCTATATTTCCTGTCTCACTGTTCTGATTAGCTGTGCTACAAGTTGTCCTCAACATCAACATCCAAAAAAAAAAAAAGATTATTGTATGATGGACTATGGAATAGAAGAAGATGGGATCATTTTCTAGCTCACTGTCCTAATTTATAAGTTATATAGATTATTTTGGGTCATGTTTAAATCAGACAATTTCATTGGGTTCAAATCTGTATTATTTTACCCATATTAGAACACCTTTCATCTTGAAAAATATCTTTACAAATAGCAAGAGTAATGCAGTTGAGTACTCTTTTCTAGTTAAAGAAAAATGATTCCAGAGAGTGGGAAGTAAGCCAGAGTATGACTGGTTCAGGGCAATAAGCATTTGTGGACCATAAAATCCAATTAAAAACCACTTTAATAATTAGGAATTAAAAGACACTCTAAAGTTAATAGTCTATAAAATGCTATACCCTGTTTCAGTCACCAATTAAGAAGCTCAGGAAATAAATCTGCAGGCAATTGGAACCCCAGAATACCTCTTTATATAGGCTTTTTCTTTCCCTTCTTTTCTCTTCCTTCTTGTCTCCTCTGACTGAATCTCTATCCCATTCAAGCTAGAAGTACAGTGGTTACTCATGGGCTGATTCCATTGCTGATTGGTATAGAAACTTTGACCTGGCTTTTTTCTGACTAGGTTGACTAGTTGTTTTTTTTTTTTTTTCTGTACTAGTTTGTCTCACCTTGCACAACCTTGCTGACCCCTAGCTCTCAAGATGGAATCACTTCTTTTGCTACTGGACATAATGTGAGTAGGTACTGAATCAGCCCAGACCTCCTGAACTCAATGATTCACCAGATTATTATATATTTATATACTACCCAGTATATAAGCACACCTGGTGACTCTAGGACTTTTCTGTCTTAAGTGGGATACACAACAAAAATGGTAATTCTCTGATACTTAAAACAAATTAGTCTATGTGATGCCTGAGTTATGGTCTAGTATATAAAGTCCTGAGTAGAGCCATTCAAGATAAAAGGGAAGGGAAGTGATAGGGCACACATAGAAAGGGGAAGAACAGCTAAATGACACTAAAAATACACTAAATGTACACAGAGTGCCAGGCCTGGAGTCAAGTAAACTCATCGTCAAATCTAGCCTCAGACATTTACTCTGTTATTGGATAAAGCACTTAATTCTATTTGCTGTGTTTCCACATCTGTTAAATAAACTAAGAGAAGTAAATGACACACAAATCCTTGGCCAAGAAAGCTTTACATGGGGTCATGAAGCATTGGACACAACTGAAATAACTAAGTAAGAGAAAAAAAGGGAGAAAAGGATCCCAATTCTATGCTGGTTTTAGGAGGGCATGAACAACTCTCTCTTTTTATTTTTTTATTTTAGCTTTTTATTTACAAAATATATGCATGGGTAACTTTTTCAGCATTGACCCTTGCAAAAGCTTCTGTTCCAAATTTTCTCCTCCTTCCCCCTACCCCTCCCTTAGATGGCAGATAGTCCAATACATGTTAAATTGTTAAAATATATGTTACATTAAATATGTTAAGATATATGTATATATATATATATATTTATACAAGATAACAAGATACAAGATATATTTGCACAAGAAAAATTGGATCTAGAAAAAAAAAACCTGGGAAGGAAAACAAAAAAAATGCAAGCAAACAATAACAGAGAGTGAAAATTCTATGTTGTGGGCCACATTCAGTTCCCATAGTTTTTCTCTCTGGGTGTAAATGGCTCTCTTCATTACTGAACAATTGGAACTGGTTTGAATCAACTCATTGTTGAGGAGAGCCATGTCTATCAGAATTGATCATTATATAATATTGTTGTTGAAGTATATAATGATCTCCTTGTCCTGCTCATTTCACTTAGCATCAGTTCATGTAAGCCTCTCCTGGCCTCTCTGAAATCATCCTGGTGGTTGTTTCTTACAAAACGATAATATTCCATAACATTCATATTCCATAATATATTCAGCCATTCTCCAACTGATGGGCATCCATTTACTTTCCAGTTTCTAGCTACTGCCAAAAGGGCCGCCACAAACAGTTTTGCACATGTGCGTCCTTTTCCCTCCTTTAAGCTCTCTTTGGGATATAAGCTCAATAGTAACACTGCTAAGTCAAAGGGTATGCACAGTTTGATAACTTTTTGAGCATAGTTCCAAATTTCTCTCCATAAAATGGTTAAATTCATTCACAGATCCACCAACAATGCATTAGTGTGTCAGTTTTCTCACATCCCCTCCAACATTCATAATTATCTTTTCCTGTCACCTTAGCCAATCTGACAGGTGTGTATGTCAGAGTTGTCATAATTTGCATTTCCCTGATCAATAGTGATTTGGAGCAACTTTTCATATGACTAAAAATAGTTTCAATTTCTTCTTCTGAAAAATTGTCTGTTCATATTCTTTGACCATTTATCAATTGGAGTATGACTTGATTTCTTATAAATTTGAGTCAGTTCTCTATATTTTTTAGAAACAAGGCCTGTATCATAACCCGTGAGTGTAAAAATGTTTTCCAAGTTTATTGCTTCCCTTCTAATATTGTCTACATTAGTTTTGTTTGTATAAATTTTTTTAACTTAATATAATCAAAATTATTTATTTTGTGATCAATAATTGTCTCTAGTTCTTCTTTGGTCACAAATCCCTTCCTCCTCCACAGGTCTCAGAGGCAAACTATCTAATATTCTTCTAATTTATTTATAATATAATTCTTTATGCCTAGATCATGAAGTCATTTTGACTTTATCTTAATATGTGGTATTGTGTGGGTCAGTGCCCAGTTTCTGCCATACGTTTCCAATTTTCCCAGCAGTTTTTTGTCAATTAGTGAATTCTTATCCCAAAAGCTGGGGTCTTTGGTTTGTCAAATCCTAGATTGCTATCATTATTGATTATTTTATCCTATGAACCTAAACTATTCCACTGATCAACTAGTCTATTTATTAGCCAGTACCAGATGGTTTTGATGACCACTGCTTTATAATATAGTTTTAGATCTGGTTCAGCTAGGCCACCTTTATTTGATTTTTTTTTTCATTAGTCCCCTTGAAATTCTTGACCTTTTGTTATTCTAGATGAATTTTGTTGTTATTTTTTCTCAGTTAATAGAATAGTTTTTTAGGAGTTTTATTGGTATAGCAGTAAATAAATAGATTAGGTTAGGTAGTATTGTCATCTTTATTATATTTGCTCCACCTATCCAAGAGCATTTGATATTTTTCCAATTGTTTATATCTGACTTTATTTGTGTGGAAAGTGTTTTGTAGTCTTGCTAATATAGTACCTAACTTTCCCTTGGCAGATAGATTCCCAGATATTTTATACTATCAACAGTTATTTTGAATGAAATTTCTCTTTGTATCTCTTGCTGTTGAATTGTGTTAGTGATATATAAAAATGCTGATGATTTATGTGGATTTATCTTGTATCCTGCAACTTTGCTAATTTGTGGATTATTTGTAATAGCTTTTTAGTTGATTCTTTGAGGTTCTCCAAATATACATCGAATTATCTGCAAAGAATAATAATTTGGTTTCCTCATTACCTACTCTAATTTCTTTAATTTCTTTTTCATCTCTTATTGCCAAAGCTAGCATATGAACACAACTCTCACCAATGCATAGGTCACATGTAAAGGCTTCTCCTTCCGAACAAGAACTTTTCAATGCCCTACTTGTTTCTGTGCTGTTAGTGTGCTCACAAAAACACAGAACCAATACATCTCCTACCACAGGAAGTACCACTCAGGTAGAGCCTCACTTTTCACAAACCACCATTACACCTGATACAAAATATTTCTGATATTGTACATATAATCTTTAGAACATCTTCACAACCAGCAAGGATGATATGGATGCTTCTTTTTTACAATTCAAAATATATTTTTTAAAAGTGATTACAGAAAGATGGACATAAATAAGATAAGGGCTGGTTTAGAAAAAAAATCAGTTTCCTTCCCCAGTGACTCATTAAAGTTGCTTGAGTCAATTTGTGGAAGAAACATAGAGGATATGGGCACTTGGAAATTCTTAAAGACTTGAAGTAGAGTTATACTCAGTCACATAAATAGGAGTTGAACATCTGTTTTCAAGATTTGAAGAATAGTATTAAACTCACACTTAAGAATTTTTGGTATTTTTTTAATCTGAAGAGGAAATAATTGGAATATATGTTTGCATAAGATAACCCAGAAGAAGGGGGAAGAGCTTGGTACAATGAGGTGGAGAGAGCATCAATGATATTGGGAAGTGTGAAGTTATAATTATACAAAGAGATGGGGTGACTCAGTCTCTAGAAAATCTGACTTTTAATTTCTTAGGCACTTTGGGGAAAATGGGGACCAGGAGAGGTCACAGATAGAATTCTATGGGAGCAATGGCCTGGAAGTAACTGTCCTGCTGGTGCTAAGATGATCAGGGAGGTAAATTTCAGTAATGTTCAGGTTGGCAGTTGTTTTTGGCATCATTTATTGATCTTTTATTGTATTCTACTCAAACAACTAAGAAACTTATATGACTATGAAAATTTCTGTGAAGCTAGAAGGCTTTACTTTCCTCAACAGTGTATACTTTTAAAACTTCTAAGAAGCTACATAAATGTTGATATATAAATGTTGTATAAGATAGTTGATGATATGATTGCTGTATTTCACCTTGTTTTCCTATTTAACATGTTTTCTTCAAAGTGAAAAGAGATATGTCTGGCTTATATGCATGTTCTTTTTGTCATAACATTCCCAAGGAAGCTGTGAGTATGTGAGTTTATAATGTAATTGAGAATGGAAGATTTTGAAAAGATTGGGGAAATTCTTATGAAGAGTCAGGCATTAATAAATAACTAAATGAAACAAAGAAAGGGAGATGCAAAAAAAAATGGTGGTCACGGGACACCAACTTATGAATTCAGCTTCATTGAGCCAGTCTTGAGGAGCTAGGTGCATAGAGAATTTGAGCTTTCCATGATGATGAAAAACACATACCACATTCAGAAATCTAGTTCTCCCAACATGTTTTGGTAGTTTTGTTAAAGTACCTCATATCTCTTCCTCTTGCCATCCTAAGGATATAGAATAATGAATTGGGAGCTGAGTTTCTGAAGGATGCATTAGTGGTGACTGTCAGTTGGGGATGGGTGTTAAGAATTTTTAATACTTTTTTCAAAATCTTTGCTATCACTTACTAATTAGTTTTCATTAAATCATTCCTATTTTAAACATATATTTAGAGCATTAAATATACAAGAGTCATGAGCCCTGGTTTGGCCACTTTGATGATTATAGTAATTGGAGATTATATAATATTTAATTTTTGTTCAAAGCATTGTCTTAAGGGTGTGCTAAAGTTTATTGTTTGTTGTTTCAGGCTGTCAATGATCCCAAACTAAGTTTTCTTGACAAAAAAAATGCTGGAGTGGTTTGCCATTTTCTTCTCCACCTCATTTTATAGATGAAGAAACAAAGGTAGACTTAAGTGACTTTTCACAATCCCACAGTTGCAGGTGTCTGAAACCAGATTTGAACTCAAAAAGTGGAATCTTACTGATTCTAAAACCTTTATTTTATCAACTGCCTCAATTAGCTTCTCAGAAAAGTTGGTTTGAATCTCCTCTATTTCATTCATTAACTCTTCTTGCTTGTTTTCTTGGGAATACATGTTTTAATAATTTCTATTAAATGGTTAATGGATTAAATTAACCCTCAGAGATAAAATACTTAAAAGAAATATTTGTAAATCAATTGGCACAGTCCTTAGAACAAAGTAAGTGATTAATAAAATCCTTCCTTAAAATTAAAAAATTCCTTCCTTACACCTTGTCAAAGTAACAGTAGATACAGTAGACACAATAAGTAATACTTATTAACACCTTGATTAATTCCTTCAAGCAAGAGCAAATCTTTGTAGGCTTTATAGTTTTGACCAGGGCTGAGTCTGGTTTGATATTTTATGAAATAATGTTGTTTGAAAATTACATGAAAAGGAAATAGACTATGTCTAAAAGGCCAAAGGCATATTTCAGAACCAGACAATTTATTGCTATCCTTTTCCTCCCAAAAGACAATTCCCCCAGTTTGCGTGCGATTTTGCAAAACAAATTCCAAAGCACAATGGGATAGGTCATATTTTTCTAGGTGAAAAAAGGTTGGGGGGGAGGAAGCAACTTTCTATGATTTCATTTTTTATCTTGCCTCTAAACATTCCCAATGGATTTTTTTTTTCTTTTCTAGGCCAATGTTCTCAATAAAACAAATGATGAACTTTGGATATAAAATTGGTCAGATCATTCAAGGAAAATTTGCGTTTGGTTGACAGTTACAATCTCTTTATGACTCAATTTCCTCAACTACAAAATGAAGGGTTAGTATTAAATGATATCTGAGATCCCTTTCAGTTCTAAAAATCTTTAATCCCATAGTCTTTCATGTGACTCAGTCCAATTTACTGATATTTAGATCATATTAGACCCCAGAAAGTTGTTTGTTACTACTTCTCTCAGGGTCTGAGGGATATCTAATATGATTACTCACAAACCCTCACCCAAACAGCAATAAATAAATTCGTTTCCCCAATATCAATAAACTAATTTATATCATTTATCTTTTACAAAGCAACATTCACTGAAAAAGTATAGCAGGAAATAAAGTATAACAACATCCCATTAAATCATTATGCATTCTTCCCTCTACACTCCTTGTAGTTCATCCTTTGTTTTTGAAGAGAACTAATGACATAATGGGATAATATCTTAACTTGTACTTGATTTGAATTTAAGTAAGGCAGAGTTACCAAAGTCTTCAGCTTCATTTTCTCTCCCAGAGTCATTGAAATCTACTGGCAAGGCATAAGTCAGAATGACTAATGGTGTCCAGGGTACAGGAGCTGACTCAATATCTTCAATGTTTAACTAAGCTCTAAGTGTCTAAGTGTTCTACAATGCTTGCTTCAACTTGATCCCTGGGGAGAATGCACTCATATTTAATGTCCTTCTTACAAAACATTACCTTATCAAAGTTACTTCTGAATCCAGCATAACTAATGAATAAGTCACTTGTCTGTAGGATATAATGTTTAGCCATTGGGATTCATTTATTCCTGGAATAGATAGAATAAATTCAGTCCTCAGGGATTATAGGAAAGGATTAAGATAAGAAAGTCAAAAGGAACAAAGATGCTGTATACACCACTATTGTCAGTGGTAGTGGTGAGGAGATCTCCCTCTCCCAAGTATATAGGGAGTTATTTCTCCTCAGAAACCATCAAAGTAGAAAAAGAGAATTCTTTTAAATGAACCTTTTATACATGAATAATTCTGACTGAAGAAGCCAATTAAAAGGCTCATTTTATCACAGAATAAATTGATTTAAAAATCAATATATCTGGAATGGAGAGGGGAAAGTCTTCCCTTTCATGTATTTCTAGAAGATTCACCAAGCCTCTGTATGGATTGAGAACAGACATTGAATATTGTCCATGCTCTAAGCATGAGCTCTAAGCTCATTGCCATATGGCATAACTGTAGAATCTACCTAGTGAGCCCCACCTGAAGACCCATCCCCATATGTCTCCAAGCATAACCAGGTGGCATGTGGATAGAATATTCTTTTATTGCACTCATCATTATTTGCAAAATTCACAGAAAGGATCTCTGAGGTCTTCTAGTCCAACCTGTGCAACAGACGGTTCTTTTATAATATCCACAATGGTTTGCTGGTTCTTCTCACTTCACTTTGCATCAGTTCCATAAGTCCCAACATTTTTTTCTGAAACTATCCCCTTTGTCATTTCTTATAACCCAATAGTACTCCATCATAATCATGTGCCACAATTTGTTAGTCATTTCCCAGTTGATGAGCATCCCCTTATTTTCCAACTCTTTGCCATCACAAAAAGCTGCTATAAATGTTTGTATATAAAGGTTCTTTTCATTTTTCTTTGCTCTCTTTGGGGTACCAGTCTATTACTGATAATACTGGGTCAAAGGGTATATATATATATATATATATATATATATATATATATATAAAGTCTTTTTGGCATAATTCTAAATTATTCTCCAAGATAAATGGATCAGTTTACAATTCCACTAATAGTTTATTAGAAGCATTCTATCCAGCTTTTGCCAATTTTTATAGGTGCAAAGTAGTACTTTAAAATTGTTTTAATTTACATTTTTCTAACTAATAGTGATTTAGAACATTTTTTGTATCGCTATAAATAAATTTGTTTCTATGTGATTTATATTTCTATTTAGTCTTTATCTGAAAATTGCCTGTTCATATCCTCTGACCATTTATCAATTGGGGAATGATTTGTAGTCTCATAAATTTGATTTCTTATTCTATATATTTTGGAAATGAGGCCTTTATCAGAAACACTGACTATAATTTTTTTTTCTCAGATTTCTGCTTTTCTTTTAATTTTGGTTGCATTTGTTTTGTTTCTGCAAAACTTTTTTAGCTTAATATAATCAAAATCATCCATTTTACATTTCATAATGGTCTCATAATGGTCTCTTGGTTGGTCATACATTCTTCACAGACAAGTAAACTATTCCTTGCTTTCCTTATTTGTTTATAGTATAACTCTCTATGCCTAAATCATGAATCCATTTTAAATTTATTTTGGTATGGGGTATGAAATGTTGATCTATGCCTGGTTTCTGCCATACTATTTTCCAGTTTTTTTCAGCAGTTTTTGTCAAATAGTGAGTTCTTATTCCAGAAGTTGGACCCTTAATGTTTATCAAACAGTACATTACTTTAGTCATTTGTGTCCCTAAACTATTCCACTTATCTTCTCTATTTCTTAGCCAGTAACAAATGGCTGGACAATTGACAACTAGGTCTAGTATGGCTAAACCGCCTTCCTTTGCATTTTTCCTTTGATATTCTTGTTCTTCCAGATGAATTTTATTATTTTTCTAGCTCTGTAAAATAATTTTTTGACAATTTGAGTGCTATGATGCTGAATAAATTAATTTAGGTAGAATTGTCATTTTTATTATAATATCCTGGCTTATTCAGTTACATATTTTTTAATTGTATAGTTCTAACTATTTTTAAGAAAAAATGCTTTGTTAGTTGTGTTCATAAAATTCCTAGTTGATTGCTAAGCATTTTATACTGCCTGTGGTTATTTTAAATGGAATTTCTGTTTCTATCTCTTGCTGCTAAGCTTTGTTAGTGACCTCACAACTTTCTACCTTGGAATTTACACAAGTCACTAGAGACTGTCCTGGAGTTGGCACTTGGAACTGAACATAGTAATCTAGTTGTCCATAAGGGTCAGCTGCACCCAATACCAACAAAGAGTTCCCTGTAATCTTTTTTTGGCCAATTGGTTGACCACCTCTGGTCTGAGAGTTCTCAAGATGTTGCTGCCGCCACTTTCATGACCACTTCCATGGGGCTAACTCCCACCCCAATTTTACAGATCACTCCTGTCAGTCTCCTAATTTGTAGCAGGCTTGAAAAATGACTCTTTTTTTGGTTCTGATGATTCAACATTTGATTGAGGAGCTATTTAAGGTTTTTTTTTTTTTTTAAGAGGGGAATGTTGGGAGAGCTCATCTGTGTTGCTGCCTGTATACTGTTCCATTCTACCCTATCATTATTTGTTTGTCTCTCAGTCTATCAATTTATCTATTCAACATTCTGTTCAATACAGAAGTCCTACCAATAGAAGTTGACATCTTTGTAGCCATTTCTTTTTAAACTACTTTAAAACTTACTTATTCATTGTTTTACTTCCTTTTCCACCCACAGAATGGCAGAAATAAATGGCTTACTGATAGGGATGTCTAAATACTCATTATTTCAATAATGGGAATAAACTTAAATAAACTAAAATTTCCTTCACTTAAACTAAGAGAATAGAATATCCTTGAGGTCTGGGGTTATCTTTCCATTTGTCTTCCTAGCTATAGCACCTAACACATTACTTTGCACATAGTAAGTGTGTAGTAGGTAAATGTTTGTTGGATTGATTTCAATTGGAAGTTGATTAATTCTGTAGCTTCCTTTTTCTACTTTGTGTTTATGCTGTGACCAAAGCAGAATGTGAGAATAAATGCCTTCATGATGGGAATAAGCTTGTAGTCTCAATGACTGTCTATTTTTTTTTTTTTTTGCTTCAATTTATCCTGCCTGCTGTCATTCTTTGTAACAACTATGGGTGGAGATATTCCTTCCTGGCGCCCAATGTGGAGGGGAAACCTGAACTATTTTCCATTAATGCTGGGATTAGTTTTGGCTTTTGGCCCAGGTGTCCTTAAACTTTTAAAACAAGCAGAGTGTCGATGGCTTTTCTTGGTCTTCCCAATTTTCATTGCCCCAATAGATTTTACATTTTCTAAGTTGACCCTTCATTAAATTCCCTTCACATTCTTTCAAGGAACTTTTGAAAATGCCTTTTGGAAGCATAATGCTCTGAAAAGAAAAGATTAAAAATCATGGATTGTTTCAGCTTTGTCTCTCTTTCCTTGTATGAGTCAGACAGCATCCTTCCACTTTGTGGTTAGAGAGGGGAAACCTGGTCTCAGATGACACAAATGCTTCTCTCACAGAGCCATGAAATCGAAATGCTCTCTAGAGACAAGCCACTCATGCTTCTTAAACTCTCAGGCCCCATTTACACTTCATTTTTCATTTTCCTGTATTCATATTTAATCTTGTACTCCAAACTCCTATTTCCAAGACTGCACTTAAACTGTCTCAGAGAACTGTCTAATCTTGAGAAGGTGATTCTTCGTGTACCGACTCATGTTATGGGCTATTCTCCTTCATTTGTATTTTCTTTTTTAGAGATTGAGACTTTTGAAGGTTAAATAAATTGCCCATGATTGCTGGGAGATAAAAAAAAAGAGCTTCCTTTTGCCATTCATAAGATCATAGACATAAAACTAGAACTTAGGACTGATTAGAAGACCATCTCTACTTTTTTTCTTTCTTTTTAAAAAGTGTTTATTTGAAATACAAAATTGAAAAAAAAAAACCCAGAAAAATAAAAAAAAATTATCATGTGCACAAGAGAACATAATCAAAATATGAAGTGATTAATTTTCATTTAAAGAAAGTATATATAACAAATACTACATATTGTGCTTAGAACTGTCCTTCTTTTCTTTGCTACTTTGCATAGTTTTTTTTTCCTCTGTTTTTTACTTTATTCTTTTATAGTCCTTTTCTTTCCCCACCCCTAAACAGGCTATAATTAAGCATGGGTATATTTTATATTCATACATGCAAATATATATATACAATACATAATATACACATACATATAAATAAAACCACACATACATATATAAAATCACACACACACATATATAAGTTTATATCATGCTTGTTTATCTTCTGTTTCTCTGAAGATAGATTACATCATCCTTTTTAGATCCATGTCTTTCCATATTTTTCTAAACCTAGCAACTCATCATTTCTTATACTACAGCAATATTCTTTTGTTTTATGGATTTTTTTTTAATTAAAGCCTTTTATTTACAAAACATATGCATGCATAATTTTTTCCAACAATGACCCTTGCAAAACCTTTTGTTCCAAATTTTCCTCTCCTTGCACCTATCCCCTCCCCTAGCTGTCAGGTAGTCCAAAACATGTTAAATATGTTAAAATACATGTTAAATCCAATATATGTATACATATTTATACAGTTATCTTGCTGCACAAGAAAAATCAGATCAAGAAGGAAGAAAAAGAAAAACTGAGAAAGAAAACAAAATGCAAGCAAATAACAACAGAGAGAATAAGAGTATTATGTTGTGTTCCACCCTCTGTTCCCACAGCCCTCTCTGGGTGTAATGGCTTTCTTTGTAACTACACAAGTGGTTTGAATCAAAGCCACTGTCCATCAGAATAGATCATCATTTAGTCTTGTTGTTGCTGTACCACAGAAATTTTTTAACTTAATACTATCTAGTTGTTTTAAGTACTCTATCATGCCTGCTTCTTGATTGGTAACAACCTCACATGGCATATTATTTTAGGCAGACTCCATACATGCTTCACTTAGATCCTACACCCTACTTCTTAAAAGTCTCACTAGCAAAACTATTCCAATTCCCTACTCATTATTTCAGTTCCTCCCCACTTCTTCACTATTTATGGAGTTAGAGAAAAATCAACTCTGCTTTTATTCCTGAAAGATGTGTATCAGTCTATTTCCTACTGGTCCCACTCAATATCCCTGTGTCACTCATTGCTAAGTTTTTGCCCCCTGGCCATCAATTCCTTAGGTGTATTGTCTCTCCCTATTAGAGTGTAAGTTCCTTGAAGGCAGGCAATGTCATTATTTTTGTGTTTAAGTCTGCAATGTTTAATGCAGTACTTGGTACACTAGTAAGTACTTCTTACTAATTCTAGAACTGGCCCTGGAGTCAGGAGATCTCAATTCAAATCAGGCCTCATACCTTTACAATCTGTGACTAGGGATAGATTGTAACAATTTTCTGATAGACTTTGAAGTTCAGTCTGTCCATCAATCCATCACTTGCTAATCCTAGACAATGAACAAAACAATAAATCAAGGGATTTGGTCTTTTTAAATTATTAAGGTGTAAATGCTGGATACTAAAAATTTAACTAAAAATTAACTAAAATTGACTCTCTAAAGCTGGATGCATTCCCAGTAAGATCAGAGGTGAAATAAGGATGTTCATTATCACCACTATTATTCAACATTGTACTAGAAATGTTGGCTTTATCAATAAGAAAAGAAAAAGAAATTCGGGGAATTAGAATAGGCAACAAGGAAATAAAACTATCACTCTTTGCAGATGATATGATGATAGGATTCTAGAGAATCCTAGAAAATCATTCAAAAACCTATTGGAAACAATTTACAGCTTTAGCAAAGTTGCAAGATACAAAATAAGCTCACACAAATCATCAACATTTCTATATATTACTGACAAAGACCATAATCGAGATAGAAAGAGAAATTATATTTAAAATAAATGTAGACAAAATAAAATATTTGAGGGTCTACCTGCCAAATCAAACCTAAGAAATATATGAACAAAATTATAAAACATTTCTCACACAAATAAAATCATATCTAAACAATTGGAAAAATATCAATCATTCATGAGTAGGCTGAGGTAATATAATAAAAATTGTTATGCCGGAGAAACTGAGTCAAGATAGAGATTAAAAAGTTTTTAATATTTCATTTGAAAGGGAGAGATTGTGCTGGGGGCATGCTGCTCCCAGGGCTGATGTCTACAGCATCCAGCAGGTTATGTGTGTTCTCAATGACACATTTGTACACAGTAGCTAAACAAAGGCAGTGGGGGGAGAGCTGAGTGGGAATCTCCAAGCAGGAACCATCAATCCGGTTCTGACAAGTTGGGGGGTAGGATCATAAATTCTTGATGACTTAGGAGGAGTTAGGATCCAGGAAGTTTGAACTCCCCCTTATCTTGAGTTTACACATTGACAATTTATAACCTTAGAGTAAGTATCCCTGAATGAACTGTGGGGTAGGGGGGAGGGTTTGCAACCAAGGGAATTGAGGCAGAACAATTCAGGGAAACTGAGAAAGAAAAATTCAGGGAAACTGAGACAGAAAATTTAGGGAAACTGAGGCAGGATCATTATAGAAACTGAAGCAGTACAATTAGGGAAACTGAGGCAGGGCAATTAGGGAAACTGAGGCAGGAGAACTAGAGAAATTGAGGCAGGACAATAAAAGGGAACTGTGGCACAACATTATGACAATTCTGCCTAAATTGGTCTACTTGTTCAGTGACATACTAATCAAGTTGCCAAAAATTATTTTATAGAACTAGGAAAAATAATAACGAAATTTATCTGGAAGAACAAAAGGTCAAGAATATCAAGAGAATTAATAAAAAAAAAGGAACACAAAGGATGGTAGCTTAGCAGTACCAAACCTGAAACTATATTATAAAGTAGCAGTAATCAAAACTATTTGGTAGGGGCCAAGAAATGGAGTGGTGGATCAGTGGAATAGATTAGATAAACATGACACAATAATCAAGACCTATAGTAACCTAATATTTAATAACTCTCCAAACTCTTATTTCTGGAATAAGAACTCACTAATTGACAACAATTGCTGAGAAAACTGGAAAATAATATGTCAGGAATTCAGCATAGACCTACATCTCATATCCCATACCAAAATAAGCTCAAAATGGATACATTATTTGGACATAAAGGATAATAGCATAAACAAATTAGGAAAGGAAATGATAATCTACCTATCAGATCTTTGGAGAAGGTAGGAATTCATGACCAAAGAAGAACTAAAGAACATTATGAAAGTCAAAATAGATAATTTTATTACATTAAATTTAAAAGATTTTGCACAAAGAAAAACAACAGAAACAAGATTAAAAGGAAAGTACAAAACTGGGAAAAAATCGTATATATATATACATATATAAAGAACTGTGTCCAATTTACAAGAATACAAGTCATTACCCAATTGCAAAAATAGTCAAAGGATATTAAAATATAATTTTCAGATGATGAAATTTAAGCCATATATAGTCATATGAAAAATTGTTCTAAATTACTATAGATTAGAGAAATGTAAATTGAAACAACTTTGGGTACTACAGGAAAAGATAATGATACATGTTGGAGGGGATGTGGGAAAACTGGGACACTAATGCATGGTTAGTGAAGTTATGAAATGATCCAACCATTCTGGAGAGCAATCTGAAACTACATTCAAATGGCTATCAAACAGTGCTTACCCTTTGACCCTGCAGTGCTTTCAAAGCCTTCAAACTCAAACCTTACTTTCAAAGTCTTTCTTTTCCCTCTGAATTTCTCCCCAGAGTCTGTATACACATGTGACCTCATTTAAGGCAAAAAAAGAAGATGAAGATCTATTTTCTCCCAAGTTCTTGTGATATCTCTACCATATACCCAGGCAAGCAGTTTTGAGGAATTATTCTCTTCACTAGTAAAAAGAATCTTGTAAAAAGAATCTTATACAAATTTGAACCCCTGGTTACACAAGAAGAACACTCTGTCTACTTAGCCATATTGGCTCTTGGGTTAGTATAGGTTGCACTAAATTTCAGATGAAAGAGTCATAGACTTACAACTGGAAAGGACCTTAGAAATAATCACATCTGATCCTCTCAGGTACAGATAAAGAAACTGAGACTCAGTGAGGTGAAATGGCTCATCTAAGTTTATATACTTAATAAGCACAGGAAGAAAGAATTGAATATAGGTTTTTCTGTCTCAAAGTCCAATGCTGTATTATACTATAACATACTGCCTTTTATAGAAGCTTCCTGAAAGGCTTTGACAGAAGAGCCTTTAAAAATAGAAAACAAACAAACAAACAAACAAACAAAACATGGTTTGTGGTGATGGACCAAGCATCACAATCACTAACAGGTTATGACCAAATCTGAGCATTTCTTTGGGACTCCTCAAAACTCTTCCCTGATCCCTAAGGAGACCCAGTGAACCATTGCTACCAAATTACTTTACTGTATTAGAAATTCCTAAAATGTGCCTCAGCTTTCTAGAACTGCCTGGAGAAATCTGGTTTTGCATGGATTGGCCCTGATTCTTAGACTCTTTATATTTTATAAGCCATTGCCCCACCAGGGTGGCCCAGTAGCA
This sequence comes from Antechinus flavipes, assembly GCF_016432865.1. Classification (NCBI taxonomy): domain Eukaryota; kingdom Metazoa; phylum Chordata; class Mammalia; order Dasyuromorphia; family Dasyuridae; genus Antechinus; species Antechinus flavipes. The sequence goes on from NC_067399.1 coordinate 270,850,558, forward strand.
AAAATCACCACCTTTAAAGGGGTATTTATTCTCTGGTGGCCCAATTCACAGCTGGGCATAGCCAGGGGTCACACCTATCACATTTTAGAGACTGCTACCTTGACACCATCGATCAGATCAGCCTAGTTGCTCTGGGGTGTTGAGTTGCAAATGTCTGGATTTTGCTTCCCCAGGCAATGGCTCCAGGGATAGGAGAGAAAACAGCTTATAAATTCTTTAACGATTCTTGGAGCCAAGAGCAGCATGCTGGCTGGTTTTGCAAGGCATATTATTTAAAGGGTTCCAGGGGACGTGAAGGTAAATAGCTTGAAAAAATAGTAGGGAAAAGTTATTTCTTTCCTTCTCTGTGGACATTACGGAGCTACAATTAAACCCTAGTTAAATTCTTCTGATGATTGTCAGAGTGAAAGTCATTATGCCAGGATGTCTGGAATTCCCTTCTTGGGGAGACCGCACATTGTCAGAGATGTTTACCATTCTGTTTCACTGCTTGTCCTTCTTTTTATAAACATGAGTAAATTAGACTTTTCAAAATTTCCCTTTAGTAACTTTCAAGACAGTAAATTTTGCTGGACTTATCTAAACATTAACTATGAAATGGTTGCTTTGGAATGGTGGTAGGGGTGGCTAGATGGATAGATGGATGACTGCAAAGAGCATAAACTAGCTTTCACTCGGTCTTCAACTGAGCCATATTAGGATCTATATGAGGGAAAAACACTTCAGCATCATTGGGCCAGCACAGAACTGGGTTAACCCTGACTTTCCACTGTTACTTGCTTCCTATTTTCCTGGTAAGGGATCTTTGTCAACTTGAAGGCAAGTTGATAATTCCAGAAGCATTTAACTAACTGAAGGTGTGCATTGATTGGAAATTTCTATCCCTTCTCTACCTCAATATACCAGCATGTTCTTGAAATCTTCCTTTATCATTTGATGGAATTGGAATCTCACCGATATAAATTATCCTTCGTATGGTACAGATAGCGGTTTGTCCATACCCTCCCATTTTTTAGATGCATACTCAACTATTCAAAAGGATTTTCTTTTGTTTATGTTTCCTCCAAAAAGTAGCCCACATGGGCAGCTAGGTGAGCAACCTAGCTCAGCTATCCACTGAGCAGTGGATATGCCTCAGCAAAAAACAAATAAATAAGTAAAAATAAAAAAGTAGATTACAATCCATATTTTCTTGATCTCCCAATCCATTCATCTTTTATGTAGTCATAAGCATACTATTTGGGTTGTATTTTGATCTAGTTTCCCCTGTTAGATGGTAAACTTTCTGAAAGCAAGAACAATAACTATTCTTTAATCTGTAATATAATCATTTAGAATCCTGTCATGCATAGAATCCTCAATCTAGAATTAGAATTTTCAGAGGCTATTTTATAGCTATAATGTGGCTGTTAAAATGACCTGTGGCTTTCTAGGACTGACTTCTGATCAATTATATACTTCATGATAAAGGAGTAGATATGGTAAGACAATGACTTCACATTATTTCCATCCTGCTATGGTGGGCTACCCAATAAAATGCTGTATAGGTACTAATCATGGGTTTCATTCAAGATCCTTCAACTCATTTCTAACAGAAATTTGAGCATGACTTTCAGTCTTCAATCTCCTACACAAGGGTTTTCCTGAAATGGTATAATGGGAGACCAGCCTGAAGCAACCATTTCTGGATTCAAGCCTTCAGGTCAGACCTGATGAGACAAAAGTTTTCTTTTAAAAAATCTGGAAATTTTAGTGTATTGCGAATTTAATATGAGTCAGTAGTGTGATTTAGCAGCCAAAAAAAGCTAATGTGATCTTGGGAACACTACAATGAGGATAAGAAGATTACAGTTTTTCTGTATTCTGCTTTGGTCCAACCACACTTGGATCACTATGTTCTGTTCTGGCTGCCACTTTTTAAGAAGATCATTGAGGCGACTCTGTGTCTCAGATACGATAGAGTTCTAGGTCTGGTGTCAGGAAAACATAAGTTGAAATCCAGCCTCAGACATTTACTATTGCTGATACCTGGGCAAGCCATTTAACATACATTTACCTCAGTTTCATTATTTGTAAAATAAAGGTAATAACAGCACCTATTCCCCAGGAATGTTGTGAGAATCAAATGAGATAATATGTATAGAGAACTTAGCACACTACCTGGTACATAGTATATGCCTAATAAATGCCTGTTTCCTTTGTTCCTTTTTTCCTACCTTCTCTTTCCTTCCTTTCTTCTTTCCTTCCTTCCTTCCTTCCTGCCTTTCTTCCTGCTTTCCTTCCTATCAATCATTTTAGCTATCTATCATCTATCTATCTATCTATCTATCTATCTATCTATCTATCTATCTATCTATCTATCTTTGTATCCCCAACACTTAACACATTAAGAAAGATTCCTGCTCTACCTAATAAAGCCACTTTGTAAATTAATCTGTCCCAATAAATAAAATTTATCTTGTAGGCTTGACCTTTAAATTTACATTGATGCTTACTCTCTGTACAATAAGTGAAATTATTTCAATAAAGTGCTATCTTACTCAGAAAGAGCTATAGAGACACATCTCTTTTTGTAGCTAAAGAATTCAGACCCAATGAATAGTTTTGAATAGGCTTTAATATCTTATCTTCCTCATTCCCAAAACAACCAACTTGAATTTTTAAATAGGAAATTGATGCTGAATCTTTTTATGTATATCAATTAACTACTTGATGATAGATCCAAATATGGATTGAATCTTAAATACCCCATTGGGACAAAGTTATGAGAACTTTCTATGAAAGTAAGTTGGGCATTAGAAGTAGTGAATATTAAGGTTGCTTCAGTAAGATCTGGAACAGGGGTTTTAAAAAAATGTCCTTTGATGTTTGGACTTGAACACTTTACAGTTTGTTATATCCTTTTATGTTTCTTGCTGTTGATGATGAAGTAAGCCTATAAAGGGAGATCTTTTTAGCCAGGATCAGCCTGTGACCAGCATAAGAGACTAGCATGAGACAGTTTATAGCTAAATTTTATTACACTCAGACTTCACAGAGACATTTATAAACCTTACTGCTCTCTAATATGAAATGAATCAAGAAAGGTATTTTTGATTTTATAGGAATGGAACTTTTCATTGTACGGAACATTCTAGTTTCTGTTGAAGACCAGAGTTCAAAGAAAGTGATTTCTCAAGGTGGTTAATTTCTCCAGGCATATTTATGGCTTTAAAAAATCCTGATAGCTTCTGCATTTTGAATCCAAAGGATTTTTTTTTCCTGAAAAAACATTTTCAGTTATAGCAAGAGGAATGTACACTTTGTGGTTTAGTATGTATTTGTGCCATGGGAGGAAGAAAGTACCTGTACAGAGTTAGCAGATCCATATAAGAAAAAAAAATTAGGAAAAAATTTCCAGTAGACTGATGTTCATGCCTAGTTGGACATTGTTTGACCTCTTCAAGGTCATAGATTCCTAAAGATGTTTGATTCTGTCTCTAGGCTTCTGCTTCCCCTTTACACCTCCTATTCTCCTCAAAAAACCAAACAAACTATTTTGTAATATCTATCCTTACAAGATCTATTTGGGGATGGAGATGGAGAAGACTGGAAAAAGTTCTTGTGTGGATGATACTTGAATCAATCTAAAAAGTGGAGGTGTGGAAGGAGAACATTCTAGGCAGGACGGTTGGCCTATGCAAAGGCAAAAATGATGGGATGCAAGAATAGCATATATGAAGACAGGATGTACAGACCTAAAGTAGAATTTTTTGGCAGCAAGAGTGCAAGGAGGCTCCATTATCCAAGGAGGATGACAAAGTTCCCAGAGCAAGTAAAACCAAATTTTCTCTACTATGTTACCTTAGGTTAGCTCTAAAGACCAATCCAAGTCTCCTGGCTATAAAAAATCAGGCATGATCAGCACAAAAGGGACAGACAGGATGCACATTCTAAAGACACAGCTGAACTACATGGACAGTCAAGGAAGCATTGTCTGTATATCCACAGCACTCTAGGTCATGCTTTGGGCTTTTCAGTCACACTTTCCCATGGTGACAACACCATTAGCAGTATCTTTCTTGAATATGCAGGACAATAACAATTTATACATACATACCCATGAATATACACATACACATACATATGTATTTAATGGATATATATTGTCGGAAGATAAAGATAGGTTGTTGGGTGGTCCCAAATATTCATTATGATTATTTGTATATTCACTATGAAACAGATTAGATTAAATATAAAGCTTATGGATATAAATAATCAGGATCTAGATTTGGGACCACCTGGAAGCTGTTTTTGATGTTTTTCTGATTATATCAGATAGGAATGTGGTAAGGAAATACTGTAGCTACCACTTGATTTTGAGGGGGAAAATGGTCATGTTGGTACAAAACAGGTTAACCAGGAGGTTAACCAAGGAATCTTTTGTATAATTTCTTTTACAAGTTCAGGCAAAAGAAAAAAAGAAAGAACCAAAGTTGATAAATGTTGTTAACTAATACATATAAATTTGGACAAGAGCACTTCAGGTTGGGGTATAGAGTTATGGATGGAACTGAGTTCATGTAACCATAATATAATTAATAAGTCAAGTTTAGAGTCATTTAGAACCTAATGAAGATAGGATGCCTGATTTCCTTTCTTTATGGAGAAGGATGGCATTTTTTAATATAAATTCAAGAAATGTCTTCGTGATCAAAATAATCTCATTTGTAAATTAATTTCAGTCTTTGGATTGTTCCTCCCCTTGTTTCTGGATGGCTGACATGCTACTGCTTCCCCCCTCACTCTTCTCCCAACCGTTTTTTTAGAAAATCCATATAACCTAAAAGCTTTCTTTTTAAAAGAAATGAAAAGAAAGAATTGTTATCTTAACGAAAAGTTCGTAACTTGGAAAAAGCCTTAGGGACCATGAATTCCAACTACCTCATTTTGCAAATGAGGAAACTGAAGAACAGAGAGGTTAAGTGATTTGCTCAGCATCACAGGAGTAGTGTCTGAAGTGGGATTGAAACTTGATCTTCCTGATTCTAGGTTAAGCATTCTTTCTATTCCTCTATCTTGCCTCTTTAATCACTTTAATCTGTTGGAAATTGGATTTCAGAATTGTAGACTGGAAGAGAACTTTGAGACCAGTTGGTTCAACCTAGGATAGGAATTCTATTTACACCATCCCTAGCCAGTGGTCATCCTGTTTTGCCGCTAAAATCTCCATTAATTGCGAATCTACTCCCTCTCAAGGCAACATTTTGCACTCTGGGAAAGTATCAGTTGATAGGCAGTTTGTTTTTTCTCCTCTTGTATTGAGCCAAAGTCTGCCTCTCTGCAATATGAATACCATGCTACTCATGTTTCTTCTTGCTAAGCACAAGACTGATTCTTCTTTCACATGACTTTTTTTTCATTAAAGCTTTTTATTTTCAAAATATATGCATGGATAATTTTTCAACATTGATTCCTGCAAAACCCTATGTTCCAAATTTTCTCTCCTTTATCCCTACCCCCTCCTCTAGATGGCAAGCAATCTAATATATGCCAAACATGTTAAAATATATGTTAAATCCAATATAGGTATATATATATGTATATATAGATATAGATATATATATGTATGTATGTATTTGAACAATTATCATGTTGCACAAGAAAAATCAGATCAAAAAGAAAAAAATGAGAAAGAAAACAAAATGCAAGCTACGTTGTTTCACATGATTTTTAAAAAGACATCTATTATATCCTTTAGACAGCTAAGTAGTATATTGAATGCAGTATTGGTCTGAAGTCAGAAAGACTTATTTTTTCTGAACTTAAATTTGTCCTCAGTAACTTACTACCCATATGACTCTGGGCAAATAACAACTGTTTGCCTCAATTTTTTCATCTGTAGAAAGATAAATCACTTCTAGATTTTTGCCCAGAGAAATCCCAAATGGTGTTATGAAGTGTTAAACACAATTAAACAACAAAATTATCTCCTTTTCTTCACCCCCCAAATCTTCTGTTCCAGAGAACAAGCACCCTCAGTTACTTAATTCATCCAAGGTCTTTGGTCCCTTCATTCCCCTGGCTACCCATTTCTGATTATGTTCCTGGTTATTTTCATTAAGTTCCCATGGATTTGCTAATTCCAAATCTACACAACAAATCCTGAAAATATTTTTGCTTTTCTCTTTCTTGTAATGACACGTGGATCTTCCAGAACCATCAACAAAGCAAGAAGCATTCATCAAAATCTTATTATATGTGAGACACTGGACTAGAAATAGTTTTGCCATCAAAGAGCTTACATACATACTTTTGGAGGAAAATTACCTATGAATAAAAAAGCGAGTTCAAAATTTATATGAAATAGATGAAAGTAACTGGCTGGGGAAAAGGTGAGAAATAACAACAGGGTGGCAGAAATTAGATAAATTTCCTTTAGTGCTAGTAGCACTTGAGCTTTGAAAGAAGCTTGGGATTTTATGAAGTTGTCATGAAGAGGAAGTGCCTTCCCATAGTGGAAAATAGCCTATGCAAAGGCATAAGAACTGGTGATAGAACATCATGTCCATGGAGTAGCAAGCAGGCCAGTTTGGCTGGTATGTAAAATTCATAAGGAAGAATAATGTATAAGGAGTCTGGAAAGGTGGACTGGAGGAAGTCCATGAGATTATGACTCCAGTGCTTAGAATTGTGCCTGGCATACAGTAGATACTTAATAAATGCTTATTGATTGATATGTGATACCAATGGTTTTCTTTGTTGACTTTCTGCAAAAATGAACAATACTTATGAAGGAAATTGGTATAACTTTGGCTTTCCCTGTAGGAGTCAACACCCTATAAACTCTATAATGAGAACATATTTGCAAAAATTCCTTAGCACATTGGGTTATAGGAGCAGCATGACCAAGGCTTGAACCTGTGTCCCAAAGAACAGAAAGTCTTCTTGGTTCCCTATATGAAGGCAAGAGAGAAGTTCTGTTTTCCTTTTGGAGTAAAAAAAGTGGGGGATGTTTTGCAATATAAAAAAAAATGCTCTTATGGCCGTGATTGAAATATGTGGCTGTCGGTCTGAGCCAGCTCCTCTGTACATCTGTGTTTGGGACTGTACTGCCAGAAAGGCCATTCGTACAATGTGCTTCTGTGTCCAGGTTGAGTAACGGCCATATGATACTCCCAGACATACCTTCCCAAGCCACATGACACAGTGCCATTCTGAGCACTGAGAGACTATATATTTCTTTATCCTGTTATTACAAATTCCACACAGTACCCCAAAGCAATATGGGCAATGGCCTGTGTGTTGGATGTAAGCATAAAGAGAACAAGCCTTGGGGGGATATATGTTAAGCCACAGAGGGGAAAAAAAAAGGAGAGATGAAATCAGACTTACAGCTTTCATTTCTCCTTTCTAGTCAGGAAGTCAGGAAGATCACTGCTTATATCTTACCTGCTGCATTCATTATACCAAGGGGAGGATGTGCTTACTGAATGTAGAGAAGATACAGTCCTAGCCTGCCAGAGCCTTACCATCAAAAAAGAGAAAAAAAAGATGATGAAAACAAATATAACCGTAAAACAACAAGTAGAAGCATGCATGATGTGGATATAAATACCTAAAGATGTATGCCAAAGACAAAGAAATTTGTTTGTGTGGGAACATTCTCCAGTATGTACTTGTCCATAATGTAAAGTCTTACAGAGTGACCTTAAGTGCACATAGGTTTAGTCATTTGTCAAAGGTCACATAATAAGTGTCAGAGGGAAGATTTCTTTGGATTATCTCAAGGTAGAAGAGACTTCAAAGGCCATCTAGTCTAATCTTCTCACTTTACAGATAAAGAAACTGAAGCCCACAGAGATTACTCAAAGTTATAAAAGTGATATAAGCAGCAGAAGTGGGTCTTGAATTCAGACCCTAACTCTAGCATTATATATTTATATACAAATAATAAACTTATGTGTATAGTTACATATACACAATTTAGTTTTATATAACTCCCCCCAAAAAATATCTAAAAGAGAAAAAAGGAAAACAATTCAGTTCCAATTTTGAAATAGGTTATTTTAGAATTGTTTTTTTGGAAGCAGTTGGGGTTAAGTGACTTGCCCAGGATCATACAACTATTAAATATCTGAAGCTGGTTTTGAAGTGAGGTCCTCCCGACTCTACAACAAATGCTTTCTCCCATATACCATTTAACTGCCCCTAGGATTTGAAAAAAACAACAAGAAAATTATTTTGTGCATCATAACAATTAGCCATCTGTAATCAGACAAAACATAGAACTGAATTGACTTGCAAAAACTATTATGCATTGGTGTAGTTTGTCACTGAGTTCAAATTGCTATAATTCAAACTATCTAAGGAAGGAAATTATGGGAATATGGAAGAAGAAAAGAGAAGGGTGGGCTATGAGATAAACCTTTTCTTTTAACAAACTCAAGTGAAGAAAAATTCACATCTGAGAGATATGTTGTTGATCAGTTGTCTGGTTGTGGCTTACTGTTGGTGACCCCCATGCACTGCACCATGTTAGTGCTTGTTAGGGTTTTCTTGGCAAAGATACTGAAGTGGGTTGTCATTTCCTTGTCCAATGAATTAAGACAAACAGAAGTTAACAGGATCATATAGTTAGTAAATGTCTGAGACCAGATTTTAATTCAGGACTTTCTGACTTCAGACCCAGTGCTCTATTCACCGAACCACCTCATTGCCTTAGAAAGATGTCTATTCCTCAGTTTAGGCTGAGTTTAAGCTTAAAAATTAAAATATGCAATAGAGTGACTCATTTATGACTTGATAACTTTATTGGAATTATGTCATTATCAACAGTAACAAAACCATACGCATATATACACATATAATCACATGAATATAGAGTACACATCTACATGTACATGTATAGATGCATGCATTGCAACTGTACATAAGGAACTCCAAACTGAGAAACTTACTCTATCAGTGCAAACTGGCAGCTTTTCTGCAATAGATTCTCTTAGAGAGTTAACTACATCAGGGAAAGTTTGAGTGACTTCTTTAGTCACACAACCAGTATGTGTCAGTGATAAGACTTAGTCCCAAGTTTTATTGATTTCAGGTGAGCTGTCTGTCTCCTATACCACAATACCTCTTCTATATCCATGTAAGACAAATGGGCTGTCTAAATATATATGAATATATCTTATGGAAGACATGGAGAAATGTTGCTGATATCTTTGGAATCTGATCTTCCCTTCTCTAGGAGACATAACTCAATAAACATTTATTAAGCACCTACTATGTTCCAGGACTTATGCTGAATATCCCAAGGATACAAATAAGATATATGAGTCAAGCTCTCTTTAAGTGGAGTTTTAGTATTCATGCTCCCAAACTTTAATCACAGAGGCAGAGGATAATGATAAGGTGAAGTACCAAGGCTCATGAGATATTATGAGATGAGAAGATTATCCCCAAAATAAGCTTCCTGGGGCTTGGGGGAGAACTCAATTTGAGAAGTCCCAAAGTAATGCAACCAGGTGAGAAATGAAATGTTTCTCTCAAAAGGAGATAATTTGGTATTGAAAGAAAAAGAGCTAGAGATGGGTTTTTTCTCTTTTAAATTAACTTGGAGTAACTAGGTGGTATCTCTGCCAAGAAAATCCCAAATGGTGTCATGAAGAATGAGATACAAATGGTATGACTGAACAACAAAAAATTTATCTAATTTATATTTGTTCTCCCTCCCTCTTATATTACTGGACTAGGAGTACAACAGATTTAAAATAAAAGATCCTTCCTTAGTTGCTAGACCTTAGGTTTCATTTGTCAGCTTAACCCCTCTCCATTAAATGTTAGTTACACAAAAAGAATCAAATATTGCACATATCAAGCAAAACAGCCATCAAAAATTAGAGGAAATACACATACATAAATACATCTTTTGTTGGTGTTTTCTTGTTTCAGTTGTGTTCGACTTTATGATCACATTTGGGATTCTCTTGGCCAAGATTCAGGAACAATTGGCCATGTCCATCTCTAGCTCATTTTAGTGTTGAGGAACAGAGGCAAACAGGGTTCAGTGACTTGTTCAGGGTCACATAGCTAGTAATATCTGAGGTCAGGATAGATGAGTTTTCCTGACTTCAAGTCCAGTATTTTATCTATTTCTCCATCTAACACACACACATCATGATGTCAACAGCTTAACTTCATAGATTTAGAACTGAAAGGAACCTTATAGGTCTTCTAGTTCCCCTATTTCCTTTTTCATTTTATAGATAAGAAAGGTTAATTCAGAGAGATTAAGATTACAGATAGTAATTCCCAGAGTCAGATTTTGAAATCAGAGTCTATAGTGCGCACGCGCGCGCGTGCGTGTGTGTGCGTGTGTGTGTGTGTGTGCATAACTAAGTGTAACTAAATGGATTTTGAAAACCTTTGAGCATTATAGAGTAGTCTCTTTACTGCAGGATCTTTGAACTCAACCCACCTTCCTCTTTCTCTGTCTATTTTTAGTCTCCTTCTTTGCCTTTCTTAAGGAGCATTAGGTGAAAGCTTATATCCTGAAATCAGGAAAGCAGAGTATAATTTCAAATTTTTTCATCCAGGGCCTATCTACTGTGAAATTAATCTCTAAAGAGAAATCCAGTAAAGTGTCTCTTCATAACCTACCTCAGGGAGGAGCTTATGTGGTCTGTGTGCCTCCTGCTAAAGGCAATATGGCCCTTCTCCATGAAATCCTACTAGTCCCTGCCTACCTCCTCTTTTCTCCTTGCTTTCAAGTCTTACCAAGAATGTCTTTCATTACATTTCATGCTCATTTCAAAAAAAAAAAACCTTCCACCTTGGACAAATCACTCTTTATATTACCTTCTGATTTAAAAAAAATGTCCTTTCTGATTTAGATTTTAAAATTTCAAAGAAAGCCACAACCAACTTAAAATCACTACTGCACTTCTCATAACTTCTTTTATGCACAGAATATCTACCCATTTTATTCCTATACCTAATGTTCCTGAGAATCCCTGATGAGCTCTACTGCCTTTGAGGTATACAGGTAACAATCATTTTTCACTTGGTGGTTTTTGCTACATGAATCTACTTCCAGCAAACATTATTTTTTGTTTGTTTTTAAGGGTAGTTTTTCTTCCAGAATATAACAAATTTTCAATAATATACTTGGTACATTAAATTTATTAGACCAATGACAATAAACAAATTGCTCTTTTATGACTTTTCAAAGGCAACCATGATTAAAAATGAAATTTATTTTCCATTGGCTCCATTTAATATTTGATTTCCAGGGAGGGGAGAGAGATGTGCTGCTCTCAATGTTTTTCCTCTTACCTATTGGCCTTGTACAATCACCTTGGTCCTAATGAAAATTACAATTGGCAAGATACCATAAGGACTGCCCATCCTAAACTCTACTCCAAGAAAGGAAAACAGCCTTGTTTGCAGAAAATAAGGCCAATTCCAAGTTATCCAATCAGGATCAGGTCTGATGTTATGTTGTCTCTGGGCAAGGCACATGTTTTTCCATAAGTATATTTGCTTCTCTTTAAGTCTCACTTCTGGCATCTGGGAAATGTTAAGGTGCCATTTTCATTTTTATAGCAATGTTTCCCCTGCCATCTAAGCTGTGGAACTCCCTTCACAAGAACTCATTAATTTCCAGCAATGAACAAAAACAAAACTCCTTCTCCTCTACTTTATCTGATTGGAAGGTAAGAAATGCCAAAGAAACAAGAATTCACAGCGTACATGACTGAATGGAGTACTATTTGTGCTCATTTTAGCTTCTGAAGAAGCGTGAGAAAGCAAGTTGGGTAGATGACAGAATTATAAGTCAATCCCATATGTCATCTACTCCTTCCCAGGTCTGGATGGGCTTGGAAAATACATATGTAAATAGTTAAGAGCTAAGCAGACATACTAGCCTGGTGTTCTGTGTGTCCAGGGCTGGTGCTAATGGGTGTGATCATGGAAGGAGGAGAGAGCTTGTTCTTTTTGCCCCATAAAGTCATGATGTCAAAATTTTAGCTTCATAAATCTAGAGCTGAAAGGGGTCTTACAGATAATCTAATTCTCCTATTCCCACTTTCCTTTTATAAAGGAGAAAGATGAATTTCAGAGAGATTAAGATTACAGATAGTAATTCCCAGAGTCAGATTTTGAAATCAGACTCTATAGCGCGCGCGCGCGCGCGCGCGTGTGTGTGTGTGTGTGTGTGTGTGTGTGTGTGTGTGTGTGTGTGCATAACTAAGTGTAACTAAATGGATTTTGAAAACCTTTGAGCATTATAGAGTAGTCTCTTTACTGCAGGATCTTTGAACTCAACCCACCTTCCTCTTTCTCTGTCTATTTTTAGTCTCCTTCTTTGCCTTTCTTAAGGAGCATTAGGTGAAAGCTTATATCCTGAAATCAGGAAAGCAGAGTATAATTTCAAAATTTTTCATCCAGGGCCTATCTACTGTGAAATTAATCTCTAAAGAGAAATCCAGTAAAGTGTCTCTTCATAACCTACCTCAGGGAGGAGCTTATGTGGTCTGTGTGCCTCCTGCTAAAGGCAATATGGCCCTTCTCCATGAAATCCTACTAGTCCCTGCCTACCTCCTCTTTTCTCCTTGCTTTCAAGTCTTACCAAGAATGTCTTTCATTACATTTCATGCTCATTTCAAAAAAAAAAAACCTTCCACCTTGGACAAATCACTCTTTATATTACCTTCTGATTTAAAAAAAATGTCCTTTCTGATTTAGATTTTAAAATTTCAAAGAAAGCCACAACCAACTTAAAATCACTACTGCACTTCTCATAACTTCTTTTATGCACAGAATATCTACCCATTTTATTCCTATACCTAATGTTCCTGAGAATCCCTGATGAGCTCTACTGCCTTTGAGGTATACAGGTAACAATCATTTTTCACTTGGTGGTTTTTGCTACATGAATCTACTTCCAGCAAACATTATTTTTTGTTTGTTTTTAAGGGTAGTTTTTCTTCCAGAATATAACAAATTTTCAATAATATACTTGGTACATTAAATTTATTAGACCAATGACAATAAACAAATTGCTCTTTTATGACTTTTCAAAGGCAACCATGATTAAAAATGAAATTTATTTTCCATTGGCTCCATTTAATATTTGATTTCCAGGGAGGGGAGAGAGATGTGCTGCTCTCAATGTTTTTCCTCTTACCTATTGGCCTTGTACAATCACCTTGGTCCTAATGAAAATTACAATTGGCAAGATACCATAAGGACTGCCCATCCTAAACTCTACTCCAAGAAAGGAAAACAGCCTTGTTTGCAGAAAATAAGGCCAATTCCAAGTTATCCAATCAGGATCAGGTCTGATGTTATGTTGTCTCTGGGCAAGGCACATGTTTTTCCATAAGTATATTTGCTTCTCTTTAAGTCTCACTTCTGGCATCTGGGAAATGTTAAGGTGCCATTTTCATTTTTATAGCAATGTTTCCCCTGCCATCTAAGCTGTGGAACTCCCTTCACAAGAACTCATTAATTTCCAGCAATGAACAAAAACAAAACTCCTTCTCCTCTACTTTATCTGATTGGAAGGTAAGAAATGCCAAAGAAACAAGAATTCACAGCGTACATGACTGAATGGAGTACTATTTGTGCTCATTTTAGCTTCTGAAGAAGCGTGAGAAAGCAAGTTGGGTAGATGACAGAATTATAAGTCAATCCCATATGTCATCTACTCCTTCCCAGGTCTGGATGGGCTTGGAAAATACATATGTAAATAGTTAAGAGCTAAGCAGACATACTAGCCTGGTGTTCTGTGTGTCCAGGGCTGGTGCTAATGGGTGTGATCATGGAAGGAGGAGAGAGCTTGTTCTTTTTGCCCCATAAAGTCATGATGTCAAAATTTTAGCTTCATAAATCTAGAGCTGAAAGGGGTCTTACAGATAATCTAATTCTCCTATTCCCACTTTCCTTTTATAAAGGAGAAAGATGAATTTCAGAGAGATTAAGGAACTTGCTCAAAGTTACTGGTAAATCCCAGAGTCAGATTTTGAAATCAGATCTCTGATTTTAGCTTCAGCTCAAAATATTGTGTTTTGTCCAAAGTAGACTAAGAGTTTCCTATTATTTTTGTTTTTTGCATTGACTCAGACATAAGGAAAATCAATAGCAACATGTTCTTTAAAATAGCTAAAAGTCTTAAGTTCTTTAACTTGATAATTTGAAGGGGAGAAACCAAAGAATATGGATCTGCATTTAGAATGGTGTTATTTAGTTATTTTCAATCATATTTGATATTTTGTGACCCATATAGGTACTAAGTGTCTAAGGTTTGATTTGAACTTTATTCTTTCTGATTACAATACTAGCATTCTATCCACTGTGCTACCTACCTTCCCAGGCATTCCCAGAGTACCAGCCCAGGCTTTATCATTTGGGTAAGCTTGGTAAAGCCTCCATGAACCTTAATTTATTTCTCTATAAACAAGAGATAATTAGATAACCTATTACACAAGGCTGCTGTGTGAATCATATGAGATATTTTCATAAGTAATACCCCTTTTGAAGCTACTCACTCCAACTTAATCATACTTATAGATTAGGTTCCCAGAGGTACTCATTTTAACTCAATCATACTCACAGATTAGGTCCCCAGAGCTACTTTTTTAAAGGATGACCTTGTGGTTTGCTCCTTCTAACACTGCTTATGAGCTCTTATCAATGAGTATTAATTAGTTTCTATCAAAGACATTTACTAAAATAATATATAGGAAGTTGCTATTGGTGTTCAATTGATGTACAAAAAATGAGAGACTTTGGTATACACTTCTATGTACACACAGGGTGCATAGGAAGACATTTAACATGTAATAGTAATAAGACATAGGATAAACACAGGCAAAAGGTAACTCAAATTTCTAGGTGCTTCAGATCTTAAACATCTTTTCTCTTTATAAAGAATTTTCACACAGCTCATGTTGCATATACCCTGCTGGGTGGGTGGGTGGCTTCATTGGGCTTCTAGAATCTATTTCTTCCTTGAATTCATATTTGGAACTTCTCTGTGCCATAAAGGATCATATTCCTTTAATCTCTTTCCTCTTTCTGGTGGAAGTTTCTCAGAATTCATCAGTCCTTGATTAAAGTGAGATTTAGTGGGCAAAGATGATACCAAGTTTTAAACTTGGATGACTGGGAAGAGGTGACCTGTACTGTTCATTCCCATCACAGTGACAAACAAGCAATTCTGTCTGATCTGTCTGATGATGTAGTGATTAAAGGGGAAGAGAGGAAAGAAAGTTTGTTCCTTCATATCCAAGATCAATTACGTCTCCAGTTGTTGCTCCCTCTACTTCTGTCTCCAATTTCTGAATTGATGAACTTTTCTACCATTGACCTGCAAACATATATGAACTTGATTTTATTGTTTAATTTATAATCCTAGGAACATGACTGATTTCTCTTGCCAGTCACAGGGTATTTTCTGTGTGGTATCATTCATCCACATGCCAAAACCAAGCAAACTTCTGTGACCTCATTTTTTAAAAAAGTCCTTAACATCTACTACTCTGTGATTACTTCTGTGACTATATCAGGTGAAGTGGGAAATGAAAATTTTCTTCCTTACAATAACTATATTCAGGGACAGTTAGGATTGGATCAATTATCATTTGTGAAAGGAAAGAAGGAGAAATTGAACTCCCTCTGTTACATGCATAAAACTCTTTGCAAACCTTGAAAAATTTATAAATAGAAATTGTTACTATTATTTCCTCTACTTCTTGAGTTTTTCTTCCTTCCTTCCCTCTCTTTTTTCTCCCTCTCTTCCTTCCTCCCTTCCATCCTTCCTTCATTTTTTCCTTTCCTCTTTTTCTCTTGTTTTTTTCTTTCACATTTGTTAACCTAATTATTTATTTACATTTTTGTTTTCAAATTTAAGTGATTTTTATAGTACTATCATTTATCCTTAGACTAGCCCTCACAGACTTTTCTCTCATAACAAAAAAAAATAGCAATCAGATATTATTTGTTGTTAACTTGAATAATTACTTATATCTTTAATTATTAGTTACCTTTTTTTCTCCCAAATTAAGTTGGAAGCTAGTTTTTCAGATCTCTATTGAATCCCCTCTTGTATACTTAAAGAGAATGCATTGTCATCTGTATATTGCTAATTTGTTTCCATTTTACTCAGCAAAATGTTGCTCTGAAGAAATGATTGCCATCCAAGCAACTGAAGAAAGTCTTTTCCGCCCTTTTTCTTATGAACCTGGAAAGTCTCTTTGGCTGCCAGACGGCAAAATTGAACCTCAAAAGATTTATATTTGTCTTAAAATCCAGGATCCCAGAGGTTTTGGTGGGTTCTTAAGGTGGTCAAATAAATTTCCATATTACTGAGATGGAGGGAACAGAGGAGGGAGGAAGAGGAGTGGATGATGGCAAGACACAAATGAAACAGCCTCTATTTTGGAAGGCTTTGACATAAAGCAGATGCCTCTTACATGTGGAATATGGTAATGAACCTATTTCCTAGGTAAGCAAACAGAGACATTGGGGTGTGTGCTATGATCCCTTCAATACTCAGTCCTTCAGAGGAAAAGCAGTATCCATGATTTGGCATGACAACAAGGGCTAGTCTCTGGCCTGCAGTTGAGACTCCAGGGAAAAAACAGCAGCCATTAGCAATATGCTAATAAAAGAACTTTATGTATCTATGTAAATTCTGCAGAAATGTTTCCTGCTCAGTGAGTAGCATAGGAGAAATAAACATAATATTGAAATAAAACTCAAGTTTTAAAGAATGTTTCAAAGTGACTTAGAATAGAATATAGCTAGATTCTAATTAATAATGAATCCCCTGAAGTAGTCACATCATTTAAATTCCTACTGGATATTGCCATTGGCTGTAACCGATGACCATATTTTACTTAATTTTAATTTTAAAAATGTGAATTTGAATATTTAAGCACTTAGTAGATTCATTATTCACACTAAACAGAATCTAATTGTCCAACAAACGTTTAATAAGTGCCTGCCATGTGCCAGATTTGAAAAGCATTCTTAGTAGTAAATGAAACTCCAAATTATGCCTGCCTTTAAGGAGCTTACACATTGTGGGGGAATGTATCATTTGCTCAGGTAAGTATATACAAAGAATATACAAAGTAAAGCAAAGTTTCAAGAGTTAAACCACACTTTATCACTGGAGTAAAAAAAATGACTTTAAGAAAGTTGGCACTGGGGCTGAATATTGAGAAAACTAGGGATTTTATAAGGTAGAAGTATAGATGGAGTTCATCAATGCACAGGAGACT
This sequence comes from Antechinus flavipes, assembly GCF_016432865.1. NCBI lineage: Eukaryota > Metazoa > Chordata > Mammalia > Dasyuromorphia > Dasyuridae > Antechinus > Antechinus flavipes. The sequence goes on from NC_067399.1 coordinate 270,867,828, forward strand.
AGTTGTGCAAAAACATGAAAGAAAAAGATGGCATCTTATATGACAGAATTGCTTGTTTGCCACTGTGATGGGAATGAACAGTACAGGTCACCTCTTCCCAGTCATCCAATTTTAAAACTTGGTATCATCTTTGCCCACTAAATCTCACTTTTATCTATTGCCAAATAGTGTACCTTGCTTCATATTCTTTTCTCACTAGTCACACATGTATACTTCATTCATAATCACACTATCATTGCACATTTAGAATATTGCAATAGCCTCCTGGTTATTCTCCCTGCCTCATCTCTGTCCACTCCAGTGCATCTTCCACCCAGCTGTTAAAATGATCTTCCTAAAATATAGGTCTGATCATTTTACTCTCCCCCATTTAATAAATTTAAGTTGCTCCCCATTACCAGTATAATGTCAAAGTCAGAGGACAGAAATGGAGGGGTAGTATATGAAAGGTTTTTAGTAGGTAAAATTGCCAAGACTTGGAAACTGATTTGGTTATAGAAAGGAGGGAGGGAGGGAGGAAGGGAAGGAAAGAGACAGACACACAAAGAGAGATAGTGAGAAACAGTGAGACAGACAAAGACATATACAGAGAGAGGGGAGAAAGAGAAAGAGGGAAGGGGGAGAGAGAGAGAGAGAGAGAGAGAGAGAGAGAGAGAGAGAGAGAGAGAAGAGAGAGAAGAGAGAGAAGAGAAGAGAAGAGAAGAGAGAGAAGAGAAGAGAAGAGAAGAGAAGCAGAAGAGAAGAGAAGGACAGAGAGAGAAGGAGGAGAGAAAGACAGAGAGAGAGAGACAGAGAGAGAGAGACAGAGAGAGAGAGAGAAGAAGAAGAGAGAGAGAAGGAGGAGAGAAAGACAGAGAGAGAAGGAGAGAGAAAGAAAGAGGGAGAGAAAGAGAGAGAGAAGGGGAGAGAAAGAGAGAGAAGGGGAAAGAGACAGAGAGAGAGAGAGAGAGAGAGAGAGGCCAAATTTGAACTCCATTCTTGACTTCAGGCCCAACACTCTCTATGACCACACCCAGCTACAAAAAGTGCAAATGTCAGCTCTCTTAGTGTATCTTCTTTGAATCTGAACTTAAATAGAATTTATCAAGTATCTACTATATGCCTGGGACTGTGCTGAGAGTTGTAAAGACAATGTTGTGTCTAGAGTAGATATTGACATAATAAAGATAGATTAGTTAAATTGTGTTTATGGTAAAATACATATATTTATAATACAGTAAATATATAATTTCAATTTAAACTATGTTAAAGCTAAAAGGTATCATCATGGACTATGCTGATTATATATTGCTTGAAGCAATATATTTAAGTAAGCTTTAGAAAGAGAATAAATAAGACACAATGAACCATGAGGGAGTTTGGAAGGTCACTTCCACAAGATTCTCCAAAGCTTCCCAGAGAGACCATCAGATTTGAAAGGTAAATCTGTGGGATTATGGCTAGATGATTGCTGGATACCCATGTCAGAGTCAATTCTCTTCTTCTCTAGGTCAAAAGGACCTGGCACTTAGCATTGGATAAAATAGCAAGAAAATGTCCTCAAGATAGTTCTCATTCTATTCTTGCTCACAAGCCTGAGAATTAACTCAGTTATCCTACAGTTCTCCTTTCAAGGCTTCACTCATTTCTTTTCACATTTTGACAACCTAGAGAAGGAAATAATAAGTTTCTCTGCCCTTATTCAATACTATGAAAGTAGTCTGTAGGGGAGTCACCAATTTTAGAGATTTCTCTCCAGATCAATGCTGAGTGCTTTAGTCAGGCAGATATATCTATTTTTTGGGCAGTTAGACTTTAGATTAGAACAGTTCTTAACACAGGCCCCTAAAGATCCCTAAACCAACTTCCTTGACTCATACTCATGATTTCTTCATGGAACATGCAAAATTGTCTACAGGAACGGATTTTTGATTTTAAACTTGAAATTCCTTTACTTCTGGAATATTTAAGTCACTGGCTAAAAGGTAAATAAAATTCTGCATCTATATGCCCTTCACTTTGAGGCTTTCTTCCTTCTCCACCAGAATTTTTTCTCTCCTTATATATGCTTACATTATTGTCTAACCCCCGAGGCATTTGTACCTTCACTCAGTCTTTTATTTTATTTTTTTCTATGTATTCTTCTATGCAAGGGTGTGCTAGTAAATCTTTAACAAACTGCTATTCTGAAAAAAATAGACAGGATGCACTTTTTAGTTTGAACTGCATTATCAGCATTATCTCCCATCACTTTCTTAATTTTCTAGAAAATCTACAAGACAATTAATCAAGCTCTGCTCTATAGTGTTTGCCAATTTCTGAGGTGTAAATGCTCACCCTGAACATTTAACAATTGATTCTTGGGAAACAGATAAGAGCTGAACTCAGGATATCAATTCTATAGTGCAGGAGTTGTTAGCTGGATCACAATAAACCCGTTTCCAGATTTGAAAACAAAGACACAGGAAATTAAAGGATTTTTCCTCCAGGTGCAGAGCAAAGGTTAATTGAGCAGGGCACAAAAAAAGTCCAATTTTTAGTCTAAGTATAATCTATTCTACAGCTGGATGACAGCGGGATAGAGTTCTAGCCCTGGAGTCAGGAAGATCAGAATTCAAATTGGGCCTCAGGCACTTACTAGCTGTGTGACATTGGGCAAGTCACTTAACTTTGCCTCAGTTTCCTCATCTGTAAATTGAGCTGAAGAAGGAAATGCAGACCTCTCCAGTGTCTGTCAAAAATGTGGTCACAAAAAATTAGACACAACTGAAACCATGAACAATAATAAGCAGTGATCTATTCTTGGTATCGAGATGATTATTTAAATATCCTTGGAGTTGTTGGTTGTAATTTTTAAGGCTTTCTCAGTATAATTGAACAAGTATATCACAGTAAATTGAAGCAGTATATCAACACTGAGAGCCACATGCTCATGCTATGAACATTTCTTAGAATCATAGATTGAGAACTAGAAATTCATCTACTAGAACACATACATTTTACAAAAGAAGAAACTGAGGCAAAAGGCAACCATGACTTGCTCAAAGACATACAATAATTTAATGGCAAAGCCAGAATTTGAACTCAAGTTATCTCTTTCCCAAATCACTGGTGTTTCTACTTTACCACATTCCCTGTTGTATTTTGTGTAGGATCAAAGCCATTAAGCACAGCTGGATTCTATTGAGTTGCATTGGTATCAGTAATACTCATTCTGTAGAGCAGTCAGAAGTGTACTGGTTAGATCAGAAGGCTTGGCAGACTAGTCTTCATAAATTTAAATCCTGCCTCAGATCCTTCCTAGATAGTTGATCCTAAGCAAGTAATTTAATGTTATTTGCTTCCATTTTCTTATCTGTCAGACATGATTGAAAAACATTAGAACAACATTGGATATTTTTTAAATGAAATTATTAATTCAAAATTTTTAAAACAAAACTGCTTGAACAACTACTGAGCTCTTCCTTAAAGAATAATAGATCATTACATTTTGAAGTATTTGAGCTCCTAAAGTCTCATTCCTTCATTTTACATATGATGAAATATGCCCAAGACTAGCATACATAGGAAGAATCTTTGGATTTCAAGTTCAACACTTTCCTCCTTATATCCATATGTTATCTATAAATCTCTATGGAGAGAAAGAAGGCGAGAACAATTGCTGACATTTTTATTTTCCATTCCATCTGAATTTCTACTTGGAAGTACACATATCTACTATAAACCAATCTTGAGGTGAAATACTCATTTAATAAGGAGAGTCCCCAGGACCAAATGTTTTTAATTCCCGGCCTGTTGACTATGTGTAGATTCTTTCTTGTTCCTCACAAATGTCTTGGGAAAATCAAACAACTTCTCTTCCTCAAAAGACAAAAATGACCCAGTTGTTTTCTTCTTCCAGCCCACAGGGTTCATCCTGAATGTTTGCCATCCATACTGTTTTGATGTCCTGCTGTTTCTGAATCCAATAGATCATAATCAGCATTCTTTCCATTTTTATTATGCCATTTATAGTATCCTGAGAGTGTTTCTAGGAAAACACCATAAAGTTTTCAATAGCTAAGAGATGATAGTTAAAAAAAAAGTTTCTTTAAAGAAAAAAAGGACTGAAAATTCAACTCCTGCAGAAGGATTTTTCAAAATCAATTGCCTATTTATTATTTATTTTTTAAGCTATGAAGCTTGATTTTTTTAAAAAATTGTCTGCCTGCTGTAAGCTCAAAAGAGCTTCTCTTAATGCCAACTTCACCTTTTAAGACAAAAATACTCACTATTTCTGATAGGAAGGTGTGGGAGTGAAGGTTACCATAGTTGATGACTTGCCACACAAGAGCTGACTATTTCTTCAAAGGACTTTTTTTATCCTGCAACAGCCCTGGAGAAAAACAATATTTATTCTTCAATTTACTTGACTCGAGGTTTATTTCCTTTGCTTTATGCCTAAAAAAAAGGTTGGGGTAAAATGGAGCATGTGAGAACATTGTATTTGTTCTGGGGTAAGTTTGGACTTTTAGCTCAGTGGGTTGGAATAGGATGTCTATGAATCCAGTCATAAACATGAGACCCATTGTAGAGAGATTAGCTAATGCCTGTTTTCAAATTCTCACTCTTCTGTCTACTTCCTATGTAATATTCAGGTTCCTTTTCTCCTTAATTTCTTATTTTAGAAAGGAAGGGATTAGACTAGTAGCTTATGAAGTACCTTCAATCTTTACATCTCTGGTGTTTTGTTCCCAAGTCTCTAGAAAGCTATAGACTAAATAATGGCTACAATACATACATATACATATACTTATACATATTATACACACATATACATATACATACATATATGTATATATAAAATTTAATATTGTTATTTTTACAAATGTATTTTTTTTACCTTATCTTCCCTCTCCCACCATGGGGGGGGAATGGGAAAAAAAAAACTTCATATCAAATTAATATGTTCATGTTCATGTTTATGGTTAAGGAAAAAAATCTCCCATTGGCTATGTCCAAAAATATGTCTTATCCTTCATATTTAGTTTTCTGTGAAATTGTATTTTTTACTACAAAATATATTTCTAAATACAGCCAGCCTTCTTCAGAGGATATCACAAAGGAGACAAAGGAACAGTGCTGCATGTACTATACTAGTGGTTAATAATAATATCTAGTATTTATGTAGTACTTGCTTTAAAGTATACAGAGTCCTTTATAATTATTATCTTATTATATACTCACAACATCCCTGGGAGGTAGGTGCTATTTTTATCCTCATTTTATGGTTATGGAAATTAAAACAGATAGGAGTTAACTGACTTGCCCAAGATTACATAGCTAATAAGTATATAAGGCAGAATTTGAACTCACCTTAGATTACATAACTACAAAGTTATTTGAACTCAAGTCTTCCCAAATGCAGGTCTAGGGCTCTTTCCACTGAGCCAACTATATCTACACAACTCCTATATTTGAATTTCTCTTGGCAGAATGGACATAGGTATTTTAGGTGGAGGAGAATATCATACTTTTCTTAGTTCAAGCCCCCATCCAGAAATCTGAGAAAAATTATCTCTTGGACAACCTAGTAAATCAATTCTAAATCTTCACTTTCAAATGTATAACTCCCAATATGCTTGAAGATTTTTAGAAAAGAAACAATATGCATTCAACATTCAATAGTAATAACATCTAGTATAATGTTGCAATATTTGTCTTGTTAGAAAAGATGAGTTAGTTGATTTTAGAGAAAAATGAAATAATGAAGATTGAAATGAGCAGAACCAAGAGCCCTTTGTATACAGTATTGTTCAATATTGTTCAAGTATTGCATACAATACAATATACAAATATTGTATACAAACAAGTTATCCTGAGTATGATAAATACTTCAAATCAATCACAAAGGATCTATGAAGGAAGAGCTCTCTATTTCCAGAGAAAGACTGATAAATAGAAATATGCATAGGATGGCTCTCTCTCTCTCTCTCTCTCTCTCTCTCTCTCTCTCTCTCTCTCCCTCTGTCTCTGTTTGTCTGTATGACTCTATCTGTCTCTCAAATTATGGCCTTTTTGGGTAGAGAGAGAGACAGTTTCAAACTTAAAATATAACAAAAACCTCAACAATAATATCATGACAAGTCAAAATCATCCCAATTCTCATAATGAGTATTTTCTTGTGTCCCTTAAAAACAAAACAAAACAGAAACAGATCTATGATTCCCCTGATATAGTGAGCTCTCAGTGAGTAACTTCCTTTCCCATCAAACACTGATGTCTTCATTTTTATTTACAGTGAGAAAAGGGAGTGCATTTCAGACATACTGCAAAGATGAAATCAGTAGAATTGGTAACAGCCTGGATATAGGGGGTCAGGGATAGAAGTTCAGGATAACACCTAGGTTGTGAGGGTGCAGGGAATGGTTAGGAGGGGCTATAAGATTTTTAGAAAAGATAATGAAGTCTGTTTTAGACATGTTGAATTTAAGATGCCAGACATCCAATTTGAGATATTTGAAAAGTAGATTAGAGATTGGCAGAGAGGTTAGATTAGGAAAACTGCATTTGAGAATCATCAGCATAGAGATGGCATTTAAATTCATGGGAATGGCTAAGATCCCCAAGTGAAGTACTATAGAGAAAAAAGAGAAAAGGACCCCAGGATAGAGTCTTAAATGACACAGAGGTTAGAAGACATGATCTGGAAAGGGGGAATTTCAAAATGACCTAATAAGAATGAATTTTAGAAAAGTCATTTTGGCAATTGGGTAGAGGATGGATTAGAGAAGGGGGAGACTTCAAGTAGAAAGACTGGTTAGGAGACTATTACTATAATCCAAAGGATGTATGAGGAGGACCTGAATTAGGGAGATAATCCTGTGAGGAGACAGAGGAAATAGATGTGGGAACTGTTGCATAAGGAGGAATGATGACATGGCAACTGACTGGGTATGAGGATGAGGGAGGAAGATATAGGAAAAACAGAGGATGAGAATAACTTTAAGATTGTGAATTTGGGTGAGTGGGTTAGTCCCCTAACTTCAAGATTAGTGCTATTTTGGCAGTTGGGTAGAGGATGGATTAGAGAAGGGAGAGACAAGTAGAGAGATCAGTTAATAGAAGATTACAATAGTCCAAGTGAGATGTGATTAGGGCCTGAATTAGGAAGGTAATCCTGTGAGGAGACAGAGGGGATAGTGCTACACTGTCTCTGGAACTGAACTGAATTGAATCACATTCAACAGCTGGGAAAGTGCTAATTCAGAAGTTCTTAATTCATCTTCCTTGAATTAAAAACATTTTTATAACTATTTCAGTATGATTAGTTTCCTTTGTTATCCATGTATTTCATTTTAAAAATCTTATTTTGAAAAAGGTTCCATAGATGGCACTGGACATTGAGTTTGCTTTAAAAATTTATAAAGCCTTTCCATTTAAGTCTGTGTTGGACGAGTTAATGCAATCCTAAGTAAACATTCTTCTTTGTTCATTTGTTTTAACTCATTTAAAGGAAAGAATACAGTTCCCCACAGACAAGGGGCTTGTGTTTACTGTTCTCTAATTAACAAAATTGCTTAATGAATATAATATTTTAGTCTTATTTCTTCTTGCTATGTTAAAGAATGGAAGTCAACACTCTTGAGAGCCAATATAAATAGAAAATTCAATGGAGTCATTCAGAAATAACTTGGGTCACTACTAAAAGTGCAGCTGGATTTTAAGGCTCATTGAGTCAGTCTGGTAGCAGCACAGGAAATTTCAGATTCCTGTTCTTTTTGTGAAATTAAAGACACTGACAAATTTCTATTTACTTCACATAATTATTTAATTAATAGAGTTTCATTTAAAAATTCTACTATGTAATAGTTTCTATCTTGTAGCATTTACTATATATACTTATAAGACATAAGAAATATACTTCATTAGTTTTTTTTTTTTTTTTTGGAAACAAAACATTTTTTCCTGTAAGCCTTAAGATAATAGATATAGAGCTAAAGGACACCTCAGAGAACCCTAATTTTTTAACTAAGGAAACTGAAACCCAGTAAGATTTACCTCATGTCACAAAGTAGTATCAGAGATGGAGTTTGAAACCCAATTCCTTTATTCTAAATTCTTTACACTTACTGTCTTTCCACTTGTATTGAAGAGGGTCCCTTCAATTCTATTTAAGAGAGTCCCTTTCCAATATTTTTTCTGTTGTTTTTAGATGTAAATTTTCACTTTTGTCTTTTTTAAATAAATGAAGCAGTTCAAATATCTTTATGTATGTATGTGTGTGTACAAAAACACAAACTCTCTGCCTTTCTCTTTCTCTCTCTCCCCTTTCTTTCCTCTTTTTTCTCTCTCTTCCTCCCCTTCTTTCCTTCTCTCCCTTTCTCTTTCTCCTTCCTTCTTCCCCCTCTTCTCTTTTAGTCTGTTTGTCTTTTAGGTGTTTGATCACTCCTTCTTAATTTTCATTGCTGTCTCATCATTTATATCACACTTCCTAACTGTATAGCCAAGGGACAGAAGCAGGACTCAGAAAGTCAAGCAAAGAGTTGTTTTGTAAGGAGAGAGGAAGTAGGGCCTCCCAGAACATGATGACATTTCCTTGACCAGGGTGATGAAAAACCCTGCTGAAAATCCCAGAAGTCTTTGAGGATCTAAACCACTCCTTCTACATGTAGGTTACTCCAATCTGTCTACTCAATTCTCTTTCAGAGAGTGCACAAATAACAACAATAACAAAAATAAACAGAGTAAATTTTATAGTCTCTACACTTTTGAGTCAATTACATAGCTATAAAGAATATGGTCTACTATGGAATATTATTCATGAAAGGTTTTTTCATATTTTTATCAAGAAATCACCTGTTATATAAGTGAGCACTTATTGTCATCAAGAAGCAAGCTATTATTAGGAGCTTACTATAATTTAAAGAAACTGAGGCAAACTGGATTAAGTGCTTTGCCCAAGGTTACACAGTTAGTAATTGTCTGAGACTGGATTTGAATTCAGTTCTTCCTGATGTCAGGCCTTGGTATTTTATCCACCATTCCACTTAGCTCTCCTGATCTAGTCCTACTCTCTCATTTTTTTAAAAACATGGAAACTGAGACTCAGTTAGATTAAGTGACTTGCCCAAAATCCTGCACATAGTAAGAGACAGACTTGAAATTTGAATTCTGGTCCTCTGACACTAAATGTGGGACTCTTCCTCTTACAATCAGATTACTCTATCCTATATGTACCTGTATAATATTGAGTAAATCACTTTCTAAGAACTATAGTTTCATCATCTGTACAAGGTGGGTGTTGGACTACATGAATCCTAAGGTCCTTACAGCTCTCGATATATTATTTTATGATCTAAGCAGTTTTTATCCTCTCTTACACACACACATACACACACACACACACACACACACACACACACGTCTTTAGATCTCATTTATTTTTCTGTCCTGTGTCTATTGTGTGAAGAATTTAAGTTAGAATCATCATCTTGTCATCATCTTGTCTGACTTCTTGCTTCCTCTGGATGATCCATTGATCAAAAAATGCACGGAAATTGGGGTCTCCATGACTGATTCCATCATGGACATGTGGACGGTGGCTCTCCTGGCTCACTAACACTGGCAGATCCTTGGTGATAAATCTCAGATGTGATGGCAGCTTTTGGTGCCTTCTGTTTTTCCAGTGTCTCCCAAAGCACTTGAGTTCGGATGTTGTGTATGTGTGTGTGTGAGTGTGTGTATATGTTTCCTTTCTTTGGATTCCTAGACAAATCAGCCAGGAGCAGGCTTGGCAGTCCAAAGCATTTCCTCTCAGTAACGACATGCCTGTCTGCAGAATAGAACAACATCTTTGAGATGGGCTGTTTGTCTGGGCAACCGGCAGCCTGGGCAACCCATGGGGCCCCCACCCTTCAAAGGGATTGCTGACTCGGACTCACCTGATGAAAGCCTAGACTGTATGTGCTTGACTTGATTTACAGGGTAGGAGCCAGCTCATTAGGCACACACCATACCTGATGCAGCCAGCCAGCCTGTTTTCATAGCTTCTGTGGTGCCCACAAGACTGCGAGTCAGAATACAAAGGGTGTAGTGATAAGAGGTTTCAGAATCAATGTTTCATTAGAGGAATGTTAACTTCTCAAGAGATTGCTATCCAGAGTGCAAAAATCTAAAAAAAAAAAAAAAGAGATGAAATTAATTTAAACACAGTCAGCAGAGAAGTAGGCTATCTAAGGTATGTTAGAGTGAAGGACCTCACAATTCAAAGGGCAAGTCTCAAGGAGAAATAAAAAAAATATGATGGTTTTACACCCCCCTCCATGATGGGTTTATACACAGGAAAATAATTGTTATCATTATTTTAGTGATATATGTGATGATAGATGCCTGGCAATATACTAATGGACAAATTATGAAGTGTAAAAAGACTGAGTTTTGATTGGTTTCTTTCTGTTTTTTTTTTAATATAAAATAGGATCAACCAATATCAGAGATATTTAGAATATCAGTGAAATAACTAATGAAGATACTTATTGTATATTTTCTTCCCTTCATTTTTTTCTTTCTTTTGATAATTTACTCAGAAAATAGTTATTGAGAAAAACTTTGCAGGTAACTTTGTAGAAAATACCAGGAGGAGATTTAAAGATCACATTGTTGTTAAATGATGGTGATGCTGCTGCTGGTGGTGGTGATAGTGATGGTGGTAAAGATGATAATGATAGCTAACATATAGAAAGCTCTTTCAAATTTGAAAAGGATTTTAAACATATTTTCTCATTTGCTTATCACAACAATCCTAGGTTAGAGGTTTTATTACTATCCTCTTTAAAGTAGGGGAAACTGAGGCTGAGAGAAGTTAAATTATTTGCCCAGGGCTTATACAGTTAGCAAATAACTGAAGCAGGATTCCAAGTCTAATCTTCCTGAATCAAAGTCCAGCACTCTTTTGGGGGTGGGGGGAGAATTTTAGTCCTGGATGATGGGCAATGGACAGGAAAATGGTTCTTCACCTGCAGGACTCCTATAAAAACTTTCCACACTACTGTTCCCATTTTCCAATGTAGTCACTGGAACATGGTTTCTGGTACATTCCAACTCTAAGGCATGAACTAGAAATAGGATATACTTCTAGGTGGTAAAAGCAAAAAGAAGCCCTTTCCTCTATATTTGGTATGGGGCAAAATGTCCTAGGTTTAGTAATATAAAATAATAACTCCCATTTTCTTCTTTTGAAAAAACCTAAAGATTTATAACAACTCAACTTCCATCTGGTAAATGAGAAAATTTTGTTGAAAATACATTTATTAAAATGAAGCAATGATGTAATTATCGCCAATGATGAGCATAACCAGTAGGCTTGAAGATTTAGAAAGCTGTCTTCCAAGTCTTTCCTTTTCCAAACTCCGTTCCTCTTACATTCTCTTCTCAGGTTCTGAATTCTATTTCTTTTGATTAGAGTGTAGCTTCTTTACTCAGAGATCACAGACTCATAATTTTGAGAGCTGGCATAATATAGGAGATAGAATACTTGCTTTGTAGATGTTGAGTCCGAATTCTGATATAGATACTTAACAGTTTTGTAATCTGAGACAATTTAGGAATAATGTCTCCAGGCATTGGCTTTCTGATCTAAAAAATATGCCATTTTAACTAGATAACCTCTTAAATTCCTTCTAGGTCTTTTATGACTATATTACCTGTGCTTTCAGGAATGTGCTAATAAATGTTTAACAGAAGGTTCCTGAAAAAAAAAAGTTAATTTTAATTTGCATTATATTTCTCCCTAACTTTCTTAAGTCTAGATGTTCAAGAAAAAAATTGCGCAAACCCTGATATGTAGCACTGAACAATCTCTAAAGTGGAGATGCTCATATTGAAAATTTAATAATCAGTTCTTTCATGCTGGTTAGAGCTGCCTCCAGCATTGCCTATGTGCTTATCTAGATAACTAGGTGATATAGTAACTAAAGTGCTGGGCTTGGACTTTAAAAAAAAACCTGAATTTAAATTTGGCATTAAATATTTACAAGCCATGTGATCTCAGACAAGTCACTTAGCCTCTGTCTGCCTCAGTTTCCTCAGCTATAAAATGTGAATTATAATAGCATCTACTTTCCAGAGATGTATCAAATGAGATATTTGTGAAATATTTAGCACAGTTCCTGGAACACAGCAAGTGCTTAGCCAATGCTTATTCCCTTCTTTCCTCAAAGCTCATTCTTCAGGATCCAGTTCAAACTGCAACCAACATAAAAGAATTTCTCAGCTTTAACTTATTACATTTCCATGACTGATCACCTCACTTAGTCATGTATGACTTTGGATTGGTAATTTGCTATTTCATGTGGGTATATCATATCTCTCAATAGATATCATTTGGAGCAACAATAATATACCATAGTGTGGTCTTTGAGATGGAAAAACAAAGGTCCAAATCTTACTTCTGATACAGCCACTGACTGTGTGAATCTGAGGTAGTCAGACTTTCAGGGCTAAAGGAGAATGCCTACGATTAATTTGCAGAAGAGGTGATGACCTGCATTGAGAGGGAATTTTTTCAATTATATGCTCTCTTCATCAATAAAACCACAAGAACCAATCTCCATCTTTAGAGGGGCTTACCATCAAACTTTCTTCACCAAAGACCTGTGAGGTAAGGGGGTAAAAACAATTTTAACCTCATTTTGGAGATTAAAAAGCTGAGCTCAGAGGAAGATTAAGGCCCTACCTAAGTCAAAAAGTTAGTACTGTAAATGTAAAAGTCAGAACTTGAATCCAGGTTTCCTAAGTCAAGGTCCAATTTTCCTTCTGGGATGCCATCTTGCCTCTCTTTTTTGCACAATCTACTGACACTTAGGGCAGCTAGATGGGATCATTGTGCAGAGTGCTAGGCTTGGAGTCAGGAAGACATCTTCCTGTGTTCAAATTTGACCTCATATACTCCCTAGTTTGGTCACCTTGGGCAAAGTCACTTAATCCTATTTGCTTCAGTTTCCTCATGTGTAAAATGAGCTGGAGAAGAAAATGGCAAACTGCCAAGAAAATCCCAAGTGGGGTCACAAAAAGACACACCTGAAATGATTGAACAAGAACCAAAATTAGAAAAAGCATTTAGCATAACTCATATATCAGAACAGCAAAAATTGCTGAATTGGAGTGATATTCTTATCACAAACATCGTAAAGATCTTCCATGACAACCTTCCTTTTCTTCTCTAATCTCTTTTCAGGAGTCACTTCTTTTTCTTTGGGAAGCAAAATCTTCCCATTTTTCCTTTCCACTGTTCTGTTCCTTCTCTTCTTCTTGTCTATTTTTCTCTTTTCTTTCTTTCCCAGATTGTCATTCTTTCTTCTCCCTCTCTTGTCTTCATCTTTACTCCTCTCATCCTCCTTCTCCATTGCCAGCAACACATACAAGCTTAAGAACCCAGCTGATGAGAACTACTACATTGTGACAATTAGGTACTATATAGGGAACATCAAGTCATCCAAGAGGGTAGGAGGAAATAGGGCATTAAATCCAGTCCAGGTGTGAGAAAAGCAGTTGAATTCTGTCTTTTGATCAACCTATGGGATTTTCTGCCACTGAACCCAAAGCTTGGCCAAAGAAGGTGTCAGAGGGAGAAAATCAGATTCTTTATCTCACTTATGTGAGTATTCTTTCCACTGGTACAAATTCCAACCTACCCATTACTCTCATTCTATGTTATTTTAGTCCCAATTTTATTCTAGGGCCATATTCTCCTATATATCTTGCACAAAGGATTCTATCATGTTGTAAATCTTCTTCTATATCTTATATGTCATGGGTTTCAGTAGAAAATTTAATTTAAAGGGGGAATTTATAAGATGTTTGGGGAAAATTTTTCATTTTATTGATATTTTATATGGGTTTTATTTCTGAATGTCTCTTCTCTAGCAAATAATTTGTTTAACAAAGAATATATAAATAAGAAAAGTGGAGAGGTAGAATACTGATAAAATTGAATCATCAATTGAGTCTGACATTATATATTATCATCCTCCAGTTCTACCAAGAAGGAAAGCAGGGACATTTCTTCATCTCTCCTTTGGGATCATGTTTAGTCATTGGATTTTACATTATATTCAGGATGTTTATAAATGCCAAATATGTTCTAAATGTTGTGCTAAACATTGAAAATACAAAGAAGAGCAAAATACAGTCCCTCCCTCAAAGAATTCATAGCCTAAAGTGGGAGATAACATACAAATGCCTGTATATTAACAAATTATATATATAAAATAAAGTGGAAATGGAAATAATCAATCAAGAAAAGGTACTAGCCTAACATTAAAGGAGATCATAAAAAGAGATTTCATAAGAGGTGATATTTTTGTTGTGACTTGAAAGAGGGCTGGAGGTAGAGATGGAAAGGACAAGAATTCTAGACATGAAAGACAGCCAGTGAAAATGTCCAGAATCAGGAGGAGTGTCTTGTGGGAGTATATTGCAATATGTAGAGGGATGGGAGAAGTAAGATTTAACAAGAAATAAGTGGAAAGTGGAAAGAATAAGTTATGAGTGGCTTTCAATGACAAATATATTTTATATTTTATTCTAGAGATTGTTCATAGGGGATCCATTGGAGTTTGCTGAGTAATTGAGATGGCATGGCCAGAAATATATTTTGAGAAGTAATTTTGTTGTCTGAATGAAAGATGGATTACAATGGGTAGTCCTCATTTGATGTCATGAGTGTCTGAACCAAAGTGGAATCTTTCAGAGAAGAGGAGGCATCTATGAGAGACATTATATCAATAAGATTTATCAACAGACTAGATATTGAGAGGAATGAGAAAGAGAATGAGGTATTAAGGATAACACTTAGCTTCCAAGCTTAAGGGATTAGGAATATAATGTTACTCTTGAAAGTAATAGGGAATTTTGGAAGAGGAGAAGGCTTGGGAAAAGTTAATGAGTTCAACTTTGGACAATTTGAGTTTAAGTGTTTTTAGAACATCTAGTATGAGATGTCTAATAGCTGGATATTTGAAATTGGAGGTAGAAAAAGTTAGAAATATATAAGAATATTATGAAATCATGAGCATATCAAGTGAAATAATATAGAGGGAGAAGAAGAGAATCTAAGACAGACACACCAAGGGGACAACAACAGATGTGATCTGGATGAAGATGCATGATCTTTGCTTTGTCTTTTCACAATTTTTGGTCATCTACTTCATTCCTGTTCAGCTCTTCTTTGCACAGAGTCATTTTCATGTTGTATCCTCTGATAGATTGTGGATGCATTGAGGGCAGGGACTATCTTTTATTATCTATATAGGGTATTCTTTTGATCTTATTGGTAGGGATCTCAGGTACTGCTTCCAAAATACTGCTCCCCACTCCCTATCCCCTTTGCAGTTACAACTTTACCACAAATAAGGTTAAGCTGGAAGGGAAAGTTGCAAGTTCTTGGTCTAGCTTCAGAAAAAAGTAAAAACTTAGATACGAAAATAGGGAGAATCTATGGGTATTGGTGAAAGGCCACCCAGTGAGGGATTCTCAGAAGTGAGTAATTGCAAATCCAAATGAAGAGGGGACCCCATCTGGGATGGGAAACATTGAACAATTCTTCCTTGTACTTTTGCCACAGCAACTTGTAAAGATAATCTTTGCAGGGGAAGTAGAGATTGGGGTGGTTGGAATAGATTTATCACTTGGGAATGATGAAGGCATTGGTAAAAGAAGAATAAGAGGCAGTATGAGAGGGTAAAATGTATAGCAAACCAGGTTGATGGAAGAACACTAGACACAAGGTACAGGGATGGAGGGCAGATGTTTCTGAACCAACAGAAGTAGGGAGAAAGATTATATGCCTTGATATTGATATGCTGAGGTTAACTCTGTCTTTCTTGCAATGTTGCTACAGTCTGTATTATTTGTAGAGTAATCGGGTAAGTGGCATTCCTATTAATGGAATTGGAGCTCTTTTCAATTATTAAAGCAGGAGGCCATGGCATCTTTTTTAATATATATAATTATAACTTTTCATTGACTGAATCTATGCCTAGGTAATTTTTTACAACACTATCCCTTGCATTCACTTCTGTTCCGACTTTTCTCCTCCCTCCCTTTCCCCCTCCCTCAGATGGCAAGCAGTCCTATTCATGTTAAATATGTCACAGTATATCCTAGATACAATATATATGTGCAGAACTGAACACATCTCTTATTGCACAGGAAGAATTGGATTCAGAAGGTAAAAATGACCCAGGAAGAAAAACAAAAATACAAACAGTTTACATTCATTTCCCAGTGTTCTTTTTTTGGGTGTAGCTGCTTCTGTCCATCCTTGATCAATTGAAACTGAGTTAGATCTTCTCTTTGTCAAAGAAATCCACTTCCATCAGAATACATCCTCATACAATATCATTGTTGAAGTATATAATGATCTCCTGGTTCTGCTCATTTCACTTAGAGGCCATGACATCTTACTAAATTTCAGGTTACTTCAGGCAGCTATTTCTCCTGCCCCTGAACACATTCTTTGTGTTCGCCACAAAATCTATAATAGTTTTGAGAACAGATGATTTGTTGACATGACATGAAACTATTCTAGCATTTATTCACAGAGTTACAAACTTTATGTTTTCTTTCTGGATGATAAGTAGTATCCATTGCGCTTCATCCAATCATCACTTTTAATCAAGGTCATGAAATGTAACAGTTACTCATCACAGGCTCCCTAGATCCAGTTTCTTTCCCCTTCAATCTAGGATTGTCCATAGATTTGACAAATTGACATTCCTCATGTGCATGTCCAATCGTGTCACTCCCTTGCTGAAGAAAATCCAAAGATCCCTTATTAACTTTATAGTTATAACTTAAACATACTACTATTACTCCTCCCATATATTCTACTCTAGCAAAAGTAATTTGAATGTTTTCCCTTGTGCAGGATGTTCTATCTCTCACCTCTGTGTCTTTTCATAGTTTGTCCCTCATTTCTAAAATGTTCTTCTTCCTTACCTCAATCCCTTAGGTCTCTTAAAGTACCAATTCTTTTAAAAATCTTTCCTAATTTCTTCCCCCACTCTTACTCCCCCTTGTCCAAATCACTGTGTATTTATTTATTTGTTTGTATCTACAGATATATACACATATTTATAAAACATATACATGCGTGTGTGTGTGTGTGTATGTGTAAACACACACATTTATCCATGAAATGTTGTATCCATACACTTAGGCAGAATCTGTCTCACATTGGTAAATATAATACTTATATGGACATATGAGAAGCTAGGTAGTAGAGTGGATAGAATGTTAGACTTGAAGTCAGAAATACTTGAATTCAAATTTGACCTCAGGCACCTACTAAGTGTATTACCTTGAACAAGTCACTTAAACCTGCTTGCCTCAGTTTTCTCAGCTGTAAAATAAACTGGAGAAGGAAACGGCAAACTATTCTAGTATTTTTGCCAAGAAAACCCAAAGTGGTGTCAGAGTCAGACATAATTGAAATGACTTATCATGCCTTACACAAAACATATATGCATATACATGCATTTTAGAGGGATATATGTATATCTACCTCCCTCCCTCCCTGCTTACTTATGAATGCATTGTATCCATCTATCTAATAAAATTGGACAGGAACTGTCTCAAGTCATACCTATCTCTACCCCTGGCATAGTAGGCATTTAATAAACATTTGTAGATTGGTAGAAACCCAGGATATTACAAAAGTTGCTTTTTTACTGTTTACTCTGTTCTTAAGACATGACATTGGAAATCCAAAGACAGAGCTGTCATCCTTTGAGAGAAGTGGTGCCTTTGCCATCAAACTAATAGCCCTTGTTCAAGTCTTTTGGGCTCCAGGAAAAAAAATGGTTGTGATGGGACTTAAGCAAAAATAACACTCAACTCTCTCCACTAACCTCTAAGGGAAAGTTAAAAATGATGCAGGCACACACAGGCTCTTTGTAAACCCCATATGTTGGTATCAGTTGTCTCCTCTGTCTGGCAAGGATAAGTGACAGAATACAATGAATGTTCAATTGGACTGAATGGAGTTGGTATGGACAGGGGATACATTTTATTTAAAGAAAGTCACATTGTGTCTCCTGCCAAGCTGAGGTAATTTCCTCCTTTTTTTCTTACACTTCCTAGCCTTACAGATTTATACATTTTTAAATGGTATTTGCTCGACCTCACCTGAAGAAAACATTTCTCAAATTTAACAAAAAGGAACCTAAAGGAAATATTTTTGTTTGGAATCTAGACCCATAAAGAATAACTACTATAATCCTTAAAAAAATCCTAGACCAATTTTACAACTAATTTTTTCAAACAGAATCAAATAAATAGACCAGTATTATCTAATTGAATAAATGTAGCATAAGTTGGTACTTATAACCCAGCTGTAGTCTAGTTAACTTTTCAAACCAATTAGAGGGTTTCTTGTTTATTTGTTTGTTTTGGATAATAAAAGCATTCTTTTTTTGTAAAAAGTGAAAATGATTGAATAAATTCTAATACTTTGCTCTTTCGTTAGTCTTAGTGTAGTTTTACATCTTCTACAGAGATAGAGTTCCAACAATAAAAAGATGAGAGCTTTTTCTTTCTCATAAAATATAATGTCAAGCAATTTGAAACAATATGATTTTCATATGATATAGGAACCTAGATGCTAAAGTAGAAAGAGTTGTGAGTTAGAGTCAGGAAAACTTGAATTCGAATCCAGTCATAAACACTGACTAGATATGTAATCCTTGGCAACTTATTTATCTTCTTTCTGCATCAGTATCCTCAGTCATAAAATATACTTAATAATCTCATTTACCTACTACAGTTGTTGTGA
Source organism: Antechinus flavipes (assembly GCF_016432865.1). Lineage (NCBI taxonomy): Eukaryota > Metazoa > Chordata > Mammalia > Dasyuromorphia > Dasyuridae > Antechinus > Antechinus flavipes. The sequence goes on from NC_067399.1 coordinate 270,886,621, forward strand.
AGTCAAATAACAAAATATGTAAAAGTGCTTTGAAATTCTAAAGTTTATGTAAATGTTAATTCATACTATTGTTGCTACCAATGCATAGTATTATGATTATCTTTTCAACTTCCTATTTTGCAGATGAGGAAAATATTCCTTAGAGAAGTGTCTTGCCCAAGTCATAGCTCAAAAATTCTAGAAGCAGGATTTGAATCTAAATCTCTATGGCACCAGGTCTGCCTAGTTGTTGTACTTTATTCTTGAAGATTACCAAAATGACATCACTATGTTGGAATCTAATTACAGTGTGTCAGACTGTCTCTGATAAGATCAATAGGAGCTTGGAATATTCTGCTACAGGTTAGACCCAAATAATCCATATGAACATTTAAGGTAGCTTCTATTTTGTGCATCTTGCATTTCTTTTGGGCTAATTAAGTTCTGCTTTGCTTATAGCGCACAGAACCTTTGATGAAGACATACCATGCTGGGTGATCTTGTGCCAGTTTCTCCCATGTCATGCAATCAATTCTAAAGGTTTTAAGAAAAACCTTTAAGGAGAATGTCCTTGTATCACTTTTTCCTGTGTGAGTTCTCCATATTTTTTTTTTTTTTGACAAGCACACATTTGACATTTGAACAATATGGCCAGCCTAAAGGAGTTGTGCAGTAGAATTTGAATGCTTCAAGAAAGGACCTCAGTGTCTATCTCATCCTGCCAGGTGACCTTCAGAATCTTCTTGAGATAATTCAATGGAAGCAAGTCAGTTTCCTGGCATGGCACTAGTATGCTGTCCAGGTTTCACTGGCATTCAACAAACAATGAGGTCAGCACAGTGGCTCTGTAGCTCTTAAGAGCCTCTCAAACACTGAGCCAGCTCTGGCAATGCATGTGTCAATCTCATTATCAATGTGGATATCCCTGGAAAGTATAGTGCCAAGGTAAGAGAACTTATCTATAACATTAAAAATTTCATCACTTACTGTAACTGATGATTCCACATATGGATGGTGTGGTCCTGGCTGATAGAGGACCTATGTTTTCTTGACCTTAATTATTAAGCCAAAATTAGCACAAGTAGCAGAGGACTGATCCATACTTTGTTGCATCTCTGCTTCAGAGGCTTCACTGAGTGCACAATCATCAGAAAACAAACAAACAAAAAAATCATGCACTAACACTTCCTCTACTTTAGTTTTGGCATATAGGTTTTTCAAGTTGAAGAATTTACCATCAGTATGGTAGCTGACTTTGATCCCATGTTTGCCCTCATTTTGACAATAATCTACAATCTGGATCCCAATGATAGGTCATCTATAAGAATATGTTTTTGTCATCTGTTAGTTATAATCTTTCTTCTCAATGGCAGAGTAAGTTCTAAGGAGCTTCAATCCAGGTATCTGTTTTTTTCTTAATTCATTTGTTAATCTCAAGAGTAGGCTGTTATTCCTGTTTTGAATAAGGAAAGTTTATCATCCATTGTAGGGTTAATTTGTTAGAACTAGTCCAATATTGAATATTGTATTATAGGACTTATGAGTAGTAGGATTATGGTCTTTTTTCCCACTAGGTTTTTAGTCCACTGAATCAAGCTATTTCCTTCCTTTGGATAGTTCCTAAGGATTGAAAAATATTCATATTGAGGGATGTGATTTTACTCTATGTTACAAATATTTCTCTTTAATGAAACCACGTGACCATCAATGAATGGTGTTCCTGATTCCTGGACTTAATTTATGGGATTATTTTCCTCCTCATAAAATACCAGATTTGGAAGTCCCAAATGGCAACATTATAATGTAAACCACTGTCAATAATTTGACAAATACAGTAATAAAGTCACAAACACCTTAGCCATTTTGGACTTTATCCTGAAATTATAGAAGTAAGGACTTTCCTTTCTGAGAGCAATTCATTAGAAAGAATATTTCCCAGTCACTTGGCTCTTTTTTAACTGAAGAGTAGAGTACTGGGACATGTGGTATGGAAGAAAGAACAGTAAATCTGAACTCAGAATTTGAGAGCAAGTATCAGTATTGCCATTCTACTTGTATGAATGAAGTCAAGTTATTGGACCTGCTGGGTTTTAGTTTCCTAATATGTAAAATGGGGATAGTAAGTTTTATACTTTCCTCCTCACAGAATGGAGATAAGAAAAGCACTTTGTAAATTATTAAGTAGCTAATAAATGTTAGTTTCATGGACCATTGTCATTTAATGGCCCACCTGCTAGAGTTAGGTTCTAATATACTTAGTCTGCTTCTTGAACTGTGGTTCTTCCCGTATTTTTCAGAGTAGAATTGTTTTGTCATTACCCAAAGCAGGAGTCTTCCATGAATTTCTTTTTAGGATAATTCCATATTAAAGATAAAGAATAACCAGTAAATAAAAAGACCATATTATTCTGCATAGAGAATTGTTGTTCACACATCCAGCTATTCTGGAGAGCAATTTGGAACTATGCTCAAAAAGTTATCAAACTGTGCATACTCTTTGATCCAGCAATGTTTTTACTGGGCTTATACCCCAAAGAGATACTAAAGAAGGGAAAGGGACCTGTATGTGCCAAAATGTTTGTGGAAGCCCTGTTTGTAGTGGCTAGCAGCTGGAAAATGAATGGATGTCCATCAACTGGAGAATGGTTGAGTAAATTGTGGTATATGAATGTTATGGAATATTATTGTTCTGTAAGAAATGACCAGCAGGATGAATACCGAGAGGACTGGCGAAACTTACATGAACTGATGCTAAGTGAAATGAGCAGAACCAGGGGATCATTATATACCTCAACAATGATACTGTTTGAGGATGTATTCTGATGGAAGTGGATCTTTCGATAAAGAGAGCTAATTCAGTTTCAATGGATCAAGGATGGACAGAAGCAGCTACACCCAAAGAAAGAACACTGGGAAATGAATATACGCTGCTTGCATTTTTGTTTTTCTTCCCGAGTTATTTATACCTTCTGAATCCAATTCTCCCTGTGCCACAAGAGAACTGTCTGCACACATATATTGTATCTAGGACATACTGTAACCTATTTAACATGTAAAGGACTGCTTTCCATCTGAGGGAGGGGGTGGAGGGAGGGAGGGGAAAAATCGGAACAGAAGTGAGTGCAAGGGATAATGCTGTAAAAAATTACCCTGGCATGGGTTCTGTCAATAAAAAGTTATTTATTGAAAAAAAAAAAAAGAAGAAGAAGAATTTTCTACACCACCCTGGAGTGCTTTCCTTCTGAGACTATCCCCAATAAATCCTGAATGTTATGCACATATTCATTAGCAGATTATCTCAAGCGAGCATACACCCTGTCCCACTTTAGAATGTAAACTCTGTGACAATAGAGACTGAGATTTTTGTTTTTGCTTTTATCTTCTTTGACCCCCATGTTTAGCACAGTATCTAGTAGATGCTTAATAAATGCTTGATGATGACTTAAAAAAAGAGAGAGAATTGTTGTTCAGTTGTGTCCCATTTGGGATTTTCTTTTGTTCGTGTCATGTCTGACTCCTCATGATCCCATTTGTGGCTTTTTTGATAAAGATCCTAGAGTGGTTTGCCATTCTCTTCTCCAGCTCATTATATAGATTAGGAAACTGAGGCAAACAGGATGAAGTAACTCGCCCAGAGTCAAACAGCTAGTAAATGTTTGTAGACAGATTTGAATGAATGAAGATGAATCTTCCTCACTTCAAGCTGGGCACTCTATCTATCCACTGAGCCACTTAGCTGCTCTATAAAAAGAATAGCTGGATTTTATACACAACTTGAGAGTTTGCAAAGTTTTTGTATATCAGTTGATCCTTATGGAAACGTTGGGATATGAATACTATTATTGTTCTCATTTTACAAATGAGGCAGACAAAGGTTGAGTGACTTACCCAGAGTCACACAATAAGTCAAGTGTCCAAGACAGGATTAAAACTTAGACATTCTTGGCTTAGATAAACAAGCTCTGTGTTCTACTTCCTACCAACCTGTCTTTCATTGATTGAATAATCATCCTAAATAATTTATTCTTCAATGTTGAGTTTTGATATTTGCTTTAAAAATATCATTTCTAAACCAATGATAAAAATCCCCTGCTTTTTAATTGAATTCAATCCAGTTCAACAAACGTTTTAAATTATTAATTTACAATTACCCCATATGAAAAAAACCTATTTTGGTTGCTGATATTTTTCACAGTGTAATTTTCAAAATCAAGCAACTATGACTCTACCAAATAATAACTAGCACTTATCTATCCTACTAAAATTTAAAAAGTACTTTTCATAATGAATATCTTAGTTATGTTGCTCTCTCAGATACAATTCTATCTTGCAATTGGTTATTCCTTAGGATGTAAGTAGTTCAAATTATTTCAAACAATGGAAATTAAGTATTTATTTACTAAGAAATTATGAGTCTTCGGCAACCTTCTAACAGCAAAAATTACAAAACCAAGTTCCTCATTGGAAATTCCCAAATAGATGAAATCAAAGGTTTAAAATTTATTTATTTATTTATTTATTTATTTATTTGCTGAGGCAATTGGGGTTAAGTGACTTGTCCAGGATCACACAGCTAGGCAAGCAAGTGTTAAGTGTTGCAGACCAGGTTTGAATTCAGGTCCTCCTGACTTCAGAGTTGGTGCTCTATCCACTACGCCACTTAGCTGCCCCAGTTTAAGATTTTTTAAATGTATGTACTATGTGCAAAGTTCCGTTCTTAGCAGTAGAGGAGGTATAGAAATACCAATTTAATGCTCTCAAAGAACTTCTAATCTAGAAATATATGGAAGGCATGCATATGAAAGTGGATAATAAGTAAAGAGAGCTTTGAGTTGACTTGAGGAAAACTCAATAATAGAATAAGGAAAAAATGAGTGTGGTACAAAGAAAAATGAAAAATCAAAAATGCAAAGTATCAAGCCTATGTGGTAGTGACATATATAAACAGAAATGGAGTATCTATGAGAAAAGGCAGATGCTCGGTTTCTTCCTTGGGGAAGAAGGGATGTTATAAAATATAGATTGAGACCTCCTGGAAGACATCTTAGAGGTCATTTATTCCAATACTACCATTTTACAGATGAGGAAAGTGAGCCCCCTCCCCACAAGCATTAAGTAATTTGCTCAAGGTTATACAAGTAGCAACTTAGTAGAGTCAGAATTTGAACCCAATTCTCTGACTCCAAAATAAGGACTTTTTCTGCTATACCATCCTCAAATTTCATTTTAGTTTTTGTCTATTTTATAAATATTGCTTTATCCATTATACCTCAATTTTTAAGACTTCATGATTTTACTGGTATCTTTAGCTGATACTTTTAATACCTTAGATTGATGATGTCAAACTCAAATAGAAATGGAGGCTACTATACTTGACTTAGCTTTGAAATACAGTGTTATTTATGTTTTGTATATTTTTATATTTTGTTAGATATTTCTCAGTTATGTTTTAATTTGGCTTTAATATCATTTGAGAGTTTTGTGTTTAGATTTTCTGCATTAAGTGATGATCTTGAGGAGTCCATAAGCTGAGAAATGTAATCACTACATGATAATCTCACTGATGATGACTTTCTACCCATGACAGGTCTGATGCTGTGGGCCCGTACCTGAATCCTTCCTCATTAGATAGAACCTGCCAGTCTGTTTTACATGGACATATCCATAAAGAACCTTAGGTTGTTTTCCTTGATTCATGTGATAATGTTAGTACGGTATATTGATCCTATCAACCCAGAATTTTTGTGAACTAGCATTTTACATATGAGTCTGAAGACCTGAAATATTCTGAATTTTCTTCCTAATAATCAAATCACATTATAGATAGTAGCATTAAGGCACTGAGAAAATCTTATTGCAATCTCTGTATTTGAAATTCAATGATATACATTATAATCTGCTATTAAAAAGAATGATTAACCTCAGAACTTTTCTTATTTTCTAACTAGAGAGATACAGCATGTTGTTATAGATAGGTCATTACAGTTTAAATCTTTTCTCTGACTCTTACTAACTATGTGACCCTCCTCTCAATTTCCCTATCTATAAAATAAAGAATGAGTTTGGACTAAATGTACTCTAAGATTTCTTTCAGTTCTCAAACTATGATCCTTTGTAAATAGGTTCATCCATATGTATATTAGTTTTCTTTAGTCTCCAGATTACATGCCTTTTGAGGCCAGAGATAATACCTACTTATTATTTTCCTTAGTCCCCTACAATTCTAATCCAAGTACTAAGAATGAAGTAGATAATATATATAAATGATTATATTGCTGTTATTCAAAAGGTTAATTCATTTCTGCAAGACATTGGAGAAACTTGCTCACCAACTTGGGCAAGGTTTTCCAAACCTCTGAGATGAGAAAGCAAACCTTCTTGATATAGAATGTGTGCCTTGGACTCAGCATTCCCTTGGCACTGATTTTAGTGGTAACATATCAATCAAATCACTGTCTAGTTCATTAAAAGTTACAGATCTTGACACATCCAATGAATACTTATGGATTCACTGACCACAAGCCCAGTGAGCCAAACTTATTAATAACTGTAGGATCAAACACTGAGCTGTATAAAATTTCATGCTTGCAGACAATAAAGGATTCCGTTATACTCTGGTGAGTTCTGTTGATTTTGTTCCATACATTCCTTCTTGGCAGACATGTTCTATTTACTCTCCTTTAGGTTTTCAATCTCCTGCAGATAGGCAGGTTGTAAGATTTCACAGCCACTTTTTGAACCTGTTTGGTTAATTGCATGTTTTATTTAAAGCAGATTTCTGGATGTTTCTGTCTATTAATACCAGCCAGTGATCCCTACAGTGAAAGTCTGGGGTGACCATACAATTAATGCATTGAAGAAATCCAAACAGTAAAATATTCTGCATTTAAATTTTTAAACAAAGGCATTTTCCAGGATATCTTCTAATTTTAGAATTTTTGTCAGTGTAATAACATTTCCTTGCATTTGGCCTGTCTATTAAAACTCTAGGAAAATTTTGATGCAAATTTATGCCTGATTCAATTAGAATAACAAAAGGCTAAAGTCATATCAGGAGACTTGCCATTCATAGAAACCATAACCTGACTGCAGTTTTCTTTTCCAGAACTTATTGCACATTACACCCTTTTACTGTTGTCTCTATATCCCTAGCATTTTGAGACTTGGCTCAGATCCTGTCCTGAGTGTTGATTGTATGTAACTGGATAATTATTACTAAATTGCCCTCCACCTCAGTTTCCTTGTTTGTAATATAAGGGATTAAGTCTACATCATTTCTAAAGCATTGTACATGGTAGACATATAATATATAGGCATATAATATATGCTTGTTATTGATTGATTGGTTCTCAAACTCTCTTTTAGCCAAAATGGATTACTTACCATTCCCCTAATTCTATATTCTGTCTCTACACCTCTGTGACTGCACAGTTTTTCTCTAAACCTGGAATTCCTTCCTCCTTTCTCATTACTTCCTTTGAGAAACTCTAAATTCTGAATAGGCCAGGAAAAAATTAGATTGTCTCTAAGGTGTCTTCTAGCTATAGAATTCTGTAGTTCAGTGATCCCCCTAAATTAAGCATAATATATTTTTAATTAAATATTTATTCAGGATCAAGTGGCATAATTTGGTATATTTGATGTGCACTGAATCAGATAAACATAAACTTTGAGCTGAAGTAACCTAAGAGGTGATCTTGTCCAACTCTCTTATTTTACAGACAGGGAAACTGAGGCCTGAGGAAGTTAAATGACTCCTCCAAACTCACAAAGCTCATTTAGGGCAAAATTTGAATCAAACCTCTGTAATTCAAAGTCATCACTTTTCCTCTATACTACATGCTGGAGAAAAGGCTTGGCCTCCTTGGCAGTTGTAAATTTGCATTCTTAGAAGCTAATCTTCAGGATGCTAAAATAGCAAGGTAAGAATCAGTCACTTTTTATGACTACCCTTTTCACTAATTTGACTGAAATGACCTTTTATTTCAGCATCATGTAAAAGCATCCTTAATGAAGTATATGCTAGGGAGCTGTGGTTTCAGGGAATTTAGGAAAACCAGCCATGTTTACTAGGTACTCAATTATGTGAGCCCCAAGTTTCATTTTTTTTTCCCTTTTTGGTTCTAGTTAAAGACATTTTTCAAGTTCCAAGTTTCTTTTAACATTTTTCCCCTCTCTGCAACTTATCCCACATATGCTCATGTATTTGCATGCCCTATCTCTTAAATATAATATAAATTCTTTGAGAGCAGAGGCTTTTATTTTTATGTTTGTATCTTTAACATCTAGCACAATGGCTTATTCAAAATTATTTAACTTCTCTTTAACTCTAGTTTCCTAATCTGTGTGGGGAAGATAATAAAATACCCATTTCTGCTATAGAATTCAAAAGGGGAGAATGTATAGTAAGTGCTTTAAAAACACTATTAAATAAATATTGTTATTATCATCATTATTTTAGAAAAATACTAAATCCATGGCCAGTATTGATTTCAAATATCCAAGGTGTTATAAACATGCATACACACAAACAAATTTACAGATATATGCACAGGTATCTCTAAAATCTTAGGGCAGTTTTAAACTATATAAAACACATATATGTATATATTTATATGCACATATTGTGCATATTGTATATATTTATATGCAAAAATATGTTTGTGTGTGCAAGGTTTTACAAATCTTTATATGTTATGTATTTATGCACATATTTAAACATATGTATGTTTAGTCCCCAAAGCCATATGTCATGCACATATCTTTTGCATCAACAATATATAGAAATAAAATTGGTGAAAGCAAATGTTGTGTAGCAACTGTTTTAAGCTTGAGCCCATTTTCCCAGGTACTTAATGTGTATGCACAAAAACAAAGGCACCCCAATCAAAGAACATGTATTTGTAATTTTGTCCTTGCCACAATTTCTCAGTATATACACACACATATATATGTACATGCAAATATGTATGTATATATAAATACATACAGAGAATATTTATATACATATACATACTTTGTGCATGCATATATTTATATGCATATAAAATACCCAATATGCAATGCATGCACATATATGCATAAATACATTCATATATGTATTCAAGATGTATATATATATATATATGCATGAATATTTGGAATACATTTTATGTTTATACATACAAATACACAATATATTTATATATCCATACATGTATATAAAACTTTTTCAATATACTTTACAAGCATATAATACATATGTGTGCATATATACACAATTTTTACACAAATATTTATACATTTAAATAATAAAGTGCCTTACCTTAAATATTACATTGAACCTAGTCCATCAACCATTTGATAATTTACTCCCCAGATTCTTGGCCATATTCCTCCAAACTTTACTTTGGTTTGATATCAAATTCACTTTTTCCTTGGAAATTCAGAAAAGTGCTTTTTAAGTTAAGTAAACTTCTTCCAAATTGCTCTGGGAAAAGGAGAGGGTGAGGATTGCATTTTAAGCAGGCAACTGGTCAGAGAAAAGAAACATTTCTCCATTTAGAACCAAACTGTGTTGAAATGACCTTTGAGTCATCATCTTTGTAGCAGAGATGGGGGGACCTGTTTGAAAACAGGGAGTGGCTTAGAGATTAGACTGTTGGAATATGAGAATTCCCCCCAAAAGATGATTTTTTTCCTCTCCAAGAAATGGAATTGAATAGGGTGAGTCTAAGAAGGAGACTCAAATAGCAGCAAGCTCTGTAAGTAACAATTTCAATTTCAGGCTATGAGAGGAATGGTTTACCAGGCATAGTAGAAAAAGCACTCATCATTCCTACATGCACTGATGAGGTATATCCTCAGTAGTATTATCAGAATGTATTCATCATTTATTATATTGTATTCATGAATACACAGGGGAAAAAAAGCATTTTGTAAACCTTCAAATGCTTGATAAATGTCATCTTTCATTTATGTGTATATGCACACAAGATACACATACACACACACACACATACACACACACAAGTGGCAGAAGTATATGTGAAAGAGGGAACAGTGAAGTCCAAAAGATGTATGTTCAAATTCTATTTTGGCTACTTGACTGAGAATGGGGACATGCCACAACTCTTGATGCCCCATTACAACTCTAAATTACAGGTACATTATGAATCTGCATCAGTGGAGTTTCCATAAACAGGAATTCCCCACACTGAGGAAGTCATTGTCTTGTACGTAAACACTTAAAGTACACATATAATACACACATACACAAATTAGTATATATGAGTTAGTTCTATGCTCACATTTGTCCCTTGACCCTAACAGCCAAAAAGACATCACTGATATTAAATCTCACCTTTATAGACTGATAGGGATCATCTAATTCAACCCTTTCATCTGTTTCTTCATACTGATGAGGAAACTAAAGGAAGAAAAGAATTTATTAAATACCTTCTATGTCAGCACTACACTAAGCAGTTTTACAAACACCATCTCATTTAATTCTTACAATAACTCTGTGACATGGATGCTTTTATTATTTTTGTTTTGCAGTTGTGGCAACTGAGGCAAATGGAAATTAAATAACTTGACCGGGGTCTCATAGCTTGTAAGCATCTGAGATAAGATTTGGACTCTAGCTTTCCTGTCTCTCATCTCCGTGCATTATTATACAACTTAGCTACCTCTGTTCTGAGGAAGAGAATAAATGATCTTATGAAAATAAAAAGATTTGCAATATTGTTTAATCAATGAACACCATTAATTAGTTTAAGCTAAGGCTTAAATTCTTTGTTCACATAATAAGAAGACAGGGTACATTGGAAAAGACCCTTAGTGGGAAAGATTGAAGGCAAAATGAAAAGGGAATAGCAGAGGATGAGATGGATAGATTGTGTCATGGAAATAATGAATATAGCTTGGGAGATAATAGAAGATAGAAGGACTTGCCAAAATATGATACATGGGGTCACAAGAATCAGACAAGATTGATTGAATAAACAACAGCAATAAACAATCTTTGGCTACAAATTGAACAATCTTTCTAATGTCTCTCTAAAACTCTGAATTTTGTCTAGCAATTAACAGAAGGCTTATGGGCTGATGACTAGTATAGCTAAATTTAATATTTTTATGTTGGTGTTTAATACATATATTGACATGTAGTTTTCTTGCTCTACATTGTCTCATATTTATTTACACATCAAAGAAAGAAACACTGTAAATCTTTCCCCTTCCTAGTAAACATGTGGTCATGAACTCATGGTGTTGCTTTTTTCCCCTGCCTTTATTGTGTTCCTTTTTTCCCACCTGTTCTTCAGTGAATGAGTGCCAGAGAATAGAATGAATGATTTTAGGGACTTTAAAAGTTCCTATCTGCAACCTGAATTGGTAGCTGCTCCCAGTTAATTCAGTGAGATGGCAAGCTTATGTAATGACCTGCAAAACCCAGGATATCAATGAATTAACCAAGGAGCTAAAATATCATATCCTGAAAGCAAGTGAGCAACTTATTCACCAGTTTTTCACTCCTAGAAATGAAATAATGGTAGTGCTAGAGCGATTCTATATAGCAAATGCTTTAGGGTTGAGCTTATTTTCCCAAGTACTGAGTGCATATAGGAGTATAGGAGATCATATTCAAGATGATGTATTTTTATTTCTATCCTTGCCATAGTCTCTCAGCAATATTCTTTTGTAAAAGCTAGTTTTAATGTTGCTTAGTAAGTGATATTGCATAGTGATTATTGGTCTATTGATATTGAGAAGAGGTAAATTGGTCAAAATTATTTAATGACAGTAATCACTGGTTAAATGATATTGGGGAAATATTAACTTGAAAAGTTTTGAGCATAAATATACCCAATGAGGATTTGTGACTATTAGTATGAGAGGAACTATCCCAAATCTTAGGATCACTGCAAGAATTACAAGAGAATTAGCTAGTCATACTCTGTGGACCCAACATATTTGTTTGGAAGAGTGAATCCAGAATCTACACACACTACAAATTGCATTGCATACAGGGCTATATACCAAACAAATACACAGTAACTGGGAGAGGGAAAAGATGAAAAATTAGCAGTTGTGGGGATCAGGCCAAGCTTAAGGTAGAGAGTAATACTTGAGCTGAGTTTTGAAGTAAACAAAGGTGTCTAAGAGACAAAAGTCAAGAAAGAGTTAGCTCCAGGTCTGGGGGACAGCCAGTGCTGCCTGGTCTTTGCCAAGAGTTGGGAAGTACAATATTAGGTGTGAGAAGCAACAAGGACAATTTGACTGTGCTTTAATGTTTGTGAAGGGAAATACTGCAGACTAATAAGGCTGTAAAGAAGCAACAGGAAGCATGACTACTCTAGTACATGAAGCCACTGGCTTTTTGTTCTTGTTGTCATAACCTGTATAGAAAGATGAAGGACTAGTCCTGCTTTTGTTGTTTTCTGGAGGTACTCTCAAGAGAGAGCCATGAACATCTTTCATTTCTAAGAGATGTCAGATATACAGTCATTTTATTTTGTCCGAAGCTGAATAGGAATGTTCTGGTTGCCCTTTTCCTTGTGTTGATGCTTGAAGAGAAATTATGCCAAAAGTAGTATCCAAAGGACATAAAACTTGTCTTAGCTGGGTCTACCTCCTGAATCCTGTTTTTCAGCACATGGCATTTTTTACCATAAAAAGTTAAGAAGTCAGAAGTCCAAATGACATATTAACTTATTATATATTTTTTTTCTGGTATTTGATTAATCCTTGTTTGGTGAGAAGGCCTTGAAAACTATCTAGTTCTTTCAGGGAATGTGGATTAGTATCCTATTTAGCAATCTACTTTCTCCAGTATCTATTCTCCCTTTCCCTTACTCTCTGCCCATGGCAAGAGACCTGCACTGAAGTCTCGATCCTTGGAAAACAATTTTTAGAGCATCAGTTTCTTCATGTCTAAAATGAAAGAGTTAGACCAGAGTCCCTTAATAACTTACATTTTCCTAGTGTTGCAAAGAGTTTCCTTAAAACCATTCCTACATGAAAAAAAAAGAAAAACAAAAACACTTTTTTAATGTAGGAAATAGAGGCTCCACATGGTCATAAAGTTCTAATATTCTCTGAGCAATGAGAGGTGCGTATAGTCTAGAATATTAATATTAACTAGCCCTTATATTAAGTTTTAAGATTTGCAAAATACTTTACATATGTTGACTTATTTGATCTTTATTACAACTTAGTAAGATATTATTATCCCCATTTTACAGATGAGGAAATTCATTTCCAGATGAGATTGAGAGCTTAAGTGCCTTACCCAGGATCACAAAGCTAATAAATATGTCTCAGATAGGGTTCAAATTTAGTTCTTCCTGACTCCAAGTTCTTCTGTCTGACCAGAGGTTGGAGGTCATTGAAAACATGTTTTTAACTCATTTTCGAATTTTGCCCACCACTTAAGTTCCATCATCAAGCATAATTCCACTACAGTCTTCCTCAGTAGATCTTCCCAGTCTCTAATGTCTTAAGACACTTATTATTCCACTTAGTCAAGTCACCTGATTCATCCTTACCTCTGCCCATATTCTATTTTACTTGGAGAGGTCCAATAATGAAGATAAATAGGTAAACAGAGTAATCCAAGGAAAAGACCTCAACCCATTTTTGTGTATCTTGCTTAGATTTCTAAGGTCTTGAGATGCCTGAAGCAAATTTCTGGTTTCCATGGGCAAAAGCAGAAATAAAAAAAAAATTCTAGCCCCCTACACTTTACATTTGTCAGTTTTATCTCATTGTGATAGTAATTTCCCAATTACCAAAAAAGTCTTTCCTTTGAAGAAATTCTCCTTTTCAACCTAAAATTCCTTTTTGATCAAAAAATTTATCTTCCCACAATAAGTTTTTTTTAGTAGCAGATCTTCTGTTTTTTGTTTTGTTTTGTTGCCATCTGACCTCTATCATGGGCTCTTTTTGGGGAAAGGAAGTTGAATGATTAAAATCCCAGACCTTAGGAGACCTTAAATTAATTTCTATTTGAAACGAGTAAATTTCATCAATGATGTTCATTGATTGAGTTTGAGTTGAAGTCAGAGAATATTGGTTCTTACTTTTAAAAGCTGTGGTAAAAGGCAAATATTTCTTTCTTTTCTAAAAAAAAAAATTATTTTTTAATACATATTGCTTTATGAATCATGCTGGGAGAGAAAAACCAAAACAAAAGAGAAAAACCATAGAAGAGGGAAAAATGCACAGAAAAAAAGAAGTGAACATAGCATGTGCTGATTTACATTAAATCTCCATTGTTCTTTTCTTCAATTCAGATGGCATTTTCTATTCAAAGACTATTGGGAAAGAAATACTAAAGAAGGGAAAGGGGCCTGTATGTGCCAAAATGTTTGTAACAGCCCTGTTTGTAGTGGCTAGAAACTGGAAAATGAGTGGATGCCCATCAATTGGAGAATGGCTGGGTAAATTGTGGTATATGAATGTTATGGAATATTATTGTTCTGTAAGAAATGACCAGCAGGATGAATACAGAGAGGACTGGCGAGACTTATATGAACTGATGCTAAGTGAAATGAGCAGAACCAGGAGATCATTATACACTTCGACAACGATATTGTATGAGGACACATTTTGATGGAAGTGGATTTCTTTGACAAAGAGACCTAACTGAGTTTCAATTGATAAATGACAGATAGAAGAAGCTACATCCAAAGAAAGAACACTGGGAAACGAATGTGAACTATCTGCATTTTTGTTTTTCTTCCCGGGTTATTTATACCTTCTGAATCCAATTCTCCCTGTGCAACAAGAGAACTGTTCGGTTCTGCAAACATATATTGTATCTAGGATATACTGCTTGCCATTTAGGGGAGGGGGTGGAGGGAGGGAGGGGAAAAATCAGAACAGAAACGAATGCGAGGGATAATGTTGTAAAAAAATTACCCTGGCATGGATTCTGTCAATATAAAGTAATTATTAAATAAAAATTTAAAAAAATTAAAAAATTAAAAAAAAACAAACAAAGACTATTGGGATTGCCTTACAATATTAAACCACGGAGAAGAACCAAATCTTTCATAGTTGATCATCACACATTCTTCTTGTTATCACATACAATGTATTTACTGGTTCTGCTTGCTTTACTCAGCATCAGTTCATGTAAATCTTTTCAGTACTTTCTAAAATCAGCTTGTTCATCATATTTTATGGAACAATAATATTCCATTATCTTCATATATGACAATTATTCAGTCCTTCCCCAATTGATGAGCATCTACTCATTTTCTAGTTCTTTAATACAAAAAAAAAAAAAAGAGTTGCTACAAACATTTTACCACATATCAATTCTTTTCCCTCCTTCATGATTTCTTTGGGATACAGGTCCAGTAGAGGCACTGCTAGGTCAAAGTGTATGCAGTTTTTATAGCCCTTTAGGCATAATTCCAGATTGTTCTCCAGAAGATTTAGATCATTTCACAATTTCACCAACAAAGTATGAGTGGACCAGTTTTCCCACATTCCCTTCAACATGTATCTTTATCTTTTCCTGTCATCTTAGCCAATCTGAGAAGTGTAGCGTAGTACCTCAGAGCTGTTTTAATTTGCACTTCTTTTATCAAAGTGATTCAGAGAATTTTTTCATATGACTCTAGATGGCTTGAATTTCTTCATATAAAAATTTTCTATTCATATCTTTTGACCATTTATCAATCGGGGAATGACTTGTATTTTTATAAATTGGACACAATTCTTTATATATTTTAGAAATGAGACCTTTATCAGAAATGCTGGTTGTAAAGATTTTTTCCCAGCTTTATACTTCCCTTTTAATCTTGTTTCTGTTGTTTTTGTTTGTGCAAAAGTTTATTTTAATGTAATCAAAGTTGTCTATTTTGCCTTTCATAATATTCTCTAGTTTTACTTTGGTCATAAATTCCTCCATTTCCCAAAGATTTGATAGGTAAATTGTACTTTGCTCTCTTAATTTATTAATGGTATCCTTTATGCCTAAACCATGTACCCATTTTGACCTTATTTTGGATGTGAGATGTAGGTCTATGCTGAGTTTCTGACATTATTTTTCAATTTCCCCAGAAATTGTTGTCAATTAGTGAGTTCTTATTTCAGAAGCTGAAGTTTGGGAGTTTATCAAATACTAGATTACTATAGCCTTGATTATTGTGTTATATATATCAAATCTATTCCACTGATCTGCCATTCTCTTTCTTAGCCAGTACTGAATGGCTTTGATGACTGCTGCTTTATAATATAGTTTTAAATTTAGTACTGCTAAGCCACTATCCTTTGTATTTTTTGTTAATTTCCTTAATATTCTTGACCTTTTGTTCTTCCAAATGAATTTTGTTATTTTTTTCTAGTTCTATAAAATAATATTTTGGCAGTTTGGTTGGTATGGCACTGCACAAGTAGGCCAATTTAGGCAGAATTCTCATTTTTATTATATTAGCTCAGCCTACCCATGAGTGATTGGTATTTTTCCAATTGTTTATATGTGACTATTTGTGTGAAAAATGTTTTGAAATTGTGTTCATATAGTTCCTGAGTTTATTTTGGGATCTGGAGCTCCAAATATTTTATTTTGTCTACTATTGTTTTAATTGGAATTTCTCTTTCTAGCCAACATTTCTAGTACAATGTTGAATAATAATGGTGATATTGGGTATCCTTGTTTCATCCCTGATCTTATTGGAAATGCATCTAGCTTCTCTCCATTATAAGTAATGCTTGCTTTTGGTTTTAGATAGATACTGCTTATTATTTTAAGAAAGGTTCCCTTTATCCATATGCTTTCTAGTGTTTTTAATATGAATGGTGTTTTATTTTTTCAAAAGGTTTTTCTGCTTCTATTGAGATTATCATATGATTTCTGTTGGTGCATACACATTTAATATCATTACTACTTCTTTGTTTACCTTACCCTTTATCAAGATGTATTTCCTTCCTTATCTCTTTTAATTATATCTACTTTTGCTTTTGCTTTATATAATATTAGAATTGCTAGCTTTGCTTATGTTATTTCAGCTGAAGCATAGTAACTTCTGTTTCAGCCCTTTACCTTTACTCTGTATATGTCTTCCTGTGTCAAATATGTTTCTTGTAAACAATATATTATAGATTTTCTTTTTTTAATCCACTCTGCTATTCACTTCTGTTTTATGGAAGAGTTCATCCCAGTTCTCTCTTCTTCCCAGTTCCTCCCTTTTCTTTCTTCTTTTTCCTCCTACTTTTTTATAGGGTTAGATAAATTTCTATACACAGCTGAATGATTCAGTTATACCCTCTTTTAACCAAAACTGATAAAATCAAATTTTGGACAATGCTCAGACCTTTCCCTTCTCTCTCTCGATTGCAGTAGAGCTTTTGTGTCATTTCATGTACCCTAATTTGTCCCATTATAACTCCCTTTTCTTATTTTTTCTAGTACAAATCTTTTTTTATCCCTTATTGTCTTTTTCTTTGATATCATCACATTAGAGTCCATTAACAACTATATCCTCCATCCATGTGATGAACCCCTCTGTCTGCCTTACATACAGTTCTCAAAAGTAACAAATATGATTTTCCCATATAGTTATGTAAACAGTTTAATTTTTAAATAAAATGGACAATACAGAGAACATGTCTTTCAATAGAATACTCATTCAGCATCCACAATGTTCCCCTATATTCACTGAAAGGAAGGAGTCATATTTCATCATCTATTTTTTGGAAACCAAGATTGAAGCTTAACTTTAAAAGAAGATAGGCTGTGACAAAGTTGTTAAATGGGGGGATTGGACCAAATAATCACTAAGGCTATTCCAATCAGTTCAATGATAAAAATTCCAATTCAACAGAAATTTAGAGAAACCAAGAAATGTCACATTATTTAACTCTCACAAAAGCCCTGTAAGCTATTGTAGATATATTCACTCCAATATTACAGTTGAGGGAACTGAGACTCAAAGAGAATAAGTGACTTGCTTAAGTTCATATAGTTAAAAAGTGGCAAAGTTACTGAACCTCTGTCTTCTGATTTTTAAGTCCATTGGTCTTTCCATTACATGGTCTTTGTGATTCTCTACATATGTCTAAGAGAAGGGGATTTAATGTGGGTGAATCTTATGAATATAAAGTCGATAATTTAACAGAAGAGCTGCCCATCACCTCTTCTCTGATCAATCCATCAAGGTGCAATGAATAAACAGATGATGAGATTCCAAACCTTGATCTATTTTTGTCCATTCCAGTGACTGAAATCCTGAGAAGCATGTTTGTACAACTGGTCAGAAAGGCAAGAAAGATTAGGTGGGTTGGATCAAACACCTCTTTTCTCTGATCAAGTGAAGGAAACTGAAAACTTTTCCAAACACACTAGATAGATTAGCTATACAGTTTGGGGACTTTCACAACATTTTTACAGAGATGGTTTGCACAAAACCTCCTTTATTCCCTACAGTCAACCGAGGGGTTTAAAGACTTTTTTGTAAGAAATATCAAGAAATTACAAACAAGGAAGGTCATGGAGTGAATAATTCTTACAAGTAATTCTGGCACACCTGCAATTGCATACCATGAGGCCCTTTACACTTATTCAGAATGTAATGGCACCTCTGGATATTTGCATGTAGGCTTTATTTTTTTTAATAGAAGGATGTAAATTTGTAAAGGAAAGCCATGTGCTGAATAGATGTATGCAACATATTTATTTTTATAATCTAATGTCAAGGCATTTGTAGAGCCTAAAATGGCAAAAGTGTCATTGTGCAGCATGGGGTCAGAGGAGCCAAGAAACTCAACTTTTAGCCCCAACTCTGACACTAAATAGTTGCGTAACCATTAGAAAATCAGCTTACTTCTCTATATTTCATCTTCTCTCTTTTATACAGTTTGCAATCAGTGGTTTTGATTATCCCTCATAAAGCTAATATTTAATCTATGATGGGTATCTGTGAAGATTTACCAACTTATGATGCAATCTTGTCTCAAATGGAAATTATTTTCACATTTGAATCTTTCTAAAGATGCAGGACCAAAGCCTTTAACCAGCAGAGTATGTGATAAATCAAGCTCTGATTTGTAGTGTTAACCAAATTTTGAGGTGTAAATACTTAGGCTGAAAATTTAACAACTAGCTATTAGAAATAGGTTTAGAGCTGACTCGAACACCCAGGAGTAGCAGGCACTTAAATAAATTTTGAAGGCATTTGTGAAGCTTGCCATAGTCTTGCCCCACTTCTTTCACTGAATGTTTCCTCTATTTGGCCTGGCACATGATCAGCATTGCCCAGTATTCACCGTTCCTTTTTCATAGAAGGTTTCTAATAAAATGAAAATGTGTTTTCTGTGGCCTGGAAGATATCAGAACTCTGATCAATGTTGGAACTTGTGATTCCAGAAGATTGATCCTGAAATGTACCTCCCTTTTTTCAGTTTAAAAAAAAAAGTGGTATGGTTTCAGAGGGTCATAGATTTAAAGCAAGGGAAGACATTAGAGGTCACTGAGTCAACTGTCTCATTTTATAGGAGAGTAAATTGAAGCACAGAGAGTTTAAATGACTTTCCTGGGGTCACATAGCTAAGTGTCTGTGGCATATTAAACTCAGGTCTCCTGATTTTAAAATTAGCATACGAGGTACTGACTCCCTGCCAGTCAGAGAGCTTTAGTAGGTGAGATTTCACTTTATTTAGCTCAAAACCACACCTCTGTGTTACCTTCCTTCCCAATTCACCATCCTTTAAGTATCCCTTTTCTAACTCTATTTTCTGTGTTATTTTCTCATTAGAATATTATTTGTCCTTTGTTCTTAAAGAGGATATATCCTTGTTGAGAACAAGGGAAGTCTTTTTAGCTTATATTTTCCTCCTTAGAACTTGGCATCAATGCCTAGTCCATAGTAAGTATTTAATAAATGTGCTTATATATATCCATTCACTCATTAATTAATTCATTAATCCATTCATTTACTCATTCATTTTTTCATTAAAAATTATCACACATAGGAAATGTTTTGGTTGTTTTGCTTATTTATGATTCTTTGTTCAAGAAATGTTTATATTGGGATTGGAAGTAGACTATTGAGAAAAAAGCTATAAAAGAAATACATAAAATATTTATAAAAACAATTTTCACAAAAATAGTTTTTGTTCTTTGCATGTAGATATGTTTATATTTCTTATTATATATTGTATTTGTGTACAGAGAGAAAAAGAAGAAGAGGAGAAAAAAAGAAGTGGGGATAGAGAGGAACAGAGGGAGGGAAGGAGAGAAATAGACAGAGACAGAGAGATAGGAATATACAAAGACAGAAAGACACAGAGACAAAGAGAGAGACAGTCAGAGAGAGACAGACATAGAGAGATAGAGACAGACAGATAGACAGGCACTGATTGATACAGATAGACACAAACATTCAGAGAGACAGGAAGACAAAGACAGAGATAGAAACAGGTAGAGAGAGACAGAGACAGAGACAGAGAGACAGAGATAGAGATAAACAGAGAGAGATGAAGAGATGGAGACAGAGAGATAGGGAGCTAGAGAGACAGACAGAGACAGAGATAGAGACACAGAAAGAGACACAGAGAGAGAAAAACAGAGAGACAGAGAAGGAGGGAGGGAAGGGAAAGAGGAAAAGAGAGGGAGAGGGGAAAGGGAGGGTGGGAGGAAGAATAAGACATAGAAAAAATTGAAGGCTTAAGGAAAAATAAAAAATAGAATAACTAATGCACAAAAAGAATGAGAATGCAAATGCAGGAATGAAAATGGGGCAGTGATGAATAACACTGAGTTCTAAGAAGCCAATAATAGCACAGAGTACCATGACACAGAATAGACCAAGTTACTATAGGGTTCTAGATTTTTAGGTTCTAGTCAGGAGAACTTGGGTTTGAATACCGCTCCATCACATTACTAGATGTACTAATTTACTAGATTACTAGGCATACCTTGGCAAATAACTTAACTTCTCTCAGCTTTAATTTCTTCATTCATAAAATGGGGACCTACCTATAGCTGTTACTTCTCATGATTGTTGTGGAAATTTAGAGGAAAAAAATTCATAGAAAGAATTTAGCAAATCCCAAGGGCTTTAAAATTGTCACCTATTATCATTAACATGAATGACAGAAATCTTCACTAAATAAGGGATGGAGATCTGTTCTCAGAGAGACAAGAGTCACAGAGACACACAGAGAGACCTAAAGACAGAGAGACAGATTTGAATAAAGTTATGTCCTGTGTGCACTGACAGGGGTTTGTTAGGAAAAATATGTGATTATAAAGGAAATGCTTTCTTTAGGATCAGATAATACCTGTTCCTTTTAAAAAGAAAAGGCCTATAGGTTTCAAATGATACTGATCTCTTAAAAATGGGAAAACAAGATGCCAGTGTACTCATTAATATATTATGGCTTTGACTTTTCATATTGCTCCAGTGAAAAAAGATTTACACATTTCCTCCTGTCTCATCGGGAATTGTATGCCAAGAATGTTGGCCAGGGGCCATTGATTCTAATATTGACAATGTACATACATTAAAAGAGAGTGGATGTTCCTGGAGGAAAAATCTGGGTTGTTCTAGTTCACATCTACTCTGGACTTGTTTGCTTAATTTTTTGGCCCCAAAAGTTCTCCCACTAAGTCTGGAATGTTTCTGGGGAATGAAAGAGATTAATAGTTATGTTAGTTTATTTGAAATTTCCAAAGCATTTAGCCATTCCAGGAAATTGCTGGCATGTCCTTTCCTACCTGTCTTCTGTGGACAAAAAAAAAAAAAAAAAACAGTTACCATGTAAACAAGTATTGTCTGAGGTGGGATTGACAGCAGCTTAAACATTATGGGAACCTTTCTCAGTTCCAAGGACAATTGGGAGCATTTTCTTCAAATATGGTCTTACACAAGATTTTTTTGAAGTCTCATCTTCAAAACCCAGGGTGGTTCCAGTGGTGGAGTTTAAGTGCAGAGTTAAGAGTTTCTTTTAAAGTACAGTAGTAAAGAAGATTGGAATAGCCATTGTGATGACTGGGGAAATGGAATCAATTAGAGGAAAGCAGGAGTACTTGTTATATTTTGAGAGCCCAGTTGAGATTAGATAACATATATTTATAATGACCCCAAAATAACACTTTGCCCAAAGTTGTTTGCTCTCACTCTCTTTGATAGACATGAAAAATCAGAAGGAGAAGTTTGTATGTTTGTTATTCCCCAGAACCACTTCAGAATCATCTTCTGGTACCTTCATCCATTTGCCACTACTCACTCTTCAATTTTCTCCATTCTGATCATATCCATGCTACTTTCAACTCTGATTTCAAATTTATTCTTCCTCTTCCACTGTAAGTTCAGTAGTTGTTCTAGTTTTCACCTCATATCCCAGCTGTTTTTTTTTAACTCTGTTCTCTCCATCTCTTCATCTCCTCTTCTTCCCCTTCTATTTCAGACTTTCTTCAACCATCAATAATAACAACATATTTAGAACTTACTATCTCTTCTACCTCAAATTGAATTTGCTTCCAGGACCAAAATTCCTGGTTTATCTTTGGCTTCCCACATCTATTTTTAATTCACCTTTTAGTGCTACAACATTTCCTTTCTATTCTTCTTTTCCCATAAATTCTATTATTTAATTTTTGTGAAACTTTTTTGTGATAGTTGTCCAAATAGTCCAAATCTTTAATTGTGTAGTCCCCTACTAGTTTTTATCTAGTGCATCATGTCCAAGATGTAATAAAAAAAAGTGTCTTGAGATTAATTGAATCTGATGATTACTACTGACTTGGGGTGATTCATGTGGGTCCAATGATAATATCACCAAGAACCTAGAGATCATTGCGAAGGATTATGGAACTCTGAGAAAAAAAAAACTGAAAAGCTTAGTGTAATATCCTACTTTTTCATCATTATTGCTGATTGAAGGAAGGATATTCAAAAGAGAATGACAAATTTTGGAAGTGAAAAGCTGGTTAAGAAGGTGGTGTCTGAAAAGGAGATTTAGATTTCTGGACCAAGATTTAAAATATAGAAATGAAAGGCTCTTGGCCAAGGATATAGTGTACCTTCCAGTAGCTAATAAAAATATATTTTGCTAGAGTCTAGAAAATCCAATTAAATGAATTTCAAACTGAAAAAAGAAGGGAAGAGTAAATGCTATTTATATAGATGTGCCAAATTTGATCATTAAGAGAATTGGAAGTACAATAGAAGAAGAGCAACAGAAGATGAGAGGACCAGTAATTAAATGGAGATGATATCCAATTATAGAGTTGACATTCTAATGCATGACCTGTGGCCAGTGTACAAAGTGTGGATAGTAAATAGAGAGGGCTAATGAAGTTCTGTTTTGGCCAAAAGGGGAACTGCTAAATTCTTGGATTGTATTTATGATAAATTCATATTTTAAAAAGTAGAGGAAGGGACAAAGTGAATAACTTAACTGGATCTGATCCTGTTGATCAAGAAATTGAATATACAAGTAGAAATGACAAGAACTTCAATTTCTCCTCTGTGGAACTAATGTTAGAAGAGAAGAAAGCCAGCTGAGGATAGGAAATCAAAAAAATAGGGAAGACTTAAACATTTATATAATATTTACTATATGTCAGACACTCTACTATGCACTTTTTACAACTATTATCCCATCTGATTTACAAAACAACTCTAAAAGGTAGATGCTATTGTTATTCTCATTTTACATTTGTGGAAACTGAGATAAACAGAGGTTAACTGATCTGCCCATAGCTAGTAAGTGTCTAAGACTGAATTTGAACTCATCTTCAGGATTCTAAACCCAGTATTCTATTTCCTGTGCCACTATCTGCCTCAGGCTTCATGTGGCTCAGGAGTTCTATTTATGTTATTCTGAATATTATTGCTCTATTTCTAATTTTTATTTTTAATTCCAAATTCTTTCCCTTCCCTACTCTTCCTATTGAGAAGGCAAGAAATAGAATACATATTATATATTAATATATGTAAAACAATAATTCCTCAATTTGCATTCATGGTTTATCAGTTCTATCCCTGGAGGTAGATAGCAAGTTTCAGCTTCATTCTGTCATAGCACAATAATATAACACAATTTGCTCAGATATTCCTCAGTTGGTGACATCCTCTTGATTTGCACCACAAAATATTCTTGAACTTGTAGGTTCTTTTCCCTTTTCTTTGATCTCTTTAGGATATAAATCTAGTAGTGGTATTACTAGGCGAAGAGGTATGCACAGTTTTTATAGCCCTTTGGACATAGTTCTCGATTGTTCTCCATAGTAGTTGGACCAGTCTACAACTCCACTAACAATGCATTGGCAAACCTATTTTTCTACATCTCTTCCAGGATTTTAGACCTGATGTTCACAGATATAAGGGAGTCCATGAACTTTGATGGAAAAAATATGTATCCATTTTTGCTATCCTTTAGTTTCCTTTATAATTTTACATTTTATTTCATACATTTTAAAAAACCATTATTTTGAGCAGGAATCCATAGGATTCATCAAACTACCCAAAATATACATGGTACAAAAAGGTGAAACTTTCTGATGGCATAATTTTTTGGTTTTGTATTCTTGTCTAGCATAGTTTCTGTCATTCAACAGGGGCTTAATAGATGATTGCTGAAATAAGTGAACATTAGGAGCAATCGAGAAGTGGAACAAGCTTTGTCAAATGCCATAATTTCACACATATATCCCTTTAGAGAAAATTGAGCTTGACAATGGTTAATGAGAATAGTTAGATAAGATTGGAAGTGACCAGATTGTTACTAATAACACTTATATATGAACTACTTTAATAACTAATCATTCATCTTGCTCAAATGAATTGGTCAAAATATTATTCTTTACATTATTTTTATAACATGAAGTATAAAGTTAGCTCATTCCTCACTGCTCACTGTGGGCACAAAAACTGCTTGAATTATGATTTGGGGGTATTTATATGTCAGCTCCTTGAAGGCAAGGATTATCACATTTTTTTCTTCGTATTGCCATCACCCAGCATTTTGTCTAGTACGCCATAGGTATAATGCTTATTGATTTGTTGATTCTCTTTTTTATATATTTACTTGTTTGGATGATAGTATTATCAGGGATGAAAATGAACATGGCTATTCATTACACAGAACCATGTTGGGACTCTCTCCCTCCCCCTGCCATTATTTTTCATCTTGTATAATTTGTCTCCATATTTATAAAAACTTTCAATTTGTCCTCTCACCTCATTTTATATTCACAGATGGCTTTAATCCATTGAAATAAAGTGTTTTTCTCCTCTTTTTTCTCTTTTCTTTTGTCATTATCTCTTTTCCTATCTTTTCTCTTCTTTTTCTTTATCTTTCTTTTTTTTAGTTGCAGAGGTTTGAGAAAAAGAGAAAGTAAATTTTTGACAATTCTAACATGTAATTAAAAATAAGTTTTCATTAGTTTATAAATTGATAATACTTTTTTTTGGTGATGACTAAAGTGACTTTTTATATGTCTACTCTTTTTATGGTAAAGTAACCACAAAGTTGACCTTTCAGTTGAGAAGACTAATATTAAAACCCTTCCTGGGACACATACTGTATATAAGAGACTGAACAAATTGTTTGATCTTTTAGTGACGCAAATAACTGTCCAAGACTCCAAACTACAGAATAGGCACACTGGGAGAGGGTTTCTTCATTGGGTGTTCTATTCACCAATGAAATCACAGTTTTGGGTATAGTTGGACAAACTCCAGACCAAATTTTTTTGTAGAATTTGCAGATGGATTCAACTTTAGAGATCATGGAGTCCAGTCCCCTCAGTTCAAAAAAGGAGGAAACCAAGCCTCATAGAGGTAAAGCGATTTGATGGAAGTCAAATAGCTAGAGTTTGAATTCAGGGTCTGTGGGCTTCAAATTTATTACTTGTGCCACATCACCATTATACCCTCTCAGAAAATGCAAACAATCCAACCAACCACAAAACAAACAAAAAACTACAGACATTGCAAATGTAGATACTTTCAGAGCATTTTAGATCATTTCCAAATTTCTGAATCCAGCAATTTTATAACCTTTCTCATTTTCAGAATTATCTGTGATAAATAGAACCTATGGTCCTTATTGCCAGAGACTTCTGGCTTTTGTAATTCCAGCTTCACATCCTTCTCATAATTTTCTTTTATCTTCTTAATAGCCTCTTGTTGGAGGACAGAACAATAAAAAATAAGCCCAAACTTCTATAGCTCTTCATAATAAACACAGGCTCCCAGCTCTTCCATCCAATGTGTTGTGGAAGAGTGTGTAGGACCACAGAACAGCTGTGTATTTTTCTATGGAGTGTTTTATTTGTAAAGCCACATGGAGAGAAGGCATAGATTTCCTACATCTCACAAGTATGCAGCCATCATTGGACGGTAAAAGCCTGTGGTCTTCAGAGAGGAAATTCCATGTAAGCTTAGGCATTCATTAGGCACCATTTCATCCATTTGGGGGTTTAGATCTGGGCAGCACAGGAGGCTCAGTTTATAGCTCAGAAATAATCACTTACTTACTTGCCTAGGATGAATTACAATTTATGTTGGGCAAATGAATTGGTCAAAATATTATTCTTTACATTATTTTTATAACATGAAGTATAAAGTTAGCTCATTCCTCACTGCTCACTGTGGGCACAAAAACTGCTTGAATTATGATTTGGGGGTATTTATATGTCAGCTCCTTGAAGGCAAGGATTATCACATTTTTTTCTTCGTATTGCCATCACCCAGCATTTTGTCTAGTACACCATAGGTATAATGCTTATTGATTTGTTGATTCTCTTTTTTATATATTTACTTGTTTGGATGATAGTATTATCAGGGATGAAAATGAACATGGCTATTCATTACACAGAATCATGTTGGGACTCTCTCCCTCCCCCTGCCATTATTTTTCATCTTGTATAATTTGTCTCCATATTTATAAAAACTTTCAATTTGTCCTCTCACCTCATTTTATATTCACAGATGGCTTTAATCCATTGAAATAAAGTGTTTTTCTCCTCTTTTTTCTCTTTTCTTTTGTCATTATCTCTTTTCCTATCTTTTCTCTTCTTTTTCTTTTATCTTTCTTTTTTTTAGTTGCAGAGGTTTGAGAAAAAGAGAAAGTAAATTTTTGACAATTCTAACATGTAATTAAAAATAAGTTTTCATTAGTTTATAAATTGATAATACTTTTTTTGGTGATGACTAAAGTGACTTTTTATATGTCTACTCTTTTTATGGTAAAGTAACCACAAAGTTGACCTTTCAGTTGAGAAGACTAATATTAAAACCCTTCCTGGGACACATACTGTATATAAGAGACTGAACAAATTGTTTAATCTTTTAGTGATGCAAATAACTGTCCAAGACTCCAAACTACAGAATAGGCACACTGGGAGAGGGTTTCTTCATTGGGTGTTCTATTCACCAATGAAATCACAGTTTTGGGCATAGTTGTACAAACTCCAGACCAAATTTTTTTGTAGAATTTGCAGATGGATTCAACTTTAGAGATCATGGAGTCCAGTCCCCTCAGTTCAAAAAAGGAGGAAACCAAGCCTCATAGAGGTAAAGCGATTTGATGGAAGTCAAATAGCTAGAGTTTGAATTCAGGGTCTGTGGGCTTCAAATTTATTACTTGTGCCACATCACCATTATACCCTCTCAGAAAATGCAAACAATCCAACCAACCACAAAACAAACAAAAAACTACAGACATTGCAAATGTAGATACTTTCAGAGCATTTTAGATCATTTCCAAATTTCTGAATCCAGCAATTTTATAACCTTTCTCATTTTCAGAATTATCTGTGATAAATAGAACCTATGGTCCTTATTGCCAGAGACTTCTGGCTTTTGTAATTCCAGCTTCACATCCTTCTCATAATTTTCTTTTATCTTCTTAATAGCCTCTTGTTGGAGGACAGAACAATAAAAAATAAGCCCAAACTTCTATAGCTCTTCATAATAAACACAGGCTCCCAGCTCTTCCATCCAATGTGTTGTGGAAGAGTGTGTAGGACCACAGAACAGCTGTGTATTTTTCTATGGAGTGTTTTATTTGTAAAGCCACATGGAGAGAAGGCATAGATTTCCTACATCTCACAAGTATGCAGCCATCATTGGACGGTAAAAGCCTGTGGTCTTCAGAGAGGAAATTCCATGTAAGCTTAGGCATTCATTAGGCACCATTTCATCCATTTGGGGGTTTAGATCTGGGCAGCACAGGAGGCTCAGTTTATAGCTCAGAAATAATCACTTACTTACTTGCCTAGGATGAATTACAATTTATGTTGGGCAAATAGAAAATGCAGGCAGTTGGCCATTTAAAGCTGCCTTTAAAGTTGACGGGATTTAGTGGTCTTAAAGCATGATATGATGGAAATTATAGAACTGATTCACTTCTTATTTCTTATGTTGGGATACATAAAGCACCTGTACTTCAGCCTAATCAGATGCTATTGCCAATTAAAATTATTGATTATCTTGGACCCTCAACCTACCTTCAACATACTTAAATGGGAACATGGTTTTTATCTCCAAATCAAAATTCAATATTGCTAAAAGGTAGTACAGTAATGCAACAGTTAGTGTAATTATGATGAATATGGATAAGTTCTTTTGACTAGCAACATTAGAAAAAAATCATATTCATTTCACTACCAGAGGTTATGGAAGAATGTAGGATGGATCATAGAAGGCACAATTTTGGAAATGGCAAGGACCTACGCAGTATGCCTAGTCCAAAGCCCTCATTTGATAGATGAGAAAGTTGAGACCCAGAATAATTTTTCATTGTTAATTTATAAAAGCCTTTGCTAATGTCCTTAATTGATGTCTTTTTGTAGCATAGAGGTGATTGTTGATTCTTGAAGGCAGAACTGCTGGTGTCCTCTGTGTCTGTTATATTTGGACTTTCCAAGTAAGTTTGGAGAGGATTGTCACAAGGTATCCACAGAATGAATTTTCCAACTAGTTAATCACATTGATAATTTATAAGACATGAAGAAGATATGGTTTGCATCTGTGAAGGAAGGATCTACACTTAATTTTTAAATAAATTCCTAAGTTAATCAATAGAACTTCATTAAGCACCTACTTTGTGCCAAATACATAATATTCTTATGTTGAGAGGATATTCTTATATAAAGAAATCCAGGACTCCAAAGTAGCAAACATGGCAGACCCTCCAGGATCATTGCCTTGTCAGGGTGAAGGGGCTTATGTAACTCAGTGAAACTATGAGCTGTGCTGTGCACAATTACCCCAAACTGAAGAGTTCAGATCCACTGGAGAAGAAAATGACAAATTATTCCAGTAACTTTGCCAAGAAAATTTCATAGATAGTATTAAATGGTAAAAGAGCTGATGTTGGAAGATGAGCCTTTCAGGTGAGAATGTGTCCAACACAGTCCTGGAAGACAGCTACAAATAGCTCCAGAAAAAAAAATGATGTGGCTGGGCCAAAGCCAAAAGGAAGCTCAGTTGTGAAAGTGTCTGGTGACAAAAGCAAAGTCCTATGCTGCAAAGAACAGTATTGTATAAGAACCTAAAATGAAAGATTTATGAACCAAGATAAGCTGTTAGTAGTCAAAGAGGAGATGAAAAGTTTAAACAATGACATCTTAAGTGTTAGTGAACTTAAATGTATGGGAATGGGTGAATTTAATTCAGGTAACCCCTACATATAGTAGGGACTTAACAGAAAGAGAAGAGATTAAGAAGAGATGGGAAGAATATATAGAAGAACTATACAAGAAATATCTTAATATCATTGATAACCCTGATAATGTTGTTATCAATTCAGAATCATGCATCCTAGAAAAAGAAGTCAAGTAGACCTTAGGAAGCATTGATAACAATAAGGCTAATAGAGATGATGGAATTCCAGCTGAACTATTTAAAATCCAAAAAGGTGATGCTATTAAAATACTGCATTCAAGATGCCAGTAAATTTAGAAGGTTCAACACTGGCCACTTGAAAAGATCCATTTATTTCCTAGTCCCAAAAAAGGGCAATTCCAGAAAGTGTTCAAATTACCAATTGTATTCCTTTCATATACCAACAAGATTATGCTTAAGAAACTGCAAGCTAGCCTTTAACAATACCAAGAATTACCAGAAATGGCAGAATAACTAGAGTCTGAATTGCCAACTTTCACTTTTTATGGAGAAAGCAAGGGAGAAAACCAAAAATACCATTCTATTAACCAAAACTAAAACCAAAGAAACAAAAAAAAAATCCATGCTTCTTTGACCACATTAAAATTTTTTATTGTGTGAATCATATCCACATGTGGTAAGTCCTCAAGAAGATAGTAGTACCAGATCATCTTCCTTTTCTCCTAAGGAACTTGGCTGTGAATCAAGAAGCAACACTTAGAACTTAACATGATTAAAATTAGAAAGGGAATACAACTTGGTTATATATTGTCACCTTACTTATTTAACTTATATGCAAAATATATCATGCAAAATACCAGCTGGATAAATTAAAACCCAGAATTAAGGTTTCTAGGAGAAATATTGACAATCTCAGATACTCAAACAATTCCGTTCTGATGACAGAGAATGGAGAATTAAGAAGCTCCTTGATGAGGATGAAAATGGAGTGTGCAAAATCTGGCTTGAAGCTTAGCATTAAAAAAAAAATAACCTGAGATCATGGTAACTGGTCTTACCACTTCCTGGTATATAGAGGAAGAAAGCAAAGTGAGATTTTATACTCTTGAACCCAAAAATCATTGCAGATGGTGACTGTAGCCATGAAATTAAAAGACACTTGCTCCTTTGAAGGACAAATCTGGACAACATAATAAAAAAACAGAGCCATCACCTTGCTGACAAAGATCTATATAATTAAAGCTATCTTTTTTTCTCAATAGTAATGTATGACTGTGAGAGTGGGGCTACAAATAAATCTGAGTGCTACAGAATTGAAACACTTTCAGTTTGTGGTGGTTTAGGAGACTTTTGAGTCCCTTGAAGATGGAATCAGACAATACTTCTGGAATTTTTTGTTGTTCAGTCATTTCAGTCTTGTTCAACTCTTTAGGATCCCATTTGGGGTTTTCTTGGCAAAGATACTGGACTGGTCTGCCATTTCTTTCTTCTACTCATTTTATAGATGAGAAAGCTGAGGCAAATGGGATGAAATGACTTGCAAACTCAGTCTTACTGCTTCGAGACCTAGCACTCTGTCCACTGTACCATGTAACTGCCCATTAATGAAATTAATGCAGAGTATTCATTGGAAAAACAAATGCTGGAATTAAAGATTAAATAGTTTCCTCACATAATGAGAACACAGGACAGATTGGAAAAGACCCTGATGTTGGGAAAGATTGAAAGCAAAAGGAGAAGTGGATGGTAGAGAATAAAATGATGGCATGGAAACATGCACTAATAATAGCAATGGAATTGGACAGACTTTGGGAGATAGTGAAGGACAGACGACCTGGCATGCTATGATCTGTGAAGATATGGAGAGTCACATATGACTGAACAACAATAAAACATGGCAAAGAGCATTTCTGTGTGCATCCTTCGGTGGAGAAACAAAGATGACCTCAGAGATTTGACTGGCCAGACAAGGACAAAAATGAAAGAATCCTTGCCATAGAGGAACTTACATTCAATTATAGAAATAATGTATGCATATAAAAAAATGAACAAAGTAAATGTAATTAGGGGACACTAAGGGGCTTCATGCCATGATAATAGCATCAACATTCCAGAAAGTTCTCATAAAAGGAATAGCTTTGGGATGATCTTTTGAGGAAGTTAGAATTCTAAGAGGAAGAACTGGGGAATGGGAGTATTATAGATTTGGGGAACATCCTGTATAATGAAGAAAGGAGATAAATTGGGCTTGATGAGAAACAGCAGTTATTTGAAATAATTAAAGTACTTAGATGTGAGCTTCAGTATTTAGATGGGGGAAATATGCCTTCAAAACAGGAGAACATTTGTAAAGTGCTGAGAAGATATAACCTAAAATGTAAACTTATCCAGAAACTTTTATTTTCCTGAAGTCTCTAATTATTGCCTTATGACTTTATTGGCAAATCCTTAAATAGTGAGAGAGTGATGACTGTAATGAGCAAGTAGGGGAAGTTTTTGTCTTTCTTTCTCCTAAGACTAGAGATTGTATCATATTGTAATAGCTCCATGGCCCATTTAGTTTAATATCTATCTCTCACAGTGGCTTCAAAAATCAATTTGTAAAAGGTCTAGAATCATAACATCTTCAAATCTGAAAAGATTTCAAAGATCTTCTAATCTAACTCTATTAAAATCATTGACTATCTCAACATTCCCAATATGCGATCATCTACTTTCTTTTTGTTGAGGATATTTTTATTTATTATTCATAAAGGTAGTTCATTCTATTAATTCTGTTTTTTTAAGAAACAATTTTCCTGATACTGAAATATGTGTTTCTATAATTTCCACTCTTATTTCTCCTTTCAAGTTCTCAGCAGAATTTAATTAAATTCATTATTTGTTCATTAAGCACTTTCCATATACATGATGCTGTGCTCATATCTGGTGATATAAAGATGAAAAATGACATGGTTATTATCCTTCAATGAGTTAGACTCTCTCTCCCTCCCACCCTCCTTCTCTCTCCCTCTCTGTCTCTGTCTCTGTCACTCTGTTTCTCTCTCTCTCTCTCTCTCTCTCTCTCTCTCTCTCTCTCTCTCTCTCTCTCTCTCTTCTCTCTCTCTCTCAGATGGTGAATAAACTACTCACTGTCTCATCTCAGATGATATGTAACCATTCCTTGAATAATGCTTTTCCTAAAATATATCTTTATTTCTGTTAATACATATTTGTCCTACAGGAGCTATCAGTTTAACTCCTGGTGTAAATTTAGGCTGGAAGGAAGTTCAGATGTATTTTGTGCAATCCTTTCATTTTACAGATAAACAACTGGTATGGGCTTTGATTTTCCTCTTTTTCAGTAGTAACCCATGCCATTTAAGATTTTCCGAAATTTTAAGAGGTGGTAAAAGAAAAAATAATAAATATAATTCAGGAAAAAAATTTTGTTACAATTATCAACCACATCAGAATGTTTGATGGTTCTGTGTATTTCAGTCATTGTAAACAACTGCCTGCATAGAATCTACCCCTCCTTTACTTCCTCCTTGGCAGAATATACCTCATAGTCTCAAACTAAAAACTAGCAACCAAAGAGAGAGACACACACAGAGCTCTCAGCAAAAAAAAAGTTGTTTGTTTGTTTGTTTTTTGAGGCTATTTTCTTAGTTATTTGGTCAGAGTGTAATTAAGATCATCTCTCCCAAATGTCATTGGTCAGTTTTTGCTGAGTTTATAAAGCATTTATGGCTTTGGGGGGAATATACTTTATTGAATCAAAGTGTTGTTTAGTTATAAAATATATCTACAACAGTGTTTATTGGCTAATGAACTATGAATAAATGAATTGTAGTATGTGGTGTGTGGGTCCTTGTACTGTCACTGATAGGGATCTTGGATCATGCTATTCTTATTTTCTTCTATTGCAAATGTTGACGCAAGACAGAAAACATATTTTTGGGTTAAGGAATCCACAGTCCTTGTTATACTCAAAGACATTCTCTACCCAAACCTGATAATAAGATAGACAAATATTCTGCTTACTCAGCTTCCTAGTTTTCCCTAAAAACCACAGCATTTTCCTTGACAAAAGAAAGGTTAGGAAGTGAGAAATACACTGTTATAAAAATGTTCAGACTTCCTGGGCACACTAATCTATTTTGTACTGCATTTTAATTGTACACAGACAATTTAAACTTTTCTGAATTCTCAGGTAGATATATTATTTTGCATGGGATTCAGAAGTCACAAAAAGGCAAATTGTTATAGGCAGTGAAGGCAAATGCTAAATAAACAAGTGAGGCTTCAGTTGAATAGAAATGATCCATGATTAAAAAGGTAGAAAGAAGTTGAACACAAAGGGTCTATAGGAGAACTATGTGTTGCTGAGCTTCATAATACCCTTGACAAATCAAGCTTTGCATAGAAGTTTTTGTAATTATTTTGAAGTAATGGATATTGAAACTCTGCAAATCACTTTGCCTATGTTAATTTCATGTATACTTCACAACCACCTTTAAGATAGGTACTTTGAATATTGTCATTATCCCATTTTATAGATGAGGAAACTGAGGATCACAAATGTTAAGTGAATTCCTTAGGTTCACATAGGTAGGAAGGATCAGAGGCAGAATTTGGACCCTGTTCTTCCTGATTTTAAGGTTCAGTATCTTTTTAATATTAATAACAATACTTAGTATTTATACGGACAGTTAGGTAGATAGTAGATAGAGTGACAGGTTTGGGATCAGGAAGATTCATTTTCCTGAGTTCCTCATGTAGCCTCAGATGCTTCCTAGCTATGTGACCCAGGACAAGTCACATTAATATGTTTGCCTCAGTTTCTTCATTTGTAAAATGAGTTGGAGAAGGAAATGGCAAACTACTACAGAGAATCTAAATGGATTCACAAAGAGGCAGAAACAACTGAACAACAAAAACTAGTGAATATCAATGATTTCTTCTTTCCCTTGAGTTACTCCCTCAGTGATTGGCTATTAGCATGTTAAAGAACTTCCAAGTAGAAGAAAGATTTTTGGACCATCCTCTTATATGATATTTATATGATATCACAGGTGCATAGTATTATCCATGCTTGCAGTTATAGGAACAGTTATAAATGAACAATATATGTGCTAGTGCTAAGCACTGAGAATACAAAGAATGGCAAAAAACAGAATCTGCTTTTGAGGAACTCACAGTCCAATGCAGGGACAACATGCAACAACTATGTGCTATACAAACAACACATAATATAAAGGATAAATAAGCCATAGTCTCAAAGGGAAGACATTAAAATTAAAAGAAAGACTGGGGAAAACTTAGTACAGTTGAGATTGGTTGGAAGCCCGGGACATGAAAAGCATAGCTTTAAAACCAGACCTTATGGTTATTTAGTTCATACCAATTATTTTTCTTATTTTATAAACATTAAAATGATTTGTCCAAGGTCATGCAGACAGACAGCTGAAGAAGCCATATCTAAACCCAGCTCTTTGGACTCTTATTCATGCCCCACGTGTTCCCTTGCCCCTCATTGCTGTAATTGGCACTTTTGTAAGGCTGCCTAATCCCTCTCAGCTTGCTTGGTCTCTCTGTCCCTCTTTCTGTCTCTGGCTGTGTCTCTGTGTCTGTCTGTCTCCCTGTGTGTGCATTCTCTCTCTCTCTCTCTCTCTCTCTCTCTCTCTCTCTCTCTCTCTCTCTCTCTCTCTCTCTCTCTCTCTCCTCTCTCCCGCCACCCTCCTTCCATGTTCTGATCAAACTGATCTGCAGCTGTGTGTTATCTAGATCTTATCTACATAACTAGCATTCCTTTGAACCTGAGAAGCTTTTCATTTATTTATCAGATGGGGACCAATAATAAGTGAATAGGAATGTTCTAGCCATGTTGTCTTTGGCACCATGGAATTAAGGCAGAAATACTTCAGTTTGGGAGAGGGAGAAGAGCATTGGTATCAGTAAGATTCAGGAAGGAGAGAACAGTAGCCTTTGGAGAGAGATTTTGGTAAAGAGGAATTGAAGAAGGTCATAGAGTCACAGATATAGAGTTAGGAGGGAACCCAAAAGTTATTGAATCTAACCTGCTTCATTTACTTGTGAGGAAACTGAGGTACAAAATGGATAAATGATATATTTAATTTCTTGTCACCTTAATCACCTTAACTATAATTTAATTGTAAGTTACAGAAAACATGTCAATGTGCATTGGTAAAGAGAATCTCACCTAGAGTTTCTTGGTACTAATAAAATCACCAATCCAGTTCCTATCCCTGTTCCCTATGTTTTCATAAATAGAAAGGAAGGGAAGCGGGAAAAAAGAGGAGGCCAGGTCAGGTAGTGCCAATTGTAGAATTTGAACCCACATAATTTTAGACTTTTAATGTTCTAGACTTTATATTATGTTAACTCAGGTATGTATCTCCTCAGTTTTTTCCATTTGTAAAATGAAGAACCTGAACTAGGCAATTCATGAGGCCACATTAGTTTAAGATTTATGACATTTTTCCCCTTTCTAGACCCATAGATTCCATGAACTTTACATATGACCCCATAACCTTGTTCATTTGGCCCAAGAAAGAAGAAAAAACAAAAAAGAAAAAAAAACAGCAAAACATAGGTGTGAAAGCAGCAATGTCCTCTGAGCATTTTGTGGTCCATCTTGCTACAAATAGCAACTGGTAGTAAGCTATCCAGATGCAGAATCCATTTGCTTTTAATGACTCAATCCTTACCAAAAAATCACCCCGATTTTCATTGGCCTCCAAAATGTCCTCTTTGACATTCTCAGGGAAGATCTGTTGGACTCATGAAACTTCTTTCTAAAATAATCCCAGTTTCTCCTGCTCAGAAAGAGGGAGAGAAAGGACTTTTGTTTGCTGTTATTTTTTTCAAATAATTTGAATTGGAAAATGATGATCTTTGGATGAATGGACTATCAATGGAACACATGGAGCACATGCATATTATTTTGTTCACACAACATGATCAGTCTCTATAAAATGGGGATTCTTTTTTGATTATACATTTTTATGATAAGGTTTTCTCTCTCCTTCTCTTTATCCCTCCTTCCTTCCTTCTTTCCTTCCTTCCTTCCTTCTATTTTCTCCTTCCTCTCCTTTCTTTTTCACCCTCTCAGTATATGTAGATCTGAGAGGAAAAGCAAAAGAAAAGAATATTAGTTGAAAAATATAAATTAATATTTTGAAAAATGCCTGCTTATTGAAAAAATAATACAAATTTTAAAAAAGGAAAAAAGTATGATTTCTAAGAGGCTTAGTTGATAGTGTTTCTACAGTTTTCTGAGAGACATCAACAAGTAATTTCAACCTGCACTTACTAAATGATTACTGGGTGTCAAGAACTGTGCTAGGTGAGGAGAAAATGAAGAAGAAGAAGAAAGAAGGATCCCATGATTTCTGGTAGATCTAACAATAAAAAAAACAACAACCCAAATGAAAGCTTAGGAGTATTGGACTTTGGCTGGCATTGTTTCATGGTGATATAGAGGTTATGTTTACTCATATGAATCTGGAATCACCTTACAATTCCATATATCACTGAAATTGCCACATGAGGAATTTAACATGTTTGTTTGAAAACAAGTAAGAACATAATAGAAGACAGAATCCACTGGCAAGTGTAACTAATACCAATAAGTACATAATTTTTTCCGCACATTATTGTGTTGTTCTATCTTTTTGGATCTTACCTTCATACTATTATGTTGCAAGTTAGATGCAAAGATCTATGATTTGTTTTTCCTTACATATTTACTGGGTTACTACCATTTATCGTGTTAGTTTCATGGAATGTTTGAAACATATATACTTCTATGGGTAGATATCTGTAGCCCAGTGGTAAAAGTAAGAGGGATGGATATGGTCAAGAAGTCTCAGTTCCAAAACAGGGAATATTAGAGATATTACTATACCCATTCAGTGGAGAATGAGTATCTATTTACCTCAGGATGTATGGGGGTTTCAAGGTAGTCTAACACCTCTGGTATAAGGGCTTGCTGAACCCTTTTCAGGTCTGCTTAAGCACCTTTGGTGTCTATCTCTCACTCAACTTTCCCTTGTGGTTCAATGAAACTATATTATGTTCAGGGGCTATATGCCAGTAAAACTGTCCCACCAGACAAGCCAAACCAAGTTGAGGATAATCTTTGGACCTCAAAACATTGGTAAGTTATAGGGATGGGTGAATGAGAACAATTTGTTCCAGTGGTCATGAAGATGGTGAACGTAGATGCTGTGAAATTCATAGGGATGGTCAGACATGGAAGATGTCAAGGTTATCCACTACATCTTGGGGCATTGACAATTTTCCTGACTTTTGTCTTCAATGACTCTGGAAGACAGAGTGATGATGAGGACTGCAACTCTGTCTCACTTAAATCTAATTCCTGTGCAAGTCAAGATATCACCCCATGATGTCATTGATCCTCTTTGAAAATAAAGGATGAAAAACAGTTACAATTATCTTTTCCTTCAAGTAGTCTTAGAATTATAAAGGATCTGCTGAGAATAGCTATGTCTTTTACATACATATATATATATATATATATATATATATGTAAATTTATATCTATATCGATATGGTACATAATGAATCTTATAATATTGCTGCTTCTTTGTACAGAGTACATTTTACTTTGCATCAGTTTGTGTATGTCTTTCCAGTATTCTACTTATAATTTTTTATAACACAATAATATTCCATCACAATTACATATCACAATGCGTTCAGCCATTCTCCCAATTAATGGGCATCCCCTCATTTTCCAAATCTCTGCCACTAGAAAAGAGGAACTATAAATATTTTTGCATAAATAAGTCTTTTTCTTTTTTTTAAACCTCTTTGGATACAGACCTGGCAGTAGTATTACTAATTTGTAGATATGCCCAAAGGTCTATAAAACCATGCATAGCATTTGATATGCTTGATTTTATAGCCCTTTGGACACAGTTCCAAATTGCCCTACATAATGGTCAAATCAAGTCACAACTTCACCAATAGTTCATTAATGTCTCATTTGCCTCACATCCTCTCCAACATGGGTTATTTTCTTTTTCTGTTTTATTAGTCAATTTAATTAAGTATGAGGTAGTATCAGAATTGTTTTATTTTGTGTTTCTCTAATTGATAGTGATTTCAAGTATTTTTTTTTTCATATGGGTAAAGATAGCTTTGATTACTTCCTATGAAAACTCTTCATATCTTTTGATCATTTATTATTTGAGAAATTGTGCTTATTTTTGATAAATTTGGCTTGGTCCTCTATATATATATTTGAGAAATTAGGCCTTTTTTTTTAGAGAAAACTTGCTTCAAAAATTTTTTGCACTCATTATTGATAACTATACTTCCATTTGCTCCCTGTTTATTTTATTTTCTCTATCTTTTCATTCTTTGTCAAGTGGTTTGCTTCTGACTATTGCCTTCCCCAAATTTCCCTTCCTTCTATCACTACCTCCAGCTTCTCATATCCTCTTCCCCTCCTACTTTCCTGTAGGATAAGATAGAATCTTATACCCAATTTAGTGTGTGTTATTCTCCCTTTGAGACAATTCTGATGAGAGCAAGGTTTACTCCCTCTCACTTCCCTTCTAATGCAAAATCTTTTTCTTGTCTCTTCTATGTGAGATATTTTTTTTTTCAATTTTACTTCTCCCTTTTCCTTTATACCATACATTTCTCTCTCACCCTTTAATTTTATTTTTTAGTAATCATCTTTTCATATTCAACTCACATATGCCCTCTGTTTATATATACTCCTTCTAACTACTCCAATAATGAAAAAGGTCTTATGAGTTTCAAGTATCATCTTCCCATGTAGGAATGTAAACAATTTTAACCCTATCTTCTGTCTTTATTTGTATTCCCAAGCTTACTTCTCAAAGTATTTGGCACCTGGTAAGAACTTAATAAATATATTTTCATTTATTCACTTGTTATTTCTCTTGAAATAATAAAAGATATCCATTTTCATATTTCTATATCTCTTATAAGAAACCTAACTCAGGTAGCTATTGCCTTGTTTATCTCTAAATCTGAGCATTGCTTTCTCTGTTTCACCCTTTGACATATTTGTGATCTGTGTAGAGAACTTGCTGGTATGGAAAGGGCTTCTGCAAGCATAAATTGGCTACTCATCTATAACCCATAATCTTAGAATGTCAAAATGATCTTCTTATATTATACAGTAAATGAAGCTAGGGCTTCCATTTTACATTTTAGTGAATTGAATGTGGCTACTCTGTCCAACAATCCTCTGGGCTTTTACAAGGGGTAGATTATGGTCCAAGACATACAGGTTTATCTGTCCTGATGGATAGTTGTATAATGGGTTAAACATTGGAATTGGAATGGTCATTGTCCTCCCCCATCCCTTACAGAAGGATCTTCTTTTTTCAGCTTTAGTCCATTGTGTTGAAGAGGAATACAGGTATTTAGAAAGGTTTTTTTTTTTTGCTTTTTTCCATCATGACTTTCCCACATCTATATACATCCAGTTTAATTGGATCATAGAACTTGAAGGAACCTGAAGAGTCATCTAGTCAGTCTAACTTGCTGGGGAATCTGAGGACTAGGGAGGCTAAGTGATTTCCCAAGATTACATAGGGAGCAGGATTTGAATTCAGATTTCTATGATGTAAAGATCATCTCTCAGACTTACAATGTTCAGTTCATTGTAACTGTTCAATCATTTTTGGATGTCCAACTCTTCATGACTCCATTTGGGGTTTTCTTGTCAGAACTATTAGAGTGATTTGCCATCTCTTTCTCCAGCTCATTTTACAGATATGGAAACTGAGACAAACAGGATTAAGTGACTTGCCTCAGATCAAAAAGCTATCAAGTATTTGAGGCCAGATTTAAATTCAGTAATATGAATCTTCCTAACTCTGGAGTCAGCACTCTCTCTACTTTATTACCTAGCTGCTTCTACATAAATAAGGGAATTGGTTCAGTAAGGAATATGAATTTCTATAGAATCCTGTATTGTGAACCGCAGTTTCACAAATAAGCCTCAGAAACAACATTTGCGTTTTAGCAGGGGAATGTGAGAAATGAAATTCCCAGTGAGTCATTCTTAAGTACAATTCAAATAGTGATTCTTTCCTAAATAGTGTTGCCTTTATTATTAAGATATTTTTATCTCTAATATTTTGAAGAGTCAGAACTCTAGATATGTTTTATCTACTTGTTTAAAATTATTTAAACATACTCAATAAAAAGAATTAAAAGCCCACATCTTCCATTTTTAATGTTTTATTAAATGTTTAAAAGAATGCAGGATAACATTATTTGCATTTTTGTTTTTCTTCCTGGGAAGA
Source organism: Antechinus flavipes (assembly GCF_016432865.1). Classification (NCBI taxonomy): domain Eukaryota; kingdom Metazoa; phylum Chordata; class Mammalia; order Dasyuromorphia; family Dasyuridae; genus Antechinus; species Antechinus flavipes. Next base: position 270,927,497 of record NC_067399.1, read on the forward strand.
TTATTTTTCACCTTCTGAATCCCATTCTTCCTGTGAAACAAGAAAACTTCAGTTCTGCACACATATATTGTATCTAGGATATATAGTGATGTCTTCAACATGTATAGGACTGCTTGCCATCTGGGGGAGGGGGTGAAGGGAAGGAGGGGAAAAATTAGAACAGAAGTGAGTGCAAGGGATAATGTTGTAAAAAAAAAATTACCCTGGCATGGGTTCTGTCAATAAAAAGTTATAATTAAAAAAAAGAAGAAGAAAAAAAAGAAAAAAGAAGAAAAAAGAAAGCAGGATATTTTAGAAAGTCAGTGTAACCAGAACAATTTGAAATAATGTTTGTCCATTTTTTTCTAGTGCATGAATGAATCTTGCTTTCTTCTGATCAGTAAAGTTAACAATAAGTATTAGGAAAATGTTGCACAAAGAAAATGCAACCACAAAAACCAGTAAGTTATTCACTTTATGTTGCATTTTCCAAGGATGAGCAATGATTTCACTCATCCTGGTATGAGGGGGATATAATATAAACACCAATGAAAAGATTTCAGAAATTTTGTAGGGTAAGATTGATGGAATATATTTGGCAGAATTACAAAGAAACCTCTGAAAAGATTGCTAGACATCTTGTGTTTGGACTGCAGAAGAATAACTACATTCATAAAAAATAAGTGTGTTCGTTTTCTTTAAAAGATTTCTTCCTTAATTAGAATTCTGCTTTTTTCTTCATTCTACAAGGAAATTCATCTTTCATTGAAGAAGGATGACTAACATTGAACCCAGGAGTGACCTCTTACTACTTATTCTAAAATACAATGTAACTATTAAAGTATGCTATAAAGCCTCTTTTTATTTCTATCAGTACCACCACCACCATCATCATCATCTTCACCAACATATGAATTATTACTATTTTCTCCTCCTCCAGTTATCTGGTATGTGATAATATGAACAATACAATGCAAGTCTTTTGAAATCAGGGATGTTTTTAATTTTGTCTTTAACCTGCAACAAATCAATTAGCATTTACAAAGGATCTACCATGTACTAGGAGTTGGAAAGGAAATGTCACAAATAAATAAATAAATAAATGGAATTTTTTTTTTTAATGCCCTTAAGGAGCTTTCATTCTTTCAGGGGAACATAGCCAATCAGTAAGTATTTATTAAGTACTTACAATTCATCATGGCATATAGCATTTTCTCAAATGCTTGATGAATGAAACTGACTTGAAATGAATTTTATTGAAAGAAGTAGATTGATAGCCAAAGTCTAACATTGTTGCTTTATACTTCTTTTTTGACAACACAAATAATCAGAGTGATGATTATGTGCTGTTAAATGTTTAATGATTAGTTTCCTCCCATTCCCCACCAATGTGTTCACATCACACTTTTAAAGTTAATCTGCATTATTGACATTTTCCCCATTATTTTATTGTATTGACAAGCAATAAAATAATAAATCAATTGCTGACTTAAAACATTTGCTAGTTTCTAAAGTGTAAATATTCACACTAAAATTGTGATCATTGGCTCTCCCTTACAAGCTAACTTCATCCCTGAAAATGCCTGTCTGAACAAAAGGTCACATGGATCCCAGGAGAGTCTGTGGGTTTGTGCCAGAAAATAATAATCATTCTTTTTTATTTTTAAATATTATTTTATTTTTTCTGATTATATGTAAAGACAGTTTTTTAAATTCATTTTATTTTTTATTTTTTTAAATTTAAATTATTTATTAAACATTTTATTTACATGTAAAATTAATTTACTTAAATTCATTTTAAATAAAATTCTGTGTTCCAGATTTTCTCCCTCTCCCCAAAGAGAGTAAGCAATTTAATTCAGATTATATATGTGCAATCATGTAAAACATATTTCTATATTATCCATGTTGTAATAACATATCAATTTAGAATTTGTGAACTGCTTCCTCTCAATCAGTTTATGACTTAGAAAGTGCCTTTTTAACTCCAGGACTCAATCCCCTAAAGCATGGTTTTTCTTCTTCTTAGAATGCTTGAATTGGTCTATTAATTGGCAATCTGAACTTATTCAGGGAGAGTTTAACCAAAAGAGAAAGCCTTTGAGTAGAGGCAAGAACCATGAAGACCTCAACACATTCCTGATATTGCCTCATGGATAGTCATCCATATTCCATATCTTTTTCAACAAAAAATTGAGAATGACACACAGAGAGAACAACTCTAGTTCTGTACTATATGTCAATTTGGTATAAAACTAAGGTGCTGAAATTTCCTTGTAAACTACACACTTGGAATGTTTAATGCAACTTTATCATCAGATCTGCCAAAGACCCTAAGTTTAGAATTTATTTTAGCTACAAACCAAGCAAATCACAGCATCCTTAATACCAGAGAAATGAGAAATACAAAGCTTATTCTGCAAGGCATTAGGTTTCTAATAGGATTGAAGCTGAGTCAGAAACAGATTATTTTGTCAAGTTTTGCACTGAGCTCTGACTTCCTGAGGTTTGAGGACCTTCATTCCAGTACAGGCGAGCAACCAAGGAAGACTTATTAACACATTCCTGTGGTTTCTTGGGCATCAGTCCACTACTTCAGAGCCCCATTTGAGTGAGTTGCTTATACAAAAAGTAGGAGCATATGGACCAAATGTTTCAAAATGTAGACATATGATGAGAATTTGGGGTGATTTTATGAAGGTTGCTGAAAGACAACTTGAGATATTTGCAAATATGGAATAACCACTAGGCTGGCCTATCCTGAAAAATGATGTAGGCAGTTGCTCTATAAACATTATGACATCCTCATGTTATTCTGTGGTTAAGAGAATAATTCATGTCATCACTATTCACAATATATAAGCAGTTAGAAATAAAGCTAAATATTTCAACATGGAATTGGAGAAGAGATTCCAGGGAAATGTTTTTTTTTTCCTAATCTAACCTTTTCCCCCAAATTCTTTAAAAGAATGCATTTCTCCCTGCCCTCATGTCCAGTTTTCTTTGAAACACAAATGGAACTTGGATCTCATATCTCATAATCTTTCCAAGTTATCACACATATGGCATGATGATGCTAATCCTAGGGAAGTCATAGCATGGTTCTGCTTTGCTTTTATGACTATAGTGCCATATACAGACATATTAAAAATATGGATCCTCTACTCAGTTGCTACATCATGAAACGGAGTCAAACCAGGGTACTTGAAAGCTATGTCAATAGGATGTAAATTCTTGCAGGTCCTACCAATTTGTGAAGTCTTTAAATGTGGGTTTCATTAGGGACTGTGAATCTCACAGTTATTTATTTATTTTGTTATTTATGAAGGTTCACCACAAGAAGATTGGCTGCCAAGTGATAACTTATATCATTATAAGCTAGAGTAGTCCATAAAATCATCATAGAGAGGTTATAGCCTATTCCAGAGGAGGGAGCTTGAATGCCAATGAAATCACAAAACCTTTGAAGTATCAAAATAATAATAATATCAATAGTCTATTAACTTCAAACCATTTCCAGCAGAAGGCAGCACATCACAGCATATCAAAGTTGTAAGAAAATTGAGAGATCATTTAGTCTAGCTTACTTAATGATGAAAGAATTTCTTTTGGACTATGATACCACCTGAAATTAGGATGACCTTGAGTTTGTATCTTAACTCTGGTACCCATGATCTACATGACTGTGGGAAATTTATATAGCCTTTCCTCATCTGTAGAATAAAGGTAATAATACAGCATCAATTTCAATAATCCTGTTTAGGAATGTGAAGTAGACAACAGTTAAGTGACTTGCCTGGAGTTAAACAGCTAGTAATTGTCTGGTGCCATATTTGAACTCCAGGTCTTTCTGACCTTAGGACTTAGGACTCTATTTATTGTACTACTTAGCTCCTTCAAAATCGCACTGCAGTCTTATCTTATTGGGTGGCTTCTAGACCTCATCATGTGCTCAATTTATTTCTGCTGAAACCATCACCAAATTATCTTCAATTTCTTCCTGAAGGGTAAGGGGAGGAAAAAATAATGATCTTTTGTACTATAATCAACCTAACAAATGCATATTATATCATCAACATCTAAAACCCCGAGGTTGCTGAAGTTTGACTTTTATTCTCTATGAGCTTTCCATACCATCAGATGCTTTAGAAGGAACTTTGGAGGACAAGCAACATATTTTTGACAACAAATCAATGTTTAAACCTGGTCTGCCTAATATTGAAATGGGGGAGTGCAGTTTCATTTAAGCATTCAATGGAAGCTGAGACAAGATTGCACCTACTGCATTCATCAAAGGATTTTTTTAAGCAACCAAATTTCAATAGTAGATAATGACAAAATGAAAGTCAATCCATAACACATATTTTTACAACTTCAAAAAAATAAACCTGGCTTCTGGAATTCTTTTAATACCCTATTTTCCCCATGTTTGTTAGCTTTTAATGAATTATAATGTTAATATGAATTCAGTTTTCTCATAAATAAAAATGGAAATACCAATCCTGCAGACTTTTTATAGGAGAAAATGAGATATTTGTAAAGTACTTAGCACTGTGATGGAAACATAGTAGGTCTTTAATTGATACATGTTTCTTTTTCTGCTTTTCATTTCACATATTTAGTTGCACTGTGCATACTCTTTGATCCAGAAGTGTCTCTTCTGGGTCTGTATCCCAAAGAAATCATAAATGAAAAGAAAGGATTATAAAAATGTGTAAAAATGTTTGTAGCAGTTCATTTTTAGTGGAGTGGATACCCATCAATTGGGAAATGACTAAATAAATAATAGTATATGAAGTTATGGAATATTATTGTTCTATAAGAAATGATGAGCAAACTAATTTCAAAAAGCTTGAAAAGACTTATTTGAACTGATGCTGACTAAAGTGTACAGAACCAAGAGAATATTGTACACAATAACACAAGTTTATATGGTGATCAACTGTTATGAACTTGGCTCTTTTCAACAGTGAGGTGATTCAAGGCAAATCCAATATACTTTGGATGAAAAATGCCATCTCCATCCAGAGAGAACTATGGAGACTAAATGTGGATCAAAGTATAGCATTTTCACCTTTTTGTTTTTGGTGTTGTTTTCTTTCTCATGTTTTTTCCCCTTTTGATCTGATATTTCTTGCTCAATATGATGAATATGGAAATATATTTAGAAGAATCTCACATGTTTAACCTATATCATATTGCTTGCTGTCTTGAACATATGCAATTAAATTTGTTTTTCTTTAATTTTTTCAGATATATGCAAAGATAGTTTTTGATATTTACCTTTGCAAAATCTTGTGTTTCAATTTTTTCTTCTTCTCTCCCCCTGTTCAAGACAGCAAGCAATATGATATAGGTTAAACATGTGAGATTCTTCTAAATATATTTCCATATTCATCATATTGAGCAAGAAATATCAGATCAAAAGGGGAAAAAACATGAGAAAGAAAACAACACCAAAAACAAAAAGGTGAAAATGCTATACTTTGATCCACATTTAGTCTCCATAGTTCTCTCTGGATGGAGATGGCATTTTTCATCCAAAGTATATTGGATTTGCCTTGAATCACCTCACTGTTGAAAAGAGCCAAGTTGTATTTATGGTGGTACTTGATTTGGTTTGTTGGTCAGTTGGTTTAATTGGCTTCATTTCTTCTGATTTATTATAGGTTCCTGGTTTTTGTTTTTAATTTTATTTGGTGGGAGAGAGAACAGCCAGTGATAGCCAATGATCATATAAGATAAAGCTGAGATGCCCAAATTGTAGGTTACATCAATATAGGCTAAAGAAGGGAAAAAAAGAGAAAGGGGAGGGAAGGTGGTATAGAATTACAGGTTTTAATCATTGAAGGGGCCTTAAATATCATCCAGGGGTTCTTAGCCTTTTTCTTGTATCATGGACATCTTAGGAATTTAGTGAAGCCTGTAGATGGCTTCTCAGAATAATGTAAAACATATAGTATCACAAAGAAATTAATAATATTGAAATATAGTTGTCCTTGTCCCCATATTCATATATATGTATCTGTATATATATAATATATATCTCTATATAAATATATATATATATATACACACATGCATATATATGTCTTTCTGCCTTTCCTCTCCTCTTTTTCCCTCTCTCTCCTCTCCTTTCCCCTCTCCTTCTCTCTCTTCCTCTTTCTCTTCTCCCTCTCTCTTTACCTTTCTGCCCTTACTCCCTTCCCCACCTCTCTCTCAGAGGCAGCTAGATGGCAAAATAGATAGAGCATTATGCCCAGAGTCAGGAAATAATCAGTTCAAATCTGGTCTTAGATACTTACAAGTTAGGTTATCCTTATGAAGTAATTTAACCTTTGCCTGCCTCATCTTCCTCAACTATAAAATAAGGATTATAATAATATATAAGTATGTAATATATATTATGCCCTATGCAATAAGTATATAATAATAATGATAATAATAATATTATTATATACATCCTAGGTTGTTGTAAGAACTAAATGAGATGATATGTTCAAAATGCTTCACATAATATGTGCTTATCACATATTAGGCACCTAATAAGTTCAGTTGGGAAGGAAGTTACAGAATTTCTGATCAAACCCTTCTTTCCTTTTCCAGGACTCTTTTCACTACACCACATTGTGAATGAGATCAAAATCACTAGATCATAAGGTTGGCCTTATTATTCATGGCATCTCATTCAGTCCTTCTGTGGTTTGCATTCAGAACTCTGCTGAATAGCAATCAATTATTTCCTTTGTAAGTTAGGCTGGCAATCTTAGATGAGCAGGAGGAAGCATGCCTTAAAATTCCTGAGGGCTTGTTCCCAACTCATCTGGTTCTGAAGAATCTGGGAAGTGGGAACAAACATGTGTCAACAAAGTGAGTGTACACGGAACCCACCTTTTCACCCACTTTCCTTAGGTGTGGGTTCAGTTTAGGTGGCTGGGTCTAGGGCCAGGTCTTTGCACCACTCAACTGGCTTACCCTACTTGTGCTGGTCACTGGGGAGGCCACTTTTCTTTTTAGAAACCAAACTAGACCTGAATAAGAAGAAAATTATAGGGCTCTATGCCACAGAATGGATGAAGAGTTGTGTTTATTTTCAGATTTGGGCTGTAGGGTTGAGTTAAAAATGAACAAGCCTTTAGTAGGTCAAAGTGACTCTTTTCTTGGGGTTCACAGTTGAAGAACTTCCTACCCAAGCATCCTCCCTGTGGCAGGCTAACTAATTACTAACCATCTAAGAGCTTGGTCCAATGGCTTGTTTGAACCAAGTGGGTGTAGCAGCATACCATGCACATGAGTTGACAGTACTATGAGGGAAGGTCACTTAGAAGGGATATCAGAAATATGTTCTATATGTGATTTGGGCAAGTCATTTCATTCTTTACTGTCTCCAAATAACTCTGTGAGACTATTAGCTATTAAACAATGAAAGAGGGAATTCCCTCATTGATAATCTAGTAAACCATTGAAATCACAGCTCTATAGCAAAAGCCAAAATCACAATAACTGACATTTATTTTGATGTTTTGTAATTCATTCATTATGCAAATATTTCTTAAGTATCTAATGTGTAGACAATTCCATGTTAGGGAAATAAAAAGTATATGTAAGATATACTATTTGCCCTCCCAAAACTTACAGTCTAGAGAAGGAATGTGGCAAAACCATAGATAAGTAAAATGCACATTATGTTGATGATACATAATTTAAAGACACTGTGCTGTGTGAAATATGATGACAAGGTCATTAATAATAGAGAATTAGGGTATGCTCTCTAGAAAAGGTAACATTTTTAAAAGAAAGGGAAACATTCCAAAAGAGAAATGGTAGATACAGGATAGAGAGTAAACAGTGCTGTTGAAATGGTTTATCTATCTCCAACCTAGACATTGAGAAAGCCATTTTTCTAAATGCTTGGCACATAGTAAGTGCTTAATAAATGTCACTTGGCTGGCTGAACAATTTATTTACCATCCAAGGGGAACCAAAGTAAGGAACAATAGAACTACATGTTGATATTAGGAGGGGAAAGTGAGAGGGTGGGGATGGGAATAATGTTCTTTTAAAAATTATTATTTAATTTTCCATTCAGTTATATGTAAAAAACATTTTTAGTATTCTTTTTTTAAACTTTGACTTCCAGATACTCTCTCTCCCCTTTTCCCTTCCCACCTCCCACACTGAGAATGGGAGTATTTTGATATAGCTTATATCTAAGACATTTTATATAGAAAACAAATATATACAAAACATTCCATAATAATCATGTTGTGAAAGAAAACATAGTCCAAAAAAAAAAAAAACCCTCAGAAATAAAGTAAAAAATAAGTATGCTTCAATCTGTATTCACACTCCATCATCAATTCTTTCTCTGGGTGTGGATAACATTTTTCATAAGTCTCTTAGAGATATCTTGGATCATTGTATTGCTGAACACAGTTAAGTCTTTCAGAGCTGCTCATCTTAAAGTATTGCTCTTACTCTATACACATTACATTTCACTTGCATCAATTCCTGGAATTCTTATGAACTTTTTCTGAGAGTATTCTCTTCATCATTTCTTATAACACAATAGTATTCATCATAATCATATACCACAATTTGTTCAGTCATTCGCCAATTAATCATATCCTCAATTTCCAATTCTTTGATTCCCACCCCCCCCAAAAAAAAGCTGCTTCAAATATTTTTATACATATAGGGCCTTTTCTTTTTTGTTTTTCATTTCTTTAGTAGTGGTATTACTAAATCAAAGGGTGCACGTGGTTTTATAAGCTTTTGGACATAGATTCAAATTGCTCTGCAGAAAGGTTGAATTAGTTCACAACTTCATCAACAAAGTATTAATGTTTCATGTCCCCATATCCCTTCCAACATTTGTCATTTTCATTTTCTGTTTTATTAGTCAGTCTAATAGGTTTGTAGTAGTACCTCAGCATTGCTTTAGTTTGCATTTTTCATTTGGCTATAAATAGTTTTGAAAATTTGATCCACTGTGTATATCTTTTGATCAATTGGGAGTGGCTTTATTTTTATAAATTTGACTCAGTTCTCTCTGTTTCAGAAATGAGGCCTTTATTAGAGAAATTTGCTTCAATCTATTTTTCACAATTACTCTTGTATTTACCCCCTGTTTATTCCATTCTCATTCTTATTCTCTCTCTCTCTCTCTCTCTCTCCACCCTCCTTCCTCAAAAATGTTTTGTTTCTGATTACCACTTTCTCTATTTTGCCCTCTCTTCTATCACCTCCTCACACACACCTTATCTTTTCCTTCTTACTTTCTGTAAGAGAAAATAGATTTCTATATCAAATTTAGTATGTAGGTATGTTATTCTCTTTTTAAGCCACTTCTGATGAGAGTAAGGTTCATTCACTCCCCTTTCTTTCCCTTCTTTTTCCCTTCACTGAAAAAGCTTTTTCTTGCCTCTTTCATGTGTGATAATTTAGCTCATTCTACTTCTCATTTTCCCTTTATCCCTCCACCTTTCTCTTTCATGCCTTAATTTTATTTTTTAGATATCATCCATTCTTATTAAACTAATATCTGTGGGACTTCCGGTTAATATGGCGGAGAGGAGGCACACAGCTGTGTAGCTCCACGCTTTCTCTCACCATCCATTTCATTACAAGCCTCTGAATTAATGCTTGACTGAAAAAAAAACCCACAAATAGTTACCAAGAGAAGCCATCCTTGAGATTCGCCAAGAAAGGTCTGTCTTTACTGGAGGGCTGGGATGGTTTTAGATCGGGCGCAGGCGGCGGGCAGAGGCAGTGAGAGCACGGGAGCAGACTGGAGAGGAGGTGGGGAGTGATCGCAGCCGTCTCTGCGGGGAGAGCTTCGCTACAGGATTAGATACTTTGCTCCGGCAGCAAGTCAGCAGCCCAGCAGAGAAGCTAAAAACACTGGGGTTGAAGAATACAACCCCAAACAGCTGGAGTCTTCCGGGACCTGGCCGCCCTCCCCCCCCCCAGTGACTCAGCACGCTCTGGGACCTCAGAGCACAGGCGCAGCACAGTCGAGCTAGTGCCTCACTGCTGCCCCCCGCAGTCTGGAGAGGAAGCTCGGTAACACCACCCAGCCCCTCCCCCAAAGAAAGACTCCAGTTTTTTCTGTTTTTCTTTGCTAGTTTGTCTTTGATTATTAGACAGAATGAGCAAGAAACTGAAGAGGACTTTAACCCTTGACAGCTTCTATACAGATAGAGAGCAGACTCTAAATCCTGAGGAGACTAAAAACAGACTGTCTCCAGGTGAATCCCCAAAGGAGGAGATCATCTGTTCCTCAGCACAGATGAACCTCATAGAAGTAATTAAAAAGGCTCTCACAAGGGAGCTAGAAGAAAAATGGGAAAAGCAGAGTGAGGCTTGGCAAAAGGAGAGGGAAGCTTGGGAAAAGGAGAGGGAGGCTTGGCAAAAGAGCCTGGAGAAGTCAGTTAAAGAGAGAGTGGATAAAGAAGTAAAATCCTTGAAAAATAGGATTGGTGAACTGGAAAACAAAATTGGCGAAATGGAAAAAAATTCCACAGAACAAAAGAACTCAATGGGACAATTAGAAAAAAGATTTTTAAAAAGTGAGTGAAGAAAATACTTCACTGAAAATCAGAATTGAACAAGTGGAATTGAATGACTCGAGGAGACAAGAAGAATCAGTCAAGCAAATCCAAAAAAATCAAACAATGAAAAAGAATGTGAAATACCTTCTGGGGAAGACAACAGACCTGGAAAACAGATCCAGGAGAGGCAATCTGAGAATCATTGGACTCCCAGAAAAACATGATGAAAAAAAGAGCCTGGACACTATTTTCAAGGAAATTATCAAAGAGAACTGCCCAGAAGTCATAGGAACAGAGGAAAAAATAAACATTGAAAGGATTCATCGATCACCCACTGAAAGGGATCCTAAAATCAAAACACCAAGGAATATAGTGGCCAAATGCCAGAACCCTCAGACGAAGGAAAAAATATTGCAAGCGGCTAAAAAAAACCCAATTCAAGTATCAAGGAGCCATAATAAAGATCACCCAGGATCTGGCAGCATCCACATTAAAAGATCAAAGGGCCTGGAATATGATATTCCGAAAGGCTAAGGAACTTGGTATGCAACCAAAAATAACTTACCCAGTGAGAATGAGCATCTTTTTCCAGGGAAGAAGATGGACATTCAACGAAGTAAGCGAATTTCATCTATTTCTGATGAAAAAACCAGAACTTAACAAAAAGTTTGATCTACAAATATAGAACTCAAGAGAAATCTAAAAAGGTAAAGATTAATCTTGGGAACTATATTTCGACTATATAGATGTATAAAGAATACATGTATACCTTGTTCTAGAAATTGATGTGGAAAGGACATTGTACCAGAAAAAGGGTAAAGTGGGGGTAGTACATCTCATGAAGAGGCATAGGAAACCAATTATTTCTGAGAGAAAGAATGGAGGGGGATGAATATAGTGGGTATCTTACTGCCTTCAGAATTGGCTTTAAGTGAAAAATCTTAAGACATTTCAATCTATGGTGAAACTTCTCCCACCTCATTGAAAAGTGAGAAGGGAAAAGTGAAAAGGGAAGGAATAAGCTAAGAGGAAGGGAATACGGAAACTGGGAGGGAAAGGGGTAAGATAGGGGGAGGAACTCTAAGGCGGGGGGAGGGATACTAAAAAGGGAGAGCTGTGAGAAGCAAGTGGTGCTCACAAGCTTAATACTGGAAAGGGGGGAAAGGGGAAAGAAGGGAGAAAAGCATAAACCGGGGTTAACAAGATGGCAAGTAATACAGAATTGGTCATTCTAACCATAAATGTGAACGGGGTAAACTCCCCCATAAAGAGGAAGCAGTTAGCAGAATGGATTAAAAGCCAGAATCCTACAATATGTTGTTCACAGGAAACACACTTGAAGCGGGGAGATACATGCAGGTTAAAGGTAAAAGGTTGGAGCAAAATCTACTATGCTTCAGGTGAAGTCAAAAAAGCAGGGGTAGCCATCCTGATCTCAGATCAATCTAAAGCAAAAATTGATCTAATTAAAAGAGATAAGGAAGGGCACTATATCTTGCTAAAGGGTAGCATGGATAATGAAGCACTATCTATATTAAACATATATGCACCAAGTGGTGTAGCATCTAAATTCTTAAAAGAGAAATTAAGAGATCTGCAAGAAGAAATAGACAATAAAACTATAATAGTGGGAGATCTTAACCTTGCACTCTCAGAATTAGATAAATCAAACCACAAAATAAATAAGAAAGAAGTCAAAGAGGTAAATAGAATACTAGAAAAGTTAGATATGATAGATCTCTGGAGAAAATGTAATGGAGACAGAAAGGAATACACTTTCTTTTCAGCATCCAAAGCGGTAATAAGGGGAAATTTCATATCTCTAGAGGCCTATTTGCATAAAATAGAGAAAAAGAAGGTCAATGAATTGGGTTTGCAACTAAAAATGCTAGAAAAGGAACAAATTAAAAACCCCCAGTCAAACACTAAACTTGAAATTCTAAAAATAAAAGGTGAGATCAATAAAATTGAAAGTAAAAAAACTATTGAATTGATTAATAAAACTAAGAGTTGGTTCTATTAAAAAACCAACAAAATAGACAAACCCTTAGTAAATCTGATTAAAAAAAGGAAAGAGGAAAACCAAATTGTTAGTCTTAAAAATGAAAAGGGAGAACTCGCCACTAACGAAGAGGAAATTAGAGCAATAATCAGGAGTTATTTTGCCCAACTTTATGCCAATAAATTCGACAACTTAAATGAAATAGAAGAATACCTCCAAAAATATAGCTTGCCCAAACTAACAGAGGAAGAAGTAAATACCCTAAACAGTCCCATCTCAGAAAAAGAAATAGAACAAACTATCAATCAACTCCCTAAGAAAAAATCCCCAGAACCAGATGGATTTACATGTGAATTCTACCAAACATTTAAAGAACAATTAACTCCAATGCTAAATAAACTATTTGAAAAAATAGGGATTGAAGGAGTCCTACCAAACTCCTTTTATGACACAGACATGGTACTGATACCTAAACCAGGTAGGCTGAAAACAGAGAAAGAAAATTATAGACCAATCTCCCTAATGAATATTGATGCTAAAATCTTAAATAAAATATTAGCAAAAAGATTACAGAAAATCGTCACCAGGATAATATACTATGACCAAGTAGGATTTATACCAGGAATGCAGGGCTGGTTCAATATTAGGAAAACTATTAGCATAATTGACTATATCAATAACCAAACAAACAAAAACCATATGATCATCTCAATAGATGCAGAAAAAGCATTTGATAAAATCCAACATCCATTCCTAATAAAAAACACTTGAGAGCATAGGAATAAATGGACTTTTCCTTAAAATAGTCAGGAGCATATATTTAAAACCATCAGTAAGCATCATATGCAATGGGGAAAAACTGGAATCTTTCCCAGTAAGATCTGGAGTGAAGCAAGGTTGCCCACTATCACCATTATTATTTAATATCGTATTAGAAACACTAGCCTCGGCAATAAGAGACGAGAAAGATATTAAAGGAATTAGAGTAGGCAATGAGGAAACCAAACTATCACTCTTTGCAGATGATATGATGGTATACCTAGAGAACCCCAGAGATTCTACTAAAAAGCTATTAGAAATAATTCATAATTTTAGCAAAGTAGCTGGCTACAAAATAAATCCCCATAAATCCTCAGCATTTTTATACATCACCAACAAAACCCAACAGCAAGAGATACAAAGAGAAATTCCATTTAGAATAACTGTTGATACCATAAAATATTTGGGAATCTATCTACCAAAGGAAAGTCAGGAATTATATGAGCAAAATTATAAAAAAGTCTCCACACAAATAAAGTCAGACTTAAATAATTGGAAAAATATTAAGTGCTCTTGGATCGGCCGAGCGAACATAATAAAGATGACAATACTCCCTAAACCAATCTATTTATTTAGTGCTATACCAATCAGACTTCCAAGAAAATATTTTAATGATCTATAAAAAATAACAACAAAATTCATATGGAACAATAAAAAGTCGAGAATCTCAAGGGAATTAATGAAAAAAAAAATCAAATGAAGGTGGCCTAGCTGTACCTGATCTAAAATTATATTATAAAGCAGCAGTCACCAAAACCATTTGGTATTGGCTAAGAAATAGATTAGTGGATCAGTGGAAAAGGTTAGGTTCACAAGACAGAATAGTCAACTATAGCTATCTAGTGTTTGACAAACCCAAAGCCCCTAACTTCTGGGAAAAGAATTCATTATTTGATAAAAACTGCTGGGATAATTGGAAACTAGTATGTCAGAAATTAGGCATGGACCCACACTTAACACCATATACCAAGATAAGATCAAAATGGGTCCATGACCTAGGCATAAAGAACGAGATTATAAATAAATTAGAGGAACATAGAATAGTTTATCTCTCAGACTTGTGGAGGAGAAAGAAATTTGTGACCAAAGATGAACTAGAGACCATTACTGATCACAAAATAGAAAATTTTGATTACATCAAATTAAAAAGCCTTTGTACAAACAAAACTAATGCAAACAAGATTAGAAGGGAAGCAACAAACTGGGAAAACATCTTCACAGTTAAAGGTTCTGATAAAGGCCTCATTTCCAAAATATATAGAGAACTGACTCAAATTTATAAGAAATCAAGCCATTCTCCAATTGATAAATGGTCAAAGGATATGAACAGACAATTTTCAGAGGATGAGATTGAAACTATTACCACTCATATGAAAGAGTGTTCCAAATCATTATTGATCAGAGAAATGCAAATTAAGACAACTCTGGGATACCACTACACACCTGTCAGATTGGCTAAGATGACAGGAAAAAATAATGATGAATGTTGGAGGGGATGAGAGAAAACTGGAACACTGATGCATTGTTGGTAGAGTTGTGAACGAATCCAACCATTCTGGAGAGCAATCTGGAATTATGCCCAAAAAATTATCAAATTGTGCATACCCTTTGATGCAGCAGTGTTTCTATTGGACTTATATCCCAAAGAAATACTAAAGAAGGGAAAGGGACCTGTATGTGCCAAAATGTTTGTAGCAGCCCTATTTGTAGTGACTAGAAACTGGAAAATGAATGGATGCCCATCAATTGGAGAATGGCTGGGTAAATTGTAGTATATGAATGTTATGGAATATTATTGTTCTGTAAGAAATGACCAGCAGGATGAATACAGAGAGGACTGGCGAGACTTACATGAACTGATGCTAAGTGAAATGAGCAGAACCAGGAGATCATTATACACTTCGACAATGATATTGTATGAGGACATATTTTGATGGAAGTGGATTTCTTTGACAAAGAGACCTAACTGAGTTTCAATTGATAAATGATGGACAAAAGCAGCTACACCCAAAGAAAGAACACTGGGAAATGAATGTGAACTATCTGCATTTTTGTTTTTCTTCCCGGGTTATTTATACCTTCTGAATCCAATTCTCCCTGTGCAACAAGAGAACTGTTCGGTTCTGCAAACATATATTGTATCTAGGATATACTGCAACATATCCAACATATAAAGGACTGCTTGCCATCTAGGGGAGGGGGTGGAGGGAGGGAGGGGAAAAATCGGAACAGAAACGAGTGCAAGGGATAATGTTGTAAAAAAAAATTACCCTGGCATGGATTCTGTCAATATAAAGTAATTATTAAATAAAAATTTAAAAAAAAACTAATATCTGTGCCTTCCATCTATATATAGTCCTAATTACCATAATAATGAGAAAGGTTTTATGAGTTACAGATATTATCTTCCCATGGAGGATTGTACACAGTTTAAACTTGTTAAGTAGCATATGATTTCCCTCTCTTGTTTGCTTTTTTATGTTCTCTGGAGTTTTATATTTAAAAATAAAATTTTCTATTCAGTGCGGGTCTTTTCATCAAAAATGATTCAAAATCCTCTATTTCACTGGATATCTATTTCCCCCCTGAAATATTACTTTCAATTTTGTTGGTTGTAATTCTAACTCCTTTACTCTCTGGAATATCATATTTTTAAGCCTTCTAATCCTTTAATAGAGAAGTTGTTAATGCTTGTGTTTTACCATATGGCTTCATGACAGTTGAATTGTTTCTCTATGTTTGCTTGCAATATTTTCTCCTTGACTTGAGAGGTCTGAAATTTGGCTATCATATCCCTGAGAGGTTTTATTTTGAGATTTTTTTCAGGAAGTGTTCGCTAGATTTTTTTTTTCAATTTCCATTTTACTCTATGGTTCAGGAATATCAGGAGAGTTTTCATTGACAATTTCTTGAAAGATGATGCTAGACCATTGTAGTCCATTTTTAATTTTTTAATTTAAAACATTTTCTTGTCTGGATTTATTTTTTTCAGATACTTCAAATACTGCATATTTCATAACAAAAGGAATTAATGAAAAAAATTCCAATGAAGGTGGCCTAACTGTGCCAGACATAAAACTATATTATAAAACAGTGATCATCAAAATCATTTGGTACTGGCTAAGAAACAGAGTAGTCAATCAGTGGAATAGGTTAGGATCACAGGACAAAATAGTCAATTACTATAGCAATCTAGTGGTTGACAAACTCAAATACTGCAGCTTTTGGGATAAGAATGCACTATTTGTCAAAAACTGCTGGAAAAATTGGAACTAGTATGAAAGAAATTAGGCATTGACCCACACCTAACAGGTTGAAATGGGTTCAGGATTTAGAATTAAAGAGTGATGTTATAAGCAAATTAGAAGAACATAGGATAATTTATCTCTCAGATCCGTGGAGAAGGAAGGAATTTGTGTTCAAAGAAGAACTGGAAGTCATAATTGAATACCAAATAGATAATTTTTATTATATTAAGTTAAAAAGATTTTGTAGAAAAACATCTAATGCAGATAAGATCTTAAGGGAAGCAATGGATTAGGAAAACATTTTTACATTTAAGGGTTCTGATAAAGGCCTCATTTTTAAAATTTATAGAGAATTGTCTCAAATTTATAACAATACAAGCCATTCTCTAATTGATAAATGGTCAAAGGATATGAACAGACAATTTTCAGATGAAGAAATTAAAACCGTTTCTAATCATATGAAAAGATGCTCTATATCACTATTGATCAGAAAAATGCAAATTAAGATAACACTGAGACACCACTATACACCTCTGAGATGGGCTGAGATGACAGGAAAAGATAATAACAAATGTTGGAGGGGATGTTGGAAAACTGGGACACTAATAGATCGTTGGTGGAACTGGGAATGGAACCAACCATTCTGGAAAGCAATTTGGAACTATGGTGAAAAAGTTATCAAACTGTACATACCCTTTGATCCAACAGTGTTTCTACTTCTGCTTATAATTCAAAGAGATCTTAAAGGAGGAAAAGGGATCCACATGTGCAAAAATGTTTGTGGCAGCTCTTTTTATAGTGGCAAGAAACTGGAAACTGAGTGGTTGTTTATCAGTGGGGGATTGGCTGAATAAGTTATGGTATATGAATGTTATGGAATATTATTGGTCTATAAGAAATGATCAGGAGAATGATTTTAGAGAGGCCTAGAGATACTTACATGAACTGATACAAAGTGAAGTGAGCAGAACCAGGAGGTCATTGTACATAGCAACATCAATATTATACAATGATCAATTCTGATGGACATGGCTCATTCCAACAATGAGATGATTGATGCCAGTTCCAATGATCTTGTAATAAAGAGAGCCTTTTATATCCAGAAAGAAGATTGTGGGAGTTAATTGTGGACCACAACATAGCATTTTCACTCTCTCTATTGTTTGCTTGCATTTTGTTTTATTACTCATTTCTTTTTGATCTGACTTTTCTTATGCAGCAAGAGAATTATACAAATATGTTTACTAATGTTGGATTTAATATATATTTTAACATGTATAACATATATTGGATTGCTTGCCATCTAGGGGAGGGTTGGGAGGAAGGAGGAGAATATGTGAAACACAAGTCTATGTATGCAGGGATCAATATTGAAAATTATCTATGCATATGTTTTGAAAATAAAAAGGTTTAAAAAATAAAAAAAGAAATATTTCACACCATCTCCTATTTTTTTCATTCTTTTGGTTTTGTTTTATGTTCTTGATTTCTCATGAACTCATTAGCTTCCATTTGCTGAATTCTAATTTTTAAGCAATTATTTTCTTTTGTGAGGTTTTATGCATTCTTTTCCATTTGTCCAATTCTACTTTAAAAGGAGTAATTTTGTTCAGTTATCCAATTCTGATTTTTAAGGAATTCTTCTACTCATTGGCTTTTTGTAAATTTTTTACCGTTTGGCCTGGTTAGTTCTTTTAAGTTTGTTATTTTCTTCTATAGTGTGTGTTCCTGTGTGTGTATGTGTGTTCTTTACCAAGCTGTTGATTTGTTTTTCATGATTTTCTTCCATTACTCAGTTCTTTTTTTCAATTTTTCCTCTATTTCTCTAATTTGATTTTCAAAATCTTTTTTGAGATTTTTCATGAGTAGATGGCAATTTATATTTTTCTTGGAGGCTTTGGACATAGGAGCTTTGACTCTTTTATCATTCAAATGGGTGTTTTATTCTTCCTTCTAACCTTAGTAATATTCTATGATCAGAATCTTTTTCTGTTGTTTGATCATTTCCCCAGCTCATTACTTGACTTAAATTTAACTCCTTGATAAAGTGGGACTCTGCTTCCAAGGTAGAGCATTCACTCATGTTTTTTTTCAGCTATTTTTCAGAGTTTCTTAAAACCTATAAATTTTCACTTCTTTCAATGTACCATGATCTAAGGAAAGGTGTGTTTATTACTGTCCTGACCTGTGCTTTAGTCTGTGAGTGACCACAAGCACATTTTTTTGGTTGTTGTTTGTTTGTTTTTGCCTTGCAACTGTGAGGACAGCTCTTGTGACTGTAAGTTCTTGTGTGTCAATGATCCTTCTCCCTCTGAGATCACTTCTAAGGACTATGATCTGGATTCAAGTTTGGGCAAAGCAACAGAGTCAAGCACTGTGCTAAGAACTCAGGGTAGAAATGCAAGCTAAATGAAAGATAGTCCTTTTCCTCAAACAACTTACATTCTAATGAGGAAAGATAGCATGCAAAAGAGAGATTAATAAAGATGCCCACATTGAGGCAAGGTCAAAATAGAGTCTTGTGGGGTATAGATTAAGAATGATTTGCAGTGGGGAATTCTTCAAATTAAGATGCAAGGGAAGAAAATACCAGTTGGAGACGGAAGGAATACAAGTGGAGACACTGCTAATTTAAGAAGTGGTCTGGTAAGCCTGGGTTGAGTTATATTTGGTTTTTTTTGTTTTGTTTTTTAATTTTTATTTAATAAAGAGGAGAGGAGAGGAGAGGGGAAGGGAGGAGAGGGGAGGAGAGGGGAGGGGAGGGGAGGAGAGGGGAGGGGAGGGGAGGGGAAGGGAGGGGAGGAGAGAATTTATGAAATTGAAGTATTTACTATATGCCAGAAAAAGCATAGATCTGCCTAGAAGAGGGAGTTTTCTTACTTGGAGTTCCCAACACCAGTAAAAATATGGGCCTAATTTCTATATGTATCTTTTGAGACCTTGGCTCTGCACTGGAGGGGAAGTTGGAGAGAATTGGGGTATTTATATTCATCAGATAAGGTTGATGTGGTCTCCTTGGCCCAAGTGCCAGCCGCACCAGTCTTTTCCTGTTGTTGTTGTTGTTGTTGTTTTTAATAGTTTGTTCAGCTGTGTTCACTAGGCATTTAACCACCACCCCCCCTCCCCGCTCAAGGGAAAGAGTACTTTGTTTAAGCCATTTATGATGAGACTCTTTGTACTGTATCTGTCCCAAGGCTAGAGAGGAATGCAGTTATGAAATTCTTAAATCTAACCAGAAGAGGAAGCTGAAAACAGGTAGATCAGTCATTTGCTAGAAGGCTGGGAAAAGAAAAGTGATCATAAGGACTCAAAGTAAGAATTATAAGGTCACAGAGTCATAGATTTAGATCTGGAAAGTATCATAGATGTCACAGAGTGCAAACCTTTCATTTGACAAAAAGGAAATTGAGTCCCAGATAGATTAAGTAAATTAGTGCCAGAGTTGGGAAGGGCACTGGCAGAATTTAAAATCAAATATTTCTCTCTCCAAATGGTAACTGTTGGTAAGAGATTTGAATTGAAAAACAGTGGTGAATTATTCCAGTAAATCAGCAGTTTTCAAGCTGTACCTTGGGGATCCTCAGTTATCCCTGAGACCTTTTCAGCTGTCCACAAAGCCAAAATGATTGTCATATTAAAACAGAGGCGTTTTTAATGACTATTATATTAAATATCTATCAATATTTAAATTGATAAAATTTACCTGAAAAAAGCTCGTTGGAGGTCTTGAATGATTTTTTAAAGAGTTATGTAAAGAGATTTCAAGGTTGGAGCCAAGATGGTAGAGAGGACATACATTTTTTCTGACCTTCTCTTACAACCCTCAGACTGATTACCAAATCCAGGCTCTGAATTAGCTCTGGACTGGCAGAAATCATGAATATTGGGAGTGCAACAAATTACCAGCAGAAGATAATTTTGAAGATTGCCAGAAAAAGTCTGTTTCAATTGGAAATGGAAAGGAGGCAGTCAAGTGCAAGCAGGCTGAACACAGACGTCAGCAAAGACAGTGCAGAGTCCCAGGGCAGTGCAGACTCTGCATGGCAGAGATACTAAGGGGAGGAATCTACAGCAGTGTTAGCCACTCAGCCTTGGTTGCAAGCCAGTAGATCAGTGGAGAAGTTAGAAAACACCCAACACAAATACAAAAGATGTATAATGAATCCTGAAATGCCAGAATCTTAAGGGACCTGGCCACTCCCACACAGAACTGGGAGTGAGTCAGCATTGACCCAGCACAGCTGTGGCTGTTTATAGAGGAAGCTGCTACTTGTAGAAGAAGCTTGGAAAATCTCCCGTGCCCTAAAAGCAGACCTTAACTTAAAAAAAAAAAAATGAGTAAATAAGTAAAGCAAATTCTGAACATAGACAGCTTTTATGGTGAAAGAGAACAGATTTCAAACCCCAAGAAGACTAAAAACAGATAATCTCCAGATGAAGCCCCAAAAGGTGATATAACCTGATTCCCATCACACAAGGCTCACCTAGAAGAAATTAAAAAGGCTTTCAAAAGAGAACTAGAAGAAAAATGAGGAAAGAAAATGAAAACTTTGCAAGAAGATTTGGAAAAGGCATATAACTCATTAAAAGATTGTTTTGATAAAATGGAAAAAGAAAACAACTCCCAGAAAAACAGAATTTGTAAAACAGAAAAATAAAATAACTCCTTAAAAACAGAATTTGTGAAATGGTAAAAAATTCCATAGAACAAAACAACTCATTTAAAGATTCAATTGGTCAAATACAAAAAGAAGTAAAAAAAAAAAAAGAAATGAAAATAATTCTCAATTCAGAACTGAACAAATGGAAATAAATGACTCAATGAGACAATAATAATCATCAAGCAAAACCAAAAAAAATGGAAAAAATAGAAAAATATATAAAACACCTAATTGGAAAAAAATAGATATAGGAGAGAGAATCTAAGGATTATTGGATTTCCCGAAAACCATGATAAAAAAAGAGCCTAGATGCTATTTTTCAGGAAATCATCAAAGAGAACTGCCCGATATCACAGAATCAGAAGGTAAAATAACCATTGAAAGAATTCCCCAAACACCTCCTGAAAGAGACCACAAAATTAAAACTCCAATTTAGCTAATTGTGGCTAAATTTCAGAACTATCAGACCAAGGAAAAAATATTACAAACAGCCAGAAATAATTTAAATATCGAGTCACAATAAGGATTATTCAGGACCTAGGAGCTTCAATTTTAAAGGATTGAACAGCCTGGAATCAGATATTCCAAAAGGCAAAAGCACTTGGAATGCAACCAAGAAAAAATTATCATACTAAACTGAGCATTTTCTTTCAGGGAAGAAGATGGACATGCAATAAACTAGTGAATTTCATTTATTTTTAATGAAAAGACCAAAGTTAACAAAAAAATTGACCTCCAAATCTAGAACTCAAGAGAAGCATAAAAAGGTAAAATGAAAAAAACTTTTGAGAACTGTATTTCTGTTATTGGTATATATAAAGAGTACATATATAACACAAAAAAAGAAACTAGAGATGGAAAGAAGATTTTAATAAAAAAGGGGGAAAGTGGAGGTAAAATGAGGGAAATCACATCTCAGAAGAGGGAAAGAAACCTATTATAATTGAGGGGAAAAGGGAAGTTGACGAATATTGTGTGAATCTTACTCTCATCAAATTTGGCTCAAAGAAAGAATATTAGATATATTTGGTTTCATTGGGAAACTTCTCTCACCTTATAGAAAAGTGGGAGGGGAAAGAGAAAAAGAGAAGGGATAGGCTAAATCCAAGGGAAAATAGGGACCGGGGAATATATGGAATATATGGGAAAGGTATAAGAAAGGAGGAGAGTCTCTAAAGGAGGAGGACTGCTTGAGGCAAGTAGTGCTCATAAGTAAAATACTGGGGAGGAAGGAAAGGGGAAAAGAAAAAAGTATAATTTGAGGTTAATAAGATGGCAGGAAATGCAGAATTAGAAGATTTAGCAGTAAATGTGAATAGGATGAACTCTCCCATAAAATGTAAGCAAATAGCAGACTGGATTAAAACACAGAATCCTACAATATGTTGTTTACAAGAAACACATTTAAAGCAAAGCATTTACATACAGAGTAAAGATAAAAGGCTTGAGCAGAATCTGTTATGCTTCAGGTGGAAGAAAAAAAGCAGAGATAGCTATCCTGATCTCAGATCAAGCAAAAGCAAAAATTGATCTAATTAGAAGAGATAAGGAAGGAAACTATAACTTGCTAAAGGATATCATAGATACTGAAACAATATCATATTAAACATATATGCACCAAGTGGTAGAGCATCTAAATTCCTAAAAGAAAAGTTGAGTTGCAAGAAGAAATAGACAGCAAAATTCTAATAGTGGGAGATCTCAAACTTGCTCTCTCAAAACTAGATAAATCGAATGACAAAATAAATAAGAAAGAAGTTAAAGAGGTCAATAGAATTTAGAAAAGCTAGCTATGATAGATCTTTGAAGAAAATTGAATGGAGACAGAAAGGAGTACACTTTCTTCTTGATTCATGGAACCAATACAAAAATTGGCCATGTATTAGGACATAAAGACCTCAAAATCAAATGGAGAAAGGCAGAAATAGTAAATGCATTTTTTTCAGATCATGATGCAATAAACATTGCATTCAATAAAAGGACCAAAAAGTAATTGAAAACTAAATAATCTCATCCTAAAAAAAAGAATGGGTGAAACAGCAAATTATAGACATAATCAATAATTTTGTCCAAAAGAATGACAATGAGACAACATACCAAAATTTGTGGGATGCAACCAAAGCAGTAATAAGGGGAAATTTTGTTTCTCTAGATGCTTACTTGAAGAAAATAGAGAAAGAGAAGATCAATGAATTGGGCTCACAATTTAAAAAGTTAGGAGAAAAAAACAAATTAAAAACGATGAATCAAATACCAAACTTGAAGTTCTAAAAATAAAAGAAAAAAATCAATAAAATTGAAATTAAAAAAACAAACTATTGAATTAATAAATAAAACTGAGTTGGTTTTATGAAAAAACCAACAAAATAAATAAACCTTTAGTTAATTTGATTAGAAAAAGGAAAGTGGAAAATCAAATTGTTAGTCTCAAAAATGAAAAGGGAGAACTTCCCACCAATGAAGAGGAAATTAGAGCAATAATTAGGAGTTACTTTGTATGCCAATAAATGGAGGTAAAATGGAGGAATATCTACAAAAATATATATTGCCCAGATTAACAGAAGAGGAAACAAATTACTTAAATAGTCCTATTTTAGAAAAAGATATAGAACAAGCTATTCATCAATTCCCTAAGAAAAAAAATCCTCAGAAGCAGATGGATTTATATGTGAATTCCTTCCAAACATTTAAAGAACAATTAATTCCAATACTATATAAAGTATTTGAAAAAATAGGGAATAAAGGACTCATACCAAATTCCTTTTATAACACAGACATAGTACTGATACCTAAATCAGGTAGAATGAATACAGAGAAAGAAAATTATAGACCAATCTCCCTAATGAATATTGATGCAAAAATCTTTAGTAAAATATTAGCAAAAAGATTACAGAAAATCATCCCCAGGACAATATACACCACAACCAAGTAGGATTTATACCAGGAATGCAGAGCTGGTTCAATATTAGGAAAACTATTAGCATAATGATTATATCAATAACCAAATTATCAAAAACCATATGATTATCTCAATAGATGCAGAAAAAGCATTTGATAAAATCTAATATCCATTCCTATTAAAAACACTAGAGAATATGGGAATAAATATACTTTTCATTAAAACAGTCAGCAGCATCTATTTAAAACCATCATCAACTATCATATGTAAAGAGGATAAGATGGAACCATTTCCAATAAGATTAGGGGGTGAAACAAGGTTGCACACTATCACTATTCATTACTATTCAATATTGTATTAGGAATGCTAGCTTTGATGATAAGAGAAGAAAAAGAGATTAAAGGAATTATATTAGGTAATGAGGAAACCAAATTATCACTCTTTGCAGATGATATGATGGAATACTTAGAGAACCTAGAGAATCAATTGAAAACTATTTATATAATCCACAACTTTAGCAAAATTTCAGGATACAAAATAAATCCACATAAATCATCAGTATTTTTATACATCACTAACAAAATCCAACAGCCAGAGATACAAAGAGAAATTCATTTAAAATAACTGTTGAAAGGATAAAATATTTGGGACTCTATCTGTCAAGGGAAAGTCAGGAACTATATGATCAAAACTACAAAACACTCTCCACACAAATAAAGTAAGATCTAAGCAATTGGAAAAATACCAAGTGCTCTTGGATAGGTCAAGCGAATATAATAAAGATGACAATACTACCTAAACTAATCTATTTATTTAGTGCTATACCAATCAAAGTCCCAAAAAACTACTTTACTGACCTAGAAAAAAATAACAACAAAATTCATCTGGAAGAACAAAAGGTCAAAAATTTCAAAGGAATTAATGAAGAGAAAAGCAAATGAAGGTGGCCTAGCTGTACCAGATCTAAAACTATATTATAAAGCAGATGTCATCAAAACCATTTGGTACTGGCTAAGAAATAGAGATTAGGTTAAGTTCACAGAAAAAAAAATAGTCAATGACTATAGTAATCTAGTATTTGACAAACCCAAACACACCAGTTTTGGGGATAAGAATTCACTATTTGACAAAAACTGCTGGGAAAATTAGAAATTAGTATGACTGAAACTAGGCATAGACCCACACCTAACACTGTATAACAAGATAAGATTGAAATGGGTTTATGATCTAGACATAAAGAATAATATTATAAACAAATTAGAAGAATATAGGATAGTTTACCTCTCAGATTTGTGGAGGAGGAAGGAATTTGTGACCAAAGAAGAATTGGAGATCATTATTGATCACAAAATAAATAATTTTGATTATATTAAGTTATAAAGTTTTTGTACAAACAAAACTAATTCAGACAAGATTAGAAGGGAAGCAAAAAACTGGGAAAACATTTTTACATCCAAAGGTTCTGATAAAGGCTTCATTTCTAAAATATAGAGAGAATTGACTCAAATTTACAATAGTTCAAGCCATTTTCCAATTGATAAATTGGAAGGCTGTGAATAGACAGATGAAGAAATTGAAACTATTTGTAGTCACATGAAAAGGTGCTCCAAATCACTATTGATCAGAGAAATGCAAATTAAGACAACTCTGAGATACCACTTTGAGATATACACCTCTCAGATTGTCTAAAATGACAGGAAATGACAATGACCAATATTGGAGGGGATGTAGGAAAACTGGGATACTGATATATTGTTGGTGGAATTGTGAATGGATCCAACCATTCTGGAGAGCAATTTGGAACTATGTTCAAAAAGTTATCAAACTGTGACTACCCTTTGAGCCAGAAGTGTTACTACTGGGATTATATTCCAAAGAGACCTTAAAGAAGGGAAAGGGAACCACATGTGCAAAAATGTTTGTGGCAGCCTTCTTTGTAGTGGCTTGAAACTGGAAACTGAGTTGGAGTGAATAAGTGGCATATGAATGCTATGGAATACTATTGCTCTGTAAGAAACAAGCAGCAGGATGATTTTAGAGTCTTGGAGAAACTTACATGAACTGATGCTAAGTGAAATGAGCAGAACCAGGAGTTTATTATATACAGCAACAACAAAACTATACAATGATCAATTCTGATGGACATGGCTCTCTTCAACAATGAGATGATTCAAACCAGGTCCATTTGTTCAGTGATGAAGAGAGCCATCTACACCCAGAGAGAGAACTGTGGCAACAGAGTGTGGACCACAACATAGCATTTTCACTCTCTATTTGCTTGCATTTTGTTTTCTTTCTTAGTTTTTCTTTTTCTTCCTTCTTAATATAATTTTTCTTGTGCAGCAAGGTAAGTGTATATGTATACATATATTGGATTTAACATGTATTTTAATATATTTAATATACATTGAACTACCTGCCAGCTAGGGAAGAAGGTGGGGGGAAGGAGGGAAAAATCTGGAAGAAAAGGTTTTGCAAGAGTCAATGTTGAAAAAGTTACCCATACAAATGTTTTGTAAATAAAAAGCTTTAATTTTAAAAATAAATAAATAAAGAGAGTTATGTAAAGGGTGTTCTGAGATTAAAAAAAAAATGAGAAATGCTTCTCTAAATCATAATGAAGCAAACTAATATTGATCTAAGTGTATAAATATATGGAAACCTATACATATATATGTATGTATTTATATATGTATATAATGTAACTATAAAGAAATAAAAATATATGCCATTGTAAACATTAAAATGTCATATGATTGTCAACTGATATTATTACATATCTGTGTAGAATATATATGTATGTGTTATATATACATATACATGCATACACATATACATATGTTCCTATACATATATAATATATGTTTATCTAAAATACACATGTATATCCATACATACAATTATGTGTGCATAATATAAAAAGGGGCTTCCTTGACAGAGACAAAAGTAGGAAAGAGGCTGGATTTCAGAAGTAGTATGCTAAAGGTGACTACATCTTTAACACCACATGGTTGACTAGAAGATAAAGAATATTAAATTTTATTGTGCTAAGTTTGCTGTTGGAAGGCATTTGATTCAACAGATTATGAAAGAGGAGTTAGAGGTTCTTAGTATGGGTCAGAACACAAATACAAGAGCTTAAGTGACTTGCTCAAGATCCCACAAGTCAAAAGGACTTTGATTCCCAGGAACCTAGGTTCTTTTACTTTTTAGTACTCTTTCAAAAGTTATGCACGTTTGCCATCTGTTTTCATTCTTGTGAGATTATTTGGTGCTTTAGAGCACTGGTTTAGGATGATTCATCTGTCTAAGTTCAAAACTGGCCTCAGACATTTCCTAATTGTGGGACCTTTGCCAAGGCAATTCACCTTCTTTGCCTCAGTTTCCTTTTCTGCAATTTG
The DNA here is from genome assembly GCF_016432865.1 of Antechinus flavipes. NCBI lineage: Eukaryota > Metazoa > Chordata > Mammalia > Dasyuromorphia > Dasyuridae > Antechinus > Antechinus flavipes. Next base: position 270,955,059 of record NC_067399.1, read on the forward strand.
AGTTAGAGAAGGGAATGGCAAACCACTCTAGTATCTTTCCCAAGGAAACCTCAAATGGAGTCATGGAGAGTCAGCCATGACTGAAAAAACAACTGAACAAGAAAATTGGTGTTTACTTTTCATTCTCTTTGTGAAGGAAATATTCCGAAAACATGGGTAGGAGACTTCATGGTAATCCTTAGCTCTTTTTATTCTCTTTCAGGAGACTTGGTATAGTGTAAAGCATAAAGTGGTATAGTGCAAACAAATTCAGTGGAACTGGGTTCAGGAGAATTCTAGGAGAATTCAGGAGAATTCAGGAGAATTCAGGAAAATTCAGGAGAATTTTCAAATCCTGCCTCTGGTATTTTTAAATTTCTGCTTAATACCATACTACACTGACTTTACTTCTCTAAAACTGGGTTTTTTACTCTGAAATTAATGGATTGAATTCAGTTCCTATGAACTTGAAAGGGGGGAAATCACATTTTTATTTTCATTTACCTCTAACAGAAATTAAACACATACTTTAATTCTGATGAAAAGACAAACAAACAAAATGCTACTTTGAGAAAGTTGTATAGGTCAATAAGCATTTAGTAAGTACTAGCTATATTCTGGGAATCATGCTTTACTATTGGCTTTCCCAGACAGACAAAGGGATCAACACACTCAGAAAACCTCAAGACTTCTTGTTCTAAGGGAATTTTCTAGTCCAGCCAAATATGTACATGAATGACCTCATATAGAGATGCACTTTTAAAATTATTTTGTCGTATTTATCTTTGTAGCCATAGCAACTAGCACAATACTTAATGTAAACTGAATTTGACAGATTTTTGTTGAATAAGACTAACTTGTTGAATTGATCTTATTTTCCTTATTTGAAACCATCTTTCTTTTCTCTCTGCTAATGCAAATTCTGCCTATCCTTCAAAATTTCATGTAATTCCTACCTATCACAAGGTCTTCCTGACCTTTTTTGGAGTGTATGTTTAACCCCTCTTCTCTTTACTCCTATTGTATTTGTCTATTTTCAATAGTGTTGCCAGAATTATGAGCTATATTTTTATTTAGTTCTCATGTGAATGAATGAATGAATGAATGAATGAATGAATGAATGAAAAAGCATTGATTAAGTGCTACTCAAGGGCAAATATTGTGCTAAGCTCTGGAAATACAAATATAAAAGCAAATAAATTCCTCCCTTCAAGGACCGTGCTTTTGGATTATAAGGGAATGGTTGCCAGGAAGGGTTTTTTTGGTTTTGAAAGTAACAGAAATGATGAGTGAAGCCATAAAGGATTTAGGTTTATATACCATTTTCAGTAGCAATGGCAATACTTACTGCAGGATGGTTCTGAAGCTGATAATCTAGGTGCAGGGGTCCTCAAACTTTTTAAATAGGGAGCCAGTTCACTGTCCCTCAGACTGTTGGAGGGCTGGACTATAGTAAAAACAAAAACTTTGTTTTGTGGGCCTTTAAATAAAGAAATTTTCATAGCCCTGGGTGAGGAGGATAAACATCCTCAGCTGCTGCATCTGGCCCGCAGGCCATAGTTTGAGGACCCCTGATCTAGGGTAAGAAGTGAAGGATGAAAGTAGAAACAGGTAAAGTCAATAATATAAAACATGGAGTGGATTAGATATAGTGGGCCATATGTCACATCCTAATCAGAACCACAGAGATTCCAAGGCAAGAGTTCCAGAATAGAAAGAATATGTTCACATCCTAATCAGAACCACAGGAAAAAAATAGAAAAAAGAAATGAACATAGCATTTGTTGATTTATATTCAAATACCATAGTTCTTTTTCTAGATGCAGATGACATTTTCTGTCCAAAGTCTATTGGAACTGCTTAGAATTCACCGAACCGCTGAGAAGAACCAAGTCTTTCATAGTTGGTCATCACACATTCTTGCTGTTATTGTGCTCAATACATTTTTGGTTCTGCTTGTTTCACTCAGCATCAGTTCATGTAAATATTTCCAGTTTTTTTTTTAATCAGCTTGCTAATCATTTTTATAGAACAATAATATTCCATCACCTTCATATAGCACAACTTCAATCATTCCCCAATTGATGGGCATCTACCTTTTTTCCAATTCTTTGCTACCACAAAAAAGAGTTGCTATAAGCATTTTTGCCTCTGTGAGTCCTTTTCCCTCCTATTTGATTTCCTTGGGATACTGCTGGGTCTAAGGGTATGCATAATTTGATAGCGCTTTGGGTATAGTTACAGATTGCTCTCCAGAATGGTTGGATCATTTCACAATTCCACTAACAATGCATTAGTGTCCTAGTTTTCCCACATCCCCGCCAACATTTATTACATTTTTCCTGTTACTTTAGCCAATCTGAGAAGTGTGAGATGGTATCTCAGAGTTGTTTTAATTTGCATTTCTCTAATGACTACTGATTTAGAGCATTTTTTCCATATGCCTCTAGATGGCTTGAACTTCATCATCTGAAAATTGTTTTTTCATATTCCTTGTCCATTTATCAATTGAGAAACGACATATTCTTATAAATTTGACACACTTCTTTATATTTATATTTAGAAATAAGACCTTTTTCAGAAAAACTGGCTATAATGTTTTTCCTAGTTTTGTACTTCTCTTTTTATGTTTCTGTTGGTTTTGTTTGTACAAAATCGTTTTAATTTAATGTAATCAAAGTTGCATTTCATTTCATGATGTTCTCTAATTCTTCTTTGGTCAGAAATTCCTCCATTATCCAAAAATCTGATTAGGTAAATTCTCTAATTTGTTTACAATATCACCTTTTATGTCCAAATCATGTACCTGTTTTGATCTTATTTTTGTGTAGGTTGTAAAATGTAGGTCTCTGCCAAGTTTCTGACATATTATTTTCCAGTTTTCCTTTTGGTCAAATAATGAGTTCTTACTCCAGAACCTGGAGTTTGGGGGTTCATCAAGTATTAGATTGCTAAAGGCCTTGATTATTGTATCTTATGTGTTTAATCTATTCCACTGATCCACCACTCTATGTCTTAGCCAATATCAAATGGTTTTCAAGACTGGTATTTATAATATAGTTTTAGATTTGGTACTGCCAAGCTACCATGCTTTGTATTTTTTTTTTCATTAATTCCCTTCATAGTCTTGAGCTTTTGTTCTTCCAGATGGATTTTGTTATTTTTTCTAGTTCTATAACATTTGGGGTTTTCCTGGTGAGGTATGGAGTGTTTTGCCATTTCCTTCTCCAGTTCATTTTGCAGATGAGGAAACTGAGCCTAATGGTGAAATGACTTACCTAGATGAGACAGCTAGAAGTGTATGAGGTCAAATTTGAACTCAGGCTCTCCTTGGAGGATTGGACTTACTTTCCTTATTTGAAATCATCTTTCTTTTTTCTCTGTCCATACAAATTCTGCCCATTCTTCAAAATTTTCTGTTATTCTTGTCTTTTTTTCCAATGAGCCACCTAGTTGTCTCTAATATTATGTACATGTCATATCCATAAATATGTTGCAAACTATTTAAGGTATAAGATTTTGCATTCTTTCTATTGCCAACTCTGTATACCTCCATCTTCACACCTAGTATATAGCACAGTGTTTTTGCACATAATAAAGCTTCAGTATATAAAGTAATGCATGAATGCATTTGGAGTCTTAGAAAATCAATAAATGGTATTGGTCAACTAATTTGTTCTTTTTCTTTCCAGCTTTCATAAGAGGTCAATAAAGGTATCAGTGTCTAAACAACTATCCTAAGACTGCCTGCTCAGAGTTTTACTAGACCCAATGTTTACAGTCATTTAGATATAGGTAATCTATGGTTTGCAAAGCATAATACATTTTTAAAAAAAATTATATGAAACACTATCTTTAAAAAGCTTATTTTATAAGTGATAAACTCATGAAGAAATTTGAAAATAATGGCAAAATAATGTAGACTAGAACAATTTAGATAGTTTTAAGGATACAAAAAGAATTTTTTTTAATAACAATGGAAGGTAAGCACTACTCATTTTTATTCCCATTTTACAGATAACAAAATGGAGGCTCAGAGACATTAGTGGTCAGGACTCTAAATCAGGTTTTCCAACTTAAAGTTCAGGACCCTTTCCACTTTGTTATATTGTTTCTTTAACTAAAACACCTATTGCTGTTTTAACTAAAACAAAACAAGAAAGAAGTACCAAATGTTTTCATATGTGCAGTAGAGTTGTGATAAGTGGGGCTGAAATTCAATCAAGGAAGGAGTCTCAAAAGTGGTGAGCTTTGAAGCAAGCTTTAAAGACTATAGTGGATATAATTCATGGAGTAAAGAAGAGGAAGGGTACTCCCTTGAATGCTTCCAGTTTAGCCTCATCACATATGATGTTTACTAATGGTTTTATATAGAGCATTTCATTGAAAGCAAGAGACCAAAGAAGCCATTGGTAGATTGTTTTCCACTTTTATCAATTCTTCTGACAAGTGAAACATACATTTTTACAACCATACTCTATATACCTTGGCTGAATTGCCAAGTAAATAGAAAGAGCTGGTTTTTGAGATGACAGTATAATATAGACAGCCAGGCTAGAGGGCTCTCATTCTAAGATTGAGTGTAAGATCTAATATTAACCAGCTATATCACTGTGGAAAGACTCTGTTACTTCCATATATGTGAATACATACACACACACGTGTGTGTATATCTATATATCTATATCTATATCTATCTATCTATATATCTATATATATATACATACACAGTCACACATATATAATCATATACACATATATACTCACATACATACATATACATATCTAAATATATTTCTTCAATCATTTTCAGTTATGTCTAACACTTCATAACTTCATTTGGAGTTTTCTTGGCAGAGATACTAGAGTGGTTTGCATTTTCCTTTTCTAGCTCATTTTACAGATGAGGAAGCTGAAGTAAATAGAATCAAATAACTTGCCCAGAGTCACACAATAAGGAAATGTCTGAGGCTAGATTTGAACTCAGAAATGTGTGTGTGTGTGTGTGTGTGTGTGTGTGTGTGTGTGTAACATGAAACTCAGTATGGTATAGTGGAAAAGAGGGGGCAAAACAAAAACCCATCTCTGATGTATATTAGCTATATGGACTTGGGCAAGTCATATGACCTCTCAGTATCTAAGCAATTCACTTTAACTATAAGCTGATTAAATGTATTCATCTATGCTAGTAGAAGTTCCTCACTGGTAATTCTCTAGATGGATGAAATCATAGCTCCAATAAAACTGAATAAGCAAATAAATAAATCTACTTTAGTTATTCTTGCTAACCAAGTACTATTCTTAGTTATTTCTACACACATAGACACACTGTCATATATGGATTTTATCATAATGTAATATTCTATATTTTACATAATATTTTATGTTATATATACAAATATTTATATAAATATTCACACAAATATATATTTCTTTTTCACAAATATAAAAGCACACTTTTTTGTTGATGCAATTTCTATATGCAGGAAACACTGTCTCTTATCTTCAAGGTCATACCCAGAGCTGGCATTTGGGCAGGGGTCTGTGTTCTCTTGCTCCTTTTCTCCTGCAAGTTCAGCTAAATTCTTGGCTGACAGTGCCAATCAAGTAGCTCAAATTCTTTGCTGCCTATACCCCACTGTGCAATAATATTTAGATCTTTCCCCAGGACCTTTTCAGGATCCCAAATGATGAGATTATTTTCAAGCCTTTGGCTTTGAAATCTTGCACAGAGAAAAAAAGCCTATAGATCACCAGGGAAGAGAAAAGGAGATATGATAGTGGAGGAGAGCTGTCCAAATGTCCATATTTCCAAATGAAGTTGTTTCTAAATGTGTTATGTGTTCTGAGATCCATCCTTCTTATTTTTGTTAGAGTTGTTACCTTGGATTATCTGAGTTAAAAATTATTCTTCCTATGTCTAATTAAAGTTTTCAAGTGAGATGCAGAATAGAATGTCCATTGTCAAATGTAGTAGAAGCCTTTTGATTCAGAGGTATATATCTGAGGAGTCATGTGGATAGTACTGAGGAGGCAGCTTTAAGGTCCTTCTTCCAAACTGGTTCCTTCCATAGGCATAGATTTCACAGATTGGGTTTATCATTCTTGAAGGTAGAATTGAAGGAAAGTCTTGGTTCTATCAAAGCAGGAGTGCCAGTGATTGGAAGCATGTGAGCTTTTTGACACAAGTAGTAAATAATAGCTTGTGAAGTTAGCTCTTAACTCTTCTTCCTCTCTTTTGTTTTTAGCTGTCAGAATAAACATGTATGGTCATATGTGGAACATATATGGGTCCTGTTCCTCCTTCTCCCTCCCTTCTCATATGCAAAGATATTAGAAACTTTGTCTTTCATGTAATCTTTTTATTTTCCTTAGAGTTGAACTGAGGAACAAATGCTTCTCTTAATTCATTTCTTTAAGCTTCTGGTTGGAAACTAAAAATAAAGTTGTTTCTAGGTTCTGCTCCAACATTTTTCACCTTGCATGGGAAGGGAAGGGAAAGGGAGAGAAAGGGGAAGGAAAAGGGAAGGGGAAGGGGAAGGAAAGAGAAAGGAAAGGGAAAGGGAAATGGAAAGAGAAAGGAAAAGGAAAGGGAAAGCAAACAGACTGTAATTTGACTTCTTTCCTTTATCTTTAGGGGAGGTATGTTGGGAATAGTTTGGGTATTTTCTTCTTTTTCCTCCTTTCCTTGGAATTAATCAGAGGATTGGAGGTTTAACTCTCATGTCCTTTTGTTCTTTTTTATCTCCTCTTTCCCTTCCCCTTCCCTTCCCTCCCTTCCCTTCTCCTCTTCTCCCCTTTTTTTTTCCTCCCCTCTCCTCCTCTCCTTTTTCCTTCCCTCACATTTCCTCTCTCTCATCTCTTTTCTTCTCCCCTTTTCTCTCCTCATTTTCATTTATGTCTCTTCCCCTTCTTTCCATCCATTTCCCCTTCCTTTCTTCCCTTCTTTTCCCCTCTCTTGCCCCCCCTTTCCTCTCCTCCCCTTTCCTCTCCTCTCCCCTCTTCTGCCTCCTCTCTTCCCACCTTCCTTCTCTCCTCTCTCCTCCCATTTCCCTCTCTGCTTTCCTGCCATTTCCTCCTCTCTGCGCTCCTCCCCTCCCTTTTCTCCATTCTCTTTTTCTCCTCTCCTCTTCCTTGCCCATCTCCTCCCTTTCCCTTTCCTCCTTTATCTTATTTTCCCCCTCTCCTGCCCTTCCCCTTCCCTACTCTTCACCTTGTTTCCCTCTCTTTCCTCTCCTTTCCTCTCCTCTCCTCCCTTTTCCTCTCCTTTCTTCTCTTCTCCTCTGCTCTGTTCTTCTGTATTCTCCTCTCCTCTCCTCTCCTCACCTCTTCTTTCCTGTACTCTCTTTTCTTTTCCCATGAGGATTTTCTATACAACATTTTTTCTCATCATTACCTTTGTATTTTCCTCAGGTATTAGCCTGGTGCAAATAGCAGACAATAAATAGTTATTGAACAAACAAAAATCTTTGTGTTTCTTTTATACTAATCAAAGGATATGAAATAAAAGTGAGGGAATTTTTTTTAAATATAATTTGAACTGAATTTTACTGATGGCTGAGAGAGGTATAAGTAGAAAAGGAAGGGTTTCATCAGTCATGCTTCAGAATGGGTTTGATGTGCAAAAAGTTAGCATCTCTTTCTGTAGCAGAAAGAATTGGAAATTGAGTGGATGTCCATCAATTGGGAAATGGCTGAATACGTTATGACATATAAATGTAATGAAATACTATTGTTTTATAAGAAATGATCAGCAGGATGATTTCAGAGAAACCTGGAAAGACTCACATGTACTCATGTGGAGTGAAGTAAGCAGAACCAGGAGAACATTATATATAGAAATAGCAAGATTATGTGATGATTAACTACAATAGACAGAATTTTTTTCCTAATTTCCGCTAACAGGTAGATTGGTGGGTGGGATTTTAAATATAATGATGGATTTGGAACCAGAAGGAACTAAATTTAAATCTTGATCCAGATAATTATTGCCTATATGTCTCTGGACAAGTCTATCAGCTTCAGTTTTTTCATTTATAAAATGAGATAATAATAGAATTTACCTTATAGGCTTGTTGAACTGGAATATACACATATGCACATGTACACACATGTATATACCAACGCACAATATATATCTGTATGTGCATATACACATATATATATACTACATGTATACATTTATATATATAATGTGCATATATACATTGCATATACATATGTATAAATATTTTATATATATAAACATATTCATATATGTATAACACTTCAAAAACTTCAAAGTACTATATAAATAATAATTATTATTGTATCACGACATAGTGAGTAGAGAGTGGTTTCGGAATTAGGAATTACCGCCTCTGCAATTTTCCCTCTGTGCAAACCTAGATGAATCATTTCACCCCTCTGTATCCTATAAAATGAAATGTTTCAAAAAAGTTGCCAAAGTGCCTTGGTCAAAGCAATTTCCTCTTTTAAGAATTTCCTAATACTGATAAAATCATCATTCTCGTCTTTATTCCTATTATTCTCATTCTCAATTTCATTAATACAAGTAGGCTTGTTTGTGGTATACTTTTGGGTACATTCTCTGGTGTGCCAGTGATAGTATCTTTTGCAAATGGTGTACAAATAAATGACCTATGACAGATGGTAGAGTTGATTCTATTTTTTAGATGAAGAAGTAGACACTCCTACAGTTAGAAAAAAAAAGCAAACTGAACACTGAGTATTGAGTACTGATTAGATTTTTCTCTACTTCTTCGTCATATATTCCTTTCCCTTGAGACTATCTCCCCATTCAGGATAGCTTTATTCATAAGGATTTCACTCTAAAAAAATGGCATTCATCTTTATTAGCCTTTGGAAGGGAGACAGTAGCAATAGACTTTAAATTTAGCAGCATTGGACAAGAATAGAAATGTCCTAATCCTGTCTCCTCCTACGGAATGTGAGTTGTGGTCAGAGTAATATGTTTTTGCCTCCTGTGATTTAGATCAAATTTCATGGGCCAGACAGGGCGTAGGAAGCCAGGGCTGGAGCAGTCACTCTCCTTGGTAAACAGGGTCACACCTCTCTTGGATGCTCTTTGGGTCTTGGCTCTACAGAAGCTTTGCTATGGGTCGTCTGTTATCCTGTTCCTTGCTCATTTGCCTTCTATTCATGGGGTTTTAGGATTACTAATATTAGAAGTGGTTGATGGGATAACTCCAGGTGTTCCAGCTGCAAAGGTGTGTAACTCAAAGAAGCTGTTTCAGAGGAACTAACTCTGTACTGAAGTGGATAATTATTTCAGGTCCCCTCCTTATTCACAGGAAAGTGTGATTATCATCTTTAGAGCTGTGGTAGTGAGAGTTGAGTGGATTTGTGGAAGCAATGGTGAACTCCAGCTTCCAATAATAACCTAGGGTAAAAACCATGATACAAGGTCCTTAGGCAAAGACTGTTATTGTAATGAAAAGTGCAGAAAGTACTGGCTATCAGCTATCACCCAGGATCACACAGTTAGAACTGGCATATATCCTAAAGGTCATCTAATCCAACCATCTTATTTTAATAGATGAGGAAACTGAGGATCTGAGAAGTTAGCTTACCTGCTGGAGGTCACATGGATAGTAAGTGATTTGAGCCCAGGACTTTTATTTTAAATCTAGGTATCTTTCTGTTTACTATGCCACTCATCAAATATCTATCTGCCTTCTGATCCAACCCTAATCTCAACACCAATAAAGCATGGGCCTTTGGAAAGAGTACAAGTTCGAGTCAGAGCTTGCATTCAGGTCTTAGCTCTTTGGTTTAATTAAGTGACATTTATTACAAATTTATATTACATAATCTCAACTGAGTACTCACTGCAGCAAGGAAATATTTTTATGCTTCTCTAACCTATTCACTACTCTCTCACCATAGTAGACTTTCATCTTTGCTCAAACCTCTCATGATTCCCCTTTATCTCATCCTTTTAGCTGAGAATCTTGCCTTATTTTTCATGATAAAAGTGAGTCTATTTATCAAGAATTATCACTTCCTTAACAACATCATTCCTTCTATCACTATATCCTTCCTCATCCCTATCTCACATAATGGTCGATACCAAAGCTAACCTCTCTAAATCCACAAGTGACACTATTCTACTTTTTTCCCACTAGAGTGTGCACACTATCATCCATACTTTATTTTTAATCTTCATTTTCTCCCTGTCTTTTGGATATTTCCCATCTGCTTACAAACACATATATGTCCCTTCTCATTCTTTCCTTAGTTCTCGATATTCTGTTTTTCTTTCTCCAAAGTTTCTGATTATATTTTAATCATCAAATTTCATATGCTTCTTTCAATCCTCAACCTTCTTTACCTCTTTATAGCTTTTGATATTATCAATCACTCTCTTTTTTTGTGATTTTCTTTTCTCTGACTTTTTTGGAATATTCCTCTCTCCTGGTTATTCTTCTATTTATCTTACCACTCCTCAAACTTTTACTGGATCTTGATCCAAGTCAGAATTGCTAACAGTAGGTATCCTCCATCCTGGATCCTTTTTTTCTTCTTTTTCCCTTGTATACTATTTAACATGGTGATCACATCAACTCTCATGGATTCAATTATTAACTCTATGCTGATGATTCCCAGATCCCACTAATTCAGTATTAACTCTCTTCCTAACTCTAGTCTCCCTATAGGACATCTTAAACTAAATGTCTCATAGACATTTTACCCAACATGCTCAAAACTGAATCCATTATCTTTGCCTCTAAACCCTACCTTCTTCCTAATTTTTGTTTTTCTGTTAAGAACACTACCAACTTCTCAGTTGGTAGTAGATAGTAGGTGACATCACAAACTAGGTATCACCTTTGACCTTCTCACTATCTACAATAAGCCTTTCCTGATTCCCTTTAATACTAGTTCCTTCCTTTTTTTTATTATCACCAATTTGTTCTGAATATATATGGTTTATATATAGTTATTCGCATGTTGGCATCCCTCCTCCACTAGATTATAAACTTGACTGAGAATAAAGATTCTCTCTCTGTCTCCTTCTTCTTCCTCTCTCTCCCTCTTCCTCTACATATACCTGTATCTATCTATCTACACATATACATATATATGCATATGTGTATGTATTATACATATATACATCCCTTTCCATATTTATATATATATGCCTATATATATATGCCTATATATGTATATATGTAAAGATATTTATATCTTATGTGGCCTCTGGGATATCTTCCTGAGATATCTGATCCTATGAAATCACATAGCTATTAATTCCTTCAAATATTTTATAATTCACTAATCAAAGATTAATATCAAAACAAAGACATCATGAATTATAGAATCTACCCCCACCCTTATTTCAGAAGTTATAGAGTCTACTCTTCTTCCCCCATTTTAGAAATTTGGAAACTGAGGGATAGTAATGCATCCAAGTAGAAAAGCTGGGATTTGAACCCAAATCCTCTCCAAATTTATTGTTCTTTCCTCTGTACCATGCTGCTGCCTGATGTCTAAGACCCTTTTTATCTAATTCTTCCATTATCAATTCAAAAGTATTCATTAATGGCCACATGTATGGGAGGCAATACATCAAGCCCTGGGTTTATTTGTCTGTTTGGAACATAAATATGGATAATTCATGAGTATGGTAATTTCATGAGTTTGGGGAACTTCTGGGAAGGAAACACCCTGCAGATTAGCAACTATTATGATATTTATAGTTTTAGAGAGTTGCTTGGAGAACTTTGAGTTGAGGTGAATTGAACAATGATACATGGCCAATATAGGTGATAGGTAGGACTTAACTCCAGGTCTTCCCATCTTGTTCTGCCTACTTTGCTTAATTTCCAGTAATCTCCATTCTAGCTGTTTGCATTTCAACCTCCCCCTTTATCCTAAGCTGAAAGTTCTACCATTGATCCAAAGTTCTGATTGATAGGTATTCCCCAAATCTCAGGACCAGAACATAAGAGGTCTTTCCAAGATATCTCCATGATCATGTCTCTTTTCCCTCCCTGACCTGCACCTCCATCCCCATCCTCATTAATACCCTTCCAACTCTAAATCTTGGAACAATAATTAAAACAACACTACTTCTCTTTCTGGTAAAGACACATGAATAAATTTCCAAATAGTTCCAATTATTATTATTTCAGACCTTTTTATTCAAAACATGACACTCTAATTCTTACTCTTTTTTATGTGTTATTTTCCCATCAGAAAGTAAGTTCCTTGAGGATTAGGTCTATCTTGCTTGTATTTGTGTCCTCAGTGTTTAGCATAGTGCTAGGCACATAAAAAGTACTTAGTAAATGCTCATTTCTTCTTTTGTCCATACATACAGGTTTTGGAAAAGAAGGCAAAATAGGTCAGAAAATTCCAGGCTCTTCAAATTTCTCCTAAAAACAATCCAGAAAATCACTTTGCTTTGAAAGTAGAACAAAGAAACAAAGAAAAGTTTGGATAAAGTAGTTGTCCTCCTAAGACAATTTGAGAGGAATTCACGAAAGACCCAATCAGCAAGAGGCAGAGGTCTGGCCCAACTGAAGGATAAGAATCTGCAAGCAGACTCTGTTGAATCAATAAATAAGAAGAGGATGATGAAGAACCATCTGTTGTGGCAGAATACCTGGCCTAGCTGTGCTAACCAGAAAGAACAATTGGGGGGAGGAGGGCAATGAACCATCCAAGAGAAGTATAAAAAGAAAATTGGGCAAGTGGAAGCTAATGGCATTATTTTTTAAACTTTATTTTACTTTTAATTTGTAGAATAAAAAAAGCATTTCCATACAATAGTATAATCTTAAGAGGTGATTATACATGCAACTGCAAATCAAATCTATTATGTACAAATTGCTATTCCTTTTAAATACATAATACATTTACTATGTGAATTTATTTTTCTTCCTTCCCCCCACCTTAGAGATGGTTATCTTTTGATACAATTAAGTATATATCTATATCTATATTCTATAAGTACTATTTTTATTTATCAGTTCTTTGTCTGGATGTGGATAACATTTTTCTTTATATTTCCTTTATTGTTAATTTGGGTATTTATAATAGACAAAATGATATTCATTTAAAATTGTTTTTAAAACAATATCACTATAACTGTAAACAATATTCATAAACAACATTTCATCATTTTGTATGTTTTTCCATGCCTTTCTAAGATGAGCTCATCATTTCTTCTAGCACAGTAGTATCCCATTACATTCATATGCAACAATTTGTTCAGCTATTCCTCGATTAATGAGGATCCCTGCAACTTCCAATTCTTTGTCACTGCAAAGAGAGTCACAATAAACATCCCAATAACATTTAAAATCATAATTACTATTTGTGAATTTCCCTCCAACTTATTTTCAATTACTATTTTCTTTCTCAGCCTCTCTTTTTACCCTATCCCTGTTTCATTATATTATCCTCCATTCTTTCACCTCCTTCTTCATCCACTTCTCCAAGTGTCCTCCATTCCCCTCAAATCTCAACCCACATACTTCTTCAAAAATTGCTCTTCTATCTAATTATACTAGAAGACACAAAGAAATAATAAAACAAAATCAAAAGAATAAAATAGAGGAGAATGTGAGCATCTTATTAGAAAAATAAAGTGATTTAAAGAACAGATCAAAAAGAGACAACATAAGAATGAAACATTGTACAGTATTACAAGAAATTATTAAGGAAAAGTGCCCTGAAGTTCTAAAATGAGCCAGTAAAATAGAAATACAAAAATCCCAACAATCACCAGAAAGAGATTGCCAGATGAAACTTAAAGGATATCATAACAAAGTTTCAAAACTCCCACGTTAAGCAGAAAATACTACAAGCAACAAGTTAAAACAACAATAACAATAACAAATTACAATTTTGGAACTACAAAGTAACATATGATCTAGAAGCTTCATACCAAAAGATGATTGGCTTGGGATATTATATTTTGAAAAGCAAAAGAACTGGGATTATGACCAAAAATAACTTACCTGGAAAAGGTGAGTATAATGCTGGAAAAAAAACTTTTAATGAACTGAAAGGTTTTAGGTATTTGTGACAAAAACTCCAGAATTCAACGGAAAATTAAAAAAAAAAAATAAGATCCAGGAGATAAATTAGGTAAATATGTAAGACCAATTATAAGGAATTGATTAAGATCAAATTCTTTGTGTCTTATAAGTGAAAAAAAAACCCACAATAATTTTAGCAACATAGTAGGATATAAAATAAATCTACATATCATCATTTTTACATATCAACAACAAAACCATGAAATAAAAGATAGTAAGAAATATCCCATTTAAAATAATTAGATGTGGCAGCAGCTAGATGGTGCAGTGGATAGAGCACCATCCCTGAAGTCAGGAGTACCTGAGTTCAAATCTGATATCAGACACTTAACACTTCTTAGCTGTGTGACTCTGGGCAAATTGCTTAATCCCAATTGCCTCAGCAAAAAATAAAATAAAATAACTATATGTGGTAGAAAAAAATCTGAGAGTATACCTGTTAAACAAATCCAGAAACTACATGAACATAATTATAAAACATTCTTTATATAAGTAAAGTCAAATTTAAAGAATTAAGTAAAAAAAAAATTAAAGATAAATAAATGACAAATTGGAAAAGGAACATTTATAAAGCACCTACTATTTGCCATATTATGAGTTAAAAACTTTGTAAATATCATCTCTATCCATAAATTAAAGATAAGCTCAGAGGAAAGGTATTAGCAATAAGATGGATAAGTTAAGGCTTCTTTTAAAAGGTAGAATTTTAGGAGAGATTTCAAGGGAGCTAGGGAAAACAAAAGACATAGATGAGAAGAGGAAGAATAATAGGCCTGAAGTACATCAATCAAAAGAGTATAGAACCAGATTGGGAAATAAAGTGGAAAAAGATACAGAGGATAACTACCAGGAGAGAGGGGAAGGATGGAAGTTATACTCACAGTATACAAGCATCTGGAACATATCATAGATTATTCTGGTTCTGAATAAAAATTTTTTTTCACATTATATTTTTAATTTTTGGAATAAAACATCTCATAACATTGCATAATTTTAAAATATGATTTACATAAAACTGTAAATCTATTATATATAACTTGCTATTCCTTATAAATCTATAATAGTTATCATGTAAATTTTTTCTTCTCTCCCCCACCCTAGAAATGTCTACCCTTAGATGCAAATAGGTATATGTATGTAAAATTATTGTGTACAAATTTCTATTTGTCAGTTTTTCTCTGGATGCAGATAGCATCTTTCTATGTCCTATACAGTTAATTTGGAAATTTTGATAATCAAAATGACTTATTTACTTAATGACATTCTTAAAATAATATTACTATTACTATATACAGTAATTGTAAAACAATAAATTGAGATTTATCACTGTTATCAGTTATCACTGTTATCAATATCATCTAAGATGATACTAAGATGATCTAAGATACTGCTTACATAATTTTCACATGTTATAATAGCAATAATAATAATAGCAATTATAATAAAAGCAATTATAATATGTTTGTCTAGTTAAATGCATTCAGTCAAAATATTGTACATAAAGAAAGAAGTGGAAAGAACTCTAAACTTGGAATCACAGGGCTTGAATTCCAATTCTCACTCTGCCACTTACCTTGGAGCAGAAATTTCTAACCCTTTTTATGTATGTCTCCTCAGCTGTAAAAGAAGAGGTTTGAACTAGAGGATCTCTAAGGTTGCTTCTAAGTTTTATATCAATGAAGCTAATATTTCTTTTCTTAAGGGTCAAAATATAGTAAAACCATTCTCCATTAGGTATTCCGACATGATAGAATAATTTAAGATAGAGAAAATCTGCCAATCTTTGATGGCAATCTCTTGAGTATTCCATCATGTTTTCACCATTGACCCAATTTGATGATTCTGGAATAGATCTCAGTTAATTCACAAGAGCAAAAATCAGGAGATTTATTGTTTTGTAGATCACATGTTGTATCATCTATGAAAGAATGTTTCTGGGGTCCCATGTGACAAGAATATTCACTTAGCATGAACAAAAAAATAAAAGCCCCAGCTGTTTTGCATTTGACTCCACCAACTCCAACCATAAAAGAACTTTTTTTGGTATCATTTTTGTTTGAGAGCTAAGCTTCAAATCCAATAAACAAAGGAGGCTAGGAAGAAAAAAAAATCCTGCTAGAAGCTCCTTGAGGTCCCAGATCTCCCATTTCTTTTTACTTTTTCTTTTTTCAACCAATTCACTTTATCCTGTGGCATGATATATTTTAAAAAGTTGTCATTGTGATTTGAGGAATAGAAAACCTTTAGTTTTTGAGTGAAGTTTTTAGCAAATAGAAGAATGAAGAGAGCAATCTGAAATACTTTAGTATCTTGAAATGTACAAGTTTCATTAGAACAGCAACTCTGACCTCAGTATCCCTACTTTCTGAATTCCTTTTCCATCTGTCTTTTATGAAGAGGCATCTTTAATGCTTAAACATAATACCACATGGCATTAGCCACTCAGTTCTGGCACTAGCATATAGCTATCATTACTTTTAAGAAAGGAGGGAGGAGGGAGGATATGCTCAGCCTGGAGGACCTCACCTGTGGAATTGATGAGTGGAGGAAAGTCAGAAGTAGGTCAATTGGCAATTTTAACTAATTATTCTTTAAAATAGAGGTATTAAACTCTGTTTTTTATGTTGGGAAGGACTGTAAGAATGTTTATCATTCAATAAATTCAGACATTGAAGGGAAAACCCTGGTCAGCCTGCCCTAGTAATATTTCTTTTGTGTATTATACATATTGTAGCTTTAGTCCTTGTTTATGTATTTCTAGTAGTGAAAACTAAGTCTAAGGGAATGGCAATGGTGTCATTCTAATTATCTCATGACTTTGCAGTGGATCCCAGAATTTCCTAACTATGTTGAGGCCAGGAAGATGTTGAGTGTCTGGAGAACATTAAGAAACAGGCTTCTTATTTTTCATTAACTGGAACTAGAGCATCAATCTCAGTCTATATTGGTCATTGTAAGATAATAGGGAAATAGACTGTTTTCATAATACAAAAAATATCTTGATCTTTTGACAACTAGCTAGATCCTAGGTGTAGCCTATATGATATTTTTAAGTAATGAATAACTTAGTACTTGAGTGGTGGGATAGAATCAAAAAAACTCTAACTATATCAAGAGAATTGGAAAAGAAAAGATGGTGGGTCCTTTTTAGCAAGTGGATTAAAATAGTTTGCCAAAATTCACTATGAATAAGATACACTGCTGATGGAAAAGCATGATCAAAACCCCTAAACCCTAAAGTGGATGCTAAGTTGATGCTAGTGTAATGTAAGCCTTGATATATACATATATATGTGTGTGCATGTGAGTGTGTGTATATATATAAAAGACAAATGGGATATATATATAGAGATAGATAGATAGATATAGATATATCTATATCTATATCTATCTATCTATCTATCTATCTATCTATCTATCTATCTATCTATCTATATCCCAGACAACAATACACTTATTTCTTGATTCTTTCTGTTATTGTCATTGCAGTCTCAACTCCAAAGAAGAATGTTGTTTACAGCAGTAGAATATATGCAACAGGAGGACCAGGTAATTCCCTAATGAACAATGAGCTTGATTCTCACCTTTTCTTATTTTATTCTTCTTGATTTCTTACCTTTTTTTATCATAAGGAGGAAGCTTAGGGGAGTAAAGTATTAGATATAAGATGGAGAGATAGGAATTTGAATGCCATCTTTTATATTTCACCAATTGTTCAGCAATTACATAGGTGGGTCACTCAAACTCTTTGAGCTTTATTTTCCTCATCTGTAAAATGTCAATAATAATTCCTATAGTTAACTTCCTGATAAATATTTTAAGAGGCTTAAACAAAATGATGAATATATATATATATATACATATATATATATATAATTTTAAAGTCATACATACATGTCATTTACTATGAAAACAACATTTCCCTATACTTTCCTCCATTCTTCCTCTTTTCTAGGATAATAATTCTAGGATTATCCTAGACAGAGAAAATACACGTTTGCCATCAGCTTGTATTACATTAGGAATAGTGCATATGAAAAAGGGTAGACTTATGAGTAAGTAAATATTCTTTTTAATATTGATATCCAATTGCTTGCAAAACCAAAACCCTTTCAAGATAGTTGTCTATTGTCTCTCTCTTCAATATCTGATCCAAAATTCAGAAGCCAGTGAAAGAAAGTTAAACAGAAATTCAGTGTTTTATCATAGAGAGCAAAATGTCTGGCTTCTTATGAAATAGGAAATAGACTTAGAAATTTAAAACAGGATTGGATCAGAGAGTCCTACAGAAAGGTTAGTGATTTTTATGGTTCATAGAATATTATAGATTTAGAATTTAAATGGACTTTGGCAGTCATCCAGTCCCCTACATTCATAATATTTTATTTTTTGTCAATTACATATAAAGATAGTTTTCAATATTTATTTTTAAAGATACTGAATTCTAAATTTTTCCAAGTGTTTTGAATATATTTGGGTATTTCTGTATGTGTATGTGTATGTGTGTGTGTGTGTGTGTGTGTGTGTGTGTGTGTGTGTATACATATATATATATACATATATATATATATATATATATATATATATATACATACATATATTTATTTATCATGGATCCCACTGAAAATCTGTGAAGATTATAAATTCCTCAGAATATTTTTAAATGCATAAAATTATGTACATAAGATGGACAATTTTATTTAAAAATAGTTATCAAAATATTTATTTTTTTAAAAAAAGGTCAAGGACACTAAGTTAAGAATCTCTGATTTAGTTAAATCTTCTCACTTTACTGATAAACACATTTGGGTCAGAGAAATGAAATGGGCCTAGGACCACATCAATAGTAAGTGACATATTTTGGATTCAAAGTCAGGTCCTTTGATTCCAAATTCAACATTTGCACTGTTATATGTCTCTAAGATCCTTTATAGCTCTGTATCTGTTAACCAAAGAGATATTAATCTTGAATTTTTAGCTAATAGAATGCAATCTCTATGAGGGCGCGAACTTTTCATTTCATCTCAATGCCCAGAGCAAAGGAGGTACTTTAGAAAAATTTCATTGATAGGAACACAATACTCTAAGCAATTGTAGAGTTTTGGGGAGATATTTCAAGCCTCTCACAATACCCAGACCACTTAACCCATAACATTACTCAATCAGTTCATTTCTCATCGGGAAGGAAATAAAATCAGATTCTTTGATTTACCATTGTTTGACACTTTTAATGCCTCTTTTGGCAGCAATCCCACTGTCTTTTCTTTATAGTCATGTATTTAAGAGCTTGAGCAATTGAGTGATATTTGAAAATACTTGAAGTTGGTGAAGTTCTTTCTGCAGAGAATAATTTTATTTTCCAGCATAAGACGTCACTTAGACTATATTCTTTTAGGATCCAAATTTAACTCAGTGGTTTTGCAAGAAATAAATCATCTTCTGATAACCCCACCTTTGGGACAGCACTTAGGTCACAACACTTAAGATTTTTTTTCAAAGCTTTATTACATGTTTTGGTAGCAGATGTCAAGTAGACTGACTATTGCAATGTATAAAGCATGACATATGACTTCCATTTGGATAAAGTATTGTAGAATGCTATCTTTTTCTGTAAACAACTAGACCAAAAAAAGCAAAGCCCCCTCAAAAAAACTTCACCACCACCTTCTCCCAAAACTCCAGGTTGTCAAAACTTTGAGAGAAAAATGAACTGATAGAAAAAATGGTAACAGGTCCTCAATGAAAAGAAAAATTAAACAGAAAAAAATCTCAAGACCACTGAGAAAGATGGAGTTCTTTTTTTTTTTTTTCTTTAGCCATAAGAATGAACATTCAGTTATCTTTCCCTTAGGACTTTAAAATGCACTGAGCTACATGGAAATTTTTAAGAGGGGTGTTGACCTGTTGTTTGTTCTCCAGAAAAAAAAAATATTAGGTTGAAAAAGGAATTCAAATCTGTGTTGAAGAAAGAACTCTTGAAGAAATTGAGGAAGTTTGGTCTGTAGAAATGAAGCTTTGGGTGAAGGCAGGGTAATAAAATTTACAGACAAATATCTGTGGGGGAGAAATTGGACAAGGAAGAATATTGGATTGAATACCTAATAAGTGGAATAGATCAGTAGTTTGAATGCTACTTCAGACACTTAATAGCTTGGTGATCTTGATCAAATTACCTTACCTTGAAGTTTGCAGTAACCTGACAAGGTTATAATTAGGATCAAATTGGATATATATGTAAAGTAAGATCAAGCTGTTTAAGCATTAGAAGTTGACTATGTTTGTTTGTTTTTTAATGTGATTATCAATTTATTGGGATAGACCAAAGTAAGAATTATGTTGTTGCTATTGTTGTTTTGCTTTTAATTGGGATTAGCTAAGCTTGAATCTATTTGAAGACATAATAATAACAAGGAGGAGGAGGAAAAGGAGAATAGCAAAGGAAGAGAATAAACATTTACATAATGCCTACTATGTACTAGGCACTATATTAAGTGTTTTTTATAAAAATTATCTCATTTGATAAAGTCAATACTATAACTAGCATTTATGTTGTACCTTCAATGTGCCAGATTTGATTTTTCAAAGAATCCTGCTATTATTTTATAGAAGAAGAAACCATGAGTAAGTGACTCGTCCAAACTCATACAGCTAATAATTCCTGAGGTCAGTTTTTACCTTAGGTTTTCCTGACTCCAAGTCAAGTGTTCTATCTACTGTACCACCACTACAAGATTGGAAAAAGCCAAAGGAAAGAAAAGGTTAAAGATTTGAATTAGGGACAGCTAGTTGGTGTAGTGGATAGAGCACAAGCCCTGAAGTCAGGAGGACATGAATTCAAATCTGATCTCACCCACACTTAACACTTTCTGTCTATGTGACCCTGGGCAAGTCACTTAATCCCAGTTGCTTCAGGGGAAAAAAATTAGTAAGCATGAGGGGATGGGATTAAGATAAAAGAATATGGATTAGCCTTGACCAGAAGCAGAAACATCTCATTCTTTAAAATAAGAGAATAAAGGAAGAATAAATGAAGTTGTTTTAACCCAGCACTGTGTGGAGTCAAAGGACATGTGTTTGAATTCTTTTTCTTACTACCACCTATTGTTTACTGTATTAACTTAAACAAGTCAATAAAACTCTTTGGACTGCAGTTTTCTTATTTGTAAAATGAGAATATTTTCATTAGAATGAGTCCTGGACTCCTAAGATTATAGCTCAGGACCAGAATTCTGTACTTAGACTTGGAGTTTGAGGATTCTAGAATAATGTAACTGAATCAGGAAAGAAAAACAGGGATAACAGAGGTGAAGAGAAGGAAGAAGGTACACAGAATTTCAACCATGACAAGGGAACACAAGATACAAGGTCTTAGGATGAGGAGTGGGGAAATTGTGCTATTCTCTACATTAGGACTGAGCAGAGAGATTCTTATAGAGTAAAGAGGGAGAGGGGCTGTGATCTTATCCTAACCCATCTTTGAGTTGGCTCATTTACATATCAGAACCATCTTAAAGTTGGCTTCATTGTGTATCAGGCTTATGTGAGCCACCTGATCCTTGGAAGGAGTCACATAGAAGAATAGGGGAATAATAATTTAAGACTTGCTTCTTTAAATGGCCATTAGGCCATATAGCCTAAATAACTCCCTTATTTACTTAATAGGATTACTTAACAATAAGACTGAATTAATTTATCTCTAAAATTGACATTCTAAATCCTAGGCTTTTGAGAATGAACTTTTTTCACTGATCCCACTTGGAAACTGATCCCACTGATTCACTTGAAAAGAGAATGCAGTATTCATCTAAGAATGCATGATTTAGAGTTACAGATTTTGACTTTAACATCTGATTTTGTTGCTTACTACCTGGGTGAGGCTTGGCAAGTGATCCCCATTTCCTCATCTGTAAAATGGAATAGAGGAACTCTGAGGTCCCTTTTAATTTCAGATCTATAAACCTATTGATGTGGTAGGATAGCAATACCTAGTTCAAAATAAACACATGAAAAATTCACAATGGCCATTCTCTTTGGCAAAAGCTAGATTTATTTAGGGGAAAGCATTAAAGACAAAATAAAGGGATACAATAGACACCAGGGATGTTAATATGAAAATGAGAGTTGGGAGAGCATATAGTTAGAAAGGAAAAAGACAAATTCCTGAGAACTCACAATTAACAAGAGAAAGGAAATAATCTGTGAGATGGAAGTAAACCATTGTCTGACAGGTTAGACTGACCAGAGTTAGCTAGGATATGGAAAATGGTGCCATTAGAAGGAAGGCACTATGAAGGAAAGCGAGTACCTCATAGTGGGCATAGTCCTGAAGAGAATTTAGCAAAGGGCTTCAATTTAAGCAGATCTTTTAGAGAAGAAATTTACCTGTAGGGGTTTCTCTCAGTGAGACCAGAGAAGTAAAGACAACTCAAAGAGAGGAGTCAGGAGCTGAATAAAATGTACCTGGCTAGAGATATGCTAATCAATATTCCAAAAGATTATTTGAAGATACTCAGGTTGGGGGATGGACACTAGGGGTTGCTAAAAAGTTCCTTCCTAGTTAGTCTGGGGATTATCTCATAATAGCTTCTTCCTGACAGAAGAAAAGAGTCATATCATTATGACTGATGATGTTTGAGTCTCCTCAATTCTTGATGGTGATGAGATTAGTGGCAATAATTGGTTTAACCAATAGAATTGGTTAAAATACCCTTTTAATTGGCTGCAGGTTTAAAATGAAAGAATTCACTTATTCCCAAATTATTAATTGCAAAATGAAAGTTTATTGTTGGATAGAAACCAGTTTGCTAAGAGACTGACTTCTAGAGTAGCAAAGACCGATTAGAGAAATGGAATCTTATGCTGAGAGAATTCTTTCTCAGTGGGCAGAGTCCTAGCAACTGAACAAGCTACTTTTGGCCTTCTGTAAGGAGCTGAACTGAAAAAAGCCTGCTATATGAGGATCCTGTTGGGAGGCTGGGAAAGCCTGAGCTGATCAGACCAGTATTTCTCAATTGAATGAGAATTTAGAATTTCAAAAAGAGCTTCGGGAGTTGATTTGCCTTTGCATAATATTGCTTCTCTTATCCTGGGAAGATGGGCCTTCTCTAGACTCCTCGGAGCCTGGGAGATCCTGATCTCTGAGATCAGAAAGGGAATACAACACAGTTTAGTGATAATCTTAAAGGGAACACAGCTTCAGTAAAGGGAACAGTTTCCCTCCCTCTTCATGAACTTTAGTACCTTCTTGAAATAATCCATAGCTGTCATCTCTTGACATTTGTTTTTGAGCAACTGAGGGTTTCTTGGTAGCTCCTATATTGATTGAAATCATTATACCACACAGCTCAAAAGAAGTTCTTTGGAAAAAATATCACTTTCTTTTATGGGAAATCCAATTTTAAGTCTAAGTATCTTGATCCTTTGAAGCCTATTAGAGTCTTGTTATCTGAGAAGGTTTAAAAAAATTTATAAATTTGAATTAAAATACTTTTAATCCCTCTCTCTAAGATTCTCATAGTACAAAAGGGTTATTTTTAATATAGAATTTTCCCAGTGTTGCTATATAGCAACCAGACTTGGAATACCATTGTCATTTAATAACTAAAATGTGAATCACATAGAGAGTAATAGAAGCTGAAGATGAGTGTGAACAGGCTAAGGCCAATGAGGAAAGAATGAGGAATTTTGAAGGACAGGAGTAAAGGATTGTGTGGATTGTTATATAACTATATAAAGGAAAGAGAAGATAGCTAGTCATGTTTTGAGTTTAAGGGATGACAAGTGACTAGTGGTTTGTGTGATGTATTTAAAACTCATATGAGATATTCCTTTTTGGAATGAGTTCCTTAAGGGTAGGCTTTTCCGTTTGTATACCCAGGGTTTAGCGTAGTTCTTTGCATATTCCAGCCCAAGCTTCATTTGGTCATTGTCTGAACTCTGATGGCTCTGATGGTCCTTAGTGAACCAGAAAACCCTGATGGTCTTTCCCTTTTAGTTTGATTTTTTTTATAAGTAAAAGAGGTCATTCCTTGCCTTATTTCTTACCTAGCTTTAATCTTTGAATGAGTATTGCCTCAGACAAACTGAGACCTGGGAAAGCTCATAGTTTAAAAAGGCCCTCTCCCTTTGTCTTGAGCTATATTTTTCCACTGGTTTCTGGAGAAGAAAGTGAGACTGGTGACTTTGTACAAATCTCTCTCATTTAAATCCAACTCACAAGTCATAGTGTCCCTGACATCATGATCCCCTTCAAAAACAAAGGACAAACAACAACACTTATTTATTTATTCTTTGGAAACCTACTGGTTTCAAAAGAAATCAAAAAAGGTCCCTAGCATATTGGGTTAACTCCTTATGATGAACTTTTGGAAGTATGTAGACAAGTATGTAGATGGGCAGGTATAGATGAAATATTATAGACATCATTGACAGACACTCTCAAATTATGAGTAAATTAGAATTAGCAATGGTTTTTAAATACACAAGTAGAAATCACTACAATGGACTGCTGTAATATTCCCTTTTCCATAGAAAGTCAGTCATATTGCGTGTCTACCTTACCATATTTGTACCATATTGACTTCAGGTGAAGTCAACTTAAAATGAAAGTCAGCTTTAATTAAGAAAAATTTATGAAAGGAAGAAGGTGTGGATGAGGGAATAGTGATTAATGATTGGGAGTAATAACATATGAGAGGAAGAAAAGAAACTAATATTTATTAATCACCTATTATGTGCCATACCCTGTGTTAAGTACTTTATAAATATTATCTTACTTAAGCCTCCAGTCACCCTGGGAGATATGCACAATTATTCTCCTCATTTAATAGTTGAGGACATTGAGAGAGAAAAAAGTTAAATGTCTATGTCAAATACAGCTAGGAAATGTCTAATATGGATTTGAATGTAAATCTCTCTGACTCTAGGCACAGTTCTATGTACAGTGCATCATGGATTTATCATATTTATAGTCAACGTGAATTGATTAAGAACTATGTGTCAGAATTTGTGCTTAGAGCTAAGAATATAAAATAAGCAGAAAGAAAACAGTACCTGTGCTCAAGGAAATTATGTTCTAATGGGGAAACACAATTCATAAGAAGTTAAAAGTGGAGGGAGTAGGTAGAACCATAGTAGAGATGGTCTGGAGTGGAGGCCTGAGAAGAATGAAGTCTTGGCTGGTGTGGGCACTTTCCTTCAAAGGGAGTTTCTTGGAAAACCAGGCCAAAAAAAATGGCCATGAAGGTAGATTGTACTTCCAATATATGGAAGATAGGAAGGAGGTGCATTTATAGCGTGAAGAGGGAATTCTGGCATAATAGAGAAAGTTGTGAAACATGAGGAGTGAAAGTGAGAAAGGAATGTGTAGTCCTGTATAATTATGTCTTTTTAAAAAATGCCAACTGATTGAAACTATTCTTCTATTTCTTATATCCTTGAATCATTGACCATCTATTAGATTGCCCACTCAAAGCAACTCTAATTTACCATACCCTAGAGCAGCTTGCCCTGGAGATTTTGATTAAGATAATAATGGACCATAATTCATTAAGTATTTAATTAAAGCTTATAGAATGAATGAATCATCACCTAAGGTTCTTAGGTTGTAGGTAAGGTGGCTGTTTTCTTAAATTCAAGAAGAGGGAATTTAAAAAATAGGAACTGGATCTGTGATTCCATTACTAAAGGAAAATTCTATCTACCACTGTAGGGAAGCATCTTCTCTGTAATCGATAGCTTAGAGACTTGCCTATGATACTGAGAGACTTACTAAGTGTCACATGATTGGGATGTGTCAGAGACAGGACTTGAAGCCAAGTTTCCCAAACTTCAAATCTAGCTATATCTATTATATCATGTAACCTATCAAAAATTTCTTAATCTTAATGAAGCAAAACCAAGCAGGAAAATGCCAAGACCTTGATTTTATACAAAGCAAACTGCTCCATACAACAGGTTCTGACTTCCCTCTGTAAGAGAATTGAGAAGCTTGGATGGTGATCCACCTTCTCAGCTGTTGGGATTCTTAGCATAGTCTACTATTTTTCTTCTTGGTTTGGAACAGTTGATTGCTGGTTGGGATGTGGAAGAGGTTATAATTGTTAGGATTTCAAATTCTATGATAATCACCATCCTTTATAGGAGTCAATCTTTTAAAAATAATGAGTAGACATTTTTTGCATTGTGTTTTAGCCCCTGAAGGATTTGAACAAATAAATTGATATTTGGTTCAGTTTGTGGTAGGGTTCCAGCAGGGCAAAACCACTGGGCTCTTAAAAAACACACTAAAGGTTTTCTAAAATTCCCATTCTTAATGATCTGCCTGCTTCACTCTTGTTTTGAAAACATCTGGTGGTTTTCAGTGGAGGGACACTTCTCTCCTAAAAAATAAAAACTGAATTTAAAAGGAACATTCATCAGCTTGAAATTTACACTAAAATAATTATTCTCTGTTCTTGTCATCTTAAGACATTATTTAAAAAGAATTATACATTTAATACAAGATGGGCCATCCAGTACCTTCATTTGTAGCCAAGAAAGAGACCAAGAAAGGTTAACTTCCTTATCATCACATAGATGGTAAATGGCAAAGGATGGATTTGAATTTACATCCCCCTTAATACCAAAGTCAGCATGCTGCCTTTGTATCATATTTATATCATCACTTAAATAGGAAGGCAATAAGATGTATTTAAAAGAACCAGGGCTAGGAAAATGAGATAGGGTTTACTAGATGTTCATTCCCTTCCCCAAAATAAAAGAGATTTTTGAGTTACTAAGAACTGCTGAGATGAGGAATGTAGGAAGCAAGATGGTAGGAGGACCTTTATTTAGATATGAAAAAACAGGAAAGATCAGTCTTTAGGACTACAGAATGAAAATTGCTCATATTTTGTAACATTTTAAGGCATACAAACTATTAGTGTCTCTTCTTTACTTTTTTGATAGACCTATGATTTCATTAATGTAAGTAAACTGCATCTCCTGATTCAGATAAGAAAGTTTAGGGTCTTAGGAAATTGCCTCATATACTGAGAAATTAATTGACTTTGGGGTCACACAGCTAGTATATATTCAAGGCAAAATTTGGAATCATCTTACTGACCCCCAGATCTTTCTGTCTTGTATGCACTAGATTGCTATTAATCCTCTTTCATTTTATGTAGAACTAAACCATGGAGAGGTTAGATGATTTGTCAAGTTCACATAATCAGTAAGTTCCAGAGCAAGGATTTTGAACTGTCTCTTGATTCCAGTGACATTGCTCTTTCCAGTGTACCAAATTAGAGGTAAGTAGGAGGGGAGAAGAGGAAAAAGTGTAGTACAACACTTATCTCAGAAGTTGGGGATCTGATTCCTCAATCTGGAAATTTTTTGGCTCTCCCTTCATATCAGAGAAGAAGAATGATTTTTTTTTTGCTTTTTTTCATATAGAGCATTTACTGTGCAGTATTTAATCATAATCTTTGTATTGTCTTTTGGCTTTCAAGTGTCATCTGCAGCTTCTTCAAAACTCAAAAAAATATATAATTTAATTTCTTATGCCAACCTGTGACAGTGTAACTGTGATGGGGAAATTCACTATATAGAAATATAATTATACTTCCTTGGAATCAAGAATATCAGAGTTTGAGGGTAAGTGAAGATGGCAGAGAAAAGGTTGGAGCTCTTCCCCAAGACCACCAAACACCTTTAAATAATGCCACAAAATAATTCCTAGAGCTGCAGAATTCACAAAAGGATAGGGTAAAAGAATTTTCCAGCCAAAGGGTAACTTGGAAGGTCAGCAAAAAGTCTATCACTGGGTAAGAGTGGAGCACAGTCCTGCATAGGCTTCAATAATGCAGACTAGATCCCTGCAGACCCAGTTCTTGGGAGTCAATGAAGCAGCAGCAGTAGCATGTGCTTCTCAAACTCTCAGTTCACAAACACTAAAGGGATTGAACAAGTGATCTGAAGAAGTGGTCCCTTTGCTGGGGCAGGACTTTATTGCTTTGTTACTCAGATCTGGGTTGCAGTCTGGGGTGGCAGTCCCAGAGCAAGGAGGAGTACTACACTAGAACTTACAGTCCCCATGGAATCCTATCCTTTTGTGAATTCTGCAGCTCTAGGAATTATTTTGTGGCATTATTTAAAGGTGTTTGGTGGTCTTGGGGAAGAGCTCCAACCTTTTCTCTGCCATCTTCACTTACCCTCAAACTCTGATATTCTTGATTCCAAGAAAGTATAATTATATTTCTATACCTTACCTTACAGTTCCAACATAAAAATAAGTTGCTTGTGGTCATTCATCGACCAGAACATAGACCAGGAGAGTAGTAAATACCTCTCTTTTGATCATACCATCTTAGAAGAATGAAACATTACAGGCCCCTAAAAGTAACTCTGAAAACAACTGCATAAAACAATTGAAGCTTTAGACAGTACATTCTTTACACTAGAAGCATAGCCCCACTTAAATAAAAAAATTAATGTCAAGAAATAGACTGGAAAAATGGACAAACAACAGAAAAAGATTCTGACAATAGCAACTTACTATGGCAACAAGGAAGATCAAAACCTACACTTGGAAGAAGATAAAGTGAAAGCTACATTTAAAGTATCCAAAAATATGAATTTTTGGTCAGAACCTGGAAAATCTCAAAAAAAATTTGAAAATCAAGTAAGAGAGGTAGAAGAAAAATTGGAAAGAGAAATTAGAGTGGGAAAATAGTTAACAGCTTGGTAATGGAAAAATATAAAAATATTTTTTAAAAATAACACCTTAAAAACAAGAATAGGTCAAATGGTTAAAGAGATAGGAAAAGGGTAATGCATAGAAGAATGCCCTACTAAGTGAATTGATCAAATAAAAAAGGAGGCACAAAACTCAATGAAGGAAATAATTCCTTAAAAAGTAGAATTGAACAAATGGAAGCTAATGAGTTTGTAAGAAATCAACAAACAACAAAACAAAGCCAAAAGAATAGAGAGAAAATAAAAGCCAATGTGAAATAGAAAAAAAAACTGACCTGGAAATAGATCCAAGAAAGAAAAAATTTTAAATTATTGAATTATAAGAAAACTATAATAAAAAAGAGCCTAGACATCATCTTTCAAGAAATTATTGATTGAAATTGTCCTGATATTCTACAACCAGAGAATAAAATAAAAACTGAAAGAATCCACCAATCACCTAAAAGAAAACCAAGTTTCAAATGCAAACTAACTTGGCACAAAGAGAATAAGACCTCCTGTAGATGGATGTTCTTTATTAACAAAAAGAGATTAACCACACCTCCTATCAAATCTTTTTCCTCCAAAGTCTCTCTACATCTCCACATTCACTTTTTAATCATTATATTTTTATTAAACACATTATATATCCCACCCATCTTTTCCCACTACTAAAAAAATGAAACCAAAAAATGTTTGTAACAAATACGAATAGTCAAACAAACAAATTTCCATGTTGACTACATTCAAAAATGTCTTATTTTTCTTTTCTTTTTAAATGTATTTATTTAGAACTTAAACACAAAAAAGTAGAAAAAGAAAGACAAAAAAAGAAAAAAATGTCTCTTGTGCCCATTAGAACATCAGCAGATCATGATAATTCAAAATATGCAACAATAAATTTCCATTTCAAGGAAGCACATATAATAATAGAAGATATTATATTAACAATAAATTTCCATTTCAAGGAAGCATATAT
The DNA here is from genome assembly GCF_016432865.1 of Antechinus flavipes. Classification (NCBI taxonomy): domain Eukaryota; kingdom Metazoa; phylum Chordata; class Mammalia; order Dasyuromorphia; family Dasyuridae; genus Antechinus; species Antechinus flavipes. Next base: position 270,984,804 of record NC_067399.1, read on the forward strand.
AATAATAGAAGACATTATATTCATGGCTGTCCATGTTTTCTTTGCTTCCTAGTAGATTTTCTTTTGTTATCTGCTGTGCACTCTGACCCAATCTTTCTTTTTAGACTTCCCAGTTATTAATGTCAATCTTAGATAAATAGCCTACATTTCCACATAAAATCATAAATAATTTGTCCATGTTGAATCTCTTGTAATTAGTCTTTGATGTTGACTCTTATATGTTAACTGTTCTATTGAGTTTTAGTTTGTTTGAGATAAAATCCTGAAAATCTGAAAGTTCATTGAATGTTCATTTTTTTCATACAATATCATAATTAATTTTGCTAAATATAAGATTACAGGTGTAATTATTTTGATTGTCAATATGCAATATTTCAGAACCTGCAGTCTTTATTTTAGCTGCTGCTAAATCCTGTAAATCAAAGGATAGCTTTGAATTGCTTTTTGTTTGTTTGTTTCTTGTAAAATTTTGTCTTTGATCTGGAGGTTTTTAATTTTAACAACATTCCTATATGCTTTCCTTGTATGATCTCTTTGAGTTGGCAAATGGTGGGGTTTATTCTTATTTCTATTTCCCCCTCTTATTCTATCACTTCAGGACAATTTTTAAAAATTATGTCTTGTGTTATTATGTCAAGGTTCTTTTATTGGTCATGGTTTTCAGGTAGTTTAATTATTCTTATATGTTTTCTTCCCAATCTTTTCTCCAAATCTGTTATTTTTCTTATGTTTCACATTCTCTTCTATTTTTTCATTCTTTATATTTTGTTTTGTTATTTTTTGGTCTCTTATAGTCCCTTTTCACAATTCTAATTTTCAAATAATCATTTTCTTCTTAAGACTCTGGATATCTTTTTCTTTTTTTCATTATCTTATTGTTTTTCTTGATTTTTTAAAGTTTTTCCTCAATCTCTCTTATTTGATTGTTAAAATCTTTTTGAATTTTTTTATAAATTCCTTCTGTAAATGGAGCTACTTAATGTTACTCTTTGGGGGAGGAAAAGCTTTTTTTTTTATTTACTTCAGTTTCCTCCTCTGAAGGTGAACTCAGGTCTTCCTATCCCCATAGTAACTTTCGATGGTTTCTTCTTTACCTGCTAATTTTTATTTTTAAATGAGGACTTATTAGTGTAAGGGACTCTATTGCAGGTGGAGAGGATGCTGTACTCCACTTTCCCATAAGTGCCTGTAGCCTATAGCTTTCCTAATCCACATCTTCTGTACTTCTGGTGTGTGCTAGTTCTTTCTTCCCAGGTCCACATCTGAGCAGCACAGCTGGGTCTGGCCATTCATTATCAGCAGAGGTTCTCTCAGTTTTCCTGTATTGAGACCCCTGTCTCCCCATACAATCCAAAAGGTGAAAGTTCCTGTAGTTTGGACTGAGACCACCTCCAAAATGAACTATCCCCAGGGCTTCCTGCTTGTTTCTGTAGAGATAGCTTAGAGATATTTGTATTTCACACTGGTTAAATCTCCATCCTGAGTTCTTTCTTCCCAAATTCTCAGGTGGTCCCAGAAGGATTGTCTTTTGACCCAAATCTTATTTGTTTTTCCCATTCCATTTTGGGAAAGGAAATCTGGAGATCTTGGAATTTTCTGATCCATTCTGCCATCTTTCCAAAATCCTCCCCTGCATCTTATTTTTTTCAATCCAGAAAATCATCTCTCTGCCAAAGATACCTAGAAAGACCAATACAAACTGATGCAGAGTAGAATAAAGCCAACAGAACCAGGAGAACAATTTGTATTATAGCAACAACATCGTAGCAACCAACAATTTTGAAAAATATAAATCCCTGATCACAACAATTTTTAACTGCAATTCCAGAAACCAAGGATAAAGAGGGCAGATCTGTGTTATCCTTCTGACACAGTCCTTTCCCCCCAAACTAGCCCTGGATTTCCTGGGGGGGAACAGGAAACAAAATAAGCAGAACAGGAAACTGTTGGTCAACAGAATCTGAGTGAGTTATAGGAATGGATTTAAGCAAGAATTAGTTAATATATTCTTTTAACTCTTTGCAGTTTTATTACTTTCATTTCTGATCTCTGGGACCTAGAGAAAAAGGCTAATTAGTTTCCCAATGACAACTCTTCAAACAGCAACTGCAAACAAATCTTTGATCCTCATTTCCATCAACTCATTCATTCATGGCATACCATCCTTTTATGGATGACAGATTGTGGTGGACCACATTAAGGAAGTTCTGTCTTTCTACTAACTTTCTACTAATGTCTCTCTGGCATATTTGATGAAATATCCCTTTTCATACCTGTGGTGTCACTCTCTCATGAGATTATACAACCAAATTTATAAGCAGTCAAAGAAACAGAGTTTCATTCTGCCAAAAACAACTCTAGAACTATTAAAGATGGAATTTCTAGAGATTCAGCCAAACCATCTATGAGAAATGCATGTTTCTTGGTTTCTGTTAACATTTTATAAGAATTTGATGGAATAAGGAAGACACTGATTTGGACACAATAATGATAACATATTAGTCACTTATTTAACAAAAAAAGATAATGAAGGTTTTTTTTTCTCCTTTAACAAGAGGAAAGCAAATAAAAAGTCACCCCTACTGTGTTAAGAAGCCTACTTCCTAGGTCACCAATAAGTCTTATATTTTTTCCCTTTCTTCCTACCATACTTCTCACATACTCAAGGACAATTGAAATTGAAAATTCTCATTAAAACAAATCACGCTGAAACAAAAAAGAGGAAATCTTTATAGAAATATTACATTTATTGGGGACTTTAGGACTTAACTTTTCTTCAGCTTAACTGAACTCAAAAGATGCCACTTAGAAGTTTCTTATTCTTACATTGGGTTGAAGCATTTGGGAACTCTCATAGCTTTGTCTTCTCTATCTAGAATGTTTTTATTCGTTGATTCAACTGACATTAAGTCCCTACTATGTGTTAGGATTCTTACAATCACTAAGACAGTGCAATTGATAGAGACAATAATTATCTAATGTACCATGGTTCAGTATGATTGATCTGACCCTACAAGGAGATGTTATGGGCCAGAATTTGAAACAAGGTATTAAATGGAATTGAAGAGACAATGGTTAAATCTACTTTAGCATTGATTTAATTGACTATTCTGTCTTGTGAGCCTAGCCTTTTCCACTGATCCACTAATCTATTTCTTAGCCAATACCAAATGGTTTTGGTGACTGCTGCTTTATAATATAATTTTAGATCAGGTACAGCTAGGCCACCTTCATTTGATTTTTTTTTTCATTAATTCCCTTGAGATTCTCGACTTTTTATTGTTCCATATGAATTTTGTTGTTATTTTTTCTAGATCAATAAAATATTTTCTTGGAAGTCTGATTGGTATAGCACTAAATAAAGAGATTAGTTTAGGGAGTATTGTCATCTTTATTATGTTCGCTCGGCCGATCCAAGAGCACTTAATATTTTTCCAATTATTTAAGTCTGACTTTATTTGTGTGGAGACTTTTTTATAATTTTGCTCATATAATTCCTGACTTTCCTTTGGTAGATAGATTCCCAAATATTTTATGGTATCAACAGTTATTCTGAATGGAATTTCTCTTTGTATCTCTTGCTGTTGGGTTTTGTTGGTGATGTATAAAAATGCTGAGGATTTATGGGGATTTATTTTGTAGCCAGCTACTTTGCTAAAATTATGAATTATTTCCAATAGCTTTTTGGTAGAATCTCTGGGGTTCTCTAGGTATACCATCATATCATCTGCAAAGAGTGATAGTTTGGTTTCCTCATTGCCTACTCTAATTCCTTTTATGTCTTTCTCGACTCTTATTGCCGAGGCTAGTGTTTCTAATACGATATTAAATAATAATGGTGATAGTGGGCAACCTTGCTTCACTCCAGATCTTACTGGGAAAGGTTCCAGTTTTTCCCCATTGCATATGATGCTTACTGATGGTTTTAAATATATGCTCCTGACTATTTTAAGGAAAAGTCCATTTATTCCTATGCTCTCAAGTGTTTTTATTAGGAATGGATGTTGGATTTTATCAAATGCTTTTTCTGCATCTATTGAGATGATCATGTGGTTTTTGTTTGTTTAGTTATTGATATAGTCAATTATGTTAATAGTTTTCCTAATATTGAACCAGCCCTGCATTCCTGGTATAAATCCTACTTGGTCATAGTGTATTATCCTGGTGACAATTTTCTGTAATCTTTTTGCTAATATTTTATTTAAGATTTTAGCATCAATATTCATTAGGGAGATTGGTCTATAATTTTCTTTCTCTGTTTTCAGCCTACCTGGTTTAGGTATCAGTACCATATCTGTGTCATAAAAGGAGTTTGGTAGGACTCCTTCAATCCCTATTTTTTCAAATAGTTTATATAACATTGGAGTTAATTGTTCTTTAAATGTTTGGTAGAATTCACATGTAAATCCATCTGGTCCTGGGGATTTTTTCTTAGGGAGTTGATTGATAGTTTGTTGTATTTCTTTTTCTGAGATGGGACTGTTTAGGATATTTACTTCTTCCTCTGTTAGTTTGGGCAAGCTGTATTTTTGGAGGTATTTTTCTATTTCATTTAAGTTGTCGAATTTATTGGCATAAAGTTGGGCAAAGTAACTCCTAATTATTGCTCTAATTTCCTCTTCGTTAGTGGTGAGTTCTCCCTTTTCATTTTTAAGACTAACAATTTGATTTTCCTCTTTCCTTTTTTTAATCAGATTTACTAAGGGTTTGTCTATTTTGTTGGTTTTTTCATAGAACCAACTCTTAGTTTTATTAATCAATTCAATAGTTTTTTTACTTTCAATTTTATTGATCTCACCTTTTACTTTTAGAATTTCAAGTTTAGTGTTTGACTGGGGGTTTTTAATTTGTTCCTTTTCTAGCATTTTTAATTGCAAACCCAATTCATTGACCTTCTCTTTCTCTATTTTATACAAATAGGCCTCTAGAGATATGAAATTTCCCCTTATTACCGCTTTGGCTGCATCCCATACATTTTGGTATGATGTCTCATTATTATCGTTTTCTTGGGTGAAGTTATTAATTATGTCTATGATTTGCTGTTTTACCCAATCATTCTTTAGTATGAGATTATTTAGTTTCCAATTATTTTTTGGTCTACTTCCCCCTGCTTTTTTGTTGAATGTAATTTTCATTGCATCGTGGTCTGAAAAGGATGCATTTACTATTTCTGCCTTACTACATTTGAGTTTGAGGTTTTTATGTCCTAATATATGGTCAATTTTTGTATAGGTTCCATGAACTGCTGAAAAGAAAGTGTATTCCTTTCTGTCTCCATTACATTTTCTCCAGAGATCTATCATATCTAGCTTTTCTAGTATTCTGTTTACCTCTTTGACTTCTTTCTTATTTATTTTCTGGTTTGATTTATCTAATTCTGAGAGTGCAAGGTTAAGATCTCCCACTATTATAGTTTTACTGTCTATTTCTTCTTGCAGCTCTCTTAGTTTCTCTTTTAAGAATTTAGATGCTACCCCACTTGGTGCATATATGTTTAATATAGATAGTGCTTCATTATCCATGCTACCCTTTAGCAAGATATAGTGTCCTTCCTTATCTCTTTTAATTAGGTCAATTTTTGCTTTAGCTTGATCTGAGATCAGGATGGCTACCCCTGCTTTTTTGACTTCACCTGAAGCATAGTAGATTTTGCTCCAACCTTTTACCTTTAACCTGCATGTATCTCCCCGCTTCAGGTGTGTTTCCTGTAAACAACATATTGTAGGATTCTGGCTTTTAATCCATTCTGCTAACCGCTTCCTCTTTATGGGGGAGTTTACCCCGTTCACGTTTATGGTTAGAATGACCAATTCTGTATTACTTGCCATCTTGTTAACCCCGGTTTATGCTTTCCTCCCTTCTTTCCCCTTTCCCCCCCTTCCAAGTATTAAGCTTGTGAGCACCCCTTGCTTCTCACAGCCCTCCTTTTTAGTGTCCCTCCCCCCGTCTTAGAGTTCCTCCCCCTATCTTACCCCTTTCCCTCCCAGTTCCCGTATTCCCTTCTGCTTAGCTTATTCTTTCACCATAGATTGAATATGTCTTAAGATTTTTCACTTAAAGCCAATTCTGAAGGCAGTAAGATACCCACTATATTCATCCCCCTCCATTCTTTCTCTCAGATATAATAGGTTTCCTATGCCTCTTCATGAGATGTACTACCCCCACTTTACCCTTTTTCTGGTACAATGTCCTTTCCACATCAATTTCTAGAACAAGGTATACATGTATTCTTTATACATCTATATAGTCAAAATATAGTTCCCAAGATTAATCTTTACCTTTTTAGATTTCTCTTGAGTTCTATATTTGTAGATCAAACTTTTTGTTAAGTTCTGGTTTTTTCATCAGAAATAGATGAAATTCGCTTACTTCGTTGAATGTCCATCTTCTTCCTGGAAAAAGATGCTCATTCTCGCTGGGTAAGTTATTTTTGGTTGCATACCAAGTTCCTTAGCCTTTCGGAATATCATATTCCAGGCCCTTCGATCTTTTAATGTGGATGCTGCCAGATCCTGGGTGATCCTTATTGTGGCTCCTTGATACTTGAATTGGGTTTTTCTAGCCGCTTGCAATATTTTTTCTTTCACCTGAGGGTTCTGGCATTTGGCCACTATATTCCTTGGTGTTTTGATTTTAGGATCCCTTTCAGTGGGTGATCGATGAATCCTTTCAATGTTTATTTTTTCCTCTGTTCCTATGACTTCTGGGCAGTTCTCTTTGATAATTTCCTGGAAGACAGTGTCCAGGCTCTTTTTTTCATCATGTTTTTCTGGAAGTCCAATGATTCTCAGATTGTCTCTCCTGGTTCTGTTTTCCAGGTCTGTTGTCTTCCCCAGAAGGTATTTCACATTTTTCTCCATTGTTTGATTTTTTTGGATTTGCTTGACTGATTCTTCTTGTCTCCTCGAGTCATTCAATTCCACTTGTTCAATTCTGATTTTCAGTGAAGTATTCTCTTCACTCACTTTTTTAAAATCTTTCTCTAATTGTCCAATTGAGTTCTTTTGTTCTGTGGAATTTTTTTCCATTTCGCCAATTTTGTTTTTTAGAGAGCTGTTTTCTGTTTCCAGTTCACTAATCCTATTTTTCAAGGATTTTACTTCTTTATCCACTCTCTCTTTAACTTTCTCCAGGCTCTTTTGCCAAGCCTCCCTCTCCTTTTCCCAAGCCTCCCTCTCCTTTTGCCAAGCTTCTCTCTCCTTTTGCAAGCCTCACTCTGCTTTCCCCATTTTTCTTCTAGCTCCCTTGTGAGAGCCTTTTTAATCACTTCTATGAGGTTCATCTGTGCTGAGGAACAGATGATTTCCTCCTTTGGGGAATCACCTGGGGACTGCCTGTTTTTAGTCTCCTCAGGATTTAGAGTCTGCTCTCTATCTGTATAGAAGCTGTCAAGGGTTAAAGTCCTCTTCAGCTTCTTGCTCATTCTGTCTATTAATCAGAGACAAACTACCAAAGAAAAACAGAAAAAACTGGAGTCTTTCTTTGGGGGGGGGGCTGGGTGTGTTATCGAGCTTCCTCTACAGACTGCAGGTGGCAGCAGTGAGGCACTAGCAGGACTGTGCTGCGCCTGCGCTCTGAGATCCCAAAGCGTGCTGAGTCACTGAGGGGGGGGAAGGGGGGGGGGGGGGGCCAGGTCCTGAGAGACTCCAGCTGTTTGCGGTTGTATTCTTCAGCCCCGGTGTTTTTAGCTTCTCTGCTGGGCTGTTGACTTGCTGCAGGTTCCAAACCTGTAGCGAAGCTCTCCCCGCAGAGACGGCTGCAATCACTCCCCACCCCCTCTCCAGTCTGCTCCTGTGCCCTCACTGCCGCTGCCCGCCGCCTGCGCCCGATCTAAAACCGCCCCAGCCCTCCAGTAAAGACAGACCTTTCTTGGCGGATCTCAAGGATGGCTTCTCTTGGTAACTATTTGTGGGTTTTTTTTTTCAGTCAAGCATTGATTCAGAGGCTTGTAATGAAGTGGATAGTGAGAGAAAGCGCGGAGCTTATGCAACTGTGAGCCTCCTCTCCGCCATCTTAACCGGAAGTCCCTCTTCCCAAATTCTCAGGTGGTCCCAGAAGGATTGTCTTTTGACCCAAATCTTATTTGTTTTTCACTGTTTTATCCATTCCATTTTGGGAAAGGAAATCTGGAGATCTTGGAATTTTCTGATCCATTCTGCCATCTTTCCAAAATCCTCCCCTGCATCTTATTTTTTTCAATCCAGAAAATCATCTCTCTGCCAAAGATGCCTAGAAAGACCAATACAAACTGATGCAGAGTAGAATAAAGTCAGTAGAACCAGGAGAACAATTTGTATTATAGCAACAACATCGTAGCAACCAACAATTTTGAAAAATATAAATCCCTGATCACAACAATTTTTAACTGCAATTCCAGAAACCAAGGATAAAGAGGGCAGATCTGTGTTATCCTTCTGACACAGTCCTTTCCCCCCAAACTAGCCCTGGATTTCCTGGGGGGGAACAGGAAACAAAATAAGCAGAACAGGAAACTGTTGGTCAACAGAATCTGAGTGAGTTATAGGAATGGATTTAAGCAAGAATTAGTTAATATATTCTTTTAACTCTTTGCAGTTTTATTACTTTCATTTCTGATCTCTGGGACCTAGAGAAAAAGGCTAATTAGTTTCCCAATGACAACTCTTCAAACAGCAACTGCAAACAAATCTTTGATCCTCATTTCCATCAACTCATTCATTCATGGCATACCATCCTTTTATGGATGACAGATTGTGGTGGACCACATTAAGGAAGTTCTGTCTTTCTACTAACTTTCTACTAATGTCTCTCTGGCATATTTGATGAAATATCCCTTTTCATACCTGTGGTGTCACTCTCTCATGAGATTATACAACCAAATTTATAAGCAGTCAAAGAAACAGAGTTTCATTCTGCCAAAAACAACTCTAGAACTATTAAAGATGGAATTTCTAGAGATTCAGCCAAACCATCTATGAGAAATGCATGTTTCTTGGTTTCTGTTAACATTTTATAAGAATTTGATGGAATAAGGAAGACACTGATTTGGACACAATAATGATAACATATTAGTCACTTATTTAACAAAAAAAGATAATGAAGTTTTTTTTTCTCCTTTAACAAGAGGAAAGCAAATAAAAAGTCACCCCTACTGTGTTAAGAAGCCTACTTCCTAGGTCACCAATAAGTCTTATATTTTTTCCCTTTCTTCCTTCCATACTTCTCACATACTCAAGGACAATTGAAATTGAAAATTCTCATTAAAACAAATCACGCTGAAACAAAAAAGAGGAAATCTTTATAGAAATATTACATTTATTGGGGACTTTAGGACTTAACTTTTCTTCAGCTTAACTGAACTCAAAAGATGCCACTTAAAAGTTTCTTATTCTTACATTGGGTTGAAGCATTTGGGAACTCTCATAGCTTTGTCTTCTCTATCTAGAATGTTTTTATTCGTTGATTCAACTGACATTAAGTCCCTACTATGTGTTAGGATTCTTACAATCACTAAGACAGTGCAATTGATAGAGACAATAATTATCTAATGTACCATGGTTCAGTATGATTGATCTGACCCTACAAGGAGATGTTATGGGCCAGAATTTGAAACAAGGTATTAAATGGAATTGAAGAGACAATGGTTAAATCTACTTTAGCATTGATTTAATACTACAACAAATAACGGTTTCTTAGTGATATAATGATTGGTGTATACTCAGTGTGGGGCATGTAAGGAGGAGGTCTCACTACATAGAATTCCCAATCCTTCTATTTTTGTGCACTTGCATTTTTTATTTCCTTTATAGGTTAAGTGTACCTTATTTCAAAGTCCGTTTCTTTTTGTACAGCAAAATAATTGTATGGATATATATATATATATACACATATAAGTATAAGTTAAATACAAGATATATAAATACAGTATATATACTATTACCACTCATAACTTAAAGTATAAGTTAAATACTATATATATATAGTATTTAACTTATACTTTAACATATTTAACATGTATTGGTCAACCTGCCATCTGGGGGAGTGAGTGGGGGGGAAGGGAAAAATTGGAACAAAAGGTTTTGCAATTGTCAATGCTGAAAAATTAACCATACATAAATCTTGTAAATAAAAAGCCATAATAAAAAAATAAGAAGGAGGAGATCTCAGGGCCATAAAGGAGAAGCCCACTAGAAGCTCTCGGAGGAGGAGACAGATTCATTCCATCTTCTACCTTTGTGCTGGCTGGAGGCTGAAGCTGGCAGAGGCAAAGGACTAGAGGCAGGAGCACTGGGAAACAAGGAGAGAGATAGAACTCTAAGAAAACTAACTGGGCCCAAGGAAAAGAGGCAAGACTTTGAAGGAATGGACCCACACTTAACACTGTATACCAAGATAAGATCAAAATGGTCCATGATTTAGGCATAAAGAACGAGATTATAAATAAATTAGAGGAACATAGGATAATTTATCTCTCAGATTTGTGGAGGAGAAAGAAATTTGTGATCAAAGATGAACTAGAGACCATTACTGATCACAAAATAGAAAATTTTGATTATATCAAATTAAAAAGCCTTTGTACCAACAAAACTAATGCAAACAAGATTAGAAGGGAAGCAACAAACTGGGAAAACATCTTCACAGTTAAAGGTTCTGATAAAGGCCTCATTTCCAAAATATATAGAGAAGTGACTCTAATTTATAAGAAATCAAGCCATTCTCCAATTGATAAATGGTCAAAGAATATGAACAGACAATTTTCAGATGAAGAAATTGAAACTATTACCACTCATATCAAAGAGTATTCCAAATCACTATTGATCAGAGAAATGCAAATTAAGAAACTCTGAGATACCACTGCACACCTGTCAGATTGGCTAAGATGACAGGAAAAAATAATGATGAATGTTGGAGGGGATGAGAGAAAACTGGGACACTGATGCATTGTTGGTGGAGTTGTGAACGAATCCAACCATTCTGGAGAGCAATCTGGAATTATGCCCCAAAAGTTATCAAACTGTGCATACCCTTTGATCCAGCAGTGTTACTACTGGGCTTATACCCCAAAGAGATACTAAAGAAGGGAAAGGGACCTGTATATGCCAAAATGTTTGTGGCAGCCCTATTTGTAGTGGCTAGAAACTGGAAATTTAATGGATGCCCATCAACTGAAGAATGGTTGGGTAAATTGTGGTATATGAATATTACGGAATACTATTGTTCTGTAAGAAATGACCAGCAGGATGAATACAGAGAGGCTTGGAGAGACTTACATGAACATTATGCTAAATGAAACGAGCAGAATCAGGAGATCATTATATACTTCAACAACAATACTCTATGAAGATGTATTCTGATGGAAGTGGATTTCTTTGACAAAGAGATCTAACCCAGTTTCAATTGATCAATGATGGACAGAAGCAGCTACACTCAAAGAAAGAACACTGGGAAATGAATATAAAGTGCTTGCATTTCTGTTTTTCTTCTCGGGTTATTTATATCTTCTGAATCCAATCTCTGTGCAACAAGAGAACTGTTCAGTTCTGCATACATATATTGTATCTAGGATATACTGCAACATATTTAACATATATAGGACTGCTTGCCATCTAGGGGAGGGGGTGGAGGGTGGGAGGGGAAAAATCAGAACAGAAGTGAGTGCAAGGGATAATGTTGTAAAAAAAATTACCCTGGCATGGGTTCTGTCAAGAAAAAGTTATTATTAAAAAAAAAAAAGACTTTGAAGGAGATAATAAAGGATTTGGACTTTAACTCCTGGCTGCATTTGGGGTGATTACACTGAACTGAAACAAAGGCTGCTCCTAGAAGCCCGCAAGAAATCTGCTCCCAGAAAAAAATTACATTTTAGAGAAGAATATTACAACTATGTACCAGATATATGCCACTATGGGGCAGCTGGTTGGTACAATGAGTAGAGAACTGAGAATGAAGCCTGGAGGGCTCATTTTACAGATGATTTACATACTTTTTTTTCTGATATTAGAGCCCCTTGAGAATAGGTACCTTTTTGTAGTAGCTACTTAATCAATAATCATTGACTCATTTTCCAACTCCAAATTAGATGATGAGTAACTGAGGCTAATATAGTTAAGTGACTTATGAGGGTTCACACAACTAGTAAGTTTCTGGGGCTGGATTTGAACTCCATTTGCCTCAGTTCCTTATCACCCAGTTTGAATTTCTTTCCCTTAGTTCCTGAGTCCCCCCCTCCAAAAAAAGGGGGATTGGGACTTTGGTATGTTTTGTTTGTCCTTTTCAATTATATAGACAAGGAGTAGATTCCAGGACCCAGAATCTCAAGACATAGGGTCTTTATAACATTCAGGCTGAATGTTGCAAGCAGATCAGTAGAGAATCCTTGAGAAACCAGGTTTGGTTGGTTTTGGACCTGGGCCTTGGTTGGATTAATGCTTTACAATAACAGAGTTAAGCTATGAATCTAATTCCCCTTTGCTCCCCTTTTCAATATTCTAAGGGTATATTAGAACTCTGTGGAATGGTCTTTTAAAGCACATTCTTTGACTTGAAATCTAGTTCTCTTTTCATAGCATTACATTGCCTCTCTGACTGAATAAATAAAGGGCTTACAAGTTCCACAAATGTAAAAATAATTATTTTTAATGGAATAGCCAGAAAAAAAGGATGCTACCCCTAAAATCTACTTGTAGAACTGATCAACTAAGCTTTTATATCAGTCATCATTTCTGGCTAAGGTAAGTTTGTCTCAAGTCAACCAACAATATTGAAAATCAAGAGGGCAAGCTAGAACAGAATTAATCAATCACTAAGCTTTATTAGTAGTGTTGTTTGTCCTTTATTCTTCAAGTATCTATTAAGCTCCTACTAAGGGCCAAGTACTACATTGAGTGTTGGGATTACACAGATTACACACATAACATTTTATGTCCTAAGCACACAAATTTATTAAATGAATAAATCAAAATGGAAAATGAAAAATAAAGTGAAAGTTGAAAGAAGGGAGAAAGTCCTGATCTATGGAAGAGTTCAATAAACAATACTTAGATAAGATTGCCAGAAGCTGAAGCCCAGTACTGGCAAACAAGATTCATTAAGCTGATATAGAAAAGGATAACAAAAAAATAATGAGGAAGATATTGCACAAGACAACAACAAAGAAAAGGAGTGCTTGAAAGAGTGGCCATCTCTGACATGCATCAAGAAATAATACAAAGGCCACATACTATTTTCCTACATGTGTAGGGTTGGGTATTGTACTTTCTGAACTAGACACCAGTACTCAAGATATGTTGATGGAGAAGAAGGATTGAATTGGCTGGCTGAATGAAGGTAAAGTTTACCAATTGAAATAGAAATTCTGTGGGTGGTATTGAGTAAAAAATAAAACAGGGTCCATCAAATGTATATGACAAATTATAGGAGTGAAGTGAGGGAAAGCCTAAACACACTAAACAAAAAAACAACACCCCCCCCCAGCTTTTCTAATATATACATAAAATTCTGCCAATAGTAATCCTTCCTTTGGGTTTAGCATTGCCCTTATCAAGTAGTCCTATTTTAAAATTTAATTACACTTGAGAAGGGGAAGCATCCTCCAGTTGTCCTGATCTATGTCTTGCTACTGAACTTCTATTATTGCTCTGGAGGAAAGAATGAGGCTGATGGCTTTGCACAGCTCTGCCTAACTTAAATCCAATTCACTTGCAAGTCATGATATCACCCTCCAGATATCAATGGGTCTCTTCAAGAATGAAGGATGAACAACAATAGCCTGGGATAATTAATATACTAAGTTCTTAACATAGTACATTGAATTTGATGAGAAATTCTGAGAAAAACATAAAAGCATTAGAAGGTGTAGATTGTACCTTCTGAAGAACTAAAAAAAAATAATATTAATAACAGCTAGTGACACAATGGACTGAATGTGGGTCCTAGAGTCAGAAAGAATCATCTTGGTGAGTTCAAATCCAGCCTCAGATATTTATTAGCTGTGTGACCCTGGGCAAGTCACTTAATCCTTCTTGCCTCAGTTTTCTGTACTGTAAAATCAGAATAAAAGCATTTGTCTTAGTAGTAAAGTTCTTAGCTTAGTACCTGGTACATAATAAGTGCTAAATAAATGTTAGCAATTACTAGATTTAACTTTTTATTTTACAGCTGAGGAAACTGATATGTAGGGATGGTAGGTAATAAACTTAAGGTCAAACAAGTAGAAAGTAGCAGAATCTCAATTTGTACCTAGGACCAGTGATTATAAACTCAGCTTTTTTTTTTAACCACATCTTAGTATCTTCCAAAATTACATGGATATATTATGATATTACAGGTTTCTCCAAACTTTAAGATTGAATTTTCCCAAGAAGTTCTATACCTACATCATGGAATGGGAAAACTCTGTTTTAGAGCATCAAAATCAGCAAAGGGTAAATAGTTCTCTGGGAATGAGAAGGCCATTGACATCTGAGAAAAAGCAAACTAATGTAAGTCAGATACCAGGGCTACCTACAATCAGCCTAGTTTGTGCAGGGGGCATTCAGAAAAGAGAGAGGTAACCTGCCTCCAAGAATCCAAATGTGATGGATGGGCCCTGGAGAGTCTGCCAATCATGTTGTAATGAAGGGTTTTTGGCACCAACCATTTCCCTGAAGAGGGAAATAAATGGAGCTCTGAGGCCAGTTTCCAGGTGAACAGATATATCCACATGTTAAACAAATAACAACAATAAAAAATACATTTCCCATCTGAGAGCAATTCCTTGGCAAACCCTCTTAAGTTTATAGTTTAGTTGGAGCTTCCTAAAGACTAAAAGTCTTTTCCCCTCCATTTTCACCAGAGAATCCTTGCCAGAGTTGTAATTAGGATAGGGCAACTGGGGCTTTGCCTCAAGGTCCCACAATTTAAAGGGCTACAAATCACCACCTCAGGGTGTGCCTCTTCCCCACCAGTGGCTGGCTCTACTCCAACTGATCTTCCTTTTCCCCCACCCCAAGGGCTAAGATTTCTAATAACTGTGGTCCTTACCACACACTAAAGAGAAGAATGGGATAGATTTAAGAGAGAAATAAAACTTTGAGGACATGAGCAGTCTCAGGCAAGTTATTTCAAAAACGAGTCTCGCCACACAGACTTGACACTTCTGGACTTCAAATTATAGTCAGACACAGCTGGACCCAAATGTCTTCTGGGATTTGGAACTAGGGCAGCCCGACTCCTGGAATTTAGATGTCAGAAAATAAAGCCAAGTCTACCAGAGAACTTGAGATCCAAGGATCCTGTAGGCCTCATTTGAAGAAAACAAACTGATTGAATCTACCAGTGAAATGAAACCACAATTGTCTAGTTGGCTCAGCCGCTAAAGCTGAAGTCTTTTCATTTGCCCACATTGGCACACACTTAGCCACAGAAGACCTATAAACGAACTGATGACTCACAAACTCTCCATGGCGAGAGACCTTTCTTTTCCTTCATTGTTCTCCCAGACCCCACATTTAAGGTCTTGTTCTCTGCAGTTGCAGAATTGTAGCTTTTGGGGATGCATAATTCTTTTTGCTATCCCCTTAGGATACCCTTTGTATCAAGTCTACATTAGTTATTAGGAAGCCACAATTCATTTGCACATGAACACATATATGGGCTGTGAATGAGAATTACAGGAAACTTGAAGTTATGGTTTCAGAGGACATTTTCAGATGACTGTCTGGCACCAAGTATCCTTCAACATACTTGTCTAACTTAAAAATATTCAGAAGCATAAGGAATGGAAATACATAGAGGAAAAAAGAAGTACAATAGGATCTGTCTTACTCTTTTCTTAATCTGTATTCTGCTCACCCTGGAATATTTCCTCACAAAGCCTATACTACTCCCATTGATGAAGTCCTTTTTTTGTGAAGGGGAGCAGGCCTGCCTTCATTTTCCATTCAACCCTGTTTCTGATTTTCTTCATCTTGTGCCTTACATTCGTTCCCTCTTTCCTTCCCTTCTCCCTTCCTCCCTTCCTTCCTTGCCTTCTTTCTTCCCCCTTTCCTCCCTTCCTCCTCTCTTCTTGTTTCCCCTCCTTTTTTCTTCCTTTCTTCTTCCCTTTCTCTTTTCCTCCCTCTCACCCTCTCATTCTTCCTCTCCCTCCCTCCTTTCTTCCTTCCTTCCTGCCTTCCTGCCTGCTTTTCTGCCTTCCTTCCTCTCTCCTTCCCTCCCTCCCTCCCTCTCTCTCTTCTTTTTCCCTCCCTCCCTTCTTTTCTCCCTCCCTCTCTCCTTCTCTTTTCCCCTTCCTTCTCCCTCCCTCCCTCCCTCCCTCCCTCCCTTCCTTCCTTCCTTTCATCTATGCATACTTTATCCCACCTTCCAAGAAGCATTTTCATTTGTAAGAGAGAATGCTTAAAAAATAAACCTTCAATAGCCAAAAGAACTATTTTCCAATAGCAGAAACATAGCTAGATATTGATAGCTAAATATTTTGGATCACCTGATTTGTTCCTCAAATTGTGCTCTGTAGTGAAGAAAATTGATGTATTAACAGAACATTAATAAAACTGTATCCTTTAAAGGTTATATGTCTTAGTATTGTTATTGGCAAGGTGCATTACCTTTTTCTATTACACAGAAAAAAAACATCTTATCAAGAATAGATGATTATGTAATGAAAAGACATCATCTCATCAAGAACTGATGCTTCAATAATGAAAACAGAGAATATCTCAGAAAAGATTGGCGCTTTCATAAATATTCAGAATATTTCCCAATTATCCCAAGATGGCAGCCATCTCAATAAGTAATAGGGTTCCAAAATGGTGGTCATGCCACAGAACAGTGATGTTTCTTGGTACAATCTTTGTAGTGATATTTTTAGTCTTTGGATATTATTGTGCAGCTCAAAACATGTAGATCACAATTTTTTTTTTAATGAAAATCACCACCCAAAAAGAATATTTCCTGGGAAAACAAAGGCTTGTTTAGAAGCAGTTTTCATTCTCTAAAAAAAATTTCTGCTCCATAGAGCCCTACAGTTTTCTCTAACACATATATTGATTTATCTATTGGTATACAGCAGAAGAGAATCAGCTGGCCACCAGAATGGTTTGTCCACACTTGAGAGGCAGCTGCTTTATCCATCAGGCTCTGGGAATATGGATGGGAAGGAAGATACATCTGTATCCCTTTGCAAGCTAAATGGCGAACAGTTGGAATGTTAGCCTCAAGCTTAGAATGAGAGAAAATAAATTCCCATCCAAGGGACAGACAGCAAAATTTCTAGACATCCGCTTAACTGCCCTGGAAACATCATTTTGCCCTCTTGTTTGCTTCTGTGTTTGGAAATATAAAGGAATGTTTATGTAAAAGGGATACTTTGTGTGGGTGTTTCCCTTTTTCTCATCAAAGGCTAATTCTAAGAACTCCAAAAGACTAAGAAAAGTGACTGGTGAAATCAGAACAATTCTTTATATTCAAGAAACACTTTAGAGCTAATAATTTGAACAGATAATGGGATATACTCTATCAATTTATATTTTCATTCGCTCTTCATTTTTAAGACAGTGTTATATTGTATGCTTGGCTGAAATCTAGTAATATATATAAATAAATACATATGCAGTATATCTATCGATGGATATATATATATATGGACATATATGTATGTATATATAAATACAGCATATAATTATATATAGCTATTTGTTATTTAATCATTTTTCAGTTGTGTACAACCCTTCTCAGTCCCATTTGGGGTTTCATTGGCAAGAATACTGTTGTAGCTTGGTTCACACAGCTAACTACCATATATAGCTATATTTATAAATATACTTTATATATTTTAAAAATATATACATATGTGTGTGCCCACATGAACACACAGTAAAATATCAGCATCTAAGAACAGGACTATTCCATATATGCATATGTTTGTATGTTTGCATATGTGATGTATATGTATGTATATATAAATAACCATATACATATATGAAATAATTCTATCCTTAGTCTATAGTATTTAACATTTTTATTCAGTGTAATAGATGAAGGTATAGAGAAAATGCTTATCAAATTTGTAAATGACACAACACTGAGAAAAAAAATTAACACGCTGGATAAAAAGTTATAGATCTTAAAACATATTGGTAGGGCAGCTATGTGGTACAGTAGAAAGGTTACAATTCTGGGGTCTAGTAGACTCATATTTTAATTTTGACCTCAGATACTTTATAGTTGTGTGACCCTGGACAAGTCACCTAATTCCATTTGCCTCAATTTTCTCATCTATAAAATGATCTGGAGAAGGAAATGGCAAAGCACTCTAGTATCTTTACCAAGAAAACCCTAAATAAGATCACAAAGAGTCAGAGGTGATGAAAAAGTGACTGAAACAAAAAACATCTCTCTTTCCATCTATCTATGTATATATGTATGTTTGTGTATAAAGTATATATATAGTGTATGCATACTATATATGAGTGTGTATATCTTTATAGATATATATTGTGTATATAGATACATAGATAGATAAATGTATTATCAGTCTATCTATATATCATCCAAAAAAGAAATAAGATTAACCTGGCATAACTTATTCTTGACAAAGCCATGCTAAGCCTCGATATTTCCCATTTCCTTTTCTAATTTTCCCCTAATTCTCTCTTTAAGAATTAGTTATAGATTCTTCTCAGTCAAGCTCATTGGCAGATAGTGTTATAAATGTTATTTTTGACAATCAGGACATTTATCCCTCTCTAGTTCTGCAGTAACTTCCCTGTACAAAGCTTTTCAAATAAACTCATAGTAGCTCAGAAATCATACTTTCTCATTTTTATAATATCCAAGGATATAGTTCATCAGGATCATCACTATTATACAAGCCGTTCTCCCAATCAAATATGTTTTAATCCTTATTGTCTCCAACAGTACATATTATAACCCACAAAAGACTTTTCAGTTAATGTGATGTTAGCTCATCTTCTGCCACTAAGTGTACATAAGCAGCCACATTAATTTGTTCAGTACATTTCTCTAGGTATTTTAACATTATGTGAGAAACAGTGCGGTATTCGTACATTTATCTTATGATACTTCTTGTACATGCTATTATGAGTTACATACTATAGCCATCTTCCATCCACCACATGTCTTTCTGTTTCTCTTTATATGATTTAAGATCATAGTTCTTTCATTACTGAGATTCATCATTTTCAATCCCATAGTATCACTGAGAGAATATTAGCGTTAAATTTTTTAAATTTGTTTGTTTGAATTAAGAGAATACTACAGTCTTTGAGAGCTTTGCATCAGTTCCTAAATCAATTTTACCATTTTACCAATTTCCCATCTCCTATTTTGTTCAAGACACAAACTTCAGACTATCAGTCTAGATCTATAAATACTGATGGACCAGCTTGATGAACTGTTCATCAATGGGAACTAAGAGGCTCAGTGGATAGAAGAATAGATCTAGAGTTAAGAAGAGTTCACATCTGACCTGAGATATCAGTTAGCAATATGATCCTGGGTGAATACAACCTAAGTCTGACTCAGTTTTCTCATCTATAAAATGGGGAAAATAATAGCACCTACCTCCAAAAGATATTATGATGATTAATATTTTTAAATTTGTAATCACTAAATACTACATAAATACAAACTCTCATTACTGCTATTGCTCATGCAATTCAATAGCAGTACAGTTAGATAACTGTTATAATTCATATGTTTGGCTTTTCCAATATGAATTATTAGGGTAAACTATTTAGAGAGACTATGATTCTCCTTAGGAGGCTCTATGACATTTTGGAATTTGGTACCAGGAATACAAAATTATTTACAAACAAGATTATTATAAGCTTACCACTTAAAACATATCTTTATTTGTCAAGGCCTATTTTTCTTTTTGTGTTTGTTTGCCCAGGACTTCCCAGAATCCCTTGTATTAAGAAAAGTTTATCATTTAGAAGTGAATGAAAGATTTTTGAATTATATATTTAAGAGAGAGAGTATCCCTTTTCCACTTGGAGCTGCACTTATTAATATTATCCATGACAGTGACAATAGACCATAGATCTACTTGCATTGTTGCCTCAATATTAATAATCAGAAAATCACTGAACAATGTTAATTCAACATTTGCATCTGTAAAGGAATATTTTATGATATTAACATATACATGGAAGATGTCTTGGTTCTAATTTAATAATTGGTTTTTAATATAATAGCAAGATAATTTTGTGCATAACCATTATTCTTCCCTGTTTCTACATCTTGTCAACTGGTCGTCCTAAAATGTGGCATTCAGAATAGGATACCACACTTTAGATGTGATCTGATCAAGACAGATTATAGTGGACCAAAAGGATGTGCCCAAAAAGAGAGGAAGTTATCTCTATAGAATGTGGATTCTGCCTCATTAGAAGTCTTCAAGCAGACACTATTTTTGACAACTTGTTGCATATTGTAGAAGAGATTTCTGCTCTGAAATACACCAAACCAAATGATATCCAAGGTCCCATTTCACTTTGAGGATATGTTGTTCTTTGGATATCTAGGTAAAGACCAGATAGGAGAAAGAGAGGAGAAAATTTTATTCAATTATTTGAAAAGCTTAGAAAGAAGGCACTGATAATCTTTAAAAATTATTAATCTTTTCATGTTATTATTGCTCCCCTTTATATTATGAGTCTATGAATAAAACATAGTACATTTATGTACTAAAGATCATTAACTCAATGACTTTTATACTACTAAAACATAGATGTACTAGATGTACTATTAGATAACAAGGAAAAGGATGTGAAGTTGGCGAAAACTTCCCAATTACAGAAAACACTGGGGATTGGGAAACTTCCCAAAGATGGAAGAAAGGTACAACAAGCCTAAAAGAGTTACTGATGAACATTAATCTGGGGAAATGGGAGAACAGTAAAGAGGGAGAATTCTGTGGTTACAGCCATATACAGGGGACTAATGCACTCCTTAGTATAAATAGAGGATTGTAAAAATAGAAAAGATATTCATTTGCCTGAGTTATCTTAGATTTTTGCTTTTTTGATGTAAAAAATGGTTTCTCAAATACTTTCCCATTCCTACTCTTGTACTAGAATTGGATTGTCAAAGAGATTCACTATGACATGTGCTTAGAGGAGTGAAAAATGAATACATATCTAAGAGCCCCCTAAAGTGTAGATTCCAAGTCATTTTGCATCATTCCCTGATGGACCCCCAACAGAAGCATATGGCAACAGTGTTGCAGGGAATGCACCTAGAGACCATGTAAGGTCTAAAATCCTCTTATTGTCATATGATACAGTAACAACATGTAGTGAATACAGCACACAGCCCTGAAGTCAGGAGGACTTGAGTTCAAATCTGACCTTAGACACTTAATACTTCCTAGCTGTGTGACCCTGAGCAAGTTGTTTAACCCCAATTGCCTCGGGAAAAAAAAATCAATATCAAAATAATTTTGTTTTTTTATTTATTTGTAAGTCCCCCTCTCCAAAAATAAATAAATAAATAAATAAATAAATAAGAAATGCTAAAAATAATGGGAACATGAAGAGTAGAAAATGAATGGAAAATTAGTAAACAACAACTTAATATAAATATAGATATAATCTATATAAACAAAAACTCTTAATCTTGAGATCCAAAATTTTGAGAACCACTGTATTATACCATATTGTAGCATCTTTAATTCCACTCTTAACTCTTTTGGAAGATTCATTACTTATCAATGCTAGAACAAGCATGTTCATATTTTATCTCAGCTTTATGCCAATTACCTCCCTTAAGGGCACATAAGCACCTCTTTAAGGACTAATGGTCCACTTAACTTCTGTGGATTTTGGTACTTACCCAAGGACTATCTCTGACAATTAAAGAACTTAAGCAATCCAAGAAGCAAGGAAACATATGATAAGGAAATATGCTATGTGAGGATGGCTTAAAAGGGAACAAGTATATTTAAATTGAAGAAGATGAAATCTGGGCTGAACATGATAGCTGTCTTCAAGTATTTGAAAGGCTGTCACAAAAAAGGGAGTATGAAACTTGTTTATCTGGGCTTCTGGGGGCATAACTAGGAATTTAGCTCACTATTGAAGGGATGGAAGTAGAGTGGAAAATAACCATCCCAAAGTAGAATGGTTTGACTTGAGAAATAAGGCCTTTCTCATCACTGGAAGTCTTCAAGGAAAGGCTAAATTTGTTAGGAATGTTGGAGAGGGAATTCTTATGTAGGTACAAACAGGAAAAAATTCTATGGTATTCTTGTGGCATTTTAAATATTTTCCAAATTTAATATAAATGATATGAATTTAAATTTTATATACATGATATATACACATCTATAAAATGATTTTGTAGACTCCCTTATGTATAACAAGTATTTTGTTATTTAGTTAATTAGTTGTGTCTGAATCCTATGACCCCACTTGGGATTTTCTTGGCAAAAGTACTATAGTGGTTTGCCTTTTCCTTCTCCAGCTCTTTTACAGATGAGAAAACTGAGGCAAACAGGATTAAGTGACTTGTCCAAGCTCACATAGGTGTCTCAGATCAGATTTAAACTCAGGAAGATGAATCTTCTTTAATCTAGGACTCCATCCATTGTGCGGCTCACAGCAAATATCATTTGGCATGAGTAAATTCAACAAAAATATTCTGACTTAAATATTAACTAATATAACTTAATTAATATGGTATTATATTTTTACTTTTTTATTCCTTCTTTACCTTTGGTTACCTAAGTAAAACTAGTGTTTTTGTGTGATCTGAGGGAGAAAGAGAAGCAATTTTTTCAGGATTTAAAATTTTTATTAAACAAATTTTATTTTTTTTGTTTTTTTACTTTGATATGTTTTCATTCAATTTTAAAATATATAATTTTACTCTTTCTATATATGTATTTATAAAAGCTTTATATGTAAATTGTACTCATATAGAAAATAAAAGCTTGAAAATATATTTTATATAAATTATATATAAAGTTTCACTTTATAAATATATATTCTGGATAGTTTTGGGGGGGACAAATTTTATAAGTTCTTATTGCTATCCATATATTAATGAATTCAGCATTAGAAGATTATTTTGTAATCAAATATTTTAAGTAAAAATGTTATTATCTTGGAAGTAAAAATAGGTCAACATGCCTATGTTCCATTTTGAAAGCATAATATGTATTTTTTCTTTAAAATTTTTATTAACACATTTCAATATCACACATATTTTCTCAACATGTTTCTTCTTCTTTATACTATTGGAGAAAAAATTACTTACAGGAAATAAATTCAAAACACATTAAAAATAGTTCAGCAAAACTAATCAACATATTGAAAAAAGTGTAAAGGCATATACTATATCATGTTGTTTCCAATTTCTGCAAAGAAGGAGAAAAGGTTTCTTTTCATATCTTTTCTTTAGAATCAAATTTCATCATTCTAATTTTACCATGTTATAATTTCATTATTCTGTCATTGCTTTTTTCATGTTCATTGGTGGCGTTATTGTGTACTGATTACTTTACTTTGCATCAGTTTTTACAAGTCCTCCTATGCTTTTCTCATATTAATCATTTCTTAGGATATGATAATATTCTATTTTATTCATCTACCCTGATTTATTTCATCATCCACCTATTAAGATACTTTGCCTCCATTTTTTCCTACTACAAAAAGTGAAGTGAGAAATATTTTGGTGTAAATGGGACCTTTCTTTTTATCACTGACCTTTCTTAAATGTATGCTTTACAATGCAATTTCTAGGATCTCTGATAATTTTTTATCACTTTTGTAGCGTGATTCTAAATTGAGAAGTATGATATTTTATAATACTTTTGTCCAGCAGGAAAATAGTGCTTTCTACATGTGTTATTTAAAACTTTAAAGTCTTTAAAGACCAGATTATGAAAAAAAAAAATAGAAGGAAAAGTATTGGCATCTTGGAAATTCAGATACTCAGTTTTGTTTCAGTCTATAAAAATTGTATAATTTCATTCTAGATAATTATGAGATAGATTTCTCTATGCCCATTTATTTATTTATTGCTGAGGCAATTGAGGTTAAGTTACTTGCTCAGGGTCACACAGCTAGGAAGTACTAAGTGTCTGGGGCCATATTTGAACTCAGGTTTTCCTAACTTCAGGACTGGTACTCTATCCAAGAATACATATTATAATTAGAAATGTGATGAATGGAGCTACCTTAATAATACAAAAACAATTGGCTAAACTTTTAATTATTTTGAATGTGATTATAATTATATATATACACTTCAATGTTCTAAACTAGGGTATATTCAAACATTCCTATCATATTTTAGTGGTTGGAAAGAAAAAGTAGGAAAAGTTTTTTTGAAAACACCATACAAAATATGTTTTGCAACCATGGTTTGACTCCTTCTGAATGGAAAGAATGAGGAACTGCCCTAGGTACAGGGTTAGCATTTATCTTGATTCTTTTTTTCAGTTCTGTGGTTGCAAAATTACTCCAGAAAAAGCATCCTTAGAACCTGGTCTAATGCTAAATAAATAATGAACATTTTATGGTCTCAGTTCTCTGCCCAGGAAACATAAGCACAAGCAAAAGTCAGAAAACTTGAGGCTTAAAAACTTTGATCCACCTCTGGCGCCAAGTCTCTGGCTAATCTGGGCCCATGAATCCCGTATTTCAGTGTCCTTATTTGTAGAATAAGCTTGCCCATCAGTCAATCATGAAGGATGGATTGAGTGACTACTACATGCCAGCCCCTATGCTAGGCACTGGGGATACAAAATCAGGAAATGAAGCAATCCTTATTCTTAAGACATTTAAATTCTAACTAGGAAGATGGCAAGTGTGTGTGTGTGTGTGTGTGTGTGTGTGTGTGTGTGTGTGTGTTGTGTAATAATAATTAGGAAAGGAGGACATTGGCAGCTAGAGAGTATAGTAAAGATATTATGGAGAAGGTGATGCTTGAACTGTGTCTCAGAAAATATGGGATTCTGAGAAGTAGACATGAGGTGGTAGATCAGTCTAGGCATGGAGGGGCAAACAACAAAATAGATTAAGAGACTTGAGTTCAGAGAGGGAGGAAAACTGAGGGTGAGTGGGTGCTATATAGTGTCACATAAATCCAAAGAAAAGAGATTATCCAAGAGAAATGGAGGCAACTATCAAATGCCATAAATGATAGAAAGCTGGATAAAGGAGTCTCCTCTCAGAACTTTGCTTATTTCTTTTGGCATTCAGCCCACTTGTAATGGCATTACAATGAAAATAAACTTAGCCCCTTGATTAGGAAATGGGTTCAAGCCTGCAAATTCTTTTGAGACACTTTGTGACACAGGCCTATGACCCCAAACTTCTGGAGTCCCCTTCCCAACCTCAACATTAGGATTTAGAGCTTGGAGGAAACTTGAAGTTGATGGAGAATATTGCATCATTTTACAAATGAAGAGACTGAGGACCAGATCAGAGATAAGGTGATTTATCCAAGTTTCCACAAAATCAAAAATAGACAGGCCAGAATTTAAAGGCAGGTTCTTTGGCTCCAAAGTATTTTGGAGTTCTTTCATCATTGTTCATTCTTTTTAAACTTTGAAGTATTTAGCATTGTTGATGCTACTTGAAATTTTCTCCTCCTTTGCGTTTCATGAATACCATTCTGGTTTTCCTTTTATCTTCTCTCTAACTCATTCAACTTTGCCCTCTTGTCCCTTAAAGATTTAGACTCTGACTTTTTATTAGGCTTTATTCCAGTACTTTTCCTTACTTAACTTACTTTTCATGACTTTACTTTTTTACTTCTTTGCAGGTGTTCAGATGATCACAATATCTGTATCTCCAATATTGTCATCTCATATCAGTTTATAGAATTGCTCCCATGATTCCCTGCATTCATCAAAATAATCATTTTATAAAGTACAATAATATTCATTTACCACAATTTATTTAACTATTTAACAAGTGATAACTTTGATTTTACTTTTTCTCTCTTGCAAAAATTGAGTCCAGAAATGTTTTGGTATAAGTAAAACTTACTTGGAATATGTTCCAACAATGGAATTTCTGGGATGTTTGACTATTTTAGTCACTTTCTTAATATAATTCTAAAATGAAACGTACAATGATTTGAAATATTTTCATCCTGCCTAATAAATGAAGAAAGGTAATATGACGCTTTTTAAGGGAAGGAAATTGAATCCTAAACCTGTGAGCTTGATTTCTCTTTTAAAATAAAAGCAAAACAAAGTCTCATACTATCCTTTGGAAAATATAGAGAAATATGGATTGGATTAAAATATATTTAAATGGTTTTAGAAATTAATAAATGATAGGACCTAAGATATAGTCATTAACATACCATTGTGGCTTTGTTGTACCTGCCCAAATAATCTAACATGGTGGCATTCTGCTTCTGAGAGAATACAATTTATGTTCTTCTATCACATGGGTGACAACATTCTTTCTCCATTGACTCCATAGCTGAAACAATCCATTTTTTAAAATTACAAGTCAAAGATGATCACTATCTCTTTTCCTGGCATGTAGAAGAGATGATAGTTCTGTTCAAGACAGTCTGGGAACCATGAAATGAATTGGAGAGGGGAAGATTACTTTCTCATCTCTTCTTTTAGGCTTTGTGGCTCTAAGAAATATGCTTAGAGTTTTGTTCTGGAATGTTTCATTTGTGTGTGTGTGTGTTTTTTTCAGGTTTGGGCATAGCCTGTAAAATCTTCAAACTTGGAATCAAGACATAGTGACCTTGGAATCAGGATTCCAAGCTGGATGGGCTTCCAGGCAGCTCATCAGAAAAGTCCTGAGAAACCAGAATGCCTGGGACTAAAGCCTAAGATGCTTGGGTTTTGGTGGAATTATGCTATATGGAACCAAACTAAGCAGTGAACCTAATCCCCTTCCTTTCCCCAAAAAATAAGTGGTAAGGGAGGGACAATGGTCCCCAGGTTTTAGGAGTTGATGTTTATATGTTTGTATTTATTAGACTTTAGAAGTAAATATTGCTTTATAAAATTTAATATGACTGTTGAGTGTTTAAATGGAACTGCCATGCAAGGGATCCCTTATAATTGAAAGGATAATATTGTTGGGGGTTAGAGCCAATGCCAGAGAGCTTAAACATCCCCAAACCTCTTAAAATTACCAGAGAACCCTAGGAGAAGGACAAAATGTAATATACCTGGCTCTCAGGTAATAGGAATCAGAGTACTCACCATATAAAAAGCCTCTAGTGGTGTGTCCTGACCATCTGTCCTTGTTCCTATGTTGTTCCAAGATTTTTTAATGACTTAGATAAAGTATAGACATGCTCATAATATTTGCATATGGTGCTAACCCATTGGATAACAAAATCTAGATGCAAAGTAATTTCAACAGACCACAATGGAAGGAAGCTAATGGATGAAATTTAACAGGCAAAAACATAATGAAGCCTACACTAAAGTTAAAAAAGTCAACAAAAACTGGGAAAAGCATACAGGATACTCTACCAATATTAATCTTCAGTACAGAGAAACCCTAAGATAACAGTTCATATTTTAAAACTCTGAAAGTTTCAGAGAAAAAGAAAATCTAATCAGTATTTGCCAATGTTATGCCACAGTTCTCTTTTATTGTTCTGGCTCAGTTGCAGTCATTTAATCCAATCAGTATTAGTTTCCTTATCTGCAAAATGAAGAAAATAATAGCACCCAGGTTTGTTGTGATAACAATGAAAGATAAAACTTATAAGGTGCTTTGCAACCCTTTAAGTGGATATAAATACTAGCTATTGTTGAAAAACTCATTAAAATACTAGAATTTTCTGAAAGTACAATGGGAGGTTGTATATTTCACACCCAGTCAGCTCAAAGACCCCTTTTCAAAAAACAGATCTAGAACCAGGAATGGACCTTTAGATGTACAATGATAAGCATTTAATGAAGAAATGCTTTCTTTTTTAATGGTTGCTGTTTTCCTCTACAATGAGTCTAAATCCTTCATTTTATAGATGGAAAAACTAAGGCTCAGAGTGAGATTTGATGATTTGCCCATGATTACAGCACCACTGAATGTGATATGGTATTCAAATTCAGGTCTTCCTGACTCTCCTCTTTTGTGTTAAAGAGAGATGAGGATAAAATGAAATAATCTTAAAAGATAGCTATTATTAATATTTTCATTATCATCATCATCATCACCATCATCATTCCTGCTCAGGTGTAGGTTGGATCCGATGATGTTTGAAATACCTTCCAGCACTTAATTTGCCAATACTTAATGTACTAAACTTTGATTATGAAGCAAATGTACTTCCTGTGTTGAATATATTTCATCTTTGCCACTTACCAACTTTTCCATATGGAGCACTAGAGAGTTATTTTTCTAGGAGTGTTGATTGGTGACACTAAACTAAGCCAAGGAGCATGTCTGACTGGGGTCAAGAATGTAGTCTGGCCATGAAACAGGTTCCTCTCTGCCAGTGGAGCTGACAGACTTAATTTCATTAACATCAAATACTAAATGAACAACTAAAAACTATACCTTGTTGTCCCTTATACCATCTCTTAAACCTCATGTTCAGGATCTAAAGGCCTGAGAAAACTCCAGAGTTATTTTTCCCTCCCTATTCCTCTCCTACTGCCATTTTTTTTCTTTCATTGCACATTCAGAAAAGTTTCAGGAGATTTATATTTATTCTGCTTCATTATTATCTAGGACATATACATATAGATATACATATTATGTACTCACACACATATATGTATGATTGTATGTATGTATTTTCTTTCTACATATTTTTCATTAACTGGTAAGCATAAATTATGAATCACCTAACCTCCTCCATACATATTCCCTATTGTTATCTTTCTCTTTGCAATTTATATCTTAGCAACTATGTTGTATTCCTGAAACTCAGTTCTATGAAATAGAAAATAATGTATCAATATTATTTTTCCTCCTCATATTGAAAAGCAGATATAGGGATAAATTATTTTTCTTCTGGTAAGTGGAGCAGAACAGGCTAGAATCTTAATTTAAAATTTAAATTTCTTAAAGTCCTTCCTTCCTTTCTCCCTTCCCTCATTGTTTCCTTCTTTTATCCATAAAGCAAGATACCTTTGCTGGGTGGTGAGCATTCAAAGACAAAAAACAAAAACAAAAACAAAAAACTTTCCTTGTCTTCAAGGAACATACATATTGGGAAAATCAGCAATACAAAAGAATTTCATTATAAAGCAAATAAAAAAAGTAATGCCAAGCAAGAGAGTACTAAAATTGGGGAAATAAAGGAAGGTTCTGGTAGGAAGTATGATTTAAGCTAATACTTAAAGGAAGATAAGGATTCTGGAAGGTAGAGCTAAAGAAGAAAGTTGTAGAATGAATGTATTAATGAAAAATAATTTATTAAGTGCTTTCTATACACCAAATAATGCTTGAGTGCTGAGGATAAGAATAGGAAAATCGAGATTTTCCCTGCTCTAGAAGAATTTGTGCTCTAATTGGAGAAGCAACAGCTAAAAGAAAGTTTAACTAGAGTGTGAATGGGAAGATTTTAAACTTTGAAAGTTCTATTAGTAAGATAAATGTCAAAACCGGGAGATCCTTAGACTATGCTGTTTCAACCAGTGATAGTCCTGAAGTTCTGTAGGATATAGCCAAGGGCAAATGCCAAAGCTCAGGGATTTTCCATCTCACTTGAGAGAACAGAATTGGTGATTGCTATCCCAATCAAGCCATATGGGCATTTAAGCAACCTGGGTGGTCTCCGTATAGATTCAGTCAGGAGATGAGGAAGAAAGGACACCTCCAGAATATCATGAGAGACAGCTTGTTAAAGATACCAGAAAGGGAGACAGAATGAATCAGAGAAGGCAGCAGAAAGTATATAGTATTTAGTGTATAAGAGGAAGTAATTTGAAATCATTCTAGCAAGTCATTAGTGATGAATTATGAATGGCAATAAATACTAAATTCAAGAGCTTATATTTATATTAGAGGCAATAGGGAACCACTGAAATTCTTTGAGCAGAAGAGTGAACCTGGTATGAATTATATTTTAAGCATAGCAATTTATAAGCCATTTCAAAGAAGAACTGAAGAGGAGGAAAGTCTAAAGATAAAAAACCAATTAAGAGGCTACTAAAACAAGCCATGAAAGAGATGACAAGAATATGAACAATGGTGATTGTTTTGTGAATAGAAAGAAAAGAATTGATGACCAAGATATTGTAGAGACAAAATCAAGAAGAACTGGCAGATAATTAGGTAGTATCCACAGTGGAATTATTATCTTTCCCAGAAAATTTTGTTTTCCACTAACTTCTCAGTTTCCATCTAGAGTGTCACCATCCTTCTTTAACAAGATACAAAACCTTGGAGACATCATTTCATTCTCTTTTTTCAATGCGCATGCTACCTAACTAGTGGAACAGAGCCTTGGGACACATCCATGATTAAAGAGTAGGATTTGAATCATTTGGCAATGCAAAGGAATCTGTGAGGAAGCTACCAAACAGTTGGGTGGAGAATCAGGAGAATGGAATGAAGATACAAGTAGGAAAGATATACAGGAGTAAGTGATTAATAGTGTCAAATATTTCACAGAAGTCCAAAAAAGATTTTTAAAAGTCATTTTTAGTAAGTAAGAGACTGTTGATAACTTTTGATAAAGTGTCAGTTGAAAAGTAAAGGGGAGCAGAAACTTTGTGAATTTATCCAGCACTGCTCATTTGAAAGTAGAAATGAGAATCACAGTATTATAAGGTGTCAGTGGAGGATATATATGAGATAATGATAGGATACAGTTAAATTACTTAATTAGAGCATCAAAACAGGAAAGAGAGTGAAAATAAGTAAGCATACAACTTAAAAAATAACAAGTGTTACAAAATAATAACAGGAATTTTAAAAATAAAAGACAAAGAAAGTTGAAAACAAATAAATTATTGAATTAAATAAAACTACATACAAGACTTTAGGAACAGAAGAGTTGAGTTTCTATCCTACCTCCAATACTTGCAAATTCTGAGAGCTTGTGTGAGTTATTCCCAGAATGTCTATTCATATCTTATACATAAATTGTTATACATCTATAAAAGCAGAGCATTCTGGAATGTCAGAATTAAATGGAAGTATAGAGGTCGTGTAGTACAATTCATAGAGAAGAATTGGATTTCTTTTTTTTTTTAATTTGTAACAAAAGGGTTACAATTTTAGCTAATTTAATTTTTTAAGAGAAGAAATCAAATGAGCATAAGCAAAACCGAAAAATATGAATTTACAATGGATGAAAATAAATCATTATAAATTATTTTACCATTTACGTATCAATAAATGAAATTGACAAATATTTACAAAAAATAAAATATGCAGATTAACAGAACAAGAAATAGACGCTGCATGTGTGTTTTCATTGGGATAGAGAATTCCCAAGTGAGGAAAATCCCTCTACCAATCAGCACCATCTCTGTAACATAATCTGAGAAGGTGGTCCATTGTACTTTTGGACAGTTTGGACAGTTTCCTATGTGTTTGGGAGTTTGTCCTCATCTCAAACCTAAATTTGTCTCTTTGTCATATGTACTAATTACTTCCAATTCTATTCCCTATGTCTACCAAAATGAGATTCTAGGTAGGAAAAAGCACTTTGTAACCTTTCAGGGATGTATTTAATTAAAAAAAAAAAACCTGTTTATTAAGTACTTAAACTGTGAAGTGTCAAGAACAGACACTTTCAGCTAGAGGAATCAGAGAAGGTTTCATAGCAGGGGAGCATTTGCAACATCTTTAAGGTAAAAAAAAAAAAAAAAAAAAGATGATGCATAAAGGAGAGGAAAGTAAATTCCACATATATGGAATAGCATGAGAAAAGAATATGTCTAAATTTTTCTTATAAGTATTATGAAGTTTAATTAATAACTATATTCCAAATGAAAAAGCTTGGCTAATGGAGATAGGAAAAAGAATGGGAAAAAATGATGAATAATTTCAATCTTTAGGATTTTATATCTTTCAAACAAAAAACAAAAAAAAAAAGATGTCTTTTAAAAATAAAAATAAAACACAATAGAATTGTGTTTCCTTTGGCAGTATTAAAAGTCTTTGGTGTGGAGATGGATCTGGGGAGGGGGAGGAGGATATCTGTTACCTGCTGTTTAATATTAATTAGCACCACATAAATTACTGAAGGGACAGGACAGCCTCTGGACTCTTTCCAGCTTTCCTTTCAAGCCAAGTTTGTTCTACAGGAAAGAATGAATAAATGGAGTCATTGGCCATGTTGTCATAGACCCCTAGGAAAGGTTAAAGGGTTTACATCACCCAGGTTTCTATAAGCCTTTTATTTCATCCCCTCTGCCAAGGAAATCAATGAATATTGTCCAAATGGCACATTAAGTAGTGAGGTGACCCAGGAGTGGTGTAGAATCTCTCTTCCCTAAACATACACATGTTTTCTTGGGGTTTGGAATTGATTGTCATTGTTTACAAGAAATAGTTTTGACTGTGATGTGGATGAAAATATAAACTCAACTCTAGGAAAATGTTACCTTCAAAGGGAGAGTGAAAGGAAAAAAAACATCATTTTTTCATAGAAGCTGGGCAATTTTGAAAAGAAAATATCAGGAAGGGACCAGGCAAAAACCATGAGTGAAAATACCAGATTATATTTAGGAAACTGAGCTTAACGCCATTTTGGATAGACTTACCAAAAACTATCAATTTAAAAACTGCTTTCTAAGCCCAGTTTTTTAATCTTAATATGTCCTCTTTAAGGTAGCCTTTTCCAATTAAATGTAAAATGGAATAATAATAGAATCTGTTTTTCAGGGTTTTTTGTGAGGATCAAGCATGATTATATATGTAGAATGCTTTACAAAAATTAAACCTCTATGAAAATTCTAGCAATTTTAACTAGAAGGAAGCAGAAAGTCAAAGAATGTTACAAGCCATTTGGGGCCATCAATTCCAACTCCCTTATTTTACTTATAGAAAACAGACTCAGGTAAATTCAGAAGCAGCTGGGTGAAATGGTGGATAAAACTCAGAGCTCTAAGCAAAATTCTGCCTCAGACTACTAGTGTTATAATCTTGAACAAGACATTTAATTTCTTTGACTTAATTTGTCTTAATTTCCTTAACTGAAAAATAGAGATAGTTATAGCCCCTAACTTATGAGTATTAAAAGATATATAATTTATAAATTGTTTAGCATAGTAAGTTAATGGTACTTAATAAATGCTTATTGACTTGGGTTTTTTGGGGTTTTTTTGGCTGAGGCAATTGGGGTTAACTGACTTGCCCAGGGTCACACAGCCAGGAAGTGTTAAGTGTCTGAGACCACATTTGAACTCAGGTCCTTCTGACTTCAGGACTGGTGCTCTGTTCATTGCACCACCTAGTCCCCCTACTTCCTTCTTTTCATGATTTGCCTAAGTCCACACAAATCTGTCCTGAACTGGTCTCATAAATTCCATGTCAAGAGGTCACATTTATCAAAAAAAAAAAAAAAAAAAAAAAAAGAGTAAGAACCAGAAAGAGAAAAAGGCAATATCTACATGATTCCAATAAGATCTGAGCAGTTTTATAAAGCAGCTACTCAGATCATTGGAACATCAGTCATCCTGGAGCATCTTTTGCTCAGCCAAAACATCAAGGTAGCCAATGTAAATAGCCCTTTATGTGGCCCCTTTCTGAATGCTGGTTGCAGACTGATAATCCAACTGAAGTTTATGGGCTGTTTTGATTTGATATGAATGTTTCCATTTTATAATAAAACCAGTTGAGATCTTGATTCTCTGATAAAACCAGCACATTCCATATATAAAGGCCAAAAATAAGTTTTGAAAAGTGAAGCTTCACTCTTGATACTGAGCTTTACTTTCCAGCAGGCCACCCAAGATTTTGCCATGATTGATGATTTCAGGCAGTATTCCTCTTATCCTGCAATATTTTTAGACAAGGCTAGAAGCTTCGGACTCTCCTCCTATGTCATCAGTGGCTAGAATTTGCAGCTTTAGGGAGACCCTCATTAGAAGACAAAATATTGTTTTGGATATAACAGAAAAGAAAGACAAATATGGGAATTGTGCAGACTCTTGACATGTCTCTGAATTTCCTCTCAAATTTGAAGTAGAACACAAGAAGATAACTTTTATTTTTTTAAAACTAGAACTTGGGAAGCAATATGATGTATTGGAAAGAATGCTTGATTTGAAGACAAAGGATATAGGTTCAAATCTTGCCTCTTTTACTTACTACCTTTGTGATGAGAGGCAGCTGGGGCATAGTAGAAAGAGCACTGGGAAGATCTGAATTCAAATCCTTCCTTAGAAATAGAGGACATAACTGTGTTCTGGCCAGTTGCTTAACCTTGCTCTTCCACCCAGCCAAAGTATCCTGGTAGCCAACACAAAGAGCCATTTACATGACCTCAATATTGGTTGCAGACCAGTAACCCATTTGAAGATTATGAGCTATTTTGATTTGATGTGTTTCCTTTTAATAAGAAAGCCAGTTGAGATCTTGGCATCTTAATAAAACCAGGACATTGTCTATCTAAAGGTGACAACTAAGGTTTGCACAATATCTTTGCCTCTGATTCTTCAAATGTAAATTGAGGGTGATAATAACATCTACCTCCCAGGATTGTTGTGAACATCAAATGAGAATGTTATTTGCAAAACGTTTTTAACACAGTGATTGGAACAGTAATCACTTAAATCTGGGTCTCAGTTGCAGCAATTGTATGATGAATAGGAGTAGATGATCTCAGAGATTCCTTCAATGTCTAATTTATGATTTACAGCAAGTATTTATAGAGCACCTATTATGTGCAGGATAGGCTAGTGTGCAGTGGATAGAGTGCCAGGTCAGAGTCTAGAAGACCAGAGTTCAAATCCAGTCTCAAACACTAATTGTGTGATTTGGAATAAATTATTTCACCTGATTTGCCTCAGTTTTCTCACCTGTAAAATGAGCTGGAGAAGGAAATGGCAAATTATTCCAGTATCCTTGCCAAGGAAGGCCAAGCGGGGTCATGAAGGGTTGGACACAACTTAAGCAACCAGCATGCTGCTGAGCACCTTTTACAAATATTATCTTATTTAATTCTAACAACAACATTGTGAGGTAGGTACTATTGTTATTCCATTTTCACAGTTGGGGAAACTGAGACAAATAGAGTTTAAACAACTTGCTCAGTCACACAACTAGTAAATGTCTCAGGTAGGATTTGAATTCATGTCTTTATGTTTCCAGGCTCAGCACTCTACACTACCTCTTCCAGATGCTTAGATTTTATTCTTAACTGTTCCAATATTCTTTCAGCCACAATCTATTTGGGACTGGGGAAATACAGGGAAGAGGGTGAGGATAGATCAAAGCAAGGAGAGATTAGAATATTTCCTATGAGTTTTTAAAATTTTTGGTATTTTTCATTTTTATTTCTCATACAGCAATACATACATATTCTTGACATCAAATATCACCTTTCCTATTGCCTGTCTTTCCATAATCATCCATTTAAAGAAATAGGAAAATGGTAGAAAATATGATATATAAGTTATACAAGAGCTGAAAGATACAAATAAAAAAAAAAAAAGGAATAAAACCGTGTAACTGGTATTGAAAAGATCTTATGACTTTGTGCATTTCTCATTATTTTCTAGGACAACTAGTCCTGCTCAGGTCACAGGTGCATTCTGGGGACATTATTGCTTTGGAAGTCTACTAATTAGAGCAAAAACAATCTGACATAAAACTGGTGATTTGACTTTTGTTTCATGACCTTGCAAGAAGGTCACAATATATGTCTTGTAAACAACACAAACAGAGCAAATCTACCTTTTTTTTCATGTCTTACTAGGAAAATTCTAATGTATTAAATACCTGTGAGCAGAAAGTCACTTGCTTGACCCACCAATTTCTGGCTTTTAATGTGCCATAATAAGCTAGCCTAATAAGCTAGAATCTGAATTCTAAGTCATAGGTCTTACCTGTCCTCTTAGTCACCATTATATACAAGATTATTAATCACTGTGCACATGACATAGGTCAATGATTTTAAATTCAAATCACTTCTTTACTAGAGGGCATTTGAACATTTCACCATCTAGCTATATTCAGTTTGTTTCTAATTTCACTTGCCTGCTCTCTCCATTCTTCTTCCAACCATATTATACCTTCCTAATACCATTCCCCCCAGTCTTCTATAGTCCTAGACTTGATTCTCTTGATATACAATTTCCCTACATTCTCTTCTTGTAGAAACACATGATAGGAGAAATAGAACTGGACTAGGGGAAATAGGATCTGGATTTGAATGTTAATTTTGTCTTTTGGTAGTTATAAACTAAGGACCAAGTCACTTTTCTCTGAGGTTTCTTTTTTTGTTTGTTTGGATTTTTTCCATCTGCAAAATGGGAATAAAAGAATGATCGTCGATAAGAACTCGAGACTTGGAGTCAGGAATTCTTAGATTAAAATTTGACACTTATGAGCTATATATTTATTTTATTAATTGTATCTATTTCTCAGCATTGTTGTGAAGAGATCAAATGAGAAATGCTTTATGAAGCTTAAGGCATAATACAAATGTGAAAGCTTATCTACTTCACAGAATTGTTGTAAATAAAATGTTTTGTAAGCTGAAAATGTACACATCAAGGGGATTTTATAAGTCTGAGTGACTGGATATCTGTGCATTATCATTTCCTGCAACAGACCTCTTAGATGTTATCTCTTCTATAACGTATCCATTGGAATCTGCTGGTTTAAAAGTTCATAGAAAAATTAGATAAACCAGACAATACTAAAAACATTAAGATCTTTCTTTGGCACACTTAAGGGAAGACCACATGTTTTAACTGGAAATACTCTGGAGCATGCAGAAGGAATGAGCCATAACAAGGGAAGGATACTAAGACAGAATATCCTTAATCACACCTGGCCATGAATGATGCCCTAAATCAGGATGGAGCAGGGCCAGAAAGAGGTAGAACCAGGCAAATTGTCAGGATTCGCCGCAGGATAGTCTTTAGTACATGGCAGAAGGAGATCACAATGATTTGGAAAAGAGCTTTTACCAGAACTTGGAACCTGGTTACACTAATTTTCCCTAGGATTCCAGGGCCCATCTTTACTCCATACATTAGAGCTGTTAGGTTGTTTTAGAGAGAGGGGTGGTATTGTTCAGTTTCCCATCTCTGAGGTCATTGGCAGGGAGGTACAAATCATGCAGGTTGGAAACATCCAAATACAGAAGATTCAGGTATGATCGATGCTAGAAACAGGGTGGGCAGAAGAGAGATGGGAAAAGATGGGAGGTAGGGTCACAACTGGAAAATAGATAATGTGTTGGGTAGAGATTGATTAGAATGTACTTCTCCCCCACACATACCTCCAAAAACCAACCAAACAAACATTTTTTTTCCTGGAATATGGTTGTAATAACCCAAAATTTCTTTTTTAATATCTCATATCACCCCTGGTCTCAGATATTTCCACATTTAAATAAATAGATTGTAAAGGAGAAATAGCAACAGAAAGATTTACCTTTGGTAAGTTGAATAGTTATTTGCCATTAGTCCATGACTAGATACTCTAGGTGCTGAAATGTCTTTGATCCCATTCCCTCCACTCTTTCTCTCTCTCTCATTCTCTCTGTCTGCCTCTCTCTCTCCCCTTTCTGTCTTTCTCTTTTTTACTGTCTCTCTTTCTGGCTTTGTCTCTTTTCTTCTCTCCATCTCCATCTCTTTTCTATTTCTATAGTTCTCTGTTTCTGTCCATTTGCCTGCCTGTGTTTGACTGTCTCTGTCTTTGACTCTGTGTATCTTTTCTCCTTTCCCTCCTCCTTCCTTCTTTCTGCCTCTTACACACACACACACACACACCCCATCACTCACAAGTTTACTTGGATTGCTTGCTGTCTAGAGGAGAGGGTAGGGGAAAGAAGGAAGAAGGATTTGGAACATGGGTTTTGTGGGGTTGAATATCTTAGCATATATTTTGAAAATAAAAGCTATTAAAAAAACCATTACCAACAAAAAATAATAATTTATTATATACACACTGTGTGCAAAGCACTGTGCTAGGTGGCAGGAATACAAAGACATCTTCCTTCCAAAGAAAAGCATGGCAATTTTACTCTTTTTTCTCTTTGCTTTATGTATATAGGAAGATAAATTAGATTACAAACTCCTTGAGATTACAAAGTTCTGATAAAAGCTCCTTTCCAAATCATTGTGATCGCCTTCTGCCATGTACAAACAAGATGCTTTGTGCTTCTTATATTACCAACCCTAAACTAAGTGCCTAGGACTTTACGCTATTTTGGTTATGGATATTATACTGAAACAAATTGCATACATTGCCTAGATTGTTTCTACCTAATAACACCATGCAACTGATAGAAAAGTCTAAATATTAAACCAAATAACTATGCTATTTTTGCTAGTGGAGAATGAAATGGAGTAATATTTTTGGGAATTGCATGTGAATATATTAGGAAAGCTATAAAATGTTTCTCAATGGTCTACTCTCTAAAAAAGA
The DNA here is from genome assembly GCF_016432865.1 of Antechinus flavipes. Lineage (NCBI taxonomy): Eukaryota > Metazoa > Chordata > Mammalia > Dasyuromorphia > Dasyuridae > Antechinus > Antechinus flavipes. The sequence goes on from NC_067399.1 coordinate 271,023,290, forward strand.
GCACATCCTAAGAATGTTATTGACAAACAGAAAAGAATATATGTTTGGAAATATTACAAATAGAACTATTACATAGGGGAAAGAAACCACCTAGAATGAACTCATCTCTCCAAAGTATGGGAAATGGGCAAACAAATCTTGGATTACAAATGTAATGGAATATTACTGTCTCATAAGAAATAACAAATGTGAAAAAATAATGAAATATGAGTAGATACATATAAATATAAAAAATAGAAATGATAGTAGTAATAGGATCTGAAAAAAAATAAATAGAAGAAAAGTATTCAAAAGGGAGCAAATAGAATGTATTTTTTACTATTTAGAATATACATATTTTTAATCAAACTTTAAAATAATGGAAGTTTATGGTCTAATATAAATGAACTTATTTTAAGGTATTTATTTGTATGTTTGTGTTTCCTCCTGGCTACTAAGTTTATAATTAATAAAATTAATTTTAATTAAAATTTATTTTTCCATTGATCCAAACAATAAATATGTCTCTAGAGAGACAATCATAGATAGTAGATATGAGCAGCAAAATTACAAACCTTGGTCTTTCCTAGATCTTCTCTAAATGTCTTCTTTCTCCAAAATGCTAATTCTGATTTTGTGGCTACCAAGGACTGCTTTATAATGCCTTTCAAGGCCCATCCTCCCCTTGGAAATCCTTGCCCAGATCACATGGCTATTAAAGATTTGAGGCCAGATTTGAACTCACTAAGAGGAATCTTCCTGAATCTAGGTCTGATGCTTTATCTACCTACCTTCTAGTCGCTTATATGGTAATTTATTTTACCCTTTTTCAAGATTTTTATCTGCTATCAAAATTCTGCTATCTGTGTTTTATTTTGTTACAGTTCTGTTCTCAAAATACTGTCCTGTTGGAAAAAGAACTATTGAATTGCTTCATCAAAAGCACTAGAGGAAGGCTCATCTTGGATGGAGTCCTGTGAAAGACACACATGAGGATCATATAGTATGAAGAGGCATGGATCCTGGATCTTTAATCAGTGGGTTCACAAATACAGCAAAGAAATAAAATACCTATTTTGCATAAGTATTATTCTGCAACACTATAAACTTTATAACAGACTCATGGATATGTTAATCTGTTATAAATCTAAATAGACTATACAAATGTCAATCATTATTATTAATGGTTGCTTATTTGACTTCAGTCTTCTTCTGGCTTTCAATTTTTCTTCTTGCATTCCCATGCTAGAGCAGGAGTTTTTATTTAACGAATCATAGATTATGGACATATTGGATAACTAGATTCCAACCTAGGAAATCATGCATGTAAACCCAGAACAAAACATTCTGCTGACCATCTAGACAATAAGAAAAATTGGTGCACATATAAACAGAACTTTGTAGCTTACAAAATATTCTCCTCACCACAATCCTGTGAAGTAGGGAATATGATTTCAATTTTCCTAATTTTACAGATAAGGTAATTGAGGTATAGAGATTAAGTGTTTAGGCAATGTAGGGGACCAAGTCAGGTATTTTGATCTCAAATTCATTGCTTCTTCTACTATTCTACCAGTTCTTATACGTAATTAAAAAAAAAACAAAAACAACTCAAGTCTTTACTGAAAAATGAAAAACCTGGTTAATTTAATCTTCTTTCCTTATGTGCTTCATTACCTCTGGTTCCTAAGCTTAGCTAGATTCAAGAAAGAAAGCTGAAACTTAGTCTTAATGTTTGCACATGTGCTTTGGATTTGCTTTGACTTTTGTAGTTGTGTCAATAATACAAAATAATCATTTACATAGTACTGACTATCCAATATTATGCTAAATATTGAGATTACAAAAAGAATCAAAAATAGGTCCTGAACTCAAACAGCTTACAATCTAATGGGGAAGATATCTAGTAAACAAATAGGCCTACAAACAAGTAACATATAGAATAAATAAGAAGTAATTGAGAGAAGTGAGGTATTAAAATGAAGAGGAATTGGGGGAAGTTTCATTTAGAAGATAGGATTTTAGTTGGGACTTACAAGAAGCTAGGGAAGTAACTGGGGGAGATGAAGAAGCAGAACATTTCAGGAATAGGGAATCACCAAGAAAAATGCCTTATAGTATATCTTGTTTCAGCTTGCCTTTTGACACTGAAGCCAATGCTTGCCATAAAATGTCTCCATTTGTATTCTGCACTGGACCCTAAAAGTAAATTTAAGATATAAGAATTTGCAACCATTCCCAACTACTTCTGTTTCAAATTAAAGGCAGCCCTGTGTCCATAGGTCAGGAAGATATATTGCAGGTTGTCCTGCATGCTGTCAATCTTATCCTATAAAAATTCCATAAAGAATCTAATTCACTAAGAGACATGTGGTTCCATCTAAAACAAGAATGTTTAATTCTTGATCCCTTCTCTTCTGAGTAGTAATGAAAATTTTCTTCCCCTCCTGAACAACTCCTTTCAAGTGCTATTATCAAGGGAACTCTGGGCGTGTGTAGTGAATGTACAAATAATGACATTATATTGTTTCTATTAAGTTATACTTATTATTGTTTGTGGGGCAGAAGGGACCCTGCAACTGGTTCCAGTACAAATGGTTAGCTTATAATTCAGAGTTCTGTTAAAAGTGGCCACTGGAGGGCAGCTAAGAGTCAGGGATAGTTATAGGACAGTTGACTGAAGGGTAGTAGCCATCTTTTGGGACACAAGATGCCTGGAATGTCATTCTTTCTAGGAGGAGGTTAATGGTTTGGTTAAAACATAACACGATACAAACCACTGAAAATACAGGTACTAGGCCAGAAAACATTCCCCAAAAAACAACTCAAGAAACCCAAGATCCAAGCTATGAGCTGGGGTCAAGTTCCATGCCCAGGGTCAGAGTAGACAATAAAGTAGTGTCAGATCCCTAAGAGTAGAGGAAGACAAAGGATCATGGTGGATTTCATCGACAATCTTAAATTATTCTATCTCCTTTTTTAAATTAGTGGAATTAGTGAATTTGTTAATTATTTTGAATAATGTTTTTGAATAAACTATGTGGAGACTGAGTTTAAAAGGCCTTTCAATTATCCTTTTCTTCTCTCCTTTTCCCCACTTTCATCACAGAAAAACTCTAATCTCTTAAATATTGCTGTTATTGTTCAATCATTTCAGTCATGTCTTATTCTTCATGACCCCATTTGGGATTTTCTTGGCAAAAAACTGGAGTAGTCTGCCATTTTCTTTTCCAGCTCATTTTTACATATAAGGAAACTGAGGCAGATAGGGAAGTGATTTGCTTAGGATCACATACCTAATAAAGATTTGAAGCCAGATCAGATTTGAACTCACTAAGAGTAGTCTTCCTCAATCTAGGCCTGGCACTTTATCCATGTACTTCCTAGTTGCCTTTATCATCTTAAATAGCATTAGTTATTAGCTGTATAATTTATCCAAAAGATGACTAATAATAAAATAATTTATTATATCTAAGCCTGATATAATAATTTATTACAGATTATATAGACATAAATTATTATTATTTTTTTAAATTTTTATTTTTAAAGCTTTTTATTTCCAAAATATATGCGAAGATAGCTTTCAACATTTACCCTTGTAAAACCTTCCAAGTTTTTTCTCCCTCTCTTACCCCACCCCTTACTCCAGCCATGTTAATATTACTTATTATATTATATAATATTATATAAATATATTCATATGTGTATATATAAATATAAATAAAAATAATATTATATATTATATAAAATAATAATGTTAATAATAATAAATGTTAAATATGTGCAATTCTTTTTAAATATTCCCACAATTACCTTGCTGCAAAAGAAAAATCAGACCTAAAAGAAAAAAAATGAGAAAACAAATAAAAAACAAGCAAACAACAAAAAGTGAAAATATTATATTGTAAGCCACAAATTATTATTTATAATGTGTAAGTTGCAAGAAAGATTATGGCTGTAATCATCTTTGAGTATCACTACAGCTATTAACTTCTTTTGTACAGTTCTACCATTCAGTTATCTAAAATACCAACTGAAGTCTCTTTCCAAGAATTTTATTCATGCTTTTTTTAAAAGATAAAATCTAAAGCAGTTCTCTAAATTAAAAACAAAAACAAAAGCAAAAAATACTTTCATCTTTTCTTGCAAATTTCTACCTATGACAAAATTGAGGGGTTTTTTGATAACTCCTCATAGAATAGCAGTTAAAATAGCAATTAAAAACTCTTCATTAAATAAAAGTTTATATAGTCTATATCTTCTCTTAAAGATACAGTAGCAGTATTCCTATTCTCTCTAGAAGAAACTATTGAAGAATAAAGAGGTACATAATTCTATCCCCACCAAATGTGGCATAATCCTTTTTTAGATATTCTGAGAATAGATGATCTCTCAACATCTTAAAAATTGTCACTTCCAGCATGTCTTTCCTTCATGTATATTTGTTTAGCTATTCTTCCCATATTTATTTCCTTATTGTCATTTCCATTTCTTCATGAAAATCATTAAAAATTGTGGTTTTACAAATGATATTCTATAACAGGTAACACCTTTTAAGTAATACGTATAAAAAATAAAACATATTAAAAAAACAAACAGCTCCTACTGTACTTATTAGTTACGTATAAAAAAAGGATTTTATTCAATCAAGCTGTTGTCTTCCATGTATATGTTAAGATTACACCAGTATTCTTGATATTTGTAAAATAAAAAAAGATTAATTCATTCCATGATCATCTGTTTGTTCATGTAAAGAAACCATAAAATTGTGAGACATATGCACCAAAACTGTTTGCTATTGTCATAGAAAATATCCAACCCAGAATTCAAATCAAAGAAAGATTTTCTCTAGACCAAGGGTTCTTAATTGGTTTTCTTTCAAACCGTCTGATAATCCCTACACTTCCCTTCTCAAAATAATTTTTTTCAAAAATAAGATTCAGGTGGCACAGTGGATAGAGCACTAGCCCTGAAGTCAGGAGCACCTGAATTCAAATCTACTCTGACACTTAACACTTCCTAGATAGGGACCCTGAGCAAGTCACTTAACCCCAATTACCTCAGCAAAAAACAAACAAACAAAAAAAAATTAAATTAAATTAAAAAAAAAAGATTGATATTATGATTTAGGAAACCACTTCTGAAATGTAATTATCAAAGTATTTTTAAAGACTACATACATTTATTTCTATTATAAATAGTGAAATGTGCCAGATATTCTCCTTTTCAGGTTATTGATAGGTTAGTCACTTTTCAGTAATTTCTGACAAACCATAATTCCATTTAGAATTTTTTTTTTGAAAGAATACTGGAATGGCTTAGCATTTCCTTCTCTGGCTCATTTTATAGATAAGGAAACTGAGGTAAAGTTAAGGAGCTTGCACATGGCCACCCAGCTAATCTGAGACTGTCTCTGAACTCAAGTCTTCCTGATTTCAGGCCCCATGCTCTATTCACTACACAACCTAGATTGCCACCTTTTCTTTTCAGATTACATTGCAAAGATTATATAAAATCTTGAAACATCTGAAATCAGATCTTTAATCTTCAGATTGCTATCTCACTAACCTACAAGTTAAAGAATCCTTATTCTCTAATTTATGATTTGCAGTTAGACATCCCTGAAAGTGACAATTTGTTGGATTACTTGTTAAATATTTAAAACATTTGTGAAAATCCTCTGTGTTCCCTCAGAGAAGATAAAGCAGACAGAACTACCTCCTAGGACCATCTGACCCCATTCAAGCCAGATATCTTATTTGTTTCTTATTGTCATACAGATTCACTTAGTACCCCCACCAGAGGTCTCTCTTCTCCAAAGGACACATGAACAAGACTCCTCTTCCTGGTATGGAATCCATCAAGGTGAATCCAAGCAGTGAGTCAACAAACATTTATTGTGTCTACTAAGTGTCAGGTATTCTGCTAAGCACTGGGGAAATAAAAAGAGGCAAAAATTAGTCCCTGCCCTCAAAGAACTCACAATCTAATGGGGAGACAACTAACAAATATGTGGAAATAGATTATATTCAGGATCAATAGGAAATAACAAATAAAGGGAAGGCACTAGAATTGATATGGGTTGGGAAAGGCTTTCTGTAAAATATGAGATTTCAGTTGGAACTTGAAGGAAGCCAGGAAAGTCATGAAGCAGAGATGAGGTAGGAGAGCATTCCAGGCACATAGGAAAATGCCTGGGACTGTGATAAAGTATCTTATTTGTAAAACATCAGGGATGCTAGTGTCACTGGGAGGGAAGACTATGTGAAGAGAAGTATGGTATATGGAGTATGTAAAGATAAAAGTTATATATATTTATATCTTTTATCTTTATACACACATCTGTGTTTGTGTATATATATATGTATATACATATATATATGTATATATATATATATATATATATATATATATTGGAGATAAGAGGGAACCACTGAAATTTATTGAATGCAAAGGTGATCAGCCTGATGTTTTAGGAAAGTCACTTTGATGCTTAATGGAGGATAAATTAGAGTGGAAAGACTCTTGAGACCGGTAGATTCACCAGAAAAGTATTTCAATAGCCAAAACATGAAGTGATAAAGGTCTACACTAAAGGGGTAACAATGTCAGAGGAACAAAGGAGTGTAATCAAGAGTTATTGCAAAGATGAAATAACAGTGATGGGCAACAGATTGGATACTGGGGGTGAGAGACAATGAGGAATCAAGGATAACTCTCGGGGGAAAAAATACCTGTTCATTCATAGAAAGCATAGAACAAGAAACTCTAGTAAGCATATAGGATCACTGGTCTTCAACCTTGAATTGTTTCCAATGATAAAAACCACAATTTCTCATATATGATAATTTACCTTGGTTATGCTACTAAGACAAGAGATCAGATAATATCAGATTACCCATCAGGGAATTCCTGCTACTGAATTCTGTTTATTTATTTGTTGCTATTGGATGGCCTCATGGGAGTGGAGATAATAGTTTATGAATATATTTATACCTTGTATTTACATAATGGCTACTGCATGCCTCTATATCCATGCTTCCTTGGTCTCAGCTTCCCCAAAACTATCATTTTTATTCATAGTTCTAGCTACATTGTATCTGGCTAATTGATCCTACTTTTTAGATAATAGCCTCAAATATTTTTTTCTTTCTTTCCTTCTTTTCCTTCTTTTTTTTCTTTTTCTTTTTTTATTCCTTCCCTTCTTCTTTTCTTAAACTATTTTAATTTATAATTTATTTATTTTTGCATTCTTTTCTTTTTCATTTTTGAGTTCTAAATTATCTTATTCTCCTATTCCCTTTTTCATTCCCTGAGAAGCCAAACAATATGACATCAATTTTACATGTGATAATACAGAGAGCATATTTATATATTTGTCATATTTTTTTAAAAGGAAAAATAAAGTGCAGTTCTTTCTCTGAGGATAGGTAGCACTTTTTTATCATGAGTTTTTAAAAATTATTTTGGATCATTACATTAATCAGAGCAGTCAATCTTTCACAGTTGAACATTATTATAACATTGATATGACTGTGCATAGTGATCTCCAGATTCTTCTTACTTCACTTTGTACCAGGTCATCTAGGTCTTGCCATGTTTTACTGAAACCATCTCTTGTCATTTCTTATTCAGATCTATTTCTAGTCATCTATACTATCTATAAATTACTGATATTCTCTCATTGTTACAAATATCAAGCTAACTAGTTAAAATATACTTAATGCTGTAATATTGGGCAGTATTTCTCAATTCAGATTTCACCCATATTCTAGGCTTCTAAGAATAGTCTTTCCCCTCCTTATCAGTTATTTTTAATCTTATGAACTTAAAAATAATCAGAAAGGATGAACATTTCAATACAGAAAGAAAAACAACAAAAAAGATTATATATGATGAACATGTTACATATAATAATTTTAAGTGCATATTAAATTCAACATTAAAAATATCCTGTGTTTTGAACTTGTCTTTATGTTTGGATGCTGTGTTGAAATCTCTTTGATTTTTTACATAAATTACCTACTAAAAACTGTTCCCTCCCCCTTCTCATAGTCAAACACACCAAATCAACACATTGGCCATAACTGAAAAGTGTGTGTTTCATTTTGTACTTCAAGTTCATCCCCTACCTGTTAAGAAGTGCATGGCAAGCTCATCACGAGTCTTTTGGGAGTCATGAGTTCTGTAGCTTTCTCTAATTATTTTTCACCAATATATTCAAACAGCATTTTTTGTTTATGCTTTTTGCCTTGTAGTATCCGTCTCATGTGAACTTCCCTATTTCCTTCCTCTGACAGAATAACTGGATCTGTTGTTCAAACCCACAGTCTGAACAGTACAGCTAAATCAGGACATTGTATACTCTATCCAGACAATAGAAAAGGGGGGGCGGGGGGTGGCGGGTTGTGGGAAGTACATGCATCCATCAAAAAATACTGACTCTTTGGTAAGATGGGTTGAGTCAGACCAGTCAGTCCATAAGTATTTACTGAATTTCTCTGTGCTGAGCAGGAAATAAGACAGAGAGGCAGAAGTACCCTGTCCTCAGAGGTCACATTTGGAAAGGAGAGACACCTAAGTATATACAAGAAAGATACAGTGTGAAAGGAAGGTAATCTCAAAGAGGAAGCCAACCCTAATATCTCTTCCTGAATCTCTACCTGTTTTTGATTTTGCTACATATCTTTGACCTATGGATAATATTCTGAAGAAACCCTGGTCTTAATGCAACCTGGTCTTCTGATTTACAGTTGTATGAATCCCAGGTTAGATTCCTCTCTTCTCACAAGGAAGGAAATACGTTCCTCTTCCCTGATTGCCCTAATCATGAGCATATAATGACTCTTCCTCAAATGCAGGAACTTCAATAGCATTTTTCTGATTGTTGAAATAAAGAAATTTGTTAATTGCAGAGTCACTTTCCATAATATGAGTACTCCCTTTTCCTCTTTCCATCTTTAAACAGGTTTCCATAAAGAATAACAGAAGCAATAGTGATCTCTGGGAAGTGAGTTTATAATCTTAAAAGACTAATTTTCTGGTTGAGAAAACAAACATGATTTGAGTTTAAAAAATACAACAGGAAAATAGCATTTGCATTAGTTCTTTAAAACAATTTTTAAAAATATCTCATATGATTCTTACTACAACCAGTGGAAGGGGTGCTGTACTTAGAAGTCAAGAGCCTGGGTTAAAATCTCTTACTGGGTTGCCTACTGGTTGTGTGGCCTTGAGTCATTATCTAGGGGCCTCCTGTTCCTTCTTGATGTTGTTTACCTTTTATTCTCAGAGGACCAGGACATCAGGAAGGTGATAGCATAGCATGCAAATGATATGGATTAAGTGAGGAAGGGCTGTGCAAGGTCACCTGCCTCACTTTCTCCTCCAGAGTCATCTGAGTCCATTGGCAAGATATAGATCAGCACAACTGGAGATGGCCCTAGAGTGGGAAGCACTGACCTTTTTAAGCTAAGGTCTCTAACAGGCCTTGGTTTGACTAAAGCAACATACATTTAGAGTTTAAGACTTGGTAAGAAATGAAGCAAAGAATGGGCTCTTTTATCTAGTTACAAAAAAAAAAAAAATCCCATCTGGGAGGAAAACACCCTCAGTCTTTCCTGGTAAAAACAGCAACTTGTAGAGACAGGATTGAACACAGTTCCTCTGACTAAATATAGTTCTTATTCCTCTATGCTGAGATGCTACTCCTGAAGGATCCCAAATCTCTCAAAAGGACATTATGAAGAGAAGGCAAAACTGGTCAATAAACACTAATAGCCACATATTGCCTCTGAGTTATTTGCTTGGCATTCTAAGCTCTCCAAAAATGGTCTCTTACTTTTCTTTTTTAGTCTTTACTATGCTCCCACACTCTGACAATTGCACTGACCTACTTGTTCCTCAGCATGGAACTCTACTACTTATTTCTTTGTACCTCCCATTCTTCATGTGAAATTGCACTTCTTCATCTCTACCTATTTAAATTCCTTATGTCCTTTACAAGACAAGTCAACTGCACTTTAAACAGGAGGTTTCTCTTAGTCTTTTTAGAAGCTGTGGCTTTTCACTCTCATATTAACTTTCCATCTTCTCTCTGTGAATCTTGTGTGCACCTGCTTATATATAAATTGCCTCCCCCATTACCATATTGAACTCCTTGAGCAGAGGGACTGGTTTTGTCTTTCTTTGCATTAGCAGGACCAATGACATCATGAGTGTTATGTCTTGCCTTGTGAGTGAAGTGGATTTGAATGAATCAGAGATGTATAAAGTCTTCAGCCTCCTTCAGAGTTATCAGAGGCCAGCGGAAAGACAAAGGCCAAGACAACTAGTGAGTGACCATAGTGGCTGACTTCAGCCTTTGTAACTTAAGGTCTTTCACTGTTCTTAATTTGTCTGACCCATTAATTGACTAAAGGCTAGATAAATATTTAAACAGAAAATAGCCCAATTTGCTATCCCAAATATATCAATCTGGGAGGGAAAGATCTTCAGAACTTCTGGCCAGAACAGAAAACATTTGCTATTTGCACTCATTCTAAGCCATCAAAACCTAAACATTAAACACACCAAAAGCATAAACAGACTTTGTACAGCTCTGTTTTACTAACATCCAATTCATGTGCAGTCAATATATCACACTTATGATTTCTTTGGACCTCTTTGAAAATAAAATACAAACAACAGAAGGAATTGACATGAGGCTTCCATACAAAGAGAAGGACTTTTAGAACAGGTAATGTGAGTTAATCTTGATATGTGTGTGTGTGTGTGTGTGTGTGTGTGTGTGTGTGTGTGTGTGTAGTATTATAAATTCTCTCTCTCTCTCTCTTCATATATATATATATGTTTAAGCATATTTTCCCATAAGTGTTGCACGTATTTGTGGGAAGGTGTGAACAAGATTTTTAGTAAGAATTTTATAAATTCTTATAGATTGATTGAAAGATGAAGATTAAAAATGAAAAATCCAAAGAATAACTTCACTTCAGTGCATTATAAGCCATAATCTACAGAAATACTTCATCATAGAACAATATTCAAAATCAGCTCATTTTTTTGTTTCATATACCATACCATCATCATCTATACCTCAGCTTTGTTCTGACTTCTTCTATGATTTTAATCATATAAAAAAGAATGTTCAGTTTGGAAAGAAGAAGCTACATAATGAGAAAGTTGTGTTAGAATTAATAAAGTTTAATTGCAACAAAGCAAAGTATGTTAGGCCTCATTCTACATCTGATAACTTGTCTCCTGGATCATCTCATAGATGGAAGAAGTAATACTGAATAAAATCTACTAGAGTTACCTTTTTCACTCCATGACATAGAGTAAAACATGTATTTCCCCCCTATATTTGTTATATCTGATTCATTCAGATCTTCAATTGTACCTCTTGAATCCTTTCTTAGTGTAGTAGAGTGAAGAGGTCATGAGACTTAAAGCCAAGAAAATCTGTGTTCACATCTCATCCTTAGACACTAGCTAAATAACTTGTGGCAAGTCATTTAACATTTATGTGCCTCAGTTCCCTCATCTATAAAAAGAAGTGGTTGGACTTCATGGTCTTTAAGGTATATTCCACCTCAAAATCTGTGGTACTATTATTTCATTCCCATTGATTCTTGATAAACAGCAGGAATACACTGATCAGGAAATCTCTGATTTGTGGAGAAACCATAAATTACTGAATATCAATATCACCTAATGAACTGATACAAGCAAGAGTCGCAGGACATAACACAACAACATTCCTGTAATGGGCTGAGGCTCGAGTTGATGCACTGAGGTTCCAAGCACGTGAGGCTAAATAGTAATTGGACCATACTCTATTAATATATAACTTGGAGAAAGAATGGCCCCGCCCACTCTTTGTGTAAGTCCTGATGTGTTGTATAGGAAATGACGATTTTGGTGGATGGAGGCAGGGGGGTGGAAAAGGAAGGGGAAGGAGAGACTGCTGACTGGCGTCTTGTCACAGCTGCTCACATTGCTATCACAACGGCCCTTCACCTCCAATCCCCCTTTGCTAGCTGGCTTCCTGTCTGCCCATATTGCTATTGCAATCCTTCCTCACCTCCTCACTTCAATAAAGATTGAAGATTTTTACCTTAACCTGAATTCCTGACTCCAGCTGATTTTAAATACGCAGTCATCACATTTGGCGCTTTATATATTAATAGAGTATGGTCCAATTACTATTTAGCCTCACGTGCTTGGGACCTCAGTGCATCATCTCGAGCCTCAGCCCATTACACATTCCCAATGTGCCCATGCTAGAATTGATAGAAATATTCTATCCATGCATCATAAATCACAGCCTCAAGGTACAGAGATACTGGTATTCTTAACCTAGAGGGTTCATGGATTTGGCGTAGATTTCATGGAGTGTGTGAACATAATGGGGAAAAACTTTATTTTCACTAACTTTTTACTATGATTTCCCTCAGTTGTGAATTTTAAAAAATATTTCAGAGAAATGATCCATAGCTTCACCTGACTGTCAAAAAAATCCATCTCTCTCTTTCTCTCTCTCTCTCTCTCTCATACACACACACACACACACACACACACACACACACACACACCCACACACACACACACACAATTGATTAAGAACCCTTACTGGGGAGAAGAATGGAATCTGAACGAACCATTATCGATGGAGACTAAAACCGCACCAATCAGGACAGGGGGCTTAATTCTACTATTTAGAGCCCTTTTTTTGGTAAAGATGTTAAATGAAAAACATGGTAGCTCAGTGGATAAAATGCTGCAGATGGAATCAAGAAGATCTGAATTCAAGTCTAGCATCAGATGTTTTATAAACTGTGTGATACCAATCACTTAATTTATATTTGCTTCAGTTTCCCCAGGTATGCAATTAGCATAATAATAATATCTCCTTCTCATGATGGTGAGGCCCAAATGAGATAATATTTATTAAAAAGTACTTAGTACAGTGCTTGGCACATAGTAAATAAGCTATATAAATGCTTATTTCCTTCTTTCTTCCCTAATCTTATTAGTAAAAACAATCCCAAATGGCGAATATCACTCCTGATGTGATTCTTTCCTCTTTCAGAGTGGCTTTTGCTTCCTTTATATCCCTGTCTTCTCCTTTTTGGTTCTTTCTGATTCCTCTTGCTACCTGTCTCACTAAAAGGAGGAAATCATGGCATATTGTAAAAGTCAAAAACTCTCTAAGATTAAATCTAACTGAAGCATCAGAAAAGGAATAATTGTGACAAGTACTTTTTAATTTTAATGTCATTTTTCCAAATATATGCAAAGATAGTTTTCAACATTCACCTTTGCAAATCTTATGTTCAAAATTTTTCACCATCTCTGACCCCTCTCCTCTCCAAGACAGTAAGCAATCTGATATAGGTCAAACGTGTAATTCTTCTAAACATATATATTTCCATATTTGTCATGATGCACAAGAAGAAACATATCAAAAGGGAAAAAAAACAAACAAACAAACCACCACCACAATAAAAAAAGTGAAAATACTATGCTTTGATTCAAATTCAGTCTCCATACTTCTCTCTCTCGTTCATCACAAGTCTATTGGAATTGCCTCGAATCACCTGTTTAGAAGAGCCAAGTCCATGACAGTTGAACATTACGTAATCTTATTGTTGCTGTGTACAATATTCTCTTGGTTCTGCTCACTTCATTTAGCATTAGTTCATGTGAATCTCTCCAGGATTTTCTGAAATCAGCCTGCTTATCTTTTCTTATAGAACAATAATATATCATTATAATTATATACCATAATTTATTCAGCTATTCCCCAACTGATGGACATTCACTAAATTTCCATTTCCTTAATGGTAACAAGTATTGATTGAACATATTAAATGCTTTGATAGATCACTTGTCTTCCCTAAGACAGAAAGCATTTCATATTTATGAATGCATTCCCAGTGCCTAGCACAATGTTTGGTCTTAGTAGAGCCTTAGTGAATACTTAGGGACCTTTTTGCTAATATGGTGAAAGCTATGGCTTCCTTCTCAGAAAAATTCTTTCAAATGAATGAAATACAATTGATAGGATCACAAAGGAAACCACAAATACAATATTTATATATATTTATATACAAATATAAAAATATTGTTTACAACAATTAAGTATCCCCGATGCAGCATTTGCTAAGCAATAGACATGGTGCTATAGGAATTTAGATTACTTGTGATCATTGCAAGCAGGAGCTGTTGTAGAAGAAATAATGGAGGAAGGAGATATTGACCTTCATTTAGAAAAAAAAAAAACAAACAAACAAGGATAGGACTCAAATGAATAGATATCAAATATGTCCTCTGGACTCATTAGAGCATTAAAGTCAACCAACCAACTGGACTGAACTTGTTTTCCCTAAGCTAACTCGTTGTTTTGACTGAATTGACCAGTTGCCATGGCATCATGTAGACACTAGCTATGAATGACTGTGTTGTACTCCTTGGTTGCCTATGACAGTGGAAGATGGTTGAAAAAACCAAGCTCTTTCCAAACATTCTAATATGTGTTTGGATGAGCCATGGTCTAAGTCAGTTTCAAATGAACCTGGGAGGGACATGGGGGCATTTGGGATTGCTAGACAGGGCACTAAATTCTCACTCCCATATGTAGGACTTGAAATGTGAACCAATTAGCTTATTTGCAGCTGAGACTTTGGCATTTCCTCTTGTGGTTTAATTCACTGACCTTAAAATAGAATTAATACAGGTCTGGGTATCCAATTTCATAATTTTTTTTCCATATTATGTTTCAAATGGACTAGGATTCAAAATTCTTTGGACAAAATAGGTGAATACAACTGTTCATTCGCTGTCTACACTCCAATCGGCAGCTGCATTTAATAACTACTACTTGTAAATGAAATTGTAAGGCTGTGATGATTGGGATGTTTTTTCCAAACAAATTAAAAAGCAGAGGGGATGGATACATACTTTAAAAGCATGGTGGGTAGATCATGGGGTAAGAATTAGAAGATCTAGTTTCTAATTTTATTTTTACCACTAAATAAGCAAGTAAATACAATTCAACAAATATTTCCTGTCTTCTATTTTTAGAGCATTATGCTAATCTTGAGGTGGGGAAATATAAAGATGGATAATATAATTAACTAATGTATGTAAAGCACTGTCTTTAGCAGTGGACATTCAGACAAAAATGAAACAGCCCTTGCCCTCAAGGAACTTACATTCTATTAGGAGAATACAACATGCAAACAGAAAATAAGATGATTTGAAAAGAATCATAGAAAATTTCTGGTAGGAGCTAATACACAGCTGAATCTTGAAAGAAGTTAAAGATTCTCACAAGCAAAGAAGAAGAATGAATACCTGCCAGATCTGGAAAATGGCTTTTACAAGGGTCCAGAAGTAGGAAAGGATGTCAAGTTTAAGGAAGAGTAGGTAGATTAGTTGACTGAAGATAAAAAGCTATTGAATGTGGCAACAGATAAGTTGCCTGAAAGAGAATAATGTGAAATGTCTAGAAGGATAAATCTGAGTCTTAACATTGAGTTCTCTAAGTGCTAAGAATTTTTATTTTATTCAGAGGAAGCAAGGGAGACTTTGAATACTCTTGAGGAGACATATGACCTAGTTTGAGTTATGCTTCAAGGAAGACTATTTTGATGACCATATGAAAAATAAAATGGAGGAGAAAAAGTCTGGAAAAACACAGACCTAACAAGTGACTAATGTAATAAGCCACTCAAAAGATGTTAACGGCATCAACCATGGTAGTGGCCCATTAAATGTAGAGAAGAAATTAGATGCAAATATATATATTATGAATATAGACCAGTAAGACATGACAACTGATTGGGTTTTGGGAATAATGGAGAAGGAAGAGTCAAAATAGAATTTAAGGTCAGTAGTTGGAGCAGAAGAGGGATAACATGAGGGGACAGAATGCATAGAGTCTAGAGATGAAGTGTCTTCTTTTGCACACAGCCAGAAAGTCAGTGTCATTGGAGTAAAGGGCTTGTGTTAAGTTATAAGAAGACTTGAAAAGATAGGAGAGAGCTATGTTATAAAGATCTTTGAATGTCAAATAGAGAATTTTGCATTCACTCCTGGAAGTAATAGGAAGTCATTGGAATTTTTTGAGTAGGGAAAGATGGCATTATGGTGGGAGGTATTTGTGACTTGATCAGATCTGTATTTTAGGAAAATCACTTTATTTGCTAAATAGATAATTAATTGCAGTGGGGAGAAATTTGAGACAGGCAGATCCATTAGCAGGCTATTGCAGTAATGGGGACATGAGCTGATAAGAACCTTCATTAGAGCAACTGCAGTGTCAGAGAAGAGAAGAGGGTATATTCCAAAGATATTGCAAAAGTGAAATCGATAGACCTTGGCAAAAGCTTGGATATAGGGGGAAGGAAGTGAGAGACAGTGAGAAGTAGAGGATGACTCATATGTTGTAAATCTGAGGGACTGGGAGGATTGTGTTACCTTCTACTATAAAAAGGAAGGTAGAAAGGGGGAGAGTTTAGGAGTTTTATTTTGTACATAGTAAGTTTAATATCCAGTTTGGGAATGTCTGAAAGAGGTTGGAGATGTGAAATTAGAAGTCAGCAGAGAGACTGGGAAAGTATAGATGGTGGCATAGATATGGTAATTAAATCCACTGAAGCTGATGAAATCATCAAGTGGGGTAATATAGAAGGAAAAGAAAAAGGGAATAAAATCCTGGGGGACTTCTTTCTTTAAATAGTGTAATATGTAAGAGAATCTAGCAAAGGAGAGAGAGAAGTGTTTCACATAAGTAGGAGAAACAAGAGAGAAACTTTAGAGAGAAGAGAGTATCATGAAGAGAGAGACTGATTAACTATGTCAAAAGTTTCAGTAATGTTAAAGAAAATGAGGACTGACATAAAAAACCGTTGGATGTGGCAACTGAGAGATCATTAGTTAATTTTGAAGACAGTAATTTCAGTGAAATGATCAGTTTGGAAGTCAAAAACAGGATTAAGAAGAGAAGGAGAGGAAAGAACATGGAAGCACCTATTGTAGACATCCCTTTCAAGAAGCTTAGCTACAAAGGGCAGAAAAGATATAGACAGGATGATAGTGAGCAAGGACAGAAGGAAAAAGTGAAAGTTTTTTGAGCATGGTGGACAAAAAGGTAGCAAATTGTAAAGCCTTAATTGAGGTATTAGGTTTTTTTTTTTAGCCACTTTTTTTTCCCTTTTTGATTATTTGTTATAAGGGATAGTCACTGGGTAAGGGAGTCAAGAAGCACATAATTGAAAATAAAGGTGATCTAAGAATCAAATATTGAAAATGATTTTGATCAAATATTTAAACATACTTTCAGGTGGCTTGATCTTGGCTGTTTTACACAATGTTTAAGCAACATAAGTAGATTATCTTCTGAGAAGTCTCATTTTGAGATAGACAATACAGTTGTAGATATAACAGTGATTTAAGCTGTTATGTGCACTGACTAACAATCAGTTACATCAATTCATTCAAAGAAAACCTAGTCAATTCAATGGGGAAAAAATCAAGCCAACCAAACAGAGTACCACCATCCCAACTGGTTGCAACATGAAAAACAAAATTAATCCACCAGGGTTTTTTTGGTATTTCAAATGGTTGTCTTCATATTGATACAGCCACAGATATCCAAACAACTGGAGGATATCAGTGAACAAGTAAATATAAACAGCATTGTCAATTTGCCTATTTTGTGATCTAATAACTTAAGGATTTTTTTTTTTTAATGAAAGAGGACTGTCTTGGATAGATTTCAAAGAACTTTAAGACTTGGTTATTAAACAGTCTCAGCAATTACATAGTCCCTTGGCATGACATAGCATCCTAGTAATACTACGGGACATTAAAATTGCATGCATATTTAAAAAAAAAAAAAAGCATTTAATCCTCAAAGAAGAGCAGTAGAATTTGTATATTTAGAGGGAATAGAATTTAATGATACATAAGAAAATATCTTCAAAAATGAGTACACAAAAATACTGAGATATGAAGAGTTGCCAAATGACAGGTTTCATGAAGCACTGGGCTTGTGACTAGGATAATCTTGAGTTTGAGTTATGGTTCTCATATTCACTGTGTGACACTAGGTAGTTCATTTAATATCTCAATTTAACTCAGTTTCCTCAGTCTCACTTTTCTCACCTATAAAATGAGCATTATAACTTTTATAATTCCTACTTCATGGAACTGCAGAGAAGAAAACACTTTACATACTTTAAAATATAATGTATATGCATATATATTAATTATTTCTTCTATTCCATTTCCATTTTTACCCTCTGGAAAATTGCCTGTGGTTTTTCTTTGTAAATAAAACAGGCAGATGGTCTTTGTAAGGAGAAAGTCAATAGTCTCTCAAGTGTACTGTAAATATTAAGAGCCACAGGAATTTAGTCCATTCCATTAGTTGACTTGTTAAATCCCATTCCCCAACCCCTTTGATTTTCTAATGAAGCCCAGCTGCAAACCAGTTTTATTGCTATCAGATGATACATCCAAGTGACTTTGATCTGGATGACATTTAAGAGAGATTAGCATTATTTTCTTTGAGAAGGGAGTGATCAAGGTATATTAACATGCCTCTGACCAATAATTCTCAAAAACTGTCTGGCAAAAGGACCCAACCACTATTCTTCTAGGAAGCATAATGGTATAATTAAAAAAAAAAAAAATTAAGCAGGAAATCAGGAACTCTGAATTCCCGTGGTGTCTCAATCATTAATTTGTTGTATAACTTTGGAGGAAATACTTCTTTGCACTTCAGTTTCCTTATCTGTACAATGAAATAGGGAGGTGGGGAGAGAGGGTGTGTAGTCAGAAGATGTGGATTCTTATCTACACTGTGCCATTTATTGCTATGAAGACTATGAAGATTTGGGTAAGTCAGTTAACCTATCTAGGCCTGTCTTTACTCATCTGTAAAAGGAAGGTTTTGAACTAACTGACCTCACAGGTCCCTTCTATATAATTCTATGAACTCGTTGAGGTAGAATTAGGTGATCTCCGAGGTCTCTCATATCTAAAAATTTAATGAACCTACTAATCTCAAGTATGAATGGACACTTATTGAGAGCTTACTTATACAAAGCATTGTGCCAAGTGTTGGGTTTCAACTGGAAAAACAAGATGGTCTCAAGGTGCTCACATTCTAATGAGGAAACCGACACAAAAAAGAATTCAGAGGGGCAGCTAGGTGGCAAAGTGGTTAGAGTACCAGCCCTGAAGTCAGGAGGACCTGAGTTAAAATCTGGCCTCAGACACTTAACCCGTCCTAGATGTGTGACCCTGGCCAAGTCACTTAACCCCAATTCCCTCAGCCAATAATAATAATAATAATAATATGGTTTAAATATTGTGTAATTCAGTCATATCTGGCTCTTTATAATTCAACTTGTTTTTTTTTTTTTTCTTGGCAGAGATACTAGATTGTTTTTCCATTTTCTTTTCCAGTTCATTTTACAGATGAGGAAACTGAGGCAAATAGTTTTAAATTAATCTCTGTTCAACAGTTCAAATAACAATAGTTGGTCTCAAGGTGCTCACATTCTAATGAGGAAACCTCACTTAAGCATTTCCCAGAATGACTGGGAAAATCTATTGGTTTTCATCCTCTTTAGTTTGTTCAGGTTCCACTCATTCAAAAATATCAGAGAACTGAGAATGTAATGATGTTGACCTTCTAGATGGCCTCTGAAATCCCTCTCATTTCTAACTCTGTGATTCCAGATTTCATTGCTCCTTCCAAAAGCAGCCTTCAGGGAAAAACTCCATTGGAATTAAATTTCAGATGCTCTTCCTAGAATCTTAGCTATAGAACAGAACTCAGAAATCACCTTCCACTTCCTTTCATTTTATAAATGAAAAAACTTTGATCCAGAGTGTTATCAAAGTCACAGAGGTAGCAAAAGTCAAAGGGAGAATTTGAACCCATATCTTTTGACTTGTCAGTTTATATTTACTGAAGTTTTTGCTTTAAAACATCAGAAGTAAAAAAAAATAAATATAGAAACAAACGAATCTGGGAACTAACTTCAAACTCAAGTGGTTTTTGAAGCAACTGATGGTTTGCTTGGAATCAAGAAGACCTATGTTAAAATCCAATCTCAGATACATATTAGCTACATGAGATTGAGCAAGTCACTTAATCTTTTTTTGCCTTTGTTTCCACAACTGTAAAATGGAGATGATAATAACTACAACCTTCCAAGGTTAAGGATCAGATGAGATTAAAAAGTATTGTAAAAAGTATTTAGCATAGCACTTGGCATTTAGCAGGGATTAAATGCTTAGTCCCTTTCCTTTCTTTCCTCCTTTTCCAGGTGGAAGCTTACTCCAAACCCTTTAAGTAATCAGTTAAGACTGGCAAACCTATAAAAGCTAAACATAAGCAGATTAGACTGTCCAGAACTTCAGGGGAAAATATTGCCCCCAGACTAATAAAACAACAGAAGAATGAAGTAGTCCTATAAAGTCAGGGTACCAATTAATGAGGTTTTGGACCCAAGGTTTTTTTTTTTTTTTTAAACCTCTAAATACAAATATGTTATAGGGAAATATCTACAAGGCAATGAGTATGTTCTGCCTTGGTATTGTCTACGGCAATGCCAGATGCTTGTGATATCAAAAAGCAATGGCATCAGGAAAAATGACTTCTTTGAGTTTAGGAATTATAATATATAGTCTTTCATTTTATAAAGGAGGAAATTTGAGGAATTTAATGACATGGCCATGTTGAGAGACAGAGAAAGAAGATATATATAGAGAGAGCGAGAGATAGAGAGACAGAGACAGAGACACAGAAATAGAGACAGAGACAGAGACAAAGAGAGAGAGAGAGAGAGAGAGAGAGAGAGAGAGAGAGAGAGAGAGAGAGAGAGAGAGAGAGAGAGAGAGAGAGAGAGAAAGGAAGGGAGGGACAAGGACAGAGACAGAATGCTAGAGCTAGAACTAAAAATCAGATCTCTTGATTCCCTGTCCAATCTTTTCCAACAATTTTTTTCTTTAAAACATCTCTGTAAGGGAAAAAGTTAAAACTGCTAGAATAATGATGCCCTCAATTAGGAGCATGCTAATTTGATGCTGTCTTTATTATTATTATTATACTAGACATATTTTTTTGGGGGGGGAATATACAAAGCATTTTGTAAAGCTTAAAGTGCTTTAAGTATTCCCTTACTGTCATATAGTACTGCTTTTTCAGTCATTCTCCAATTTAGGGGAATCCTCTCAATTTCCAAATTTACACTACAAGAAAAAGGGCTTCTATAAGTAGTTTTGCATATATAGGTCCTTTTCCTTTCTTTAATCTCTGAGATACAGACCTAGTAGTGGTATTGTTAGTCAAAGAAGATGTACAATTACACACATATACACACATATGTATATATGTATATATACACATACAAAGTATATATACCTAGGTATACATATAAAAGACAAACATTTAAAACTGATGAAATCTATATAATATATACATATATCTCTATACATATATATAAATGTATATATTTCTAATATATACATTTTCTTCACTGACTTTTCATGCTTTTTGACTACATATTAATAACGGTGTTTCCCAAGGATCTTAAAAATAAGTCATATAATATATTTCCATTTACTCTGTCATTTTATAGATGAAAAAACTGAGGCCCAAAGTGGTTAAGTGATTTGCTGGAGATCATTCAAAGAACAAATGCAAAAATACTTTCCATCAGAGATTTTCACATGAATTGACCAATAATATATCAAAAATAAATTTCAAACAAAAGACTGAGTCATGTACATTTGTATATAGAAAGGACAGTGCTTGTGAGAGATGCATGACTAGTTATTGATACTAGACATTACAAAAGGGTTTTCCTTAATGGGCCCAAACATATTGATCAATGCAGACAGACCAAGCAAAGAAACAATAGAAACTGTGCAACATAATACTGCAGGTTGCAAAAATTTAGCACCTACAAAACATTTAGCAAGACATGTCCTGGTAATTAAAGTTACATATTTGTGGGTTATTATCTTTCCTAAATTAATAGATAACAAATACCCACATTAGAAATATAGTCCTAAAAATTCTGGAACTGGAATCTTGTCATAAACTATTGCTCCACAATTATCTGATTAACTTTCATTCAGGCTTCAATAATGTGACCAGAATGCTGGTTGCCTTGTTTTGAAGGGACATTTCTAGAGCAATTCATTCAAAGCAGCATCATTCATTTAATGAAAAGGAGAGAATTTGAAATAGGTTCTAGTTGTGTGAAGTAAAAGTTCTTTAAGTTTACCTTATTGACCATATTTTTATTGGTTGTCTATGATTCATTCCCCAACAACTCTTTCAAGATTTTGGTACTATGGGATCAAAACCTAAGTATCCCATTGGTTTTCCCCCTCTCTTTTTACCCACTGTACTATTTTTAATATTTATTTTCTTTTTTATTTAAGAAATAAAACAAGCATTTCCATAACATAGTACAACAAAAAGATGATTCCAAATGAAACTGCAAATCTAATATGTATAACTTGTCAATACTCTTAAATATATAACATGTTTCCCCCTTTTTTCTTCCCTACCCTAGAGATAGCTACCATTAGATACAAACTTATACATATATAAATATACATATATATGTATACATATGTAAAAACAATTCTATGTATGTTTCTATTTATCAGTTCTTGCTCCAGATGAAGATTGTATCTTTCTTTATATGCCCTTTATAGTTAATTGGGATATGTATAATATCAAAATAACTTATTTACTCTAAGTCATTCTTGAAACAATATTGTTATTAATGTATACAGTATTATATTGATTCTGCTCATTTCACTCTTCATTATTCCATGATGGTCTTTCCATGGTTTTCTTAGATGATTGAGCTCATCATTACTTACAGCACAGTACTAATCCATCAGAACCACATTTTTTTCAGTCATTACCCCATTGATGGACATTTCTACAATTTCTACCTCTTTGCAACCACAAAGAGAGTTTCTATAAACATTTTAGAACATAGTCTTTATTTTTTCCCTAGTCATTTTTGAAAATAAACCAAGTATAAGTGTTACTTGTTCAAAAGATAAATAGTTTACTAATTCTTTGGGCATAATTTCAGATTGCTTTCTAAAATGGTTGGATAAATTCACAGTTACATCAATAATGGATTATTGTCACATTTTCCCATACCTTCTCTAAAATTTGTCACTTTTCCATTCTTTTAAACCAACCTTGTTGGTGTAAAATTATGTCGCAAGATTGTTATAATTTGATTTCTTTAATTAATAATTTATTTGGAGAATGTTTTTTGTATGAGTATAAAATGTTTTCATTTCTTCACTGAAAAACTGCTTATTCATGTCATTTGATCTTCTATCAATTAGGTGATTGCTCATATTCTTATAAATTTAACAATGTATTTTATATATTTGACATATGAGAACTTTATCTGATAAACTGTCTATAACACCCTCCCCCCCATTTTTTTTTTTTTTTTTGCTTTCCTTTTGATCTTGATTATGACTTTTTATTTGGTACAAAATCTTTAATTTAATGTAATCAAAATTATCCATTTTATACCTAAATTTGCTTTTTATTTCTTATTTATTATAAATTATTTGCCTAGCTTATCCATAAGTCTCATAAGCAATATGTTCTATTTCCTTGTAACATCTTTCTTTATATTAGATCACATACCCATTTTGACTTTGTTTTGGAAAATAGTGCAAGATATTATCTACACCCAGTTTCTGCCATGCTGCTTTCTAGTTTATCCAGCAATGTTTACCAAATAATGAATTCTCATCCCCAAATTTTAAGTCTTCATACTTGTCAAATATGTTTGCTATATTTATTTGCAATGGTAAATTGTATGTCTACTCTGTTCCACTGATTTACCCACATATTTCTTAATCAATATCATATAGTTTTGATAATTTCCTACTTTGTAATAAACTTTAAGATCTGATACTGCTAAACCCCCTTTCTTTATAATTTTTTTTTCATTATTTCCTTTGATTTTTCTGACTCCTCCTTTTATGAAAATTCTCCTGAGGTCTAGATCTCAAAACTCTCTCAGCCTTCTCCCACACTCTGAATTAACTTTTAATTGGTCTCATTTTCTCTTTCTAGGGACTTCTGGGGAAGCAGAAATGACCTCAGCTGGCTTCCAGGCACCTTTACTTTAGGTCTATTTGAAGCCCCACATAGAGCCTAGCACTTTGCCCCAGTTACCTCTAGTTCTTGACCTTTCTAACTGACCATTTTTACAGCATGGTATGTTGCCATTCTGTAGCTCCATGTGGAGCAAACTTCCATTTTTCTGTATCTCCACCTCCTTTGTGACACCAGGGAGGGGAACAGAAAATAGTTGAGTTCTGTTGGCTGATGCCTTAGAGTGGTACAGTGAGTGAAGGGGCATTGGATTTGTGCTTGAGGTAGAGCCTGCCCCAGCAGCAGTAGTAGCAAAGTATGTTGTTTGTTTTCATTGTTGTTGTTTGTCCTTTGTTCTATAAGAAGACCAATACATCAGGGAAATGATGTCTTGATGTGAAAATGAATTGGGTTTAAGTGAGGGAGGGCTGTGCAAGATCACCTGCCTCATTCTTCCTCCAGAGCCATGTTGGTCAGTGGTAAAATACAGATCAAGATGACTGGGGATGGCCCTAGATGAAATGGGAGTCCCTGGCATTTTTAAGCTAAATTCTTCAGCAGGTCTCAGTTCTACTGAAACCACACCCATTCAGTGATTAAGACTAGGTAGTAAATGAGGCAAAGAATCTCCTCTTTCATCTAGTCCAAAAAAATCTAAATAAATAAGCAAACAAATAAACGAATGAATGGATCTGAGAGGGGAAGATCTCAGAGTTTCTGGCCAAAGCAGAAATGATTGCTATTTACATTCAATCTGAATCAATTAGGACTCAAACAATGACCAAAAGTGGTAAGACCTAGGATCTAATGGTGATCAATGAAAAACAGATTGGTTTTGGTTTAAGGCCTGTTCCTTAAGAAAGAAATCTAACCAGTAAATCCTAAGGTACCTTGGGGAAGTTCAGAGGTGCAAAGGAGAAAAAAATTTGCTTTTAAGAATATCTGTAGCTAAGGTTATGATACCTTATGTGGACAGAGGGAAGAAAGGAAGGGGAAAGGGAGGGAAGGAAGGGAGGGAAAGAAGGAAGGAGAGAAGGCAAGAAGGAGGGAAGGCAGGAAAGAGGGAAGGAAAGAGGAAAGATGGGAAAGAAGGGAGAAAGGAAGGAAGGAAGAAAGGGATGGAGGAAGGAATGGAAAAAGAAACATGAAGGAAAGAAGGAAGAAAGGAAAGGAGAAAGGGAGGGAGAGAGGAAGGAATACAAAGAAGGAAGAAGGAAGGGAGAGAGGGAGGGAAGAAGGGAAGGAGGGAAGGAAGGAAGAAATGAAAGAAAGAAGAAAATCTTCCACTGACCAATTCCAGTTTATGGGTCAATTTAACCCAATAAATCACAGAGCATAATCCAATGGGCCCAGCTGCACAACCCTCCTAGAATGCAGTGGCTAGTGGGAAAAGAGCTGCTAAGGAATTAGTTTTTTCTACTATTAGTTAATCATTTTGTTACTTCATAAAAGTTTTTGATGTCTTGGCCTGGGAGATAGCTACAGTTGTTTTAGCACTTGTATATAATTCTTATTCTAGAGAGGTTCAAGAGGTCATAAAGACCAGTGAAAATGCCTAATCCTCCATCTTGCCAGTCACTAACCTGGAAATTCTTCACTAGCCTTCTAATGCATCTCCCTGTCTTTATTCTCTCCCTTTCAATCCATCTTTTATAACACTGACATAGTAATCTTCCCACTTCATTAAAAGCAATTGTATTGTTATTTTTCATTTTTCCATTTCAAATTGATGTCTTCCCCTCTTACCTAGAAAATCATACTTCATAAGGACAAAGAATAATTAAGAGGGGAAGAATTCAAATGAAAATAATCAGTACATCAACTCAATCTGATAGTATATGTAATATTCTATGTTAGATTTCTCACCTCTTCAAAAAAGGAAGGGAAATACATCTCTTATTCAAAGACAAGATTGACTTTATTGTAAGCTTTCATATTGTTTTGATCTATTTTTGTCATTCCTTTGTTCAAAAATTTCCAATGGCTTACAGAAATCCCAGGTCTAATCAAACATTCACTCCAACTTCTGCCAATTCAGAAATCATCTCTGTCACCAAGATAATATAAATATAAATTTTATACCAATTCTTCAACTTCCTGTGACAAAATTCAAAGGTATGATTTCTGTATCTCAGGTATAGTTTACCACCTTTTTGTGTGTGTATGTGGTGGGGGATCACTTCCACCTTTAAAATCATGATGTGCTTATTCTATGACACAGAATTTGGTGGGACTTTGGATCATAAGCCATCAGGGGAGAAGAGGGTCTCAGCCCCACCTAATTATGAAATTTTCTTGAACTAAAGACTGGCATCATTGTAACATCTGTGATGACATTAAAAGAAGTTCCTATTGTCTCTCTTTGGACTAATATTATTTACCCAAGTCACAAAATCTTTTAAAGCCACTTAGTCCAACCTATACCTGCATAGGAATTCATCCAATTAACAACATCTTCCAATAACTAATAACTTAGTCTATTAAAACTGTCTACTCAAAGACCTGTAGTAATGGAGGTATCATCTCTCAAGGAAAACCATTCCACTTTTAGACATCTCTGTTAGGAAGATTTCTCTTATGTTAAAAGTAAACTCACTTTATTTCGTTTCTACTTATATGGAAGTGGTTTCTTATATATCTTTCTTTTTTCTTCCTTCCTTCCTTTTTACTTCCTCCCCTCCTTCCTCTCCTCTTTCTTTCTTTCTTTCTTTTTTCTTTCTTTCTTTCTTTCTTTCTTTTTCTTTCTTTCTTTCTTTCTTTCTTTTTCTTTCTTTCTTTCTTTCTTTCTTTTTCTTTCTTTCTTTCTTTCTTTCTTTTTCTTTCTTTCTTTCTTTCTTTTTCTTTCTTTCTTTCTTTTTCTTTCTTTCTTTCTTTCTTTCTTTCTTTCTTTCTCTTTCTTTCTTTCTTTCTTTCTTTCTTTTTCTTTCTTTCTTTCTTTCTTTTTCTTTCTTTCTTTCTTTTTCTTTCTTTCTTTCTTTCTTTCTTTCTTTCTTTCTTTCTTTCTTTCTTTCTTTCTTTCTTTCTTTCTTTCTTTCTTTCTTTCCCACTCTAGCATCTATCACTGCGGTAGCTAGATGGCAGAATGGATGGATCATTAGACTTGGAATTAGGAAGATTTATCTTCATAAGTTCAACTCTGGCCTTAGACACTTGCCAGTTGTGTAACACTGGGCAAGTTACTGAATCCTGTTAGCCTCAGTTTCTTATATGTAAAATGAACTAGAGAAGGAAATGGCATACCGCTTCAGTATCTTTGTCTTGAAACCCCAAAGAGAGTCACTAAGAGTTGGACATGACTGAATAGAAAGAGATCTATATTTGTATTTATTTATTTATCTATCTAGTCAGCTATCTTTCTACCTATCGAGATTGTTTCTGTATTTTATTCATGCTGAAAGTGTGGGAGTATTCATAGGCACAGGTGCATTATTGATCAGCAACAGAGCTTTGACCAACTCCCTTTCAAATATTGTATTTTAAAAAGGAGATAAATTTCCTTTAACTAGAGAAAATAACAGTAAACCCACATACTCACATGCATTTACTAAGTACCATAAGGTGCACCAGTGACTAGCCCATTCCAGGTGGTTAAGTTTTCTGTAGCAATGGTAGACAGATGGTGCCAGAGTGCTAGCAGGGCTTCGGAAATAGAGTAGAGCTCCAAATTTGGCTTTATCCTTGAGAGATTTGAGGGGGTTTTACACTTCTGTAGAATGTAACTTCCTTTTCCTAAGGGAAAGAAACTGTTTTAACAGGCACATAAAATGGATTCCTAATGAGGCCTCTTAGACATCAAATAGTCACTAGAAAAACATAACTTTGATGAGGTAAGTGTAAGGAGATCAGAAACACCCTTGTTTAAATTCCCTTTCAAAGCTATGTGGGTTGAAAACTTAAGATCAAAATATGCTTTACCAAAGTCAAAATATCTGGGAAAAGATTCTGGAGATAAAGAGGAGCCCAATAATCTCAGAGAGAGCTGGATAAATCAATAATTAAGAATATCCTTGATATTAAAAGAGAAAAAAACATATTCTTGTTGTGCTGTCCTCCTTCCTCCAACCCCCAAATTTATACTCACTTTAGAATTCACTTTCTTTCTAGATGGGAAAACTTTATGCCCTTGGATGAGGAAATGCTACATCTCTTCCTGCATCCATTTAAAAAAAAGCCAATATCTACTCATATTCAATAAGTCATTAAATATTAAAGATAGCACAGAGTAGCAAATATAGTATCTGATGACAAAAGGCAATCGTCCAGAATGTTGTGTTTTGACTTAGACAACACTACTCCAGAGTATTCAAGAAGTAGTTACTATCTGTTTAATTATACTAAAGCTCAGGACATACCTAACATTGGGTGAAGCTTAAGCACTATTTACAAGCAGGGTCCTCTGACAACTGCCAACACATCTTTATAGAGGATAGGGACTCTAAATTTAGAGTAAAGGAGACATGGATTCAGATCCCTTATTCACTTTCTAGCTACTCAGACACTTACTAGATACTACTAGTTTGTTCATCTGTAAAATAAAAGAATTAGATCTGATGGTCTCCATCGTCTTTTCTGGCTGCATATCTATGATCCTATAAGTCTTTCAGGACGCGTGAATTTTAGGATATCCTGTTAAAATGCAACTGTGCATGCAGAATTCTGCTAAGAAATTGACTCAAATAGCCATTTCCTTTGATCTAGAAATTCCACTTGTGGGTTCATACTATTTCGACTAAGGAAGTAAAATATAAAAATAAAGGTCCCAAATAAAACAAAATGTTTGTATAAGGAAATTTTGTAGTAGTAAAGAACAAGAACAAAAGTAGATATTCCTCAGATAAGGAATGGATAAGGAAATTGTGATACATGAATGTGCTGGAATACTATTATGTCATATGAAATAATAAATATGAAGAATTCAAAGAAGTATCAGAAGATTTATATAAACTGATCCAATATGAGATAAGTAGAATCAAGAAAGCAACATACACATTAACTATAACTAAGTAAATGGAAGAAACTAAAGAAAAATAATGCTAATATATTTACATTGCTAACTATGTACTTTACAAGTTCTTTACACAAGTATTATCTCATTTTATCCTCTTAACCACCCTGGAAGGTTCAGGGACTATTATTATCTACATTTTAGTAAAATGAAGCAAAAAAGGAGTTGAGTGACTGCCCAGAGTTACACAGCTAGCAATATCTGAAGTCAAATTTGAATTCAGGTCTTCCTGACTAGCAGAGTTGAGAAAATGCAACCTTTCTTTCTAAATGGGAAATTTTTAAAAATACTGCATAGTTTGTATGCACTTTCCTCCCTTTTTTTCAGAAATGAGGATCTATGTATGTACTACCAGACTAATTTGATTTTGTTGTTATTGTTGTTTGTTGAGGCAACTAGGGTTAAGTGACTTGCCCAGAGTCACACAGCTAGGAAATGTTAAATGTCTGACACCATATTTGAACTTAGGTCCTCTTGACTTCAGAGCTGGTGCTTGATCCACTATACCACCTAGCTGCCCCTAATCTGATATATTTTTACTGGGCTATTTTTTCTCTTTTAAAGATATTGATTACAAGGGGCAGATTTCTAAGGGAGAAAGAAGAAATATATTTACAAATAAAGGTAACATAAAAATAAAAGATATTAATACATTTTTTTAATATCACTGAATCATAGAGTCTTGGAGCTGAGAAAAATATTAGCTCATCTAATCCAATGTTATTTTGCAGATGGGGAAATTTCAAAGAAGTTAGGCAACTTGTTTAAGGCTATATAGTTGCAAAACTCAAAGTGAGACTTTTTTCCCCTTTGAATCCAATGCTTTTTCTGCTAGAACATAGTTTTCTTTTAATTTAACCATTTGTTAATCTCTAATGATTTTGTTATGAGCAACATCTTGTAAAATAAATTAATAGGAACTAGTACATGTGATTAGGATGAAAGAAGAGATAAACTCAGATAGAGGAAGAAGAAAGTATCTTGGAGTTGTGCTAAGACACTGCCTAGTGTCTGGAAGGCTTGGTATCAAATTCCATCCCATTCACTATGTAGCTCTATGGTACAAGGTTAGCTTCAGTGCCCTTATTTGTAAAATTAAGGGCTGGATTTGATGGTCTCTAAGTTCCTTTAAAGCCTCAAAATTGTTTATCCTATGGTCTCTGATTTTATAAAAGGAAAAAAGGCCATTGCCAAAGACAAATTTGGCCTATTGTATAAACTATACTATTTTGCTTAGAGTAGACTGCTTCTAGAATCTATCATCAAATGCGTGCGTGTGTGTATGTGTGTGTATACACACACATACTCACATATAGATATGTAAACACATACATGTATGTATAGATAGATAGGCTTACACATGAATACACAGACATACACGTATATTCACATTCACATGTATATACATATATGTACATGTATAATATGTATGTGCATGCATATGTGTATTTTATATATAGTTAATGTTGGCCTTGGGTTGTAATTTTTTTAGCAAAAGGACTTCCCAGTAAGAAAGTTCCCTTTCCTAATGCAGATTGGCAATTATTCTATAGCTTCAAATTTTAGAAAGTTGTCTGAGCCACTGATACAGTAAATGATAAGCCCAATGTCAAATAGTCAGATATGTGAAAGATAAGGTTTAAATTCAGGTCTTTGTAATTCCAAAACCAGCTCTCTGTCTATAATACAGCTCTTTTCATCAATGTGCCCATCCTTATTCTTCTACCAAAAGACAATTTCCATTTTCCTGCTCTGAGCTCTCTGATTTCACTGACAATTTACAAACTTCCTTCTTTGGGAAGGTATTCCATTAACTCTCTCTTTTTTTAGATTTTTATTTTTAATCAAGCCATTCTCCAATTTCTGTTTCTTATAGAAAAATAATATTCTATAACATTTATATACCACAATTTATTTAGCCATTCTCCAGTTGATGGGCATTCATTCAGTTTCCATTTTCTAGTCACTACAAAAAGGGCTGCCACAAACACAAAAAAGTGTCCCTTTCCCTTCTTTAAGATCTTCTGGGCATAAAAGCCCAGTAATAACACTGCTGGATCAAAGGGTATACACAGTTTGATTACTTTTTGATCATATTTCCAAATTATCTTTTGGTAGAAGAATAAGGATGGGCACATTGATGAAAAGAGCTGTTTCAGACAATCATGAGATCGGGGAAAATAGATAAATAAAAATGCAGAATTTTGAGTTAAAGTTTATGAATATGTAATTGCCCTAGTTTGAAGATATTTTAAATTTCTTTTACTTATTTTATTTTTAATTGTCTCAGTTACATGTAAAAACATTTTGGGAGGTTACATATGTACATTCATTTTTTATATATTTTCATATGAATCATGTTGGGAGAGAAAAATCAGAACAAAAGATAAAATAGATAATTTTGACTATATTGAGTTAAAAAAATTATACAAATAAAACTAATGCAGACAAGATTAGAAGGGAAGCAATAAACTGGGAAAACATTTTTACAGTCAAAGGCTCTGATAAAGGCCTTATTTCCAAAATATGTAGAGAATTGACTCTGATTTATAAGAAATCAAGCAATTCTCCAATTGATAAATGGTCAAAGCATATGAACAGATAATTTTCAAATGAAAAAACTGAAACTATTTCTAGTCTTATGAAAAGGTGTTCCAAATCACTCTTGATCAAAGAAATGCAAATTAAGACATTTCTGAGATACCATTACACATCTCACAAATTGGCTTAGATGACAGAAAAAAGATAAGGATGAATGCTGGAGGGGTTGTGAGAAAACTGGGACACGGATACATTGTTGGTGGAATTGTGAATGGATCCAACCATTCTGAAGAGCAATTTGGAGCTATGCTCAAAAAGCCATCAAATTGGGCATACCCTTTGATCCAGTAGTGTTTCTACTGGGCTTTTATCCCCAAAAGATCTTAAAGAAGGAAAAGGGACCCACATCTGCAAAAATGTTTGTGGCCACACTATTTGCAGTGGCTAGAAAATGGAAACTGAATGAATGCCCATCAACTGGAGAATGGCTGAATAAATTGTGGTATATGAATGTTATGGAATATTATTGTTCTGTAAGAAATCACCAGCAAGATGATTTCAGAGAGGCCTGGAGAAACTTATATGACTGATGCTAAGTGAAATGAGCAGAACCAGGAAATCTTTATATATAGCAACAAGAAGATTATATGATGATCAAGTCTGATGGATGTGGCTCTTTTCAACAATGAGATGAGTCAACCCAGTTCCAATTGTTTAGTAATGAAGAGAGTCAGCTATACCCAGAGAGAGAACTATGGGAAATGAGTGTGGACCACAACATAGCATTTCTGTTATTGTTTGCTAGCATTTTTGTTTTCCTTCTCAGGTTTTTTTTTTTTTTCTATCTTTCTAGATCCGATTTTTCTTATGCAAAAAGATAACTGTATAAATATGTATACATATATTGGATTTAACATATACTTTAATATATTTAACATGTATTAGACTACCTGCCATCTAGGGGAAGGGATGAGGGGAAAGAAGGGAAAAGTTGGAACAGAAGGTTTTGCAAGGGTAAATGTTGAAAAATTATCCATGCATAGGTTTTGTAAATTAAAAAAAAAAAAAAGAAAAGAAAAGAAAAAGAAACTACAAAAAAGATTTTTATTTCTATCTTTTACATTTATATGTTTCCCAACATATTCCTGTTCTCTTTCTCATTCTAAGAGCAGACCTTTACAATAAAGAATAAAAAGAAAGGGCAAGGGGAAGTAGCATGAAAAATCAACCAAATGCATCAATCATACTTGACAATCCACAATTCACCATATATATACAAGGTAGATTGATATTACATTTCCAAAAATAACTCATCAAAATGAGGAAGGAAAACTTCGAAAATTTTCTCTTTCACTTTATTTAGTCTCTACTGATACAGCTGAGGAAGTGAAAGTCTCCATGCATGACAGATGGAACTTATCCAGATTTCTCTTTAATACACCCTCTCCCTGCTGACGGTTGTGTAGTCTGCCACCTAAATAGACTGACTGATGAAAGTGGAATTAGTCCAAGTTTTAAGTCAAAAGCTTGTCCAGATGTACCCTTAGTTAAGTAAGCAGCTACAATTTTACCTCAGCAGCTTAAGAATTCTGATTCATTTAGTAACAATTTATTTTTGATGATGTTGAAATGGATGATTCAGTTTTGAAGCTTTTAGCTCCTCTTTGACGGGAAGTAGCCAGAACTAATTTTTACTTGCTCAAAAAGCAGTTATCATCCATTCTAGGGAATTTCTTTTCTATCAGTTCTAGGTCTTGACAAAGATCTTAACTTATCTAGGTCTACTGAGGGGCAGCCAGTAGGAAGGTTGATAAGAGTACTAGATCCGGAGCCAGGAAGACCTGAGGTCAAATCTAGTCTGAGACACTTTTAGATGTATGATCATGAGCAAGTCACTAAACCTTGTTTGCCTCAGTTTACTCATCTATAAAATGAGCTGGAAAAGAAAATGGAATACCACTTCAGCAAAACCCAAAATGGGTCACAAAAATGTCAGACAAAACTGAAAAAGGCTGCCTCAGCTCTTTTCTCCTTCACTGACAATAAGCAAATAAAAATAACATTGAGAAATCTATTATTTAAATCCAATCAGTCCTCAATCTTTTTCTTACAGGGAGATGCTTTTGATTCATTTGAAAAGTTTTTAATCTTTGAGAAGGAAGTGTTGTGAATTGAGATGTAACTGGGTAGAGAGTAAAGGATCTTTATATTTGGATGTCCAAATTTAGAATGTGATAATACTTAGATTATATTATTATATCAATATCATTATAGCACCTCTTAAGAAACAATAATTAATTGAAATTGGCCATATCGTATGCCAGGAAGTACCATTTCCTATCTCCTACCTGCTAGAAGTTCATATGCCAGGTAATACCATTTCCTCCCTCTTACCTGCTAAGGGTACTTGAAGTTGTGTTTCATGCTGTTTCATGCTACTGTTTTTGTTGTTAATGGTATAACTATTGTTATTTTGACTTGTTGTAATATTAATTGCTTCAGGCACAAAAATTACTAGTCATAACTTTCGTGGGCCTCCTTAAAGAATACCTTCCTTTAACAAACTGTGAAAATATTTATCCAGTTTAGACTAATTTACTGTAAGATCATTCAACAATGAAGTGTTATAAATGGAATAATGAGAGAAAATAAGTCCCTTCCTTTATTGTAGAGCTGAATTCCTAAGGATGTGAATTATTATATCTTGTACCAGATTTGTGCTGGCTAATTTTGTCTCTTTTATATTTTTCTTATAAGGTGATGAGTTGAGGGAAGAAATATATTCACATGACATTAAAAAAAACAATATTGACAGAGACGGTATATTTTTAAAAAGGCAAGTGAGACTAAAATCATTCTATTTATTTTTTTCAAGAAGGATAATGAAACTAATGCTATATATTTTCCCTTTTTTAAAATTATTCTGCCTCTTCTGTCTTCCCATTGAATAAAATCAATAACAACAACAAAAATCACTTAATTCATATCTACATTGGTTAGTAAAACAAATTCCCATGTTAGCCACATAAAAAAAAAATAAAATAAAAACTATGTCTTAAATCCCAGGACATAAGATAGTTGAGTAAGTAGTGAATAACCAGAATCCTTCCATATCCACCTCCAAACAACAAAATAGTGCCCAAAAAATTCTGGAACAGCATAAGCAGAAAAAAGACAGAAAGAAACCATCTTTTGGCTCAAGAAACTCAAGTTCAAAGAGAAAGGTCTGCCTCACTTGGGTAAAAGGGTAACACAAACCAGGAGATGAAGCATCCTGGCAAGCCAACAGAAAGTTCCATCTTAGAAAATCAGGGGAAATTCTGACCTTAAGTGTGATAAGGCAGACAAATAACAACACTAATACCCACAAGATACAGACACATCATGTGCCTCAGCATAGCAAGGAGAACTGACAGACTCCAGCAGCAATGCTAGTCTCCCATACCTTACCTACCAGCTGTGGAACAAAACCAAAGTTCCTTCTGGGTCTAGGAGTAATACCAGTGCAGCACCAGGTAAATAGTCAGGACCTACAGCCATTGGCACAAGAAGCCTGAGACAGTGTCCTTTTCAACAAAGGAGCAGATTTCAAATTTAAAAGAAAGGAAAAGGCCAGAAAAGATGAGCAAAAGCCTATTAAAATATAATAATCTGACCATAGAAAGTTATTGTGGTGACAGGAAAGATCAAGATACAAATTCCAAACAGGACAACAATGTCAAAACACCTATGGGAAAAACCCTAAAGAAAAATGGTAAGTAGCCTCAATTCCAGAAAGAACTCAGAAGAGCTCAAAAAGGAGTTTAAATGTTTTATAAGAAAAGTAGAAGAAAAATTGGGAAAAAAGAATCAAGAGAACTAAGAAAAAAGAGTGTACAGCATGGAAAAAGAAAACAATTGGTCAAAAACTAGAATTGGCCAAATGGAAAAAGAAATACAAAAATTCATGGAAGAAAATTCCTTAAAATGCATAATTGGTCACATGGAAAGGAAATACAAAAGTTAGTTGATAAAAACAACTCCTTAAAAGTTAGAATTGGACAAGTGGAAGTTAATGACTCTATGAAACATTAAGAATCAAATACAAAAGAATGAAAAAAAAAAAAAAGAAGAAGAATATCTTAAATACCTCATAGTAAAAAGAACTGACATGGAAAATATATTGAGATACAATGTCAGAATCATTGGACTACTTGAAAGACACAATCCAAAGGAGGACTGGGACAGAATCTTTCAAAAAATTATCAAGGAAAACTTCCCTGCTATCCTGGAACTGGAGGATAAAATAGACTTTGAAAAAAAAAACAAAAAACTCATTCATCACTTCAAGAAAGAGATTTCAGAATAAAAATTTCAAGAAAAATTAGAATCAAATTTCAGAACTATCAGGTCAAAGAAAAAATATTGCAAGTGACCAGAAAGAAATATTTGGAAGCTACAATCAGGTTTATACAAGATTTAGCCGCTGCATTCCAAATTATCGGAGGCATGGAACATGATATTTCAGAAGGCAAAGGAGCTAGGAATATAATCAAGAATCAACTATCTTGAAGATAAGCATAATATTCCAAAGGTGTAAAATAGTTATTAAATGAAATAGAAGGATTTCAAACTTTCATAAGGAGATCTGAATTGAGGGGAGAAAAAAATGATCTCCAGTATCAAGACGGAAGAGAAGGCTAAAAAGGTAAAAAGAGAAAATGAAACTGAACTGTTTATATGTCTACTTGGGAAGATGATACTCATAATTCTTAAAAATTGTACCACTAATAGTTCAACTAGAAAAAACATACATAGACAGAGGGTACAGATATAAGGGAAATTAGAGGGAATGGCATCAAAAATTAAAGAATGAATAAAAGGAGTACACTGGGAACAGAAGGAAGGAGAGGGACAATGAGTTCCACTATTTCACATGAAGAGGCATGAATAATCTCTACACTAAATGTCTCTGATAAAGATTCATTTCTTTATATATATACATATATATGTATACACACACACACATATAGCTTTTTTATTTACAAGATATATGCATGAGTAATTTTTCAGCATTGACAATTGCAAAATCTTTTGTTCCAATTTTTCCCCTTCTTCCCCCTACCACCTCCCCCAGATGTCAGGTAGAACAATACATATTAAATATGTTAAAGTATATGTTAAATACAATATATGTATACATATTCATACAGTTATTTTGCTGCACAAGAAGAATAGGACTTTGAAATAATGTGCAATTAACCTGTGAAGGAAATCAAAAATGCAAGCAGTTAAAAACAGAGGGATTAGAAATATTATGTAGTGCTTCACACTCAATTCCCAGAGTTCTTTTGCTGGGTGTAGTTGGTTCTATTCATTATTGAACAAATGGAACTGGTTTGGTTCATATAAAGGTTCATTTCTCAAATATATATAGAACCTATACAAAAATTGACCATGTAGTAACACAAAAAACCCTCAAAATCAAATGCAGAAAGTCAGACAAAGTAAATGCATTTTTTTAAAGATCATGATGCAATAAAAATCACATGGAACAAAAGGCTAGGGGAAAATAGATAAAAAATTAATTGGAAACTAAATAATCTAATCCTAAAGAATGAATGGTGAAATAACAAATCATAGACACAATCAATAACTTCATCCAAGAGAATGATAATAATGAGACAACATACCAGAATTTGTGGGATGCCGCCAATGTGATTATAAGGAGAAATTTTATATCTCTAGATGCTTACTTGCATAAAATAGAAAAAGAGATGATCAATGATTTGGGCTTACAACAACAACAACAACAACAACAAAAACTACGAAAAGAACAAATTAAAAACCATCAATTAAATACCAAATTTGAAATTCTGAAAATGAAAAGATAAATTAATAAAATTGAAAGTAAGAAAATGATTGAATTAATAAATAAAAGTAAGAGTTGGTTTATGAAAAAAAACCCAACAAAATAGATCAACCTTTAGTTAATTTGATTAGAAAAAGGAAAGAAAAAAATCAAATTGTTAGCCTTAAAAAATAAAAAGGGAGAATTTTCCACTAATGAAGAGGAAATTGGAGTAGTAATTAGGAGTTATTTTACCCAACTATATGTCAATAAATTTGATAATCTAAGTGAATGGAGGAATATTTATAAAAATGTAGCTTGTCCAGGGTAACAGAAAAGAAAATAGATTATTTAAACAGCCCTATTTTAGAAAAAACAAATAGAACAAGTTATTAATCACCTCCTTAAGAAAAAATCTCCAGGATCAGATGGATTTACATGTGAATTCTACCAAATATTTAAAGAAAAATTAATTCCAACACTATATAAATTATCTGAAAACATAGGGAAAGAAGGAGTCCTATGAACTTTCTTTTATGACCCAGATAAGATGCTGATATCTAAACCAGGCAGGGTGAAAACAGAGAAAGAAATTTATAGACTAATTTCCCTAATGAATATTGATGCAAAAATCTTAAATAAAATATTAGCAAAGAAATTACAGAAAGTCATCCCCAGGATAATATATCATGACTAAGAAGGATTCATACCAGGAATGCAGGATTGGTTCAATATTAGAAAAACTATTAGCATAATTGACTAATGTCAATAACCAAACTAACAAAAATCACATTATTATCTCAATGGATGCAGAAAAGGCATTTGATAAAACCCAACATCCATTCCTATTAAACATATAAGAGTATAAGAATAAATGGACAATTCCTTAAAATGCTCAGTAATACTATTTAAAACCACCATCAAGCATCATATGTAATGGGGACAAACTAGAACCATTCCCAGTAAGATCAGGGGTGAAACAAGGTTGCTCACTATCACTATTACTATTCAATATTGTATTAGAAATGTTACCTTTGCAATGAGAGAAGAAAAAAAGATTAAATGAATTAGATTAAGTAATGTGGAAACCAAATTATCATTCTTTGCAGATGATATGATGGTATACTTACAGTATTCTAGAGAATCAACTAAAAAATTAATAGAAACAATCCACAGGATCCAAATAAAATCCACAGAAATCATCAGCATTTTTATATATTACCAACAAAGTCCAGCAGCAAGAGATACAATGAGAAATTCCATTTAAAATAACTGTTGATAATATAAAATATTTGGGAGTCTACCTGCCATGGGAAAGTCAGGACCTATATGAACACAACTACAAAACACTTTCTACACAAATAAAGTCAAATTTAAACAATTGGAAAAACATCAAGTGCTCATGGGTAGGTTGAGTGAATAATAAAAATGGCAATACTACCTAAATTAATCTACTTATTTAGTGCCATACCAATCAAACTCCCAAGAAATTATTTTATAGACCTAAAAAAAAAAAAATCATAGCTCATCTGGAAGAACAAAAGGTTGAGAATTTCAAGGGAATTAATAAAAAAAAAATGCCAATGAAGGTGGCCTAGCTATGCCAGACCCAAAACTATATTGTAAAGCAGTGGTCATCAAAACCATTTGGTACTGGCTAAGAAATAGTTTAGTCAATCAGTGGAATAAGTTAAGTTCATAGGACAAAATAGTCAATAACTATAGCAATCTAGTGTTTGACAAATGCAAAGACCCTAGCTTCTGGGATAAGAACTTACTACTTGACAAAAACTGCTGGGAAAATTGGAAACTAGTATAGCAGAAAGTAGGCATTGACCCACATCTCACACCATATACCAAGATAAGGTCATAATGGATCCATGATTTAGACATAAAGAGTGATAATATAAGCAAATTAAAAGCACATAGGATAGTTTGCCTCTCAGATCTGTGGAGAAGGAAGGAATTTGTAACCAAACTAGAAGTGGAGCTCATTACTGAGCATCAAATAGATAACTTTGATTATATTACGTTGAAAAGTTTTGTACCAAAAAAACAAAAACAAAAACAAAACAAAACAAAAAACTAATGCAGAATAAGATTAGAAGAGAAGCAACAAATTGGGAAAACATTTTTACTTTTTAGTGTTCTGATAAATG
Source organism: Antechinus flavipes (assembly GCF_016432865.1). Taxonomy (NCBI): domain Eukaryota; kingdom Metazoa; phylum Chordata; class Mammalia; order Dasyuromorphia; family Dasyuridae; genus Antechinus; species Antechinus flavipes. Next base: position 271,062,982 of record NC_067399.1, read on the forward strand.
CCTCATTTCTAAAATATATAGAGAATTGACTCAAATTTATAATGTCAAGCCATTCTACAATTAATAAATGGTCAAAGGATATGAACAATTTTCAGATGAAGAAATTAAAACTATTTCTAGTCATAGGAAAAGGAGTTCTAAATCACTATTGATCATAGAAATGCAATGAAGACAACTCTGAGATACCACCACATACCTCTCAAATTGACTTAGATGATAGGAAAAGATAATGATGAATGTTGGAGGGGATGTTAGAAAACTGAGACACTAATACATTGTTGGTGGAATTGTGAACAGATCCAGCCATTCTGGAGAGCAGTTTGGAACTATGCTCAAAAAGTTATCAAACTGTGCATACTCTTGATCCATCAGTGTTTCTACTAGGCTTATATCCCAAAGAGATCTTAAAGGAGGGAAAGGGACCCACATGTGCAAAAATGTTTGTGGATGCCTTTTTGTAGTGGTAAGAAATTGGAAAGTGAGTGGATACCCAGCAGTTGGAGAATGGCTGAACAAGTCATGGTATTTGAATGTTATGGAATATTATTGTTCTATAAGAAATGTGCAGCAGGATGATTTTAGAGAAGCCTGGTGAGGCTTGCATGAACTGATGCTAAGTGAAATGAGCAGAACCAGATCATTGTACATGGCAACAAGATTATACAATGATCAATTCTGATGGACATGATTCTTTTCCAACAATGAGATAATTCAGATCAATTCCAATAATCTTGTGATGAAGAGAGCCAACTACACCTAGAGAGAGGACTGTGGGAACTAAGTGTGGACCACAACATAGCTTTTTTCACTCTTTCTATGTTTGCTTGCATTTTGTTTTCTTTCTCAGTTTTTTTTTCCTTTTTGATCCAATTTTTCTTGTGCAGCAAGTTAACTGTCTAAATATGTATACATATATTGTATTTAATATATATTTGAACATATTTAACATGTATTGGATTACCTGCCATCTAGGGGAAGGGGTGAGGGAAAGCAGGGGAAATTTTGAAACACAAATTTTAGCTAGGGCCAGTGTTGAAAAATTATCCATGCATATGTTTTGTAAATAAAAAGCTTTAATGAAAAAATGAATGCTTAAAATTATCTTGGCATGTAATTAGAAAAAATGTAAAATACTATTCAACAGGATACAAAGAAGAATAATCTATGATTCTTTCTCTGTTTTAAATTTAACTCTGTGCTACCAAGAAATAAATAGATAAGGTATTTCGAGGTCAAATCATGGAAACCTTTCAACTTCAGACTAGAGAATCTTGACTTTATCATGTAAGGCAGAGGAAAGGCTGTCTTTATCCTGAAGAAGTATAAATATTAATTTTGTGTTGGTTTATAAGATGGATCATAGAGATAGAGACAAGTAGGCTAATTAGAAAGTTATTATTGAGACATAAAGTTATATGTATTAGAAGTCAGATGTTACAATAGAAATGAAAACAAATCACACTTTCATGGGTTTCCATGGACAATAAAATCATCAGCCCATGAGAAATCTGAACCAGAGTCATCAAAGAATCAAGATTCTGAGTCACTTAAAGATTAATACATAAATACACATAGAAAAGGCCATATATTATTAAGGAAAAACTGCTCACATGATATGCCATTAAAAAAAATTATCAAAGATAGTTAAAACTAGGAAATGAAATGGCATAGCCATATATTAAGATCAAGGCATAAGAAATTAATAGCCCATGTGCTGCTCTGATATCTTTGTAATATTAAGACCTCTGGTGGAAAGCTATTGGTACATTAAGTTGATTTTTGAAAGGACATTTTTCATCTAGAAAAAGCAGCCTTTGAATTCAATGGCCTTTTAAAGATCACTTTTAGCTGTACATTTATGCTTCAGTGATCTATGTGGATTTATACAGCAGTGAACTATATGGATGACTTTCATGTGGAAAGTATTTGGAAGTAGGAAGCCAATGCAATCATTAACATAATAAAGATAAATTAGAGTGATTATAAGGGGACATTGTGTTTATCCTCAAATTTGGAACTTCCCATAGAAGACTGAAAAATATCAGAATGGGAAGGTTTGAAGGAATTTTGGAAGTTTTGTTACCATTGATATGGATATAAAGAAGAACTCATTGACATGGATGAGTTCTTCTTTACATGTTTTTTATAACATGGGATGTAGTGTTAGGGGAGGACTAATCCCTTTGTTGTGAGAATTTGCCAAGCTTTTTTAAAGCTGCTCATGCACTTTTGTTGTCTTCCCAGAACTCACCTGAGGTTCCAAGAAACATGTTCTGTGACCAAATCCCAGTAAACTCTCCTAGCAGATGGGCTAAACCAGGTTGAAAATTAGCAACAGGGCTCAAAACCTGAGTCAGGGGAGTGTCTATCTGAAGCATATCCATCCAAAGTGACAATTTTTTCCAGTGTAATGAGCAGATGTAATGATTTGTTCCAATAGCCATGAAGGTGTCTGAAGCGGGTGCTACGGAGTTATTAGAGCTTAATTAGACATAAAAGATGTCATAGTCATTCATTGCATCCCACTCCACTGCCAAATGTCTCAACTTTTGTCTTGCCACACTGGACTATGAGGACTATAGAAGAGAAAATGAAGCTGATGACTTCTGTAACTCTGCTCCACTTAAATCCAACCTACCCATGAATCAAGATATCATATTCTGATGTCTTTGGTTCTTTTTGAAAGTGAAGACAAACAACATTATGTTGTTGTTGTTGTTTCTCTTAGTCTGTCAAAGACCTGGCTTATACAGAAGACACAGCTTGAAATTATGTGCTTAGCCATGACTAAGTCCAGTGAATTATGGATCTCCAAGGGAGATATATTTCATTAGTTTATTAACAAAAGAAAAAAAGAAAGATTCCATGACTTTATTCAAAGGAGGACTTTGTGTGGACTCATGCATAAGATGTAAACTAGATAAATTAATAAAGTCTCATCTCTCTATGGCTGAAACAATTCATGGGAAACCTCTTCTATGCTGAAAAGACTAATGTATTTAGGAAAGAGGCAAGATTTTTGTTTTCTTTTTTGTTTTTAATAATAAAATTAAAAAACCTACCATGATCACTCAGTAAGTGAGGACATATGGGCAAAAATGGTTGATGATACATAGAATTTAATAACAATAAAAAAGGCAGTATCATAGTGGATAGAAAGCTGATATTAGAGTCAAGAAAACTTAGGTTTAAGTCTCATATTTGACTTTGTGTATTCTTATGTAAGTTATTAACCCTCTTTCAGGTTCTGTTTCCCCATCTGTAAAGTGAGAATAATAAGAACACTTACTACATGAATGTTATGAAGATTAAGATAGCATATAGAATGCATTTTGCAAAATAGTTATTTTATAAATAAATTAATAAAGTTTGTAAATGTTAAAGAGTTTTTAAATGGTAATAAAAACCACTATTGTTACAATTATTAAGGAAGATGTTCACTGGTCTAAACTCAGGTATTGAGAAGCTAATTATGGTTAATTGTACAGATAATTAAGGGATAGCTTTTATAGAGACCTGTGTTTGAAACAAGGGTATCAGAAATACTATGGGCTACCATTTTAAAATGGTATTGTTGACAGAACACCAGTCTTAGAGTCAGGAGAACCTGAATTCAAATGCAGTCTCAGGTACTTCACACTTACTAGCTGTGTGACACTGGGCAAGTCACTTAGTCCCAATTGCCTGGTTCTGCCCAAAATACTAAAAATAAAAATAATTAAATTTGACCTTAAAGTCAGGGAAATAAGAAGGAGACAAGTTCTTATTAAGCACCTACTACATAGAAGGCATTATGCTAAGTACTTTACAAATATTATCTTGTTTGATCCTTATAATAACTCTGGAAGGAAAGTACATTGTGTTCCCAATTTACAGGCAAGAGAACTGAGCCAAACAGAAATTAAATTCTTGAATGGGGTCTTATAATGAGAAAATGTCTGAGGCCACATTTAAACTCATGTATCCTGACTCTAGTTACATTGTTCCATCTACTGTGCCTTGCAGCTGCCTCAAAATAGGAAAATGCTTTTAATGCTAGGTCTCTCACAAAAGAGTTAGACAACCCTAGACAACTCAGGCTAAACATGTCAGTTTAAACTTATTTCCTGAATTCTGTTGCTTGTCAGGCTGGTATTACTTTTATTATTTTAATGTGGGTTTTTGTTTGTTTTCTCATCAGCTGTCTTCTCATTCCAAATTATTTTGTATTTACATATTTATTTTTCTTATATTTATTTATTTACATGTTGGGTTCCTTGATAGAATAAAAAGTGTTTAAGGAAAGAAATTATTTCTTTCTTTTCTGCAGCACTTAACACAGTGTCCTGCCTATAATAAAGGCTTGTGCTAGTTGTCAAAAGGGGAGCAACAAAAATGACGAATGGTGTGAAATCTTGACAACTAAATATCTGAGGTTTGCTTAAAAGAACCATAGATATTTAGGCTGAAGTAACAATATAGAGTGGGAACTTCATATGTAGCTTCTGTGTTAAAGTGCCATGTAGAAAGGAGACTTGTCTATTTGATCCCAGAGGGTAATATCAGGGACACTGGATAGAAATTGCAAATAGAAAAATTTAGGCTTAATTAAGTCTGGGGAAAAACAAACTAGGAAAAAAAAAACTTCCTAACAAAACAATTCAAATACAGAAAGGGCTGCTAGGTGATGCCATAGTGCACAGAGTACCAGGCCTGGAGTCTGGAGGACTCATCTTCATGAGTTCAGATCTGGTATTAGCTGTATGACTCTAGGCAAGTCATGTAACTCTGCTTCAGTTTGTTTATCTATAAAATCAGTTGGAAAAGAAAGAAGCAAAATATTTCAGTATCCTTGTCAAGAAAATCCTATCTGGGGCCACAAAAAGTCAGATATCACTGAAATGACTGACTAATAATAATAACAAGAAATGTGGAAAACTTCAAGGATATAGTTTTACCTTCAAAAGTCTTGATGACTACTTGCCATTTTCATTGCACTGAGAATTCCTTTCAGGTAAGATTGGACAAGTTGCCTTCTGTGGTCCCATCCAGCTCAAATTCTGATTTAATGATTCTGGTCAGTGACCCAACCAAACATTGAATCTGGCAGAGTTCCTCTGAGGTTGCATCTACAAATACCTGAAACTCCTTAGTAGTTTATCAAATAATGAAATCCATAAATATATAAACTCAAGCATCCTTTTGATTGAGTTGACTAATTTAACAAATTGTTTTGGCAGAAATTGAAATGAGGTGTCACACTCTTTGCAGGTTCCATTTTGGCCTCTACAATAAAACAAAATTCAAGTTTAATGGATATTAATTGAACACGAGGGTGACTGGTTATGAAATGATAGTATGAATATGAATATTACTTATTCTCATTATGAGACTTGCTATGATGAATAAGCTGTCATTCAATTTCAAAGGTAAAATTGTAGACCTGGGCTATAGGAAACAGTGGAAGTGAATTCTTACAGGATTGGTAATATAAATATATGAATTTGGAGGCCATTTTTTTATTACAGCTTTTTATTGACAGAACATATGCATGTGTAATTTTTACAGCATTGTCCTTTGCACTCACTTCTGTTCCAACTTTTCCCTTCCCTCCCTCCACCCCCACCCCTAGATGACAGGCAGTCTCATACATATTAAACATGTTAAAGCATATCTTAGATACAATATATGTGTGCAGATCCATACAGTTCTCTTGTTGCACAAGAAAAATTGGATTCAGAAGGTAAAAATAACCTGGGAAGAAAAACAAAAATGCAAGTAGTCCACACTCATTTCCCAGTTTTCCTTCTTTGGTTGTAGCTGATTCTGTCCATCATTGATCAATTGGAACTGAATTGGATCTTTTCTTTGTCAAAGATATCCACTTCCATCAGAATACACTGGAGGCCCTTGTACAAAAGACATAGACAAGTGAGAAGCAAGCAGTGCCTGGGTTAGCTGCCCATGACGAGATTAGAATGTGGAATTAAAACAATACAAAACAAAACAAAATTAAAAAAAAAAAATAACACCTGATTCACCAACATATGACATTTTGTTTTAAATATGGTGGGGGAAATATGGTAGGGGTCTAGAAAAAAGACCCATCAAGGAGAGGAGAAAGAAAACAAGAGAGAAGGGAGGAAGGAAGAAAGTTAAGAAGGAAGAAGGAAGGAATGAAAAAAAAGAAAGAAACAAAGAAAGAAAAACCCATATAGAAAAAAGTGGGGGGAGAATCAAATATTTCCTGGGAGCCATATTCAGGGTAGTCCAGGCTATCTGCTGCAATATTGTTTTCCTCCAATAACTGGACTTTTCAACTCAGTGAACAAAGAGTCAGGGGACAAAAGCCTGGCTAGCTTCAGAGCATAGGTAAATGCCTATGTATGGCATTATGGAGGTCTTTGGGAAATCTGGTCCAAGGAAACAAGGGGATTTGACTGCCACCAGTGAGAGTTTAAGGAGAAAACTGGAAGAAAAACACAACATGTGCTTCTCTTACTTACCTTTTTTTATCATTTAACCTTGGGAATTAAAAAAAAAAATAATGACACAAATTCTGGCTGCCTTTCTTTATTTCTACCCATATTTCCAACAGAAAAAAAGAATTTGAAAGCTTTTGGTTCAGAACACATTTAATAAACTCAAGTATCTTTCAAAAGAAGAAGTCAAAATACAAGCTATAGGTTCTCTTCAGTTTAGTTTTCTAGTTTTGTTTGAGAAAGTAGAACAAGAAGGAAAACTCCAGGGAGGATTTTGATGGAGGTCATTTTTGTGGGACTAGAAAAGTCAGATCCTGGAAATATACATGTAATTGGGGAGAGGGTCAGTCATGAGCTTGGGACACAGAAGCCCTAAAATGAAAGTAAATTAGTTTAAGCACGATGTTCTAACAAGATTTCAATGGGAAAAATAAACTAACCTTGTACTGGTCATTTTTGAATCTGTGCACACTTATTTATACAGCTGGGCTTTTTATAAGCATGTATGACAATCATCTTTTTAAGAGTTATGAGTCTATGAAAAACTTCTACTTCTCATTGATTTTTCCATTCTAAAATTCCACCAGCTCTGAATCAATGTCAAAATACAACAAGGAGCTCTGAATTTTTCATCCACTAACATAGTTTGTTATTACTTCTTACATAAGACTTAGACACTCAACTCAAGGCTCAGAGAAGTTTGTTGGCTTGCCTAGGATCACGGAGTTTATAAATGTCAGAGTCATAATATGAACCCAGGTTTTCCTGACTCCATGTAAGTACAATGTTCAATATCCAATATGCCACACTGCCTCTCAGTACTAAAGCAGTTGTTTAAACAAAATGAAATTTCCTCACAAAGTAGTTATGTAGCCACGTTTGGATATTTTTTTTCTATTTCTGGTTTGTTTGTTTGTTTGTTTTTTAATGGTTGATGATACAGTGGATAGAGCACCAAACCTAGAGTCAGAAAGGTTGAGTTCAAATCCAGTCTCAGGCACTTTCTAGCTGCATGACCCTGGGCAAGTCACTTAACCCCATTGCCTCTCTCTCCTTAAAAATGGTGGTTGATTAAATTCAGCTTTAAGCTTAATGAATTTCACTATATTAAAACAAGTAAAATAGAAACTCAATTATTTTTCTTCCTTCCTTTCTTCTTTCCTTCCTTCCTTCCTTCCTTCCTTCCTTCCTTCCTTCCTTCCTTCCTTCCTTCCTTCCTTCCTTCCTTCCTTCCTTAACAAAAAGAAAAAAAGAAAAAAGAAAGAAAGCAATTGTTTTTTTTTTTGTTAAGGCAATTGTGGTTAAGTGATTTTCCAGGGTCACACAGCTCAGATCCTCCTGACTTCAGAGCTGATGCTCTATCCACTGCCCCCCAGCTGCCCCATGCCTGCTTTTCTTTTTCTGGCTATCTTGTGTCAAACTCTTTTTGTTTGTTTGTTTGTTTTTTTAAGTTACAAGATTCTCGATCAACTATATGTTATAAATTGTATTGGTTTTATATAAGACAAATATCATCATTTTTTGCCTGGTCCAGAACTATGGTGATAATTAGAAAGAGAAAAAACTGCATTCAATCCATGAAGTGATAGCAATACAGAATAGGTGGTATGCTGGGTTTAGATTTGGGAAGGTTTTACTTCTTACCCCTCTGACAATTTACTAGTTGTGTGATTATGAGTGAGTTGCTTGATAGCTCAAAAACATGTCCATAAGATTTCTGAATCAGGGACTCATTCCAAAAATATTACAGCTCTTATAAATAAACTACCTTGTTTTATTTAGGCCATCATTCTATCCTTAAGTTCCTCATCTGTATAATGGGGATAATATTATCAGTGTTATTTATACAATAGTAAGGACCAAATGGGAGACCAATATTGCATTGAATAAAGTTCTTGTTTAGTGCTCCATTTAGCTCCTAATACAATCTTTGTTTTTCTTACCCCATATCACTCCCAGAAAATTTCTTATAAGCACTAGTGGAATTTTAAAGGAAATTGCTAAGCATCAGAGAGTTGGAAGGCATTTAAGATATCTAGGCCAATCCCTACTTTAAGCTTCAATCCCCTGCACCTCCTCAACAAAGGATAATCCAATTGTCCTTGAATATATCTAGTAAAACATTTGTATTATTTATTTGGTACTTAAATGGATCAGTGATCTCATAAATGGGAGAATACCCTCCAAATGCCTATGTCATGCAGATTACAACTCATACTTGTATTAAAGTAACCTAAAATTCAATCTGCTTTGTTAGCTTATTGTTTGTTCTGACTGCCATTGTAACTATTAAGCTACATATGAAGCTTGTAGTTTGATAAAACCCCTCCTTATTTGTGCTGCAATTTAGTTAAGTCTAAAAAGCCTAAGTTCAAATAGAGCCTCAGACACTATGTGTTTTACACTTGGCAGTCATTTAACCTCTCATGAAATAAATCCAGTTATTTCACCTACAAAATAGATATGAAAATAGCACTTATCTTTCAGAGTTATGAATGTGAAATAAGATAATATTTGTTGAATTTTTGCAAATCTTAAAACATTTTCTAAATGCTAGTTGTTTTTATTATTATTTTGATATTATGAATTGATAGATGATATTAAAAAAAAACACAACAAAATATAGCCTCCCTCTTTTTGCAGAGAATAAAGAAAATGAATGTAGAATATAGCATATGCCAGAATTGTCAAATATAATTTGAATGGTCAATCATATGGTGATACAATATTCCCTAGTACTATGGAACCATATTAAAATGTAATTAGGAAATATTTACAAAAATAATAATATAATACAAATAATAAACATACAACAAAACAATAAAAACAATAGAACAAATAATATTATGATTTTCCAAGTTCATATACAGCCCTCAGAGATCCTTCTGTACAGTATAGTGAGCTTCATACCACTGACATACACTATTAGACATTGTTGATACATTGATTGGTTTAGGTGAACTTTTTCAAATCCTTTTAAAAACAATTGTTATTATTATTATTATAAAGAATGATTTGCTGAGTAGGGAAAGAAGAGAAATATATCTGGAAATGAATGTAATATAAAAATGAAAGATATCAATAAATTTTAAAAGTACTTAAGTAGATAACTTTATAGATATACTTAAATATACTGCAATAATTTCCAAACCAGATTTTTCCCATCTTGATTCTCCTAAGTACTCTATTAACTATCAGTTCTAATGTCCTAATGTGCAAAGTACAGGCTTTTATAAAGGAGGAAAAAATACATTGATTTGTTCTTATTTTTTATTACTTAGTTTGTTAACTTTCCAGAAGAGGTTCCACCATCCACATTCTTTATTCTTCGAATAACATTAAAAAACACTTTTCCCAAAAAAAAAAAAAAAAACATTTTGACTATTCAAAGATAGTATAAAGATATTCAGAGTTAATCAGGAGGAAACAGTCATTTTAAGGGTGATATTCTCACCTTGGCACCCCAAGGCTAGTGAAACCAGAGAAATTTTTGCAGCTGAAAGGTTTAGGCCCCATGGGAAATTAGAGTGGGGATCCCTGTGGAAGGTCAACAGGGAGGGCAGGGCAGAAAATGCAGTGTCTTTCAAAATCTGAATAGTAGAACAAAACTCATCCACTTGGGGTTTAAGGAATTTGTCTACTGTGTATGACCTTGAACAGAAAATCCAAAATGGGAATGAAATGGGACACTCTATGGTTTCTCCAATGTGAGTTCCCTTTCCATTATTCCTACTGAACCTGAACTACAGGCATCAAGCATTTGCAGCCTTCCAAACACATATCTATTATAAACTTCTCTTTCTTTTTTATTTTTTCCCATAGTGGAGAGTGGAAAGAGAGAACTCTCTTTGGAGTTTATACTGGCTCCAAACTGACCAAACCGGAGAGCCTCAGGGGAACTTTTATCCTTTTCTTTTCATTAAGCAACAGGAAAACACATACAAACACACACATATACACATACACAAGATTCAATACTGACACATAAATCCATAAGTCCTAAATCAGAGTAAAAATCCAATCTTAGGAAGTGAGGTCCTTTCAATCTTGTGAGGATTTAATGAAACAACATATGTAAAGAGCTCTCTATACCTTAGAACCCTATATAAATGGTAATTATTATCCAAGGGAAATTAAGTAGTACAGCAAATGGAGTCTTGATTCAGGAGGATCTGAATTCAAATCCAACCTCAGAAATTTACCCTCTGTGTGACCTGGGCAAGCTACCTCATTCTGTTTACCTTAGTTTCCTTATCTGTAAAATAAGAAGGAAATGACAAATTGCTTCAGAATATTTGTCAGAAAAACCCAAGAGTTCAGCATGACTGAAGAACAATAATGACAACTGTTATGTGAAAGTCCTTTATCATTCTAGCTTCATTGGTTACTCTCTAGTTTATTCATTTTCCTTTTAAAATATGGCTCCTGGACTTACATGAACTAATGCCGAATGAAATGAGCAGGGCCAGGAGATCATTATATACCTCAACAACAATACTATATGATGATCAATTCTGATGGACCTGGCCATCCTCAGCAATGAGATGAACTAAACTAGTTCCAATAGAACAGTAATGAATTGAACCAGCTACACCCAGTGAAAGAACTCTAGGAAATGAGTATGAACCATTACATAGAATTCTCAATCCCTCTATTTTTGTTGGCCTGCATTTTTTATTTCCTTCACAGGCTAATTGTAAACTATTTCAAAGTCCGACTCTTTTTGTACAGCAAAATAACTGTTTGGACATGTATCATATATTGTATTTAACTTATACTTCAATATATTTAACATATATTGGTCAGCCTGCCATCTTAGTGAAGGGGTGGGGGGAAGAAGGGGAAAAGTTGGAACAAAAGGTCTTGCAATTGTCAATGCTGAAAAATTACCCATGCATATATCTTGTAAATAAAAGTCTATAATAAAAAAATAAAATAAAATATGGCTCCTGGAATAGATTATAATACTTTAGATTTAATTTAACCAGGGCTGATTTTTAATCAGCTCTCTAATCTTGAGCACCTTCTCTTTCCTAATGTAGTCTGAAATAGCCTTAACTTTCTTGGCTATAAAGTTGTGGCAAATAAATGTAATGGAATATTACTGAAATAAATGCATATGCATGAAAAAAAAACTTACATGAAGAGATGCAGAAGGAAAGAAAGAGATTCAAAAGCATACTAATATATACAGTGACTAGAACAACATAAATCAAAAAGAGCAACAACCATAATGTGACAGAAATTAAATGCTGGTGCTCTTTTCCCATTTAATATTTACTTGAGGTATCAGTTTTCCCTTAGCCATTTTTGTTGTGACTTTTCCAGCCCAAAAGTCACTCTGCTTGACAAAGGAAACAAAATCAAAATAATAGACAAGCCATGGTCCTTTCCCTTCATTGATTATTCTCTTTTTTACACACACACACACACACACTCATACACCCTTTAAATATTGCTAACTTTCTTCATTAGATTCATCTCATTTTGAATTTCAGTGCCTCAAATTACATTTTTCTTCAGGACTATGTCATACTTTTAAATTTATCCTTTATGACCTAACTATGTTTCAGTCTGTGGGCCTCTTTGTTGTCCAATATTTAATTTGACTGCTGCTTTAATGTTAATGGAATTTGGATTTCTACCTGCAAATAGGAGAATATGTAATGGACCAAGCCCCTACATTTATCACTTATTTCATACTAAAACCATGACTGACTCCTTTCAAAAGTAAAATGAGTGTTTGTATTCAGTATGTTTTATCGGTTTTCTTTTTTTTGCATATTGAGTTCCTAGGTTTAATATTGTTGTTGTTGTTGTTGTTTTTTAATATGACACTTTATAGTTTAAATGCTAAAAATTCAACCTTTTTTTCCTTTTAAATCTGCAAGAAGATTAACTGGGCTTTCTCCTTTCAAGGTAAAAATAGTTTTTGTTTGTTTGTTTGTTTGTTTTGACTTGTTTTCAGGCAAATTAGGTTCAGGAACTTGGCCAGGATAGCAGCTAGTAAGTATTAATTTTCTGAAGCTAGATTTGAACTCAAGTTCTCATGACTTTAGGGCTGGTCCCTGGTCTATTGTGCAAACTAGTTGCCCCACAATAGTTTTTTCAAAGGTCAATCTCAGGAAGAAAATAGTAACTGAACCAGTCAAACTGGAATCAATAGCTGCCTTCCAAGGCCTCATATGGACACCCCTAGTTAATTATGAATTGCTAAACAGTTTATTAGAGCATTCCACACAACTGACACCTCCATCTGATATTACTGGAAGTCATGAGTAAAATCCAAAGTACAGTTGTCCAAAAGAACATTCATACTTTCAGAAACTACCCACAAACTCAGCCACATGTGCACTAAATAATTAGTGCTTCTAAATCTTTAAGGTTAATCTTGAAATGACTTTTGTGAGTAAATAATACAAGACATGGAAATTTTTTTCCATATAAACAAATATAATCCAGCATCAGATTGCACCATTGCCAAAGCTTTGTTTTGCAGCCCTCACACAGATGCTAGTGATTGTATCAGTGTGTTGACAGGTGGCAGAGAACCAGGAATTCTACAGCCCAAGGACATGAGTGCCCCTCATCTGGAGGTAACTGTGGAGATCTTGGTAACTTTCACATTCTTTATACTTACTTCCCATCTGTGAATCACCGGATTGTAATATTTTATAATAAGCCTCATTGAATTAAACATGAGTTTCATATTGTGTTTTGCTTCCATCTAATCATGTGATAATAAAATTTACCTAAAACTATTCTTTTAGAGAGAATTTGCTGCTAAGTGTTTGGAAATAATCTGGACACACTTATCAACTCTTCAATCTTTGTAATTATCTCATTATATTTTATTATTATATTTGGAATTAAACTCCTTCAATGTTCCCAATTTGAATCACTATAGTGTATTAAATGTTTTCTTTTTTTCTTCACTGTCAAAAACATGAACATAACTCATTCCAAAATGAAACAATTAATAGAACAATAAAGGGTTAATAAGCTGTCCTTTCATGTTGAGACTCTTCTTATCAAGACATACAGGAAGTTTCTATTTAGAGAACATTACTGAATGGGTAATGACTTTGAAGAACACTTGTCTTCACATTATCAACTTTGCCAAAGGTTCTACGATCACCCACTTGCCAAAAGGATTCGGAGAAATGCTTTTCTTTATGATTGTTCATCCTTTAAATCTGTAATGAGCATTCTGAGTTCATGGGATGTCTTGATACAATTTTCACCAGTACATGTTGAATTTGGGGGAAAAAAGTCATTCATTACACAAAAGATCTTTAGAAGCAGGATACTGAGTAGGCTGGTGAGTTGTGTTCTCATTCCAGAAACATGTGGAAATGCCATACTCCTATATTTAGCAAAGGTTTTTGATACTCAAACACTGACCAGCACCCATCTGGGATGGCCTGGAAGTCCATGATAACAAATGATTACATCATGTTATTCTACCTCATTAAATGGAATGGTTCAAAATAAGGTTAAGTTATCTTGCCAAATCTTTCTCCAAGTCCCAAGGTACCTACATAGCAATATTGAGTCACTCTCACATCTGTGGCCTTCTCATAGTTTTATGTATATGAAGACATATTCAGTAAGAGCTTTGATCTTTTTTCCCATTATAAAGGTGAACAGGTAGTAAGACTCAAAGCCAAACTTAGCTTAATCTTATAAGCTACTAGCAAATTAATTCATTATGGCTCTCTGCGTAGGTCTTTTGAACTAGATATTCATTTCTCAGAACCTGTCTTCTTGACAACTTTATTTTGTAAAAATAGTGTTAGAAGATGAAGTCCTGATAAAAATTGTGAATCATGATATTTTATAATTTATTCTTTCCTTCAACAAGATTTGACTTAGGGACCTAAAATGTGATGCCTTATGAGACTAGGAAGACAAAATAGAAAACAGTCCCTCCCTTCTAGAAGATTATATACTACTTGTTTTTTAGTTATTGTCCTTCATTCTTGAAGAACACCAAAATAACATTACTATGTTGGGATCAAAATATGTTGTAATCTTCTGTGGCTAATAACACCAGTGTTCAAAAAAAGTCCAGATGAACAATTGGAGTGTAGATATCTCCAAATGTGTGCATCTCAATTAGAATTTTAGATTCCTAAATTATACTACTCAAGAAGCTTCAATAGTTCCCCATTACCTTTGGAATGAAGTAAAAGCTTCTCTATTAGGTACTTAAAACTCTTCAAAATCAGATTCTGATTTTCAGATTGATTTCACACTAGTCTACCTCATGTAATTGAATTTTCAGGATTTGGTTTGAGAGTCTTATACTGTGATAAGATAAGAATGGGTTTTTAAAAAACAGCAGGCCATCTAATATTAGTTAAAATTCTTTCCAATAGGCCAGAACAGCATCATCAAATACTAGTCTGAAGAATAATAAGGGAATGTAGGAAACCCTTTTTTTCTTGAGATAAATGATTTTTTTTTTTCTTCTTATCCTTCTGACTTCTCCCACACATCAGAATCTCACTGGCATCTCACTTCCACAGACACTGTGAAGCCACTGTTAATATTTTTACAATCAAAATATGAATAAATAGTACTTAGGACAATAGAGCAATAATAGCCTATACATAGTGTATAAATGTTTTTGAAAACCACAAATTATATTGGAATGACAGAAAAGTACAAGAGGGAATCATTTTATCCAAAACAAAAATTTCAAAGATGCCAAAAAAGGATTAAAAATAGATTGAAGTTAAATCTACCCAAGAATCTATCAATTCAGTGAGAAAAAACATATAAAAATCAAACAGTTAGCATCATATACACCTAGCTAGTTGACTGAACTTTTAACTCAATTTCACCCAACTTGAAAGAAAGCTATTCACTTCCTTTTCTTACGATACTTCATTTCAGAACCCACATGTACAAAAATGTTTGTAGCAGCCATTTTTGTAATCGCAAAGAACTGGAAATTGAGTGACTGCTCATGAGTTGGAGCTTGATTGAGTAAGTTAAGTTATAGTATATGAATGCTATAGAACAGTATTGTTCTATAAAAAAAAAATCAACAGGATGATTTCAGAGAGGCCTGGAGAGACATGAACTGATGCTAAGTGAAGTGAATAAAATCAGGAGAACTTTGTACATGTCAACAGCAAGATTATACAATGATTAATTCTGATGGACATGGCTCTCTTCAACAATGAGATGATGCAAGACAGTTCCAGTGATCTTGTAACGAAGAGAGCCATCTACACCCAGAAAGAGGACTGTGGTGGGGCTAAGTGTAGAACACAATATAGTATTTTCACTTTTTTTGTTGTTGTTTGCTTGCATTTTGTTTTTCTTCTCATTTTTTTTTCCTTTTTGATCTCATTTTTCTTGGGCAGCATGATAATTGTAGAAATATGTACAGAAGAGTTGTGCATGTTTAACATATATTAGATTATTTGCCATCTAGGAGAAGGCATGGGAAGAAGGGAGGGAGAAAAAATTTTAGAATACAAGTTATATCAAGCATGAATGTTGAAAATTATCTGAGCATATGTTTTGAAAATAAAAAAGCTCAAAAAAAGAATGCCTTGTTTCCTTTAAAATCTCCTTTAGGTAGCAGTTCTTATGAAGAAGGTCTCTCTTGATTTCCTCAATAATGAATCCTCTTTCCATCTTGCAAAACTTTGGATATAATTTATATTTACCAATTTCTGTAACATATTTTATCTCTGGACTTTGGGCATTTTTCAAATGCTTTCAATGTAAACAAATATGAAATCAGTCAGCTATCACACTCATGGTAAATTCTTCAACTTGAAAAAGGCTACAAGCCAAAACTAATATGGAGATAGTGTTGGTGAACAATTTTTTGTCTGTACATGATTGTGCACTCAATGCAGCCTCCAAAGCTGAGATGCAACAAAGTATGAATCAAGTTCTCTGCTACTTGTGCTAATTTTGGCCTAACAATTAGAACAAGAAAATACAGATACTACCCATCAGGTACCATACCATCCATGTGTGGAACTATCAGTTATAGAAAATAAGTGAAGTTTTGAATGCTGTAGATAAATTCTATTATCTTGGTAGTATTACATTGATAATGAGATTGACACAAGGATTGCCAGAGCTAGCTCACTGTTTTGGAGGCTCCAAAGGAAAGTGTGGGAGAGGAGAGGTATTAGACCAACAACAAACTGAAGGTCTAATAGAGCCATTGTGCTGACACATTGTATGTCTGTGAAATCTATATAGTATACCAGTGCCATGCCAGGAAACTGAATCATTTCCATTTAAATTGTCTCAGAAAGATTCTGACATTGAGGTTCTTTCTTGAATTTAACTGTCAAGCATTCCAACTCTATTGCAGAGAACACAACTGTTTTATGCTGGCTAAACTGTTTAAATGCCAAATGTACACTTGTCAAAAAAAAAAGATTATTTTATGGAGAAGTCATATAGGGCAAGGTGGTCAGAAAAATGATGCAAAGACACTTTCTAAGTCTCTCTTAAGAACTTTAGAATTGATTGTATGACGTGAGAGATATGGCCAACACTGCCCAGAATGGTGTGCCCTCATCAAAGAAGGCGCTGTGCTCTATGAGCAAAGCAGAATTGAATTAGCTCAGAAAAAATGTAAAATATGCAAAGTTAGAGAATCCACCCCAAATGTATACTATCATATTGGTCTAATCAGCCACAGTCCGACATACTAAATGATTGTAATACAGTGATGTTATTTTGGTTCTCATTGAGAATGAAATACAACAACCAAAACCAATTTCTATAACATTCTATCTCTGGACTCTGGACATTTTCACTGGTTGTCCCCTATGTTCTACCTCCTAATTTCTGCCTCTTGTCTTCCATTATGATCCAACTACAATCCCATTCTATAGAAAACCTTTCTTAAAGTTCTAATTCTAGATCCTTCTTTCTTTCAATTATTCCAATATGTCCATAATTTTAATATTGCTTGTTTCATACATAATTGTTGGCATATTGTCTCCACAATTAGACTGTTCTTCATGAAAACAGGGACCACTTTTAAAATTTCTTCATAATTCCTATGACTTGTACAGTGCCTAGCACATAGTAGGTGCTTACCAAACATTTATTGAATGACTGATACTTCAGCTGAATATAAGTTTCTTGAAGGCAAGAGCTATTTTTGTTTTATTTCTATCCCAAGTTCTTTATACTTAGTAGCTGAATTGAGACTAAATCTCTTCACTTATCTATGTTTGGAGTGTATGCATAAGCCAAGAAAAACATTCAGACAGATGTAATCATTTAACACCTCTGCCCATAGTTGTTTGTAGAAACAAAGAAAACTAGATTTATAGAAAGTCATTGCTAGGTATGTAATCAGTAGGGAGGTAGATCAGTCGGGAGGTAATATTCAATACATTTGTTGTAAAATAACTATTTGAGGCTGACATAAATAGCCCTTCTACCTTTCAGAGTACAGTGTGGTCATTGTACTGTGTGTGAAATAAAGATCGAACAGTTATTGAAAACATGTGCATCCCTCAAACATGGTTAGTTTGACATATGGTTTCAATAGCCATCTAGTATTTGTTTAACATACAATGACTTTATTATTAAATGTGGTATGATTATTTAATTTAAATGTCAAATATTGAAACCAGCCCAGCTGAAGATTAGCAGCTAATGCCTACTTATATGTTAAATATTCAACAAATATTGCTTAATATACAATTGCTACTTAACTACTTCAGTGCTGGAGTTTCTCTCCAATCTTTTATCTATCTCACAGAATGCTAAACATTTTAAAAAATAGTATGACAAAATATCTAGAAATAGTATGCCACAGTTGCCTTCAAAATAAAGATGTTGTGGAATATTGTTTCTGAGCTATACATTCTCTAAGCTTTTTTCTCCTACTTCTTAATTAGTTTTCGCAATTAAAAAATATAGCATAGTCACAAGGTGCTATCATTTTTTCCCCAGTGCTTCTGCTAATACTTTGAAGTAATAGCTGGTACTCTGGGGTATTACTAATCAGGTAAATAAGCTTCTACCTGCATGGTGTGGGCAGGAAATACAAAGAAAGACACTAATAGTTGTTTGCTGCTCCCTGCTCTTCACAGCAGTTCCCTAACCAGCTCAAATTGGCTGATTGTACTTTTTGATGCATTTACATATCAAAAATTGGCAAAGCTATGAATCAGGGTTTGGTTTATTATTTTGTTGATTTTCTAGACTAAAGAAAATGATAATGGAGTTTAAAAAATGTTTATATGATACATTAATTTTCAAAGAGTATTTGTTAAACATATACCAGCATATTCCCAATTTTTGCCTTCATTCATTGGTGTGTTCCTTAAATTTTACCACTAGAGCTTCTTTCCTTTCATTGAAAATCTCATTCTTACGTATTTAAAAGATGACACAATAGTGTAATGTATAGAGATCCATCATTCAGTAATATCTGTGACTCAGGAAAATCTGATGAGATTGTAAACTGAAATAATTGCTGATCTGCATTGATTGAAATAATTTCCTTACTAGGAGTTCCCTAGACCAATGGTATAATATATATATGGGGATTTCTGTGGCTACATATTGACTTAATTTGAAAATGGAATATTGTCTATATTTTATTGTATTTTTATTTATTTTGTTAAATAATTTCCCATTATATTTTAATCTAATTCAAATCACATTCAGGAGTATTGTGGATCTCATACTGTTTGACAACCTCTTCCCTAGATCAGTGAAATCATGGGTGAGATTACAATATTATCTTGCTAATAAAGCAACAATAATTATTTATGCCTTAATGTGAATGTGAATTATTTTCAAATAATCTTCTGATTTAAGATTTGGATGGGTAAGTAAGAGAAATAGAGGTCTTATCTGATTGGAATGAAAGTAGGAAATACAGAAGCTTCATAATGATGATTGAGGAGGTAGCAAAGACCAACTTTGAATTTTTTATAATTTTGCTAAGGGTTCATCCTACTAAAAAGAATTATCTCATCTCAGTGTTCCAATAACTTTGTGAGAAAGAGAGTAAAACCATTATCAACCCTAATTTTGAGATGAACAACAAGGAGATCAGAAAGTGAAGGTACCTTCACAATATCCTCTGCCCCAATAGCCAATCTAATTAGATAGCTCTTCACAGGATCTGAATTTAAAGAGCATGTCCTGGCTAGCTATATCTTATTGCTTTTTGGGCAGCACTTGGTTTTTTCTGATAACTTCTTCACACTTCTCCACACTATAGCTGTCTTCTAGTCCTTTCCTTTCAATTTCCTGATTTGTGTACCTCCTCCTTCCTCACATTAAAATGTAACTTCCTTGAAGGAAGGGATTACATTCTTTTTTTTTTTTTTTATTTTTATTGTTTTATTTTTGTTCTGGTTATACATATATATTATTTTAATACACTTTTCTTTAAAAATTTATTTATTTTAATACACATTGCTTCATGAATCATGTTAGGAGAGAAAAATCAGAACAAAAGGGAAAAACAGTGGGAGAGAAAAAAAAAAAAAACAAAGTGAGCATAGCTTGTGTTGATTTATATTCAATTTCCATACTTCTTTTTCTGGTTGGAGATGAGATTTTCTGTCCAAAGTCTATTGGAATTGCTTTGGATCACTGAACCACTGAAAAGAATCACATTTTTCATAATTCATTATCACATACTCTCACTGTTACTGTGAACAATGTATTCCTGGTTCTGCTTGTTTCATTTAGCATCAGTTCATGTAAATTTTTCCAGGCCTTTCTAAAATCAGCTTGTTTATCATTTTTTATAGAAAAATAATATTCCATTACCTTCATATGCTATACTTTATTCAGCCATTTCCCTAATACACATTTCTTTATAAATCATGTTGGGAGAGAAAAATCAGAACAAAAAGGAAAAATCACAACAACAACAACAAAAAACAGAAAAAAGAAGTGAACATGGTTAATTTACACTCAGTCTTCATAATTATTCTTCTGGTTGCAGATGGCATTTTCAATCCAAGGTTTATTGGAATTGTTTTGGATGACTGAAGCACTTAGAAGAAACAAGTCTTTCATAGCTGGTCATCATACAATCTTTCTGTTACTGTGTACAATGTATTCCTAGTTTAGCTTGTTTCACTCAGCATGAGTTCGTGTAAATCTTTCCAGGACTTTCTAAAATGAGCTTGTTCATCATTTTTTATAGAAAAATAATATTCCATTACCTTCATATACCACAACTTATTCAGCCATTCCCCAATTCATGGGTATCTATCCATTTTCCATTTCTTTCCTGCTACTAAAAGGGCTGCCACAAACATTTTTGCACATGTGTGTCCTTTTGCCTCCTCTATGATTTCTTTGAGATCCAGACTCAGTAGTTGCACTACTGGATCAAAGGGTATACACAGTTTTATAGCCCTATGGGTATAAGAACTGTTGGGTCATTTTACAACTCCACCAACAATGCATTAGTGTCCCAGTTTTCCCATATTCCCTTCAGCATTTATCATTACCTTTTCCTGTCATCTCATCCAATCTGTCAAGTGATACCTCAGAGTTGTTTTACTTTGCATTTCTTGAATCAATAGCGATTTAGAGCATTTTTCCATATGACTATAGATGGCCTGAATTTTGTCATCTAAAAATTATCTTTTCATATCCTTTGACCATTTATCTATTGGTGAATGAATTGTATTCTTATAATTTTGATACATTTCTTTACATATTTTAAATATGATGCTTTTATCAGATATATATAGCTAGAGAGTACATAACTCTAAATCATATCATTTTACTCCAAAACCTGTATTTATTTCTCCTATACCAAATGTTTCTTTATATTGCACATATTATTAAATGAAATAAAATGTGGAAATTATTTTTGCAAAGAATGAAACATTATAGAAATATCAATTACACATTCATCATCATTCATATCTTTAATAAAAATTCCTTTAATTTTAAACTTTGAATTTGGATATAATGGGATTTGATAGCACAGAGGAATCTTCCCATAGAGTATTTGCTCCTAACAACCTCTACAGCCCTAGCAAAATCTCAAAGTGACTTCAAGGGGGCAGGGAATGTTCTTATAAAATCTGAGCCCATTTCCAGATTGTCTTCTGTATCTTTCTATGTAGATTCTGGTAAAATTTCTCTACTACAGAAAAATTACTATTTCATCACTTAAGAGAATGTCTCCTTGTAATACATGAACTGGTCTAGGAATTCTCTAGAATTTAAAAGATAATGTGGCATAGAGGAAATGATGATGGACCCAGATAAATTGAATATAAATCTTAAATGTTTTATAACCAAGGTTACTTTTTAACCAGAGTCTCTTTCCTCATCTATCAAATAGGGAGAGTGAGAATTGTATTATCTACCTCACAGGGCTGTTAGGAAGCAAGTATTTTATAAGCTATTTGTTTCTTTATTTTGGTCCAATCTATGTTGTTTCATTGGCGTAGGGAACTTTCCTTGAGAAAACTACCTTTACCTATACAAATTGGTACCTACACTTTAATTTATATTCTTAAAGAGTTAAGAGGCAAATGCCTACCTATAGCCATATAGTAAGCATGTGTTAGAAGCAGAATTTGAATCTAGGATTTCTGATTCTGAGGCTTGCTCTCTGTCCAATCAATCAACGAGTCAACTATCATTTATTAAATGTTTATTATATACCAGGAAGTATGATAAGTGCTAAGGATAGGAATATAAAGAATAAAATAATTCTTATGCCTTAGAAGCACTGTGATACTACCTCACAAGTGGAAAGTACTTTGCAGCTTTTAAAGCACTATACAAATTCATTATTATTACTATCTTTTTTTAAACCCCACTTTTTTTTTTTGCTTCTCACATTCTACTTTGTTTTATATCCCTTTTAATCCCTTCAGATATAATACTTTATTATGGTTGAATGTGTTTGTTATATTCTTCTTTTAGACTATAAATTCCATGAGGGCAGATGGTGAATATTATCCAATATTATATCATCCTCTACAGCTATCCCCACCCTTTATATCCCAAAGTGCTTAATTTGCGTTGAATTTGCTCTTGGCAAATTTAGGTGAATTTCCATCTAAATTTGTCCAAATCTAGACTTCCTCCAGATAGCTCTAGACCATGATATTCTGCCTATACCTTCATTCTCTCTCCACCTCTCTTTTCTGTGGTAATCTTCCCCTAATAAGTAAAGAGATCTGTATAAATTCATCCTCCCATACTAACCTATTCTTCCTTCCATATGTCAAAAAATATTATAAAGGCAAAGTACATGAAATATGTCTAATGTTTAATTTTAATTTAATATTTACACTAGAATGAAGGCTTTGTTTTGATTACTCTCTACTAAGCAGGCAGCTAGATGGTACAAATGATAGAAGTCCAGGCCTGGAGTTGGCCACACTCATCTTCCTAAATTCAAATCTGTCCTCAGACATTTTCTAACTAAGTAACCCTGTATAAGCCACTTAATCCTGTTTTACTCAGTCTACTTATTTGAAAAATGAGCTTTGCCAAGAAAATCCCAAAAGGAATTACAAAGAATTGGATAAAAAAGAAAAAAGATGGAACCACCACAAAAAAATTTGATTCCAGGAGAAGTAGATTCTCATCATATATAACATCCTAGAGAATTCTTATTGACTTGGCATAGAGACTGAAATGGAGTCCAAAAAGGAAAGAATATGATCCACAAGTTGAAACAACTTAGCAAAATTAATTCTAAGATAGTGGTTGTCCGACATTTTGGTCTCAGGATCCCTTTATGTTTTTATTGAGGACCCATTGAGAGTTATCAGAATATAAATAAAAATATTAATATTATTATGAAAATATTTTTGATCTTGTTGACTCCATGAAAAGATTTTGCGTGTCCCAGAGGTACTTGGATCATATTTTCAGAATTGCTAATTGAAGAAAATAATAGTTAGAGTTTTGACTTTGTAATGCCAAATTAGGAGGGTAATGAATAGAAAAAAAATTCCACAAACTTTTTGGCATTGTATGGCACAAATAATCAATTGCTTGACTGAATTATTTAACTTTTTAGCTATCTTGGTTTGGGACAATGTAACTATGGTATGTAAAAGATATGATCTTGCTCATAACAAATAAAACAGTTATTAGTAGGGGAAAAAACTTATCTACTCCTTTTAATTGTTGTACTTAAATGAGGGTGATGATGGTGATGATGATGATATGTAGAATTTGGATAGTACTTCTAAGTTTGCAAAATCTTTTATGTATGTTACCTGCCTGGAATCTCACAAGTAGCCTATAACGTAGTCACATATTTAGGTAGCACAGTGGACAGAGCACTGGGTTTGGAATCAAGAAGATCTGAGTTCAAATGTGACTGTGTGGCATTGGGCAAAATATATAACTTTTGTATGTCGGTTTTTTCTATTGTAAATAGAAATAATAACAACACTTACCTTGTAGGGTTGTTTAGGAGAATCAAATAAGATAATATTTATAGAAGTATTTAGTACCATGCCTAGAACATAGTAGGTACTATATAAATGCTCAATTACCTTCAAGTTACAAAGGAGGAAACCAAAGTTCAGAAAGATTATAAACTTAACCATAGTCACAAAGCTGGAAAATTTGAATCTTGCTTTCTCTGACTCAAAGTCTAAAGCTCTATCCTACATTACTTTTCTTCTCTCTTCTTTCCTTTCTTTGCATCCCTTCTCCTTTTTATTCCTTTTATTATTCTCTTCTCTTTTTGACTCCTCTCCACTCTCTCCAAATCAATGAGCACCATTCCTAAGAAGCATTTCTGGGAATCGTAATACAGAATATGTTCATTTGCTCAAGGAAATGGAAAGGAAAAAACTTTCTGATAAGACTGTCAGAAAATATACTAAGATTTGATGTTTGTAGCCTACCTATTTTACTCATTTACCTATGCTTAACAAGCTGACTTTTCATCAAAATTGAGTCACTAGTTTTTTTATATGAAGTTTCTGTCTTAATTTTAAAGATTTTAAGATGAAAATATGAAGCAGTGGGATGAGAAGCCTCACATATTGTATTATATCCATAGTACTCATGTACTATATCTAAATGGGTTTTCTATGTAAGCTCATTTTCAATATTCTAGGATGGTGGTAGGCATTTAAATACTAACCAGACCTTTGTACTACTTACTCATCAAAGAAATATCTCATGCTGAGCCCTAGGTCTTCTTTACCAACCACTGTGTTTACCCTTATTCCCTCTTAAGTCCAAAGCTCATTTCCCTGAATGCTTTATAACTCAAAAAACATCCCCCCATGTTGAGTGTCCTACTAGACTATTTTGTTCATCTTTCATATCAGAACAAGTGTATTTGCCTCTGTTACTCTTCAATGTCACTTATGGGTTCCTCCCCTATCCAACTTCATTATCCTACCTCAACAAGGGAAAACAACCCAAAATCAGGAATGAATAACCTGTAAGTAGACATCCCTTCTTTTTTATTTTTCCCCAGGCTGGCAGTCACATTGCTTCTCACCCATCTTCTGGAGGAATCAAGATGCTTTTCCCAGAATTCTCTCACAGTAGTTTATTTATCAAATGTACTAATCTCTTCCTGGTATACATGAGTATATCACTCTAATTTTTCATTCTGTAAATTTTTGGCATTGAGCTTGGGTGCTTGTAATTTTAACAACAAAACACAACAACAATAAAAAACAAAACAGGTTAGATTTCTCTCCAGTGTTCTTTTGATGGAAAAACACCTTTATGGGTCCTAACAACGCAGACATACCAGGCTAAGTCCAAGGCCTCCAAAAATCATTCAAATGCTCCTTCTATTTAGGCTGATATTTTTTCTTTAAAATAAATAGAATTCTATATTGAAATACTACAAATCTCCTTAAGGAGATTTGCATGAATGCAAAAGCCTTCCTAAAACTAAAGATATATATCTCACTGAAAACCCTAGGGCTTATATTATTTTTTCCTCTCTTCTTAGCACAGGAGGAGATGAAAAATCAGTTAAATTGGACTGGAAAGGATTATGATATTCTCAGGAAACCTTTGAACTGGGCAGGCATAGATATTGAATTGAGGCGAAGAAAAAGCAAGACAGACAGAGATAACTCTCCGAATCTCATAGAAAGATTGTGAATGTATTAAAAGCATATATTTGTACTGAACAAAGGGTATATATTCAGAGAATGGTAGGCTGAGTGTAGCAGGTTCTTTTCAGAAGCAGCCCTTACTTTAGGGTTTGGAGAATTTAGTCCTTATTTCCTTCACCTAGGCTATTGCAATAGTTTTTTGTTTTTTTTTTTTAAGTAACACCCCGCCGCTTTACTTACTTACTCCCTTACTCTATCTCTCTCTCTCTCTCTTTCTCTCTCTCTCTCTCTCTCTCTTTCTCTCTCTCTCTCTCTCTCTCTTTCTCTCTCTCTTGTCTGTCTCTCCTCCACACCTCTCCAATACATTTTAGGTTCCCAAGGTTATTTTTCTCAAGTATAAATGTGATTATGTCACTACGATGCTCAATGAGATCCAGTGACTCCTTATTACTTCCAGATCAAATATAAACTCCTGTTTGTGCTTTAAATTTCTGCATAAGATGATCTCTTCCTACTGTTCTTTTTCACTTGTACTTTGCTCTCCTCCAAATACTCTGCAAAACAACTATACTAGACTTTTTGCAGCTCATTAAAAATATCATTAAATCTCCATCTCTGTGCTTTCACATTGGATATCCCCTATTACTAGAATGCTCTGCCTGCTAACTTCTGTCTTTATTTCCATGATGTCCTTCAAGTATCAACTAAAATCTCACTTTCTGAAGGAAATCTTTCCATGTGCCTCTAGTGGCTAAACATTTTTCTTCTGGGGTTGCTACACATTTTCTCTTTATACAGCCTGTGAATAGAGAAGGCTATGGCAAATAACTCCAGTATCTCTGCCAAGAAAACTCCAAATGAGATGGTGAATATTTGGAAACAGTTGAAAAAAACAACAACCCAACAACTGAACAACAACAAACTCATCTATTTATTTATAATTTGTCTTCTCCCTTAGAATGTAAGCTCCTTGAGGGCAGGAATTATTTTGTCTTTCTTTGTACTCAACATTTGGCACACTAGCTGGCATATAACAAGTACTTAATAAATTCCTGTTGACTGATTATAAGACTAAAAAA
The DNA here is from genome assembly GCF_016432865.1 of Antechinus flavipes. Classification (NCBI taxonomy): domain Eukaryota; kingdom Metazoa; phylum Chordata; class Mammalia; order Dasyuromorphia; family Dasyuridae; genus Antechinus; species Antechinus flavipes. The sequence continues at coordinate 271,089,577 of NC_067399.1, forward strand.
ATTGGATGAACATCCATTTAAGAACCAAGAAAGTTCTAGAAAGACTTTTCTTTCTCTAAACTATCCCTTCTTGTAACTAATACTTACTTAGCATCTATTTATTATTTATTTCCTAACTATGCTTTAAGCTGTTCTTTATTTTGACTTTGGTTTCCCTTCACAAATTATCTGTGGTTGACTATGGCATTAATGTATACCATATTTCTACACTAGTGAAGTATAGAAATAATTAAAGAAACACACAAATGATCAGCAGAAATTTATACATGATTTCAGATTGGACAGAAATTCTAGTCTCTGGCCAATATTTAGTGAAACTTCTGATTATGGGCTCAGGAGCTATGTCATTATTTTATTGATAAATAATTTATAAAATAATAAAATAATTTTGTTATTAAGTTGGTTGATATCTAAACAGAATTTAATAACTTTAAATGGATCTATTTTTAATTTTAAAAATTTCTATTGTGCAGCTAGTTATTGAATGGAGATAAACAATCTTTCCCTCTGGATAGAAAAAAAAAAATGGTGTAATGTCAGGCAGAACAGTGGTAATTATGATGCAGGTGTGCTCTAGGGGAATTTGGCTTTACTCATTTCCTAAACAAAAGAGGGAATAAAAAAGGAGTGTGTCCTAGTCAGCCACCTGAGGTTGTTGTTTATCCTTTGTTCTAGAAGAGGCCTATGACATCAAGGAGATGATGCCATGACATGCAAGTGAATTGAGTTTATGTGAGGGAGGGCTATGCAAGATGATCTACCTCACTTTCCTTTCTAGAGTAATCTGGATCCAATGGCAAGATAGAGTTCAAGATGAATGAAGATGCCTCTAAATGAAATGGACCTTGAACTTTTTAAACTAAGATCTTCAACAGATGTCAGTTTGACTGAAGTCACACTCATTCAGTGATTATTCTCTCTGCAAAAACCACCCATTGTTGATATTCATAAATATTCTAATATATTGAACGATAATATACACACACATAACATATACACACATCTTTATATGTATGTAACATAAATATATATTTAAACATACAACAGAAAAAACAAACAAAAAACAACTGACCACCAACAAATGCATTTAGTTTCTCTGACTTTAAAGCCTTCACTCTTTCCATTGTATCTTTTTTTCCAATTGAGAATTAGACAATAAGTGATTCAATAATTGAAGATTATACAATAAATTACTGCTTGTATCTGATAGAAAGATATGATGGAGGTCAGAGAAAGGCATTCATGGAAGTGAGATGAGCAAATGACCCAGGAAATAAAGAGGTAGCCAAAAAAATATGAACATCAACCATTACAGAAAAGGAATGTTCCTATTCAGCAATCAACTGATAACTATTAACTGAGCACTTACTATATACCTACAATGTATCAGTATCGTGAGCAACACTAACATAAAAGTCATCATTTTTTCTCAGAGAGCTTACACATATATTGATATGTGGAATGATGAGTATGAAAATTGTTGTAAAGAACAGGAGGAAATGTTTTATGCATATAGTAACTTAATTTTATTATGAGGCAATTATAATATAAACAGATTGATAAAGCAAATATTATATGCTACTGATAATCTCAGAAAAGGAGTTAGGGAAGAAAATAAAGTGATTGAGGAAAGCTTAATGGAGATGAGATTGAAGTTGAGACTACATCCAAGCATTTTAGGATGAGAAGTATTTGAATAGAACACAGAGGAGGAGAGTAAAATGTAAGCTCCTTGAGGGAAAGTAGTCTCTCAGGAAGAAGTCATTCATAGATTTTGTCTTGTGGCACAAAGACTCATCTTCTTGAATTTGAAATCTGACCACAGATGCGTATTAATTGTGTGACCCTGGGTAAGGCACATGATCCTGTTTGACACAGATTTCTCATCTATAAAATAAGCTGGAATAGGAAATGGCAAACCACTCCAGTATCTTTGGCAAGAAAACCTGAAAGAAAGATATGACTGAAATGATTCAATAACAATAACAGCAATATATCATGTGCCTAATATAGAGATGAAAGGAAAGGATTTCAAATAAGTGAGGAAAAAGATCAAAATTATAAAGGTGGGACAGAAATGACTTGGCTTTTTTCCTCAGGTATGCATAGGATTAAATGTAGAGAAAAAATCCTAGAGAATAAACAAGATTTGTGAGGCTGGTGAGGCAAAAGCAGGAAAATAGGAAATACATGATTTCTTTCTTTGTACTTCTTGAGCAGAACAATCAAAGCATAAGACCAGCACTTACATAAAAGGAGCCCTGTTTGCTATACATAGAACTGTCATGAAAAACAGACTTGGTAAATATATAATAAAACTCACTAGTTCTTGGAAAATTCTAGAACATGTTCTTAAAAGGCATTTTATGAGCACTGAGGGAAGAAAGTAGTGTTCGATAATAATTGGCAGCATATCTTCATTTAAAAAAATTGGCAATGTCAGACATCTCATTTTTCCTTTCTGACTTGAATACAGCTTGGTAGATTAGGGTAATGCTCTAGACACACTTTGCTTAGATTTAGCTAAGCATTTGATGCAGTCTCTCATTTTAGCTTTATGGATAAAATAAAGACTTGCTTATCAGATGATAATACAAGTTAATTGGATTTAGAACTGGTTGAATAATAATCATAACTATAGAATAGATGTTTGATAGATTGATATCAATGTAATGGATGTACCATAGGAATTTACCTTTGGCCCTAGGTTATTGATTAATAAATGAAGCCATGCAAGGCATGTTAATCAAATTTTCTAAACTGAGAGCGTTCTTTAATGAGATGAGTCAAGACCACAAACGATCTTGACAGGGTAGAAAATGGTCTGCTTAATGAAGTATAATTGATGATGAATATAAAAATCCTAATTTTTGTTCAGAAAACTAACTTTATGATTATAGTCAAATGATTTGTGACTATTCAGAAGTTCATGTGATAAAGATTGTGAGGATAAGTGAACTGCAATTTCAATGAGTTAACAGAGTGACATGGAGGTCAGAAAAGCTTATTTGGCCAAAAACTTAAATAATCCAGAAAAGGAAAAGTTTCTAATTGTATTGTACTCTATCATGATCATACTATTTTTGGAAAATAGTGTTCAGTTTTCAGTACTAAGTTTAGGTAAGACTCTGAAACATTAGCAAATTTCTAGACAAGGGAAATGAGTATGATGACAGGATCAGAGATTATGCCATACCAGACTTTCTTGAAGAAACTGGGAATTTTTGATTTCTAGAAGAGAAAACTAAACGAAAAAGTAAAGCTTTGTTCAAATATATGAAGTGTTATGATATTGAAGACTTATTAGACTTGGTCTACTTTTTCTCAAGAGGTCAAAACTAAGAGCAGTTGGTAAAAGTTTCAGGGAAACAAATATAAATCTAAAAGAAAGGATTCCTAACTGAATTGCACAGCATATTTCAGGATGCCCTCAAATCTTAGAATTGCAAGGGATCTCACAGACCCTTCTATGACATTTTCATTCTTATATCAAAAGGAGACTGTTTGATCACATGCCTTATGTCTGACTCTGAGGCCTAAGAATCTGAGTTTCTTTGTTTATGTGAGTTTATATAGGTTACTCTGAAAGCCATGAATTTGCTTTGGATTCTCACTTTAAATAGTTTGAAACTCAACTTTATTCATTTTACAAAGGTTTTCTCTCAGGATCAGGATAACTAAAGGGAAGAAGAGAAGATACCGTGGTGACTTGGCCCATCAGGTGACTTAACAATTTTAGTTGGCTTTAGTGTAGTCTCCCTGTCTCAATCACATTGTGTCAGGAACAGTGAAACATTTCTATCAACTTTATAGCCTAGCTACAAGAAAAATCTATTAGTTTCATATTTTAAAAAATCATTCAACTCTGCCTCTTATCCCCCTTGCTCTTGTTCCAGATTACTTTGCCTGAATTTATTTTCCTATTCTTTTTATATTTTCCTTTCCCAAAATAATGACATTTGAGTCCCATAATAATTTCCAATTCCTGAAAATGGTTCTGGTCATCCAGATAAACTCACTATCTACTAGGAAATGTTTATGTTAGTTTATTTTCCATTTCTCATCAAAGCAGTTATTGATTCCCTCAAGCCAATAGCTCATGTTATTACTTTTCCCTCTATTTCTTCCATTCTTGGAAATACATTTTCAGTATTTTTTTATTTCAACTCTTTAAAAACTTCTGAAGACAGGGTCAGTAATCTAAATTCCAAATTCTCCAAAGAGGGAAGAGACTGGTCCCCACCCTCTCTCAGATTTCCAGTCATAGCTCTGCTACCATATGTCCTTTCCAACAACACTGGAGTTGAACTTTCTCCCGTTCCATTTGATTATATATTTAATCAGAGCCAAGTGCATTTCTTCCTTCCATACCATATTTTTTGATAATTACACAGGTCTTATGGGGGAATAGAGAATGTTCTCTGCTTGCCAATAGCAAGTTCCACTGATCTTTCTTCATGAGTACTGGAAGTGTTTTCAATGTACTGACATTGCAAACAAAAACCGCCAACCTCAGAGTCTGTTCATCTTCCTCTTCTTGTTCAGCCATGTCATTCAGCATTTTCATGAATTATTCCTCTTCTAAAAATGGTCTGTCAATTTCACACATGGTTTATTAATTGTGTGACCCTGGGTAAGGCACATGATCCTGTTTGACACAGATTTCTCATCTATAAAATAAGCTGGAATAGGAAATGGCAAACCACTCCAGTATCTTTGGCAAGAAAACCTGAAAGAAAGATATGACTGAAATGATTCAATAACAATAACAACAATATATCATGTGCCTAATATAGAGATGAAAGGAAAGGATTTCAAATAAGTGAGGAAAAAGATCAAAATTATAAAGGTGGGACAGAAATGACTTGGCTTTTTCCCTCAGGTATGCATAGGATTAAATGTAGAGAAAAAATCCTAGAGAATAAACAAGATTTGTGAGGCTGGTGAGGCAAAAGCAGGAAAATAGGAAATACATGATTTCTTTCTTTGCACTTCTTGAGCAGAACAATCAAAGCATAAGACCAGCACTTACATAAAAGGAGCCCTGTTTGCTATACATAGAACTGTCATGAAAAACAGACTTGGTAAATATATAATAAAACTCACTAGTTCTTGGAAAATTCTAGAACATGTTCTTAAAAGGCATTTTATGAGCACTGAGGGAAGAAAGTAGTGTTCGATAATAATTGGCAGCATATCTTCATTTAAAAAAATTGGCAATGTCAGACATCTCATTTTTCCTTTCTGACTTGAATACAGCTTGGTAGATTAGGGTAATGCTCTAGACACACTTTGCTTAGATTTAGCTAAGCATTTGATGCAGTCTCTCATTTTAGCTTTATGGATAAAATAAAGACTTGCTTATCAGATGATAATACAAGTTAATTGGATTTAGAACTGGTTGAATAATAATCATAACTATAGAATAGATGTTTGATAGATTGATATCAATGTAATGGATGTACCATAGGAATTTACCTTTGGCCCTAGGTTATTGATTAATAAATGAAGCCATGCAAGGCATGTTAATCAAATTTTCTAAACTGAGAGCGTTCTTTAATGAGATGAGTCAAGACCACAAACGATCTTGACAGGGTAGAAAATGGTCTGCTTAATGAAGTATAATTGATGATGAATATAAAAATCCTAATTTTTGTTCAGAAAACTAACTTTATGATTATAGTCAAATGATTTGTGACTATTCAGAAGTTCATGTGATAAAGATTGTGAGGATAAGTGAACTGCAATTTCAATGAGTTAACAGAGTGACATGGAGGTCAGAAAAGCTTATTTGGCCAAAAACTTAAATAATCCAGAAAAGGAAAAGTTTCTAATTGTATTGTACTCTATCATGATCATACTATTTTTGGAAAATAGTGTTCAGTTTTCAGTACTAAGTTTAGGTAAGACTCTGAAACATTAGCAAATTTCTAGACAAGGGAAATGAGTATGATGACAGGATCAGAGATTATGCCATACCAGACTTTCTTGAAGAAACTGGGAATTTTTGATTTCTAGAAGAGAAAACTAAACGAAAAAGTAAAGCTTTGTTCAAATATATGAAGTGTTATGATATTGAAGACTTATTAGACTTGGTCTACTTTTTCTCAAGAGGTCAAAACTAAGAGCAGTTGGTAAAAGTTTCAGGGAAACAAATATAAATCTAAAAGAAAGGATTCCTAACTGAATTGCACAGCATATTTCAGGATGCCCTCAAATCTTAGAATTGCAAGGGATCTCACAGACCCTTCTATGACATTTTCATTCTTATATCAAAAGGAGACTGTTTGATCACATGCCTTATGTCTGACTCTGAGGCCTAAGAATCTGAGTTTCTTTGTTTATGTGAGTTTATATAGGTTACTCTGAAAGCCATGAATTTGCTTTGGATTCTCACTTTAAATAGTTTGAAACTCAACTTTATTCATTTTACAAAGGTTTTCTCTCAGGATCAGGATAACTAAAGGGAAGAAGAGAAGATACCGTGGTGACTTGGCCCATCAGGTGACTTAACAATTTTAGTTGGCTTTAGTGTAGTCTCCCTGTCTCAATCACATTGTGTCAGGAACAGTGAAACATTTCTATCAACTTTATAGCCTAGCTACAAGAAAAATCTATTAGTTTCATATTTTAAAAAATCATTCAACTCTGCCTCTTATCCCCCTTGCTCTTGTTCCAGATTACTTTGCCTGAATTTATTTTCCTATTCTTTTTATATTTTCCTTTCCCAAAATAATGACATTTGAGTCCCATAATAATTTCCAATTCCTGAAAATGGTTCTGGTCATCCAGATAAACTCACTATCTACTAGGAAATGTTTATGTTAGTTTATTTTCCATTTCTCATCAAAGCAGTTATTGATTCCCTCAAGCCAATAGCTCATGTTATTACTTTTCCCTCTATTTCTTCCATTCTTGGAAATACATTTTCAGTATTTTTTTATTTCAACTCTTTAAAAACTTCTGAAGACAGGGTCAGTAATCTAAATTCCAAATTCTCCAAAGAGGGAAGAGACTGGTCCCCACCCTCTCTCAGATTTCCAGTCATAGCTCTGCTACCATATGTCCTTTCCAACAACACTGGAGTTGAACTTTCTCCCGTTCCATTTGATTATATATTTAATCAGAGCCAAGTGCATTTCTTCCTTCCATACCATATTTTTTGATAATTACACAGGTCTTATGGGGGAATAGAGAATGTTCTCTGCTTGCCAATAGCAAGTTCCACTGATCTTTCTTCATGAGTACTGGAAGTGTTTTCAATGTACTGACATTGCAAACAAAAACCGCCAACCTCAGAGTCTGTTCATCTTCCTCTTCTTGTTCAGCCATGTCATTCAGCATTTTCATGAATTATTCCTCTTCTAAAAATGGTCTGTCAATTTCACACATGGTTTATTAATACATCCAAGCTACCCTGCAAGGCTTTCTGAATAATTTTCTTTCCACTGTTTTGAAAATTGAAATCTTTGAGATGACTTACATCAAACAACAGTATTTTTCTTTTAATGTGATCTAACAAATCATGAAATCACCTATTAGAAGCTCAAAGAGGCATTTGGCAGAATAGCAGGAATTCCAACCCACAGAATGTATCTCAGCCCCTCTGACAAGGCAGACATGAAACTATTGGCAGTGGAAATCAGTCACTAGAGCCACTCCAAAGGAAAATTGTGCAGCAAGAGAAGTTGATCTTTAGCATCTCTGCTTCATTATTTACCATTTGTCTTCATTCTATTGTTCTTCCTTGGTCTCTACTTATTCCTCCTCCTAGTCCTGTACAACAACTGGCATTCCCTATCAAAGTGTGTTCTTTGGAAAGCTCTAAAATGCATTTACACTGTTTTAAATGACTAGAAAACCATCTAAAAAGTGTTAGCTCTTTAAGGGAGATATACATTTTAGGCTTGGGAAACACTTAGGAAAAATAACACTCTGGACTGGGTTTGAGTCTGGGGGAGTTTTAAATCCATCTTGGTCATTTCCTACTTGTGTGATCTGAAAAAATGAGGAGTAGTATGGCATGGTGGAGAGAGAGCTGTTCTTAAATCCAGGAAGAGATGGCTTTAGGTCCTATATCTGATATATACTGTCTGTGTGAGGTAAGTGACTTCTCAGTGCTCTGAGCAATTCCCTAAGATTTTTATAAATCTAGGGAAAGCAACAATATGCCCTACTAGAAAGAGTTTTCCACTCCAGGGAAATAAAAGATCCAAGCTCTATCCCAGTGTTCTTAGTTATACTATTTAATTTCTTTGAATTTTAATGTTCTCAGTTCTATCATGAGTGAATGAGATAAGGTGATTACTAAGGTGCATTCTAGCTCTAAATCTATAATCTAAATGAATGAACAAAGGTTTTCACTAAAGGAATGAAGTCATAATGATGGAATTTCAGGCATCAAACAGTAGGCAGTAAGCAGGGGCATACTGGTAAATTATTAACAACTAATCCCCCTAGAAAAGAGAAAAAAAAACTACGTTGGGGACACTTTTAAGTTTTATCTTCATTATTGATATTTTCCCTATGACTTTGTGGTTTTTTAATCATTTCAGTCGAGTTGTATCTGGCTCTTCATGACCTCATTTTGAGTTTTCTTGGTGAAGATACTAAAGGGATTTTCCATTTCCTTCTCCAGCTCATTTTACAGATGGGAAAACTGAGGCAAGTAGGATTAACTGACTTGCTCAGGGTCACACAGCTTGTAAATGTGTTCCTGATTTCAGGCCCACTTCTCTATTGATTGTGCCCCAACTGCCCCTATCTCTTTCTTAATTCTAGATAACCAACAAACTAATAATTCAAGACCTGATTTATAGCATTTGTTGATTTCTTAGGCGTAAGTATTCCCAGTGAAAATTCAACAATTAGCTACTAGGAGCTGGAGTCTGCTCACCACCAGGTCTTTTGACTTGAAATCTATCAACTTTTAAAACTGTATTCCTGCCTCTGACTCTTTGGATTCTAGATCTCAACTTGGTTGGCTCACATCTCCTATGATTCAGACTCTGAATCCTATTTGGCAGCTTTCTTATTCTCTTTGGGTCTGAGTTTCTCTCTTTCTGAAACTGACCTACTCACTGGACTCACATTTCTAACTGCTTCCTGGCTTTCAGTCATCTTAACTCATAGATCTAGAGACTGCAAAGGGATCCAGAAGACATTTTCTCTAGTTCACTTAAAGAAATTAAAGGACTTAACTGTGATCTAGAGACATTGCCCTCCTTGATGTGCCTTATTACCTATAAAATGAAGCGGTTAGAACAGATGACCTCAAAGGTCCTTTTCATTTAAAAAAATGTAATTCTATAATTCACAGGCTCCTCATATTGTTTGTTGGGACTTTGGGGAGGTAAAGAGGAGGGAAGATAAAATGGCCTTATATTAAGAAAGTTAAAAGTTCAAAATAAAATGCTTAAAATTGGTTTCTCTTGAGATGACAGGAGATTCTACCGGTAAGAGATAGTAAAATATTCATTTTCAAGGGTATGTCTGGGTATGTAGACAGGCTAAGAGAACAAGGAACATGAGCTGAGTTTAGAGATCCCACTTCAGTCCAAAGCCTCTCTTAACAAGCATCTGCCTTCTCTCAGGCTTCAGGAGACGGTGTCAGGAGACATCTGTGCAGCTGCAAAATGTCACTGATGGAGAGGACCTTCCGCCCACATTTTTTTCTCACTGAGTCACTCAGCAAATACAGTAGGTAATGTTTGCCTCTGAAATCATGTTGGGTTAAAAAGCCAGTTCCATAGGAAAAAAAATAATAAGCCTTCCTACTTTAACGGGGGAGGCAACTTAGTTGTCTGGTCCAGGAGTTTATTCCATGCCAAGTGAAAAAGTCATGGGGTTTCTGGTAAAGAAGAGCACACTTGTTTGGATCGAATTAAACTCATGTGAACTTTGAAAAGCTGAATCAAATTTTTATTGATACTCATTGTTCTGCTTGTCTCTGGCAGGTTTTAAGAACAAAGAGCTTTGCACAGGATTAAAAAATACAATCAGCAGATCTCATCTTTCCTAGACTGGCATATGAAGAGAATGATCCATTGAGCTGTGCGCTCCCCATTGAACAAAAGGAGGAGTGCAGAATGGTACAACTATTTGCCTAGCATCACACAATAAAATAGGTGGAAGAGTTTAGGACAGAATCCTATGCTGGGTTCTGACCTGGCTCAGTCACAATTTGGTCTGATGAAATACTTGCCTTCTGGGTTAGTGACATATTCTTTGAACTCTGGCACATTTTAACTTCCTCTTGTTTGTTGACTGGGGAGAGTAGAAACAATGGATTTTTGTAATTATTAAGTTTTTCTTATGCATTCTAATTATTCTCTTTTAATCCATTCAAGAGACAATTTGAGATAAATTGGGAAATAAGGTTTAAGTTGATAACCATCATTATCTTCCAATTTCCCTGGGGAGAAGAAATCAATATAAATCGAAAGAATCTGGCATTATTTTATATTTACTCACCTAAAATATATATAAGAAAATCTAAAATTCTATTATAACATCTACCCATGCAAAAAAATAATAAAATTATCTGAGGATAACTTATTTAAACACAAGAACTTTTACATGACATGGTGGTAGTACATGTATAGACATATATCCCCATTATTAGGGAGACTGAAGAAGTGGAACTCTTGAGCTCAGGAACTGCTTGGGATATGTGCTAAATTCATCATCCATATAGTAAGCTTCTAGGATGAGGGGCACTAGGTTGCCTAAAGCAGGGCAAATTTGTCCAGGTTGGAAAAGGAGCATGTCAAAATTTCTATGATGATCAGAATAGGAATGTACTAACCATGGTGAGACAGACACCCCACAGAGTTAGAAGGAGGAGGAGTAAAAGGAAGAAGAAGAGGAAGAGAGAGGAAGAGAAGGAAGAAAAGGAGAAGAAGGAGAAGAGAAGGAGGGGGAGGAGAAAGAGGAAGAAGAAGAAGAAGAAGAAAAGAAGAAGAAGAAGAAGAAGAAGAAGAAGAAGAAGAAGAAGAAGAAGAAGAAGAAGAAGAAGAAGAAGAAGGAAGGAAGGAAGGAAGGAAGGAAGGAAAGAAAGAAGAAAGAAAGAAAGAAAGAAAGAAAGAAAGAAGAAGAAGAAGAAAGAAAGAAAGAAAGAAAGAAAGAAGGAAGGAAGGAAGAAGGAAGAAAGAAAGAAGGAAGGAAGGAAGGAAGGAAGGAAGGAAGGAAGGAAAGAAGAAAGAAAGAAAGGAAGGAAGGAAGGAAGGAAGGAAAGAAGAAAGAAAGAAAGAAAAAGAAAGAAAGAAAGAAAGAAAATAAAAATTATCCCAGTGCCTGGCACAAAACAGGCATTTAATAAATGCTTGTTGATTGATTAATTAAAAGCAAAATAAGGAGACCTAGTTTTAAAAAAAATTTTTTAGAGGAGGATGAAAAACATATTCAAACTGAGCTAAGCAAATAGTCACATGACTGATTCCTTTCTTTTTTTGTTGTTGTTCAGTAATTTTCAGCTCTCTCTGCCATAGCCATAAAACTGACTGTATATCCAGCTTCTTTTTTTGGATATACATTAGCTGTCCTTTTAATCCCATTCTCTAGAATTTTGAAAGAACCTAAGTTTATGCTTATCAGTCTATAATTCATAAATTTCACTATTTTCTTGTTGTAAATTAAGGATATTGAAGTTTCAACTTATGTTTCTTCTCCCTTTCTCCATTCATTTGTTTGTTTTATATTTTCAGAAATAACTGATGCAGATCAATAATCAGCAGTGAAAAATAGAATTTCTCCAGACCTGATGGTTTGAACTCCTTAGAATACCAAGGTATTAGAATATTCTCATTTGTCTTGATTTTCATGTTAATCTTAAGCACTTTTGTTTGTCCCTTCCCAATCTGAAATCATTTTCCTTGGAGAAGGAAATAGAAAAAGTAAATAGACAAAAGATGTATTTTCTTTCTTCTTTATTATGACCATCCATTTTAAGTAGGAGTCTCATTCTACTTTGATTTACTCTTTTGAAATGTTTTTACACAACTCTGAAGTACTACCTCATACCTCTTAGATTTGCTAAAATGACAGGAAAAGGTCATGATAAATGCTGGAGGGGATGTGGGAAAACTATTGCATTGTTGGTGGAGTTGTGAAAAGACCCAATCCTTTTGAAGAGCCATATGGAACTATGCCCAAAGGACTATAAAACCATGCATATGAATACCCTTTGACCCAGCAGTGCCACTACTATGTCTGTATCTCAAGGAAATCATAGAAGAGGGGAAAGGACCCACATTTCACAAAAGCTCGTGGCTCCAATTTTTGTGGTAACACAGAATTGAAAAATAAGTAGATATCCATCAATTGGGGAATGTCTGGACAAATTGTGGTATATGAAGATAATGGAATATTATTATTCTATAAAAATGATGAACAAGCTGGTTTTAGGAAGGACTGGAAAGATTTACATAAGCTCATGCTGAGCAAAACAAGCAGAACCAGAAATACATTGTACTCAATGACACAAGAATGTGTTATGATCAACTATTAAAAACTTGGTTCTTCTAGTGGTTCAGTGATCCAAGGCAATCCCAATAGACATTGGATAGAAAATGTCATCTGCATCCAGAAAAAGAACTATGAAGATTGACTGTAAATCAACACATTCTATGTTCACTTATTTTTTTCTGTTTTTTTCCTCTCTCATAGTTTTTTCCTTCCATTCTGATTTTCTCTCCCAACATGATTCATAAAGTAATGTATATTTAAAATAAATAAGTAAATAAATTTAACAAATATTTTACTCTGAACTTAAGAATAAAACAAGCATTTTCATACCATAGTAGAATAGAAAAAAAGATGATCATAAATAAAACTACAAATATTATATAATTTGCTAATACTTTAAAATTTATAATAAAATTATAATTTAACTTCCTTTTTATCTTCCCTTACCCTCTCCCCACCACTTTATAAATGTCTACCAGTAGACACATATATGTGTATGTCCTTTGTAGTTAATTTGGGTATTTATAATGGTCCAAATGACTTAAGTCACTCAAATATGGTGGATCATAGATTTAGATCTTGAATGGATCTTATAGGCCACTTAGTTCAACCTAAAGTGGATCTGAAACTCAGTGACTTGGCCAATTCCACAAAAGTTCAACATTGCTCAAATAGCCAAATGAAGATAAAAATAAGTAATGTGTTCCTATAGACTCTATGAAGTAAATGAATGTATCCTTGGGAATTTAGTGCTGGCTGTGTGACTTCATTCATTTAGCAGTGCCCACAATGGGGTAGTATGTCCATAGTAGGAGTTACTTTGTATTCTGCAATTATAGCTAAAATATCATATTAACTAGGTTACTGGAACAATGGAATTATAAAATCTAGAAACTGGAATATGGGCCTTTCAGTGTTGCAGTCAGAGCACTGAGCTTGGAGTAAGGAAGACTTGAATTCAAGTCTAGTCTTAGACATTTACTAGTTATGTGAATCAGGACAAGTCACTTAAACTTGTTTGCCCCAGTTCTTCCTCTGTAAACTAAGCTGGAGAAGAAGATAACAAAGGTCTTCATTGTCTTTGTCAAGAAAATTATAAATAGGATCATGAAAAATTAAACATGACCGAACAAGAATAACAACAAATAACAAAAAAAGAAGAGTGAATGGAGGAGGGAGCAGAGAAATGACTTCAAGTGAAGGGAAACCTCCAATCCTGCCTCCTGAAGTCATCTACCACTTTTAGATAACAAATCATCTAGTGTCTTACTTGGAAGGTGCTGAAAGTTTGACTAAAATTGCCTCAAAGCTTAATTTAGTACCAGGAACTGTCCTGAAAATCCTGTGAAAATCTGTTTCAATAATGGGAAGGCTTTTTACTATAATGATTTTCTTTTCTTTTTTTAAAGTACCATTTCTCTGATAAATAAGCCCTCTCCTCTAAATGGGTTAATAATTATAAAATTTTAAAAAAAAACTTTGTTATCATGGCTCTCACCTATACATACATAAAATATTTTTGTTTATTATTTATGTATAAACTATTCCTTTACTGTAGTTCCCCTTGGAAGTTCCTGCAGGTAACTCTGATGTTACTAGAACACAACCCTTGACAGGTCCTAATGAGCTGGAAAGGCTTCAATTATGTGTTTCCTGTCATCTGAGACTAGCCTAGCTAAGTAATGATGTAGGCCCCAAAAGGGCCTGGGATCAAATCCTGACTCTGTTATTGCTACTGTCTCTTCAGTAAAGTCACTCTAACTTTCTGGATCCTGGTTTCCACATTTATCAAATGAGTGATATCTTTAAGAACTCTTCCAGTTCTGAATCTATAATTCTCACTTTGGATGACTCCTCATTAGTGTGTTGATTACCATGTTATAAATGTTTATGGGCACAGAAATTTCCAAATATTATCTATTGAAGAGAGAAAGGATTATAATGGGTAGCAGTAAAGGAGTCTTTCCACTCAATAATAATTGAAATATGGAGCTATCGTAGTATTCCAATATCCAACAATTCTTCTTAATTCTTGGCTCTTGCCAGATGAAAAGTGATTTCTCCTTACTTCATGGGTTCTTACTCCATCTTTGGTTGCTTCCTAAACTGAAAAGTTGGCTTTTTAAATGTGACCAGAGACAAGACCTATCATCAATCATTCAACACCAAATGTCCTTTCCAATTCAATCAATGAATATTTTTTGTGCTCTTCATAATGGATATAGGTTGTATACTGACCTATACACTTAATATAATACCTGGTTATCCATTCCTTCCTTTTGGTGATTATATCCTAGACTGACAAATTAGTCAGTTATTCTTTCCCTCTTCCTTTCCCCTTCACTACTATATTAGTCTATACCAAGGGAAGCTATGCCACAGGAAAATATTTTAAATGTCTTCTGAGTAAGATTAGTAGCTCTGTTCAAATGACTAGAGGGATGAGAAACAAGTGAATTGGTAATCTCTCGTAGCCTAACTACAAAGACATTTGAACATTGTCTGAGTCATGGAACAAGAGAACTTGAGAAAGAACAGTCTCTGTAGCTATTTATGGATCTGAGAAAGTCAGTGAACTCCCTTCCCCCCAATCTGTTTAGTGGGTTTCCTTGGTTTTCTCTTTTTCAGAGATCATATAGGTTTAATATTTGGGAAAAAAAAGCTGGAGAGCAAGGTAAAATTCAAATAGCCAGTATTTATGATAGCTGACATTTTATAGAGCATTTTCAGACCCTTTCCACACAATAATCATATGAAGTATAATATTTTACATCCATTCTATAGATAAAGAAACAAGCTTTAAGAGGCCAAGTGAGTTTCTCATATTCATATAACCATTAATTTCTGGATCTCTGCTCAATGCAGGCCTGTGGTTTTTGTTGTTGTTTTTTTGTTGTTGTTTTGCTTTTTTCACTGTATTATTCAGTGCTTAGCAAAGTGCCTGGCACATAGTAGCCACTTGATAAATGTTTATTGATTGACTAACCAAAGAGCTGTCTATGTGCTAATAGTCCAACACAAATTCTATAAATATTTATTAAATATAGGCATTTCCATTACATGCATACCATAATTTGTTTATTCATTCCCTCAATCAGTCAGTCAGTGGAGGTGAAGAGAAAGTATATTCTAAGCATGGGAGGCAACCTATGCAAAAACATGGAGACAGGACACTGAATAAGTGAAAAAATAGTTTGAGTCCAGGTTTTAAAGATCTTTTAATGACAAATGGAAAAATTGATATCTACTTCTAAAAGTAATAAAGAACAAATGGGATTTATTTAATTGCAATGCATAGTCAGACTTGGGTTTAAGAAAATCACTTGTTCAGCTTTGTGGGCGTTGGAGTAGAAGGGAGCAACATGAGGCTGGCAAAGCAAATAGAAGGCTATCATAGTAGCCTAGAAGAGATGAAGTCATGGACCAGTGGAGTGGTCTTCCTATGAGGAGATAGAAGTGAAGGACAGGATAATTTAAAGGAAGAATTGATAAGCTTTGGTGACTAATTAGATCTGAGAAGTGCAGGAGAGTTGGGAGTCTAAGGAAAGCATGGAAGGTTAATAACCTATATGATTAGAAAGAAGATGGTGCCATAAAAAAAGGAGAAGTTCAGAAGTGGGGTGGGTTAGGTGAAAACATAGTAAGTTTTTTCATCAGGTTGAGTCTTAGAAAGCTGTGAAATGTCCAAACTAGAGAGAGAAGTAGCACAAAAACTCAGAGTCTGAAGAGAGACCAAGTAGGATGAGGGTAGAGAAAAGGTCCATTGAATTTGACAATTAAGAGGTCCTTAACAATTTTGAAGAGAGCAGTTTCATATGCATAAAAATAATTGGATCATGCCCATTTAAAAATCAAAAAGCTACAGAATAGTTGCTACTGGACCCCTTAACCACTTCAGCAAGATTAAAAGTATCACCCTAAGTCATACACACTCCTTTCCAAAAAAGGCTTAATTCTGCTCATATTTTACCAATGTGCTTATTGGCTTTCAGTAAGTTCATCACTGGACTGTTTTACAGACACTTTTGTATCTAAAAAGATATGCAAATCAACTATATTAACTGAATTTACTCATGAAGTTTGGATGCCATTTAAATTCTGTTAAAGAGACAATCCTTCCATGATATATGTAGATTCACTGGACTCAGAATTCCATGGTAGGGTCCTTTAAGGACAATGAAAACGTTTTAAGGCTATTTCATATTTCATAGTATCAAAATCTGGAAAGGAATGTAGTATAATATAAACCACTCTCAGCCTTTTACAGATGAAGAAACAGAGGCCGGGAAATAGTCTGTGATATCACTGGTATAGAAAGATTCCAGGTAAGAAAAACCCTCTCCCAATGCACTTTGGCACCTTCTTTACCACCGAGAATCTTAGAATTACCTAATTTACTGTCTTGCCCATGGTGTCAGAGGTCAGACTTGAACACTGGTCTTTCTTTTTTTTTTTTTAATTAAATTTAATTTTATTTAATAATAACTTTGTATTGACAGAATCCATGCCAGGATAATTTTTACACAGCATTATCCCTTGCAATCACTTATGTTTCGTTTTTTCCCCTCCCTCCTTCCTCCCCCCCCCAAGATGGCAAGCAGTCCTATATATGTTAAATATGTTGCAGTATATCCTAGATACAATACACATTTGCAGAACCGAACAGTTCTCCCGCTGCACAGGGAGAATTGGATTCAGAAGGTAAAAATAACTCAGGAAGAAAATCAAAAATCAAATAGTTCACATTCATTTCCCAGTATTCCTTCTTTGGGTGTAGCTATTTCTGTCCATCATTTATCCAATGAAACTCAGTTAAGTCTCTTTGTCAGAGAAATCCACTTCCATCAGAATACATCCTCATACAGTGTCGTTGTCGAAGTGTATAATGATCTCCTGGTTCTGCTCATCTCACTTAGCATCAGTCCATGTAGGTCTCTCCAAGCCTCTCTGTATTCATCCTGCTGGTCATTCCTTACAGAGCAATAATATTCCATAACGTTCATATACCACAATTTACCCAGCCATTCTCCAATTGATGGGCGTCCATTCATTTTCCAGTTTCTAGCCACTACAAACAGGGCTGCTACAAACATTTTGGCACATACAGGCCCCTTTCCCTTTTTTAGTATCTCTTTGGGGTATAAGCCCAATAGAAACACTGCTGGATCAAAGGGTATGCACAGTTTGATAACTTTTTGGGCATAATTCCAGATTGCTCTCCAGAATGGCACTGGTCTTTCTTTTTCGAAGGTTAGTTCTATATTGGTTAGGCCAGACTCCCTCTGTTCCATTCACTTCTAATAATTGTAATGACATTCTAATACTCTAGAGAGTCTTACACACTCTCTTCCTAAACCTCTGATTCTTCATAGGGTAATAGCAATATTTATCACCACTCCTCCATCCTTCATTACCACTTACTTGACCCATCTGTTCCAATAACTAAATTCTTTGAGAAGGTCATTTATCTACAAAGTAGGCTTCCCCTTCCTTTCCTTTCACTTTCTCCTTAACTCTTTTCAACCTGATCCCACCATCCAGTTACTCTCTCTAAAGTTATTAATGAATTCTTAATTGCCAGATCTAGTGGCTTTTTCTCAGTCATCATTCCTTCTTGACTTTTCAACAGTCTTTGACACCAATAATTACTCTCTTCTTAATACTCCCTTTGCTAGATTTTCATAACTCCTTTTTACTAGTTCTCCTACTATCTGACCACTCCTCTGTTACCTTTGTTGGATTTTCATTGACATCATGCCCACAAATATGTGGGTGTCTCTAAGATTCTGTCCTCAACTTTTTCCTCTCCTCCTTTTATACTATTCTACTAGGTGATATTATCTGCTTCCGTGGATCCAATGATGCTGATTCTCAAATCTTTCCCTGGCCTTTCTGTTGACCTACAATCTTGTGTCCATCCTCTTAGTGGACATCTTAATTAATTGCCAGATCTGATGACCTTTTCTCAATCATCATCCTTCTTGACTTCTTAACAGCCTTTGATACATCAATTACCTTCTTTTCCTTGATATTCTCTTTGCTAGGTTTTTCATAACTTCAAAGGTAACACATATTGATATGGTACTGGAGCTTACTTTTTGTTAATTGCATGCCCATAACTTAGCATAATGCTTGGCATATTATAAGGAATTAATAAATGCTTTTTCATTCAAAAAAGAAGATTAATCTTCAATATATAGAGTTGAGAGTTCATCTACAGATAGAAGATTAATGAGTTCAGTAATGAGATGACCAAAAGAGAAAATATTGAAAAGAAAAAAAGGTATATCATAGAGCCTTGGAAGGGAATGCTGTATTTTAGTGGGAAGAAGTAAGATAATGATATAGGAAACAATGGAAAGAAATAGACAGAAAGATAATCATGAGAGGACAGTCTGACCTTTCTTCTGTAAACACATCAGCACTGGGAATGGTACCTTCTATCCCATTTACCATGCTTTATCATTATGAAGTCTTCTTTCTTTTTAAAGAAATAGATTTATTTATTTTAAACTTAGTTTTTTTTTTAATGAATGTAAAGATATTCATCAACATTCACTTCTGAAAAACCTTGTATTCTAAATTTTCCTTCCTCTTTCCCCCTACCCCTGGCAAGTAATCTGATATTCTTTTGTGCAATTCTTTTAAATATATTTCCATATTGAATATGCTGTGAAAAATCAGATCAAAAGGGAAAAAGACATGAAGAGAAAAAACAAGGAAAAAAACTAAAATAAGAAATGATGAAAATACTATGTTTTGATCCACAGCCAGTCTCCATAGTTCTCTCTCTGGCTGTGTATGGGATTTTTCCATCATATGTTTATTAGAATTGCTATGGATCCCTTCATTGTTGAAAAGAGCCAAGTCTGTAACAATTGATCATTACATAACGTGGCTGTTACTATGTACAATGTTCCTTTGGTTCTGCTCACTTTGCTTAACATCAGTTCATGTGACTTTTTCCAGACTTTTCTGAAACCAGCCTGCTCATTATATGAAGTTCTTTCAAATAAATTAGTCCACATAATTTTATCTTCACAATGGGGAGGGAGAAGAAGCAACTAAAATATTGAAAATGCCTTCTTGAGGATACACCATAAGAACTGGTGCCAGCATGAAACAGTGGCTAGAATGCTAGATTGGAAGTCAGCAAGAACTAATTTCAAAGTAAAGCTAAAAGTAATGGTCATTGCTCCCTGCATGCTACAAAACAATGTGTCTGTATCACAATTTCTAGGCATCTTATCAAATCAATGACCCTCACTAATTTTGTGACTATGGAGAAGTCACTTGTCCTTTCTAAGACTCAACATCCTCAGTTGAAAAATGAGAATAAAAATATTGCTTACATCATTATAAAACTCTGATGAGATAATGTATGTCAAGCCCTTTTCAAATCCCCATGTTCTATTACTGGGAATGGTTATCATTACTATTACTACAGGAATGAGGTTTGACTGCAGTTTCCAGCTGAGCCATTCTGCAAAGAAGTCAGTGTGCAGAATAATGAGAAAAGTGATAACATTTCTCTACTTTGTCTGTTCATAAAGATTCTCCATTGGCACCAGATGAGAAATGGACTTTCTTTGCCCAGAGGAGTATAAAGAATGGCAAATCTATGTACAAGTAATTTCATAGCACATAGGGATCAGGGGTGATTGCTGTTAGCTTTATCTAAAATTAAGCAATAACCTTGCAAATCCTCCAGGGTGTTTTTCTGAAAAACCAACCTAAAATTTAGCTGCAAATCATAGCTTTACAGAGAGAAAGACTGGAAGAGAAGACCCAAGCTGGAGAGAGCTATTAGAATTCAAGTACCCTACCTCTTCATTTTCATATTTTCCTCAGATATATTTAAATAAAGATTTGGACTTAGAGCAAGGAACTCCAGACACTTCATAGTTATGTGATTCTGGGCAGATTTACCCCATTTTGGATTCCTCATCTTTAAAATGGAGATAGTAATAACATCTCTTTGTTGTGAAATGAGATAAAACATGCTGTTGTTCAGTTTTCAGTTTTGTTTGGCTCATTGTAACCTCACTTGGAGTTTTCCTGGCAAAAATACTGGAGTGATTGGCCATTCCCTTCTCCACCTTATTTTTCAGCTGAAGAAACTGAGTGAAGTGACTTTTTCAGGGTCATATATCTAAGAAATGTCTGAAGACAGATTTGAATTCAAAAAGAGGAGTCTTCTTGACTCCAGACCTGATACTCTATATGCTGTGCTACCTGGTTTACTATAACATTTACAGAGTATGTGAAAACCTTAATACTCTATAGCAAGCATTCTTAACTTAAGCTTGGAGGATTAATGTACTTGGATAGAAAAAATTATTTTAAAAATGTTTGATTAACTTACTTTGACTAATCTCTTAGAAATTTAACATTTCCTTCAATTATTTAAAAACACTATTTTGGAAAGGGAATGAGCATTTATATAGGATCTACTATGTCCAGTAAGTGTAATAAGCCTTTTTACAAATAGTATTTCCTCAAAATAACTTTGCAAGTAAAGTGTTATTATTATCCCTAATTTATAATCCAGGAAAAAGGCAAACAGATATTAAGTGATTTGTCCATTGTTACACAGCTGGGAAGTATCTGAGGTCACGTTTGAAATCTAACTCTAAACTCAGTTCTGTATCCATGGCACCAGCAGATGCCTTCCAACAATTCTTTTTTAGAAAGAAGTCCATGAAGAAGGAAAGAAGGAAGGAAGGAAGGAAGGAAGGAAGGAAGGAAGGAAGGAAGGAAGGAAGGAAGGAAGGAAGGAAGGAAGGAAGGAAGGAAGGAAAGAAAGGTATGAGAAAAAAGAAGGAAGGAGGAATAAAAGAGGGAAGGTGAGAAGAAAGGCTGGAGGGTAGGAAGAAATTTGGGCTCTGGGAAGGAAGAAGAAAAGGAAGAAAAAAGGAAAGAATTTTAAAAGTTTAATAACCTCTATGAAAATATTTGTTTTATCTTTAATATGAGGATGTAGAACCAAATGACCTCTAAGATCACTTCAAGCTCTCCACCTTTGCTTCTATGATTCTGTATAAGGGGAAACTATTCTTAAAGAATAAGAAACTAAATGGCAGATCAGGACAAAAGATTTAAGGGAAGTCAATGAGCTTTCATTTTTCATCTGCCCAGAAAGAGAAGTGTGTTCTTGACCCAAATATCACCAATCCTAGGTAAATCCTTTATATGAGTTAGAATTGTCCCAAGACTACAGATACCATATCTACTCATTTTCTTTTGGAGCTCCAAAATGGAATCTGACCCAATTAGGTAATACAGAATGGATACAGTTCAAGACTTGGTTTTAGAAAGCTCCAAATTAAAATCTAGTCTCAGGGACTTATTGGCCATTTGACCCTACACAGGTTACTAACTTCTTCATGCCTCAGTTTTCTCATCTGTAAAATAGGAATAATAATAACACCTACCTTATATGTAAAACATTTTGTTAATTACAGTACATATATATATATATATATAATATCACATTTAAAAACTGAACATTTTTAGGGCAGTACATAATCACAGAATGATTCAGGGATGACTAGCAAGAAATGACTAGTCTATCTTAGGAAAATCCTGTACAATTTTGAGAGATCTAGTAACACCATGAAGATGAAATCAGGCTAACATGAAAGCCACTTTGCCCCTCAACTGTGATAATAGTTTAGCTATGGAGTTTTTGACTCCACCACTTTGAGTCACTGAATGCATGCACTATGACAACAGAATTAAATAAGGAAAATATTTCTCCCAAAGGGTTTTCAAAATTCACAAAGGATGACCAAACAACCTGGAAACACAGGTGCTTTAAGTCAGAAGGAAAACTAAGAAAACATTTTTTCTGTGGAAACTGGCCAACTCCTGTTAGCCTCCTCATTTCCCTCTTGTCTGCTTCTATCAGTCAGACACACTGTTTCCTCCCAATTTGGAATGAAGTTGGAAGAAGGGCACTCTGTGCTAAACTCTCAATTTTTAGCCTGCATGCAGGGAATCCAAAGAAAATCTAGGACCCACATTTTCTTTCCCCATCCTGAGGAAGTCCATGTAAGGCTATGTCATCTTACCGGCTTCAGAAGAGGGCCGATTAAGGGCAAATAGATCATTTCCTGTAAGTTGGAAGCTTGCCATTATTTAATGTTTTCATGGAGTAGTCCTCTATTGCCTAAAGGGGCTGGACTTTTCCATTTATAAATGTGTTTGCTTGAAATACATTGAGTCTCTAGAGAATTCATATGGAACACTGAGTTCTCATCCTATATTAGATCTTAATCTTGATTTGGAACAAATGATTTAACTTCCATGATTTGACTTTGGAAAATTAATTTTGATGAAGTTGTTTTTTGAATAAACATACAAACATGGAGTTTACTATTTCTAGCTTGCCCCTTTCCCTTCCTCAATGCTGCCTTTCCCTGCTGCCTCTTGGCTTCAAACTTCTGCTTCCTTCATTTTTATTTATTCTGTTCTTTCATCTTTATTTGTAGCAGACATCCTCTTTTCTCACATATATTTTTCCTCTCTCAGGCACCTTCTCTGAATACAATCTCTCATTTAGTTTCTCTCAGTCTGGTTGTTTAACATACACAGTTTCTCTTTTGTGAACATCTCACATGCATACGTGATTTTTCATTCATGTGCACTTATTCATACCTTCTCATTCCTTTAGACTCACCTGCCTCTGATTCTCTCACAACTTCTTATGCTCCTCCATATTATCAGCAGCTGAGGTGGCAACTGACTCTATCCTCACCAGCTACCACAAACATGAGGCAGTGATGGATTAATCTGAAACACACATTTCAAGAAGAATGGATTCATGGGAAGAAGTGGGAGCAGCTGCCCCTGCATTGAAGAAATAGTGATGACTTGGAGTGGGGTAAGAAGTATAAGATAATAGGATTGGAGTTGTTGATTTTTCCCACCTCTCCTACAATGGAGTATAGGATAGTGATGCTTTTTTCTTACTGTCACTAATATTAACAGACTCAGCTGACAACCAGAAGTATAGGTGGTATAGAAAGTAAGGAAAGCAGATGGGAAAGGGGAAAAAAAGGACTTTGGGATGTTTTAATAGTCACTTGGTGTGGAAAGTGGTATAAGCAGCAGGGTGCTGGTTTGACAGCCAGCTCTTTGAAAAAAATATACTACACATGACACACTCTTAAATTTGATCCATATTAGTAAGATCTTCTCTATCATTTTCTTAAGTCTCAACAATTAACAAAATAATACATCAAACCCTGATTTGTAGAATTTTACAATTTCTAAAGTGTGAATGCCCACAATGAGAGTTTAACAATTGGCTTTAGCAAGGCTGATTTAAATTGACTCCATCCCATAAGATCAGTTTTAGCTTACATAGATTCAGAACAGGAAGGGCATTGGGGGCTAGTTAGTCCACCCCCTCATTTAGCGCTGAATGAGAACTAGGTGTCATCTAGGTTAACTTCTCTTGACTTGTAGAGAAGGAAACTGAGGCCCAGGTAGACAATGATGAGAGATGCTTTATGACTGGTAGTAGCAGCAAGGAATAGATAGAGAAGATAAAAGAAAAAGAGTCCCTGTTTGATGGCATATCTATGGAGCTGAATACCATATAAGAATTAATCCTCTGACTGGATAGTTATAGTTGAGTGTAGGAATTATCTGGGTTTCCTTCCTGCCTTTTCAAGAGATATTCTAGAGAGTAAAAAAACAAAACAAAACAAAAAAAAAGGAATGAGCTTACAGGAAATGTCATTGGATATTGGCTATTTGGGATCAATAAGAGTAGAGGCTGAAGTTGGGGTTAATAGGTCTAGGTGTGATTGGAATGAGTAACATGAGTGAATGGTTCCAAAACAGGTTATCTGTTCAAATGGTGGGTGGTAATTTCCTGTTCTATGTTGTTCGATTACGTTATCTCTAGTTGTTGTTCAGCTGTTTCAGTCATTCCAACTCTTCATGATTTCATGACATTTGGTATTTTCTTGGCAAAGATACTGGAATGATTGGCCATTTACTTCTCCTGCTCATTTTACAGATGAGGAAACTGAGGCAGAGAGAACTAAGTGCCTTACTCAGGGTCACACAACTAATAAATGTGTGAAGATGAGTCTTCCTGACTTTAGGCCTGGCACTTGTGCACTATGGCACCATCTAGCTGCTTTTCTTTCTAATTAGCCTTTTCTTAATCACTTTTCAATCCCCTGTAACTTTGTTTTCACACACCTCATCATTCAGCTAAAAACTATTCTCATCCCATCACTGACAAAATATTCTCTTCTTGATCCTCATGCTTCATTACGTCTATAATACTGGACACTATTGACAAACCCCTACTCTTAGATAGCAACTCGGTACTAGGTTTTCTATCCTGGGAAACCCCTCAGCTGGTTCTCTGCCTAACTTTATGGTAATCATTCAGTCTCTTGAGTGGCTAATGCTCCCCCATGTCCATTATTTATTAAACATTTTATATTAATCTATGTTCATTCTATTTCCCCTAATAGAAAGGAATTTCTTTGAGGGAACAATTTTGGTTGTATCTTTATATCATCAGAGAGGCTTTGTACATGGTATCTAGCTTAGCATAGATATGTAATAAATGCTTATTGAATGAACAAATAATAGCCCTTCAAATATTGGTAATGAATGATAGCCCTTCATATATTGGCAAAAGGGTATTGTCTTTATAAACTGTGGGATATTTAAAAGTCAGAGAACACTCCTACTTCATTTCAGAACCTTCAAAATGAGTTATTAATTACAATCTAGACCTCCATTTCTACTTGATCTCATCTTGTACATATTGAATGTTCTCTTTATTTGAATAAGTTTAAACCATGCAAAATCATCATGATCCCTGTAGATCCACAGCATAGC
The DNA here is from genome assembly GCF_016432865.1 of Antechinus flavipes. Lineage (NCBI taxonomy): Eukaryota > Metazoa > Chordata > Mammalia > Dasyuromorphia > Dasyuridae > Antechinus > Antechinus flavipes. The sequence goes on from NC_067399.1 coordinate 271,114,915, forward strand.
CATGCTAAAGTGACTGGGAAATCCAGCCACTCATAACTGTTACAATCCTGGGTTCATATTTAGTATTTGAATGACACTCTTCAAAAACATGTTTTTAGAAACAAATGTAAAAAAATGTTTTGAATGTACCTGAGGGAAATATTAAATAAATACAAAATAAAGCAAAAACATGTTGCTTCCTCCTTCCTCCCATCCTCCTCCTTATCCTGAGTGAGTTAGAACTTGATGGAAACTTGTTATGGTAGAGGAGACAAACACACACACACACACACACACACACCGGGGCGGGGGGGGGGTGGAGAGAGAGAGAGAGAGAGAGAGAGAGAGAGAGAGAGAGAGAGAGAGAGAGAGAGAGAGAGAGGAGAGAGAGAGAGAGAGAGAGAGAGAGAGAGAGGAGGAGAGGAGAGGAGGAGAGAGAGAGAGAGAGGGAGGGAGGAGGAGGAGGAAAAAGGGGGGAGGGAGAGAAAGGAGTTGGAGAGGAAGAGGGGAAGGGAGAGAGAGATAGATACAGGAATACAGACAGATTCAAAGAGACAGAGATGCTACTTAACCCAAACTCAGACTCATATTAAACTAAGTTCTGGCAATTATCTTATGTTTCCCATACAGAAGAACTGATAATTAACCCAATTCTCTACAAAGAGGGATCAATGTTGCATATAGACCATCAACACTAATTTATCATTTTTGATGGTAAATAAAGAAGTTCTATTTAAAAGTTATTAAAATATTCAAGCCCTTTGGCCCAGACATGCCACTGCTAGGGTCCCAGATTCATAGAGATGGAGGGCATCTACTACAATCCACCTCTTTTTATAGATGAAGGAACTCAAAGAAATTACATGATTTCTCCAGAGTCACACAACTAGTAAGTATGTGAAGTAGAATCTGTATTCAGGTCTTCCTGATCCCAACTCCAAAGCTCTATTCATTACACCATTTTTTTTTTGCACACTTTTGTGTCACAGTGGGTATTTTAATGGGAAGGCTATGATGAATCATTGGGAAGTGATAAATATAAAAGTTTCAATAAAACACATTAAAGAGGAAAATTGATTTTTTTTAGAACTCGCCTCACCCTAAACTGATCTCCTCTTAAAACTAAGGGCTTTCCACAGACCCAATTCGAGAGAAAATATTAATAAAGTTCTTAACAGGTCTGGATTTTCCTTCTGGCTTGGAGAATCCATGGAATCTTCAACCTAGCATCTCCTGGATAAGAAGCTGATTTGGGAAACCATTTGAGTCTTGAAATAAAATTGATTTGAAAACACAAAATACAGCCATGACTAAAAAGATCCAGCATCAAACCCCAAGTACTCAATGATCTTAAGGAACACCCCAGATCATGGGAGTGGGGGGCATTCTTGGCACTGTCTGGAATATTAGAAGCAGGTTCCAGAACCTGTAACAAGCATGCCATTCACAGAAAGCTGCTGCATAAAACACGACTCTCTATCCCTTGGGAATATTTGAGTTTGATGGCAGCTGCCAGGCAAGTAATAGAAGACATGTTTTTCCTATAGTTGAGTTTGTCCCAGGAAGCAGAGAACTTTTCTTTTCCATTCATTTCTTTGCAAAGAAATTAAAAGAGGAAAAAGAGATCTCTGAAGGAATCTTGGCTAAGCCAGTGCCTTACTTCTTCTTACGTGCACTTAAGAAATAGCACACCCAAAGGAAATTTTTTTGCATGTTTATATTTTATAAGCTGCCAAGTACTTATACTTACTTATTTCTTACTTTTAGTATAGGATTTCTTTCTTTTCCTGGAAGTTAGTCGTACAGCATTCCTTTAAAAATTCTATCATCTTCCTCATTATTGAACATGGTGTTTTTTCTCCCAGAGAAATGGATACCCCGATACCCCCATGATTCTAGTATGGAAGTCCATGGGATATCTTCTTTGCCTTTTCTTTAGGGACAATCCAAATATCCCAGGATAGTCCTATTGATCTTGTAATCAGTTTTTTTTTTTTTATTACTTAGTCACTCTCAAATATCAAAGCAATTACTTTCAAAAGCCAATCAGTGCTACTGAAGATTCATAGATTTTTCCTTGATACACAGTAAATCTTTTGTTTTTTTAATTTATTGTAAAGACAAATGTAGTCAAAGGTAAGAACCTAATCAAACTCATATTTGAAGAGCCTTTTTACCCTGAAACAAATTTCATGACACCTTTAATTTCTCAGTGATGAGATAAGTAAATCTATCTTGCAGGTGAAATAAGTCTATCTGAAATAAACTATTAACTGATGGTCTTGTTCTTTTCAACAATGCAATAAGTCAAGGCAATTCCAAGAAACTTGGAATAGAAAATACCATCTACATCTAGAGAAAGAATATGAATCAAAACATTGAATTTTTGCCTTTTTATTATTGTTTGCTTGTTTTTTCTTCCTCATTTTTCCTTTTTGATCTTATTTTTCTTTGCACAACATGACAATTATGAAAATGTATTTTAAAATTACACATATTTAGTCTATATCAAACTGGGGAAAGGGAAATTGAGAGAAAAAGGAAGAAAATTTGGAACACAAAATTTTACAAATAAAGTAATGTTGAAAATTATCTCTACATGTGTTTGTAAAGGCAAAATACTATTTTGAAAGGAATAATATATCAACTAACACTTATTAAGTAGTTATTATGCACCAGGAACTATATTACCCATGACTTCTATGGATGCTTTCTATAATGAGAAGTGCCATTATAAGGTGATTGTCAAAAGTATACATGCACCTCATAGTCACTTGGGAGACCATATGAGTTTTCTCCAATTGCCTCAGGAAATATTAGATAAATATTTCTCTATTCAGCATTTCATATATATATATATATATATACACATATATATGATATATCATGTGATATATATATATATATTATATATATATATATATCAATATTATAAATTCTGTGAAAATACAGAAATAAGCTATAGTTCTAGCCCTTAATGAGCTTAAAGAATAAATGGGGAAAAACTAGCAGATTAAAAAAAAAAATAAATGTGTGCCAAGTTAACAATGTACTACGCTTTTGGTTACTGACTTAATTCAACATTATAATATATGTGTGTTTTTAAAAGATATGGCTATCCCTTTCATTGATGTAAACTATAATCCATCAACATATTCTCTCATAGATCCCCTATTGAGAACTACACAACATAGCAAAGGCCTTCTAAATCTTTCTAAATTTTGTGGTTCTCAATGCAACTTTTGGTCTATCCATCTATTATCTCTCATTTTTGTTATGTGAACAACTCATCTTTCTGATCATTTATTTACAGAATGTCATCCCTTGGGGTACTTTTTGCTCATATGTTGTCCACAAAAATAAGTTAGCACTGAAAGGCAGAACACTACGAAAGGTAAAAATGAATGCTTGAAATATATAGATAAAACCAAATGTATGAAAAATTCATGCTGTCTAAATTATGACATACAACTCCATCAATATTCAGTTAATTGAGCTGGTCTATCAGTGCACACAGGTAGGGAAAACACTTCCAATGGACAGTGACATAGGCCCCAAATTGAATTAGAATAGAGTAGTCTCTTGCAGATGGGAAATTACTCAATGTATTCAAAGATTCTGAATTGCTCCCCAGTAGTCATCATTTTCCCCCCTAACATTGCTTTTCTCTCAATGATCCTATATGTTCATAAAATATAACATTTTCTAAAGAACCAGCATTGCAAATGACTTATGTCAATAATGGCAATCATTACATGTAGTGGGCATTCATTATGATGAAACCATTTACAAAATAAATCCACATAAATCATCAGCATTTTTAAATATTACCAACAAAATCCAATAGCAAGAGATATAAAGAGAAATTCCATTCAAAATAACTGTCAATAGCATAAAATATTGGGGAATCTATCTACCAAAGGAAAGTCAGGAACTATATGAACACCACTACAAAACACTTTCCACACAAATAAAGTCAGATCTAATCAGCTGGAAAATTATCAAGTGCTCATGGGTAGACCTAATGAATATGATAAAAATTACAATACTACCTAATTTATCTACTTACTTAGTGCCATACCAATCAAACTCCCAAGAAATTTCTTCACAGATATAGAAAAAAATAACAAAATTAATCAGGAAGAACAAAAGGTCAAGAATTTTAAGAGAATTAATGAAAAAAAATTACCAATGAAGGTGGCCCAGCTGTGCCAGATCTTAAACTATAAAGCTTAAGCAGCAGTCATCAAAACCATTTGGTACTGGCTAAGAAACAGAGTAGTAGTCAGATGAATAGGTTAGGTTCATAGGACAAAATGGTCAATAACTATAGCAATCTAATATTTGACAAATGCAAAGACCCAGCTTTTGGGATAAGAATTCACTATTTGACAAAAACTGCTGGGAAAATTGAAAACTAGTATGGCAGAAAATAGACCATTGACCCACATCTAACACCATATACCAAGATAAGGTCAAAACAAGTCCATGATTTAGACATGAAAAGTCATATTATAAGAAAATTAGAAAAATATAGGATAGTTTACCTCTTAGATCTGTGGAGAAGGAAGGAATTTATAACTAAACAAGAACTGAAACTCATTAATCAAAGGAATGTAATGAAGACAACTCTGAGACACTACTACACACCTCTCTGATTGACTAAGATGACAGGAAAAGATAATGACGAATGTTGGAAGGTGTGTGGGATAACTGGGACACTGATACATTGTTGGTGAAGTTGTGAATGGATCCAGCAATTCTGGAGAGCAATTTGAAACTATGCACAAAAAATTACCAAACTGCATACCCTTTGATCCAGCAGGTTTCTACTGGGCCTAAATCCCAAAGAGATCATAAAGGAGGGAAAGGGACCCATATGTACAAAAATGTTTGTGACAGCCCTGTTTGTACTAGCAAGAAACTGGAAACTGAGTGGATGCCCATCAATTGGAGAATGGCTGAATAAGTTACGGTATATGAATGTTATGGAATATTATTATTCTATAAAAATGATCAGCAGGATGATTTTAGAGAGGCCTGGGAGACTTACATGAACTGATGCTAAGTGAAATGATCAGAACCAGGGGATCATTATACATGGCAACAAAAATATTATATCATGATCAATTCTGATGAAAGTGACTCTTTCCAACAATGAAATGATTGAGGTCAATTCCAATGATCTTGTGATGAAAGAGAGCCATCTACACCCAGAGGACTGAATGTGGATCACAGCATAGCATTTTCACCCTTTTTGTTGTAATTTGCTTGCATTTTGTTTTCTTTCCCTTTTTTCCTGTTTGATCTGATTTTTCTTAAACAGCAAAACAATTGCATAAATATGTTTACATATTTTGGGTTTAATATATATTTTAACATGTATAACATGTATTGGATTACTTGCCCTCTAGGGGAAGGGGGGGTGGGGAAAGGAGGGGAAAATTTGGAGCACAAGTTTTGCAAGGGTCAATGTTGAAAAATTACCCATGCATATGTTTTGAAAATAAAAAAGCTTAAAAAAAAAAAAAAGGATTAAATCATTAGCTTAGAATTGGCCCTAATAAAAAAGCAAGATGATCCATCCTAAAAAGACTAAGGGAGGCAGGTACTAAGATATTTAAATTAACACCATGCATATAATCACACAAAATGGACTTATTTGATTTTTTTTTTGTTTTTTTTTTTAATTTTATTTTATTTAATAATAACTTTGTATTGACAGAATCCATGCCAGGATAATTTTTACACGACATTATCCCTTGCAATCACTTATGTTTTGTTTTTTCCCCTCCCTCCCTCCTCCCCCCCCAAGATGGCAAGCAGTCCTATATATGTTAAATATGTTGCAGTATATCCTAGATACAATACATATTTGCAGAACCGAACAGTTCTCCCGCTGCACAGGGAGAATTGGATTCAGAAGGTAAAAATAACTCGGGAAGAAAATCAAAAATGCAAATAGTTCACATTCATTTCCCAGTATTCCTTCTTTGGGTGTAGCTGTTTCTGTCCATCATTTCTCCAATGAAACTCAGTTAAGTCTCTTTGTCAGAGAAATCCACTTCCATCAGAATACATCCTCATACAATAACGTTGTCGAAGTGTATAATGATCTCCTGGTTCTGCTCATCTCACTTAGCATCAGTCCATGTAGGTCTCTCCAAGCCTCTCTGTATTCATCCTGCTAGTCATTCCTTACAGAGCAATAATATTCCATAACATTCATATACCACAATTTATCCAGCCATTCTCCAATTGATGGGCATCCATTCATTTTCCAGTTTCTAGCCACTACAAACAGGGCTGCTACAAACATTTTGGCACATACAGGTCCCCTTCCCTTTTTTAGTATCTCTTTGGGGTATAAGCCCAATAGAAACACTGCTGGATCAAAGGGTATGCACAGTTTGATAACTTTTTGGGCATAATTCCAGATTGCTCTCCAGAATGGTTGGATTCGTTCACAACTCCACCAACAATGCATCAGTGTCCCGTTTTCCCGCATCCCTCCAACATTCATCATTATTTTTTCCTGTCATCTTAGCCAATCTGACAGGTGTGTAGTGATATCTCAGAGTTGTCTTAATTTGCATTTCTCTGATCAAAAGTGATTTGGAACACTCTTTCATGTGAGTGGTAATAGTTTCAATTTCTTCATCTGAAAATTGTCTGTTCATATCCTTTGACCATTTATCAATTGGAGAATGGCTTGATTTTTTATAAATTTGAGTCAGTTCTCTATATATTTTGGAAATGAGGCCTTTATCAGAACCTTTAATTGTAAAGATGTTTTCCCAGTTTGTTACTTCCCTACTAATCTTGTTTGCATTCGTTCTGTTTGTACAAAGGCTTTTTAATTTGATATAATCAAAATTTTCTATTTTGTGATCGGTAATGGTCTCTAGTTCATCTTTGGTCACAAATTTCTTTCTCCTCCACAAGTCTGAGAGATAAACTATCCTATGTTCCTCTAATTTATTTATAATCTCGTTCTTTATGCCTAGGTCATGGACCCACAAAATGGACTTATTTGTGCAAATAGTTTGAAAAACTTAAGGTTATATACAAAAGATCAAAGGTAGGGCCTTTCCTTAATTAATGCCCATCCTGCCAAGTATTTGTAGTCAAATACATTTCTAACTTAAGAAGATATGATTCTTTTAATGTTTCACATTGTCAACTTTAGTAGAGTCAGAAACCTGGCCAGATCTGAGAAGCCACAACCCATTATAAAAGTAGATTAATTACCTCCCTTATAATAGCAAAAGCTCTGCCCTTCCCTTCTCTTTTTTCTTTTCAGCCAAGTTCAGGTTAAGAACCAGGGATGTAATGAAAGAGAGAGTGAGAGAAAGGGAGGAATGGAGGGAGAAGGAAAGAAGGAAAAAAGGAAGGAAGGAAGGAAGGAAGGAAGGAAGGAAGGAAGGAAGGAAGGAAGGAAGGAAGGAAGGAAGGAAGGAAAGAAAGGAAGGAGGAAGGAATGAGGGAATAGCAAAATCAAAATCCTTGTATAACAAAGGAAGGACTCACTTGCTGAAATTTATGTGTGAATGATTGAGATATATCCAAGAAAACTTACTCATATATTTTAAAATATTTTATAGAAAATAGTGTTTGCTCTTGCCATCATTGCACCCAAGATTTTTTTAAATGGCTAGTAGAGGCTCATTAAATATTTTGACAAAGTCCCAGATACTGAGGTTTTGGAGGAAAGCCATCACAGTGTCTGGCTTGTAAAGTTTTCCTTCTATCCCCACCCCAGAGTGTGAGCACTCTGCACAATTAATCTCATCTCATTTGTTCTGTGTTTATTGACCTCCCTACTTAACCCAGACCTCTTTTCTGCCATATGAATTACTCACCTGTCTAGAGCCCTTCATTAGTTGACTTTCTAATATTCCTGCCTTGTGGGATTTCCTTCACCCCAGGTAACCTCCCATTCTCTGATTTCTTTATTCAGACTCAGGCTAGTCAGTGTACCTAGAGTTGATTGGTTCCACTACAAATTCAATTATTCTTTCCATAGAATTTAGTAAGCTTTTTATTCATTTCTTTGTTATATCCTATGGCATTTCTCACCGAACTTTACCAAATCTTTCCCATTTTCTTTAATAATTTCACCCTACCCCTTGTTTTTCCCATTCTACCCACTGAAGCTATTTTCTCATCTTTATTTTCTCTTTGCCATCCACATTTCCACAATGGTCTATATTTTCTGTCTCTGCTTCCTCAACTCACACATTGTATCAACCCCTTGAAATGTGGCTTCTCACTCTTCCTGTGCTTCCACTCTTATTTCCATCCTCCTCAAAACAATCCCTCAATGTGCTACTTTACCCAACACTTTCTCAAGTTCTACTTCATTTTGCATTGGTTCATATACCTTTGTTTTTCTTTATTTGTTATATTTAGGAGTTTGTTGAAATAAAAAATAATGCATCACAATCATGAACTGATAGTAATTAGCTATTCTCTCATAGATGAGCATTCATGTAACTATTTTGTTTTCAATTCTCTCCTATTACAAAAAGTGCTACTAGAAATATTTTGGATTTTATATTTATCATGGGTCTCCTTAGGCTATATGATGAGCAGTTGAATATTAGGGGCAAAGAGTTGATATTTTAATAATTAACTATTCCCATTTTTGTCATCTCTGTCAACTTGCCGTGTATGAGATTAAAAATTAAGAAATTATTTTAATGTCTATTTCTCTCATTATAAGTAATTCAATATGTTCTTTCAAATGACTGTTAATATTTTGAAATTCTTTTGAAAATTGTTTCTTCTAATTGAAACTATTTCTAGCCATATGAAAATATGCTCCAAGTCATTGTTGATCAGAGAAATGCAAATTAAGACAACTCTGAGATACCACTACACACCTGTCAGATTGGCTAGAATGATAGGAAAAGATAATGTTCAATGTTGGAGGGGATATTGTGAATACATCCAACCATTCTGGAGAGTAATTTGGAACTATGCTCAAAAAGTTATCAAACTTTGTATACCCTTTGATCCAGCAATGCTACTACTGGGCTTATACCCCAAAAAGATTTTAAAGAAGGGAAAGGGACCTGTATGTGCCAAAATGTTTGTGACAGCCCTCTTTGTAGTGGCTAGAAACTGGAAAATGAATGGATGTCCATCAATTGGAGAATGGTTGGGTAAATTGTGGTATATGAATGTTATGGAATATTATTGTTCTGTAAGAAATGACCAGCAGGATGAATACAGAGAGGCTTGGAGAGACTTATATGAACTGATGCTACATGCAATGATCTCCAGAACCAGGAGATCATTATATACCTCAACAACAATACTGTATGAGGATGTATTCTGATGGAAGTGGATTTCTTCGACAAAGAGAAGGCCTAATTCAGTTTCAATTGATTAAGGATGGACAGAAGCAGCTACACCCAAAGAAAGAACACTGGGAAATGAATGTAAACTGTTTGCATTTCTGTTTTTCTTCCCTTCTGAATCCAATTTTTCCTGTGCAACAAGAGAACTGTTCAGTTCTGCACACGTATATTGTATCTAGGATCTATGGTGACATATTCAACATGTATAGGACTGCCTGCCATCTGGGGTAGGAGGTGAAGGGAAAGAGGGGAAAAGTTGGAACAGAAGTGAGTGCAAGGGATAATGTTGTAAAAAAAAAATTACCCAGGCACGGGTTCTGTCAATAAAAAGTTATAATAATAAATTTTAAAAAAGAAAAAAAAAGAAAATTGTTTCTTCTTATCTTTTGACCACTACTTTTCTTTGGAAAGGTTTTTAATACTATAGATATGTTATATGCATTTATATTTTGGATATTTTGGATACAAGACCCTTATTAGAGATATTTGTTACAACTAATTTTCCAGTTGGTCAATTTACTTCTTACCTTATTTGAATTAATTTCAAATGAAAATTTATTAATTTCAAAAAATTTAAATGATTAGTATTATCTTTTGTAATTGCCACTCTCTCTTATTTGTTTAAGAAATTGTTTCTAATTTCCATAACTGTGAAAAAGTATTTGATCTGCTTCTCATTTGATATTTTTATTGTATGATAGTTAATATTTAGGTCATATATCCATTTTGTTTTATTATGGCCTATGGTATAAGTTAATGATTGTATAAACTAATTTCTACCATAATGCTTTCAAGTTTTCTTATCATTTTTTGTCAAATGATGAGTTCTTTCCTAGATAAACAGCAAGGTGGACTTGGAGTCCAGTAGTGGACTTGGAGTGAGATGATCTTGGGGTCAAATCTCTCAGATCTTTTCTAGATATAATTGCAGGCAAGTCACTTAAGTTTTTTTTAGCTTGGCTTCCATATATGAAAAATAAGCATAAGAGAAAGGAAAATAATAGCATCTATTTCTCAGTGTTGTTGTAAAAATCAAATGACAAAAATATACATGTATATATACATATAAATAATACTTTATAAATTTAAAGCATTATATGTCATAAACTTATGTTTTTCATGAATTAGATGCTCTTTGAATGATGTTTCCCCACTTTCATACCCTTTTGGAGTATATTTCGTCTCCCTTTGTAGAGACCATGTACAGAGACCATTCCTGGTGTTACAAGGAAATTTAAGCATAAGTTTGTTTCCTTGCTTTGCTATGAATGAGTCTTCAGTGGGTTAGGTCTTATCATGCAAGAATAGCAATCTATGTATATACTAAAGGGTCAATCTGCCCCCTCAATACTCTTCTTCTTTTCCTGCTTGAAAGAGTAGAGATTATTTGCAGCTTTGTACTCCAGATCTGAGTAGGAGAAATGATGAAAAACTTAACAGGAAGTCCTTTTTCCTCATTCCAAACAATTGTGAAGACATATCCCACCTATAGCAATTTGTGCTGAGTTGGAGGTGTTTGCCTTTTCTTGTTTCCCCAACTAGGTGACTGAGCAGTAATCTCTAGATGGATGCATCCAAGCAAACTTGTGACTTTCAAAAAAGTCGTGAGATTTTGTGAGGTCAACAAGGCAATAACTAGTATCTGCTGCATTGGTTAATTATGGTTAGAATAGTAGCAACAGCAGCAATTGTGCTTTTAGAAGTTCCAAATGAAGAACCAGCAGTAAAAAGATGGAAAACCAGAAACAAAGATGATGTTTGGATGAGACTTTCGAGTCTTCTTATACCTTGCTCCTCTCTGCAATCTAGTAATGGTGGAAGACCTGATTTTCTTCCCATAAAGTATTTCATCCCATATTATATTTTTACTATTTGTTCCCCAAGCCTAAAATTCACTTGTTTCTCATGTCTGCCTTCTGGGTTTCCTTCAAATCCCAGTTAAGTTTTTCAAGAAAAAATGGTTTAAAAAAAAAAAGTGCTCCACTATCATTCTTATGATATCTATAGGACACAAGGAAAGATCCAAAATTTTTAGTAGTCTTCCTTTAGTAATTATCTCCAATTTATACACACACACACACACACACACACACACACACACATACACACACGTAAATTAGAAATAATACACACATACACACACACACATATCTTATTTGTACGCAGTTATTGGCATGTTATTTCCTCATTTACACTGAGCTCCTTGATGGAAAAAACTAGTTTTTTGTATGAGAGTGAAATGATCATATTCAAAAGATGGCTTGAGTACTTCTTTTCTTTTCTTTTCTCTCCCTTCCCTCAGTGGGGGAGACCTTGAACAGAAAGAAAAAAAAAATGTTCCCAGCATAGTGACAGTGAGGACTGGACACCAATGACTATGAGAATAGGGAAGCTATTTCCTCCCTTAAGAAGTCAGTCAACTCCAAAGTTATTAACCACGGGCAAATGGTCTAATAAGAGAGCATTCTTACTTATTTTTTCATCTACTAGGAAAAACTGTCAGATTTCATTGGTTTTAGAGACAGTTTTATCATATTTTATGTATCTGTATACACATATACTTACACAGAGACAGAGACAGAAAAACTGCTTTTTAAGATTTGTAGGGTTCTTAACATGAGCACTATATATTTCAAATTTTTTTTCTTTATCTACTGATATGTACTGATATAATTTTATATATTTTCACTAATTATATTTTCACAAAATCGTCAATTATTTCAAAATTTCCCCAAAGGCATTTCCCCAGGAGAATTTTTTTCTATTTCTTAGAAACTTGGACTGAGATTCTTTTTCCATTCCCTCTAGATGGTAGGAGGAACATGTGATTATGATATGGAAAAAGGCAGGACGCAGTTTCACATGCTTTCTTGCCCAAAGGCAATTCTAAATGTGCTTTAAAGGAAAGTAGTTGAAGCAAAATCAAACAACAAAGGTTCACTAAATCCTTCATAACACCCCAAATTGGACTTTTGCATGATTTCTCTCATTATCTTAGAGCCCTTTTATTCAGATACAGAGAGAAGACAAAGTAGGAACAATGCGTGATTATTGAAAAACATTGTTAGAAAAAGAAGTAGGGTGACCCATATAATAGACAAAGGTATAGAGAAGATACATGCTAGTAGAGTTGGTTTACTTGAGAACATTTCTGTTTCACAGTAAAGGATTGAATTCTGTGTGTGTGGGGGGGGAATTAAAAAGTGGGACTCCATGAAATGAAAAGTAGATTTTTTTTTCTACAAACTCATCATTCTTACTGTTTTACAGAATCTGTATTTAAAAAGTGAACTGTCTGTTACTGACCATCTGTCAGCTGTCACACAGATCGTGGAATGGAAAGAGAACTGGCACACTGGACTCCAGTTGGCCAGAGGGTAGGAAATGTAGCAGAGTCACAAATGGAAAGTATTCAGGCTCAAAAACAAGTTTCTGGGGAAGTGTGACAGGAATGAGTATGAGGCATCTTTAAAATGTTTGCCTAAATCTAGCAGTGTTGGTAGAGTGGAGAACAAAGGATGTCCACATCCACAGATGTTACTTAATTAGGAGAATGTGCCATCACTCATTTATTAAATTCTTTGAATTGAAACATGTATAAGGAATCATGAAGCCAAGGCAAGAGAGATAAAGATTACACAAAGGACTGGCCTGGTATTTGAAAAGAAGTATTATTATTAGTGAGATTTGCTTCATTATTCAGTTAATAAGATTTAATGTCTCCTGGATATTACATAATGAGATTGATAAGCCAGAGAGAATGCAGCAGAAAATGGCTAGTCTTGAATTAGATTACTTCTGGGATATTGCAAAACTTTATTACATCCAATCTGATCCTTGAAACAGACTTTCTTTTTATTTAAGACTGGTATTCGACTGGACACAATGTTCTCCAAATAAGTGAAGCTGAGAATCAAATAAAGGGTGATGTAAAAACATATAATGATGTAAAAGACACTCTGTGTAACACAACACAGACAGGAGAGGTGAGATAGAGGATGTTCTGAAGGAAATGAACAACAACAAAAAGGAAGATATGTTATATACATAATGAGGGGAGAACTAATGGTTTAAAAAAAAAAGTGCTCCACTATCATTCTTATGATATCTATAGGACACAAGGAAAGATCCAAAATTATTGCATGTATCCATTGTATATAACTGTGGGCGGTATATTCACAAGTATTGCTTGGGATGAGTAGGTATTATTAGTGGGAAGATCCACATTGATCTGATCAGATCTCTTGGAATAATGGAATATCACTTCTTAATAATCCCTCTTTTCTCCTCTGCTCCATTCCCCACCCCATCCAACCATACCATAATAAATGATGTTGCAAAAATAAACAAAAACAGAAAACTAAGACTGATTATAACTGACAAAGCAAGGTTTGCAAATCAGAGATACATTGGTACATGTTTTACAACTCTCTGGAGGGGGGCAAGTATATAAGATACATTTTTAAGTTTGACTCGCATTCTTAATATTTCCCCCATAACTTTTTAAGTCTGCATGATAAACAAAACAATAATCAAGTCCTGATTTGTAGCAGTTGCTGATTTACATAGTGTAAAGTCTCCCACTAAAATGCATGAATCGGCTCTTGTGATCTAAGAAAAGCTGAGTCCAGCACTCCCCTGGTTGTAATGTTATTGGATAAAGTATATATTAATTTAGTGGGAGTATGATGATTTTTTTTCAGATCTTAATGCTGAACATTGAGTATCTTTGGTGGGTGTATTGTTTCTTGAAAGAGATAGTGTCTTTTTTTCTTATTTTGTTTTATTTATATATCTATATGTGAGTCTTGACTTCTTTTGTAGGCTAACTCCAAGAGATTTAAGTATTTTTGTTTATTTTTGATAGGATTCCCTTTTTATCATTTCTTTATGGCTTATCTTAGAACTTTATAGAAATTCTAATGATTTTTTGGATATTATTTTGTAATCCTTTAATGAAATTGTTGAATTCTTCGATTGATTTCTTTTCTGATTCTTGGATTTTTCTAAGTGAACTTTGAACTTATCTACAAAAAGAAATGATTTTGCTTCCTGTTTGTTAATGTTTTTTGTTGCTGATTTTTCTTTAGATTCTTTCTTACCTCATTGCTATGACTAGTACTTCCAATATTATGTCAAATGAGTAATAAAATAACAAAATTTTTGACTTGGAAGTAATTCTAGTATGTATTTAATCCAACTCATATACAGAAAATAATCCTATCTATGTTTACAAATGGTTACCCTCAACTCTTCCTCTTCCTTCAAATCCTATATACAATTAGTTGCTGAAATCTATTATTTCTCCTTTCAAAATCTATTTTACAAGTGTTTGATTCTCTCCATTCATGCCATAATCACTTTAGTTTAGATATGCTCATTTCTTTCCTAAATAGACTTTTAATTGTTGTCCCTGCTTTTGTCCCTCCTTTCGACAATGTATCTTCAATAAAGTTGCTATATCAGTTATTTCCAAAGCCTAGTTCTGACCATATGACTCTACTTATCAAGAAGTTCTAGTGCCTTCCAACTAATAGTATAAAACACAAATTCTATCATTTAATATTTATAACCTTCAAGATCTATGAACTCCAGCCTCCTTGTCCAAGCCCTTCCATTAACTCTTTGCACATTCAATTTGCAATCATGATATGATTGATCATATTCCTCTGGACATAATATTCTCCTGTTCCCCTATCCTTTGTACTGGGTATTGAATGTGCATTACTTATTTTCTGGGGTATTGTATGTTCCTGAGAACTACTTTCTCTGCCCAGAGAAAAGATTTATCTTATATACCTGCTAGTCTCTGAGGATTCTAAAATAGCACTTCATTCCCAGAAGAACATTCTGTGAAGGTCTTAGAGTTTATATTTTCTACAGCCAGAGCTCGATTTCTCCCTTTTCCTCTGCCTCCAGCCTCCTCCCTCAAAACTATGTTACCCTAATGCCTATAGGCAAGGAAAGGAATAAAGAGACCATCCCCTCTCCTTCTCTTACACAGGTCAGGTAGTTATGTTTCCACATTCCTTCAGTTTCTCTCTATCTCATTGTTTTATTTGAAATTGTTTTAAAAAATGAAATAAATTTGAAAAAATATTTCTCTGTGTTATCTTCCTCATAAATGTTAATGCATTGGAATGTATGATGAATTGGAATCAGAGATGCCATTGTTCACTCATTTAAGTTGTGTCTGATTTTTTGTGACCCTGTGAGACCTCTGTCCATGGGATTTTCTTGACAAAGATTTTAGGATGGTTTGTCATTTCTTTCTCCAGCAGCAAATAGAGTTAGATGATTTACCTAAGGTCACACAGCTAGGAAGTTTCTGAGGCCTTGGCAAGGAACTAAAAATTAAATGGATACCCATCAGTTGGAAAATGGCAAAATAAGTTATGGTTTATGAATGCAATCATTTTTAGAAGAATTGCACGTTTAACATATGTCAGATTGCTTGTTGTCTAGGAGAGAAGAGGGAAGAAGGAAAAATTTGAAACACGTTGTTTTGCAAGAGTGAATATTGAAAACTATCTTTGCATGTATTTGGAAAAATAAAATACTGTTAATTTTTAAAAAATGTGTGTAGACATAAAAAATTTCTGAGTCTGGAATTGAACTCAGGTCTTATTGACACCAAGCTCAGAGCTCTAACTACTGTGGCACCTACCTGCATTGGAATCAAGAACCTGGACTCAAATCTTGGCTTTATCAATAATGACAACAGTAATGATAACTAGCTTTTACATAACACTTTAAGATTTGCAAATTGCTTTATACATATTGTCTCATTTTTGTCTTCACAACAAGCTTGAGAAGTAGGTACAATTATTAACTTAATTTTAGAGATGAAGAAATTGAGATTGGCAGAAATTAAGTAAATTGCCCAGAATCACATAGCTGATTGATATCTGAGGCTGGATTTTAATTTAAACTTCCAGATTCAAAATTCAGCTCTTTATCAACTGTGCTACATAATTGTGTGATTACTTTGTATAAGTGTGGAAAAATCATGTAACATGTCTGGACCTCAATTTCCTTATTTATAAAATAAAAGTATTAGGCTAATTGACATCTAGACTCCATTCAGCTCAAAATCTATGGTTTGTGGATTCATTTAATCTTTTCTTTTCTCTCATCTTCCCTTAGTTAACTTCGTACTTTCTTGCCTGCACCCAAGCAACTCTTAAACATTGGGTAAGAAAACGCTGTGGTTCTTTGAGTGAAATTGGATTAATTTGAGATCCTATCCAACTGTTTGCTTAAAATTGTACTAAATTTATAAAATCCAGTTCTAGAGACATATTAGGGAAGCCAAGCAGGTCAGTGGATATAGAGTTTAGAGTAAGAGAGACTCATATTTCTGAGTTCAAATCTGATATCAGAAACTTAACCCTGTTTGCCTCAATTTCATCTTCTGTAAAGTAAATGACAAAAGGAAATGGCAAAGCATTTTAATGGCTTTGCCAAGAAAATTTCAAATGGGGGTCACAAAATATTGGACACACTAATTGAACAACGACAACAACAACAGGGTCATAGACAAATAGTTTATGAGTTATAAATAATTGTGGCTAAATCAAAATAGGGCAGTTGGCATTGTGGATAGTATGCTGAACTTATAGTCAAGAATAAATTCAAATTCTGCCTTAGATACTTGTTGACTCTGGTCAAGTAATTTAATTTCCATCAGCTTCATTTTCCTGAGGATAATAATAACACTTTGCTTAAGATTGTTGAAAGGATCAAATGAAATGTTTAAAAATAAAATATATTCTATGCAATAGTTTGTATTTCATATAATATCCAATATAGTAGTATATATGTGTATATATAATAGAAAGCATACAATATATACAACTATTCATGTATGTTTCTTTTTTAACACAAAAATGATGATTATTGGGGAATGGCAGAATAAGTTATTATATATGAATGTAGTGGAATATTATTATTCCATAAAAAATGATCAGTAGAATAATTTTAGAAAGACCTGAAGAGACTTACATGAACTGGTGCTAAGTGAATTGAGTAAAACTATAGGCACTGAATGTGAGTCACAACATAGTATTTTCATCTTTTTTGGTTTTTGCTTACTTTTTTAATTTTTTCCCCTTTGATCCGATTTTTCTTGTGCATTATGATAAATGTGGAAATGTTTAAAATTACACATGTTTTCATCCAGCAGCATTACTATTGGGATTATATCCCACAGAGATATTAAAGAAGGGAAAGGGACCTGTATGTGCAAAAATGTTTGTGGCAGCCCTCTTTGTAGTGACCAGAAACTGGAAACAGCCCATCAATTGGAGAATGGCTGAAGAAATTGTGGTACATGAATGTTATGGAATATTATTGTTCTATAAGAAATGACCAACAGGATGAATACAGCCTGAGGAGACTTAAATGAACTGATGCTAAGTGAAATGAGCAGAACCAGGAGATTATTATACACTTCAACAACAATACTATATGAAGATGTATTCTGATGAAAGTGGATATCTTTAACAATAAGAAGATCCAAATCAATTCCAATTGATCAGTAATGAACAGAAACAGCCTATACCCAGTGAAAGAACACTGGGAAATAAGTGTGGACCACAACATAAAATTTACACTCTTTCTGTTATTGGTTGCTTGCATTTTTGTTTTTCTTCCCAGGTTATTTTTACCTTCTTTCTAAATCCGATTTTTCTTGTGCAGCAAGATAACTGTATAAATATGTATACATATATTGTATTTAACATATACTTTAACATATTTAACATGTATAAGACTACATGCCATCTTGGGGAAGAGGTGGAGGGAAGAAGGGGAAAAGTTGGAACAGAAGTTTTTGCAAGGGTCAACGTTGAAAAATTACCCATGCATATGTTTTGTCAATCAAAAGCTATAATAAAAAAATTTTTAAAAAGAAAAAAGAAATATGCAGTTGGACATAATCAGTAAACATTTCAGAAGCCTGGTGTTCAGAGAAAAAAAATTGCACATGTTTAACCTATACTAGATTACTGGCTACTTTAGGGGAGAGGTTAGAGGGAAGGGAAGGAGAAAAGTTTGGAATACAAAGGGTGGATATTGAAAACTATCTGCATGCATTTTGAAAAATAAAAGGCTATTATAAAAAAATGATTAGATATTTACATGAGATCAAATATGACACATTTGTATAAACATAAATGTATTATAGACATGGTTATATCATATGTTATATATAAATTCTACCATTTATATAATTAGATAATTATAATTTTATACTTACATAATTATGATGTATAATATATAATTTATATATCTATCATATATTTTGCATATGCTTATACATACATATGTAGTGATTTCCTAAACTCAAAACACTATATGATATTATTTACTAATATTTTATACGTAATGCTTTCACAGTTATACATTATATAACACATACCTTACTTTCCTGTGATTAGTATAATGATTAATTTATTGGTATGTTGAAAACATGACCTGTGGCACTTTTGGCTCAGCTGAATAATAATAACTTATTAGCTTGCTCCTGTTCTTTTCCCTCCATGTGGCATTCCTCAAGGGTTTGCCCTTGACCTACTTCTCTTTTCTCTATGTTTTGGCAATCTTTTCATCCTTACAATTTCACCACCACTTTTATAAACTCCTATACTTTCATCTTTTATTATGACCTCTTCTCTGAACTCCATACTAGCAACTTCTTCTACCTATCTTTCCAGCATCAAAAATTTAAAATGTCCAAAATTGAGCTCATTATCCTTCCCTAAAAACTTGTTCCTCATTGTTTTCTTTATTTTTGTCTATGATTCACTTATCTTCCAAATTATGTATTTTAGCTCTTTTCCTTTTCTTTTACTGGTCATAGGAAATTCTTTTTATTCTATCTCCTCAGTGGTTCTTTTGGTCTCTGCTGTCATTCTAGAATAAGCCTTTAATACCTTCCACTCCTTATCTCTAGTATCCACCTCCTCCAGTCTACCATTAGTAACAATTGGCAGAATAATCTCTTATGTAAAGATCCAATCATCATTTTATGTTAAAAAAAATAAACAAAAACATGTCAATGGCTCCTTATTACCTACTGAGTAAAGTTCAAATTCCTTTGCTAGGCTTGTAAATATGTCTTCATTATGGAAATCCAGTGTGGTGCAGTGGGAAGATTGCATCTGAGTGGGAATCAAATAGTTTGAATCTTGGCTCTGTTACTTGTTACCTCTGATCTTGAACAAATCACTTAACCATTTTGTCCTCAGTTCCCTCAACTATAAAATGAGATGTAAAAAAGAAGACTAGATGATCTTTAAGTATAACTGCAATAGTTCAAAGCAATTGCACCATTAAATTCTGGTAATGATTGGTCTTCCTGTTCTCTAAAGGGAGAAACTGAGACTCAGAAAATTTTGACAACTTGTATTTGTACTTTCAAAAAATCAGAGTCAGAGTTAAGATTAGAGCCTCTGCTCTTCACTTGTGTAATATATCTAAGATTGGATGCAAAGTTCTGTTCCCCAGATAATTTTGTAGAAATGTTTTATCTCTAAAACCTGAGACAGAAAAAATGACAGCAGGGAAAGATGCTTTTTCAATGCACAAATTTATATAGTTAAATTCATGATGCCAAGGTCTCATGATAGCACTTGGAAGTGATTTAAGAGAAGAGTTTTCATTACTATCTTTGCTTTTTTCACGTGACTATTAATTGAAAGTATGAGATCAGCCTTCTCAGAGTAGAATTGGAGGCAAGTCTAGTGGCTAGTTTCCTAACAATTGCTTTTCATTTACTTTCCCTGGTCCTTTAGCCAACTCTCAAGACTCCAGGGATCTTGAAACTAAAAGCACAAGGCTTCAAAATGATACAAAAAGTTAAACTAGTGAGTAATTTCAATAAAGCACATCTTGAGAGGGCATAGGCCATGACTGGAACTGATTAGATGAGAAAATCAGACTAGATGCTAAAATGAAAATGCTAGGAGCCTGTAAAACATTCAACTAAGTTCTTAATTCATTGACCCTTTTTGTGGATTATAACCTCTCCCAGGGGCATTTTGATCCTTTAGAAAGATGACAAGTGTTATGATATATAGCACCACAGGCATTATTATTAATGGTAATAAATTGACCCATGTGGCTCAGGAGCTTGTTATAATATGAACATTTAAGAAATGCTTATTGAAGGATGAATGAAGATAGCTCAAGTCATTCTATGCCTGTGAGGATTTATGGCACATTCCTTACTGTGGATCATTCAACTGTTAATCCTTTGCTTCCAGATAGGCATTTACTCCCTAGAATAAGCTCAAATAGACTGGTGGATTCTGAAGGTACAGTTTGTGGTCTCAGGGCTGTGATATGCAGAATTAAAGCAAATAATGGTCAACTGTGCCAAACACAATTTTAATGAGTCTCATGGCTCATGACTCATATGATTCATATAGGTGTGCCTAAGTGAATAGAAAGGGCTCAGATGGTATGATCAAGTATGCTGCTGGCCCTGACAAAGTTACCATTGTCCAGTCTTTTAATATAATTTCTCTTGAGAACCTCAAAAACCTTGTACTATGGCTCAATGTATGAAATATTTCAAAAGAACTTACACCTCAGACGGACACTTTTAGACACATAGGAAATATATATATAGATAGATAGATAGATAGATAGAGAGATAGAGAGAGAGAGAGAGAAAGAAAAAGAGAGAGAGAGAGAGAGAGAGAGACAGAGAGAGAGAGAGAGAGAGAGAGAGAGAGAGAGAGAGAGAGAGAGAGAGAGAGAGAGAGAGAGAAACAGAGAGACAGAGAGACAGAGACTAAGACTCCTGGCATTATGCACTCCTTCCCAGTTTCACAGCACAAATCTTTGCCTTCCTGATTGTGGTAATCAAGAACTCATAATATGAAAATGACAAAAATAAATGGAAAAAAGACCCCAACCAGGAAATTATACAAATAAATGAAAGACTAGAGGAAAGGAAAAGCTCTCAGAAGTCAATAGGAGTACAGAAAAATTATTAGGAAAGTATTAGGAAAGAGAAGAAGAGCCACTAATTTCTATTAGGACAAGGCCTAGGTGAAGGGAAAATCTCATACAAGATGGAGTAGAAAGTAGACCAGAGGAGAAGATGTTTCCAAATACCATAAAACCTCAATTGACCTTGGGCTTTGGGTTGATAAAAAATGCCAAGTCCACTTCCTGAGAAATCTGCAGCCAGAAATTAAGGGTTATTAGGCTATAGCTAGAGGCTTCTTATCCATGAGATCTCTCTCTGCATCACAGAATTGTGGCTATAGAAGCCAAAAATTATGTTTCTCATGAGCAGTTGCTCATCTTTGGGGTCAGAAAAAGGAAAAATAAGTCTTATAGCTATTGCATTGGAAGGAAAAAGTCTCCCAAATCATCGCATTTTTATATGAAAGATTTCATAATCTGATAATATGAAACTGAAAAATGAGCTAGCTAATACAAAATAGTTTTTTTGTTATATAATTTAGTTTAACTAAACTGTGGACTCATTCTCCCTGGAGAATTTACAAATAGGATCATTTACATTGCTAGGTTAGGGATGGTCTTGCCCAGAGGGAGAAGAATGGGTTTAGTTGACCTCAGGAAGGAAACTGCAATCCAAGAATTACAATGAATTAATATCTTTTAAATCTATGTATCTTGAGGCAATTGATAATGGTGGTATTTTTATTTCTATAGGACTTTATGTTTTTTCAGAGCACATTTTGCATCCAAGGTCAACTGCAGTCATCTTGTTCTATATCTTGCCACTACACCAGAATGGATTTCTAGAGGAGAAAAGGAAATTGGAGACTTTGAACAATCTTCCTTCACTTAAATCCAACTCATTTGCATGTTATTGTATCACCTTTTTGATTTCATGGCAAACAATAACTATGTAGTACATATATTTTTTTTCTCCACAATACTCACAAGACATTTTTGTAAATTGTACACTTTTAAGACATGTACAATGTTCCTTTGTTTTATAATCTGTCTGAGTCGCAAGTTCCAGACTTGAATGGATGCTTAAAGAAAATTTATCATAATTCCATTTTACAGAAAGTATATTGGATTTTGACTCAAAAAACTTAGGATTCAGAAGATCCAGTTCTGCCACTGTATGACCTTGGACAACTGGTCACTCTTCTCATATATAAATAAAATGGTTAGAAAAAGCTTCTGTTGGTATTTCCAGTTACAAATTGATGCTCTTATAATGGTAAATGGGGAAAACTGAGGCTAAAAAAAGTTCCCAAGATCTCAAAGTATCAGAAATTAGATGGAAACTCAGATCCTATTAATTTCAAATCCAAAAATCTTTCTACCTTATTGCCTAGCTTCACATTAATTCTAACATGTACAATATTCATGACATTAATGATTATTTTGAAGGAAAAAGTCAGCATTCAGATTCCCAATCTACAGAATTTGTTTTTTTAAAAAGAAATTATGAGAAAATTAACATAGTTTGCCTTTGAAATGAATTTAAAATGTCATCAAAAATAGTACTTAACATTCTTGGGAATTAAACTAAGATCATGCCCATAAACCCCAGTTGCTTTCCTAAGTTTCACAGATCTCCTTTATACATCTCTCTAGCTATGCCTAAAAGCAATAACTAAGAAACTTGTCAAATTCATTGTGAATGTCTATGTTTACTTGGGACTTCTGACAATAACAAGAGGAGCATAAATTTTAGTTTGCGACCTGAAGAAAAGAAAGAGGAAGTAAAGTTCATACATTTTCTATGCTTCACATTATAAATTGGCAAGAAACAGAAAACATTCTCTTTGTTGTTGTTCAATCAAAATAAATACCGTGTGAAGGTTCTCTTTAGTCTTAAATGCAGTATGAAATCATCTGTGCAAGTGGTATTAGTTACAGCTCCTACTTTATCCATTTTTGCGCACACACACACACACATATACCTTATAATGTAAAGATGAAGAAATCAAAAGCAAGGCTAGAGAATGATCCAGAAAGGTGAATGATCATACACATCTTTAAGTATGGAAAATGCTCATTTCCTAAAGATAAAAAGAAAACAACTAACAAAGCAAAATTTACAAATTTTTGGATCTTGGACTTGAAGTGCAGTTGGAATTAGGAGAAACAGGGTGAAGCTAAGGTCAGGCTTTTACAGCAAAAGCTCTGCTTGGTTGTAACCAGATGTGAACAACAACATCTCCATGGTGATGGCCAATCAGATGCCGAGGGTATTTTTGTGTCTGTATTTAGAAGGATGGGAATTTTAATGACTTATTGATTCCATGGCTTTGGGATGAACCCAGCTTTTTATCCAGCAGGAAAGAAACACTTGATGGGGTCTGTAAACAAAGTAACCTGACCTCATGTAAACATGAACAGAATGGCTCCTTGAATTCACCCAAAAAGATAGTGCTGTGATTTCTGAAATATTGCTCCAAACCCTTTTTGCTGCTTTTTAATTGCAAGCATTCAAAATAAGCAGCATCTCATTCTTTTTGCAGGCCATTATTCAATTTATCTGTATTTAAAATTGAGTGCCCTTGCCATTCTCACTCAACCAGGAAAGCTGCAAAATTCAGAAGAAAAGTGTATTTTTGACTTGAGTCAAAGTTGTTACTATTATTGTTGTTGAATCATTTAAGTTCTGTCTGATTCTCCCTGATCCTATTTGGGGTTTTCTTGGCAGAAATATTTGAGTGGTTTGGTATTCCTTATCTGACTTACTTTACAGATGAGAAAACTGAGACAAATTGTCTAAGGTCAGACAGTAAGTGTGTAAGGTCAGATTTGAACTTAGGCCTTCCTGACTCCAGATCTGGCACTCTACATGCTATGCCACCTAGATACCCTAAAGTCAAAGTACTTAGGTTCAATTTCTGCCTCTGAAGCTTACCAACTGCTGAATTTGATAAAGTCAATTAAACTCTCTGAACCTCATTTTTCTTATCTGTAAAATGAAGAGTTTGGAGTCAATGGCTTCTGAGATAAACTTCCCCCTCTAGATTTATGATCCCATGTGTCACACTTCTAGCAAAAGGAAAGAAATGAGGAAGTGAGTCATGAGGGAACATAAGCGGGGAAAGATTATAATTACAAAGATCTCAAGAAAAAGAAAACTCAATTAAAGACCTTGCACACAGATAAATAGACCATGATATTGACAATTACAAAAAGAAATATAGCTTTTATATGATCTAAATGAGTCCCAATATATTTGACCAAATATTGCAACATAAAAGAAAAACAAATAACTATTAGGATAGATGACTTTCTAAGTTCCCAAGAGCATTAAAGCATAGAAAAAAGCAAAGAAATTAGAATCAAAGAAGTAGAATTGTCTACACAGCAGAAATAATTGGACTAGAAACATGGATTCAGAGTGGCAAATTTCACTAAAGAAATTAAAGAGGAAACCACAGATTGAGAATCTTTGTATTAACACATAGAGGTGAATGACAATCTGAAAGAAAGCAAGAGCACAGTGAGATGGAAGGTGGACTTAATCTCTACATAAGCAAAACATATTGATCTTAAAGACAAGCTGTATAGAGACAATTTAAGCACCATAGTTTTCTCAGAAAGACATGATAAATCCAAAAAAAGAACACTTTAATGCAAGTCATATCATATTCACATTTGTATATCAATTTACCTATGGCAATTTCTTGTGCATGCAATTATGTAATGAAAGCTAGAGTTGCAACTCAACTTTTCTGGGGTGTTAAGATTAGAATTGTGTTGATTCATAATTGCACCATTTAGTAAATTTAATTATGCCATTAATTATAAATAGCATAATTATAATTGTCCATTTTTGTTATTCAGTCATGTTCAGTCATTTCCAATTCATCCAACCTGAAAATAGAGCCAAACTTTAACATAAATTTCAAAGTCAAGAAATAGGCTAGATAAAAGAGTAAGTGACAAAAAAGAAGGTAATCATAAAACTCTACTGTGATAAAAAAAAAAAAGCTCAAGATACAAATTCAGAAGAAGACAATTATGTAAAAACAGCCAAAAGCAAAGCCTCAAAAAGTGTGAATTGGATACAAGCCCAATAGAAATTCCTGGAGGAGCTAAAAATTGTTTTTAAAAGAAAATATAAATGGTAGAGAAAATCTGAGAAAAGAAATGAGGTAAATGCAAGAAAATTATGAAAAAATAATCAGTAGCTTAGTAAAAGAGGCATAAACATACTAAAGAAAATAACACCTGAAAAAAAAAAAAAAAAAACAGAATTGGCCAAATGAAAGAGATGCAAAAGCTTACTGAAGAAAATAAATCTAAAAAATTAGAATTTGGCAAGTGGAAGCTAATCACTCTCTGAAACAATCAATAAGAAACAATAAACAAAGTCAAAATATTTTTAAAAAATAGAAGAATCTATTGATATTCTAATGAAATATTTCATTAGAAAAACAACTGACCTAGAAAATTGATCAAGGAGAGATAATTTAATAATTATTGGACTACTTGAAATTCAGGATAAAAAAAAGAGCCTAGAAATTATATTTTAAGAAATTATTAAGGAAAACTACACTAATATCCTGAAACCAAATGATAAAGTAGAAATTTAAAGAATCTACTAATCACATCTTGAAAGATATTTCAAAATGACAACTCCCATAAATATTATAGCCAAATTCCAGAGCTCCCAGGTAAAAGAGAAAATCTTACAAAGAGCCAGAAATATAATGGGGTAGTCAGATTTAAAATTTAGGAGCCACCATATTAAAAGAGAAGAGGGCTTGGAATATGACATTCTGGAAAGCAAAGCTAAGATTATAAATCACCTGCCCAGAATAATCCTTCAAGGGCAATAATGGAAATTTAATGAGATAAGGTAATTTAAAATATCAGAGATGAATAGAAATTTATATTTTCAAATATAAAACACAAGAGAAGCATAAAAGTATAAATGTAAAAGAAAACTCATTAGAGATTTAATAAGTCTAAAATGTTTATCATTTTTGTATTAGGAGATTACATAACTCATAACAACTTTATCATCATTAGTACTTTAGATAGAGAGCAGTGTTGGGATGTAATCTATTGAGATGATCTAAAAAATAGATTGCCAATTAAGATGGGTTCACTATGAGAAGGGAGAAGAATGCGGGAAATATTGCATTAAAAAGGTAAGCAAGGAAAAGTTTTTACAGTGGAGGTAAAAAATGGAGATGGGACAGGCAAATCTGGAACCTCAATCTCTTCTGAACTGATTCAAAAATATACAGATCAATTGCATATTTCGAACTCTTACCATGTCAAGTGGAAACATAGTAGGAGACAGAGTAAAAGATAAGAGAAATGATAAAAGGAGAGGATCGTCAGACTTTTCAGAAGGGACAGGGTAAAAAGAGAGCAAGAATAATATAGGATGAAAGGAAGTGCCTAATTAATAATCATAAATGTGAATGGAAATAGAATGAACTCACTTATAAAATGTAAATTAATAACAGATTGAATTAGAAACCAGAATCCAACAATATAGTTAAAATAAGGGGCTAAAGCAGAATTGTCTGTGTTCAGCCAAAGTTTAATAAAAAGGGCAAGGATAACAATCATGATCACAGAAAGCAAGGTTAAAATTTGTCATTGTTTATTTGTTTCAATCATGTCCAACTTTTCATGACCACATTTGGGGTTTTCTTGGCAAAGATACTAAAGAGGTTTGCTATTTTCTTCTCCAGCTAATTTTGCACATGAGGAAATTGAGGTAAATAGGATTAAATAATTTGTCCAGTTACCCAAATAGTAAGTGCCTAATGCCAGGTTTCAACTCAAGAAAATTAATTTTTCTGGCTTCAAACTTGTCATTCCATCCCCTGTACCATTTACCTTCCTTAAAGCAATTTTCTCCAGAGGTCTATTTAAAAGAGATAAACAGGAAAACCACATTTTGTTTAAAGACAGGATAGACAATAAAATAATATCAACTATATGTGTGTGTGTGTGTGTGTGTGTGTACATATGTATGTATGTATTTGCCAAAACATCATTGCATCCAAATTCTTTTTATTTTATTTTATTTTATTTAATAATAACTTTGTATTGACAGAATCCATGACAGGGTAATTTTTTACACCATTATCCCTTGCACTCGCTTATGTTTCATTTTTTCCCCTCCCTCCCTGCACGCCCCACCCAAAAAATGGCAAGCAGTTCTATATATGTTAAATATATTGCAGTATATCCTAGATATAATACATATTTGCAGAACCGAACAGTTCTCCTGTTGCACAGGGAGAATTGGATTCAGAAGGTAAAAATAACTCGGGAAGAAAATCAAAAATGCAAATAGTTCACATTCGTTTCCCAGTGTTCCTTCTTTGGGTGTAGCTGTTTCTGTCCATCATTTATCCATTGAAACTCAGTTAGGTTTCTTTGTCATAGAAATCCACTTCCATCAGAATACATCCTCATACAATATTGTTGTCGAAGTGTATTATGATCTCCTGGTTCTGCTCATCTCACTTAGAATCAGTCCATGTAGGTCTCTCCAAGCCTCTCTGTATTCATCCTGTTGGTCATTCCTTACAGAACAATAATATTCCATAACATTCATATACCACAATTTACCCAGCCATTCTCCAATTGATGGGCATCCATTCATTTTCCAGTTTCTAGCCACTACAAACAGGGCTGCCACAAACATTTTGGCACATACAGGTCCCTTTCCTTTTTTTAGTATCTCTTTGGGGTATAAGCCCAATAGAAACACTGCTGGATCAAAGGGTATGCACAGTTTGATAACTTTTTGGGCATAATTCCAGATTGCTCTCCAGAATGGTTGGATTCGTTCACAACTCCACCAACAATGCATCAGTGTCCCCGTTTTCCCACATCCCCTCCAACATTCATCATTATTTTTTCCTGTCATCTTAGCCAATCTGACAGGTATGTAGTGAAATCTCAGAGTTGTCTTAATTTGCATTTCTCTGATCAATAGTTATTTGGAACACTCTTTCATATGAGTGGTAATAGTTTCAATTTCATCATCTGAAAATTGTCTGTTCATATCCTTTGACCATTTATCAATTGGAGAATGGCTTGATTTTTTATAAATTTGAATCAGTTCTCTATATATTTTGGAAATGAGGCCTTTATCAGAACCTTTCATTGTAAAGATGTTTTCCCAGTTTGTTGCTTCCCTACTAATCTTGTTTGCATTCGTTCTGTTTGTACAAAGGCTTTTTAATTTTATATAATCAAAATTTTCTATTTTGTGATCAGTAATGGTCTCTAGTTCATCTTTGGTCACAAATTTGTTTCTCCTCCACAAGTCTGAGAGATAAACTATCCTATGTTCCTCTAATTTATTTATAATCTCGTTCTTTATGCCTAGGTCATGGACCCATTTTGATCTTATCTTGGTATATGGTGTTAAGTGTGGGTCCATGCCTAATTTCTGCCATACTAATTTCCAGTTATCCCAGCAGTTTTTATCAAATAATGAAATCTTATCCCAAAAGTTAGAATCTTTGGGTTTGTCAAACACTAGATTGCTATAGTTGACTATTCTGTCTTGTGAACCTAACCTTTTCCACTGATCAACTAATCTATTTCTTAGCCAATACCAAATGGTTTTGGTGACTGCTGCTTTATAATATAATTTTAGATCAGGTACAGCTAGGCCACCTTCATTTGATTTTTTTTTTCATTAATTCCCTTGAGATTTTCGACTTTTTATTGTTCCATATGAATTTTGTTGTTATTTTTTCTAAATCATTAAAATATTTTCTTGGAAGTCTGATTGGTATAGCACTAAATAAATAGATTAGTTTAGGGAGTATTGTCATCTTTATTATATTTGCTCGGCCTATCCAAGAGCACTTAATATTTTTCCAATTATTTGTCTGACTTTATTTGTGTGGAAACTTTTTTGTAATTTTGCTCAAATAATTCCTGACTTTCCTTTGGTAGATAGATTCCCAAATATTTTATGCTATCAACAGTTATTTTGAATGGAATTTCTCTTTGTATCTCTTGCTCTTGGATTTTGTTGGTGGTGTATAAAAATGCTGAGGATTTCTGGGGATTTATTTTGTAGCCAGCTACTTTGCTAAAATTATGAATTATTTCTAATAGCTTTTTAGCAGAATCTCTGGGGTTCTCTAGGTATACCATCATATCATCTGCAAAGAGTGATAGTTTGGTTTCCTCATTGCCTACTCTAATTCCTTTAATATATTTCTCGACTCTTATTGCCGAGGCTAGTGTTTCTAATACAATATTGAATAATAATGATGATAGTGGGCAACCTTGCTTCACTCCAGATCTTACTGGGAAAGGTTCCAGTTTTTCCCCATTGCATATGATGCTTACTGAAGGTTTTAAATATATGCTCCTGACTATTTTAAGGAAAAGTCCTTTTATTCCTATGCTCTCAAGTGTTTTTATTAGGAATGGCTGTTGGATTTTATCAAATGCTTTTTCTGCATCTATTGAGATGATCATATGGTTTTTGTTTGGTTGGTTATTGATATAGTCAATTATGTTAATAGTTTTCCTAATATTGAACCAGCCCTGCATTCCTGGTATAAATCCTACTTGGTCATAGTGTATTATCCTGGGGATAATTTTCTGTAATCTTTTTGCTAATATTTTGTTTAAGATTTTAGCATCAATATTCATTAGGGAGATTGGTCTATAATTTTCTTTCTCTGTTTTCAGCCTACCTGGTTTAGGTATCAGTACCATGTCTGTGTCATAAAAGGAGTTTGGTAGGACTCCTTCAATCCCTACTTTTTCAAATAGTTTATTTAGCATTGGAGTTAATTGATCTTTAAATGTTTGATAGAATTCAGATGTAAATCCATCTGGTCCTGGGGATTTTTTCTTAGGGAGTTGATTGATAGTTTGTTCTATTTCTTTTTCTGAGATGGGAGTGTTTAGGATATTTACTTCTTCCTCTGTTAGTTTAGGCAAGCTATATTTTTGGAGGTATTCTTCTATTTCATTTAAGTTGTCGAATTTATTGGCGTAAAGTTGGGCAAAGTAACTCCTAATTATTGCTCTAATTTCCTCTTCGTTAGTGGCAAGTTCTCCCTTTTCATTTTTAAGACTAACAATTTGATTTTCCTCTTTCCTTTTTTTAATCAGATTTACTAAGGGTTTGTCTATTTTGTTGGTTTTTTCATAGAACCAACTTTTAGTTTTATTAATTAATTCAATAGTTTTTTTACTTTCAATTTTATTGATCTCTCCTTTTATTTTTAGAATTTCAAGTTTAGTGTTTGACTGGGGGTTTTTAATTTGTTCCTTTTCTAGCATTTTTAGTTGCAAGCCCAATTCATTGACCTTCTCTTTCTCTATTTTATACAAATAGGCCTTTAGAGATATGAGATTTCCCCTTAATACCGCTTTGGCTGCATCCCATACATTTTGGTATGATGTCTCATTATTATCGTTTTCTTGGATGAAGTTATTAATTATGTCTATAATTTGCTGTTTCACCCAATCATTCTTTAGTATGAGATTATTTAGTTTCCAATTATTTTTTGGTCTACTTTCCCGTGGCTTTTTGTTGAATGTAATTTTCAATGCATCGTGGTCTGAAAAGGATGCATTTCTGCCTTACTGCATTTGAGTTTGAGGTTTTTATGTCCTAATATATGGTCAATTTTTGTATAAGTTCCATGAACTGCTGAAAAGAAGGTGTACTCCTTTCTGTCCCCATTACATTTTCTCCAGAGATCTATCATATCTAATTTTTCTAGTATTCTATTTATCTCTTTGACTTCTTTCTTATTTATTTTGTGGTTTGATTTATCTAATTCTGAGAGTGCAAGGTTGAGATCTCCCACTATTATAGTTTTACTGTCTATTTCTTCTTGCAGCTCTCTTAATTTCTCTTTTAAGAATTTAGATGCTACACCACTTGGTGCATAGATGTTTAATATAGATACTGCTTCATTATTCATTCTACCCTTTAGCAAGATATAGTGCCCTTCCTTATTTCTTTTGATTAGATCAATTTTTGCTTTAGCTTGATCTGAGATCAGGATGGCTACCCCCGCTTTTTTGACTTCACCTGAAGCATAGTAGATTTTGCTCCAACCTTTTACCTTTAACCTGCATGTATCTCCCCGCTTCAGGTGTGTTTCCTGTAAACAACATATTGTAGGATTCTGGCTTTTAATCCATTCTGCTAACTGCTTCCTCTTTATGGGGGAGTTTACCCCGTTCACATTTATGGTTAAAATGACCAATTCTGTATTACTTGCCATCTTGTTAACCCTGGTTTATGCTTTTCTCCCTTCTTACCTCCTTACCCCCCTTCCCAGTATTAAGCTTGTGAGCACCACTTGCTTCTCACAGCCCTCCCTTTTTTAGTATCCCTCCCCCCCCTTAGAGTTCCTCCCCCTATCTTACCCCTTTCCCTCCCAGTTTCCGTATTCCCTTCCACTTAGCTTATTCCTTCCCTTTTCACTTTTCCCTTCTCACTTTTCAATGAGGTGGGAGAAGTTTCACCATAGATTGAATATGTCTAAAATTTTTCTCTTAAAGCCAATTCTGAAAGCAGTAAAATACTCACTATATTCATCCCTCTCCATTCTTTCTCTCAGATATAATAGGTTTTCTTTGCCTCTTCATGAAATGTAGTACCCCCACTTTCCCCTTTTTCTGGTATAATGTCCTTTCCACATCTAGTTTCTAAAACAAGGTATATCTGTATTCTTTATACATCTTTATAGCCGAAATATAGTTCTCAAGATTAATCTTTACCTTTTTAGATTTCTCTTGAGTTCTGTACTTGTAGATCAAATTTTTTGTTAAGTTCTGGCTTTTTCATCAAAAATAGGTGAAATTCGCTTACTTCGTTGAATGTCCATCTTCTTCCCTGGAAAAAGATGCTCAATCTCGCTGGGTAAGTTATTTTTGGTTGCATCCCAAGTTCCTTAGCCTTTCGGAATATCATATTCCAGGCCCTTCGATCCTTTAATGTGGATGCTGCCAGATCCTGGGTGATCCTTATTGTGGCTCCTCGATACTTGAATTGGGTTTTTCTAGTTGCTTGCAGTATTTTTTCCTTCGTCTGAGGGTTCTGGCATTTGGCCACTATATTTCTTGGTGTTTTGATTTTAATATCCCTTTCAGTAGGGGATCGATGAATTCTTTCAATGTCTATTTTACCCTCTGTTTCTAAGACTTCTGGGCAGTTCTCTTTGATAATTTCCTGGAAAATAGTGTCCAGGCTCTTTTTTTCATCATACTTTTCTGGAAGTCCGATGATTCTTAGGTTGTCTCTCCTGGATCTGTTTTCCAGATCTGTTGTCTTCCCCAGAAGGTATTTCACATTCTTTTCCATTGTTTGATTTTTTTGGATTTGCTTGACTGATTCTTCTTGTCTCCTCGAGTCATTCAATTCCAATTGTTCGACCCTGATTTTCAGTGAGGTATTTTCTTCACTCACTTTTTTAAGATCTTTTTCTAATTGTCCAATTGAGTTCTTTTGTTCTGTGGAATTTTTTTCCATTTCACCAATTTTGTTTTCCAGTTCACCAATCCTATTTTTCAAGGATTTGGTTTCTTTATCCACTCTCTCTTTAACTGACTTCTCCAGGCTCTTTTGCCAAGCCTCCCTCTCCTTTTGCCATTTTTCTTCTAGCTCTCTTGTGAGAGCCTTTTTAATTTCCTCCATGAGATTCATCTGTGCTGAGGAACATATGATCTCCTCCTTTGGAGATTCACCTGGGGACTGTTTGTTTTTAGTCTCCTCAGGATTTGGAGTCTGCTCTTTATCTGTATAGAAGACAGCAGTGTGCCTCCTCTCCGCCATCTTGGCCGGAAGTCTGCATCCAAATTCTTAAAAAAGGTAAGTGAATTACAGGGGAAAATAGTTACCAAAAAAATACTAGTAGCACTCTTATAGTGACATAAATCTAATAAAAACATAGATAAGAAAGAAGTTAATGACATGAATAAAATCTTAGAAAAGTTAGATATGATAGACCTCTGAAGAAAATTGAACTTATGCAA
The DNA here is from genome assembly GCF_016432865.1 of Antechinus flavipes. NCBI lineage: Eukaryota > Metazoa > Chordata > Mammalia > Dasyuromorphia > Dasyuridae > Antechinus > Antechinus flavipes. The sequence continues at coordinate 271,148,229 of NC_067399.1, forward strand.
AAAATTTCCATAAAAGTCATATGAAATAAAAAATAAATCCCCCTTCCCCAAAAAGACCTCTTAAGTAGAAAAGTTTTTAAAAAGAGTATGATTTGATCTGTATTCAGAACAATCAGTTCTTTCTCTGGATTTGCATAGCATTTTTCTTTTTCTTTTTTTTTTTTAATAGCTTTTTATTTACAAGATTTATGTATGGGTAATTTTTCAGCATTTTCCCCTTCTTCCCCCCACTCCCTCCTCCAGATGGCAGGTTGACCAATACATGTTAAATATGTTAAAGTATAAGTTAAATACAATATATGTATACATCTCTATACAGTTATTTTGCTAAACACAAAGAATCAGACTTTGAAATAGTCTTACAATTAACTTGTGAAGGATCAAAAATGCAGGTGGACAAAAATGGAGGGATTGGGAATTCTATGTAGTGGTTCATAGTCATCTCCCAGAGTTCTATCGCTGGGTATAGCTAGTTCAATTCATTACTGCTTTATTGTAACTGATTTGGTTCATCTCATTGTTGAAGATGGTCAAGTCTGCCAGAATTGATCATCATATAGTATTGTTGTTAAAGTATATAATGATCTCCTTATCCTGCTCATTTCACTCAGCATCAGTTCATGTAAGTCTCTCCAGTCCTCTCTGTATTCATCCTGCTGGTCATTTCTTACAGAACAATAATATTCCATAATATTCATATACCACAATTTATTTAGCCATTCTCCAATTGATGGGCATCCACTCTGTTTCAGTTTCTGGCCACTACAAAGAGGACTGCCACAAACATTCTTGCACATACAGGTCCCTTTCCCTTCTTTAAAATTTCTTTGTGATATAAGCCCAGTAGTAACACTGCTGGATCAAAGGGTATTGCATAGCATTTTTCATCATGAATACTTCGGAGTAGTGGTACATCATTGTATGGCTGAGAATAGCAAAGTCATTCATAGCTTATCATTCCACAACATTGCTATTACTTTGTACCCAATACATTTTACCTTATTTAAATTCATGAAAGACTTTTCAGGATTTTTTTTGAGAGCATTCTGCTCATCATTTCCCACAGAAAAATAATATTCCATCATAATCACATGCCACAATTTAGTTAGCCATTTCCCAGTTTATGGGAATTTCCTCAATTTCAAATTCTTTGTCCTGAAAAAAGAACTGTTAAAAATATTTTTTGTACATAGAGCTCCTTTCCTTTTTTAAAATTTTATTTTATTTTTCTTCTCTTTTGCGATTCATGTCTAGCAATGGTATTTTAGGTAAAAAGATATGCATGATTTTGTAATCTTTTGGATATAGTTCATGTCTTTTGACTATATATAAATTGCATCATTTCTCATTTCTCTTCCTGATTTTTCCTCTCTCTGTCTCTCCTACTTGATTCTCAAAATCCTAATAAGGTCAACTCACATTTGTGCCCTCTGTCTATATATATATATATATATTCTTTCTAATTGCCATAATAATGCAAAAGTTCTGAGTTACAACTATTATATTCCCATGTAGAATGGGAGTACATTCTCCCTTGTAAACAGATAAGCATTATTAAGTCACTTATGATATAATTTTCCTGATTACCACCTTATGCTTCTCCTGAGTTCTTTATTTGAAAATTAAAATTTCCATTCAGCTCTGGATTTTTCATCACGAATGCTTGAAAATACCTTATTTCATTGAATATCCATCTTTTCTCCTGAAGGATTATACTCAGTTTTGGTAGGTAGGTAATTATTGGTTGTAATTCTAGCTCCGTTGCTCTTCAGAATATCGTATTTCAAGTTCTTTGATACTTTAATTTAGAAGTTGCTAAATCTTGTGTTATCCTGATTGGGGTTTCATTATACTTGAATTGTTTCTGGATGCTTGCAATATTTTCTCCTTGATCCGGGAGTTCTTGAATTTGACTATAATATTCCTGGGAGTTTTAATCTTAAGATAACTTTTAGTAGGTGATCAGTGGATTCTTTCAATTTCCATTTTACTCTCTGGTTCTGGAATATCAGAACAGCTTTCCTTGGTAATTTCCTGAAAAATGATGTCTAGGTTCTTTTTTATCTTGGATTTCAAGTAGACCAATAATTTTTAAATTATCTTTTCTGGATCCATTTTTCAGGTCAGTTATTTTTCCAGTGCAATATTTCACATCATTTTCTATATTTTCATTCTTTTGATTTTGTTTTTTTTTTTTTGTTCCTTGATTTTTCATAATTCATTAGCTTCTATTTGATCAATTCAAATTTTTATGGAATTATTTTCATCCATGAGCTATTATACTTCTTTTCCCATTTCTACAACTTTGTTTTTTAAAGCATACTTCTCCTCATTAGCCTTTTGTATTTCTTTTTGCATTACTTTCATTTCTCTTCCCAATTTTCCTTCTATCTCTCTTACTTGATTTTCAAAATCCCTATTGAGTTCTTCCATGATCTGAGAACAAATCTTAATTTTCTTGAAAGCTTTAAGAGTAGGAGCTTTTACTTTGTTATCATCTGCTGAGTATGTATTTTGATCTTTTTGTCATGATAGTAGCTTTCTATGATCAGAATCTTTTTCTGTTCTTTGTTCATTTCCCCAGATTATTATTTAATTGTTAACTATTAAAGTAACACTCTGTTTCCAGGGTGGAGGGTATAGTTTCTTAAGCTTCAGGGGATTTTTGCATATGTTTTCAGAGATCATTCCAGGAATGTAATCCACAAACAATTTTTCCTGCCTTAGAACTTTGAGGAGGGTTCTTTTATTACCACTATGGCTGTAAATTCTTTTGTGCTAAAGCAACAAAACCTTCCTCAGTAAGTAAAGAGATCTCCTGTTATGAATCAGAAATCTGAACTTGAAACAAAGGATTCTTACAAGTTACTAAGTCAGTGGAATTGATAGAGACAATAGTTATCTAATTTAGCATGGTTCAGTATGATTGATTTAATCCTACAAGGAGATGTTATGGGCCAGAACTTGAAACAAGATACTAAGTGGAATTGAGGAGACAATGGCTAAATCTAGTTTAGCATTGATTTAATCCTAAAACAAATAATGGTTTCCTAGTTATATAATGATTGGTTTGTACTCAATGTACAGCATATAAGCAAGAAGCTCTCAGGGCAAGAAAGGACAAGCACATTAGAAGCTCTTGGATGCCGAGACAGATTCATTTCATCGTTGTAGTGGCTGGAGGCTGAAGCACAAACCTTTAAATTCAGGGAGATTCAGAAGCCAGAGAAGGCAGAAAGGACCTCAAGCTCTCGGAACCAAGGAGAAAGAAAGGCCTCTAAGAAAATTAGCCCAAACTCCAGGAAAAGAAACAAGACTTTGAAAGAGATAATAAAGGATTTGGATTTGAACACTTGGCTACTCATGTGGTAATTACTGAACTGAAATGAAGGCTGCCACCAGAGAACCCAAGAAAACCTCAACAGAGAATATTACAACTCCTATGGAAGTCTCCAGAAGCTTCTTCTGTCACTGCCTGCTCATAATTTTTTGATTTCCCAAAGCTTTCTCATTCTAATTGAGACATATCTTTCCTGCTGACTCTCCAAGTCATCTTTGGTGTCTCTAGGCTGAGAGGACTGGAAACTTTCAGTACTGCCACTGATTCAGAGGCCCCAAGGTCTGTCCCTGCTTCACTGGTTCTCAGGCTGTAATCAGGCGAGGGATTCACTATGATGGCCTGTACAGAAACTGCATAATGGACTCCTACTCTGGTACCACAGACGTTATAGTATGTAAAATGGACCCACATAAATTTATACAAAGTCCTATAAAATACCAACAAAACTCACTAAGAGGAAATAGAAAGACAAATTCCATTTAAAATAACTCCAGATGTTATAAAATATTTAGGAGTCTATCCACCAAGGCAAATCCAAGGATCATATGAACACAATTACGAAATCTTTTTTCACATAAAAATGGTTTATCTAAAAAATTAGAGAAATATTCATTGCTCATGAGTCAAACCAATAACTAATTCTCATAACTTTAAATTTTGCAGAAAGGACTCATATACAACCAATAAATGTATATATTCCAAATGACAACATGTAATTATCTGAGCTATAAGAAAACATTGATGGCAACATAATAGTGACAGGAGTCTTCAATATTCCTTTCTTATCTTTGAATAAGTCTAATAAAAACACAAACAAAATGGAAAATATAGAACTGAACAAATATCTAGAGAAACAAGAAATTGCCCACACACTTTGAACCAGAAACACCTTTGCTAGATTTATATACCAAGGAAGCTATTAAGCCTCCTTCCCCTCCCTCCAAGCAATTCAATACAGCTTATATATGTACAATCATTTTAAACCATTTCAATATGTCATGTTGTGAAAGAAAAATCATAACAAAAAAGGGGAAAAAACATGAGAAAGAAAAAGCAAACAAAAATGATGAAAATCGTACACTTCAATCTGCATACTTTAGGAAGACTTGTCCTCTTTACGAGACTTGTTTGCCAGAGAAGTCATTGAGAGGAAAAAAATTCCTAACATACTCCAAAATATTTGTTAGCAACACTTTTTGTGATAGCTAAGAATTGGAAACAAAGTAGATGCTTATCTACTGGGGAATGTCTAAGCAAATTGTGGTATATGGATGTACTAGAGTTTTATTGTGCTTTAAGAAATAATATGTGTGATGAATATAGACAAGCACAGAAAGATCTATATGAACTGATGAAGAATGAAGTAAGCAGAACCAAGAAAACAATATATAAAATAACTACAGCAATGGAAATGGAAAGAATGGGACAAAAAATCAAAAGTAAATACAGCAAAAATTATAAAAATCAAACCAATATCAGATGAAGGGATTCAAGAGAATATCCAACCCATCCCTTTATGGAGGTGTGAGATCCACAGGTGTTATGAATTTTACTTATTTTCAGACTTTTTCTACATATTACTGAGTTGTGGTCTTTTTTTCTTTCCAAATATACTATTTGCTGTATGTAATGGTTTTCTAGAAGGGGTGAGGTAAAGGATACTCAGGATAGCAATGATGATTTAAGGGGAAAAAGATATAACTAAAAATTATTATTTTTGAAAAGACCTCATATATAAACTTTTTTGGACAAAACCAAACATATGGAAAATATTTTTTAAAATATTGGTGATGCTCTGCTATTTCTGTAGAAAATTAATCATGCTATCAATAGAGCAGAAAGCACAGGGGAATTGTCAAAGAAATGGATTTTTTTTCCTTTTCACTGATGCAATATTTTGAACCAAGAAAACAGGGCTTCTTTTGTCTTTCTAGACAAAGCAGTTGTCAGCAAGCACAGTTAGTCTGTAAATCAACTTACATTCTTGGAGCAAATGACCTTGGACATCAGACTTTAAAAGACATGAATTCATTGTTCATTTTCAAAAGATATTGACTCTCAATAACTGATTGAAATAATTGATTAACATTCTGTCTTTCCTCTCCCTGTATTGAATATTTTTGAAAAGAGAAAAATGTTCATTAAAGACTAGTTAGAATGTCACATACTTTTCTAATTTCTCATTTAAGTTGGTAGTATCCTCACATCAGGAAGATTTGAGTTCAAGTGCCACTTCTGAAATATACTGTATATATGATTTTTAAAAATTTTTTGTTATACTTTTTTTATTTACAAGATATATGCATGGGTAATTTTTCAGCACTGATCCTTGCAAAACCTTCTGTTTCAACTTTTCCCCTCCTTCCTCTCCCTCTCTCCCCCAGATGGCAGGTAGAACAATACATGTTAAATAGGTTAAAGCATGTATAAATGATTTTGGGTAAGTCCTTCAACTTTTCAGTACCCCCAATTGGCTAAGGTGATTAGAAAGATGCTAGTCTACATTAATAGAGGGATTTTCTTTACTAGGTGCTCTCAAAATCCAATCAACAAAATCATACTTTTGCAGATGCCTGGTCTTCCAACCAAACAAGTCCCCAAAATAAGGCTCATCATCATTTTACCTATAAATGGATGGTTATCAGATGCACATATCTATAGATTAGTGAAGTCTTATTTGCCAGTTGCACAGAACCTGAGTCAGTAATGAAGCTCGACATTTCTGCTTCCCAGACTTGGTATTGTCCCATAAGGGCATATTCCCTCTTTTCGCCTCTTATAAGTTGACACTCTGTTCTTTTACTTAACATCATGGGATTCTGTTCTGATTAACACAGCTGGCCATTGCAAGTCACTGCTGTTTGATAGGAGTTGAGGCCAAAAGGAGTTTAAAGGTTGACAGAGTCAAGGCTCCTTGCCAGTGAGAATGTCCTGTTGGTCATGTTCCACAAAAAGGCAATGGCCTCAAAAATCCCCATAATTTTGGCATAGTGCTTTTATTTCTGAAATCCTGCTTTATCTATCTGGGGAAACCACTTTGTGGACATTTCTAGGACAGAACATATGAGCCAGACATCTCATTTCAGGGAGAATCCCAGAGGGAGAGAAATCATGAAGCAGTATTGAATCAGACCTAGAATTCACAAAGCAATATAATATAGAAAGCTCAGAATAACATAACAGATGAGGAAGGTCCAGAATTTTAGTAGCTCTCACATTGATAAAGCTTTTGAAACCTCTGACTTCAAGGGGTCTTCGAATACTGAAGATAATTAAACAGCAAAACACAGAAAGATTTGCTGGTTTTCTTTATTTGTTTTTTAGGTCACCATGTCTTTGTTAAATATTTCATCTTCTCTCTGCTCATTTCAGAGATTTGCCAGGGAATCCTCATAATATAGCTTGGGACTAGTTTAGCCCAGATCTTATTACATCATTCTTAAACAAAAGCACAAATGATCAGTGATTATTTCTTTTGTTGTTGTTGTTGATTGGTTGTTTTAAATTTTATTTATATAATATTTTCCCAGTTACATTTAAAACAATTTTTTTACATTTGTTTTTAAAACACGAATTCCAGAGATCAATGATTATTTCAAGATCACAATAGAGGTTCAGTTGTAAAGTCAATCAACAAGTATAATAAATACTACATCCTAGCCATGAAATTAGTCACTGTACATGTAAAGAAAAAACAACCAAATAAGCTCTGTCCTCAAGAAACTTTTATTTGGAGAAAAATATAGACAAAATATGTGAAATATAAATACAATACACTAAGCTGTTAAGTTCATGTTTTTCTTTGAACCAAAATTACCTTTTTCAGGAATAGAAGAAAGAAAAATTCTTTTCTCTCCCCAAGATCCTCATCTTTCCACCTTTTCCTTTATACTCCACATCATCAACATAAACTGCTCTTTTTAGTCCAGAATTATCTTAATGAAGAAAAGAGAAAACGGACAAGGCATCCAATATTCTTTGTTCTCTACAGTAGTCCACAGGATTCTTCTCCTCTCAATATACACACATTTTACACCGAATACTCAAGGACAAGACAAAGGAAGAGAAAATCAGATTTGCAACTTGCAAAATGCAAAATGGGGATGACAGAGTCTCCATTCATATCTTTGTCTCAACTTCTGCTACATCTGAAAATCATGGCTCTTTAGAACTAGAAAGGACTTTAAAAGCCATCTCTCCTAAACCCTTACTTTACAAATGAAGAAACCAAGATCCTGAGAGATTAAATTACTTAACCAAAATCACACACATGATATCAGAAGTAGAATTTGATTCCAGATCTTCTGATTCAAGTATTCTTTCCACAGTACTCACTTTCTCCTCTTCAGTTCTTTGCAGACCAAGTTCTGATTTTTACACAGAAGATAAGTACTGTACTATGATACATTCTCAAGATTTAGGGCATCCTGGAGATGGAAGGGAGGAGAAACAATATGTAAGGCTGGATGGGGATAATCCTTTCCCAAACCAAGGTCTTTTCTACTGCCTTTTAATACAGTCTGTCTTGCAGATTAAAACCAGAAAATCATAATGCAACTTCAGGAAATTATCTTGGAGAGAAAACAGGATAAGGTCAGAGCAAGGAAGAATTCATCTGGGCTTATAACACCAGATGAAATACCCACCAGGCAGAATCCTATTAAATTATTCTTGCTCACTAAATGCTGTTTGTTTATATCAAAGTTGTGATCATATCATCCAAATTTTAGCATCCTTGGTCACCTCAGTCTAGTTAAGGATATTCTAAAACTATTAATCAGGGAATCAAACAATACTATAGAGAACTGAAAACACAGAGGAGTTAAGATTCTTGTTTTATCATTAAAAAGTCCTTGCAAAAATTAATCATTAATCAATCAACAAATATTTATTAAATGACCACTGTATGGCCATATATCAGGTATGATTCTAAGCACTGGCAGAATCAATACAAAGTATAAAGAGTGAAACAATACCTATTCACAAGAAACTTACATTTCAATTTTGAAATAATAATTCATTATTTAGTTTTTAAAATTATTGGGAAACCAAGAAAACCATCTGGTAGAAATTGAATAGACTAATATCATACATCATTCACCAAAAACTTAAGTTTTTGCATATATCAAACAGTAGGTAACTATATTCCTTTTGGTACTACAGAATGTATGTCTACACTGTACCACTGATCTACCTTTCTGTTTCTTAGTTAGTAACATATAATTTTAATAATTACTGCCTTATAATATAGTGTAAAATCTGGTACTGTTAAACCTTCCTTCTTTACATTTTCTCCCAATTAGTTCCTTTTCTAGTCTTGTCCTTTAGTTATTCCAAATAGATTTTGTTATCATTTTTTCTAGCTCTATAAAATAATTTTTAGTAATTTAATTGGGATGGCATTGAATATATAGATGATTTCAATGAACTTTTTTAGTGGAATTTTTAGGGTTTTCCAAGTAAACCATTATGTTATCTGAAAAAAAAAAAGATTTAATGTTATTACTTCATTCTTTATTCTGATTCCTTCTATTTCTGCTTCTTCTTTTATTGCTACTGCTAGGATTTCCAATACAATATTGAATAATATTGCTGACGATGGATATCTTTACTTCATTCCTAAATTTATCTTTTTTCTAATTTACCTGATTGATACCTAATTTTAGCTTCTCTCCATTACAGATAATGATTTTAGGTGAATGCTTCTTATCAATTTAAGGAAAAGTCCATTTATGCTTATGCTTCAAATGTTTTTAATAGTGTTGTACTTTATCAAATGTTTTTTCTGCATCTATTGATATTATCATATGATTTTTGTTTATTACTGAATAATTAATTATGTTAATAGTTTTTCTTATGTTAAACAATCCCTGTATTGCTGTATAAATCTCACTTGGTCATAATGTATAATCTTTGTAATATATATTGTTATAAACTTTTAGCTAGTATTTTATTTAAGATTTTTGCATTCATATTCATTAATGAAACTGGTTTATAATTTCCTTTTCCTGGTTTAGGTATCAGTATCATATTTGTTTCATAAAAGGAATTTGATAGAACCCCTTTTTGCCTATTACTCCAAATAATTTATTTAAGATTGGAATTAGTTGGTTTTTTAATGTTTGGTACAATTCATTTGTAAATCCATCTGGTTCCAGTGCTTTTCTCTTACACAACTCATTAATGGCAATTTCATTTTTCTAAAAATGGTCTATTTAGATATTTTATTCCCTTTCCTGCTAATCTAATATTTTGGACAGGTTGCATTTTTGTAAATATTCTTCCATTTTACTTAACTCATTAAATTTATTGGCATATAATTGGGTAAAATAACTCCTTGTAATTGCTTTGATTTCACCTTTTTCATTTTTGATATTAGTAATTTGGTTTTCTTCCCTCTTTTTTAATATCTTATTAACCAATATTTTGTCTATTTTAAAATACCAATCACTAGTTTTACTTATTAATTTTCAATCAATTTTGATCAATTTACAATTAAATTTTCTTAAGCTCAATTTTATTAATTTCACCTTTAACTCTTAGCATTTTTAGGTTAGTATTTAATTAAATATTTTTAATCTTGTCTTTTTCTAGGCTTATTTAAAAATTACATACCTATTTCTATTGTCTGTTCTTTCTTTTTTATTGATATAAGTACTTAGAGATATAAATTCCCTCTGATTACTGCTTTTGCTATATCCTATAAATTTTGATATGTTGTTTTATTATTGTCATTTTCTCTTATGAGATTACTTATTTCCATTTTTGTTCTTTAATTCAGACATTCTTTAAGATTAGGCTGTTGAGTCTCCAATTAGTTTTCTGTTTCCATAGCCCCTTATTAAATATATTTTTATTACAATGTGGTTTGTAAAGGAAGGATTTAATATTTCTGCTCTACTGCTTTTAGCCATAAAAATTTAGTGTCCTAATAATATGGTCAGTTTTTTTAAAGGTATATGTGTACACACACACACACACACACACACATTGCTTATTCAAAATAGTGTTCACTTTCTTAATTTTTTTCTAATATTTTTGTCAAATTTGTCTAGTTCTGGGAAGGAATAATTAAAATCCCCTTTATTGTGGTACTACTTTCTATTTCTATCTGTAATTCATTTAACTTTCTTTTTAAAAATTTAGATGCTATAGTACTTGCCACCTATGTTTAGTATTGATATTGCTTCGTTTTCTATGGTACCTTTTAATTATAGTATAGTTTCCCTATTTATCTCCTTTAATTAAATTTATTTTAGTTTTAACTTTTTCTGATATCATGATTGCTAGCCTTAATTGTTTTTCCCCATTGGCTGAAGAATAGTACATTCTACTCCAGCCTTTTATTTTAACTCTGTGAAACCTCTTGATTTTAAATATATTTCTTGTAATTCTTTGTATGCTTGTAAGCAGCATATTGCCAGATTATGAATTTTTAATGTATTCTGCTATCCATTTCTGTTTTATGGATGAATTCATCCCATTCATATTCAAAGTTATAATTGATATTTGTATTTCCCTTCATCCTATTTTTCCTCACTATTATCCTTCCCAGTCTCTCTTTTTACCTTATTCCTTCTATATTTTAATTGCTTCTAATCATGATTTTTCTATTCCACACCCTTTTAAAGAATTGCTTCCTTATTTTCTCCCCTTACCTTCCTTTTCCTTGTTCTATCCACTCCTTTAAGGATTCCTCCTTTTTCTTCTTCCTCCACTCTTGTAAATCTTTATGTACCCTTCAATACTTTGCTCTTTCTCCTGTTCCTTCACCCTCCTCACCCTCTTATTTCTTTAAGAATTTAGACTTTGACTTCCGGTTAAGATGGCGGAGAGGAGGCTCACAGTTGCATAAGCTCCGCGCTTTCTCTCACTATCCACTTCATTACAAGCCTCTGAATCAATGCTTGACTGAAAAAAACCCACAAATAGTTACCAAGAGAAGCCATCCTTGAGATCCGCCAAGAAAGGTCTGTCTTTACTGGAGGGCTGGGGCGGTTTTAGATCGGGCGCAGGCTGAGGGCAGCGGCAGTGAGAGCACGGGAGCAGACTGGAGAGGGGGTGGGGAGTGATCGCAGCTGTCTCTGCGGGGAGAGCTTCGCTACAGGTTTGGAACCTGCAGCAAGTCAACAGCCCAGCAGAGAAGCTAAAAACACCGGGGCTGAAGAACACAACCGCAAACAGCTGGAGTCTCTCAGGACCTGGCCGCCCCCCCCTTCCCCCCCCTCAGTGACTCAGCACGCTTTGGGATCTCAGAGCGCAGGCGCAGCACAGTCCTGCTAGTGCCTCACTGCTGCCACCTGCAGACTGTAGAGGAAGCTCGATAACACACCCAGCCCCCCCCAAAGAAAGACTCCAGTTTTTTCTGTTTTTCTTTGGTAGTTTGTCTCTGATTAATAGACAGAATGAGCAAGAAGCTGAAGAGGACTTTAACCCTTGACAGCTTCTATACAGATAGAGAGCAGACTCTAAATCCTGAGGAGACTAAAAACAGGCAGTCCCCAGGTGATTCCCCAAAGGAGGAGATCGTCTGTTCCTCAGCACAGATGAACCTCATAGAAGTGATTAAAAAGGCTCTCACAAGGGAGCTAGAAGAAAAATGGGGAAAGCAGAGTGAGGCTTGGCAAAAGGAGAAGGAAGCTTGGGAAAAGGAGAGGGAGGCTTGGCAAAAGAGCCTGGAGAAGTCAGTTAAAGAGAGAGTGGATAAAGAAGTAAAATCCTTGAAAAATAGGATTAGTGAACTGGAAAACAAAATTGGCGAAATGGAAAAAAATTCCACAGAACAAAAGAACTCAATTGGACAATTAGAGAAAGATTTTAAAAAAGTGAGTGAAGAGAATACTTCACTGAAAATCAGAATTGAACAAGTGGAATTGAATGACTCGAGGAGACAAGAAGAATCAGTCAAGCAAATCCAAAAAAATCAAACAATGGAGAAAAATGTGAAATACCTTCTGGGGAAGACAACAGACCTGGAAAACAGATCCAGGAGAGACAATCTGAGAATCATTGGACTCCCAGAAAAACATGATGAAAAAAAGAGCCTGGACACTGTCTTCCAGGAAATTATCAAAGAGAACTGCCCAGAAGTCATAGGAACAGAGGAAAAAATAAACATTGAAAGGATTCATCGATCACCCACTGAAAGGGATCCTAAAATCAAAACACCAAGGAATATAGTGGCCAAATGCCAGAACCCTCAGATGAAAGAAAAAATATTGCAAGCGGCTAGAAAAACCCAATTCAAGTATCAAGGAGCCACAATAAGGATCACCCAGGATCTGGCAGCATCCACATTAAAAGATCGAAGGGCCTGGAATATGATATTCCGAAAGGCTAAGGAACTTGGTATGCAACCAAAAATAACTTACCCAGCGAGAATGAGCATCTTTTTCCAGGGAAGAAGATGGACATTCAACGAAGTAAGCGAATTTCATCTATTTCTGATGAAAAAACCAGAACTTAACAAAAAGTTTGATCTACAAATATAGAACTCAAGAGAAATCTAAAAAGGTAAAGATTAATCTTGGGAACTATATTTTGACTATATAGATGCATAAAGAATACATGTATACCTTGTTCTAGAAATTGATGTGGAAAGGACATTGTACCAGAAAAAGGGTAAAGTGGGGGTAGTACATCTCATGAAGAGGCATAGGAAACCTATTATATCTGAGAGAAAGAATGGAGGGGGATGAATATAGTGGGTATCTTACTGCCTTCAGAATTGGCTTTAAGTGAAAAATCTTAAGACATATTCAATCTATGGTGAAACTTCTCCCATCTCATTGAAAAGTGAGAAGGGAAAAGTGGAAAGGGAAGGAATAAGCTAAGCGGAAGGGAATACTGGGAGGGAAAGGGGTAAGATAGGGGGAGGAACTCTAAGGCGGGGGGAGGGACACTAAAAAGGGAGGGCTGTGAGAAACAAGGGGTGCTCACAAGCTTAATACTTGGAAGGGGGGAAAGGGGAAAGAAGGGAGGAAAGCATAAACCGGGTTAACAAGATGGCAAGTAATACAGAATTGGTCATTCTAACCATAAATGTGAACGGGGTAAACTCCCCCATAAAGAGGAAGCGGTTAGCAGAATGGATTAAAAGCCAGAATCCTACAATATGTTGTTTACAGGAAACACACCTGAAGCGGGGAGATACATGCAGGTTAAAGGTAAAAGGTTGGAGCAAAATCTACTATGCTTCAGGTGAAGTCAAAAAAGCAGGGGTAGCCATCCTGATCTCAGATCAAGCTAAAGCAAAAATTGACCTAATTAAAAGAGATAAGGAAGGACACTATATCTTGCTAAAGGGTAGCATGGATAATGAAGCACTATCTATATTAAACATATATGCACCAAGTGGGGTAGCATCTAAATTCTTAAAAGAGAAACTAAGAGAGCTGCAAGAAGAAATAGACAGTAAAACTATAATAGCGGGAGATCTTAACCTTGCACTCTCAGAATTAGATAAATCAAACCAGAAAATAAATAAGAAAGAAGTCAAAGAGGTAAACAGAATACTAGAAAAGCTAGATATGATAGATCTCTGGAGAAAATGTAATGGAGACAGAAAGGAATACACTTTCTTTTCAGCAGTTCATGGAACCTATACAAAAATTGACCATATATTAGGACATAAAAACCTCAAACTCAAATGTAGTAAGGCAGAAATAGTAAATGCATCCTTTTCAGACCACGATGCAATGAAAATTACATTCAACAAAAAAGCAGGGGGAAGTAGACCAAAAAATAATTGGAAACTAAATAATCTCATACTAAAGAATGATTGGGTGAAACAGCAAATCATAGACATAATTAATAACTTCACCCAAGAAAACGATAATAATGAGACATCATACCAAAATGTATGGGATGCAGCCAAAGCGGTAATAAGGGGAAATTTCATATCTCTAGAGGCCTATTTGTATAAAATAGAGAAAGAGAAGGTCAATGAATTGGGTTTGCAATTAAAAATGCTAGAAAAGGAACAAATTAAAAACCCCCAGTCAAACACTAAACTTGAAATTCTAAAAGTAAAAGGTGAGATCAATAAAATTGAAAGTAAAAAAACTATTGAATTGATTAATAAAACTAAGAGTTGGTTCTATGAAAAAACCAACAAAATAGACAAACCCTTAGTAAATCTGATTAAAAAAAGGGAAGAGGAAAATCAAATTGTTAGTCTTAAAAATGAAAAGGGAGAACTCACCACTAACGAAGAGGAAATTAGAGCAATAATTAGGAGTTACTTTGCCCAACTTTATGCCAATAAATTCGACAACTTAAATGAAATAGAAAAATACCTCCAAAAATACAGCTTGCCCAAACTAACAGAGGAAGAAGTAAATATCCTAAACAGTCCCATCTCAGAAAAAGAAATAGAACAAACTATCAATCAACTCCCTAAGAAAAAATCCCCAGGACCAGATGGATTTACATGTGAATTCTACCAAACATTTAAAGAACAATTAACTCCAATGCTAAATAAACTATTTGAAAAAATAGGGATTGAAGGAGTCCTACCAAACTCCTTTTATGACACAGACATGGTACTGATACCTAAACCAGGTAGGCTGAAAACAGAGAAAGAAAATTATAGACCAATCTCCCTAATGAATATTGATGCTAAAATCTTAAATAAAATATTAGCAAAAAGATTACAGAAAATCATCCCAGGATAATACACTATGACCAAGTAGGATTTATACCAGGAATGCAGGGCTGGTTCAATATTAGGAAAACTATTAGCATAATTGACTATATCAATAACCAAACAAACAAAAACCACATGATCATCTCAATAGATGCAGAAAAAGCATTTGATAAAATCCAACATCCATTCCTAATAAAAACACTTGAGAGCATAGGAATAAATGGACTTTTCCTTAAAATAGTCAGGAGCATATATTTAAAACCATCAGTAAGCATCATATGCAATGGGGAAAAACTGGAACCTTTCCCAGTAAGATCTGGAGTGAAGCAAGGTTGCCCACTATCACCATTATTATTTAATATCGTATTAGAAACACTAGCCTCGGCAATAAGAGTCGAGAAAGATATAAAAGGAATTAGAGTAGGCAATGAGGAAACCAAACTATCACTCTTTGCAGATGATATGATGGTATACTTAGAGAACCCCAGAGATTCTACCAAAAAGCTATTGGAAATAATTCATAATTTTAGCAAAGTAGCTGGCTACAAAATAAATCCCCATAAATCCTCAGCATTTTTATACATCACCAACAAAACCCAACAGCAAGAGATACAAAGAGAAATTCCATTCAGAATAACTGTTGATACCATAAAATATTTGGGAATCTATCTACCAAAGGAAAGTCAGGAATTATATGAGCAAAATTATAAAAAAGTCTCCACACAAATAAAGTCAGACTTAAATAATTGGAAAAATATTAAGTGCTCTTGGATTGGCCGAGCGAACATAATAAAGATGACAATACTCCCTAAACTAATCTATTTATTTAGTGCTATACCAATCAGACTTCCAAGAAAATATTTTATTGATCTAGAAAAAATAACAACAAAATTCATATGGAACAATAAAAAGTCGAGAATCTCAAGGGAACTAATGAAAAAAAAATCAAATGAAGGTGGCCTAGCTGTACCTGATCTAAAATTATATTATAAAGCAGCAGTCACCAAAACCATTTGGTATTGGCTAAGAAATAGATTAGTGGATCAGTGGAAAAGGCTAGGCTCACAAGACAGAATAGTCAATTATAGCAATCTAGTGTTTGACAAACCCAAAGCCCCTAACTTCTGGGAAAAGAATTCAATATTTGATAAAAACTGCTGGGATAATTGGAAATTAGTATGGCAGAAATTAGGCATGGACCCACACTTAACACCATATACCAAGATAAGATCAAAATGGGTCTATGACCTAGGCATAAAGAACGAGACTATAAATAAATTAGAGGAACATAGAATAGTTTATCTCTCAGACTTGTGGAGGAGAAAGAAATTTGTGACCAAAGATGAACTAGAGACCATTACTGATCACAGAATAGAAAATTTCGATTACATCAAATTAAAAAGCCTTTGTACAAATAAAACTAATGCAAACAAGATTAGAAGGGAAGCAACAAACTGGGAAAACATTTTCACAGTTAAAGGTTCTGATAAAGGCCTCATTTCCAAAATATATAGAGAACTGACTCAAATTTATAAGAAATCAAGCCATTCTCCAATTGATAAATGGTCAAAGGATATGAACAGACAATTTTCAGAGGATGAGATTGAAACTATTACCACTCATATGAAAGAGTGTTCCAAATCATTATTGATCAGAGAAATGCAAATTAAGACAACTCTGAGATACCACTACACACCTGTCAGATTGGCTAAGATGACAGGAAAAAATAATGATGAATGTTGGAGGGGATGCGGGAAAACTGGGACACTAATGCATTGTTGGTGGAGTTGTGAACGAATCCAACCATTCTGGAGAGCAATCTGGAATTATGCCCAAAAAATTATCAAAATGTGCATATCCTTTGATCCAGCAGTGTTTCTATTGGGCTTATATCCCAAAGAAATACTAAAGAAGGGAAAGGGACCTGTATGTGCCAAAATGTTTGTAGCAGCCCTGTTTGTAGTGGCTAGAAACTGGAAAATGAATGGATGCCCATCAATTGGAGAATGGCTGGGTAAATTGTGGTATATGAATGTTATGGAATATTATTGTTCTGTAAGAAATGACCAGCAGGATGAATACAGAGAGGCTTGGAGAGACCTTCATGAACTGATGCTAAGTGAAATGAGCAGAACCAGGAGATCATTATACACTTCGACAACGATATTGTATGAGGACATATTTTGATGGAAGTGGATTTCTTTGACAAAGAGACCTGAGTTTCAATTGATAAATGACGGACAAAAGCAGCTACACCCAAAGAAAGAACACTGGGAAACGAATGTGAACTATCTGCATTTTTGTTTTTCTTCCCGGATTATTTATACCTTCTGAATCCAATTCTCCCTACGCAACAAGAGAACTGTTCGGTTCTGCAAACATATATTGTATCTAGGATATACTGCAACATATCCAACATATAAAGGACTGCTTGCCATCTAGGGGAGGGGGTGGAGGGAGGGAGGGGAAAAAAATCGGAACAGAAATGAGTGTCAATATAATGTAATTATTAAATAAAAAATTAAAAAAAAAAAAAAAAGAATTTAGACTTTATACCCTAATACATATATAATGTGTATATATGTATGTGTATACATATAAACATCTATATTTATTTATATGTATACACACATATATGTTATTCTTTCTTTAACCCAGATCTGATTATAGTAGGGTTTTAGTACTAATAGTCTTCCACCCCAACCTAACTTTTCTATATCAGTTCTTCCTCTCACACCTCATTTGTATGAGATAATTATTCTTTTTCACCTTTTCTTATACAAATTTGCTTTTTAGAATGACCACATCATATTCAGCTCTTTATCAATCTTTCTTTCAAACTACCAAATACTGGTGACAATCCTAAGCATATAGTTTACATTTCTATATATAAAAAGTAAACAGTTTATCTTTATTGAGTCCCTTGTAATTAATCTCTGATGCTTGCCTTATATTTCCCTTGAATCTTTTATGTCAAAATTTCTATTAAGTTCTGATCTTTTTACAACAAAATCTTGAAAGTCTGCAATTCATCAGAAATGGTCAGAAGTGAGTAACAGGATCTCACCCGGTGGCTGTGGTTCACTCTGAGAGCAGCAATGGAGAGCAGACTATCCTTAGATTCTGGGTAGTTTGACCACTGGTGCCGATGGGGAGATTGGATCTGAATTAGAACTGGGATTGGGATCAGGATCAGGATGATGAAGTGGATGGGTAGAGGTACCTTCTCCTTCTTTTCACAGTAGTGTCTCAATGTTGTCAGCAATGGACAGTGGCTCAGTCTATACTTCTGAAAAGGAAGTTAAAGTAGATGAGAATCAATCTGCCACACTGTCCTTTTACTTACTACTTGGGCTTCTCTTCACCCCGAGTGGAGTGCAGGTTTGTTAAGGGAAGTATAAGCAGCTGGTTTGCTATGACAACAAGATTATTGCTTCCTACCAAGGGTGGGTAGTCTTCCAGACTGGCATTTCTTTCTGTTCTGTGATTTGAAAGGACATGGTGATATATACATGTATGGTCACTGAGAATGGTGGAAACAATAAGGAGAGACCAGCACACATCTCATTGTGTTAGTGTCCAAACCCATGGTCAACATTCCATCTTCAGCCACTATTTGACATTGAGTTGTGCTAACCTGCTCTGAGGAGACTGGTTTTCCACCCCTTCAGTACCAGTGGTTCAAGGATGGGATTCTGATGCCTGTAGACTCCAAGAAGAACAGTGTCTTCACCAATTTTTCCTATACCATAAACTCTAAGACAGGGGAACTGGTATTTTGACCCTCTGTCAGCTTTCAATACAGGGGAGTACTCTTGCCAAGTACACAATGGGGTTGAGACTGCCATGCGCTCAGAAACTATTCATCTGGAAGCTGCAGAACTGAATGTAAGAGATGTCATGGCAGCTGTTTATTGTGACATTGAGCCCCTTGGGCTCATGATTTTTTGTGTCTGTTTTGCCAGCTCTTGAGGCTATTTCAACAGAACAAGTAAAGGGAGCACCAGCAAAAAAAAAAAAAAATGATCTATAGCCCACCCTCCACCTGCAATGAGGGAGAATTCTGACAGACATCATTATTTTTTGGTGTGACCCCACTTATCTCCTTTCCTATCTTCTAAGTTCATACTTTTTGGATTTTTTTGGACTCTGATCTTCTGATGTTTATGAATTTCACAGGACACCTTACTTATTTTCTTAGTTTATCTCCTCTTAGGACTTTTTAAAATGATGACTTTTAAAATAATGAGCCAAGATTTCGGTGTGTTTAAGAATGAAGTGGAGCAATGATACCTTATCCTGCCTTTCATTCTCTCATCATTGATGCATTTGCTTGGACTATATTTATAGATTCTAATCCCAATCTCTTTAGAATCAAACAGGTTGCATGATGCGTGTTCCCTACCACTAACAACTATTTCTTGCCAGAAATGGCCAAGCTCCCAAGAATGAATATCTTTCTTTATTTGTTCTGAATTCTTAGGATCTTGTAAAGTTTGGACTCCCTCAAGACTAGAGAGAAGTTGGAACCTGAAGCCAGAACAGTGTTTTTCAAATAGGAGCTGTGGACTATGAACAATAGACAGGGAGTAAAGCATCTCTTTTGTTTTCTGGACCCTCATTTCAATGAGATATGAGAAATGCTTATAGAGAATCTTCTAAGCATCTTCCTGATTTGGGGACACTTGGCACTTTGGACACTTCTTCAAAACCAGTGGGATCTTTTTTTGTGTGTAGGGGGCCAAGGGCCATGAAAACTCTCAAGGGAAAAACCATGATGACACAATTTAAGATCCACTGATCTACAGAAAGCAGATCTGGGGCTGGAGGCTGAAAGCATTATTAGCCTTTAATTGACTGAGACAGATGGGTTTGCCTTTTCATAAAGGTGTGTGTGCTTGGGAAGCTTCAGCTTCCTGTTAAATTACAGACTATAGTACATGTTGTATAAATATCATTTTAAATTAAAAAAGAAAGTCTGCCAATCCATGGAATGCCTTTTTTTAAAATTTGGGATCATAATTAACTTTGTTTAGTAAATTATATTTGACCATGATCCATTATTAATTTTTTTTTTTGCTCTTGAATATACAGTATTCCAAATCTCATGATCTTTTAGGATAGCAGCTGCTAAGTGTTGTATAATTTTAACTGTGGCTCCACGGTATTTGAATTAGTTTTGCTTGTAGCTCATATCTTCTACTTTAACACATATTTTTTTGGGATTTGTCCATGATATTCCTATAGGTTTTCCTCTTAGGATTTCTTTGAAGTGGTGACTGGTGATTTTTTTTTCTATTTCTACTTTCCCTTCTTATTCTAAAACTTCAGGGCAATTTTCTTTGTGTTTTTTGTTACTGCATCAAGATTTTTTAAATCATAGCTTCTAGATAGTCAAAATATTCTTAAATTTTCTTTGCCTGATATATTCTCCATATCAACTGTTTTTCTTATGAAATGTTTTATATTCTCTTCTCTTTTAAAATTCTTCTTTTAACTTTTGATATGTTATAATGTCATTCACTTCTCTTGCCCAATTCCAATTTTCCAGGCATTGTTTTCTTCCTTAAGATTCTGAATCTCCTTTTCCAAATAATTGGTTTTCTTTTCATAATTTTCTTTGTTTTCTTGAATCACTATTTTTTTCTAATTTTTCCTTTGTCTCTCTTACTTGATTTTTAATGTTCTTTTTCAAGTTTTCCCAAGATTTCTTTTAGGAAGGATGACCATTTAATATTACTCTTTGGGGTAGGAAAGGGTTTTTTGCTTCAGTATCCTCCTCTAAAAACAAACCCTGGTTTTCTCTATTTCCATAATAGCTGTCTGTGGTTTGGTTCTTTTTCCTTTGCTTATACATTTTTGCAAAATAATAAAATAAGGGGCAGGTAGGTGGTACAGTGGATAGAGTAATCAGTCCTGAAGTCAGGGGGACCTGAGTTCAAATCTGGCTTGAAACACTTAACACTTCCTAGCTGTGTGACTCTGGGCAAGTCACTTAACCCCAATTGCCTCAGTAATAATAATAACAATAATAATAAAAACAAGACAATTTTAGAAGGATAGACCTAACAATTGGGAGAGATCATAAAAGAATTCATGAAGATGATATTTGGGCTTCATCTTAAAGAAAAGGAAATCCACAATGAGGCAGAAGTGAGGAAGGAGTGTTTTATGAAAATGTGGAATGGCCACAGTGCCAAATTCCAGCAAAGAACTAGAGTGTTGTGAGCTATCTCAAAGAAGACAGGTTAAATTGGGGTCATGTGGTATAAAGCTTTAAAAACGAAATAGAGGAATTTATATTTTAGCCTAAAGGCATTTGAAAGCTACTGGAATTGATTGAGTAAAGAAGTAATATGGTCAGATATTTCTGGATTCCTGTCATGTACGGGTTTAGGAAAGAGAAAATCCATCTTTGACTCTTAATCCAATCATCCATCCTTGGCCTGAAGAAGATAGGACATATTAAGAGGCTGGGTTGCAGACTTCAAGAAGATTGCAAAGGCCCTGTCTTTATAAGTTAATAAGTATGGAAGAATTGCCAGCAGAGAGCACCACACACATATATAATGGGGAGACCAGCCTTGTCAAGGTAGAAACAATAGAGAAGATGCTTTGAATACACAGTGTCATTTAAACTCGAACAGGTTCTTTAACTTTCTCAGACCTGCATAATGACTAAAAGATCAGGGAGACTAAGGAGATAGTCCAGTACTTATTGTTACAGTACTTGTCTGCCACATAATAAGTGTGACACCATAAGTATTTCACAATCTTCCTAAACCAAGAAAAATAAAGCCTTTCCAATTTTATTTTAATTACTTTTTGGAATTCCATTCATTCAAGAATGCCAATGCATTTTTCCCTGTACTATTCCCATCTCTGGTGAGAAGGCCTGGAGAAATTGTGACATGTCACATACATGTAGGAGGAAAAAACAGCCTCCTAGTTTTCTGTCCCTTTAGTTTTGCTTAAAAAAACAACAACAACAACAACAACAACAACACTATAGAGAAGTTCTATTATTCTCCCCTACACAAACCTCATTCCCAAAGTTGGCCTTGTTAATTCTTTTTTAAAAAACTAGCACCAATAATCCTATAACTGACATTTCCTGAAGAATAACTAAAATAGTTTTGGATGGTTTCCTTGAAAGAAAGCGCTGATTAAATAAAGTTGTATACACAGAAGCTTTCTGATATATAATGCATGCATTACATAGCTTCCAGCCAATTCATTTGGCCTGAACAAATAGACACCTTCCCCACCTCCCAAATACACAGTTGAGGGACCGAAACTACACAGTTTCACTGTGTCCTGCTATGTCATCAGCCAATGTTCAGCATTCTCTCTTCCCCACAGAAACCTCAACATTGAGCCCTCACTTGCATCCTGTATATACAATAGGATCTTTCATTGCAGCAGTTCCCAACACCTCCTACCTCAGGGCTATAATCACCACAGAAAGAAAAGAGAGTGGAAGAGGGATCTTCATGTTGGGGATCCCCCTCCTAGCTCATGATAATTGGGAGGAAAGGTAGTTAAAGAAGGCTTTGGGGGAAATTCTTTCAAAGAAGTTGTCCCAACCACCATGATCCTATAATACTGCAACAGTAGAAGGTAGAAGAGAGCATGTCAACTTGGATTAATTTTGAAATATGTCTGTGCTTTGGCTGCTGTTTAAGTTTCTAAGGTTAAAAAAACAAGAGAATAAAGCAAAACTAAACTAATAGAATTATGGCCAACCTTTCAGAGGTGAACCTTTTAAAATTTAGCAAGAGCTTGTTCTCTGATGATGGACTCAGTGATAAATCGTTTCCTTTAAGTGGGGGAATGCTGCTAGGTGGTACAGTAGACCAAATGCAGGGCCTAGAATCAGGAAGACATCTTCCTGAATTCAAATCTAGCCTTAGATACTTACTAGCTATATGATCCTGAGCAACTCAGTTAACTGTTTGCCTCAATTTCCTCATCTGTAAAATGAGCTTGAGAAGGAAATGGTAAACCATTTTTGCCAAGAAAATCCTAAATGGAGTCATGAAGAAACACATCAAAGGGGATATGAATCCATCAGGGTAAGGAACCCCTGGTGTATGGAAATCCATTCCACTAAAGCTGAGATTTCATGTCATGTATGAGGAACATCAAATCAAAGAGAATTCCCTGGGGAATTGAGTAATTTGCCCATGGTCACAGAGCTCAACTTGAACTCAATTCTTTCTCAGTCTAAAGTAAGCCTGCAAAAGACTATATCATATAGATTCCATCAATAAATGATCTCAAATTCTTCATTAGCAGCTCACCCATTATATCTAATGATAGCTTTATATTTAACAGTCACAAATACATTAGATTTTAATGTTTTCAAAATTTTTAAAATGAAAATAATTGTCTTTGAGGTCTATTTTAGGAAAGAATATATAACTCATCATAAACCAATAGTTTCCAGGATTTGTGAAATAATACTCCTTTTGTGCAGAAATATTCTTATATTCACTTACCATTTCCCTAAAAACTATGTAAATAATGTCCTGAGCTTGTATTTCATTTATGTTTAAATATTTATTACAACTATATAACACCCAAACTAATCTTCAGCATATAACAAAATGACATACATGTATATTTAGTGATAAAATCACTTTTGATTTTATAACATAAAATAATAACCATAACAATGTACCAGGAGGTATCTGATTCCATGGATTTTACCTAGCCTAGGGTCTAGAGGAAGTGCAAAGAGGGAAAATGGGAAAGAATGTTGGAAATGATGGTAATTTTTTTTAATCAGTAAAAATAATAAGTATTTGATGTATATTATTGACATTTTAATTTCTCTCTTGATTTCCAATAGGGCTGTTTTAAGCCTCAAGCACCTCAGTAATGCTTCATTCACAACAGTTTAAATCCTCACGCTTGGGGAATTAATGGTTTTAGTCATTTGTGTATACTCACCCACGTGTTCACAGACATAAACACATATCCACTGAACCCAAAATAAAGTGAAAGGAGTGGTCAGAGTTTTGTTAATACCAGATGAATGCCACTTTCTGTAAAGTGTTTTGCAAACCCCAAAGTATGAAAAAATGTGAGCCCATTATTATTCCAGAAGCCAGTCTTTAAATAATTAGATTTTTTAGTATAATAAAAGGTGACCTCTCCCTGATGCTCCAATTCATCATTCAGACCTTTGTCTGGAAAAATAATTGTCCCACTGAAGAAAGCTATTTTTTGGAAAGAATGAAACCCATCAGAATAAATCAATTCCTTCTAGAATCCTATTAGAGAACACCACAGAAGGATCTGATATTCTTTATAAAGAGACTAAAAATAATAACTTCACCATCAATGGAAGTGAATACTTGAAGCAATTATCCCATCTGGTTCAGGAAGAAATATTCATAAATAACAAACTTCACTGGAATTGATTTTAAGGCTAATAATTACATGAATAATTCGGGAGAAAGTGAATATTTTTATCTGAAGAGGTATTCTGGAACCAGCTTGAACTTGTGAAAGACACTATTAAATTTTCCTTGCCAGCTTTTGCCCCTCAGAAAATTAGATGATCTGGGGTTCAAATACCCACAATACTCCATGCTATCAAAATAATGAAGAAGGCTGAGTCAAATTAGATTATTAGCTGCTCCTCAACCTCTACTTTTCAAGCATTCACTTAAGACTGTCTCCTCATGCTTAGAACACATCTCATCTCTATTTTGAAAAATCCCTCTTGTGCTTCAAGATATAGTTCAGGCATTGCCATCTAGGGGAGAGGGTGAGGGAAGGAAGGAAAAGTTGGAACAGAAGTAATCACAAGGGACAGTGTTGAAAAATTACATATATATATATATATATACATATATATATATATATATATATATATATATATATATATATATATTTCAGGCATTATCTTCTCCAGGAAGATTTTCTTAAACTCCTGCATCATAACTGGCCTCTTCCTCTATAAATTTTCGAAGAGCACTCTGTCTGAATCTATCCTTTGTCCTTATAATATTTGACCTCATATCATATGTGTTTACTTGAGTATGTTGACGCAATGAGTTAAAATGGAATAAGTGTTCCATCTAAAGTTAGATGATCTGAGTTCAAATGCCAACTTGTCATTTACTACTTATGCAATTTTGAGAAATTTAGCTTCTCAATGTCTCAGTTTCCTTATCTATAAAATGAAGGAGTTAGATTAGATGACCTACTTCAGGTCAGAAAGATCTTAGTTTCAATCTGGCTTCAGATACTAGCTGTGAAACCCCTAAGCAAATAACAGCATCTGTGTGACTCAGTTTTCATATCTATAAATTCACATAATATCATTTATCTCTAAAGGCTATTATGAGAATAATATGTGATAATATTTGTAAAGTGCATTGTAAACTTTAAAATAGCATATAAATGCTAGTTATAATTTTTAGAACTGTTTACTTCTAATTTTTTGATCAAATGTCATATTTTCCTTTGAGATGGTAAGCTTCTGGAGTGCAAGGATGACAGCATTTTTCATCTTTATGTGGATCAGATCCTACCACAGTGTATTGTATATTTAATAAATCCATCCATGAGCATTTATTAAGCAACTGTACTTAATAAGGTTTCTATATTATTAAGTGTTATGCACTAGAAAGTACAGGAATTTAATAAATGTTTACTGAGTTTAATGGGACGCATAGGTGCATCAGTAGATAGAAGGGCTAGACTCAGACTTCTTCTTGAGTTCAAATCTGACCTCATATACTTATTATCTGTGTGACCCTGGACAAGTCACTTAATCCTGTTTGCCTCAGTTGCCTCAGATGGCAAACCACTCCAATATCTTTGCCAAGAAAATTCCAAATGGAGTCATGAAGAGATGAAGAAGATGACAACAACCAAAAAAAAAAAAAAAAAAGTTCAATAGGGAGGAGGAGCTATTTTGCTAACTCAGGAGGAGCAATTTCTCTTTCACTTCTCTCCTGGCTTTTTCCCCCTAATTCTCTAAACTTTTCTATTATGGTTCATCTGTCCTTTACCACAGGAAAATTTCCATATCCCTGTGGCCTTCTAATCCCGGAAACTCATCCATCCCTGTGTCCCTTTACTCCCCAAACTTCTATTTTGAGGAAGGGTTTATTCCAATCATCCTTCAAACCTCTTCCAGTTCCTCTTCTGACTCTTTAGGCTTGAGCACCATAGTTTTCTCCATAGACTGCCTGCCTTTCATTTCCCTTTTATGTATTGTCTATCTGAAAAACAGAACATCTAACAAAGGTTATTATAGTAAATACCTTCTTCTTTCAATACAAAGATTATAAAAAGATGCCTATTAATAAATGAATATTCTCCAAAATAATATCTAACCATGGTACATAAATCACATATGGAAAAGAATTATAAAATTGTGGCTACAGCAGGGTTTTTTTTTTTTTTTTCACAAATTCTTGGTTAGTTCCCATAGAATGAGTTGCACATCTGGAATGACTCATTGTAATTAAATAGTTTGTCGAAGCAAAAGCATTCTGAAGGAATTCCAAATATACTGTTGTTTTTCTGCATTGCTGGCCCTTTCTTGTGGAAAGGTCTAGTACACAACATTTTTTTTTTCCTTAGAAAAGGGGGAATTTTATTTCAAATAATCTTCAACCTAGAAGGAACTTTTGAAAGTCACCTAGCTAGGAAAGAAATGTGGTACAATGGAAAGAGGACTCTATGTGGAGTCATATTCTTTAACTCTGCTGTGGTGCCTGTTTGACATTGGACAAGTAACTTAACCTCTCTGAGCCTCAGTTTCTTCATTTGTAAAAATGAAAGAATTAGTCAAGATAATTTTGACATTTCTTTCAGATCTCAAATGATTATCTTTTAACTTTAAGTTCCTAGCTATGAGGCAAGACAAGAACAAGAAAAACAACAGAAAGATTTGTCATTTATCTCCATTAGTTAAAAACGACCTAGATTGGATTTAGGATATTTATGTTTTATTCCTAGTTTAGACACACAGTAGCTGTGTTACTCTGCATAAATCATAAAAACTCTCTGAGCCTCATGTTTTTCATCCATAAAATTAAGGGGTTAATCTAGATGACCTTTTATATCTAAATCTATGATCCTATAATCTTTGGTCCACTATCATGAGATAAGACTATAATTACTAAACCTACGGGACCTACAATTACTGTCTCCTCATTCAAAAAAAAAAAAAAATGGAAACTATGACTACTAAAGTCTTCCTGACTTCCTTGGAAGGTATGGATCCTATCTGATCCCTATCTCTCTGGGGTTATGCTTTCTCATCTATAAAATGAGGAAAGTAAATGTAATGACCTTCATGATTCCTCCCTGAGATCCTGGACTCTACTAGGTAGACTTTTGACTTAACTTGCTTGGTATCAGACTTTGCATTATTCAGCTGTTTCCAAATCATGAAGCCAATCATATGCCTTCTCACCTGTAGTCACCCTCTTTCTAGCTCCTCCGTATGTGTTATTCCCTATGATTAGATTGCAAGCTCCATGAGAGTAGATGCATGTATTTCTATCCCTAGAAATTAGAGTGGATGCTTGGCACATAATACATACTCAATAATTGTTGCAGTAGAATTAGTTTAAGAAGGTAGAAGGAAAGATAATATAGATAAGTAAATTAAAACATTTTCTTTCCTTCCTCTGGAATTTTTCTTGGCCTTATTGTTATGGAAGTAGCTCCTATGTGACCAAGATAGTTAATTCTGAAGACCATATCAATGAAGCAATGAAGAAGCAAATGTACTCTCATTCTGACCTCAATCTTCCTTACAAATAATAGAGATATGTTTGGGAAGATAAAAGGATGTTTGGTATTTAATTGACATATCTTTTGTTATTGTAAATCATAGGATCATACAATCTTTGTTTTGGAAGGGATACAAAGTTTTAGAGGTTGAATCCATTCTCCCATCCAAATAAAGATCCTGATTGTACTGTACCCAACCAATGGTCATTTCTTATCTGATTGAGACCAATGGTGAGGAACTTAACCCCTACTTGGAAACCATTCTTTTCAAAGATAATCTTTTTCTTATATTGATAATTTTTTTCCTTCTATTAAGACTTCTCATTTTTACTCACTGATTACAGGTCTCCCCTCCTAGAGTAAAATTCCTTTTTTACATAGTCACCCTTCAGATATTTGAAACTTTATTTTATGCCTCTTCCCTTGAAATCATGTCTTAAACAGGCTAAAATCCTTACCAGTGGCAGCCTGTTACTAGAACTTAGGACACAGACCTTCTTTTTACTTAACTGTGGTACATGACATCTATATAACAACAGCAACAATTGAAATGATAACCATGCCTTAAAATTTGCAAAGTGCTTTATAAGCATTTTTTCATTCAATGCTCAGAGTAGTTTTATAAAGTAGGTGATAGTGTTATTATTCTGCTGCTCACTAGTCATCTTCCAACTACACCTCCTGCTCCCACTTGATTTGATTCTATGGCTCCTTTTTGAAACTTCAGTTTCTGATTGGTGAGAGTTTTTCACTGTGAATCTGACCAAAGGATGCCATGCTGCTATTCCCTGGCTACTTTCATGTCATGCTTTGTCTTTCCCTCCACTTCTGTTGTAATGTTGGAGAAACTGAGGCAAGATAGAGATTAGAGAGTATTTAATAATTTATCTAAAAGAGATTTACTGGGACCAAATGGATCCACGTTTGGTCCCAGGGCTGAAAGAGACTATTGTCTCCAAGAATCCAGCAAACCAATGTGAGTTCTCAATGGCACATATACACATGGCTCAGACTCAGGGGATAGACTGAGGCAGGGGTGAAGTCCCGGGGCTGAGAGCAGGGAACGGGACTCTGACAAGGTGGGGTGAGCCACTGGAGAGGGGAATGACATAATTAGGGGAGGCACCCTGGAGATGGGGAGAGGCATCTTGATAAGACGGTATCTGATATTCTGATAGCTTGGGATGGGGAGAGGCATTCTAATTTTCTAAAACATAAGACCTTTTATCCTTATCAAATATTCTGATTAAAAGGGAGGAGTGGTTTCACAGGAATGAGCAGACAATTATAAACTGAAGCAGAACAATTAGGGAAACTGAGTCAGGATGATAAAAGAGAATTGTGGCATAACACTGTCTTAGACTAGGAATCAATCTGATACTACCATTTTAGTAAAGGGCAATTCAATTGAATTGCACCTAATTTTTTATTTTGCCCACATCTCTGGGACTTCTTAGCCTAAATTTCCTTTCCTTACTACTATTCTATTATTTATATAAGTTGTCTTCTCTTATTGGAGTATAAGATTTTTACATGAGTAACAAGATGACCATCGAGATATTTTCTCTCCAGATCTCTCAAGCCTTTTCAAAATAGGAATTCTGCTATAAAAATAAAGCAACTTAATTTATCTCCATGATCTAGTAAACCCAGAATTTAAAAGATAAAAGAAAATCCTCCAAATCCATGAACATACTGAGTTCACTTAGCAACTGTCTCCTATGCTACTAGAAAGAAAACTGAACCAACAGACCCAAGGACATGACACAGCCATAAAACAAAACTCACACCTATTCTCACCCTAGAACTTCCTTCTCTTTCCAATGTTATGGAGCCCTCTGGCTCCAGGTGGAAATTTGCTGAGGTAATGACAGCCAGCTTGACCACAGCCCATCAGAAACAAAAACATTGGGAACTGCACTGTTCTATAGCATTGTTGCTGCAAAGCTCTGAATTACTAGTGCTGGGACAGAGAATTGAACAACAGAGAGAGGGATAAGGAATCATAGCAGGATAGTGTGGGTTGGGGGTGGAAAACTAAGAGAAAGACTGTGCACAGAATCTAGCTGATACCTATTCTGATCATTCAAAAGTTCCTGAGGAAGAGACCTAGGCAAGTGAACCAAGAATTGTCCAACATGGGAGAAGGCTGAGACACTGAGCTCTAGATCCCAAGTAAATATAGAGGGAAGATTATCAGAAAGTAAATGATAGGGGAGATAAGACTGAAAATGCCAAGCATACCAAAGAAAACTCAGAGAACCTGTACATAAACAGAAAAAAAAATACCAACCAAAGGAAAGATAGCCTCCAGATTTAGCAAACAAGTTCAGACTTCTGTAAATAAATGCTGGAATACAAAGGAAAACAATCTAACACTTGATGAGATAGAAAGTCATGTGAAATGTAAAGAGAACATAGAAACACAACATTGTTTTAGCATGATCCAAAAGTTAAATTAGAATCATGAGAGTAGACTAGAAAAGATGGAATCTTTAAAAGCAAATCTCATCAAATAAATAAAAAGAGAACAATGCCAATACATAGAAGTGAAGGATAATCTAGATGAAGAGAAGCAAAAACCAGTACACATTAAAAGAATATATGCTATTTATGCAAGTAAAATATACTCATCTTGAAGACAGTATGTATAGAGACAATTGTAGGTCTCCCAAAAAAATAAGAGAGAAAAAAATCTTAACACTTCATGAAAGAAATAATAGAAGATAACTAGTGAAATTTCAGTTGAAAGAATTCATAGATCACCTCCAGAACAACAACAAAACCAAAACCCAAAGCTACAACTTTAAGACACATTGTGATTACACATAACAATTCAATTCAGAAACAAGTTCTGTAAGCTATCTGGAGAAAAGCCTTGAAATTCAAAGGAAAGGACATTGGAACAAAACAAAACTATTCTGAACCCACTAAAATGTAGGAGGAAATAGAATGATGTGTTCTGAAGAACAATGGAACTCATGATGTAGCCAGGGTGAACTATTCTGAAAATCTGAGCTTAACCACAGAGAACAAAAGATGGATGTCCAATAATAATGAAGAGTGCAAAACGTTTAGAGAAAGAATATTAGAACTGAATAGATTATTTGCTTCTTGAATATCTCAACCAACAGAAATGTAAGACTAGGGAATTATGTGCAACAGGCAAGGACAGCAATAGCAAGAGCAACAGAACAACAGCACAGAGAGAAGAGTCTAAATGTACACAAGGAAATGAGTTAAAGAAGGAAATCTGGTACAAGTTACAGGGAAGAAGTGGATAAAAGGTATTATGGACATAACAGGTAAAACTTTACCTACAAGTAAATGTTATTTTTATGGGACTGTATGAGAACATGGGAGAGTAAATGAAGGGGAGAAGGGGAGCAGGTTGAAAGAGAGAAGTGTGAGATGAGCAACGAGGGGAAAGTGACTTCTGTGGTCTCAGGAAACAAGAGCCTACAGAAGTGAGGGTGAAGAGGAAGGGGGAAGATTAAAAAGGGGAAAAGGAGGCCTTCTCTGGAGAGAGAAGAGTGTTCTATTGATAGGAAATGTATAGAAGAGTGGTGGGTTACAAAAACAATTTTTTAGAGTATAAGCTTCTTGAGTGGAAGAAATGCATTGGTTGTGTGTGTGTGTGTGTGTGTGTGTGTGTGTGATACTTCAGTGGATAAAATGCTGGAAAAATTGAGTTCAACTGTACCTTATATACTTAGTATCTGTGATTTCTAGGTGAGTTGCTTAGCTCTTTCAGCCTCAGTTCCCTAATCTGTAAAAGGAGGTATAATTGTGGTACTTAGTCTATAGAACCTCTTAAAAGTTGGGAGGATCAATTGAGATAGCAAAAATAAAGTGCTTTTCAAACCTAAAAAGTACTATGTAAATTTTAGCTATCAGCATTATCTTATACTTCTATTCCTATTGCTCAGCACTAGCCTAAGAAGTGCTTTTCAATTTATTATTATACTAATTATAAGTAAAGAAACTTGAGACTGAAAACGTTTAAGGAGGCTAGTCACAGGCTAGGAAATATCTAAAGTGGTATGCACAGACATTATCCTAGTCCCTGTATCTGGCACATGGTAACTGCTAAGTAAATACTTATTGAACTTCTTGCAATTGCAGTTTCATATATTTAGAGCTGGAAGAGATTTTAGAAGACATGTAATCCAACATCCTCATTTTACAGATAAAGTAACTGAGTCTCAGGGAGAGTAAGTGATTTATAGGCAGAAAGGATCAAAGGAAGTATTTGAACTTGTTCCTCTGACTCCAAAGTCAGGGTTTTTTCCTGTACTACTCTGCTTCCTAAGAGCTCAGTCTATTCAAAGGTGGTTAAGAAGGGTGTCTAGAAGATCTTGTTTTCCCTATATTACATTTCAATACTAAAAAGTTTTGGAATCCATTTTCCTCACTATTCACTTTCCTCCCCTTCTACTCCACCCATCTGAAGTCCACACTTCACTTCTTTACTTTCTCCATGTTTTGTTTTCAGCTTATCCATCTACTCCCTTGTTTGTTCTGAGAGCCAGACCACAAAAGTTAAGTTAATTGAGGCTTTATGGTTGAAGAATTTTCCTCCAGGGGTGCATTTATATGCTCCTCCTATCTATTCAGACTTCCACCTTTCTCTCTCCTTCTCTTTCTCCCTTCCTCCCTTGCCCAAGTTAAATGAGGACAGACCTGCTCTGTTTGAAAGGAGAAAAAAAAATGGTGAATGTCTTTATTTTTAAGTGGAAGAAAACAATAGGATGACACACAGACAGACAGATACAGAGAGACAGACAGACAGACAGACAGACAGAGACAGACAGAAAGACAGAGACAGACAGAGATAGAGACAGAAAGATAGACAGACAGAGAGAGAGACAGAGACAGAGACAGAGACAGAGACAGAGAGAGACAGACAGATGAAATCAGGGAAAGACAGTCAGAGACAGAGACAGAGAGAAAGAATCAGAGAGACACAGAGTCAGACCAGAAAAGGAAGCTGAGTTCTTTCCACATTAAAGAGAGGATATTTGGACTATTTTTTTTTTGTTAACTATCAAAAAAACATAGAATAAAAAGCAACAGGAGGATAATTTGATCTATGGAAGGTTTGTTTAATACTTCAAACCTCAGACTAGAGCACAGATCAGACCTTTGGTTATATTTTCAGGCAGGGACATATTCATTTATATTTCTTTATCATTATTTCTATATTTACAAAAGTAACTTTGATACAAGAGAATAGTTATTAAATGCATTGCAAGTTTGGCAGAGGGGTTCAATGAAGTCAATAAGAATGGAGTTATTTTAAAAAACAATTTATGGCAAGTAAATCAAACCTGAAAGTTAAGGTCTCCGATTGTCCAGTCTATTATTCCTCCTATTAGTAGAATGAAATTGACAACACCAATCTGAGTTACCTGGCACAGATGATGACTTTCAAGGCTAGCTATTTGCAAGCTCACTTATGATCTAGTTATAGGGACCACCAGTGAAGTTGCCTTGAATTATCATTTGTTAATTGCTTCTTTATTTAGCCCTTAAGTTCAGAAAAATCTTTCTTATTTCTACGCTCAATCTTTCCAATTAGGAGTTCATCACAAAATCTGTAAAATGGAATTCAGTTCAGTTACATGGATAGAAAAATTAGTCTTATCCCTGCCAACAAATATGTGACCTAAAGCAAAATCGCTTAATTTATTTTTGAGAATCTCAGTTGGTAAGTTCTCTTGTCTTTGTATTGCTGAACTTGAGGCAAAAGAAATAGTTGAAATAGTACCAAAAAGCCAATTTTGCCACATTACAAAAATGTTAGAGCTAGAAGAAATCTTAGAGATCTTCTAATCCATCTCTCTCATTTCACAGATAAAGAAACTGGGAATGGATAAGTATTTTCTTAAGGCCACTTGCAAACCTGGAGCCAGAACCCTGGACTCTCACATCTCATCATAACATTTTTTTTTTTTTTTACATTATAATGTGCCCCAGTATTTGTAAACGTCCATTTTTCTTCATAATAATGATGTGACCTCTCATAGGTTCAAG
Source organism: Antechinus flavipes (assembly GCF_016432865.1). NCBI lineage: Eukaryota > Metazoa > Chordata > Mammalia > Dasyuromorphia > Dasyuridae > Antechinus > Antechinus flavipes. Next base: position 271,182,020 of record NC_067399.1, read on the forward strand.
TCTTATCATTACACAGATGACTCCCAGATCAGTCTATATATTTAGCCCTAGTCTCCTGAGTTCTAGACCCTCACTGTTAACTGCCAACTAATAAATGTCCTATTTACTCATTGTTTTTTCCCTCAAACCTTTCAGACAGCTAAAGGATACTGTGCCTTAGCTGAGGCAGCTGAGGGAACGCAGATAGAATTCAAATCTAGCTTCCAACACTATCAGTGTGACTATGACTTAACTTTATTACACTATAAGTTCTTGAAGGGAGGGACTCTTCTGGCCTCTTTCTCTCCTCTAATCCTTAGAGATTAGAATCATGGTTGGCATATAGTAAACACTTAAAAATGATTTTTGATTGAGTTAATTTAGTTTTCTCGTATATAAAATGGAGATAGGTCTTCCACTGTATATTGGATCAGCACTAGGCATTTTGTCTTATGTCTTGTCACCGAATTCAGATGACTCTGGAGGAGGCAGTGAAGCTGATGACTTTTCACAGCCGTACCTCACTTAAATCAAATCCATTCACAAATCAAGGTATCACCTTCATGGTATCATTGGTCTTCTTCAAGAAGGAAGGACAAACAATAAACAAAACAACACAAAATGAGAATAAAAATGGCAAATCAGAGTTTTACATTTTTTCACATTGTACCTGACATATGTAGGCACTTGATAAATGCTTACTTCGTTCTTCTCCCTCATCTTAATGTTTGTTTGGTTTTTTTTTTTTTTTTCCTTTCAAGGACATTGACATTCTTCTGGTCATTCAGATGTGAAAACTGAGTTATCCTCAACTTTACTCACCCCCTCATAGGGATGACCATAGAAATGAAATTCATGGAAGTTTTTTAATAAGAACAGTATTATAGAAAACTAAAAAATTTTTGTTATTACAGAGCCATGGGCTACATAGGAGAATATCTGTCCCAATGTCTTCATTACAATTTCTTATACAATTAACTGCAGCAGGTCTGGATTGCCTCCAAGAGTGAAGTATTCTCCAAGGTAACCAGAGCTCTAAGCAATCAGAATTTATCTCATCTCAAGCAAAGTGATTTTCCACAAGAGAAACTAAGGAATCAGGATAAGTCTCATATGATATGCATCTTGAACTGACCATTGAAAGGAAATAAAGATGAATTGGGAAAGTATTCTAGGCATCAGAGAAGCAGCCTATCTAAAAGCATGGAGAAATGAAATGGGGTGTTATGAATGGGAAATAGAAAGTGGAGAACAGAAACTTGCATCCATCCCAAAGAGGGGATGCAATGTGATTTAGTGAGGTGCACTAAAATTATAGTTAAAGAAACTTGAAAACAGTGTGACCTCTGAGTCGCTTCAAAATATTTGCTTACCCACCTCAAAGGGCTCTTGCTAGGAAAAAATGTTGTACACTATAAGTGGCCATAAAAATGTGAGCTATTGTTCCAATAATACAATCATCTGGTGAAGGTTATTGCTGACAGTTTCAGGAACCATATCCTTTAATATTGTTGGTGACACTGTTTTCTTGCCCAAAGCCCCCACCTAGCTCTGGTATGGACTGACTTTTGTGACATGAAGGTTCGACTACCTTCCCAGGGGTAAAGCACATCTGTCTTTTGCCATTGGTCCCATTGTTATTTTCAGTGGTTTCATAAATGCTATGATATGTGGCAGGTTTATAAAAAGCCTTGCAATGTGGCAAAGCATTCTGCAAAATGGACACTGGAACCAATGAGACACTCAAGCATATCTTCTTTGGAAAATTATATGAAAAGGGCTTAGAGAATCCTTGGAGTGACAGGGATGTCTCACAATAGAGTGGTACTATGGAAGACTGAAGATTCTAGAATCTAGAAAGGACCTGGGCTCAAATTCCAACTCTTCCATTTACTATATGTTTTCAGTTTCCTCATCTATAGAATGAGGATTTTGAGTTAGATCAAGGGTGTCAATATTCAACAAAATAAGTAAAAATACAATTAAATATGAATAATATTAATATGTATTTAAGTCAATATGCATCTATAATCAACATGCATGGTTTAGTGGCCTTTGCTTCTAATTTAAGTTCATCATCACTGTACCAGATAGCCACTGAGGAGTTCTAGAGCTGTGCTCTAGAGTAGGGCTTCTTAAACTTTTTCCTTTTTGCCTGAGAAAGTTTTACATGATCCTGGGTACACAGGTATAAAAATTAGGCCAACACAGCAAACATTTACTGATAATAAATCATAATTTTACAACTCCCCTACATTCCCACATAGTAACACAAATCCCAGTTTAAGAAGCTGGGACTTAGAGAACCAGAAAGTGACCTCATTTCAGGAAAATGGAAACAACACATTTATTAGACATGTAGAAGTATTACCCTAGTAATTGGCACATAATAGGCACTTAATAAATCCTCATTGATTGACTGATTAAAAGCTGGTGATATAAGGTTTTTTTGTTTGTTTGTTTGGTTGGTTTTTTTAAGGTCCTGGCATTGAGGATATTTATAAAGTAATTTCCACGAAGAGGACACTAGAATCTAGGGAATCAGAGCAGGCTTCAGAGAATTTTAACACTTGAACTAAACTTTTGTAGGAAGTAGAGATAAAGAGAGAGAGTATTCCAGACATGGAAAGGACAAAGGTATGGAGCTAGGACATGGAATGTTTTTTGTTGAAGTTTTTTTTTTTTTTCCAAACATGCAAGGATGACTTTTCAATACTGACCTTTGAAGAACCTTGTATTCCAATTTTCTTTCTCTTTCCCCTATTGCTTCCCCAGATAGCAAGTAATCCAATATATGTTAAATATGGTATGTATATATATGTGTGTGTGTGTGTGTGTGTGTGTGTGTTAAATCCAATATAGACATACATATTTATATAATTATCTTTCTGCATAAGAAAATTCAGATCAAAAAGGAAAAAAATGAGAAAGAAAATAAAATTCAAGCAAACAACAACAAAAAGAATGAAAATCCTGTGTTGTGATCCACTCTCAGTTCCCACAGTCCTCCCTCTGAGTATAGATGCCTCTCATCATCACAAGATCATTAGAACTGGCCTCAATTATCTTATTGTTGAAAAGAGCCACATCCATCAGAATTGATCATCATATAATCTTGCTGCCTGGTTCTACTCATTTCAACATGGAATTTTGTTATATGGGGAATAGAAAATGAGGACCAGAAAGTTCCAGATTAGTTGGAACTTCAAATTTATGAAGAAGAATAATGTTTATTAAAGCTAGAAAGGTTAATTGGAGTCAAAGTAGGGGCCCAGCTATTCTCTAAGAGTCCTTGTTGAGGAGCCCTTAAAAGATTAATGACAGCAGAATAAATTGTTCAGCTAGAGCAAGTTTTGAAAACCATAGAAAGTATAAATGGAATTATGACCAATGGCAGAGGAGGGGATATATACTCTGATAAAACTGCAAAGAAACACAATAATTACAACAAACATTGATTAAATGATTTAAATTTAGTAAAGAATTTTAAATATATCTTCTCATCAAGCTTCAAACAAGGACTCTATGAGATAGATATTATTCTATCCCTTTGACACATGAGGAAACTGAGAATGAGAAAGTGATTTGATCAGAGTCACAGTTACCAAATGTCAAAAGTAGGATTTGATTCTAGATCTTTTTTAATTCTAAGTTCATAGTATCATAAATTTTAGAACTAGAAGCTATTAAATCTAATCTCCTCAAATATCTAGATGGAGAAACTGAGACCCAGTGAGGTTAAGTGACTTGCCATGTTACAAATAAATATCTAAGATAGGATTTGAATCCAGATCTTCCTGATTCCAGTTCCAGCATTTCATTTAATATGGAGATATGGATCATGATCTGTTGTTGTTATTTGTCCTTCATTCTCAAAGAGGACCATAACATGAGAGAGCTGATGCTGTGACACGCAAGTCAGTTGGATTTAAGTGAGGGAGGGCTGTGCAAGATCACCTGATTCACTTTCTCCTCCAAAGTGATCTAGGTCCAATGACCAAATATATATCAGGACAACTGGAGATGGCTCTGGATGCAGTAGAAGACCTTGGCCTTTTTAAGCTAAGGTCTATAATAGACCTCATTTTGACTGAGGCTACCCTAAGTCAGTGATTAAGGTAGCAATTGAGACAAAGAATATCCTTTCACCTGGTCAAGAAAAATCTAAATGACTTATAAACAACAGTTCCTTTATGAGAATCTTCAAAGAAAAAAATTCTCAATTCACTCACCTTAGATTCTGAAGTCCTTTTAAGGAACTCAGATTCCTATTGAACACAAGTCAAAGTGACCCTGAACTCTTGCTCCTCATAGTCAGAAATGACTCACTTCTTTTTGTTTCAGTCAGAGTCCCCTCCCAAGTAAAAGTAATTAAAAGAAATTCTTTCATTCCAAATAATAAGCTGTAATCTGGCTTGCATTATTGTCATTCACTAACAAAACTCTCTCCAAAATTGTGATCTCTTAAAAATATAGAATTAATTTTTTTCTCAGTGTTGTACTCCCTTCACACTGCTGCTTACTTTCTTTTTCTTGATACTCCCTTCCTTTCTTGATTTTCCTCTACCTTTCCATCTGCTTCTTTTCAATCTCCCTCTTCTCCCTTAATCCTGAAAATTTCCCCACCAAGTGATTCCTTCTCAGAGATTTGACTAATATAACTTCATCTCTAGACTGGCCAAATAATGGCCAAATAATTCCTGCTCTCAGGACTTTGTTTCTTTTTTAAATAGATAAAAGAAAAAAGAAAGCCTAAAATGAGTGTCTTGCCACTAATAATATGGATGAAAGACTATCAGCTTGTTATTGAAAGGACCTCAGAGATTATTGGGTTCAACTTCTCATTTTACAGAGAAGATAACTAAGGTTCCGGGAAGCTAAATTTGTCAGTCACACAGGAAGTAGAGAAAGACAAACTCCAAACCCAGGTTCTCTATTTCAAAGTCTTTTTTTCAAAAAATAAACCAAAAATCTTGGGAGATTCTCTGATTCTCTAATTCCAAAGTTTCCCTTCTTTCCAAAAAACACCCCAAATTATTTCTTTAAACCAATGAAGGTGGTTTTTTACTCAATATTTAGATTTTTTTCTTGTCATACAAGCTTTTCAGATAGTTGTTATGGTTTAGTTTATTTACAATCTTTATATAGCACAGGTTCTGGGTTTCCTCTTCTAAACTCTACTGGATCTTGTGGGATCAGAGAGAGTCTAGTTACTTGTCTAACAAATCTAGGAGTAATCCTGAGGGGTTTTCTTTTCTTTTTTTTTTTCCTCTCTAATATTATCTTTCAGGACCCCCATTGGTCTGGTACCTCACTGATTAACAGTATCAATTAGCCAGAAATACTTAACTGGCTTTTAGAAATGAGTATTTAGTAAGATGCTATAGTCTGAACAGCCAGTTAGGAAACAGTCCCCTAAGAATTCTGGAACATAATTTCTTTCAACTATATACAAAGTTCAGGAAAAAGTAAGCTAGAGCTTAGAAAATTCAGGTAGCAAAACGATAAATTCAAGAAACATGATTATTGGAAATTATTTTCTCCTGTCATGGAAACCTCATGTGGGTTCCTTGTACAGTCTTCAAGCTGCTTTTCTCTAAGGAAAAGTTTATCTTGTTAAGTTTGTTTTGTCATTAACCCATTCCTTACAGTGATTCTTCCAAACATTTCTATCCCTACTCAAACCTCCAATGGTCCTTCTCCCTAGTCTTCTCAGCTGAGAACTTTGGCTTCAGATTTCACTGAAAAAAATGAAGCCCTTCACTGAGAGTTCCTTCTTCATCTGACAAAACTCTAAAACTTTCATCACTCTTTCCTCCTCATCCCTATCTCACACTCTGAAATGGCCTCCTCCTAGCCAAAGCAGAATTCTGCATATTCACAACTGATCTCAAAGCATCCCATCTTTTTCATCCCATTGCCTCCTCAGTCATCCTCACTTTCTCACTAATCTTCAATCTCACCTTCTCTAAAGGTTGCTTTCCTATTGCCTATAAATACAATTCATTCTTCCCAGTCCTCAAAAACTTTCACTTGATCTTTTCATTCCCTCTGGACTATCAATCTACTTCTCACCTCGGTTTTATGGCTGAGGTCCTTGAGAAAGTTATCTACGATCATTGCTTCCCTACTTTCTTCCTTCTCATTCATCTTAACTCTGTAATCTGGCTTGCATTAAAATCATTCAACTGACAAAACTCTCTCTAAAGTTGTGAGGTCTTAAGTGCAAAATATAGAATGACCTTTTACTCAGTACTGTACTCCTTAACCTCTGTGAAGCCCTTCACATTGCTGCTTACTTTCTATTTCTTGATATTCTCTTCCTCTCCTGGTTTTCTTCTTCTTCTCCATCTGCTCCTTATCATTCTCCTTCTTCTCCCCCAACCCTGACAATTTCCTCACCAAGTGATTCCTTCTTAAGGATTTGAATAACTGGCTTTATCACTAGACTGATGGATAGAATGGATAAAGAACTTGTCTTGGAGTGAGGAAGACCTATAACCAAATTATTCTGTCTGTGATACCCTGAACAAGACACTCACCATCTCAGTGCCCCAGGTAGCTTTCTAAAATTCTAAATTAGAGCAGTTTCTGGTTGCAATTAATACCAGTGGTTTCTTATATCAATGAAATCGCATATCTAGGGTTTGTTTGCTTTTTTAATTTTCTTTTCTCTAGGAGAAGCTTGGATTTATTTAAAGACCTTTGCACTTTTCCAAAAGCAAAGCAGACAACTTGATAGCAATAATTAATAGGTATCCTGGACACCAAGAGAATTCTGGGAAAAGGTCAGAAATTTTCAGGCATCTCCTCCATAGACAGAAAATCATCACAAAATGAATGTAGAGCAGCAAAAAGTAAAGGGGTAAAGCAGTTGTCTTCTTTAGGTAATTTAAAAGAATAACAAGATCTCCAGGGGCTGAGGTTTGAGCAACTATTTTTTCCTTCATCTTGCCCTGGCAATGGTTTTGTGACACAAATATGTCAGATACAAAATTTTTGAGAATGTCTCTTATAGTTCTTTTACAGAATACAAAAAAAAAAAAAAAAGTTGACAGGTTTAAAGAATTACTTAAGAATCACAGTCAACTTCAGATGATGTCATCTTGGTGGTCTTACAATATGGAGGTTTTGAGTGGAAACAAGCAGAGATCACCAACCATCTTAAAAAATAGTATCCAAACACCTCGTTACCATTAATTGTCTACCTCTTGTCACCTGACCTCATTATCTGACCTCAATATCACAGGTTATTTCTAAATCTAAGCATGTACCATTCCCCATCTTTTCAAGACAGAAGTTCTAAATTTTTGTTTTGTTTTGTTTTATTCTATTTAATTAAGAAGTAATAGTTTCCATTTCCTGACCTTTCTATCTTTGGAAATTCACAATAATAGTAATTTTCTGTTAACAGAATACTGTTACACAATTATTGTAAGCTAAACATTTCCCATAGTTGATGTATCACCTGATTAAATTGCAGTGAAATGACACTGTTTAACCACATTTAGAGTATAATTTTTTTTAAAAAAAGTGAGATTCTCAAGATGGTATAAGTAGAGAGAATGAAGATTTGAGTTTACATCTTGCTTGTGACACTTATCACATATGTAACCTCAACCCTCATCCTAAATCTCACTTTTCTCACCAAGAAAATGGGGGCCTTAATAACTATAGTACCCACCTCACAATATTGCCATGAAGATGAAATGAAGTGACATATATAAAGTGATTTACAAACTTTGAAAAGCTAAGCAAATAACAATAATGTTATTGTTGTTATGGAAACTGGAAGATTTACAAATAGCTTTTTTGAAAATAGAAGTTTAATTACACCATATAAGGAAGAGGGAGAGCTATGTCTGTCCCAGCCACCTAGAACCTATCAAGACTATTTGAGGACTGATAATGCTTGGATGATCTGCCTTGCTTCTATATCTTCCAGAGTCCTAGCATTATTTGACCTATTAATGAAACTTAAGGGTACATGAACTTGGCCATATATAATATTGCCACACTCTTAGGACTTCCGGTTCTTTTTATTCATTCTCTTATGGGTATTGGCTCCTCCAATGAGAATATAAAGTCCTTGAGAGCAAGGATTATCTTACCTATATGTATCTTCAATGTTTAGCATATTTTCTATGGCTAAGACTGGATGAGGAAGCCATTAACATAAGTAACTCTGGATGAGAAAACTTTTTTTTTTCAATACAATTGAACACCTGCCCTTTAACTTACAGTCATAGATAATATCATGGGGGCATCAAGAGGTTAATTGACTTGCCTACATAATAAGTGTCTGAGGCCAAATCTGAATATAGGTACTCCTGACTCCAAGGCTTATCCACTGTTCCATTTAGCTGCTGGGTAGAAGTTCAAAAGTTACTACTCTGGGAGCATGGACTCCAAAAAACATTTTAACATGGCAATCATTCAAGACCTATAACTAGTCCATGATAGCAAATTCTCAAAATGTTCAAAATCATGTAAACAGAGATATCTCTTCTTATTCAGTGTCAGACAAAAGGCCTCTAAATGATTCCCCTTCCTGTTTTCCTGGGCCTTGGGTCTGAGAACTGAATATCTGACTCACTCTTTCTGAAGTTCCAGAGGTTGAAATTATACAATTCTCCACAGGTATTTTGGCAACTCCTTCAGACATTTGACTTTTTGCTCATCTCCATCCCCTAGTGAAGAGAGAAGACGAATCTTCCATCATAAGATTCAAGTTCAGGAGTGGACAGAATTTGTTGACAGAAGAATTTTGGTTTGGAGAACACTCATTTATTAGGTTCCCCTTTAACTTTGAATTCCCCCTTTTCTCTTGTACATAGAGATATTTCAAAGCAGAAAACAAATGAACTTCTACTGATAAATTCAATATTTTATTCTCAGAGAAAGTGAGGCACAAACTCTCTCAGAATTAACCCAGTTAGTGAGTTTGCTCTTCTAAGGGGTACAGAAGATTTGAAAGGACACTTACTGATAATATCCCTTTGTCACTAGTGATTTTTCTCTGGATGTGAGGAACTCAACCCAATTTGTTCAAGCAAATTAAACAATCAACAAAGACTCTGGAGTCGTGAGTCAAAATCTTGAAACTAAATCCTGTAAAACCTTGGACAAGTTATTTAATTCTCAAGACATATATTTTCTTGTCAATAAAATAGAGATAACAATATGCCTCATAAGATTGTTGTGAGGATCAAGCAAAGAAATCAATCTAAAGCATTTTGCAAATTTAAAAGTGCTATGTAAATGTTAGCTATTATTATCATGACCAATATTTCACATTTATATAATTCTGAATGGTTTAAAAATCTGACCTCAGAAGCTTTCAAGCTGTATAATCCTGGGCAAATCACTTGCCTCAATTTCCTCATCTATAAAATGAGGCAGAGAAGGAAATGGCAAACCACTCCAGTATCTTTGTCAAGAAAACTCCAGATTGGAGTAACAGAGATTCGGACATGACTGAAATAATGCAATAACAACCAAACAGTTTACAAAACACTAGGGTCAGGAAGACCTGAATTCAAACAACGTTAGGCATTAGCTGTGTGACTCTGGGCAAGTCACTTATTCTCTGCTTCAGTTTTGTCATCTATAAAATGAGATAAGAACAGTACCTGTTTCCCAAGGTTATTGTAAAAAGGAAATGAGATAATAAATTGTGAAGTACTTAATACAGTACCTTTTACATAGTAACTATTATATAAATGTAGTTTACATAGTAAAGTATGTGGTGCATAATAACTGCTCTATAAATGTTACTTAATAATATTATAACTTGGCTTTGGTAAGTCACTCTCTGCTTCAGTTTTGTCAAGTGTAAAGTTGGATAATAATAGCACCTAGATGCCAAGATCATTGTGAAAAGGAAATGAGATAATAAATTGTGAAGTACTTAATACAGTACCTGGTACATAGTAACTGCTATGTAAATGTTGCTTACTATTGTTATTACTTAACTTTGGTTAAGTAACTTAACCTTGACCCATCTTAGTTTCCTCAACTGTAAAATCATTATGAACAGTATCATTCCTCAGGGTTGTGATGAGAACAAAATGAGATATTTATAAAAACAGGACTTGGCACACAGAAGGCATATAATAAATTCTTGTTTCTTTTCTCATTCTGGTCAATTAAAGAAATGAAAAGTAAGACCCAGAAAAGATACAAAACCTTGCTATAATATCATATAGCTAATATCGTATCATTGCAGGACTCAGGTCATGTGACTCAACCCAAAGAGCTTTTAGTCAGACAGCTTGCTCTCTTAGGATCATAGGATTAAGAGCCAAAAGGAATTTTAAAGGTCATTGGATCTAATCTTCTAATTTTATAGATGAGGAATTGAGGCTCAAAAAGTGAAACACTTTGCCCGCGGTCCCATACCTGGACTAGAATTCAGACATTCTAGAGCAATTTGATATTTATCATTATGCCTCACTTCCTGCCCTACTGTCATTAACCAACCAGGACTGTTCCAATACAGCTATGATCTAGTACCTGCTGTTATTGGGGGATCACTTGGCCATCTGTAGCTGGTGGCACAGTGAATAGGGCTCTGGGATTGGAATCATGGAGACTGAGTTTAAATCTGACCTCAGACACTTTCCAGTCATTTAACTTCATTTTCCTTAACTCTACAAAATGAAAACTTTAATAGCACTTATCTCATAGAAGATTACTCTGAGGATCACATGAGATATTTATAAAAAGCAAATAGCAAATAGTAGGTTTTGTATAAATACTTATTCCCTTCTTCCTTGTAACTCCTATATATTGACATCAAAGGAACCTTTTTTATTAACCAAGAAGTAGCAGGACCAATGGAAGATAAAGAAAAGTAAAAATGCCATGGAATGGTATTTAGAACATTCTAGAGGTAATCATGATAGACAAATCTCTTTTGGTTCCTATTCCCTATATTGGCCCCATGCCAGGGAATATAGAGAACAAATGCATGTCACAGACGAGGCTAGAAATATGCCTACTACACAAGAAATATGCTATCGTCTAATAGTGTATGTGTATATAACACTTTAAGTTCTTCAGTCTGCTTTCCTCAAAATAATTCTGTGAGATAGAACAAGTATTATCTGTTCTACAGATGTGGAAATTGAGGCAACTGACAGGGACACGGAGGTGGGGAGGAGTTGGATAACATGTCCAGAGTTACTAAGAAACATAAAACTAAGTTTTCTAAATCCAAAGCTGGGTATGATTCTATTACAACATATTGCAATATTTTTCCATCTCAGTGTTATATTTCCTTCTCTCTCTCTCTCTCTCTCTCTCTCTCTCTCTCTCTCTCTCTCTCTCTTTCTCTTTCTTTTTCTCTTTCTCTCTCTCTCTCTCCAGGTCCCTCTATCTCTGTCTCTGTTTCTTTCTCTTTCTCTCTGTGTGTCTTTCTCTTTCTGTCTTTCTCTCTCTCTCTTTCTCTCTTTCCAACCCATCCTCTCCCTCTTTCTCTGTATTTCTGTCTTTGTCTCTATCTTTAGAAACAACAAATTTAGTTTGTTCAATTGCCAGCTTTTTTTTTTCCAAATCAATGATGGGGAAAAGATGCTTACTATTCACACACACACATACACACACATACACACACATACACACACATACACACATGACCTACAAAAATGGGGTAATGGAGCAGAGATGCCAAAGAGGAAAAAAAAAAGAATAATATTAGTCCCAGGAAGAAAAATTATATATAAAAACAAAGGGATTAGATGACATCATTGTTCTTAGTTGCTCTGGAGAAAAGGAATGTTGGAAAGTAAATGGCAAATTCGTGTCCTAAGGGACAAAAGACAAGTTGAAAACCTGTTACCATTCACCATGCAAGTCTAGCAGGGCATAATCTCACCAAATAGAGTTCTATCCTTAACTAAATAGAGGTAAATACCTTTGTATAGTACTTCACCTATCATCTGTTTTCCATCTGTTCACAAGATAACCGTAAAGAAGAAAATAGTTAAGGATGACTTATTGAACCAATTTCAAATATGGTCTAAATTGTTTCTCATTTTCAGGCCCTTTGGAAAGCATTCAATAACTTTCCAACACCAATTCCACCAGAGTCTCCCAAAATAGACCTCCATAACAGCAATTATCCTAGAAAAATATTATATGCCCTATCCATTTGTAAATTTGAAAACTTAGCATTCAAGAAGTTCTCTGTATATTCTTAGATAATTTGCTTATAGTTAGGATGTTATCAAAAAATCTCAAATTCCCAGCACTAATCTTTGATTTTGATTAACTGAATTAAAGATTGTGTGCTTTTACAATTTTATCTGTGAAAAAACTTATAAAATTATTTATTAAAACTCTCAAGCTTAAATGATGTCAAGAAGTACTCTGCTTAAAGACCATAGATTTTATAAAACAAGATGGGAGGAGAGGGAAACTGAAAGTGCTTCATCAGTCTATTAAGTTACTCCCAATTTCTGCCTAATCTATTCATGTTCCTATCTCCAAATTTTATATATAATCTTCCTAAGTTGTCATGAATAATTTTCTTGGAGTTGGACCCTTCCTGGGCTTATTCATGACTGAGACTTCTGACAAGCCTGATATCAAAAGCTTGTAAGTGCTCAGACTACTCACAAGGGTTTGAAAATCATAACTATGATTGCTTTATTTTAAGACCTGCCGCTGCATTCTTTACAGGCTATGGGATGAGTGTGTGTGTGTGTATGTGTGTGTGTGTGTGTGAGAGAGAGAGAGAGAGAGAGAGAGAGATCTTTATCTATAGCTTTACTTATACGACCATATATATGTGTATATATCTCTATAACCATATCTCTCCATCTATCTCTCTTTATATATCTATCTTTATCTCTTCTCTGTATATCTATATACTTCTGTCATCTTTCTCAGACAGATAGAGATAGGTAACAGATAAGTCCAATGGTAGTGATTACTTAAACTTTAGAAATTCTTTTGCGGCCTGAAACTTATAATTTGGTCTTTGATACTAATTGCTTGCTTAATGAAGTTCCATCTTAACCTTACTTTAAAGAGACAATTGAATCATTCAATCAATTACCCCACCCCACTTTAAGTAAATGTTATACTGATAACTTTATAAGAAAAGAAAATAACATCTCATTAAACTCAATCAATCATAGATTGTAAAAGTGAAGTGAAATATAAATGAAGAAAAAGTCCCTTATTGAATTTGATGTCCTTGAATATCATTGAATGGGGAGCCAAAATGGCAACAATCTACTTAAACTCTCTCAATATTCCCTTTCAAACAACTTTTAAATAACTTCTCAAATACAATTTTGGAGTGGCAGAACCAGCAGAAAATTAAAATGAGAATTGTTTTCCATTTTTAGAGCTCAACTTTAACATAAATATCAAAGTTAAAGAAAAAAAAAATTGGCATGGAAAATGAGCAAACAACAACTAAAACAACAATAAAAAGGAATTGACCAGAAAAGATCTGTGGTGTCAGGGGAGACTAAGACACAAACTCAGAAGACAACAATGTTGAAAACCCATAGAAGTGACACTCAAAGAAAATGCTAATTGGACACAAGACTAATAAGAATTCCAGGAATAGTTAAAGAAAGAGATGAGGATGATAGAAGAAAAACTGGATGAAGAGGAATGAGTGATGTTAAACAATTATGATCAAAGAATTTGATCATTGGAAATTTGAAAAAGAGGCACAAAAATTCAGTGAAGTAAATAGCACAAAAACAGACTAGGTCTAATGGACTAAATGGATTTTAAAAAGGCATAAAAATTCACTGAAGAAAAGAACACCTTCAACCTGCCATCGGGGGGAGGGAAGGGGGGAAGGAGGGGAAAAAGTGGAACAAAAGGTTTGGCAATTGTCAATGCTATAAAATTACCCATGCACATAACTTGTAAATAAAAAAGCTATTTAAAAAAGGGAAAAAAAAGAAAAGAACACCTTAAAACATAGAATTCATCAAATGGAAAGAGAGGTCCAAAATTTCACTGGAGAACATAATTTCCTACAAATTAGAATTGGGCAAGTAGAAGCTAATAACTCCAAGGGACATCAAGAAACAATAAAACAAAGTGAAGAGAATGAAAAAAATAGAATGAAATGTGAAATATCTCATTAGAAAAACAACTAAACTAGACAATATATCAAGGAGAAGTCATTTAAGAATTATGGGACAAGCAGGGCAACTGGTGGCACAGTGGATAGAGCACCAGCCCTGAAGTCAGGAGGAGCTGAGTTCAAATCTGGCCTCAGACAGTTAACACTTCCTAGCTGTGTGACCCTGAGCAAGTAACTTAACCCCAATTGCCTCGGGGTGGGGATGGGGTGGAATTTTGGATTATCTGAGAACCATGATGAAAAAAAAAAAAAAGAGCCTAGACATCATATTTTAAGAAATTATCAAGGAAAACTGCCCTAGTAAGATTCCATCAATTATCTCTTGAAAGAGATCCCAAAATGAAAATTCTCAGGAATATTATAGCCCAATTCCAGAGGCCTCAAGTCAAGGAGAAAATATTGCAAGCAGCCAGAAAAAAAAAAAAAAAAAAAAAAACAATTGAAATATTGTAAAGCCACAGTCAAGACCACACAAAACTTAGCAGTTTCCATTTTAAAGGAGTAGACTTTGAATATAATATTCTGGAAGGCAAAGGAGCTAGGATTATAACCAAGAAAAACCTACTCAGCAGAACTGAGTATAATCTTTCCAGGGTTGGGTAGGGAATTGATATTTAATGAAATAAATGACTTTTAAGAATTCCTGAAGAAAAGATCAGAGTTGAATAAAAAATATGATATTCAAACACAAGATTCAAGAGTGGTATAAAAAGGTAAACATGAAAGAGTAATCACAAGAGATTCATATTTACATTCCTATCTTTATTAGGGTAGTTTAAAAGAGGACTCTACATAGACAAAAACATGAGTGCTGAGCTTCAAACTTACAAATTGATAGGTCATGTTGGATTCTTTTAGGACATCAGATGCAATCCAGACATCATATTTCTCAGTTTGAGAGACACTTGAATAGTTCAAATCGGTCCCAGGATAAAGGGTGAGGACTGGGGATAGAAGCTGGGGTAGCTGATTCATTACCTTTGAAAGGCGTAGCTATAAAAATAATTTAAACTATATTAGAATTTGTTTCAATAAGTTATCCTTACTATTTTCTTCTCTAGGGTTATTTCTTATCTACAAATGGAGAACAAATGATGAGAGAAGTGCTATACAAAGGTATGTGTTTACCAAATACTCATTCCTTTCTTTCTCCCAAAATGATTTGGCTTCTTCTACCATGTTCTGAGTATTACAATTTGTTTTTAAAATATTTATTTAGTTGAATTAATCACAAAATAATTGAATAAATTAAATTTAACTGATTCCTTCAGTTTTTCTCTTTTCTGGAATATTTTATGTCAGAACTTCTTCCATGATACAACCTTGTTACCTCCTTCCCTATGACATTAAAGGAGGAAAGTCAATTAGATGTTCCTATTGAAGATCCTAATCATTTGCATAAACTTGCCAGTTGTTCTCAGCATCCATAATATGCTCTGTTGCATAGTGATGATAGATATAGTATTCCCGCTCAGTGGAGGAGGGTCAAGAACTTAATGTTATTACACATGTGCAAAACTCTTCTGAAATATCATCATTGATTTCCTTCTTCTGAAATATCTGGAAGACCATTATAATTGTACTATTCTGAGTTTTGTTTCTTCTCTTTTCTTGCATGTTTTATTTTGCAAGTGTCAGTTGCTACCTTTATTGACAAGGAATGAGAAAGAGGAATGAAGCCCCCTTATTTTTGAGGTAAGGGGCTGCTTTACTTTCTTTTCCCTTTTGCACTTGCATCCCCTGTTTCTTCTCCTGGTCTTAGAGGCCTTCAGTAAAACCACATAGAATTGGTTTAAAAGACAATGAACATAAAAGGTGGTCTAGTTCCTCTGCAAAGCCCTTTTTAATTTCCCAAACCACTATATAATAATAGAATATCATAAGTAGCACCTCAAAACTCATATGCAATTCTCTCATATGCAATTGAGGTTATTATTCAACTGTTATCATAGCTCAATGGCCCGCACTCAAGTTTTCAGTTTTACCCATCAGCAATTGGTTCAAAACAAAAGCATTTAATGAAGCAGGATAGTAAGAAATGTTATAATAAAATATTTTCTCTATAACTCTAGGACACATTCCTCCAGAAATATACAAGCTACCAATGGGAAGTTTATACACACAGGACACCTACATGGAGGACATCAATATGAAGAAAATGTGTCCAAGGCTTATTGACAGGAGCATATACGTATAGAATACACAGACAGTAAAACACATATGGGCAATGTAGGAGAAACATGTGGTTGGAGTCATGAATGGTGGGTGTGATCCTTTGATGCTACTGGGTTGCCAATTTTTTTTTAAACAATACCATTCTATGTTGGGGGGGATGTGGGAAAACTGTGACAGAGCGATTTGGAACTATGCTCAAAAAGTTATCAAGCTGTGTATACTTTTTGATCCAGCAGTGTTACTACTGGACTTATATCCCAAAGAGATTTTAAAGAAAGGAAAGAGACCTGTATGTGTAAGAATGTTTGTGTCAGCCCTCTTTGTAGTGGCCAGAAACTGGAAACTGAGTGGATGCCCATCAATTGGAGAATGGCTGAATAAATTGTGGTATATGAATGTTATGGAATATTATTGTTCTGTTAGAAATGACCAGCAGTATGAATACAGAGAGGCTTGGAGAGATTTACATGAACTGATGCTGAGTGAAATGAGCAAGACCAGGAGAACATTATATTCTTCAACAACAATACTATATGATAATCAATTCTGATGGACGTGGCCCTCTTCAGCAATGAGATGAACCAAATCAGTTCCAATAGAACAGTAATGAACTGAACCAGCTACACCCAGCGAAAGAACTTTGGGAGATGACTATGAATCACAACATAGAATTCCCAATCCCTCTATTTTTGTCCACCTGCACTTTTGATTTTCTTCACAGGCTAGTATACTATTTCAAAGTCTGATTCTTTTTGTACAGCAAAATAATTGTTTGGACATGTATACATATATTGTATTTAACTTCTACTTCAACATATTTAACATGTATTGGTAAACCTGCTATCGGGGGGGAGGGGGAGGAAGGAGAGGGGAAGGAGGGAAAAAGTTGTAACAAAAGGTCTTGCAATTGTCAATGCTGAAAAATCACCCATGCATATATCTTGTAAATAAAAAGCTATAATAATAATAATAATAATAAAAACATTATCATTTCACTGTTCTCCTTGGACCTCCTTCTTCCTAGTATTCATAGGGTATAGCCTCTATCAGATAGGTGTTCTCTATCAAACATTGCTCTTTGCTGGTCTCACAAGACTGCTTCTTAACATTGCTCTTCTGGCCCAGTAGACACTGTTTGTTACTGCCAAAACTGCTCCACTAGACACAAAATTGTTGAGCTCCTCTTTCTTTCCAATTTCTCATTTCAATAGAGGATCTATGTTCTCTTTGAAGGAAGATGAGTTGATTCTGGTGTCACTCTTTTACTCAATACCCATAGTTCCCCCCTGTTCCCACCCTTTATTAATATAACTCTTTTAGAAACACAAAGAAAAAAAAAACCTATCTGTTACCTTAGCCCTGTTCTTCTTGTAAGAAGTAATGCTTTTCTCTCTAGGAATCTTTGATCCCCATGTCAAGTTCTCTAGAATATGAAGTAAAACTGTCCCTAGCTAACTGATGACCTTAGACTCATTTAAACTATTTTTGAACTGTATTTTCTGGTCATTGAGGCCTGAATTTCTGCCAGACACCATTCTTTAATGTGAGATTTGAAAGTCCACATAACTCTCTCTATTTGAAATAGAGCAATTTAGTTCATAATTTCTAAGAGCTCTGTGGTTATGGATCCCTTCAGTTTATAAATTTCAAGATTCTTTTTGTTCCATATAAAATGATTGGTAGATGAAGCATTACTAGCTAATAAGGTTAATGTATTCTGTCCCGTGTCCATCAATTGGGGGATGGCTGAACAAATTGTGACATATAATTGTGATGGAATATTTTTTGTGCAATAAGAAATGATATGGGAAATGGTTCAGAAAAATCTGAGGAGATTTACATGAATTACTGCAAAGTGAAATGAACAGAACCAGAACATCAAACACAGGAATATTGTAACAATGATCAACTGGGAAAGACTTAGCTACTCTAATTAAGAGAATGATCTAAAATAATTTCGAAGGACTCATGATTAAAAAAAAAATGCTATGTAATGGGCTGAGGCTTGATTGATGCACTGAGGTCCCAAGCACGTGAGGCTAAATAGTAATTGGACCATACTCTATTAATATATATGCTTGGAGAAAGAATGCCCCCCCCCCCCCACTCAATGCTATATCTCCAAAGTGAGAATAGATGACTTCTGAGTGAAGACTTTTTCTTGTTCTTGGTGGTGCTGACAGTGGTGGTGGCGGTTTTGCATTATGGGTGATATGGAAATATATTTTGCATGATTTTTTCATGTATAATGGGTATCGTGTTACTTGACTTCTCAGTGACTGGAAAGAGGCTGGCAGGAGGGAGAGAACTTGGAACTCATTTTTTTTTTAATTTTAAAAGATAACATTTTGAAAAAAAATCCAATCCCTTATCTAAATCCATTTACTCCTAGACTCAAAAATAGCTAAATCAGAAAATCTTTTTCAAGCTATGAGCTTTCTTTGCATATGATTCTATACATTATAGGTACTCAACAATGAACTCAACAAGGACAGACATTGTATCTCATATAATAAGTTATTAGTATTTATATAGTGCTTTAAGATTTGCAAAAAATTTTTATAAATATTATCTCATTTTACCCTTACAACATTCTGAACAATAAATGTTATTGTTATCTCCATTTATGGATGAAGAAACTGAGGAACAGAATGGTAAAGTGACTTGTCCAAAGTAACATGGCTAGAAAGTGTTTGAAGCTAAATTTGAACTCAGGACTTCTTGATTCCATGTCCAAGACTGTCTATTGTTCCTCCTAACTGCCATATGGACTTTATAATCTCCTCCAAGACCTAGCGTAGTATGCTGACCATGGTAATTAATTAAAATTGGTTGTGTTCCTTTTGTTTACACCTTACAATTAGTTAAAATTAGTTGTATGGGAACTCTTCAGAGAAAACCCCCTCTAGTAATGCAGATCAGCTACTGTTCTGTAACTTCTGGCTCTTAGAGAATTGTCTGGAGGTGCCAAGAAATTAAATGACTTGTCCAGGATCACAATCTGTTGGAGTTTATTGTAAATTGAATTTATCTCCTTTCAGCCACTGATGGAAATGAGAAGACACAGAAAACAATGACCACTTGTATTTCCACATATACACATATCCAATTTCTGCCTGAATAAGCTACTGACTTCAAAACTTCTCAGGTTTACCCCATTCATCAGTAAATACCTAAATACTCCAGTGGTTGATCCAGTAAACTGTTACATGATTAAGTCATTAATTCCAAAAAAAAAAAAAAAGAAATGGGAAAAAACAAATACAAGAAAGGTGAAGCATTGCTTTAGCCTTTTTGGTGGCTGGCAAGGATAATAATAATAATTATACAAAGCCAGGAAATCATTTTTGAAAAGCCAGGAACAGAAAACAGGAAAGGCAGAGCTTCTGTTCACCCACATTTCAAAGTTCCTCTCTCAGGTTGTTAGGCCACTAAGGATAATCCTAGTTTGTTGCAATTTTTGTGGTGTCTGAATCTAAGAATTAGACATCAGGATCTGGAATTTGGGGTTGAAAGGTCCTGGACTTTGATTGCTTCTGTAGAATCAAACAAAAGTCTTTATTACCAGACATACTGTTCTCTAACCAATCAAAGTAATTATAAGATCATAGAATCATAGATTTAGAGCAATTAAATGGAGCAAGGAATAGAAATATGGAGTTATCAAGATCTGAGTTCAAATATGACCCCAGGGATTTATTAAGTCTGTGACTCTGGGAAACACAATTATCACTGGCCTCGGTTTCTTTATCTGCAGAATTGTCATAATAATAATAGTATTCATCTCATAGGGTTATTGAATACTTCATTTTACAGATGAGGAAAACTGAGATCCACAGAAACTAACTGAACCTCTTAAGTTCTAACAGATAGGAATCAGCAGAAACAGAATATAAATCAAAGTTCTCCAACTCTTACAGGCTCATTGCATATTACTTCTTTCCACATGCTCTAGGTGATTATAAAACCATCCTAGTAATGTTCCCTAAACTAGGCCATTTTTTTGTCTCAATTTTTATCCAGTTCTTAGTCATTAAATGGGTATTGACTTAAATATACTGAGACTTGGAGATCTGAGAAAGATCTTAATTTAGACAGGACAATGTCACCTACTACATCCTGGATCATCACCAGTCAACTTAACTTTTATTCTGCCACTGAACTTTGATGACTCTGGAGGAGAGAGTGAGACAGATGACTTGCCAAAATTCTGCCTCACTCAAATTCAGTATACCTATTAGTCAAGGCCTCATCCTGTGATATCATTGATCTTCTTTGAGAATGAAAGACCAACAACAAGACACTAAATAGAGAGGTATATTGTCAAATGTTAAACTGACTTTCCAAGAAAAAAAAATGTGAATGACAAACTTTGAAATTTAATCTGAATTCTTAGTGTGTTCCTCCCACTCTTTAAACTCTAGAAATCAACTAAACAATAGCCAAGTCCTCATATGTAGCATTTGTCCATTTTTGAGATGTAAATACTCACAGTGAAAATATGACAATTAACTCTCATAAGTCAGTCCAAGTTGATTCCCGTACACTTTTGCCTGTATGTGACATACCATCTTCCAAATGTGTACCTCTGATTGAGTCTAGAACATAACATTTATTTTCACCTCTACTTTTAGACTCTTAATTTCCTTAGAGTCTTAGCTCAAGTACTACCTTCTACAAAGGTACTTTTTTTAACCTCTGAATTTTTTAGGTTTTCTTCTATCATATTACTTTGTTTGCTTTTTAAAAATAATTTACTTATGTTTTTTATTCTTATGTTCTCTTTATCCCAGGAGAATTCAAATTTCTTGAGAAAAGAACCTATTCTATTTTTGTATCCCAGGACCTAGTGCAGTACCCAGCAGACAATTGTTGTTGTTATTATTAATCCTTCATTTTCAAAAAAAGACCAATGACTTGGTAATGTATCGACTTGATATAAATTGGATTTAAGTGAGGAAAAGCTGCACAAAGACATCAAAATCACTCTCTCTCTTGTAGAGTTATTGTAATCCAATGTCAGGACAAAAATCAAAATAATGGCAGTGGCTTGAGATGCATTGGATGATCTTAGCATCCTTGATACCTGACCAAGCTTTAAGCACTCCATAGAATTTACTTCAACTGCTTTCATAGCTATTCTCCCCATTCTGCATAGCACACAATAGATATTTAATAAATAACGTAATTAAACTTTTAGAAAACTAACTAAGGTAACATTTCTATATCTTCCATTAAAGTTCAACTCCGTAATTCTTCATGCATTATGGAAGGTGACTCTGCATTATGGAATACTATAACAATGGAAGGATAGTTAGGTGGCATTATGGAGAGAGCACCTGGCCTAAAGTCAGGAAGACTCATTGTCATAACTTCAATTCTGTCCTCAAATATTTTCTATGTGACCTTGGACAAATCATTAAATGGGATAATGAAAAGCAGGTCATGACTGACAAACAACTGAACAACTGAATGCTAATGAAACTTTTTTTTTATTAAAGTTTTTTTTAAAACATATGCATAGATAACTCTTTGACATTAACTCTTGTAGAACTTTGTGTTCTGATTTTCCCCCTTCTCCCATTTCTTCCCCTAGATGTCAAGTAGTCCGATATGTGTTAAACATGGCAGAAATATGTGTTAAATCCAATTCATGCATTCATATTTGTAAAATTATCTTCCTGCACAAGAAAAATCAAATCAAACCAGAAAAATAAATGAAAAAGAAAATAAAATGCAAACTAACAACAACAAAGAGAGTGAAAATGTTATGTTGTGAACCATACTCAATTCCCACAGTCCTCTCTCTGGGTGTAGATGGCTCTCTTCATCACAAGATCACTGGAACTGATCTGCATCATCTCATTATTGAAGAGAACCACGTCCATCAGAACTGATCATCATATGGTCTTGTTGCCATGTACAATGATCTCCTGGTTCTATTCATTTCACTTCACATCAGTTCATGTAAGTCTCTCTAGGCCTCTCTGAAATCATCTTGCTTGTCATTTCTTACAGAACAATAGTATTCTAAAACATTAATACATTATAACTTATTCAGCCATTCTCCAATTGATAGGCATCCACTCGGTTTCCAGTTTCTGGACACTATAAAGAGGGCTACCACAAACCTTTTTTGCACATATGGGTCCCTTTCCCTCCTTTAATATCTCTTTGGGATATAAGCCCAGAAGAAATACTGCTGGGTCAAAGGGTATACACAGTTTGATAACTTTTAGAGCATAGTTCCAAATTGCTCTCCAGAATGATTGGATCTATTCACAATCCCACCAAAAATGTATGCTAATGAATCTTTAAGTAAGGACCCAACAATCCAAGAAACAACTGAGCCAAATTCAGAAAAGCTGATTATTAGAAACTTATCTATCAAGCATTTAAAACTATCAAACCTGAAACTGTATTTTAAAGCAGTAGTCATCAAAACCATTTGGTACTAGCTAAGAAATAGAGTGGTGGATCCGTGGAATGAATTAGATAAGCATGACACAATAATCAAGGCCTATAGTAATCTAGCATTTGATAAAACCTTAGACTTCATTTTCTAGAATAGGAACACACTATTTGACAAAAATTTCTGAGAAAACTAGAAAATAATGTCAGAAACTTGACATAGACCTATATCTCACACTCTATACCAAAATAAGATCAAAATGGATACATGATTTTGGCATAAAGGATGATAAAATGAACAAATTAGGAGAGCAGGAGATACCTATCAGATTTTTGGAGAAGGAATTTATGACCAAAGAAGAACTAGAGAACATTATGAACGGCAAAATGGACAACTTTATTTACATTAAATTAAAAAGTTTTTGCACAAACAAAACCAACAGAAACAAGATTAAAAGGGAAGTATAAAGCTGGGGGGAAAATATATAGCTACTATTTCTGATAAAGGTCTCATTTTTAAAATATATGAAGAATGTGGCAAATTTATAAGAACACAAGTCATTCCGCATTTGATAAATGTTCAAAGGATTTCATTAAATTAAAGTCATTTATAGTTATATGAAAAAATGCTCTAAATGACTATTAATTAGAGAAATACAAATTAAAACAGTTCTGAGGTATCATCTCACATCTCTCAGATTGGCTAAGAGATGGAAATGTTGGAGGGGATGTGGGAAAACTGAGACACTAATGCGTTATTGATGGAGTTGTGAAATGTTTCAATTATTCTGGAGAACAATTTGGAATTATACCCAAAGAGCTATAAAACTGTACATACCCTTTGACCCAGCAGTGCCATTACTGTGTTTGTGTCCCAAGGAAATCAAAAAGGAGAGGAAAGGACCCACAGGTGCAAAAATGTTTGTAGCAGCTCTTTTTATGATAGCAAAAAAATGGAAAATGAGTAAAGGCCCATCAGTTGGGGAATGGCTGATCAAGTTGTGGTATATGAAAATAATGGAATATTATTATTCTATTGATGAACAAGTTATTTTTAGAAAGACCTGGAAAGATTTACATGAACTGATGCTGACAAAACAATCAGAACCAGGAATACATTGTACACAACAACAACAAGAATGTGTGATAATCAATTATGAAATATTTGATTCTCCTCAATGGTTCAGTGACCCAAAGCAATCCCAGTAGACTTTGGAGAGAAAATGTCATCTGCATCCACAAAAAGAACTATTGAGACTGAATGTAAATCATCATATGCTATGTTAACTTTGTTTCTGTTTTTTTTTTTTTAATCTCTCTCATGGTATTTCTCTTTTTTCCTAATTTTTTCTGCCAACATGATTCATAAAGCAATGTATTTTAAAAATACTTTTTTTTAAAAAAAAGAAACTTATTTATCAGTTGATGACAATAGTAATTCTCAGAAATCTAAGGCACCTTAAAATGAGGAAGGGATTCCAATGGATATCCATAGAAAGAAAACCTATATTTTAGGAAGCAACCTAGTACAATGGAATCAGCACTACTCTAAAGTCAGAAGACCTCCATTAAAATCCTGACTTTTGTACTGATCATTTGTATAAGACAAATTACTTTACAAAACTGAGGGTCAGTTTCTTCATGGATAGAAAAAAAGAAATTGGATACTATAAGGTCTGAAGTCCCTTCCAGAGCTGAATCTGTAATCCTATAATTAATACTTGGGTCTTTTAAATCAGTAAAGTATCAAGATTAAGAAAGTTAGCAATCCAATTTTACCCTTAATATTAACAAAATGTAACTTCAATTCAATATCTATCTATATCTCTGGCTCATTCTCATTCACTTAGAAGACATCTTTAATCACCAGTTGGTGACTAGAGGATGTCATACAGATTTCCCAAGCTGTATTCAATGAAATCCAAATACATTAGCATAAATATTGTTCCCATTGGAAGATATTAAATGTGATACAATTACCAAACATGGTTCCAGAGAACTGATGATGAAATGTTACCCACTAACTGATACAGAAGTAATGGTACAAAATGATGCAGAATAATTTTGGACATAGCCCAATGTTGATACTTGTTTTGCTTAACTAGGTGTTATGATTGCAAGGATTTTGTTTATCTAAATTTTTTCAACAATGGGGATATAAGAAAAAGTTAAATTTTTGTTCACTGGAAAAAAAATACTAAACATAAAATTATTTATCAAAAATACTTATTGTTTGGTAGGAAAATTTACATAATTTATTCTTCTCTGCTCCAAAATTTCCTTGATTCCTTTTGTCCAAGGCATATCCCATACTTTAAATCTCTTGGACCAGGATTTTTGACTTCTGTCTTTTCTTCTCTGCTGCAAAATTTCCTTGATTCCTTTTGTCCAAGGCATATTCCATACTTCAAATCTCTTGGACCAGGATTTTTGACTTCTGTCTTTCTATGCCCTTTGCTCATTGTGTATGGAAAAATCATTTGGTGAAAATAATGGCCTCACGTAATTGGAAATTCTACATAAGACTTATAAGAGAAAAGAAGAGGCACATGGAAGCAATCAAAAATGTTGAGACCTAAGGATGAAAGACTAAGGCCCAGCAGCATCTTGTGAATATTAGACCTAACTTTCATGTAGAATTTTATAGCTACAAAGCATTTCACACACGGTGTCTTACTTATTTGATTCTCACAACAACCTTGCCAAATAGGTTATGTGCCATTTGCTCCACTTGGGGAATAATGAAACAGAGGCCTGAGGATCAATAATTACCAGCCCAGGGCTCATTCCACTCCAAAACATAGTATCCCTTGTTGACACTTCATTAAGGAAAGTCAGCCCTGGGGAGTTTTATGTATTCCCAGAAAGTAGAGTTGGAATCTTTTTTATTCTTTACCCTTTGACTCACATATGCTATCCAGAAGCCCCTAAATCCACTAAAATATTTATTAAGAATCTCAGATATCTTAGAGATAATATTCAGACACCAGAATCTCTGGACTACAGTTCCAGATGGTCAGAGGCCCAGCCTCTCCTCCATCTGAATCCAACATTTGTATTTGGCATTGACCAGAGTTGTAGATTCACCCAGTGAATAGGAATAGAAACAGAGATAGAGAGACAAACAGACAGAAAGACAGAAAGAGACAAAGATACAGACAGACAGATAGAGGAAGAGGGAGAGAGAAAAAAACAGAGAGAAAGTGTCAGAGACAAAGACACAGAGAAAGACAGAGATAGAAAGTGACAGACAGATTCAGAGATAGAGATAAGGTCCCAGGGAGAGACACAGAAAGAGAGAGAGAGAGAGAGAAAGAGAGAGAGAGAGAGAGAGAGAGAGAGAGAGAGAGAGAGAGAGAGAGAGAGAGATGGAGAAAAAGAGAAAAACAGAGAGAAATGAAGAGAAAAAGAGACAAAGAGAAAGAAAGAGACAGACACAGACAGAAAGAGACAGAGAGAAAGAGACAGAAAATGAGACAGACAGAGAATGACAGAGAGAAATAGAGAGAGAAGGAGACAGAAACTGAGAAAGAGAGACAGATAGAGACAGAGAAAAACAAGCAGACAGAGATATAGGCACAGGGAGAAACAGAGACAGCCAAACACAGACAGAGACTTCCTTAGAATTCTAATGAGGGCTAGGTTCTTCTCTGAATAATAATTTTAAATGCATAAAATGCACCATGTAGGATTACAAAGAAAACCAATTAAAATGAGAGAAAGATATAACATTTTTCCCATCCAAGTTCACTGACTCCCTGAAGGTCCCAGATAACGGATCCTGGTGCAGAATGTATCCACAGGGAACACTCAGTGGGTCTCCTTGGCAGTTGGTAATATAGCAGAGAAAGCCCTGAATCTAAAATCAGGAAAACCTGAATTGGTATCCTGCTTCAGATACCTATTGTTGTGTGACCTTGAATAAGTCACAACCTCTTTTAACCTAAGTTTTTTCATCTGCAAAATGAGGGCAATAATAGTCCCTCCCAAGGTTATTGTGTGAACAAAACAAGAAAAAAAAATTAGAAATCTCTTTGCAAGCTTTTTTTAAAAGATTTATTTCTAGTAGCTTTTTAGTATTTGCAAGCTTTAAAACACAATTCAAATGCTACTATTATTGTGCCATGCCAAAAGAGTCACCAGTCTTGAACTCCATGCAGTCAGATCCTGGGACCTTTTTTTCTTTTCTTTCTCTTGAATCTGAATGATTGATCTTGTATTTGTTTATTATATTTTGCAATGGGTTACAAAAGACAGTTGACTAGATTACAGAATCCATTAACGTGGTCCTCTACATTCAGTACTCTTGCATATTCTACTAAACATAATCGAAGAATGAAAATGGAATGAAAAAAAAATTAAGTAATGATGATCCCAGAGAACTGATGCTGAAGAATGCTTCTGCCTCTTTAGATTCACAGTTTCTGTAATATGAATTTCTTGTCCTAAAAACTTGATTCAGGATCTTTTTCCTACTGAACATCCTTGTAAAATATAAAGGGAGAATCTATATAAATGTATATGTGCAAACTCCTTCTTCCCTCCTTCCTCTCCTTCTGCAATTTTGGCCCTCAGTGACAATGTCTCATTTTTGAGACAGACAGCTCCTATCCAGTTTGTCCATTACTAGGAGAGTTGGGGTTCCAGTACAAGGACAGCAATTCTTCAGAGGAGTACTAATTTCCTTGGGGAACATATGTGCTGGGGAATCAGCACATAAGGGATTTGGAAAACAGGCTACAAAGAGAAGGCTCTTTACAAAGTAACTGAGAGGAAACAGCTGACAGAGTTGAGGAGGAAAACTGTTATATCAGCCAGGATATTAGTTAATTCTTAAGGGAGAAAATGCAGGAGGAAAGCAAATAAGGATGGCCTCTCTGACTAGACAGGAACTCAGATATGAAAATCCAGATTAAGAGTAAGATCAACATATAAGATTTTTAACAAGATAAGAAAGAATTAGAGCTTGTTTGTAACTCCAGGAAAAGAAGCTTGGGCATGAACAGTAGCAGGGGAAATTCTGCCTGTGTCTATATGGAAGTGAGGCTTAAAACAGTTTAAGGGAAGCACAGATAAGATTAAACAAGAAAAGACTAGATGGTTATTAAAGTCTATAGAAGGGAAGCACAGTTAACATAATCATAAATCATGTTTTTAATGTACCCTTTCACTGTCAAGACTGAACATCTATTAATTTACACAGGTTATTATGTCTCTTTTTCTACTTTTTTTATTTTTTTATTATAGCTTTTTATATACAAAACATATGCATGGGTAATTTTTCAACATTGACACTTGCAAAAACTTCTATTTCAACTTTTCCCCTCCACCCCATCCCCTACATGGCAGGTTAAATATGGAAGATCGGATTTAGAAAGAAGGTAAAAATAACCTGAGAGAAAAAACAAAAATGCAAGCAAACAATAACAAAAAGAGTGTAAATGCTATGTTGTGGTCCATGCTCATTTCCCAGTATTCTTTTTCTGGGTGTAGCTGGTTCTGTTCATTACATATCAATTGGAAATGATTTGGATCCTCTCATTGTTGAAGAGAGCCACGTCCATCAGAATTGATCATCATGCAGTATTGTTATTGAAGTGTATAATGATCTCCTGGCCCTGCTCATTTCACTTAGCATCAGTTCATGTAAGTCTCTCCAAGCCTCTCTGTATTCATCTGATGGTCATTTCTTACAGAACAATAATATTCCATAACATTCATATACCACAATTTATTCAGCCATTCTCCAATTGATGGGCATCCACTCAGTTTCCAGTTTCTGGCCACTACAAAAAGGGCTGACACAAACATCCTTGAACATACAGGTCCCTTTCTCTTCTTTAAAATCTCTTTGGGATATAAGCCCAATAGTAATACTGCTGGATCAAAGAGTATTAAAATAATTATCACAATATATTTTAGCATGTTCAAAAACTTTTGTTTTTGGTTTGGTATAAAGAAATTAAGATTTTGAGCATAGTTCCAAATCGCTCTCCAGAATGGCTGGATGTATTCAGAATTCCACCAACAATGTATCAGTGTCACAGTTTTCCCACATTCCCTCCAACGTTTGTTATTATTTTTTCCTGTCATCTTAGCCAATCTGACAGGTGTGTAATGATATCTCAGAGTTGTCTTAATTTGCATTTCTCTAATCAACAATGATTTGGAACATCTTTTCATATGACTAGAAATATTCAATTTCTTCATTTGAAAATTGTCTGTTCAGGTTATTTATTATGTCCTGATTACAGCTAAAAGCACTGAAAAAATTTAGCATAATGTAGATCCCTGCCATTAAATACATATAAAATACTCACAAAATTCAAATGCAACAACACTTATTTTCTAAATAATTTTCTAAGGTTTTTTACATGAACCAGTACCACCACTGCAGAGAATTTTACTTAAAGCAAAGCATTTTAATTAAGGCAAATATATAATTAACTTTTATGGTAAATAAAAAGCCATGAAACTAATTTACTAATTTTCAAATTTTCCAGTTTCTGAAACTTAGATGCTAATATATGGAACACCATGTAAAAAATCCTTTAGTTTTTAACATTTTTTTTAACCACACAAGTTACTCTTTGCTTTCAAACAGTTTAAGGGTTACCACTTTCAGATTCTGCTCTGCTTTTTTTTCCTCCACCAGAGAAAAGATTGACTTATTGATTACGAAAAAAGGGGCTTATTTTCCTACCTTCCTACTAAATGGCTTTCGGATCTCAATCAATAGCTAAACAATGAATTTCTTATTGCCATCTTTCAATAAAATTCCACCTATGAGTTGCTGACCAATTCAACATAGAAAGGTAAAAAAGATTTCCTTTATTTAACCCTTTATTATGTTCCTGGAGAAACTATCATTTCTTTACTTCAGTTAGCAATTAGTTTGTTTCTAATATGCAGGAAGAAAAGAGAGAGATAGAAGAAGGAGGAAAAGGAGGAGCAGAAAGAGGAAGAAAACAAGGCAGAGGAAAAGATAGAGAAGGAAGAAGAAGGGGAGAGGAGAAGAAAAGATAGAAGAAGAAAGTTACTTAGACCAATTATGTGGGGTCCAGATCCATAACTAAAGGAAGGCCATCTTGCCTTCAGTTCAGTGTGCTTCATTTGGTTCCCATTGAAGCTACTGGGTGGCCAGGACAACCATATTTGCACAATTCTAACCGAGAAGTTCCAAAGATATGAATATCTCTGGCAAAACCATTGGCAGAGAGAAAGCTTTATATCTAACCGATCATCTGAGTATTCAGAAGCAGCTGTGTTGGAAGAGATCAACATTTCTCCTATCACAGATGTCAGGACTTATAGAAACCTTTAGATGCCATCTCATTCTTTCCTTGACTTTGTCCAAAATACACTCTCACAAAAAGGGAGTCTGATCTTTTGGGGAAAGTATGTTTTAGAGTACCAGCTCTCTTTAAGTGAACATGATATCTAATCCAGTAGCACACACCTGTAGCTCCTTTACATAAATGTTTTACGATGATGATAATATTCAGCTGTCCTTTTCAGGGAAAGAAGTCATTACAAGTATTGGAGTAAGCTCATCATCTATTTTCTGGTAAGCATTGTACAGATCATTGTAACTATTTGCCCAGTTTGACTGCAACATGGAGAACAAATCTATAAACCTTTGCTGGAAGGTACAACTGTGTGCAATACCAGGATGTTATGATCTCCCCCAGGCACAGTACAGCACACACACGTTTCCCTGTTGCAGCAGAGAGAGCAATTGTAGAGAGAACCTTACCCTCTGGCTTCTCTCCAGCCTGTGCCAAAATAGGAAATGAGACAGACAAAGCAGCTGATGTGTAGCTGCCCTTGGCGGTGATTCAGTCTATAGACATCTACAATTCTAAGAAACTGGCACTGGGCTCCAGTCCACCAGCCTGCACCTGGGAAGAGTTTGGGCAAGCCAGAAAGTTGGAGGTTAGAAAGGACTCCTCATTCAAGATATTCCATCTTCCAGTCCTAGGTATTTTCACTAGCTTCCCCTAATGCCTAGAATTCTCTCTCCCTCCTTATCACCCCCTCCTGGTTACCTACAAATCCCAGCTAAAATTCTACTTTCTCCATGAAGCTTTCCCCAATCTCCCAATGGTTCTATTAGACAACAAAGTATCATCAACAACAACAACTATATAGCATAACACAATTCTAGTGTTTTCGTTCTGTTAATTACCTCTTGTTATTTGTACAATGTTGTTTTCATATTGTATTAACTTTTGGATTGTAAATTCCTTGACTAAGAGAACTTTCTTTTATCTTTCTTTATATCCCCAGTGCTTTTAAAGGTTTAAGGCAGTGGTTCTCAAAGCATGGTCTAGAGAATCCTGGGGATCTTTGAAACCCTTTTAAAGGGTCTACAAATTTAAAAATAGTTTTTATTTCCAATATGGTAAATGTCTATAAATATAATCCAGATAAATAAAAACGCTTTGGAGAGATCCTCAATACTTTTTAATAGGATAAAGATACTGAAAACAAAAGTTTGATAACCACTGGAAGGTTTGCAAAGTGCTTTTCATATATTATAAAATACTCATGTTATAAAGTAAATACTATTATTTGTTTCTACAGATAAGGAAATTGAGATTGAAAGAGATTAAGCAATTAGCCTAAGGTCATACATTTGTCAAGTTCTTCATGACTTAAATTGCAATGTTCCAGCCTCAATGACATCACAGGTGAGATCAAAGCATGTATTTGTGGAAGTATATATATATATATATATATATATATATATATATATATATATATATATATATATATATATATATATATATATACATTTATGTTTATAAGCTTCCCTTTTTTGTTTCCAATCGATCTTTAGAATTAACTTATCCCTATGAAATAACAAGGGCAGCTAGATGGTGCAGAGAGTAAAGCACTGGATTTGTAGTTTGTAGTAACTTTGAGTTTAAATCTGGTCTCAGACATTTATTAGCTGTGTGACTCTGGGTAAGAAATTGTCCCTGTCTGTCTCAGTTTTCTCATCTGTAAAATGAGCTGGAGAAGGAAATGGCAAACCACTCCAGTGTCTTTGCCAAGAAAACCCCAAATGATGTCAAGAAGAACTACATATGACTGAATAACAACAACAAAATGGAATGACAATCATAATGATAATTAATGATGAGGATTAAAGGATGATCAAGATGCTATTGTCCTCCTCACCTAAGATCTAATTTAAAAATATATATATCCCGAGCTACTCATAAAACTTTCTGCTAAGCATATAAGAGCTAATATGTGCTTTGGTGGAAGGAGAACACAAATGAATTAAATCATATAAATATTGAATAGGGCTACATAGTGAAGACAACACTGGACTTTTGAGTCAGGAAACCTTAGATTCAGACTCTGACTTTGACACTACTTTTGGGACAGTAGGGCAAATCAATAAACCTTGCTGGGCTTCATTTTATTTATCTGGAATATGGCTATAATAATACTTGCAGTGCCTATCTTATAATGGACAGATGAGAACAATCTCTTCCAATGTTATGGAGGTGATAAAAGTAGACACTGCTTGAACCTTACAGCTTTAACTGAAATTGAATATATATCAAGGACATCCACTGCATCCTGAGCCAACTCCAGCTGTCCTGATCTTTTTTTTTTTCACCAGTGAACTTTGATAAGAGAGAGTGATGACTTTGTACAGCTCTGTCTCACTTAAATGCAATTCATATGCAAGTCAAGACATCACCCTATGATGTCACTGATCCTCTTCAAAAACAAGGGATGAACAATAACAATATCTAACTTATAGAGTTCTTGTCAGGCTGAATTGAAATAACCTATACAATACATTTTACAAACTTTATGAATTTTACACAAATATTGGAATAAAAGTTTCCATAAGAGGAAATGTAATATATTAGGTTGGGACTTGGAATCGGGAAAACCAAGTCATGAAATTTTCTTCTTTTATTTGTTAACTAAAATAAATTTATTTAACTATTCTACACCTGTCTACTCACCTGTAACACTGGAATGAGGATACCAAAAGAACTGACCTTGAAGAATTTGAACATGTGTATATCTGTGAATACATATATATATAAATATGGTTTAAATTTTTTAAAGCACTATGTAAATATCAGTCATCATTTCTCCTATTAAGAAAACACATTAAGTGCACATCCTTCTGCTATGAGGTCAGGAAGTAGTATCTTTGTTATAGGAAATCCTTTATAATATGATCTGTCTTGCTATTCATTTATAAAGTGGCTAAGTCTTGTTAGAGATAAAGTCTGAGGCCATAGAATACAGCAAAGAGCAGTAACCCCCTGAAAAGTGAAGAACATGTTTGAGTTTTGTACAGAAGGGCAATTTAAGGTCCTAGAAAATGAGGCAGTAGCCCCAGGCACCATGTACTAAAGTTACTCAAAATGTTATAAATTAAAGTTATACATGTAAGGCACAAATAGCAAAATTTCCCAGAATACCAATAACCCCAAAGCCAGCCCTGTTTAGTAACATGTTACTACTTGTTACTATCAAATATCTCAGCAGTGTATATTGGCTAAGGAGCAAAAAGTCAAAATAAGCATCTATGTCTAATGATACTCATAAACATGAGAAGCATTAAGTAATTTAAAAACTCTACATTTCCTATAGTCAGTGAGATTCACTGGTAATAAAAGGCAACTATATCTGTTATGTCAGCATTTATATTTTAAGCAATTTTAACTAGTTTACAATTTAATCGATGCATCACCTGCCTTTATAAACTTCATGTCAAAAATAATTAATCTTCTTCATTATGTCAATGTATTAACTACATGTATAAGTGAATATATATAATAATACTGGTTGTTGAATATTCAGACACTATATGAATAAAATGCACAATTTGATTTGAAATCTAAAGGAAATTTAGAGATTATCTGATCCAGTTCCTTCATTTTTACAGATGAGGAAAACTAAGATTCAGAAAGGATACTTCTATTCATTCAATATGCATTTGCTGTGCTTGATACATTGCTAGGCACTGAGCAGGTTGTTCAATCATTTCAGTCATGTCTGACTCTTCATGATTCTATTTGGGGTTTTCTAAGCAAAGATACTGCAATGGTTTGCCATTTCCTTCCTAGTTTATTTTACAGTTTTAGAAAACTGAAGGAAATAGAGTTTGTCCAGAGTTACATGATAAGTTTAAGTGATGTGCTTTCCTAACTCCAGGTCCAGCTTTCTATCCACTATATTGCCATCTAGCTTCCTTACTAAGGAAATACAAAACCCGAAGTTGAAACTACTTCCAACCCTCAAGGTGTTTACTTTCTATGAAAGTAAAAGGAAGGGGAAATTTCCTTGTGTCAAAGAAAGAGAAAGGAAAGGGGTGGGGGAGGGAGAGGGAGGGACAGAGGGAGAGAGGGAAGGAGGAAGGGAGAGCAGAAGAAATAGCATTAAACCTTGATCCTCTGAAATACAATTCACTAAGTTATGAAGGAGCCATGAGATTCCTTTACATAGTCATGGTTCACCAAAATGTTACTAATAAACAGAAAGAGCTGCCAGTCCTGGGTTGTTCTATGTAGGTCCTGTAGATGGTGCATGGACTAGGCTCTCATATTTGTGTTCATAATACAACAGTGCCTATTCTGTGGCTTCTGGCATGAGTTAATAATTTATCCATAATATTTATTGAAAATCAGATCAAACATAGTATTTTACAAATCTTCCCACCAATGTTGGCCAATTATTTCTACTGTGGGTGAGTGTGTGGTCCAATGGTTTCTTGATCCCCAGAAGACATTTGCAAAACCAAAAAAAATTATATAACCACTGTACATGATCCTTTTGACAAGCATCGCATTTCCCACAACTTCAGTAACCTGGCTAACTCTAGAATTTCTCTTGGATCTATCCCTTCTTTTCTCTCTCCCCATATGTCATCTCACCCTATCCCACCCCCACATATATACACATTATAATGTAACATCATGGGAATCTACATTATGAGACAGTACAGTTTTGTTGGACTGATCTTATTCCATTAGCAAATGATGATAGAATCCCCAAAACAATTTTTTTCATGGCCAGCTGTGTGGTGTCATTGATTACTCCACTAAAAACTCTATTAAATCAGGCAAATATTCCTTTAAAGGCAAACTTAAAAGTCGCTCCCACCCTTAGTCATTTCTCATTACACCCAATATGGATTTCCCTCACCCCCAGACAAACAACATTGTAGGATTTTTTTTTTAATGATTACTGATTTCTACTTGTTATTTAATGTTGTCTCTATATTGTTACATATGATATTCCTCTAATTAAAAATGTCTTCTCCCATCTTTCTATTGACTAGATAGATAGATAGATAGTAGGTAGATAGAGAGAGAGATAGAGAGATAGATAGATATAAAATAATCTGAAGGAGGAAATGGCAAACCATTATAGTAACTGTTTCCAAGAAAAGCCCAGATGGGGATTTCATGACTGAAAAAATGGCAGAACAACAATAGAAGGGTAAGGATGCAACTAGACTTTGTCTGCAAGCCGATCCTCTATTTTAGTTAGAATCTCTTGCTATTTAGGTACTTCTCTCAGTTGTTTGTATTTCAGAAAGAGAACAAATATTATCAGCTCCTACAAAATTCCCCTCCCATAGCAAAACACAAGTTGCCCCACCCTAGTTTTGGTTCTGACTTCCTATAAGTAGGAACAAAAGGATGGGTGAGTTAAAGTGTTGAATAAATTATAGTACAATCCTTACTTTGTCAAGTTGAGCTTCAATTTTTAGAACTTCCTATTTCCTTATTATTAGAACATGAAGTTTTCTCTTTATAAACCTCACGTTGATAGAGAGTGAACAATTACTTTCTTTTTACTAACAAAAGGGGAAATAAAAAGTGAGCATTGTCCTTTTCTTTGAGGAGTCCTTCCAGACTAACAACATGTTATGATTTTTCACTTATTTTTATAAATGTTTGTTCAAATAATTTTGTTTAGAGGTCACATAATATAGTAGAAAGAATTCTGGATTTGGATCTGGAAGTTCTGTGTTCAAATCTTGAGTATGCCACAATATAGCTTGACCCCAGTTTCTTCACCTGTAAAATAACAAAATTAGATTCAGTGAACATTAAACTTCCTTCTAGCTCTAAATACAAGACCCTGTGACCTTTCTTTATCCTAATTCACTTAGAACTTCAGTCTTTATTTTTGGAACAAAGATTGTTTTCAAATATTTTTTTAAAAAGATTAAAGATTGACTAGAGAGTTTTAATTTATTCTTATTGAGCCATTGACCCACTGATTTTATGGAAATAGTTCTTTGGTTGTGAGAAGGATCCAATTCTGGAATATAAGAGCTACATGTGTTTCACCAGAACATGGGTCTTCTGGTTAACATTCTTACTTTCTTCACTTTGTTATATTCAACATGAGTATTCTTCATAAGCTATCATTCATTTAGTGGCTATTTTTATTATGATGAATCTTTCCAAACTAAACTAGTCTGGTGGCAGATATACCCGTACGTAGATATATACATAGATCATATAAAATACAGATACTTATATAGTCTTCTTAATCAACTAATAGATTGAATATATTTTCTATCCCTT
Organism: Antechinus flavipes; assembly: GCF_016432865.1. Classification (NCBI taxonomy): domain Eukaryota; kingdom Metazoa; phylum Chordata; class Mammalia; order Dasyuromorphia; family Dasyuridae; genus Antechinus; species Antechinus flavipes. The sequence goes on from NC_067399.1 coordinate 271,218,290, forward strand.
TATAAAGAAATATGCTGGTAAATTTTTATTTATTTTTTATTTTTTTAATAACTTTTTATTGACAGAACCCATGCCAGGGTAATTTTTTACAACATTACCCTCGCACTCACTTCTATTCCGATTTTTCCCCTTCCTCCTCCACCCCCTCCCCCAGATGGCAAGCAGTCCTATACGTGTTAAATAGGTTACAGTATATCCTAGATACAATATATGTGTGCAGAACCGAACAGTTTTCTTGTTGCACAGGGAGAATTGGATTCAGAAGGTATAAATAACCCGGGAAGAAAAACAAAAATGCAAGTAGTTTACATTCATTTCCCAGTGTTCTTTCTCTGGGTGTAGCTGCTTCTGTCCATCCTTGATCAATTGAAACTGAGTTAGATCTCTTAGTCGAAGAAATCTACTTCCATCAGAATACATGCTCATACAGTATCGTCGTTGAGGTATATAATGATCTCCTGGCTCTGCTCATTTCACTTAGCATCAGTTCATGTAAGTCTCGCCAATCCTCTCTGTATTCATTCTGCTGATCATTTCTTACAGAACAATAATATTCCATAACATTCATATATCACAATTTATTCAGCCATTCTCCAATTGATGGGCATCCATTCATTTTCCAGTTTCTGGCCATTACAAACAGGGCTGCCAACATTTTGGCACATACAGGTCCCTTTCCCTTCTTTAGTATCTCTTTGGGGTATAAGCCCAGTAGAAACACTGCTGGATCAAAGGATATGCACAGTTTGATAACTTTTTGAGCATAGTTCCAAATTGCTTTCCAGAATGGCTGGATGTGTTCAAAATTCCACCAACGATGTATCAGTGTCCCTATTTTCCCACATCCCCTCCAACATTCCTCATTATCTTTTCCTGTCATTCTAGCCAATCTAACAAGTGTGTAGTGGTATCTCAGAGTTGTCTTAATTTGCATTTCTCTGATTAATAATGGCTTGGAGCATATTTTCATATGGCTAGAAATTGTTTTAATTTCTTCATCTGAGAATTTCTGTTCATATCCTTTGACCATTTATCGATTGGAGAATGGTTTGATTTCTTAGAAATTAGAGTCAATTCTCTATATATTTTGGAAATGAGCCCTTTATCAGAACCTTTGACTGTAAAAATGTTTTCCCAGTTTATTGTTTCCCTTCTAACCTTGTTTGCATTAGTTTTGTTTGTACAAAAACTTTTCAATTTGATACAATCAAAAATTTCTATTTTGTAGTCAATAGTGATCTCTAGTTCTTCTTTGATCATAAATTCCTTCCTCTTCCACAGGTCTGAAAGGTAAACTATCCTATGCTCTTCCAATTTATTTATAATCTTATTCTTTTTGCCTAGGCCATGAACCCACTTTGACTTGATCTTGGTGTACAGTGTTAAGTGTGGGTCAATGCCTAGTTTCTGCCATACTAATTTCCAATTTTCCCAGCAATTTTTGTCAAATAATGCATTCTTATCCCAAAAACTGGGGTCTTTGGGTTTGTCAAACACTAGATTATTAAAGTTATTGGCTGTTTTGTCCTTTGAACCTAACCTATTCCATTGATCAACTAGTCTATTTCTTAGCCAATACCAGATGGTTTTAGTAATGCTGGTAAATTTTTAACTGGTTCTCTACCACCACCACCCCAAAAAATTGTATTTATGGCAACCTTTTAAGTTTAATTCACATTACTAATATTTTCTTTATTACTTTCTTATATCAAAATATTCCAAAAGATAACAAATAAGCCCTGATTTACAGTGTTTGCCAATTTCCATGGTGTGTATGCTCACATAGAACATTTAACAATCAATTCTCACTAGCTAGTTTGAGTTAACTTCAGCAACACCCCTGTTTTTCATCATTTTGATTGCTTTTTCCTGAAACCTTTCTAGTTCTTTCCAAATGGAGGCCCAGATGAGACTTTATAGATCACCACCCTTTACAGTCAAACTCTAAAAATAAAGTCATCACCAGTGCTGAATTTAGTAAATGGATTATTTCCAAGTTCTTATACATAATGCTGCTATCACCACACCCTAATAATATTTAGAATTACAGAATGATATCACTGACTCATATTTGGTAATACAATTGAATATATACTATGGCTACACTGCTTCATGCTATATTTATATCTTTATCTATATATTATAAATACATATAGATATCAATAGATTATAGATTTACATACATAGCTTCATATATATAGAAATCTGTTATTCATCTTATAATATATAATATCTAGCATATAGTATATAGATACAGAAAGGAAAAGAAAAAAGAGAAGGAAGGAAGGAAGGAAGGAAGGAAGGAAGGAAGGAAGGAAGGAAGGAAGGAAGGAAGGAAGGAAGGAAGGAAGGAAGGAAGGAAGGAAGGGAAAAAGAAAAAAGAAAGGAAGAATGAAGAAAAAATGTATGAAACTAATCTGTAATGAAAGGACAACAGAAGGGACAAAAACAAAATCTCATATTTAGAGGGAACTTTTGTAGTTATCAAGAATCTTCATACATTTTATTTTAGTTGGATCTCAACATATGTGAGATAAGTAGTATATGTGTTAATATCCTCAATATATACATAGGTAAACTAAAATACAGTGAGGTAAAATGACCTCCTCCAGTTCACAAAGCTAATATGTAACAGGATAAAAAAATTAAATTAAATTCATGTTCTCTGATCACAAATACCTCTTGTCTGAATTGTCTCCTCAAGAGCCATAACTACATTTTCATATGATCAGAAAGGGTCCTTCTGAACAAACAAATGATGATCCCTATCTACTAGCTCCTCAATATCCAAAAGACCAATAAATAAGGCCTTGCTATTTAGAGATAAACAAGATTAATAGCTATCCCATGGTGGTGATTTGCCCATTTTGGATGCCACCAGCTTTCATTCCTGAAGGAAAATACAGACATGGAATCTGATTTCTGCTTTGCTCTTAGCTCATTGTGAGACTGAACAACATAACACATGATCTGACCTTCTTTCTTTGTCTTCCTGAGTGCCAAGGTGCTCTAACAGAACTCCCTGAGCTGTGATGCTGGCATCTTTCCACAAGTTCATGCCACAGGCAACAAGCCCTGCAGAGTTGATATGCCTAATGATTATATCAGATGTTCTGTGTTCTAACATGTTGGAACTCACAGAGGAAATGGCAAAAACAAGGCCTTTCCCTATTCCCCTTTCCCCCTCCCCCACTTAGTTGTTTGATAATTCCTTTACAAGCCAAGAAAGATTGAAAACTTCATATGAGAATACAATGACATACTCTATCATTGTTTCTTAGCACAGAACTTCTGACAAGTTGCAACTAATTGATTCCATCATAATGAAATGTATTTCCAATTTACCATGCTTCATTACAACCAGAGAACCAAAGTGATCCATCCTCTCAGGATTATGTCCCTTTAGAAACTTTGCCTAAGAAATTAACATAGCTTTCAGGCTTGTTATAAAACCTTAGCCAAAGAACCAACTTCTGATTAGCTTGGAAAGAAGTAGAGCAAATCACAAATGCAATTAATGGAAGTGATTTAAATAGAGGTAGAATAAGCATTGCAGTTTTGCTAACATATAAGAAATCATATAGTGAAGTCATTCAAATTAGTTCTACCTTTTAATTCTAAATCCTTCAATTCAAACAATCTTGATTTTATTAATTTTTATTTATCTATGTGTCAGGCACAGTGCTAAGCAACTAGGATTGCAAAGACAAAGATCCAAATTGTTTATATTCTTGGGAAGCTGAATAGAATATAATCAGCACGCTAGGAAGTAAATGCAGAAAGCACAAATAAAGTAAATAAATTAACTAAGTAACTAAGAAAGAAGCAAATAAGCTTTGGAGGAAGATCAGAGGAAAACTCATGCAGGAGGTGATAGTTTGTGCCTTAAAGGAAGCTAATAATTCTATAAAACAAGATTTCCTGTGATGGTGAAAAAGAAGTACATTTTTTGATTGAACATAAAATTTGTCTTTTTATTAAAGCTATACATATTCATAGATAATTTTCAATATTCACCCTTGCAAAACTTTGTATTACAAATTTTTTCTCCCTCCTTTTCCCCCATCCCCTCCCCAGGTGGCAAGTAATGCAACATATGTTAAACATGTACAATTTTTCTATGCATATTTCCATAATTATCATGCTGCACAAGAAAAATCAGATCAAAAAGGAAAAAATCAGAAAGCAAAATGCAAGCAAACAGCAAAAACAATAACAAACAACATGAAAATACTATGTTGTGATTCACTCTTAGATTGTTCTCTTCATCACAAGACCATTGGAAGTGACCTGAATCACCTAGATGATGAAAAGAGCCAAGAAGTAGTACTATTTTAAACAACAGGGATCATTTTTGCAAAGGCATGGAAGTTATAGTTGGAATGTCATTGTCAGGAACTAGCTGACAGACCAGTTTGACTGTAAGGGAGAGCATATAAAGGGAAATTACTGGAAATAAGTAAAAGTATAAATATAGGTGGTTGCTCCTACTGAAAATCTATATGAATCCAAGAAAACCAGTAGGAGTAAAGTAAAATCAGAAAGTAATAAAAGCATCAATATCCCAAATAATCTTGTCAGTGGTGGCTAGCTTCAAAATTCTATATGAGAGGGACATTTATGAATTTCTGACTATGAAAACAGGTTAGGGAAAGCTAGTATACATGCCAGAGGCAGCTAGGTGGCACAGTAGATAAAGCATTAGTCTTGGAATCTGGAAAACTTATCTTCATGAGTTTATCTCGAGCAAGTTATTTAATCCTGTTTGCCTCAGTTGTTCATATATTAAATGAGTTGAGAAAGAAATGGCAAATCATTCCATTATCTTTGCCAACAAAACCCCAAATGGGGTCATGAAGAATGAGACATGACTGAAATAACTGAACAGCAACTAAAGTATGCATAATGCTATAGACATACTCTATGATACAGTTGGAATGGACAATCATTTTTAGAGTGGCCAAAATGTTCTTTTCTTGTTTGAAAGACATAAACAATAAGCATACTAGTATTAACAAGTAGAAATAAGCTGTCAGTCATGTTAATCAATCAACTACCTACTTTGTGGTTTATAGAAAAGGCAGAATAACCTGTTTCTTTCTTAGTCTTTCCAAGGAGGAGCCTATCCCTTCTAGAGACTCATTCTCTTGAGTATGGGGGTGAACAATCTACTTTTGCTGAGAATATCTAAAACTGTCTATGTCCTGAATGTAAATCTATTTTCAACACAAAAGAGAATGTCAGTTTTCTTCAGTGAGCCAGTATTTATCAAGATTCTACCATATAGAAGTTGGAAGTTGCCTTCAGGGAGAGATGAAAGACAGAATGTACTGGACAAATCAAACCCCGATATCTTCTAGGAGCAAAGTAGAGGCAGACCTCAACCCATGAGATAGCAGTCCATCCCCATTACCACAACTATTGTACTTCCACTATATGCCCTCAGTCATTTTTGAGGAATGTGATACTATAGAGAAAGGATTCACCTTCCTGACCACCACTACCATGAATAGATGACCAAAAATAGATGACCAAAAATAGATAACCTTTATACGGAGCTTTCAAGTTTGTGGTGTATATCACCTCATTTAATCCTTATAATATCCCTTTGAGATAAATGCTATCCTAATCTTTATTTTGAATCTGAGGAAATTAAGACAAGGCAATAACATTAAATGACTTGTCAGTCACATGGCTATTCAGAGGCTAAAGCAGGATTTGAATTAGGTTCTTTTATTCCAAATCTAACACTCTATCTACTGTGTCACCATAGTATCTATGACAAGCTATCAAATGAAAGCCCAAGAGTCCTGAGAATGGTAATAATTCCTAGAGCACTTTTTTTCCAGCCCACCCTCACCCCCCATCATATTGGGAAGCAATGCCTCTGGGTAATAAAACCTATCAACTGCCTCTGGGAAATATGTCTTTTCTACTTACCAAACTATTAAAATAAGTGGAAAAGAAATCCTCTGAAATGTTCTCTGGTTCAGTTTTCTTGGGGTGCCTGGAGGCAGCCTTCGTTTCAGCTCAGTAATCACAACAGGAGTAGCCAGAGGTCAAAGTCCAAATCCTTTATTGTCTCCTTCAAAGTCTTGTCTCCTTTCCTGGGGCCTGGTTAGCTTTCTTAGAGACCTATCTCTCTCTTTGATTCACAGAGCTTGAGCTCCCGCTTGTCTTCTCTGCCCTCTGAATCTCCCCAAATGAATCCTGGCTGAGGCTCCTAGGATATATGCTCTACACTGTGTAGAGCAATCATTATATCCAATCATTATATCACTAGGAAACCATTATTTGTTGTAGGATTAAATCAATCATACTGAACCATGCTAAACTAGATAACCATTATATCTCTATCAATTCCACTGACTTAGCAGAGTTCTGGCCCATAAATTGACATAGAACTCCTTGGCAACGTAAAGTGATTCAATGTGAGAAACAAATATTGTGTATCAGTAGAAATAGCATTAAAGAAGTTGAATTACCATTTGCTTTTCTCTTGTATCCTATAAAGATAATGGAACCGCTCTATCTGACTTGTAACTGAAACTTCCTATGTATCTCCCATTTTGGAATATATATACATATACATATATATATATATGTATATATATATATATACACATATACATATATATATACACATATACATATATACATACAATACTTTGTGTAAAATAAGCACTTAACAAATATTTTTCATTCATATGTGCAAAATATTATTCTAAATTCTATGAATCTAGCCAATAAATAGCCCTACCCTGAAAAGATCAAATCTTTCCCTTCTTATTATCAAAAAATATATATGTCAAGGCTCTGGTCTGGAAAATGTTAACGCCTCAATAGAAATCCTGAGGGCAGCTAGGTTTCATAATGGATTGAACACTAGGCTCGGAAACAGGAAGACTCATCTTCCTGAGTTCAAATCCAGCTTTGACTATCTAGCTGTGTTATCCTAGGAAAGCTACTTATTCCTGTTTGCTTCTGTTTCTTTATCTATAAAATGAACTGAAGAAGGCAATAGCAGAGCACTCCAATATCTTTGTCAAGGAAACTCCACAAAGTCACAAAAGAGTCACAAAGAGTAAAATATGATTGAAAAATGATCTAATACAAATCAGGGATCCTGAGCAAGCCACTCAATTTCCTGGACCTTAGTTTTCTCATCTGCAACTTGAAAAAGAAAAGATGAACTGGATTCAGAGACATAATTAAGAACCATTAGAAAGATGTTATAAAGTATAACCACTCTTGTGCGTTATTTAAATAAAAAGGAGAAAAAGATTATAGAAGCTAAGGAATTGGGAGTTCAGGGTATATGATAAGGGAAAGAATAAGGATGGAGAAGATAGTGAGCTAGGAATTTTAAGGGAAGAAGAAATATAACAGCATCCAAAATCTGAAAGGAAAGAGTAAAATTTAAAGGAGGAGAGGAGATTGCTGAGTGTCAATCTAAAAAAGAGACTCTGAAAGTGACTGTGAGAAATAAGAAGCATACCAACTCCTCCTAATGTGTGGTTGTGATTTATCTTTCTTTTTCAGAGAGAGTCAATTATATCAGGATCATGTCTTGACTTGTGCATGAATTGGACTTAAGTGAGGCAAGACTGAATAAAGTCATCGATCTCCCTCTCTTTTCCAGAGTCCATCAAAGTCCAATGATACAACAAAGGTCAGGACAACTGGTGATGGCCTGGGATGTAGTAAATGATCTTGGAGTCTTCTATGTCTGCTCAAACTATAAGTGCTCCACAGCTCCTGCTTCATTCACCTTCAATAGACATTGGACCAAATTGCTCTCATCTATCTATTCCATTAGGGAAGTCTTCACATGTTTGGGGTTGACAGCCCGATAACGTTCTGATGGGTTTGAGGCCCATTGATTACTTTCAACCTGGTTTAACCTGTGTACCAAGAAAGTTTTTATCAAAGTGTGACTGCTGCACATGAGACACAGGTCATGTGCTTCTTGGAGCCACAGGTGAGAGGTGACAAGTGGATACCAAGATAGATGAAGAGTCCTCAACAGGGTTTGATCAAACACTCATACCAGAGGTGTCAGTCATCTTAGAATGCCCTTTATATCCCTAATGTCTAATGATGTATGAAAGAAGGAACAGGCTATCTAGCCTTTGAACTTATGCTAAGTGTCTAAAGGAGAAAGTTAGATTTGAAGGAGCTCCAAAAGATGAAGAAATGTTAAACAAAGAGAGGTACATTATTTAAACTGTAAAGAGTTTTCCAATAGATCCAGAGGAAACAAAAGACAGAGGAGTTTGGACAATTTTTCCTCATTCTGTGCCTGAATGTATCATGAGAGAGAGAGAGAGAGAGAGAGAGAGAGAGAGAGAGAGAGAGAGAGAGAGAGAGAGATGAAGATGGAGACAGAGACAGAAAGGTGGGGGAAGGGAAGGAGATGGAATCAGAGACAGAAAGACAGACAGAAACAGAGAGAGACAGAGAAAGAGAGATAGAAACAGAAACAGAGAGAGACAGAGAAAGAGATGGATATGGAGACAGAGACAGAAAAGGGGGGAAGGGAGGGAGAGGGAGATAGAGATGGAGACAGAGACAGAGACAGAGAGAGACAGAGAAAAAGGAAGAAAGAGAAACATAGACAGAAACAGAGAGAGAGATGGAGGAGACAGAGACAAAGACAAAGAGAGAGATGGAGATGGAGACAGACAGACAGAGACAGAGAAACAGAAACAGAGAGAGGGGTCGGGGGGAGATCAGTTAGCCATTGGTATTGTATAGTCTTCAGGACAGAGCTAACAAGTCTCTGAAACTTCTGCCTATGCTAAGTCCAGCTTTACTTGAATAGTTTCTAAAATCCTTTGGAGCTCCAGATCTATCACCTATGATCTAACAAACCTAACAATAGCAGTAGGAGCAAAGCCATAGCTAGCACATGGCCCTCTGGGAAAAATTCATAAAAGCACCAGGGTAGAAAATGATCTCAAACAACTCTTTAAAACAAATTCATTTGAGCAGATGGAAGACATTGGGGAACAAGTCATCATGAAGGGAAAGAGGTCACAGGTAAAGAAAGAGTGGAGAGAGACAAGAAGTTTGTATGACTCCCAGTGAGTTGTAAAGGGATATGCTGGGGGAGGGAGGGGGGACAAGACAAGATAAGGCCAGACCACAGAAAAACTCATCTTGCAATAGGGGCAGCCAAAATGGGAAGTTTATGATCTCATAACTTCCTGATTTAATGAATTATACTTGCCAATTAAGTGCTAAAGTCAGTTTTGCTTCTTGCTAAAGGAATGTTAAGTACTGATAGTGGTCTCTAAGTCTATGCTTTCTTATACCCTGACCCAGCTTTGTATAGGAAACCAAAAGACACTAAACCTACGCTGTCTCCCTGCCCAGGATAAGATTCACCTTAGAGGTCTTTGGAAGGCAAATTCTGAGATTCAGATGTTTACATCTGACCTAAAGAACGTGCTAGTGAATTCAGGAGTAGAACAGGAGACCAAAATGAATACTCTTTGTTTGGCTTAGGCAGTTCTACCGAAAAGAGAATTTATAATGACTCTAATGAACTCATAAAAAAGTAGATATACTCAGCTATGTTTATATGTGTGTGTGTGTGTGAGTGTGTGTCTATGCATACATATGTATATATATGTGTGTGTGTGTATGTATATATATATATATATACACACACACACAAATATATGTACATTATTTGTATACGGTAAGCACTTAACAAATATTTTTGTTAAATATGTACGTCTTTGTGTCTTTTTACAAAGTAAATGCCCTGTTGGATGTCTCTCAGGTACAATACTAACTCATCATCCTGTTATTTTAGTGGAGACCAAACCTGAACCACAGACAGTCTCTTTCCTCTTGGCACAAGTGGACTCTGATTATTTCAATCACCCATCTCAAGTGTGGTTTGCATGCTACGTGATTTCATTCTAAGGAATTTATAGAGAGTGAAGGAGTTTAGATAAAGGCACATGATTCAGACTCACTCACATAAAAAGAAAACCTGGATGATTCTTCCAATCTATGATAGTCTCTACTAGCATTCAACTAAATTGAATTCTGCACTTATTATGTGCCAGTCATATGCAAAGTATATTGGGGTTTTGAAGGTACAAAGACAAAAGCCAATAAACCTAAAATCTGGTACACAAGAAACTTACATTCTACTTCCTGTAAAATATGTAGAATATATTAACAGTTAACTTTTAATCAGGCAAAAACTTTTAGCTGATGACATCTAGACAATGTCACTGATTTAGTCATTCAATGCACATTTACTGAATATCTTCCATTTTCCCCACCCTCCAAGACTTATTTTAATGCTTCATGGTAGAATGAAGATGACTCTGGGTGATAACAGTGATCCTATATCCTATATCTAATATCATAAATGCTGATTGGTTCAGATGCACTGGAAGAGTTTTGAGCTATTTAATACTGAAAAGCCTGATCTCTGATCCTGACATCATGATGTTTGGCAAGAAAATGCCAGGAAAGCATCAAAAAACTGATGCTTTTATTGATGATTTATATGATTTTATATGATGATTTATCCAAACTGATAAATGACTGAATAAATTATGGTATGTATATGCAACATCATATTTTTTCCCTGAGAAACAATGAATATGAAGAATTCTCCTAAAGATAAGAAGACTTTTATGACTTTCTGTAAAGCAAAAAATAGTGGACCTAAAAGAATCAAATCTATATTTACCAAGCTAATGAAAATGAACATACTAAAACATATCAGAATTCAAATGAATGCACTAAGAAATCTATTCCCATAGACTAATGATGAAATATATCTCCCTTTCCTCAACAGAAGAGAAATGTCAAAGACTTTTTTTTAATATTCTACAAGTGTGGATATCTTGACTTAATTTCAAATAATAATAACAATACTATTTATGTGGTGCTTATTAAATATCAAGTACTGTTCTAAGCAATTTAAAAGTATAATCTCATTTTAATCTCACAACAACCTTGGGAGGTAGGTACTATGTTATCTTCCTTTTACTGGTGAGGAAAGTGAGGTTAATTAACTTGTCCAGGGTCACACAGCTTTTAAATGTCTGAGATTTGAACTCAGTTCTTGTTTATTGAAGGACTGGTACTCTATCCATTGTGGTACCTACCTGTCCTCATAACTGGACTTCTTTTATTAACGGTACAAAAACCATGGATTAAAGATGGTTCTATTGGACAAGAGATACTAGGAAATAATATCATTGTAAAAAAGCATTTATACTAATAACAAACACACATGTCAAGGGTATCTTAAATATACGAATAAGAAATGAATAGGCAGATTTTTACAGACATTTTGTATTTTTACAGCAACATAATTGACTGAAAGGTGGGAAGAATATAAGATCTTTGGACATTGGTTGACTAAAAAAGCACTTTGACTGAATTGAGAAAAAGATTTTTAAAAATCTTTATTCCAAAAAGATTAGCTCCCATGAATATGTTGGAGGGAGAAGAGGACAATCTTGTCTAGGAGGTTGGGTTCAATTGTTCCACATTTTAGCAAGAACATTAATAAACTGAAAAATATCCAAAAGAGGAGAGCTAGAAAGATGAGGGAATGAATTGATACCATATGAGAAGAGGTTGAATATACTAAACATTTTTAGCTCAGGGTAAAGAAAGCTTAGGAGAGGTGGGGCATGAGAGCTGTCTTCATGGATTTGTACCAATGACACATGCAAGAAGGATTAGGTTTGCTTGGCTTGATCCCAGAGGGAAAAACTAAGAGTAATGGGTGGAAACTGCAAAAATAAAAATTTAGAGGTGGTGGAGGACAGGATATTTTACTCTCTTTTGTTTCCCATAGTTCTGGAAATCTGGGGAAACTTTTGGACCTCTTCTCAAAATAATGGTTTTTAAATGCAGAAAAGAAATATGTAAGGTTATTAAGAAATTCAATTATTAAAAAAATAGTTAACTATCTAATATTTCTATTTATTTCTCTCTATATATTTCATCTGAGTCTATCTGTGTCTTTATCTTTATTATGCTATCTTTATACCTAAATATTTGTCTGCGTTTGTGTCACCATCTGTCTGTCTGTCTCTCTTTCTTTCTCTCCCTCCTTTCTCTCTCTCTGAAGTTCACAGACTCTTTATTAAGACTTTCTGGCACTGGGTAGCATTTCCTGATGATTAGAGCTGTCCCAAAGTGGATGGGCTACCCAAGAAGTGGGGCACTCTCTTCATTGGACGATTTGAAACAAAGCCTGGATGATGACTTAGGATAGGTATGAAAAGGAATTCTTGTTCAGATATAGTTTAGATTAGATGGTTTTTTTAGGTTGTAACTCTGACACCTTGTGCTATTTGAGAGGTTATCAAGTAGAAGAGTGACTTTGTTTTGTTTTTTAAGTGCAAATCTCGCAAAAAGATAATTTGGGCTCAATTTGAGGTAAAATTTCCTAACACCTAAAACTGTCTGAAAGAGTAAGAGGGTGTCAGAGAACACTAGAGGTTTTCAAATGGAGGCTCTTGGGAGTGTTGTGGAGAAGAGTCCTGTTCAGGGATAGGTTAAATAAGTGACCTCTGAGGTCCCTTTGCATACTATAGGCAATCATAATCAGCCCCCTTGTTCTGTTAAGTGTGAGGAGAGATACAACTATTCCCTCATCCTCCTATCTCCCCTCTTTTGGACGTTTTTCAGTTTATTAATGTTCTTGCTAAAATATGGAACAATTAAACACAATCTCCTAGACAAGATTGTTCTTCCCTCCAACATATTCATAGGAACTAATATTTTTGGGAAAGATTTTTTAAAAAGAACATTTTTTCTCAATTCAGCCAAAATTAAATAAACTGGAGTTCTATCTTATAATCCTTTCTATTAAATTGAAAATTTTTATTTCAGGACTTAAGCTTCATTAGGCCAACTTTCCCTCTCCATTAGCAAGTTTATTTCATAATATTGCTGCATTTGAACATTTAACTAAATTCAATCAGCATTTATTGATTACTTATTGTAAACTAAGCATTGTGCTAGTCATCAGTTTTCCATTCCAGCTTAGGAAGGATGTCTTTACATGCTAGGAGAAGACTGAAATTCATATATTCATTCATTCATTCATTCATTCATTCATTCATTCGCACAAGCAGGAGGATTAGTTGACAGAAATAAAAGAAGATTCAGGGGAGACTGCTAGATGTTTTCAAATATTTAAAGGACTGTCATATGGAAGTGGGATTAGATTATTTTTCTTGCTTGGCCCCAGAAGTAAGAATTAAGAGTAATGGGTAATAATTAAAATATGACAACTTTTGAATTAGCATCAACAGAATTAGTCATCCCCATTCAGTTGTTTCAGTCATGATCAATTCTTCATGATTCCATGTAGGGTTTTCTTGGCAAAGAGATTGGAGTTATTTGCCATTTCTTTCTCCAGCTCATTTTACAGATGAGGAAACTGAGGCAAGCAGTGACTTATTTAGGATCACATAGTAAATGTCTGAGGCCAGATTTGAATTTAGGTCTTCCTGACTCCAGCCTGGCCTTTATTCTTTGCTCCACTTAAATACCCACAAAGAATTAGGACTATGCAGAAATTTAGTTTTGTTCAGCATCACATGAGACTAGATGGCCTCTGAGGGTCTAGATCTAGCTACTATAGGGATATCCTTCTAGCCTAGAAAGGAATACTTTCCAAAAGTAGATGAAATAAGTTCTATTACCTCTAGAGCAGCTCTTAGGAAGAAGAAGAGAGGAAACAAGCATTCATTAAGTACCTACTATGTACCAAAGCACTGTCTTTGGAAGCAACAAACCTAGGTTCAAATTCTACATCTTATACTTATTGCCTCTATGATTATGGACAAATTAATTACTATTCTAGAACTTCATTCCTTCATCAATAAGATAAGAAGTTTAGAATGAATAGTTTCTATGATCCCTTCTAGTTACTGATGTATGATCTCCTTAGCCAGTAACTCTTAAGAAATAGCAGTCTATAAACAATCCTTAATAAACTATGGAACTGGTAACTTCCAAGCCATGCTGATGATTGGATCCAAAAGTCTACCTGGTCCATGAGATTATGATAAGAGAAACAAAGGACACAGATAATTAGTAACTATGGATTCTCTGCAATTATCAGCCCTCCTCAGGGGACCTCTCCTTCACACTTTGGATGCAAAAGGAAGATGCATCAGTGTATGAAAAGGACAACAGTTTGGGGTGAAATGCTAATCACTTCTTAATGTTAAGGATGAATTTTTGGCAGGATTCAAGGAAACCTATGAACAAAATAAAGGCACGTTTTAAACTGCCCCAAAGTCAAAGCACCTATTCAAGGGGAAAGAATGTGGCAAGCAGCATATGCCTGTGGCCAGAAACTCAACATGTTAAGTAGAGCAAGGGGAATCAGTACAGGCCTGTGCTATGAGCTGAATGTAAAAAATGCAGCTTACAAGTCTCTTGAATTCTTGAGACACTGGGATGGTTTTATTCTCGGCAGCTGCCACATTACTGAATAAATGAAGTTCTGTCTTCGGGCTGACACATCAGCAAGGTGATTCAGCAGTCATGTCATCCCCTGTGAGATAGCCTATCTGCTAGAAAAAAGAAACCCTTTTCAGGTACATAAGAATGGATCTGTCTCAAATAACCTTCCCCTGCCTTTGAGGCATGTCTTACAGAAATTTGACCTTGAGGGTCTAGGAAAAAGGCCAGAATATGAACCAGTGCCATGGCTTCTGCTACAGACTCTGCTCCTTGGCCCCTCCCTACCTCAAAGTGGGGACTACAGTTGATTCAGCACTTCTGGATGTTCATTAATTCTATAGTAAACACTGGATGAAACAAAGCCCAAAATGGAAAAGAAAACAATTCTTTCTTCAAAGATTATATAATCCATGTATTTTGTAGTCATTTATATGCATATGCAGGTAAATAAAAAATTACAATATAACAAGTGCATGATTGGGATCAATTAGAGGCTTATGAGGTACAGAAGGGATAAGGTTGATTGAATGTCTGTACTAAGTAAAGCGCCAATATGGTAAGTCCTTGGGAGCATGGATAAACCAATTTTCCTAAGGATGGGTGAACTGGATCAGATCAAAAGAAGAAAGTCAAAATTTTCATGTGTGTGTGTGTGTGTGTGTGTGTGTGTGTGTGAGAGAGAGAGAGAGAGAGAGAGAGAGAGAGAGAGAGAGAGAAAGAGAGAGAGAGAGCTGAAGAAGAAAAAAGAAAGAAAGAGGAGAAAGAGGAGGAGGAAGAAGAAGAAGGAAGAAGAAGGAAGGAAGGAAGGAAGGAAGGAAGGAAGGAAAGAAGGAAGGAAGGAAGGAAGGAAGAAAGTAGGAAGGAAGGAAGTAGGAAGGAAGGAAGTAGGAAGGAAGGAAGTAGGAAGGAAGGAAGGAAGGAAGGGAGAGAGGAAAGGAGACAGAAGAATGGAAGGGAGGGAGAGCAGGAGGGAAAAAGGGAGGAAAAAAAAAGATTAGGTAAAAGAAATTATTTCCACTATAATTCCCTGAAGATTATATGTATAATCAGAAAATTGTGTCATGATTATTTGAAAACTTTGATTGTAAAGGAATGCTTTAGAGATTGTCAAATTTAAAGGAAAGGGGAAGATTGACCATTCTTGAGGATGAACAGGAAATAAAGATACAAGTTAAGGTAAACAGTCAGAATAAGTATCAAGAAGAGCGATCATTGTCACTGTGGAATCCTCAAACCCAAGTCTTGACATGATTCTAAACACCTCACGCAAGAATCTCCAGCTTTTCCCTGAGTGATTTCCAGGGAAATTCATGAGTCAGATGGCATTAGACTTTAGATTTTTCTACCACAGGATTGTAAATTGTGGAGTGACTATTTCCCTCAATAAGCTAAGAAAAACAAGTTGGGATTTAATTACAATCCCCCTTGACAATGTAAGGAGCTTGTACTAATTTTATATAAGGGACAAAGAATAATTCAATTTTTCATATTCTCTTAATATTTACATTGTCTTAAATCAATACTTTTGTTGTTGGATTGTGAGTCATACATGATCAGATAGTAATACTGCATGGTAAGTAGAGGTGAAAAAAGAATAGACACAATCTTCAGGCCCTGATTTACATTATTCGCATTAATTAATGTGCCATTTTATAAAAAACAGTAGGGGGCCCAGAGTCAAAGTTCTTTGACTTTCTAGGGGCCCAATTATTGCAAGAGATTTTTTAATCTTTTATTCATTCATTTATTTGTTGGTTTGTTGGCTTATGGGTTGGTTTATTGCTTTATGAATCATGTTGGGAGAGGAAAAATCAGAACAAAAGGGAAAAACAACGGAAGAGAAAAAAAAAAAAAAAGACGAGAAGAAATGAACATAGCATATGCTGATTTACATTCACTCTCCATAGTTCTTTTTCTGGATGCAGATGGCATTTTCTATACAAAGACATTGTTTTGGATCACTGAACCAGTGAGAAGAACCAAGTCTTTCAGAGTTGATGACTGCACATTCTTGCTTTATTGTATGAAATGTATTCCTGGTGCTGCTTGCTTCATTTAGCATCAGTTCATGTAAATCTTGCCAAGCCTTTCTAAAATAAGCTTGTTTATTTTTTATAAAAAAAAAAAATACTCAACTTCACATATCACAGTTTGTTCAGTCATTCCTCAATTGATAGGCATCTACTCATTTTCCAGTTCTTTACTATCCCAAAAAGAGGTGCTACAAACATTTTTGCACATTTTGCACATATCCTTTTCCCTCCTTTATGATTTCTTTGGGATACATACCTAATAATGGCACTGTTGGGTCAAAGGATCTGTACAGTTTTATATCCCTTGGGCATACAAGGGATTTTTTAACAACAAAATAATTACCGCATTAGAAATTATTAATGCATTAGAAATATTAACGATAGCAGAATATAGATGGTTTGGACCTAAAGACAGAATGGAAGCTAAGAAAGCAATCTTTATTTTTTAGAAAAAATATCCTATCCTTCAAGAGCAGAATTTCTCCCCAATAATCATATAAGTTCTTGGGGTCTTCTTCATTTTTAGCTTACATATCTTAAGTATGGTATTACAATTTAATTAATTACAATTAAGTATGGTATTACAATTAGGATGTCATGTACTATTCAAGAATGGGAGAGTTAGAAGAATTCTAACTTAGAACTCTAATATTTTATGTTGAGATAGACAAACAACTAAACAGTTTGTAATGAGACAGTTTCAGAACAACAACCTATTCAAATGAATAGCCTGAGCCATCTCTGGATGTCATATGTCATGGCATCATCAACTCACACTACCAGAAATTAAATTCCTACCGAGGAGAGGATACAAGAATCACCACATTGTGTAAGAAGCCTGTGACAGGGAAAGAAGCCTCTAGAAAGGGACAGGGACACCATGATTGCCTTATTAGAAGAACAAAGATAATAAATATTGGGGACAGAGCCAAGATGTTAGAGAGTAGACAGCTCTTTGTCTGAGCTCTTCCTGACTGCCAGCAGAAGAACACCATATCAAGTTTCTGAACTGGCTTTGGAATGACATGACCTACAAATATTGGAAGTGTATGAAATTTCTAGCAGAAGATATTCGGGAAAAGTCTATTTCAATTGGGCAGAGGAGGGAGTTTTTGGGGGGCAGGGTCAAGAGCAGTCACATTCCTGGGAAGAGTGGCCCCCATTTGCCAGGGAAACCTACCAAGAGTCTCTTAGCAAAAATACAGCAGCACTGACTACTCTGTCCTAATTCAGAAGGCAGTGAATTAGCAGACTAGCCGTGAGACAACTACAAAAGACAAATAGTGAGCTCCTGAATCCCAGCATAGGGTGGGACATGGCTACACTCCCCTAGAATGGAAGGAAGCAGCAGCACCAGCCCCAGGGCAATATGAAGCTGCTGTCACTAGTAGTGGAAGCTTGGGACAATCTCTTTTTCCCCTCAACCTTTAAAAATGAGCCAAAAAAAAAAAAATCAAAAAGAGCACTGACCATAGATAATTGCTATGGAAATAAGTAAGAACAGACCTCAAACCCTTAGTACACTAAAGGCAAAACATCTCCAGAATAAGCCCCAAAAGGTGATATGAATTAGTTTCCATCTCACAAGACTCTCTTGAAAGAATTCAAAAAGGATCTTAACAGAGAGTTTGAAGAAAAATGGGGAAAGGAAATGAAAACTTTGCATGAGAGTTTGGAAAAGGAAACAGAAAAATTATCTGAAGAAAACCTTGAAAATTGATTTAGTGAGATGGAAAATCTTACAAAATAGATTCAATGAAATGGAAAAAAAAAAAAAACAACTTATTGAAAAACAGAATTTGTGAAATGGAAAAAATCCAATGAACAAAACAACTCATTTAAAAGTTCAATTGGCCAAATGCAAAAGTGTGATGACTGCGTATTTAAAATCAGCCGGAGTCAGGAATTCAGGTTAAGGGAAACATCTTCAATCTTTATTCTTTTTGAGGTGAAGGGGGATTGCGATAGCAATATGGGCAGCTGCAACAGGAAGCCAGCCAGCAGAGATGAAGGGGGATTGCAGGTGAAGGGGGGTCATGATAGCAGTGCGAGCAGCTGTGTCAAGAAACCAGCCAGTAGTCTCTCTTTCTGCTTCCCTTTCCACTCCCCTGCCTCCACCCACCAAAAAACACATCAGGACTTGCACAAAGAGTGGGCGGGGGCCATTCTTTCTCCAAGCATATATATTAATAGAGTATGGTCCAATTACTATTTACCCTTACGTGCTTGGGACCTCAGTGCATCAACTCAAGTCTGAGCCCATTACATCTCCCGCTTTCTTTTGTTTTAGAACACAGGTGGTCATGCCATCCCTGACTCCTCAGGGAGGTCAGAGCCCCCAAGGGGAGGTGATCACACCCTCCCTGACATCTCAGGAAGGGAGATGAAAAGCACCAAAGGGAAGTGGGGGTTGCTAGCAGGTTTCTGGGCTGAAGGGTCTTATTAGAAACAGGTATGCACAAACCCATCAGCATGGGAGGTATTACACAAGCACATAGCAATAACATAGAGGCTATTAGTGATAACTCTCCCCACAGTCAGTGCAAGCTTGATGTGGTGTAATAAACATGAATTGTACACACAAGTAATGGTATAACAAACAATATAAATTAACATGGTGTTGTAAAAGATTGCCAGAAGTCCTAGAAGGAGAGTATGTAAACAGCAGTCACACATACACCTTCTTCAGCAGCCAAGAGATAGTCCAAAACCAATCTATTGTCCACTACTTCACATATCAGGGAATACAATGATCCCCCCAAGTTTTTGAAGTCCTGCAAAAGTCTTTGTATGTGTTAGGGAATCCAATGATTCAAGTAGATTTTGAAGTCCTGTAACAGTCTTATAATTTCTCAGAAAATCCAGTGATTCCTGAGGGCTTTCAAGTCTTATGTCTCAAAGAATCCAATGATTCCTGAGGGTTTTCAAGTCCTACAACAATCTTATGTCTCAGAGAATCCAATGATTCCTCAGGGTTTTGAAGTCCAACAGTTTTCTATGTCCATAAGTCAAATGCCATAACTGCCACACTCTTTCAATGGTGAGCACAATCAACAACAGAACCACCCAATATTTCTTGGGTCTTCTCCTTCATTTCAAGGGTTTGCTCCATCTCTCTGCAATGGACAAGGTGAATACGACTCACTGGCACCCATCTGATTCCTTCTTCTCCTGTAAAAATACAAGCAAACCCTCTTTCCCAAGCAGTTAACCTATCTAATTTCCTTCTATTTACCACTTTCTGGATCTCTCCACATTACCTGGCGATTATCTAAAGATAGTGGAGCTGTTTGCACTGGACACTGCCGTGTTGTGTTAAAAGGTCTATAACCTCTCCAACTGTAATCCTGATTGCTTTTCTGTTGGTTGATGACATCAAAGTCCTGAATTTCTAAATACTCTCTGGGTGTAATCTCAGTTGCTACCATGCCCCACCTGTCTTTTGATTGATACCTTGGAACTGGGCCCTGCCTCTCATCTCTCATCTCTCAATCTACATTCAGAGGCCCAGTGAAAGCCTCGGTTACATTTTGGACATGAGGTT
The DNA here is from genome assembly GCF_016432865.1 of Antechinus flavipes. Lineage (NCBI taxonomy): Eukaryota > Metazoa > Chordata > Mammalia > Dasyuromorphia > Dasyuridae > Antechinus > Antechinus flavipes. The sequence continues at coordinate 271,238,339 of NC_067399.1, forward strand.
TTGGATTTTATTCTCTCACCCTGTCTTCTCATTCTATCTCCATATCTACAATGAGCTCTCAAATGTCCAACTTTTCCACACTGAAAGCATCTACGAGTTTCTCTAGAATTCCTTTGCCAAAAAGGACCCTGTCTTTTCATATTCAACATAGTTTGGGTATACTAAGCATCTGTGCCCACTGTGGCACAGCACCTTATGATCTCCTCTAAAGGATCATTCTTGTACAGTCCTAGTATAATTCTTTTGCAAACCTCATTAGCATTTTCCTTAGCAAGTTGCCTTATCAAAATGTCTGTTACTATATTTTCCCCATTAGTTCTTGTGATAGCTGTCTGCAAACATCCCACAAAGTCAGCAAAGGGTTAATTTGGCGCTTGTGTTATTTTTGTGAAGGCCTCACCCTTGTCGTCTTTATTATGGAGCGAAGCCCATGCTTTGATAGCATTAGCAGCAATTTGCTCATATGCTGCTATGGAATAATTAATCTGTACTGCAACTTCTGCATAGAAACCTACACCTGTTAGTAGGTCATAGGTGATTGCAGCATGAACTCCATTTTGACTGCTTTGTTGGGCTTGTATCCTACAGAGCTCATTATATTCAGAAAGCCACAAGGTTCTTGACATACCCTTGCTATAGATTTCCAGTCATGAGGGGTTAAGATTTCAAAAGCCAAATTCTGTAATAACATCTTAACATAAGCTGATGTAGCCTCATAAAGAGTGAAGCCTTTTTCAGGTCTTTGAGGATTTCTATATCAAAAGGAGCGTGTTTTCTACTTTCTTCACCTGAAGAATTAAATTGTTGAATTACAGGAAAAATGTGATGTTGAAATTCCAATACATCTCTCCCTTCCGCTTTGGCCTTAATTAGTCCCTTTTACAATCTAGTCATAGGAGCAGTTGAATGCTGGGGGGGAGGGGGGAAGAGAGAGGAGGTGCTGATGCTGTCACTGCTCCTCCCCTCCCCCCCCCACTACCCTTCCTCCCTCCATCCTTGAGGGTGGAGTTGATGGAGGAGAGTCAATTACCTGCTCCTTAGGTGGGGCTGAAGCTGCCTCAGATTCACCACACCCTTGAGCCTCACTTAAGTCTCCATGCCCTGTGGGGATATGGTCATTAATCTGTTCATTGTTTTCCTCTTTTATCTCAGGCTTCCCCATTTGGCTATGCCTATTCTTTCTTCTATAACTTATATGACTTCTTAAGGCCAACTGTATTATATTGTATAAATAGAATGCCTCGATGGAAATTGAATGAGGACCATTTTCGTTGTAATATGCGGAGAGCTGTTGCCCAAAGTCCAATTATCTGGAGAGATTTGCTCTTCCTCTAAGAACCAAGGGGAGGTGCGTTTTAATTGCCCAGAAGCCTAGCTATCTGTTCCCAAGTTATAAGTACCCTTGCTCTTCTATCAGCTTAAGCATGCTTTCTATAGTGCTACTTCTGGGTGGGGGTGGGGCGGTTGGGGTGGGGGATGAAGAATCTTTAGCTAGCATCTGTCCCATTTCAGCCAAAAAAAGGTTACTAGTTTAGTCTTTAAGAAAATAAGTTCCCTGTTTGTCTATTATATTCACCTAAGTTTCTGGTCACTGGAGACTTCTTCAGTGAAAGTAGGATCCTTGGTTCCCATGCTTGGGCGCCAAATGTGAAGACCATGTATTTAAAATCAGCCGGAGTCAAGAATTCAGGTTAAGAGAAAAATCTTCAATCTTTATTCTTTTTGAGGTGAAGGGGGATTGCGATAGCAATATGGGCAGCTGCAACAGGAAGCCAGCCAGCAGAGGTGAAGGGAGATTGCAGGTGAAGGGGGATCTGATGGGAAGGGGGGGGTCACGATAGCAATGCGAGCAGCTGTGTCAAGAAACCAGCCAGCAAACTCTCTTTCTACTTCCCTTTCTACTCCCCTTCCTCCACTCAACAAAATCATCATTTCCTATACAACACATCAGGACTTGCACAAAGAGTGGGCAGGGGCCAGTCTTTCTCCAAGCATATATATTAATAGAGTATGGTCCAATTACTATTTAGCCACACATGCTTGGGACCTCAGTGCATCAACTCGAGCCTCAGCCCATTACACAAAAGGTGATAACAAAAAAAGCTAACTGAAGAAAATAATTCACTAAAAATTAGAATTAAACAAATGGAAGTGAATGACTCAATAAAACATCGAGTCAGTCAAACAAATGACAAAAAAATGAACAAAAGAGAAGAAAATGTAAAATATCTCATTGGAAAAACACCAGATCTGGAAAACAGATCTAGAAAAGCCAATCAAAGGATTCTTGTACTACATGAAAACCATGATGAAAAAAAGAACCTAGACAACATCTTTCAAGAAATCATCAAGGATAAATAATCAAAGGATATGAACAGATAATTTGCAGATGAAGAAACTAAAACTCTTCTAGTCATATGAAAAGATGTTGTAAATCACTATTGATCAGAGAAATGCAAATTAAGACAACTCTGAGATACTGTTACCCACCTCTCAGATGGGTTTAAGATGACAGGAAAAGATATGATGATTGTTGGAGGGGATGAGAGGAACTGGGACACTAATATATTGTTGATGGAGTTGTGAAGTGATCCAACCATTCTGGAGAGCAATTTGGAACTATGTCCAAAGGGCTATCAAAATGTGCATATCTTTTAATCAAGCAGTGGTTTTCTACTGGGCTTTTATCCCAAGAGATCTTCAAGGAGGGAAAGGCACCCATATGTGCAAAAATGTTTGCAGTAGCCCTTTTTGTAGTGGCAGGAAACTGGAAACTGAGTGGATGCTCATCAGTTGGAGAATGGTTGAATAAGTTATGGTGTATAAATGTTATGGAATATTATTGTTCTGTAAGACATGATCAGCAGGATGCTTTCAGAGAGGCCTGGAGAGACTTACATGAACTGATGTGAAGTGAAATGAATAGAACCAGGATATCATTGTACATGGCAACAAGAAGACCATATGATGATCAGTTCTGACGGACATGGCTCTCTTCAATAATGAGATGATGCGGATCAGTTCCAATGATCTTGTGATGAAGAGAGCCATCTACACCCAAAGAGAGGCCTGTGGAAACTGACTGTGGATCACAACATAACATTTTTATTCTTTGTTGTTGTTTGCTTGCACTTTATTTTTTCTCTTTTTTTCTTTTTGATTGATTCTTTTTGTGCAGTAAGATAATTGTGTATGTGTGTATATATATGTATGTGTGTGTGTGTGTGTGTGTGTGTGTGTGTGTGTGTGTGTATTATTCTGTAAGAAACAATCATCAGGATGATTTCAGAAAGGCCTGGAGAGACTTTCATTCTAAATGAAGTTTGTAGAACCAAGGAACATTGGACACAGAGACAATAAAATTATACAATATCAATTCTGATGGCTGTGGCTCTTTTCAAAAGCAAGGTGATTCAGGCCAATTCCAATGATCTTGGAGAGATGCCATCTGCCCCCAGAGAAATGACTGTGGGGACTGAGTGTGGATCACAACATATTTTTTTCACTTTATTATTGTTGTTTGCTTGTGTTTTGCTTTCTTTCTCATTTATTTTCCTTTTTGATCTGATTTTTTTTTTTTTTTACAGCATGATAATTGTGGAAATATGTATAGAAGAATTGCACATTTAACATATATCGGATTACTTGCTGTCTAGGAGAGAAGGAGGGGGGAAAGGAGGGAGAAAAAATTTGGAACACAAGCTGTTGCAAAAATGAATCTTGAAAAGTTATGAATATGTTTTGAAAATAAAAAGCTTTATTAAAAAGTGAATAAATATTTGCATAGCACTATATTAACATTTGTCAATATTATCTCATTTGATCCTACTTGAGAAAGAAGGTTTATGACTATCCCCATTTTGCAATGACTAAGTGTCTGATGCCACATCTGAACTCAAGTCTACCTTACCCCAATCCCAGGATTCTATGTATTGGGTCACCATAATTCTGCATCAAAGCAATGGAACTATGACTTGCCTTACTGGCAATAGTAATGCTTCTTCCATCCCTTCAAATGCTCCAGCTAAGTGTTCTTTCCAAGCTGCATTTCAATTTAATTGTTCATAAGATATCTATTCTCTGTATATCTGCTGAGATTGTCCTGATAACTATAAAGTAGGTTCTCTTTTGGCATCCTTTAATATTGTCTATCAATTTATCCTCACACTTTTCAGCCAATATTGGCTATTTTTCCTTCAGAGAAGATCCATTAAAGAGGGCTCACAGGATGAAAAAGTGGATCCTATACTTCAGCATCACCTTTGGTCTTTGGCTACAAGGATGTCCCAAAATGCTTTATACTGTGCAATTTAAAGAAATTCCAAACCTCCAAACTTCCATACCATTCAGTCCCCAGGAATTTCTAATAATATGATAATTGCTTTGTCAGCAGTTCTAGTAGTTGTTTTAATCTCTCACTAAATGGTGCTAATCTCCTAGAGGGTTTTATGATGTTCTTGCAAAGCACCATTTGAGGTGGAGATTCATACAACTGCCCAAATGTCATGTTACTTTTATAATCCCATAATTGATAGTAATTATCATGTAGAAGGATTTCTGGGACTTAGGTAGAAGTTGTATTTTAATATTTCTCTTATTGTTATTTTACAACACAGAACACTGAACTTTAGAGCGTAAGTGACTGCTGTGAGTTCTCACAGACTAAAAGAAAACAAGGACAAAAACTAAAGAGTATGTTCTAGACCTGTACTCTATAAGCAACGCTGCCATGATATTGCAAAACATCTGTGTCATTTACATGTCTGGAAAATAAAAGATCTTTGGAGTACTAGGTCATAACAGCTGGCCATAGTTTAACAGAACATTATTAGATAGTGGGAAATTAAAGGTGTCATTTAATTAGAATTTTTTTTTATCTTTAATTTAAAGTGGAATTTTATATTTAGTATTACTTGATAATTATATATATGTGGGTCTATATACACAGACACAAATAAAAGTTCATGTATCTTTATATGAAGTCATGCATTATACTCATGTTATATATCCACTAAATATATTCTCCTCATTTAAAAAGTAAATTGATCCAAATGATAGAAAGAAAACTCATTAAATATCAGACTGGAAAATGTAGACTTTTCTTTATGAAGCAATGTTATATCCAATCCAGACAGTGGTAGTTCATCAGAGAAACTTATGTAGTACTATTAACGATCATGCTGAAACAGTGAACAGCTGTATTTTCTTTAAAATGGGGCAATTACATCTGGGAGAGAATGTAAAATTATTCCCCAAAGTTTAAATTAATTTTTTAACCCATACTTCTTTCTCTATACTGAATTATTTTGGTTTCCCACATAAGATTAAAAAATAATTTGGAAGAGACATTAAGTGTATCTATAATCCAACCCTTTCATTTTAAATTTGAATAAACTAAAATTTAGATAGGCTGAAACATTTGTCCAAGATTACAGAGGTAATAAGAATTTGAACCTAGATTTTCTGACTTAAATACATCAGTCATTTCACTGCGCCACATTTGCCTCTTGAAAGCTAATTTATGAAATAATAGCTTTTACTCTGAGATTTTATAGAGAAATTATTATAAAATAAAGAATAAATATTTAAAACTAACAGAAGGCAAGTACATTTGGTTGTTTTATGGGCAAGGAAATTGTCATGGAAGTTATGAATTATATATTTCATAAAGCATAGGATCATAGAATTAGAGTTAGAAGGGATCTTTGAAGCTGTGGTCTAAGGAAGCTGAGCCATGGAGAGATAGGAGTGATTCTTGGCACATAGAAGGCACAATACAAATACTTATTCTCCCAATTCCCAAATTGATTATTTCCTTTGTATCCTATCTATACAAATATACATAGATAGATAGATAGATAGATAGATAGATAGATAGATAGATAGATAGATAGATAGATAGATGGCTGGGGGGTGTATGAACTTTAATCATCCAGTTTCTAAGACCTACAGTATTCCAGTGAATACTATTTAGTTGCCCATAGTACTTGGCAATAGTAGGCTTTTAAGAAGTATTTCATTACCAACTGACATCATGTTACTTCTTTGCTATCACTAAAGATATTGATACCATAAAAGGAACACCATTAATACTAGTTGTAGAGAAACATTCTCAGATTTCAGGATTTAATTATGTGATTTCGTCAAGATGGGGCTAACCTCAAAAGGTGTAGATCACAATGCATTTAGGCCATTTTTGCCCATATCTTTCCACAAGTCTTCCATAAAAGACAAATCTGTTGGAGGGGTTCTTTTCAAAGAACATTTGAACAAATCCACCCAATCAGTATTAAAATTACAATATCAGAGAAAAAACAAAATAAGAATCAAGTCTAATGAAGTACTTTGAAAAATATAGAGGAGATATAAACAAACATTTTGAAATTACCATCAAAGGCCTTGAGATTAAGTCCTGCCTACACAATTCATCAGCTATGTGACCTTAAAGAAATCATTAATATCCTCATCCATAAAATGGGAATAATTGCAGCATATACCTCACAGAGCTACTGTAAGGATGAGAGAAAATGTTTGCAACATACTTTGTAGGCATTATTATTTGTATGTGTGTGTGTGTATGTGTGTGGTGTATATATGGTTGTATGTGTATGTATGTATGTATATATGTATATACATATACATGTATTCTTTTTATAATTTATAATCTACATATACATACACCCTACAATTACCATATGTCTATATGTAGATATATATGTGTGTATTTATATGTATATGTATATATACTCTATGTTATATAAATCTTGTATGTATAGTGTGTACATGTATATATATATATGTATATGTATATATATATGTATATGTATATGTATATGTGTGTATGTATGTATTAGGATGTGTGTATATCTTTAAATGGCCACACATGCATATAGTTTTATGTATATATTATATATCTTCAATATTATGGTATGTGTATGTATTTCTATATGTACCATACACATATACACATGTATCTTTATATATCATATAATCTATATATTAGAATATCTGTATATGCTCACTATATGTTCTTTATATATCATAAATATCCCACCTATTAGGACATATGTGTGTGTTTGCTCTAAAGTTTCCATTTCTTGCTTTATCACATAGACATTTTTTATTATTGTTGTTCTGGAGGAAATGTATGCAAGAACAGTTTAAACTACATCATTAACCTTTTTTCCATTACTTTCTTAAGCTTAAACAATCAACAAAATAATAAATCAATCCATGTCAGTTTCCAAGGTGTAAAAACTCATACCTTAAATTTAACAATCAGACTTTGCAATCCAGCTCACTTACTCTAGCAATTCATATACATATGTATTTGTATACATACCTATGTTTACATACATATATGTATATATGTGCATATATTATAATTTGATACTTTATAGTTCCTCTCTTCCATGTTTTGAATAGTCATTTATCTGATTTCTTCTGAACAAGGCATTATAAATATTAATTTGTAACCATGTACTTATCATAGTTAGCTTACATTTAACTTTGAACAAAAGACAAGAATTGTGGTAAATTAATTGATTCATGAATTGGACAGAATTCGGGGCAGACTAATACCAGATCTGTTTTCAAAGCACATTAAACATAAGTAATAAACAGATAAAAGGGCAGCTAAGTAGTATAGTGAATAGAGCATGATGTCTGGAATCTGAAAGACTTGAGTTCAAATTCAATCTCAAAGGCTTACTAGGTATATGACCTTGGGTGAGTCACCTGTTTACCTCAATTCTCTCATATGGAAAAAGAAATAGCAAATAGCTCCAGTATCTTTCCCAAGAAAACCCCAAATAGAGCCACCAAGACATAACTGAAATCACTGAACAACAACAAAAACAGCTACAACCTAACTATAATTCAATCAGTGGGATCAATATTTTATTTTATTTTTATGTATACAAAATCTAAGCATGTTTGAAAGTTTCGAATTCATAGAGAGGAGGATAGTGTATGTATGTATGTCTATATGTACCATACATATGGTACATAAAGAAAACATGGAGAAGGAGAAAAGACAGAGCATTTATATAAAACACATCCTATGGGCCCCTTGTGCTAAGCTTGTTTTACAAATGTCTCATTTAATCCTCACAATGCCCCTGAGAAGTAGGTACTGTTTCCTAGCATTATTTTATAATCGAGGAAACTGAAACAAAAGGGGGGTTTTAAGAAATTTGCCCTTTAATTCAGATTTTCCTAACTCCAGGCAGAGCACTCTTTCTGTTGTGCCTGTGGACTCATCAAAAACAAGTTATGGCTGAATTCCTGCCTAATTTTCTTTTTGACAGGGTAATTTTAGACTGTTATATCAGAGGAATGTCAAAGAAATACTATACCTGAATCTCAGCCAGGCATTAGGCAAAGTGCTTATTCATGTACCTAGAGACATGAAGCAAAGTTATGAGCAGAATGATTACATGACAGGTGTATCTAAAATTGGTCAAATGACTAAACCCCAAAAGTTGTGATAAATGAATCTGTCTTCCTAGTGAGAGAAATTTAAAGGACTAAGCCAATTAACTTTTTAATCAATGATATTCAAGAGTAATAAATGACAATCTTATCAAAACCATGGATGAACCAAAGTTGGTAGGATAACCAAGATGAAGGATAATAAAAGGAGGATCCAGAAAGTCTGGGACAGGGTAAAATTATGGGCTGTCAAAGTAGCTGAGAAATTTAATTTCCTCCTTTAATTATAGAGGTGGAGGACAGCAGGTGCAAAATTTATCACATGTGATCTAGTGTTGGTGTCTTTACTGCACCTTTTTTCTTTTAAAAATTATACTCATCAATTTGGAATTATGCTTAAAAGGTTATCAAACTGTGCATACCCTTTGATCCAGAAGTGTCTCTAGTGGGCTTTTATACCAAAGAGATCTTAAAGGAGGGAAAGAGACCCATATATGCAAAAATGTTTGTGGCATTGTTTTGTAGTGGCAAGAAACTGGAAACTGAGTGGATGTCCATAAGTTGGAGAATGGCTGGATAAATTGTGATATATGAATGTTATGAAATATTATTATCCTGTAAGAAACGATCAACAGGATGATTTCAGAGAAGCCTGGAGAGACTTACATGAACTCATGCTAAATGAAATGAACAGAACCAGATTATCATACATGGCAACAACAAGATTATATGATGCTCAATTCTGATGGATCTCTAATGAGATGATTAAACCAGTTCTAATTGTTCAGTGATGAAGAGAGGCACATACACCCAGAGAGATGATTGTGGGAACTGAGTGTGGAATACAACATAGCATTTTCTTGTTGATGTTTGCTTGCATTTTATTTTCTTTCTCAAGTTTTTTTCCCCCTTTTTGATCTAATTTTTCTTGTACAGCAAGATAACTGTATAAATATGTATACAAATATTGGATTTAACATATATTTTAACATATTTAACATGTATTTGACTATCTGCCATCTAGGGGAGGGGGTAGGGGAGAAGGAAGGAAAAAATTGGAACAGAAAGTTTTGCAAGAGTCAATGTTGAAAAATTATCCATGCATATGTTTTGTAAATAAAAAACTTTAATATTTTTTTAAATAAAAAAAATAAAAATCATACTCATAAGGAAAACCTTGAGAGTAGGGTAGGGGAGAAGGATATAATTAGAAGTTAATGTGACATAAAGGCAAAATGTTAAATAAACACAATAGGATGAATCTTGGGAAATAATGAAGCTGAAAAATTATGGATAAATGTAATATCCTATACCTGGGTTCAAAAATCAACTAGATAAGTACAAAATAGTCCAGATGCAGCTCATTTTGGTGCAATATTATAAATTTTTGATTTGTATTTGGAGTACCTGGGGGTTGAATTCCAACTTTGTCACTTGTTATCATTGTGAGCTTAGGAATATCACCATTCTGCACTGAAGAGAACAAAGTGGTGTAATGAGCAAAGAACTGGATCTAGAATTAGTAAGGTTTAACTTCAAATCTAGCTTCAAACTGGAATATGTATATATGTGTATGAATATGTGTATATACATATATATGTTTACATACATATACACATATACAGATGTATATATAAGTATATATACATACACACATGTGTGTATATCTGTATCTATACATGAGAAACTAGAGTATTTTGTCATTTCCTTCCCTAACTCATTTTACACATAAGGAAACTAAGGCAAAACAGGGATAAGTGTCTTACCCAGTGTCCTGCAGCTAGGAATTATCTGTGGCCAGATTTGACTTCTGGAAGATAAGTCTTTTTGACTCCAAGTCCAATACTCAATCCTGTGAGCTTCACGGCTGTGCCAAAGTGCTGCTGCTATTGTTGTTATTGTTTATTCTTTGTTCTCAAAGAGAACCATGACATCCAGGAGATGACACTATGACATGCAAGTGATTTGGATGTAAGTGAGGGAGGACTGTACACGATCACCAACCTCAGTTTCCCCTCCAGAATTATCTTGGTCTAGTGACAAGAAATAGATCAGGATAATTGGAGATGGCCCTCTTCCAAAGTGCTATGCAACTGCTAGCTATTATTGTTGTTATTATTACATTTCCTGAATCCATAAAATGATGTCTAAGGTCTCTATCCTGGGAGGGCCAATGAAGTGCAAGATGACAAAATCACAATCCAAAATCTTGTTTTTTCTTTCTCCATTTTATATTCTTTTTATTCTGAGCATAACACAAAATAAAATGAGCATTGTGGAACAAGAAAGAATTGTATATGAAGCTGTAAATTTCTATCATATGCAGTGTATGCATTTATTTTAAGTATATAATAAATCTACTACCATCTTATATGAAAAAAAAAATAACCAGAAGTTTGTCATGAAGATGAGTTACTCTTTAAATAACCGTTTGCCCAATCCATTCAGGATAGTAGAATGGTAAAAACTGAGAAGTATTTTATTTTATAACTTGGTGCTTTTTAAGAGAATGGTGGCCTCAAAGCTGTTTGGCAACACTGGTTTACTGTTTGCCTTTCTATCCAAAGGTGATAGTTGTGCCATGAAGAGAGAAGTAAGAGAAGTTTCTTCTGAGAATTTATGGAAAAGAAATAGCAACTGAGGAGAGTCTTCTTGATTTAACTTTAATTGAAATTATAAATTAAAGAGGAAATTCACTGTGACCAAGTGTGACTTATACCATGAATGTAGGACTGGTTCAATAAAAGGAAAAGTATTACCATAATTGACCATATCAATAACAAAACCAATTATCACAGATAATTTCAATAGATGCAGAAAAAACTTTTGACAAAAGACAGTCCCCATTGCTATTCAAAACACTAGAGAACACAGGGATAAAGGAAGTTTTAGTTAAAATAATTAATAAGCAATATCTACCTAAAACCAACAGCAAGCATTATTTATAATGGAGGGAAACTGGGCACATTCCCAGTAAGATCAGGGGTGAAACAAGGATTCCATGATCACCACTTGTTATGGGAACAATTTGCTAGTGGCTGCTGGGTATTATAGGAGACACCTGCTAGTGGCTGCTAGAGATCTAATTCTAACCAGCAGAATAGATCTTTTCACGTGAAAGGATGATAATACAAGGAGACTGAGAGGCATTCTCTTGCATTCTCTGAGCTCTCTCCTTTTCCCTCTTGCCTCCAATTTATTTCATTCCAAATTCACAAGTATCATCTGCCTCAGTAATGGCCTATTTGCAATTCCTTCAAGTGTGTTATGATTCACAGCTGTGGGGGCTTTTGGAGAATGGACTTGTCCCTTCACACTTAGGCATGGTCCTTAACAACCACTATTATTTAACATTGTACTGGAAATGTTGGCTGTAGAAATAAGAAAAGAAAAAAAGAAATTAAAGGAATTAGAATAAGCAATGAAGAAATAAAACTATCACTCTTTGCATGATACATTGACATATTTAGAGATTCCTAGAAAATCATCCAAAAACCTACTCAAAACAATTCATAGCTTTAGCAAAGTTGCAGGATATAATATAAACCCACAAAAGTCATTAACATTTCTATATTTTACTGACAAAGCCCATCAGCAAGAGATAGAGAAATTCCATTTAAAATTACTGTACACAAAATAAAATACTTGGGGGGTTACCTGCCAAGACAAACCCAAGAACTATATAAACATAATTACAAAGTACTTCTCACACAAATAAAGTAGGATCTAAAAAAATTGGAAAAATATCAATTACTCATGCATTGGCCAATGACAATTCTGCTTAAATTGGTTTACTTGTGCAATGCCATACCAATCAACCTGCCAAAAAGTATTTTATAGTAAATGTGCTGCCAAAGCAAGCACCAAAAAGTATTTTATAGAAGTAGAAAAAAATAATAACAAAATTCACCTAGAAGAACAAAAGTTCAAGACTATCAAGGGAATTAATGAAAAAATTCAAGGAAATTAATGAAAAAATACAAGGGATAGTAGCTTAGCAGTACCAAACCTAAAATTATATTATAAAGCAGCAGTCATCAAGACCATTTGGTACTAGCTAAGAAATAGAATGGTGGATCAGTGGAATAGATTATTAGATACAGATGACACAATGATCCAAGTCAATAGTAACTAGTATTTAATAAACCCTCCAAATCCAGCTTCTAGAATAAGAATTCACTTTTTTTTTAAAAAATTGCTGGGAAAGCTGGAAAATAATATTCCAGAAACAGCATAGACCTACATCTCAAACCTCATTCCAAAATAATATCAAAATGGGTACATGATTTGGGCATAAATGATGATACCATAAACAAATTAGGAAAACAAGGGATAATTCACCTATCAAAATTTTGGAGAAGGGAAGAATTTATGACCAAAAAAGAACTAGAGAACATTAAGAAAGACAAAATGGACAAATTTAATTACATTAAATTATAAACCAACACAAACAAAACCAACACAAACAAGATTAAAAGGCAAGTACAAAGTTGGGAGAAAATCTTTACAACCAGGGTTTCTGATAAACATCCCATTTCTAAAATATATAAGGAACTGTGTCAAATTTATAAGGATACAAGTCATTACCCATCTGATAAATGGTCAAAGAATATGAACAATTTTCAGATTATGAAATTAAAGCCATCTATATTCATAGAAAATGCTCTAAATTACTATTAATTAGAGAAATTCAGATTAAAACAATGCTGAGATAGCACCTCATAACACTCAGATTGGTTGAAGTGACAGGAAAAGCAAATGATAAATGTAGGGGATGTGGGAAAACTGGGACACTAATGCATTGTTGATGGAGTTGCAAAATGATATAGCCATTCTGAAGAGCAATCAGGATCTATGTTCAAAGGGCTATAAAATTATGCACACCCTTTAAACTAGCAGTGCCATTACTGAGTCTATACCCACATGTGCAAACAATTTTTGCAGCAGCTAAGAATTGGAAAATGAGTAGATGCTCATCAATTGGAGAATGGATGAACAAGTTATGGTATATGAAGATAATGGAATATTATTTTTCTATAAAAATGATGAACAAGCTGATTTTAGACAAAACTGGAAATATTTACATGAACTGATGCTGAATTGAAGCAAGCAGAACCAGGAATACATTGTACAAAATAACAAGAAGAATGTGTGATGATCAACTATGAAAGACGATTCTCCTCAATGGTTCAGTGATCCAAAACAATCCCAATAGACTTTGGACAGAAAATGTCATCTGCATCCAGAAAAAGAACTGGAGACTGAATATAAATCAAAACATGCTATGTTCACTTCTTTTTTTCTGGTTTTTTTAATTTCTCCCATGGTTTTTCCCTTTTGCTCTGATTTGTTCTCACCCAACATGACTCATAAAGCAATGTGTAGTAAAAAATAAAAAAATTTACTAGAAAAAAATAAAAATAAATTAAAGGGAAGAGGGAAGTTGGGCTTAGTAGATTTAATGCTAAATTCAGAGTTGACATCCAGATTTCAAATCCCATCTTTAAGACTAGCTCTGAGAAATGCAAATTAAGACAAGTCTGAGGCACCGCTACACACTTCTCAGATTGGCTAAGATGACAGGAAAAGGTAATGACTGTTGCTGGAGGGGGTGTGGGAAAACTGGAACATTAATACATTGTTGCTGGAGTTATGAAATGATCCAGAAATTCTGGAGAGCAATTTGAAACTATCCCCAAAGGGCTATCAAAATATGCATACCCTTTGACCCAGCAATGTTTCTATTGGGCTTACATTCCAAAGAAGTCTTAAAGGAGGGAAAGGAACCCACATGTGCAAAAATGTTTGTGACAACCCTTTTTGTAGTTGCAAGAAACTGGAAACTGAGTCAATACCCAACAATTGGAGAATGGCTGAATAAGTTATGGTCTATGAATGTTGTTATGAAATAATATTATAAATGATCACGAAGATTATTTCAGAGAGGCCTGGAAAGACTTACATGAACTGATGCTAAGTAAAATGAGGAGAACTAGGAAAACCAGGAGAACCAGCAACAGCAAGATTATGTGATGATTAATTCTGATGGATGTGGTTCTTTTCAACAATGAGATGATTGAGGTCAGTTCCAATGATCTTGTGATGATGAAAGCCATCTATACTCAGAGAGAGGACTGTGGAATCTGAGGGTACATTACAACATAATATTTTCACTTCTTTTGTTGTTGTTTGTATGAATTTTATTTACTTTTTCATTTTTCTTCCTTTTTGATCAAATTTTTTTATGCAGCAAGATAATCGTATAAATATGTATACCTATATTTGATATATATGTTTTATATATATATATATATCTAACCACGTTTAACATATATTGGATTATCTGCCATCTAGGGAAAGAAGTGAGGGGAAGAGAAGGAAAAATTGCAACACAAGGTTTTGCAAGGGTTAATGTTGAAAAATTATCCTTGTATATGTTTGAAAATAAAAAGCTTCAATGAAAAGGACTAGCTCTGAGACCAAGATACATAAAAGCATTATATGTTATCAATTATAATTGTTAATTCTTTCTTTTTTAACATTGTGTCTACCTATCTTACCTCAGTAAATGTTCAGTGTCCCTACTGATTGACACAAAAGAAAAGATGAAGTGCCTACTTCATGCCAGGCATTATATTAAATACTTAACAAATATCTTTCCTTTAATCCTTGCAAGAATCCTAGCAGGTAGGTCCCTTTATTGTCCTCATTTTACAACTGAGGAAACTGAGATAAATTTAAGTGGCTAACCCAGTGTCAGTGTTATAAGAATTGTTTAGGGACAGGAGCAAGGAGAGAGAGGGGGAAAAAAATTGTAACACAAGGCTTTGTAAAGGTGAATGTTGAAAACTATCTTTGCATGTATTTGGAAAAAAATAAAATACTATTTTACAAAAGCTTTAGACTATTCTGTTTTTTTTTTTTTTTTTTAATCTGAATGCATTTACCTTTCCCAAGGTAGTATGGTATCTCTTCACTCTCTGACTTCCCCATATTGATACCAAGGAGTATGAACATCAAGGTATTAACTTTAACCCTGCTTTAGGTCAGGATTCCCAAAATCTAGAGACCCACCAGCTTCAGGCTTTCCAGCAACAATGATTATAGATATGTACCACCTTGCCCAGAAATGTCTGTTATTATTAAAAGTACAATGACTAACCTTATCTAAGTCAATCCATCATAATCAGGGGATGGGGAAGGCAGATAAAGAGTATGGTGACTATGCTACCATCAAATATAAAGGAATTTGTTGCAAGAATGACTTAGAATTCAGTAGATGAAAGGAGATACACTATAGCGTTGTCTTCATTTCAAGACTTTCCAAATTCTGGTAAATAATAACCACCACAACAATATCCAACAAACTCTAATTGTGACATTCTACAAGATTCTAGAAGAAGTTGATCATATATTGTTTTGCCTTTTTCTCTGACATATATAGTGACTGGTGGTCACTATGTCCCCTTTCTTCCAGAGTACTGATTTTAAGTCTTTCTTACCTGAAAACAAGTTCAAGATGCTCCTGAAATTCAACCAAATGAATCTAGCCATAGGGGATGCATTCCAGCACAAGACACAGACAAATTCTCCATGGGCTCAGTGGTAAGGAAAAAAATGGAAGGAACTCAGCATAAGCATCTGCCTTTTCCATTGCTTATTACAAAACAAATCACAGTCAAATATTCATTTCTAAACCCCGCTCCCAAAATGGAAAATTCCCAAATTATTGGGAATGTAGAAAAATCAGGTGGATCAGGTAAGGTAAGAGCAAGAAGTAGAGAGGAGATAAATATGGACAGAGACAGAAAAACAGAGATAGAGATGCAGAGATAAAAATGGAAGGAATGGAAGTACATTAAAGGGAACCTATTTAAGAGATGCCTCTTTAACAAAGATTACCTGATTTAAAGGGAACAGGGAGGTAACTAGCTGTCACTAGAAACATTTAGAGTTATAATTCTGTTGTCAGCCATGTATTTTATTTACCTTATAATTCAAAGACAATCATATTCATCAACATTTAAAATTCTAGATTTAGAGTTGGAAGAGCCCAGAGTGACTAAGTGATTGCCCAAAACTAAAGTAAGAAGTAGAATCCAAAATTGGACCTCATGGTCCAAGGGGGCTGTTTTTCATTGTACCATGTTACATAATTCAAATCTCACCCTATGCCTCCATCTCTTTGTTTACAAAGTTGAAATAAATATGTTTGAGTTTACTACGATTGGAGGGGAACTAGATTTGCCAGACCAGGGTTTGAATTCTGCCTCTCTCATTTGCTACTTATGGGATGTTGGGTTCAGCATAGTCTCTGTCGGCCTTAGCGTCACCATCTATAAAATAAGAGTTTTTTGAGAGAAGATGAAAATGTAAAGTCAACAGGACTTCTAAACAGATTGGATATATGACCCTCTGAAAGTCCTTTGGCTTTCTTCAGCCTCAGTTGCTACATCTATAAATGGGGAAATAATATCATGTTTAAAACTGAAAAAAAGGATTGAAGTTCTTGGTGCTGCTTAAAAAAAAAAAAGCAAGGAGAATTGCATTAGTTGGGCATAGATGAGAAGCTATTGTTCCTATTATTTTATTTTCAAAGAGGACAAATGATATCACAGGTAATATCTTGATTCAACAGCGAATTGGATTTAAGTGAGATGGAATTGCAAAAAATTGTTACTTTCATTCTCTCTTCTACTGTCATTGAAGTCCAGAAGTAAGACAAATTTATGAAAACTGGTAATGGCCTGGAATGCAGTGGATGGCTGTATCTTCAGTGAATGACCAGGCTCAAAGTGCTCCACAGCACCTGCCTGAACTTCCTTCCTGACCCATAGAACAAATTATTCTCACCTACCCATTGCCATTCCAATTGGAGAGTTTTCACATGCTTGGGGTAGACATCCCCCTACTCATCAACAGGTTTGAGGCTTATTGGTTACCCTCAGCCTGCTTTAATATATCTGTTCAGACAGTTATAACAGGGTATGGTTGCTGAACATACTACAGCTACTTGAAGCTCCAAGTGAGATTTGGGTAAAGACAGACATCAAAGGTAGATGAGCAGTCCTGAAAAGGGCTCACACTAGAAGTACACAGTATGAAGAAAAAAAAGAAGAAAGCCTTGGTATAAGATGTCTTGCTTCTCTGTCTTCCTATGAAACCCCAGAAGAAAATCCTAAAGAGAAATAATTCATTTATGAGCCTAATACTGCCAGCATAAGCCAGAAAATAAATAGATTTTGTTATAAAGGATTTGTTTTTGTTTTCTTTTTCATGTGGAGGAGAGGGAATGGTGGGGAGAAATATGGATAGGGTAGCAAGTGGAAGGGGAAAAAGGAAAAGGAAAGAGGATGTTCGAGTCATTTTTTAAAATAAAGAAAAGATAACGAAAAGAAAGAAGCATGGGAAGGAGGAAATTTTGAAGAGGATAGGTAAAATTTATTATGGACTTAAAAAAAGAGAAGCATTCTATATTATAGGCAGCCATAGTTTTGTGTACAACCCTCTTTCTGTTCTACTTTGTACAAAGAAATGCCCATTTCAGTTAGTGTTTGCTAAATTCAGAATAAAATTTTAATGAAAAAAAAAATAGGATAGATGGTGTAGTCAGGAACCCTAATTTGCCTTAATAAAGCAGATATTTGTACTATTTCTAATTCAAAAGATAAAAAAGCACAGAAACACAATGTGGCCTACTCAAAAGATTGCTGGACACATTGCCAAGAGAAATGGCTTCAAAACCATTGCTCAGATATTTGTTTACTTTTAGATCTGGGGCAAATCGCTTAGCCTCAGCTTATTTTAATAAAATAACTATAATAATATATGAATAACCTGTAGCCACAGAGTTGATATAAGGAAAATATTTTTGCTACTCATAAAGCTCTATAAAAATGGGAGTTATTACATTACAAATTTAAGTAAAAACTAATGAGAGATAGTGTGATGTAGTTTTAAAAAAAAGTGGAATGAGGAATCACAGAACTTGGATCTAAAACTAAGAGATTGTATGACCTTAGACAATTAAGTACATTTTCTTAACCTCAGTTTCCCCATTGATCAAATAAGGAGGAGTAAGACTAAATGGTATCTAAGGTCCCTTCTACTTCTAAGTCCTAGGATGCTATAGCTGAATGAGAAAAGCTAACCTGACAGAATGTATCAAACTTTTGAGAATTTTTAGCCATTGTGAAGCAAGAGATAATATTTTGAAATCAATTTTATTAATCTCTAGTTATCCCACTTTGAAATAGGCACATTTCCTAAATGCAAAAGTGGTGTTATATATGTATCAATTTCATACATACCAAATAGTCACACCTTTGAACCTGGAAATTCCTCTGAATGAAAAGAACATTAAATGGTTATAGCCATAAGACTCCCAAAAGGGTTCATGAATATTTCTAAGAGTACTTGGAAACAAGATATTTAATCTACATGGATTGTCTTTGGGCTGTGTGGTATAGTGGAAAGAATGTTAAATTTCTTGGTAAGTCACAAATAATCAATTTTCTCTTGTATAAAATGATGTGTTGGACAGGAAGGTTTCTCAATTCTCTTTTAGCCTATGAATCTCTAAGGCAGAGGGGTCTTAACCTAGAATCCATTCTCAGAAATTTATAATATGGAATTCATATGAAGTTGCAGATGTGTGTGTGTGTGTGTTGTGTGTGTGTTGTGTGTGAGAGAGAGAGAGAGAGAGAGAGAGAGAGAGAGAGAGAGACAGCTGTATTTCTATATAACTGGTTTCCTTTATAATCCAATATTTTTGTATTTCAATATAATTATTTCTTTTTTTTTTTTTTTTTTTTTTTTTTTTTTTTTTTTTTATAATAAATTTTATTTTATTTAATAATAACTTCGCATTGACAGAATCCATGCCAGGATAATTTCTACACGACATTATCCCTTGCAATCACTTATGTTTCGTTTTTTCCCCCTCCCTCCCTCCTCCCCCCCCCCCCAGGATGGCAAGCAGTCCTATATATGCTAAACATGTTGCAGTATATCCTAGATACAATACATATTTGCAGAACCAAACAGTTCTCTTGTTGCACAGGGAGAATTGGATTCAGAAGGTAAAAATAACTCGGGAAGAAAATCAAAAATGCAAATAGTTCACATTCATTTCCCAGTATTCCTTCTTTGGGTGTAGCTGTTTCTGTCCATCATTTCTCCAATGAAACTCAGTTAAGTCTCTTTGTCAGAGAAATCCACTTCCATCAGAATACATCTTCATACAATATCGTTGTCGAAGTGTATAATGATCTCCTTGTTCTGCTCATCTCACTTAGCATCAGTCCATGTAGGTCTCTCCAAGCCTCTCTGTATTCATCCTGCTGGTCATTCCTTACAGAGCAATAATATTCCATAACATTCATATACCACAATTTACCCAGCCATTCTCCAATTGATGGGCATCCATTCATTTTCCAGTTTCTAGCCACTACAAACAGGGCTGCTACAAACATTTTGGCACATACAGGTCCCCTTCCCTTTTTTAGTATCTCTTTGGGGTATAAGCCCAATAGAAACACTGTTGGATCAAAGGGTATGCACAGTTTGATAACTTTTTGGGCATAATTCCAGATCGCTCTCCAGAATGGCTGGATTCGTTCACAACTCCACCAACAATGCATCAATGTCCCCGTTTTCCCGCATCCCCTCCAACATTCATCATTGTTTTTTCCTGTCATCTTAGCCAATCTGACAGGAGTGTAGTGATATCTCAGAGTTGTCTTAATTTGCATTTCTCTGATCAATAGTGATTTGGAACACTCTTTCATGTGAGTGGTAATAGTTTCAATTTCTTCATCTGAAAATTGTCTGTTCATATCCTTTGACCATTTATCAATTGGAGAATGGCTTGATTTTTTATAAATTTGAGTCAGTTCTCTATATATTTTGGAAATGAGGCCTTTATCAGAACCTTTAATTGTAAAGATGTTTTCCCAGTTAGTTACTTCCCTACTAATCTTGTTTGCATTCGTTCTGTTTGTACAAAGGCTTTTTAATTTGATATAATCAAAATTTTCTATTTTGTGATTGGTAATGGTCTCTAGTTCATCTTTGGTCACAAATTTCTTTCTCCTCCACAAGTCTGAGAGATAAACTATCCTATGTTCCTCTAATTTATTTATAGTCTCGTTCTTTATGCCTAGGTCATGGACCCATTTTGATCTTATCTTGGTATGTGGTGTTAAGTGTGGGTCCTTGCCTAATTTCTGCCATACTAATTTCCAGTTATCCCAGCAGTTTTTATCAAATAATGAAATCTTATCCCAAAATTTAGAATCTTTGGGTTTGTCAAACACTAGATTGCTATAGTTGACTATTCTGTCTTGTGAACCTAACCTTTTCCACTGATCAACTAATCTATTTCTAAGCCAATACCAGATGGTTTTGGTGACTGCTGCTTTATAATATAATTTTAGATCAGGTACAGCTAGACCACCTTCATTTGATTTTTTTTTCATTAATTCCCTTGAGATTCTCGACTTTTTATTGTTCCATATGAATTTTGTTGTTATTTTTTCTAAATCATTAAAATATTTTCTTGGAAGTCTGATTGGTATAGCACTAAATAAATAGATTAGTTTAGGGAGTATTGTCATCTTTATTATATTTGCTCGGCCTATCCAAGAGCACTTAATATTTTTCCAATTATTTAAGTCTGACTTTATTTGTGTGAAAACTTTTTTGTAATTTTGCTCATATAATTCCTGACTTTCCTTTGGTAGGTAGATTCCCAAATATTTTATGCTATCAACAGTTATTTTGAATGGAATTTCTCTTTGTATCTCTTGCTCTTGGATTTTGTTGGTGGTGTATAAGAATGCTGAGGATTTATGGGGATTTATTTTGTATCCTGCTACTTTGCTAAAATTATGAATTATTTCTAATAGCTTTTTAGTAGAATCTCTGGGGTTTTCTAGGTATACCATCATATCATCTGCAAAGAGTGATAGTTTGGTTTCCTCATTGCCTACTCTAATTCCTTTAATCTCTTTCTCGACTCTTATTGCAGAGGCCAGTGTTTCTAATACAATATTGAATAATAATGGTGATAGTGGGCAACCTTGCTTCACTCCAGATCTTACCGGGAAAGGTTCCAGTTTTTCCCCATTGCATATGATGCTTACTGAAGGTTTAAAATATATGCTCCTAACTATTTTAAGGAAAAGTCCTTTTATTCCTATGCTCTCAAGTGTTTTTATTAGGAATGGCTGTTGGATTTTATCAAATGCTTTTTCTGCATCTATTGAAATGATCATATGGTTTTTGTTTGGTTGGTTGTTGATATAGTCAATTATGTTAATAGTTTTCCTAATATTGAACCAGCCCTGCATTCCTGGTATAAATCCTACTTGGTCATAGTGTATTATCCTGGGGATGATTTTCTGTAATCTTTTTGCTAATATTTTATTTAAGATTTTAGCATCAATATTCATTAGGGAGATTGGTCTATAATTTTCTTTCTCTGTTTTCAGCCTACCTGGTTTAGGTATCAGTACCATATCTGTGTCATAAAAGGAGTTTGGTAGGACTCCTTCAATCCCTACTTCTTCAAATAGTTTATTTAGCATTGGAGTTAATTGATCTTTAAATGTTTGATAGAATTCAGATGTAAATCCATCTGGTCCTGGGGTTTTTTTCTTAGGGAGTTGATTGATAGTTTGTTCTATTTCTTTTTCTGAGATAGGAGTGTTTAGGATATTTACTTCTTCCTCTGTTAGTTTAGGTAAGCTATATTTTTGGAGGTATTCTTCTATTTCATTTAAGTTGTCGAATTTATTGGCGTAAAGTTGGGCAAAGTAACTCCTAATTATTGCTCTAATTTCCTCTTCGTTAGTGGTGAGTTCTCCCTTTTCATTTTTAAGACTAACAATTTGATTTTCCTCTTTCCTTTTTTTAATCAGATTTACTAAGGGTTTGTCTATTTTGTTGGTTTTTTCATAGAACCAACTCTTAGTTTTATTAATCAATTCAATAGTTTTTTTACTTTCAATTTTATTGATCTCTCCTTTTATTTTTTGAATTTCAAGTTTAGTGTTTGATTGGGGGTTTTTAATTTGTTCCTTTTCTAGCATTTTTAGTTGCAAGCCCAATTCATTGACCTTCTCTTTCTCTATTTTATACAAATAGGCCTCTAGAGATATGAGATTTCCCCTTATTACCGCTTTGGCTGCATCCCATACATTTTGGTATGATGTCTCATTATTATCATTTTCTTGGATGAAGTTATTAATTATGTCTATAATTTGCTGTTTCACCCAATCATTCTTTAGTATGAGATTATTTAGTTTCCAATTATTTTTTGGTCTACTTTCCTGTGGCTTTTTATTGAATGTAATTTTCAATGCATCATGGTCTGAAAAGGATGCATTCACTATTTCTGCCTTACTGCATTTGAGTTTGAGGTTTTTATGTCCTAATATATGATCAATTTTTGTATAAGTTCCATGAACTGCTGAAAAGAAGGTGTACTCCTTTCTGTCCCCATTACATTTTCTCCAGAGATCTATCATATCTAATTTTTCTAGTATTCTATTTATCTCTTTGACTTCTTTCTTATTTATTTTGTGGTTTGATTTATCTAATTCTGAGAGTGCAAGGTTGAGATCTCCCACTATTAAAGTTTTACTGTCTATTTCTTCTTGCAGCTCTCTTAATTTCTCTTTTAGGAATTTAGATGCTACACTACTTGGTGCATATATATTTAATATAGATACTTCTTCATTATTCATTCTACCCTTTAGCAAGATATAGTGCCCTTCCTTATCTCTTTTGATTAGATCAATTTTTGCTTTAGCTTGATCTGAGATCAGGATGGCTACCCCTGCTTTTTTGGCTTCACCTGAAGCATAGTAGATTTTGCTCCAACCTTTTACCTTTAACCTGCATGTATCACCCCGCTTCAGGTGTGTTTCCTGTATACAACATATTGTAGGATTCTGGCTTTTAATCCATTCTGCTAACCGCTTCCTCTTTATAGAGGAGTTTACCCCGTTCACATTTATGGTTAAAATGACCAATTCTGTATTACTTGCCATCTTGTTAACCCCGGTTTATGCTTTTCTCCCTTCTTACTCCCTTACCCCCTCCCTTACCCCCCTTCCCAGTATTAAGCTTGTGAGCTCCCCTTGCTTCTCACAGCCCTCCCTTTTTCAGTATCCCTCCCCCCCCTTAGAGTTCCCCCCCCCCAACTTACCCCTTTCCCTCCCAGTTACCGTATTCCCTTCCACTTAGCTTATTCCTTCCTTTTTCACTTCTCCCTTCTCACTTTTCAATGAGGTGGGAGAAGTTTCACCATAGAATGAATATGTCTAAAATTCTTCTCTTACTGCCAATTCTGAAAGCAGTAAAATACTCACTATTTTCATTCCTCTCCATTCTTTCTCTCAGATTTACTAGGTTTTCTTTGCCTCTTCATGAAATGTAGTACTCCCACTTTCCCTTTTTTCTAGTACAATGTCCTTTCCACAACTAGTTTCTAGAACAAGGTATACATGTATTCTTTATACATCTTTACAGCCGAAATATAGTTCCCAAGATTAATCTTTACCTTTTTAGATTTCTCTTGAGTTCTGTGCTTATAGATCAAATTTTTTGTTAAGTTCTGGCTTTTTCATCAGAAATAGATGAAATTCGCTTATTTCGTTGAATGTCCATCTTCTTCCCTGGAAAAAGATGCTCAATCTCGCTGGGTAAGTTATTTTTGGTTGCATACCAAGTTCCTTAGCCTTTCGGAATATCATATTCCAGGCCCTTCGATCCTTTAATGTGGATGCTGCCAGATCCTGGGTGATCCTTATTGTGGCTCCTTGATACTTGAATTGGGTTTTTCTAGCCGCTTGCAGTATTTTTTCCTTTGCCTGAGGGTTCTGGCATTTGGCCACTATATTCCTTGGTGTTTTGATTTTAGGATCCCTTTCAGTAGGGGATCGATGAATTCTTTCAATGTCTATTTTACCTTCTGTTTCTATGACTTCTGGGCAGTTCTCTTTGATAATTTCCTGGAAGATAGTGTTCAGGCTTTTTTTTTCATCATACTTTTCTGGAAGTCCGATGATTCTCAGGTTGTCTCTCCTGGATCTGTTTTCCAGGTCTGTTGTCTTCCCCAGAAGGTATTTCACATCCTTTTCCATTGTTTGATTTTTTTGGATTTGCTTGACTGATTCTTCTTGTCTCCTCGAGTCATTCAATTCCAATTGTTCGACCCTGATTTTCAGTGAGGTATTTTCTTCACTCACTTTTTTAAGATCTTTTTCTAATTGTCCAATTGAGTTCTTTTGTTCTGTGGAATTTTTTTCCATTTCGCCAATTTTGTTTTTTAGAGAGCTGTTTTCTGTTTCCAGTTCACTAATCCTATTTTTCAAGGATTTGGTTTCTTTATCCACTCTCTCTTTAACTGACTTCTCCAGGCTCTTTTGCCAAGCCTCCCTCTCCTTTTTCAGAGCCTCCCTCTCCTTTTCCCATTTTTCTTCTAGCTCCCTTGTGAGAGCCTTTTTAATTTCCTCCATGAGATTCATCTGTGCTGAGGGACATAAGGTCTCTTCCTTCGGGGATTCACCTGGGGACTGTTTGTTTTTAGTCTCCTCAGGGTTTGGAGTCTGCTCTTTATCTGTATAAAAGCTGTCCAGGGTTAAATTCTTTTTCAGTTTCTTGCTCATTCTGTCTATTTATCAAAGACAAACTATCAAAGAAACAGAAGGAAAAAAAAACCCCTTGAATGGAGGCTGCTTTCTTTGGGGGAGGGGCAGGGTATTTGTGAGGCACAGGTCCTACTGTGCTATGGCGCCTGCGCACTGAGATCCGAGCGCTCTGAGATCCGAGCGGGTTAAGACACTGTGGGGGAGGGGTGGCCAGGACCCGAGAAACTCCAGCTGTCCGGGATTGTATTCTTCACCCCCGGTGTTTTTAGCTTCTCTGCTGGGCTGCTGATTTGCTCCTATAGCAAAGCTCTCACCGCAGAGACGGCTGCGATCGCGTCCTACCACCTCTCCGCTCCACCCGGTTCTGAGCTGCTATCTGTGCTTTGGTTGCCGCTGCTGCCCGCAGACTGCTTCCAAATACCGTCCCCGCCCTCGCGCAAAAACAGACCTTTCTTGACGAGTCTCAAGGATGGTTTCTCTTGGTAAGTAATTGTATGGTTTTTTTTCAGTCGAGCATTAATTCAGAGGCATGAAATGAAATGAATAGTGAGAGAAAAACACGGAGATTACACAGAAGTGTATTTCCTCTCCGCCATCTTGGCCGGAAGTCCCAATATAATTATTTCAATGTAGCTCATAATACAATGTATTTCATTTTATGTGTTTAAAACAACTATTCTGGGAAGGGGACTATAGGCTTCACCAGATTTTTAAAAAGCTCATTGATGCAAACACAAAATTGATAATCTCTGCTTTACATTTTCTTGTAGTTCTCAATTTACAATCTCATGCATGACCTGTTTAGAGGTAAAAGGCATTTCTCCCAGATTAAGGAATATGCTTCTCACATGCAGTATATTGAAATGAGGAAATAAAAATTAATTGAGGCAAAAACAAATTGTCTTTTCTCCTTCTTTTCCCTTTCAGCACTTACAATTCTTATCATGAATACAAATATCATTTACCTGTAGTTCAAATAAAGTACAGGAACAAACCTAAATGAGTTACTTATTGATGTATGTCCAACACAGCTCAGGAAAAAGATCAGCCTTGGAAAAGCACCCTACCGCCACATCCCAATGGAAAATTCCAGCGCAATGTTTAGAGGGAAGATACTGATGTCTGACATTACCACCAAGTCTGAGTTTTACCTTCCAACAGCTGTGTTTCTAACTGGAACATGCTCAAGCATTGTTCATCTTTTGTCCTTTGTTCTTAAAGAGGACCATGACATCAGATAATTCACTCATGAGTGAATTACATTTAAGTGAGAAAGGGCTGTGCAAGATTACCAGCCTCACTCTCTCTTCTGGAGCCAACTGGGTCCAGTGGCAACCTATAGATCATGATGACTACAGATGGTCCCCAAGAGAAACAGAGAAAGAAGGCAAGTGCTGAGTGTAGATGCCACATATCTGTAATCCCTGAAGTCTGAGGAGATGAAGCTGGTGGATTATTTGAATTCATGAGTTCTGAGTTACAATGGAATGAAAACCATAAGAACTCATATGATGAAATCTTGGAGGTGGGGCAAAGGGTGAGGAGCACTAAGTTATCTAAGTAGGGATGAACTAGCTCAGGTTGGAAACAGAATAGGTCAAAGCCAATCAGCAGGTGGTTTGGGCCTATCTATAGTTACTGGATTCCCAGCCTGGATGAGATAAAAAGAGCCAGAGAAAAAGGGAGAAAGGAAAGAAGGAATGAAGGAAAGGAGGGAGGAAGGGAGGAAGGAAGAAAGGAAAGAAAGAAGGAAGGAAGGAAGGAAGGAAGGAAGGAAGGAAGGAAGGAAGGAAGAAGGAAGGAAGGAAGGAAGGGAGGGAGGGAAAGGAAGGAAGGAAGGGAAAGGAAAGGAAAGGAAAGAAAAGGGAGGGAGGGAGGGAGGGAAAGAAGGAGGGAGGGAGAGAGAGGAAAGGGAAGGAAGGAAAAGAAAGAAGGAAGCTTATTTTGTCTTAGGCATGGCCTTTAAAGAGATTCTTTTAATCCTGCTTTGAAATGAAATATATATAAGCACACATTCTAATGAATTTCTGTGCAACCCTCACCATAGAGATGTATCTGGATCCAAAGGTATCTGGATCTTTTCATTCTCTGTAAGGGCCCAAGCAGTCATGCATTTAGGTATGATGTAGATTCTTGGCAGAGTATGTGGCCCATGTGCATCAGAAGTAGATCTATGAGTGCATCCATAGGCCACCCCCAAGGCTGTGAAGCCACATCTGTTTGAATGTTCCAGATGTTCACATAGTCCATTTTCCTCAGAGGAGTTCCAGAAATATTCAGAACTACACTAGAATTGCTGGAATTATTCTATGGCCTCCCAGGGTGATGCTCTGAAGGGGATAAATAACATTCATTTGAATGTGTACATTTTGATATAATTGTTTTAAAAACAAATCCAAAAAAGTCCTTTTAATGAGTTAACAGTCATAGAAGATCCTGTGACCCTCTGCCTATAGTAATTAGAGAGGGGGAGAAGGAAAAAGCCTTTATTAAGTACCTACTATGTGTCAGGCACTATGCCAATTAATTACACATATTATTTCAATTGATTCTCACAATAATTCTGCCAGCTAGTTCCCTTTGGAGAAAAAAGGGTTAGATGACTTGTCCAACTCTGAGTCCAAATGTCTGAGGTCAGACTTGAACTGACTCCAGGCCAGCTTTCTATCCACTTCATTCACCTGGTATTACCACAAGTGGAGGATAAGCAGGATTAGACAGAAACACTCCAGATCTCTCTGCTGAGGCTTAAATTCAATATTCCAAAAGTTTAATATTCTACATTTTAGACAGATTATAGATTTAGATCTGAAAAAGGTCTTAGAGAATCATCTAATCCAAGAATTCTTTACCTGAGATCCCTAGACTTGTATTGTTTTTCAGTTTTCATTTTAATGCGTGTAATACAATTAATTTTCTTTTTAATTTTAAGTATTTTATTTTATACATTTAAACATATTATTGTGAGAAAGTGTCCATAAGCTTCACCAAATTGCCCATGGGCTCCATGATGCATAAAAGGTCAAGCACAGCTGAGAGTCAATCCAAGCCCCTCATTTTAGAATTAAGTGAATTGAAGTGCATAAATGTTAATGACCTAGATAAGGCCATAGATGTAAGTAGCATAGTCAAGGTGAAAAGCTGCGTCCTCTGAGTCTCTTTTCATTTAGGACCTCACATCACAAAAACAAAGAAATTAAATAGATTCTGTCAAGACAAAATAGATGGTTCTTCTTCTACCTTCTAATTTCTTTTTTAACTTCATTCAAAGTGGAATTTGCTCTCACAGATTTCTTATGTGTGTTCTAAATATTCTTTCAGTCAGATCTCTGACCCAAGACAGCCTGTGGTGGGAGGGCTGCCAGAGCAGCTGGTATATTGAGAGTGAATGTGAGTGTGCTTCCTTAACTAATCACACTGAAACCAGCTTACCAGGATACCTTCATTGAGGGGTGGAGAAGGACAACATTGTGACTTCTGGAAGCCTGTCAATATTGGAAAAGGAGAGAGGTAAACATTTAGATTGGCCCCAGTGGACTAAATGTGGTTTTTGCAGTCTAGTTTAACAAGAGGAAGGAATTCTTACCTCCATCATTATCATTCCAAAAAGAATGATATCATAACTTCTCCATGGCCATATTCTCACTGACTTTTTTGTCCCACAGACAGCAATGTATCTTTGTAGAGGATACCTTTCTCATAGAAGGTGCTTAACAAGTGTTTGTGGAATTGAATGCACCTTCAACATAGCCATAAATGGCTTTTCTTGTCTTTCCCCAATCCTACCCCTCCCCACCAGTGGGAGTTTACCCTTCAGTGAGAGTTTATCCTATAGCTATCAAGTCAGGCTTTCTTCCTAACACTTTTGTTTATGTTTGAAGCACTTAGGGGACAACTAGGTGGCACAGTGGATAAACCAGGTCTGGAGTCAGGAAGACTTATCTTCCTGAATTCAAATTCTGCCTCACATACTGCCTAGCTGTGCAACCCTGGACAAATCAGTTAATTCTATTTGCCTCAGTTTCTTCATCTATAAAATAAACTGCAAAAGCAAATGGCAAACCACTCCAGTATCTTTGCCAAGAATACCCCAAATGAGGTCAAAATAGGTGTACACAATTGAAAGGACTAAACAACAACAGGCAATTAATCTTATAATTATTAAGCACTTACTGGCATCTCGATATCAGTATGTTTTATTCAATTCTACAGAAATTTGGTGAGGATTTATCAGTTAATCACCTACTATATACCAGTTTCTGTGCTAGGAATTTAATGAGAAGGAGCTGGCCTTTGTCTTTTAATCCCTTTTCTACTCCCACATCCTGAAATCCTTGGTCTGCCATCTTAAGTAAAATGAATGATCATTACCACATAAATCTCAGAGACTGCAATGAACCAGTCTTAGGTTCACACTGGGACAAGTGCCACCAAGGATCCACCCTGACAAATTTTTGCCCATTCACTCATTTCACTAGTCAGGAATATTTGTCATGGAATTACTCAAATTAATATCTTTTAACTTTGAAGATAACAAATAATCAGAGATCTAACTTATTTTGGGTAGGTTCCATCTTTCCCCTTTTTTCTCCAGCATTTTTAATTGGCATTTACAGGGAGAAATTTGGTTAAGATTGCACAGGACCATTCAAAGCCTGGAAGGTTAGTTGTTGATCCTAACCTTTGCATGAAAGAGGCAGTAATTGAGAACAACAGATGAGTTAAAGTGTGATAAATTTTTATTTTTTATTGCTTTTTTTATTGCTCTTTTTCCCATGTTGATTCCTCCATCAGTCAGAAGTTAATAAGCATTTATTTAGCATTTAATGTAAACCAGATACTCTGTTATAGATACCCAAGAATAAACAGCCTCTGTCCTCAAAGAGAATAGTTCTAATAGGGTAAATAACATATAAATAACTTACACGTGTGTGTGTGTGTGTGTGTGTGTGTGTGTATGATATACAATAATAAACACTAGCTTAGTGTTCGGGAAGCTCTGAAGGAAAATGTAGGAGAGGAGAAGTATTAGATCAACTACCAAACTGAAAGTCTACAGAGCCATTGTGCTGTATACCTGTGAAACCTGGACAGTATACCAGTGCCATGCCAGTTAACTGACTCACTTCCATTTGATTTGTCTCGGGAAGATTCTAAAGATCACCTGGAAGAATAAGATACCAGACATTGAGATTCTTTCCTGATCCAAACTGCCAAGCATTCCTAGTGCAAGGAGCACAACTCTGTTGCTGTTCAAATGCCAAATGTATGCTTGCCAAAAAAAAAGAAAATTTATGGAGAACTCACCCAGAACAAGGGCTCACAAGGTGGTCAGAAAAAGCAATATGAGGACAGTCTCAAGATATCTCTTAAAAATTTTAGAAATGATTTCATGACATGGGAGACATTGGCACAGGATGGCCTGCTTGGTGTAATCTCATCAGAGAAGGTGCTATGAGCATACTAGAATTGAATTAGCCCAGAAAAAAAATATGAGATGCACAAAGTTAGAGAGTCTGTCCCAGATGTTTATAGGTACTATTTGTGTCTGACCTGCGGCAGAACATCCCATATTGGTTTGATAAACCCATAACTAGACACACTATAACTCAATGTAACATAATGATGTCATTTTGTTTCTCTGAGAACAAAGGTCAATAACAACCAACAAATAGCAATAAATAAATAACATATTGATATAATAAAATATAATATAATTATATAATAAATACAATGCATTTATATGTAATATTGTATGAATATTAATAAAATAATTTATTTTATAATGTGCATATATAATAAATATTATATACATATTTTGTCTATACTGATTAAGTAAAAGTAATCTGAAAGAGGGGGTATTGTTAGCTAGGAGAGCAGGAAAAGGCAACCTTCAGAAAGTAGAATTTAAACTGAAAATTGAAGAAAACCAGAGAAGTTAAGATATAGGGGTGAGGAGGAACACCATTCCAGGTTTGGGGGATAGCCAGTTCAAAAGCACTGAGAGAAAAGATTGAGAAGCCTATTCAAGGAAGCACAAATAGGCCAATGTTGATGGATTACACAGTGTTTGGAGAAGAATAAGATGTGGGAAGACTGGAAATGTAGGAAGGGTACACATTGTGAAGAGTTTTAAAGATTCAAAAGAATTTGGTTTTGATTCTAGAAGTCTTAAGGAGATCATGGAGATTACTGGGTGAAGGAAGGAAGCTTTGGTTCTCAGATCCATACTCTTCACAGGAAACTTCTGAGGCCAATAAGAAATTAAGTCAACAAGCATTTATTTGGCACTGTGAAAACTCAAGGGATACAAAGAAAGGAAAACAAATAAACAAACAAACAAACAAAATCCCACCTCTCAAAGAACTCTGAGTTTATGGGAGGAGATAATACACAAATACCAATATACAAATAAGATATAAATATGATAAATTGAAGACAGATGAAAGGGAGAAAAGTTTTGTATTGACTCTCACTTTGGTCCTTTCCTCCATTGCTGTTCATCCTTCATTTTGAAGAAGACCAGTAACATTTTAGGGTGGTATATTGATTCTTGCATGAATTGGATTTAAGTGAGGCAGAATTGCACAAAGTCATAAACTTCACTGTCTCTTCCAGAGTCATAAAGTCCATAGGCAAGATAAAAGTCAGGATAATTGGTGGATGTCTGGGACATTGTGAATAACTTCGGTGTAGTCAATAGTGTTAAGCACTCTACAATACCTACTTCAGCTGCCTTCATGGCCACTGGAAAAAATTGTTCTCATCCACCCATTTCCCTGAGAGGAGTTTTCTGGTAGACATCGCCTCTTTATTCATCTACCTCAGAAGAGCTTACTCAGAAGATGAAATCAACTATCCACAGCTACATTCTCACCAAAAGTCAAGGATTCCTAAGGCAAATTCTCTCCCCACATAGTCAGGAGAGATTTCAATCCATAATTGTAGTTCAGTTTTTATGCTTAACTGACTTTTTTTTTGGCAATAAATCAATCACTAATTTCTCTCCCCTACCTTCTTTTAATCCTTGGAAATTCTGGAAAGGAAGATTTTTCTCAGTCGTTAAGGATTAAGAAGATGCTAATTATTTTAAGAGAAGACATTTACAATCTTGATCTCAGTGCCTGGTATTATGTTTCTCTTGTAAGAGTTTATAGGAGCTTAGCTCTAGTTAGAAATAGCACCCTTTAGAGATTATCCAATTAAAATCTTTGGCTTTACAGATGAGGAAATTGTGACAGAATGGTTTAGAAAGTTAGATAGAAAGTATCCAAGAAGAGATTGGAACTCAGAGGCTACCAGAGTTAACACTCTAGTCACTGTGCCATATGGTCATGAACGATCCTACAAAGTTATGTATGTACCTCATGAAAATATTTCATGAAACATGTGAAGGTACAGTATGTTTTTGATCTATAATATATTTGGTTTGGCTTCAAATCCAGGCTAGAGACAGCTGGTAGCTCAGTAGAAAGCTATCTGGAATCAGGAAGTTCAAAGTTCAAATTTGGACTCCGGGGCTTGTTGGCTGAGTGACCCAGGATATGCTGTGTTATATCTGTTTGTCTCAGTTTCCTCAACTTAAAATGCACATGATGATAGTATCTACTTCAAAGAATTATCATAAAGATCAAAAGAGATAAAATCTTTTTAAAGTCCTTATCAAAGTGTCCAGCACATACTAGGTGCTCTACAAATGTTCCTTCCCTTCCCTTGTTTGCAGAAGTATAAGCTACAACTTGGAAACTATCATTTGTCCTGACAATCCACTTGTTGACTTTAAGTACAATGAAGTTAAGGGAAAGCTATCTCCTTTGTGCTTTGGAATCATTTTATTGACATAAATGAGATGGAGCAATTGCTTGAATGCAGTCCAAATTCCTTGAAAAAATAACAGAAGCATTTCATTTTGTTTGCTTTTACCAGACTAATGAGTATTCATCAGTATAAGAAACTACTGGTGAGGAGTTTTTCTATCAATTCAAACCCCTGTATATGCTCTGTAAAGCCTTGTCTTAAACACTTTCCTGGAGATATTGAAGATGAAGTTATTTGCCTATGCTTGTATAGCTAGTCTGTCTGAAGCTGGATGAGAAGCTGCTAGCTGGGGCTCTGGATAGAGCTCTGAACCTGAATCAGTTGAGAAGATGTGAGTTCACATATTAACTCATATACTTGCCAGCTTTGTGATTTGTGACAAATCATTTAATACTTCCACCTCAGTTTCATCATCTGCAAAACAGGTATAATACTAGCACCTACTCCCCAGGGTTATGAGGACTTGTTAGACTCCTTACAAAGTGATAAGTCAGTTGCCTAATTTAGCCTGGTTCAGTATGATTGATCTGATCTTACAAGGAGATGTTATAGGCCAGAACTTGAAACAAGGTACTAAGTAGAATTGAGGACACAATGTTTAAATCTAGTTTATCACTGATTTAATCCTACAACAAATAATGGTTTCCCAGTGATATAATGATTGGTGTGTACTCAGTGAACAGCATATAAGCAAGAAACTCTCAGGGCCAAGGAGCACTCTGGGAGATACAGAAGCCCACAAGCCCTCTCTCTCGGAGATGGAGTCAGATTCATTCCATCTTCCACCTTTGTGCTGGCTGGAGGGTGAAAAAAGCAAAGGCAAAAGCAAAGGACAAACTGCAAGAGCTCTTGAAATCAAGGAAGGAGAAAATAAATGTTTTGATTTTATTAACTGGCTGTATTTGAGGTGATTATTACTCTGAACTGAAATTAAGGCTGCCTCCAGAAAACCTCCCCAAGAAACCTGCTCACAGAGAACCATTATATTATATAAAAGAAGAAGAGAACACCACAAAGACTCTACAATTTTAAAAATGCTTCAAGGGGCAACTAGATGGTACAGTAGATAGAACATCAAGTCCTAAAAGGCAGGAGGATGTACATTGAAATTTTACCTCAGACCCTTACTAACTATATGACTCTGTGTAAGTCACTTAACCCATTTGCCTTGAGGGGAAAAGGTCCTTTGAAAAATTTGAGGTGCTATAAAAATGTAATATTGATATCAGTATTATTAAGCAGGATTTCAATGTAAGTTTCTTGACTTTAAGGGACTGATCTTTTTATCTATGTCTCATTTTGCCTTTCTATAATGAACATGGAACATAAAAAAGGAACAAAAATACTGTTTTCCTCCTAAAATAGAAGTTATAAAAAACGTATTTAAGAATCTCCAAAGTACTATCAGAAAGGCTCATTAATAAGTCTTTCAAATTAGATTTGAATTGCATAGAAGAGGTTACTTAGGATGCAAGTGAGTCTACCCAAGACACTTAACTCATTTCCTTCCCTTAAGGGACATTTATTTCATTACTATGTATTTTTTTCCCTACTGAGATGACACAATGGAAAGATCTTTCCTTCCCCACATACTGAGCTATAGGAAAAGGCAAAGTCAGACAATCCAGCTGCAGACCAGGAAATCAAGTCACAGAGTTGCTAGGCATAGCGTCACCTTCAGAGCTTAAATCGTCCCCCTAATTAGCTATTGATCTAAGCATTCATACAAACGGTAATCTACGAACACTACCAAAACACTCAACATAAAAATGATAGTTTGAAAGTCTGTTTGTGTGTATACTTTGAAGATACCAGTTCATTAGGGAAGAAAAAGAAATAATTTAATGAACACTCATTTAGTGTAATGATTTTTAACTTGAAGCATATGGATCATGGATTTTTTTTTCTTTTTTTGCAGAAGAGGGGTTGTCTATGAAAGTGGATGTGGAAAATGATATTTACAATTTTTATTAATCCCTAACTGAAATGTTGCCTTTCCTTCAGTTGTGAATGTAGGGGACAAACATTGTTTTCTAAAGGGATCCATAAACTCCTCTAGCTTGCCAAAGGAGTCCATGATAATATAGAAGAGTAGAAAGTGTACTGGAATTGAGGTCAAGAGGATCTATGTTCAATTTGATCTTTGTTATTTATCAGCTATGTGACACTGAATATTAAAAATACTGTTTTCCTCCTAAAATAGAAGTTATAAAAAACGTATTTAAGAATCTCCAAAGTACTATCAGAAAGGCTCATTAATAAGTCTTTCAAATTAGATTTGAATTGCATAGAAGAGGTTACTTAGGATGCAAGTGAGTCTACCCAAGACTTGTTTTTAAAAAGGAGACAATACTTTTACTACTTCACTTACAGGGTCATTTTGAGAACTGTAGAAATATGAACTGTTATTATTATCCTTCCTAAGAGTTAAATATATATATATATATATTTCCCAGAGCTAACTTCTCCTAATATATTTAAGCTTAGCAGGCTCCTATGATGACATCATTTATCCTCCTAGACATCTTGCTGACTTTAAGTTACAATTCAGTTAAATTATATCTATTTCTTTGTGGCATTCAGAATCATTTTATTGTCATAAATTGAGGTGCAGCAATTATTTGAGAGAAATCCAGATTCTTTGAAGAAATAAGAGGAGTTGGGGGGGGAGGGGAAAAAGGGAGAGAGGGCAGGAGGAAGGAAGAGAGAAAGAATTTAATGAGACCTGTGGTATCATCAGTGTAAGGAGTTTCTGAAGAGAAATTTCACCTGACAATGTACTAAAAATGAAAATGATCCATCAATATCAGATGGATTACCTTCATCCCCATTACCAGCTCATCAAACCACTAGCGCAAAATCAGGGCATTTCCAGAGAACTAATGTTTTCAGTTAGTTCTGTCCTAAGCCTTTTGCAAAATTCCTTTTATGACAAGTGGATACCTGACTTGTTGGCATTATTTCCTCTCTTTTCTTCCCAAGCAATAAACAATGGGCTCTTTTAAAACTTGTTCTTTCTGTATGTGTATGTGTAGTGTTTGGAACCTTGAGTACAGAAAGAGCATTTTGGCACAGAAATTGATTTTTAGAGCCATCGAGAAAATTGTTCCCCTATTTTTTTGCTATAATGAGGTAGATGTCAAAATGTAAAGAGTTCATCGATTCTTAATCCTTTAAGGATCCTTCTCCCTTTCTATTGGGTCACCACCCAATATCTTGATAAAGCATTGATAGCAATGCATGGAAATGAGATCTGTGTCCAGGAAGCTATATCAGATACTCAAATAATAAGCAATATGTTCTAGCCTGCTGCTTTCCAACTCTTGGCCAGGTAAGGACTATCATTTTATTCCTATATAGGCTAATGACAAATCTACCTAATTAATAAATTAATTAAATAAAATGACCTAAAGTATTTCATTATATAAAAAGCACAATAAATGGGATAAGTAATGGAAAGCCTAAATATTTTATTGATAACTACAAAATACTAAAAAATCTGAAGGAAGACACCCATCGTGGTGAGTGTATCTCCCATGACAGATTAATAGGAAGACATTGGCAAGGGATGATTTTTAATCTTCACTATTTGAGGCAAAACATGGGTGAGAATACAGATGCATAAAAGCAACAAAACATCTAATTAATGGAGAATTATGTTTAGCTTCATGAAAAGGAAGGGATCATACAGTGACTACTACTCAGCTATTAGAAATGCACTATCAAATACATGTCAGTATGGTACTACACATGGAGAAAGAAAGATCTTTGTTTGAATCCTTAGATATTTATTAGTTACATGACTGGGCAAATCATTTAAACTCTCTGAGCTTCAGTTTCCTTATCTGTCAAATAGGAATAATAATAGATTCTAGCTTAGTGAGGATTAAAATGCTTTTCAAAATTTAATGCATTATATAAAACTAGCTAATAGTGTAAATGTTATAGTGTACAAACATTTATTGTTGGTTTTGGCAGCATATGAGAAAGCAGTTTGTTTTTTTCCACCTAAGGGATGACATTGGGGAAAAATCAATTAGCAGAAATGCTAATTGGGAATAAATTAGCAGGATCAAGTGTGAATTAATTGATCTGACAAAGACTGGAATGAAGAGCAGTTTTATAGGTGATAAGTTTTGTGTTTTGAGATCTGATCTAAAAACCTAAGAAGGCATCAGCAATGTAGAATTAATTTTGTTGTTATTCTTTTTCAGATCATTATCTTATTCACCCACCTGGTTGGCCCTAATGGAATCCAATAAATAGCTTCAGTGACACCCTCCTTGTGCCCATGTTCAAGAAAGATTAGCATATACTAGGCTTCTGGTTTTAATTCTTTCTGATAAAGGGAGGGATCAAAGTGGATAATGTAGGCTCATTGGTTGGATGCTGAGGATTGGAAGGGGGGGGGGGAAGCAAGGTTGTAGCTCTGGTTTCAAAATCAATTTTCTAAGTTGGTAGTATCAAATTGAAATAGAAATGGGACCACTAAAACATACATAATGATCTCTATAGGCCACAGATTTAATTTAAATATGTAATGTTAGCTATGTGTTGCTGGATTTTTATGTGTTTTGTTAAATGTTTCCCAATTATGTTTTAATCTAGTGGACCATTAAGAGTTTAGTAGCTGGTGTTTGAAACCTCTGTCCTAAATCATAGAAATTCATTTATGAACACTGATTCTTTCATTTATATGTTTCCAAGTAGATAACCCTGGTGCTGTTTCTATTTTCTTGGCTTTCTATGTTCACTATAAAAATAGGGATAAAAAGATCAATTCCCTCCCTGGCTCTCTAGAAACTTTCAAACTGATGTATGCTCCAAAAGAGTTAGAGAATGCAAGCTATTATTTTGATCAGCATTTTATTATTTTTATAATAACTTTTTTATTTTTCAAAATGCATGGAAAGATAGTTTTTAACATTCACCCTTGCAAAACCTTGTGTACCATATTTTTCTCCCTCTCTCCCCACCTCCCTTCTTCCCTAGAAAGCAAGTAATTCAATATAGGTTAAACACATGCAACTCTTCTAAACATGTTTTCCCATTTATCATGCTGCACAAGAAAAATCAGATCAAGAAGGAAAAAAAGAGGTAAAAAACAAGCAAACAACAACAAAGGTAAAAACAATACTCTTTGATCCACATTCAATTTCCATAGTCTTCTCTCTGAATACAGATGGCTCTTTCCATCACATGTCTATTGAAATTGTCCTGAATCACCTCATTGTTGAAAAGAGCCAAGTCCAACACAACCAATTATCACATAATCTTGTTTTTGCTATGTATGTTCTCTTGGTTCTACTCACATCACTTTGCACTAGTTCATGTAGGTCTCTCCAGGCCTTTCTGAAATTATCCTTCAGCATTTTATTATTAAAGATTCAGTCAGAAAAATCCAAGAAAGTTTTTGTGTGGGAAAAGATCACATAGTGATAGTCAAAGTTATGACAATTTTTATAAAAATCACATTTTTGGCTCACTTTTTAAGGCTTAGGTCAAGATCTATTTTATTTTAAACCATAGTCTGTACACACACACATGTACCTACACAGTATTCACTATATAGCAGGGGACTACTGAGTTTTTCCAGTCCTTCTTCTAAACTATATATACCAAAGATCTCCATGACCCAAAATAATAGGGTGAAAAATCCTTGATCTACAAGGAAATGAAACAAATTAGTTGTTTTTACTACTTTTTAACAATTATAATAATGATATCATTATAAAAACTACTTTTAATGAATGCTCAACTAATTGAATAAAATGGGTTTTGGGTTTATCCCTGAATATACTTCTCCAGAATCTTCTTCTTTTCATCGTTATCACCACCACCACTATCACCATCATCATCATCACAATGATGTAATGCTTCGAAACTTTACAAAATCATATATATGTATATATATACACACACACAAATATACTGAACTTTACATGTACTTATTATATATTATAATTATACACATATATATATACATACACACAAACACACATACAACTCTAAAATTTCTTATTTACACTGTTCCATTATGTATCTCTGATGATTCTGAAATGTAAAAGACTTTCACACAGCAAGAGATATTATGATGATAATGAATTCTTAAGTTTACCTTATTACTTTATTTGGAAATGAATACAAATAGACATGAGAATGAAGCTGAAATATATTTTTATGTATGTTTAGAAAAATCAAATTATATATACATACATATATATATATGCATATATATATGTATGTATATATAATTTGATTTTTCTAACACTTTTATTAAGAAAGTACTACAGGTATCATTAGTCTTGTCTTACTAAAAGACTAAAATGAACTTGTAATCTTATGAATGTTATTATTCCCTCCTAAGTAGTGCTAATTGCAATCAATTCTTCCTATTTTACAAATAAGTAACCTGAAGCCCCAAAACTTTTAATAATTTGCTTATGTTCACATAACTGTAGAAGTCTTTTAATCAGAAATAGGATTTTAGACCAGAGCATCATAGCTAGACCTTTAAATTCAGAATGAGAACATTCAAAAATCAATTAATCCTGGAAAGCTGACTCTTGATTTTCTAGTGCTGGATTAGAGCATCATGGCAGGAAGTCTAAGTAAAGAGACACTAGCTTTGAAGAAGGGTTTGAAGATAATGTAATCCTCACTGACATAGTTGGATGCTCTACATGTTGAAGAGCAGATGGAATCCTGAGATGACTGAAACTCATACAACTTAAGAGAGTTTCAAGAACCTGGAAGAGATCACCATGCATAAGTAAAATCCATTATTGGCAACCACATGGACAGTAAACCCCATAAGAGACCAACATGCAAAGAATTTGCAGAAACTTAAATAGATTTGTAGCTAAACCTATGGCCTACTTCAATCACGAAATTACAGATGATCTGTTTCTACACTTAAGGGCAACTCACTGGTATAACAAGTCTTCAGTGTTGGATGAAAACACATCATTAACTCATCCAACAGATGGTTCATTCAGCTAAGTTGATGTGGAACCAAATTTTTAGAGAACACTTAAGCACAATCCACCCATT
The DNA here is from genome assembly GCF_016432865.1 of Antechinus flavipes. Taxonomy (NCBI): domain Eukaryota; kingdom Metazoa; phylum Chordata; class Mammalia; order Dasyuromorphia; family Dasyuridae; genus Antechinus; species Antechinus flavipes. The sequence goes on from NC_067399.1 coordinate 271,278,301, forward strand.
TTGAGTGTGTCAGCATAGAAATTTCCACTGGAAACAATCTTTTGGTTGGAATATGAATTGTACTGAGTATCAGAATAACCAAACTGACTTTCATCCCACTTGGAGTTTATTTGCTCTACAATGGCTTGGACATAATGCTTTTTGGCCTTCACTCCTTTAAATTTTGCCCTCTGGATGAAAAATATCCCCTTCTAATATACAGGAGGGATAAATTGTTTCCTAGAGACATTACAGAGTCAAAAGACAAGAGTCTAGAGTCTCTATCTCAACTCTATTGGGACTCACTTCATCCAAAAACAAAGTTGTTTGGTATTCTTGTACCTCATTTCCCCATCTCTGCATTTCTGATGAAATGTTAGAACCATAGCATTTATTAAAGAGCTGGAAGATACCTTAGAGATCATGTATCACTCACATGAATTTTATAAATGAGGAAATTGAGACCCTGAGATGTGAAGTGATGTCCCATATTGATTCAACAGCAGAGAGAGAAGTATGCTCTAGCCCTCCTGTCTCCCCATTCTGATTTTTCTTTTTTCCCTACTCTATCTTTCTACCAGTTGTGCTAAGATTTGAAAGTGCTCCAAATGCTAAATGAGAACATTCCATGTCCATTCATTCCAGGCTACTGGGAAAGGTCAACACATCAAGTTGTTGATTCTGCATTTGAATGTTTTGATGATTTTTGCAGGTAAGTGAACAAAGAGAAGCTGGGGGATATAAATGGGGAGAACTCTGAAATTTCTCATTTACATTGTTCCATATACATGTCTCTGACAGTTCTGAAATATAAAGGACTTTCACATGGTAAGGTACATTATGATGATAATGAATTCTCAAATTCAGATTATTGTTATATTTAGAAGTGAAGACAAGTAGAAGTGAGAAGAGCTAAAATGATACTTACTAATGAAATTTGTCCTGGCATTTCAAGGTTCAACACTAAATGCCTTAATATCTGGGCTTGGGACCTGTTAATTTATTTATATATTTTTTGACTACGTGAGAGAGGAGATTCTTTGCTTCAATTACTACCTACCCTTAATCACTGAATGGATGCTGCCTCAGTCAAACTGAAACCTGTTGAAGATCTTGTTTAAAAAATCCAAGGTCTCCCATTTTATCCAGGGCCATCTCCACTTTTCCTGATCTATATCTGGCCACTGGACAGAGATGGTTCTGCATGAGAAAGTGAGACAGATGATCTTCCACAGCCCTCAATCACTTAAATCCAATTCACTTGCATGTTGTGACATCAACTTCCTGATGTCATGGTCCTTTTTCAGAATAAAGGACAAACAACAACAATTTCTAGGCAACAGTCATGGAAAAATATGGGAAAAAAAAAAAAAAAAAACACTGTGTTTGGAGTAATGGAACCTGGATTCAAATGTTGCCTCTTTCATTTACCAACTGTATGATTTCAGGTAAGTTGTTATGTACCTCTCTGATCTTGGGTTTTCTTACCTATAAAATTAGAAAGTCAGACTAGGTGGCCACAGAGATCTTTTTCAGTTCTAATGTGTGATCCCATGAGTGTGAGCTTTCTGAAAAAACAGGTGAGAGCAAAGGAATCATAGCAGCCAGTTTCAAGTTCAAAGGCATTTGGTGGGATCTTTGCTGCCAGCTTTTCAGCCAGGTGCTATGAGGTCACCTTTGCTCTCAGTGGTAAGGTGAGCAGTATTTGAAAGGGGAGGAGAAACAGGGTTAGGGAAAGTGCACTCACCTGGTTATTCAATACCAGGAACGAGTGACATTGCCACGCGTCTTTTTAGGTGACACCAGAGATTGTGTTTACACAGTGACTCAGAGATTCCTGTTTTTTCTTAAACAACAATAGGTAAGTGGGATTTATTGCTGTGATTAATGCCATGGAGAGTAAGGATTGAGATTTTTCATCCTGCTATCACTTGATTGTTCTTCTTGATCTTCTTGATTATTCTTAATTCTGTCCCAAGTAAATGAAAAATATTCATGAAAGATAAATGCATCTTTCACATAGTTTCTGTAAAGAACAGATTATAACCATAGCTAATAATACATTTTTGTTATGTCATTTCAGTTGTGTTCTACTCTTTGTGACTCCATTTGGGATTTTCTTTGCAAAGTCTGGTTTTCTATTTTCTTCTCTAGCCCATTTTACAGATGAAGAAACTGAGGCAAACCCAGGATCACATAGCTAATTGATGTCTGAGGCTGAATTTGAACTCGTGAAGATGATCTTCCTAACTTCAGACTTAGTATTTTAGTCATTGCATCACCTAGCTGTCTTTAGCTAATAATAGTTCATATCTACATAGAATTTCAAGTTTTTCACTTGAGCAACTGGTGGTATAATAAATAAATAGCTGACCTTGAGGTAAAAAAAGAACTGAGTTTAAGCCCTATCTCTGAATTCAAATGCCACTTTCTATTTGAAGACTTCTCCAACAACTCCTCACTAAGAGGATTCAAAGTCTTGAGGGAAAAAAAAAAAAAAACCAAGTTACCCCTATAAAATATTATTATTGTTACACATAAGATTAAATGAACTTTTTCCCCTCTAGAATGCCTTCCAGTTGTCCCAATTCCATCTAGACTTCTCTTTTCCAACTTTTCATTTCATTCACTCAGTTCATTCATTCATATCAATCTGCAGTGGATGCCCAAGATACTTATTAGAATGGAATAGCACTATGAATTATCCATTCATATCATAATCTGTCCAATAGTTTATCTTTAAAACCCAGTATTTTTTTAGCTGTGTTAGAGACAGAGATATGTACAAAGACCTAAATATAGTTATGGATATATAAAATATACATATGGGAAGAAAGTCGGGTGACACAATAAATAGAATCAAGAAGCTTGAAGTCAAGAAGCCTCATCTTTCTGAGTCCAAATCTGGCTTCAGATAATTACTAGCAATGTGACTCTCCATTCTGTGCCTTCTACTGAGGCAACATTGCATTAGCTAATTAGTAGTAGATTTATAGATTAGGTCACAATTCCCCTAACACTTGGTTCAATTTGTGTTTCCACAACCATGCCATAATCCTTAAAATTTCCCAGGAAAGCAAGTACTATTCTACAATTCAATTTAATTCAATTTCAACAAAACTTTTTTGTCTTTGTATTCCCAGTACTTATAAATCAGATATTAAGGCACATGAGTTGTAAAGATTAGAAAACAGAAAAGCAATACTTTCATCTGTCAAGAAACTTATACTTTAATTGAAAGAAATACATATACACAAATGAGTAAATACAAAATAAAATAAATATGTGTAAAATAAATATAAAGTAATATGGGAGAGAGCTGGATCAAGAAATACCCAAAGGGATCTGGCTATTCCATTTCAAAGATGTGAGGTGGGAAATGAAATTCCATGTGTAAGTAACCAAATAGATTGGCTTGATAAAAATAAGAACAAACAAACAAACAAACAAACAAAAATTGAATCCATTACTGAGAGTTTGAAGGGGATTGGTTGGAGGATTACTAAGTAATTAAATCTAGAAAGGTTGGTTATAACCATATAGTAAGGAATTGTATATAGCCGAACAGGAATTTCTTTTTTATTTAAGTTAATGGGAAGTCTCAGAATCTTCATAAGCAGGACAGTGATATCATGAGGCTTAAGCTTCAGGAATATCAAATTGGCAACTATGTGGAGAATGAATAGAAAAGATATAGAATGGATATAGAGAGACCAATTACGAAGCTACTGTAACAATAGAGACAAGAGATAATGAGTCCATGAATTGTGAAGGTGATCATGAAAGTCGAGGCAAAAAGAGGGGGCAGAGCCACGATGGCAGAGAGGACACACATTTCTTTCTGACTTCTTCCCATGACCCTCATATTAATTAGCCTAATTAGCCTACCCCAGCCTGAATTAGTTCTGGACCCACAGAATCCATGAATATTGGGTGTGTTATACATTTCCAGCAGAAGATAATTTTGAAGATCTCCAGAAAATGTCTGCTTCAATCAAGGACAGAGGGAGGTGGTTTAAGAGCAAGCAGGCCTAATGCAGGCAACACAGAGTCCCAGGGGAATGGGGGTTCTACTAGAGAATCTACAGGGAGGACTCTACCACAGTTTTGGCTACTGTGCCCTGGTTGCAAGCCAGTAAATGAGCAGAGAAGCTATAAAACATCCAACACAAACACAAAAGGTAAATAGTGAATCCCAAAGCACCAGAGTTTCACAAGACCTGGCCATTCCCACTAGGAGTGAGTCAGTACATACTCTGATGCTTGTAGAGGAAGCTTGGACAACCTCCCTTGCCCTAAAAGCAGATCTCAACTTTTTTTTTTTTAATGAGTAAAAAAGCAAAAAGAACCTTGATCATACATAGTTTTTATGGTGAAAGAAAAGAACAGATTTCCAATCCTGAGGAGACTAAAAGCAGATCGTCTCCACATGAAGCCCCAAAGGATGATATAAATTGGTCCCCATTACACAAGGCTCTCCTAGAAGAAATTTTAAAAGCTCTTTAAAAAGATCTAGAAGAAAAATAGGCAAAGGAAATGAAAACTTTGTAAGAGGGTTTGGAAAAGGCAACACAAATCTATCTGAAGAAAATTCATTACAAAATAGATTTAGTGAAATGGAAAAAGCATATAATTTATTGAAAGATAGATTTGACAAAATGGGGGGGGATAAAAAACAACTCCCTGAAAAACAGAATTTGTGAAATGGAAAAAAATCCATAGATTAAAACAATTCATTTAAAACTTCATTTGGACAAATACAAAAAGAACTAAAAATGTAAATGAAGAAAATGTCACTAAAAATAAGAACTGAACAAATGGAAATGAATGACTCAATGAGACATCAATAATCAGTCAAGTAAAACCAAAAAAAAAAAAAAAAGAAGAAGAAGAAAATGTAAAATACCTACTTGGAAAAACAACTGATCTGGAAATAAAACTAGAAGAGACAATCTAAGGATTATTGGATTTCCTGAAAACCATGATGAAAAAAAAGGAGCCTAGGTACTATTTTTGATGACATTATCAAAGAGAATTGCCCTGATGTCATAGAATTAGAAGATAAAATAACCATTAAAAAATTCACCAAAAATCTCCCAAAAAAGACCCTAAAATTAAAACTTGAGGAATATTGTGGCTAAATTTTCAGGACTATCAGACCAAGGAAAAAATATTGCAAGCAGCCAGAAAATGAAAAACAAAACAAAAACCAAACCAAAACAAAACAAAAAAAAAAAAAACAAAAACAAAAAAAAAAACCAACAATTAAAATACTAATAAGCCCACAATAAGGATTACTCAAGACCCAGCAGTTTCCACCTTAAAGGGTCAAAGGGCCTGAAATCTGATATTCCAAAAGGCAAAGGAACATGGAATACAGCCAAGAATAAACTACTCTCCTAAACTGAGCATTTTCTTTCAGGGAAGAAAAGGGACATTCAATGAAACAGGTGAATTCCATTTATTTCTAATGAAAAGACCAGAGCTAAACAAAAAATTTGACCTCTAAATATAGAACTCAACAGAAGCATAAAAAAATAAAAAGAAAAGAACTCTTGAGAACTATATTTCTGTTATGGGTATACATAGAGAGTGCATGTAGAATTTTATTTTACAGTTATAATATAAAAAAGAAACTAGAGGTGGAAAGGGGATTGTACTAGAAAAGGGGGAAAGTGGAGGGAAAATGAGGGAAATTACATCTTGAAGAGGCAAAGAAAAACTATTATAATTGAGGGAAAGAAGACAGGGGGATGAACAATGTGTGAATCGTACTCTTAGATTTGGCTGAAAGAGAGAATATTAGACATATTTGGTTTCACAGAGAAATTTCTCTCATGTTATAGAAAAGTGGGAGAAGAAAGGGGAAAGGGAAGGCATAAGCTAAATAGAAGGAAAAACAGAAATAGTAGATGAAAGGTATAAGAAAGGGCAGGCACTCTAAAGGGAGAGGGCTGCTTGAGGCACATGGTATTCATAAGTAAAATACTAGGGAAGGATGGAAAGGGGAAAAGGAAAGAGAAAAAAAGTATAATTTGGGTTAAATAAGATGGCAAGAAATACAGAATTAGTCATTTTAACTGAAAATGTGAATGGGGTAAACTCTCCCATAAAGTGGAAACGGATAGCAGACTGGATTAAAAGCCAGAATCATACAATATGTTGTTTACAAGAAACACATTTAAAACAGAACAATACATACAGAATAAAGATAAAAGGCTGGAGCAGAACATATTATGCTTCAGATGAAGTAAAAAAAAAAAAAAAAAAGAAAAGAAAAGAAAAAAAAAAAGCAGGAGAAGCCATCCTGATCAAGCAAAAGCAAAAATTGATCTAATTAAGAGACATTAGAAAGGAAACTATATCTTGCTAACATGTACCATAGATAAGGAAGCAATATCAATACTAAACATACATGTACCAAGTGGTATAGCATGGAAATTCCTAAAGGAAAAGTTAAGAGAGCTGCAAGAAGAAATAAACAGCACAAGTATTAGTGGGAGATCTAAAACTTGCTCTTGCAGAACTATATAAACCAAACCACATAATAAACAAGAAAAAAAGTTAAGGATGTAAATAGAATACTAGAAAAGTTAGGTATGATAGATTATTGGAGAAAATTAAATGGAGACAGAAAGGAGTGCACTTTCTTTTTGGCAGTTCATGGAACATCCACAAAAATTGACCAGAAATTAGGACATAAAGACCTCAAAATCAAATGCAGAAAGGCAGAAATAGTAAATGCACTTTTTCAGATTAAAATGCAATAAAAATTAATTCAATAAAAGGCTAGGGGAAAATAGGCCTAAAAGTAATTGGAAATTAAATAATCTCATCCTAAAGAATGAATGGGTGAAACAGCAAATCATAGACACAAGTAATAATTTCATCCAAAACAAGGATAATAATGACACACCACACCAAAATTTATGGGATGCAGTCAAAGCAATAATAAGGGGAAATTTTATATCTCTATATGCTTACTTGCATAAAACAGAGAAAGAGAAAATCAGTGAATTGAGTTTGTAATTTAAAAAGCCAGAAAAAAGAACAAATTAAAAACTCCCAATCAAATACAAAACTTCAAATTCTAAAAATAAAAATAAAATTGAAAGTTAAAAAAACTATTGAATTAATAAATAAAACTAAGAATTGGTTTTATGAAAAAACCAACAAAATAAACATTTAGTTAATTTGATTAGAAATAGGAAAGAAGAAAATCAAATTATTAGTCTCAAAAATGAAAAGGTAGGACTTTCTACCAATAAAGAGGAAATTAAAATAATAATTAGGAGTTATTTTTCCCTAACTTTATGACAATAAATTTGATGACCTAAGTGTAATGGAGGAATACCTATAAAAATATAGACTGCCCAGATTAACAGAAGAAGAAATAAATTACTTAAATAATCCCATTTTAGAAAAAGAAATAGAACAATCTAGTATTAATTAACTCCCTAAGAAAAAAATCCCCAGGACCAGATGGTTCTATCTGTAAATTATACCAAACATTTAAATAACAATTATCTCCAATACTATATAAAGTATTTGAAAAAATAGGGAAAGAAAGACTCCTGTCAAATTCCTTTTATGACACAGACATGGTACTGATATCTAAACCAGGTAGGATGAAAACAGAGAAAGAAAATAAATTATAGACCAATTTCCCTAATGAATATTGATGCAAAAATCTTAAGCAAAATATTAGCAAATAGATTACAGAAAGTCATTCCCAGGATAATACACCATGACCAAGTAGGATTTATACCAAGAATGCAGGACTAGTTCAATAATAGGGAAACTATTAGCATCATTGAATATATCAATAACCAAATTAACAAAAATCATATAATTATCTCAATAGATGCAGAAAAAGCATTTGATGAAAACTAACATCCATTTCTGTAAAAAACACTTGAGAGTATAGGAATAAATGGACTTTTCCTTAAAATAGTAGCTTCTATTTAAAACCATGATCAAGTATCACATGTTAATAGGAATAAACTGAAACTTTTCCCAATAAGATCAGGGATGAAAGAAAGTTGCCCACTATCACCATTACTATTCAATATTGTATTTGAAATGCTAGCTTTGGCAATAAGAGTTGAGAAAGCGATGAAAAGAATCAGAGTAGGTAATGAGGAAACCAAATTATCACTCTTTGCAGATGATATGATGGTATACTTAGAGAACCCCAGAGATTCTACTAAAAAGCTATTAGAAAAAATCTACAACTTTAGCAAAGTTACAGGATAGAAAATAAATTCACTTAAATCATCAGCTTTTTATACATCACTAACAAAGTTCAGTAGCAAGAGCTACAAAGAAGAAGTCCATTTAAAATAACTGTCAATAGTATAAAATATTTGGGAATCTATCTGCCAAGAGAAAGTTAGGAACCATATGAGCAAAACTACACAACATGTTCCACACAAATAAAGTCAGATGTAAACAACTGAAAAAATATTAAGTGCTCTTGGATAGGTTGGGTGAATATAATAAAATGACAATATTACCCAAACTAATCAATGTATTTAGTATTATACCAATCAAACTCCCAAGCCACTATTTTACTGCCCTAAGAAAAAATGACAACAAAATTCATTTGGAAGAACAAAAGGTCAAGAATTTCAAGAGAATTAATGAAAAAAAATGCAAATGAAGGTGGTGTAGTTGTATCAGATCTAAAACTATATTATAAAGCAGTGGTCATCAAAATTATTTGGTATTGGATAAGAAATAGAATAGTCAATCAATGGAATAGGTTAGGTTCACAGGACAAAATAGTCAATAGTTATAGTAATCTAGTGTTTGACAAATCCAAAGACCCCAACTTTGGGAATAAGAATTCACTCTTTGACAAAACTACTGGAAAAATTGCAAAAACTAGGCATTGACCCGCACCTAACACTGTATACCAAGATAAGGTTGAAATGGGTTCATGTTCTAGACATAAAGAATGATATTATAAACAAATTAGAACAACATAGGATAATTTACCTCTCAGTTCTGTGGAAGAGGAAGGAATTTATGACTAAAGAAAAACTAGATCATTATTGATCACAAAGTAGATAATTTTCATTATATTAAGTTAAAAAGATTTTGTACAAACACAACTAATGTAGACAAAATTGGAAGTGAAGCAATAAACTAACAAAACATTTTTACATTCAAAGATTCTAATAAAGGTCTCATTTCCAAAATATATAGAGAATTTACTCAAATTTATAAGAATTCAAGGCATTCTCCAACTGATAAATTAAACACATTATACACATCAACAACAAGATTATACAATGATCAAGTCTGATGGACATGGCTGTCTTCAACAATTCAACTTCAAACCAGTTCCAATTGTTCAGTGATAAAGAGAACCATCTACATGCAGAGAGAGGACTGTGGGAACTGAGTGTAGTTCACAACATAGCATTTTCACTCTTTTTGTTGTTGTTTGCTTGCATTTTATTTTGCTTCTTTTTTCCTAGGTTGATTTGATTTTTCTTGTGCAGCAGGATAATTGTATAAATATGTATGCATATATTATATTTAACGTATATTTCTATCATGTTTAACATATATTGGACTTCTTGCAAGTTAGGGGAGGGCATGGAAAAAAGAGTAGGGAATTGGAACACGAGGTTTTGCAAGGGCTAATGTTGAAGAATTATCCATGTATATGTTTTGAAAAATAAAATAAAAAATTTTAATTAAAAAAAGAAAATGGAGAAAAACATCATTAAAGGAAAAATAGTTTGGACAATACAAAATATAGCAACTAATTGAAATGGAGAATAAAAGTCACAGATGCTTCTGAGACTGCAAATTAATCTGAGTGATTTGAAGGATATTGACAATCTTAGAAATAAATACTGAGGACAAAGGATAAATTTCAGAAGAAAAAAGATAATATATTGTATTTCAAACACATCAAGTATGAAATGACTTAGCAAACTCAGGCGGAACTATCCTTCAGGCAGTTAAAAAACATAGATACTGGTGCTAGAGAGAGAGAGAGATGAAGTCTGGAATCTAGATTTGGGATATATATTATTTAAGTCAATATATTATTGAATACATGAGAGTGGCTGAGTTCACTGAGAAAAGGTAGAAAGGGAAGAAGACCCCAAGTAGAGCTCAAATAAACTCTAGCTTAACCCCAAGCACGACAAATAGAACTAGGAAGATGATCCAGAAGAAGGGACTAGTTGAAAAGAAACAAAGAGATAGAAGAAAATCAGGAAAAAGCTATGTCATTGAAAACCCATGGAGAAGGATGGCATGTGCTTCAAGGAAGTCAAGAAAGAGAACTATTTTAGTCAAGATTAAAACCAGAAGCAGAATTTTTAGAATTTGAGCAATGAAAAAAGAAATGAGAAATTGGTGGGGGCAGAAGGGGGGAAGAAACTAGGGCTTTTTCTAGGTGTTTAAGGAGGAAAATTTTCAGATGGTAGTTTGAAGTGTTGGCAGGATCAAGTGAATTTTTTATCCTCTTTTTTGTTTTATTTTTGTTTTATAGATATATTTACATATCATAGACATATTAAGTATCAGAAAAGGAATTAAGAAAGAAAAATTAAATATTTACAAATTGGGAAATTGACATGACCACCCAATTAGTAAAGAGGATTCACTCCAAAAGGCTCTGATTCATAATTCTCCAGTGAAACCACTGGATGTTATGCTACGGCTTAGAAATATTCTCTCCCATAGGAAAGCTAATCAAAATCATACAGTGGGATCAGGGAATAAAGAATGAAGAAGCATAGAATGGGAGGAAATTGAAGCACTAGGTAATTTCAGCACTGTCATGGTGATTAGACTCCTGAACAACATCTGTTAAAAACCAGTGCTTGTCTGGCCTTTGCCAGAGCCCTAGACTCTGATTTCTTCAGATTTCTTCAGAATCACCACCCAAGCTTCCTAAACAGGTGCGCTTGATTCATATGACTTACCAGAAAAACATTCTCTAAGTCAGAAAAGAGTAAAAGAAGAGAGAAACGAGGTCATTAGGAAAGGGAGTGAAGAGACAGCTTTTAAGATCATTTGGTTTCAGCAAATACCCTGCTGGTTAAGAAAAGTCAGCAAGAATTTATTAAGTGCTGATTGAATACATAAGGCTATAGCAGAGATTCCTACTATTCAGTATCATTGACCTCTGTGGAAGTTTGCTGAAATCTATGGATTCCTCAAAATAATGTTTTTAAATACATACAATAAAAAAATGTATTAACACACACATACATGTAACAAATACATAGACCACAGTTTTGTCATTCTCTATAATTCAACAAGTATTTATTAATACTTATTATACAGGTATCTGAATAAATATTTATGTAATTGCTGTCTAAGTTCTCTGATTTTTGTTGGGTGTTGACTTGGGTAGGATAAGTTGGTTTATTCACTATTCTTATATGTGATAGTCTTTGTGTAATTAGTATTTGGTGGTAGGGGAATCCTTTGCATAAAACTTGGACACTCTCTCTCAATTAAGGAAAAAAGAGAAGGAAAAGAGACTTGAACCTAAAGATCCTTTCTCAGACAACCAACATTTAGAGGAAGAAAAGAGAAAGCTATATTTCCAATCCCCACTCTGAGGAGAATAGAACAGGTTGATTTCATGGCTTATATCTCCTGTTATTCTCCTAGAAGGAATCAAATTTTTCCCTGGAGAGGGTGGGTGAGATGCCATTTTACTTCCTTGTGAAAAAATATTCAACAAAACATACAGATATATATACATAACCTATGTGGGCAAGACACATACACACACACACACACACACACACACACACACACACACACATCTATCCTATAATATAATCCTATAAACCAAAATAGAATCTATTCTATAATCCAAAATAGAACCTAAAAGATATGAATTCAAATCTTGCCTTTCAAAATAGCTATATGACTTTAGACAAATTATTTAAGCATTCTGATTCAGCTTCCTTATCTGTAAAACTAAAGCAATATCTGTACTATCTGCCTCAAAGACCTACATTAGATAATATACATATAAAGTGTTTTACAAACTTTTTTTAAAATCTCCCAGCAAAATGTAAGGAGGAAAACCCCCTATTTTTTCATTTTTGCTCTTCTATCTCTGCAGTCTAACAGTATTTTTAATATAATAGGAAGTTAATGAATGATGTTTCAGTTGAAATGGGACTGAATTGAATTTATTTGGATGCTTAAATCTTAGGCTAACTTTCCTTCTTTCAGTTGCAGGCTCAGAATTTCTGGCTCTAACTTGATTTCCCCATCCTGTGAAATGCATTAGCTATTTGTTTAAACCTCAAGATCTATCTTTGCATCTGTGCTACAAACTAATTTATGGTGTGGTTAGGAGGTTTGGATTCTTTCTATTTTTAAATTTAAATCTTCACATATAAATATTTTCCTTTCCTAATCCATTCAACTGAAAGAATTGACAGACTTCCAGAACCTTTTGAAAATAATAGCAAAAGGAGATATAGGCCAAATAAGCACACCCGGTCTCCCAGCATCAGATCACCTCTTCTAGAAATCTGTGATAATTTTCATGATCTTCATAATGAAGAAAGGACTCTGAAACTCTAAAAATCCCTGAAGGAGAAAATCTCCTTCAACTCTACCTCAATGAGGGACCCCACCCAAGGGAAACAAGACAAACAGTTTCATTCTGTTATCTAGGAGGGGTTGGTTCTAGTCCTTAGCAAAAAAAAAAAAAAAATCCAACCCTATTCAATTAAAGATCTTCTATTCAATTCAAATTCCAGCTCAAGCTGAAACCCAGCTTATAGATGAGACAACTTGGGCTGTCCCAATCCCTACTAAGTCCCAAAATAATAGTTTCCTTCAAGGAAGGTCTTTTGCAGATGGACCTCGGTAGCTCCCTTTGCTGCCAGGATCTTCTATCTACTGAGAACTGCATTCTCAGTGCAAAACTCCATTTTCCACAGATCTGCCACTATAGAAGTCAGTCTCTTGGTAAACTGATTTCTAACAATAAACTTTCATTTTGCAACTAATATTCGGGAATGAGCGAATTCTTTCACTCCTAAAATCTATGGCCAACTTAAAGGGGATTCTTAACAACTCTCTTATAGCCACTAATCTAGACCATTCACACAGTGTCATATTTATGGTTCTCTGATCGACTGGGAAATCCCGAGTTATCTGGACACTCAGAACCAAGTTGGGTTTTGAGCTGTTGGAGCAGTATTCTCTCAGGAAGAATACCTGCGTTCTCTGATAAAAAGCCTTCTTTTATCTCACTCTATCTCTAAAGATAGTGGACACCCAGACCGGGTTTGGGCTGTGAGCAGTATTCTTATGGGGAGAATATCTGCATTTTCTGGCAAAAGGCCTCCTTTTATCACATTCTATTTCTAGACATAGTGGGACGAGGAAATCCCAAAACTCCGGACAAGGTAAAAGAGCTTTTTTTCTTTCTCTATTCTGTAGTGGACACCCAAACCACCCGAGCTAGGCTTAGGTCATTGTTATGCTCAAACACAATTCTTTCTTGGGGGAAGCCCTATGGGAATTGCTGCAGACTGACAAAAGGACTCCTTTTGTAACTCTGTCTCTAGAGACATCGAGACACAAGAGAAATACTGCAAGAATTTGGGAAAACTCAAAGCTTTTACCTGTCCACAATGAGACAAAACACCTCTGCTTCTAAAAATCCTTCCTTGAGCTTGAGAAAAATCCCCAACTGGAAAGCTTAAGATGCTTAGGTTTTGTTGGAAGGGAATCAAATTCCCTCTGTCCAATTCCTCCAGAGACAAAGGACCTTCCTTTGTATCTCAAGGCACTCCTATGTTCCTTTTACTCTCACCAGACCTGAATCCTGGGCCTTTCTGATTTAAGCCCTGTCCTCAGGCAGAAACTCTGAGACATGAGAGGAAGTGTCTCCTTTAACAAAGCTGAACACCCCCACCCCAGACCAAGGAGACAGGTGGCTATTCTGGGGACCCTTCTCGGGGGTCTAAAGCCATCACTCTTTGATCTGTCAGGGGGAGAAAGTTAAGAGAAGCCAAGTTTGAGCCCTCAAGCTCATTCCCATTCCACTGTTACATACACTGGGGTCTTTAATAGTCAGGCTGTAGACACAAGGAGAAAGGTCATTCATTGAATTGGGGTGAGCTTTGGAGACATGTCTCTACTCTTGGTTGCTACTCCCGGGAACAATAGGGGTTGACCCGTCTCTCCTTAATGTCTTGTTCTCCAGCAAGATTTTGAAGTTTGGTCAGCTCCCCCTCTCTCAAGTTCCATCTTGGAAACGACAGAGGAACCCTCGCTATTCGGGAAGCGACAGGTAAGAACATTGCATTTCCTTCTCCCTCACTCTCGCTCTGCATCCTCCCCCGCCCCCATAGAGTGGGGATCACAGAGGAACTCAAAGCCTGTTTCAGAGCTCTCCCATATGTCTTGATGACCTGTTATTTAAATGTTCCTATCCTGGTCCCTTCTTGGGGTTACTATACAGTGGGGAGATTGGGGACTCAATCTTATTTTCTCAAATCTCCAAAAAAGTTTTCCACCAACTTTTAAATTAATAGAAGTTTACCCGCAGTCTGGACAAGCAGGCCATGCCCTCCCAGACCTTTTGCCTGGCTCTTAAAGGAGCTGCAGCTTCCAGCCCTCTCAGGAAGCATGCTTGTCCTATACATTTTAAAACGGGACTTGGTTTCCCTGATTTGGTCATCCTGCCTTAGAGCAGTGCCTCCCGTCACAGCCTTTTAACTGTGGAAGCTTCAAAACTATGCTTTTGCATGTTAAGGGGCTATCTACAAAGACAGAGGATTCCAAACTGCTCTCCGTTTTTTTTTTTTTTTCCCCTAGCCTCAGAGCACTTGCTTAAACCTTCCTTAGCTCCTTGTGACAGCTTTCAAAATGAGCACACTAGGGAAAGCAGACTATGTCCTTTCTCTCACTCTCCTACCCAACTTTATAGGTGGGAATTTTTTGCTCTTCTTGTAGAGATATTCTCTCCTAATTTTCTGTATTGGCATTCCATACCCTGCCAGCAATTAAAGGTTTCTTTCCTGTAGGCTCCAACCCTGGTCAAAGTTGCAGCTTTAGGAAAGTGCTTTGGAATAATGGCTGGGGAATAAAATTCCAAAGTAATTCAATTAAATTAAGAGAGTAGAAGATAGCTTCCTTCTTTCTTTTCTCTTCTTGTTCCTTGACTGCAGCAGGGCAATGAGGAGTTAGAGGGAAAGACAAACTATTTGAAAATTCTTTAACTACTTTCAATTTGAAAACATCTTTAGGTTGCCTCTTAAAAAGAAGAAAAAAAAGTTGAGACTTTTGGCTTGAGAAAAACCTCAAAACTTGAATATTGATTAGATTAGATGAATTAGGATCCCAGTCTCCCTCTATCCACCAACATGGCAGTGCACTCTTAAAGTGCCTTCTTTTTTTCTTTCAAATCCTGGGACTGATTCTAACTTCTGACCTCAGGCAGAAGTGGCTGGCCAAGACACACCAGTGGAAGTGTCTCCTTTGAAGCTGAAACCCTCCCAGCCTAAGGAGAAACCTGGAACCCACCCCCCAACTTTTTCAGGGGTCCAAGGACAATATACTAAGGCCAAAACTGGATGTGTGGGTCAGAAACCATTAATAAAACAACTGGATAGATCTCTAGAAGCAAAGCAGTTTATTTACGTTCTCACAAGAATCGGGTCTCCCACCATCCAGCAGACAGTCGAAGGGAGGAGGCACCCTAGGGGGTAGGGGTCGGCGCTTTTATCCCTAATGCAAATTCCCCCTCCCACCATTGACCCTCATCCTTATTGGCTGAGGATCTTACTTACATTCTAAACGCGGGAACTATCCAAGAAATTGAACTTGGCCAACAAGTACATAGTTGCCCATATTTGGCTGAAATAGGGAGGATAACAAGGGGACTTAAGTATGCCCTTAGGGGGCTAACAGGAAGGGGATAGCAGGAAGACTTTAAGTATGTCCTTAAGATAGTGGGGAGGAGACACTTTGCAGGGAGGAGACACTAAGTATGCCCTTGACCTTAAAGTCCTTCAGGCCCACTCAAACTTTGAAATAGATGAAGCCTTACTCGATTTTCACAACTGTCTTGAAAGATCTCATTTTATCTCGTTCATGGAAGATCCCATTTTTTGAGCCCTCGATGTTTTCTCCCACTCTGCTGTTATGAACAGCTGTTGAGTTTTTTTAAGTCTCTCTCACCTAAACTAAAACCTGAGACTCCCAGCTCTTTTCTTCTCCTCAGGGCAACTTCTGCCTCCTGGGAAAGACACTCAGGGCAGAGGTGTCTTTTAATGCAAATGCCTCCCAGACTTAGGCCGGGAACCCCAGAGGTTCATGCTGTAGGTGTCATGGAAACTGTCCAAGGAGACTCCAGTCCCTTGTTCGAGCAGAAGGAGCACTGGAGGAACTGCCTTTCCACAAAACCACAACAACAGCGGACACCACAAGGGTTGAACTACCTCTCCCCCCCCCCCCCCCCCCCCCCCCAAGCATCCTGCTCTCTACGAATTTAGGGTTTGGCCCTCTTTTCCTTGCCTTCCTTGCCTTCCTTGCTTTGCTTGCTTTGCTCCACCAGGATAGCCCTAACATCTCTGGGCCGGTAAGCTGGGTAGATAGGACTGCTACTTTGCTCTCCCTCTGGCCCTCTGGTCTCTTCCACTCCTCCCCCATAAAGAATGAGGATAGTGGGGGAGGCGGGGGGAACTGTAAGGGGGGAGACTAGAATCTTTGCCTAAACCACGTTGATGATTTTATGGTGAGATTGAGGAAGCAACTCTCTCTTCTCAAACCCCCCAAAGGATTTTTTTATTTTGAAAACACAAACTTTTATCTCAGACAGTTAAGAAATTTGGAAAAGCTTAAATTGCATCTTTATCTTGATCTGCATCCCTGACAGGCAGGGACATGCCCACCCCCCAGACCCTGCCTCCAAAAAAGATCAGTGGCTGTTTTTAATTGAAAAAGCCTCTTAACTGAAGAGGTCTAAAAATTAACCCTGGGGTAGCCATTAACCCCAGGGATTTGGAGCATTAAAAAAAAAAAAAAAAAAGCAATGGACATCAGTGGCTTTGAAATAGCCCAGGCAATAAAATTCAAGACAGCCGCAATGAGGAAAATTTAGAATTTATTTGGTACCGAGCTCGGGACGGAGTTCTGATCAAATTCCGTACCTCATAGAACTAAAGACAGCCTTATAAGTATTTCTGTTCGGCTCATTACATTTTAATCTGTGATTCGCATTTTACAACAGGAGGATGGGGGTTTTACGAACCACACCTGAGCAGATATTTTAACATAGATCGGTTTCGATTACCATCCTCCCCTCTTGGTATGACCCTCCCACCCAGTACCACCCTCCCGGTACCACCCTTAAGAGCATTGTTGAGCCAGCCCTTTGAACTGCAAAAGACGTCCCCCAATCTAGTTGAGCAAACTTTCTTCTGCTGGCCCGAAGCGGTAAGGAGGGTCTTTTGTCCATTTCAGTTTATTAAACCTAATAGATATCAACGCCTCCTGCCTAGCCTGACTCTCTGAGTTCCTCAAATCCTTAATCCCTGCCATCCTGATCTCACCCCAGGAAAAATTAGCTCTCCTGGACATTGGAATTAAAGGACTAAACTCTAGGCTACTTAACACTTTTACTATAGACAAAGAATCTTTTGCTCCTAGCATTTTCTCTTCTACTTTTCTTTGGTATTTGGTATTCTTAGATGGGCCATCAGCATTCTTAAAGGCAGCCCACAGAAGGGACTGATGCATTCCCTGTAAAAGGCCCAAGTCCCGAATGTCACCATCTCTACTAATGTAAAAAAAAAAAAAAATGTTCAATAGTATTTCCTTTTTCATCACAAGAAGGGTAGGTTATCTGCCATGCTCTGTGTTTTCCCCTTGTATTGCTATGGGAGGATGTTGACTTTGTCTTAAGTAGAGCTCAGTTAGCCATTGTCCCCTATTTCTCTGTGACCTTAGATTTATGGCCTATTTCAGAACATCCACAAAGACAAAACATACACATCATAGACCAGCACTCTTTGTCCTTAAAACCAATTTGGAAAAGTCACAGGAAAGGGTAATTGCTAGAAACTCTGGACTAGTATGCCAAGGGTGGAGCCATTCACATCCCTTAACTAGGGTCAGAAATGAGAAAGGGAAATACTCATTGATTTTCAGGAAGTTGATAGAAGCCCTCATTATTTATGACACTTGAAATTTTCTGCGCAGCCACCGCACTTCACCAACCTGAAATACTCTTTCTTTTTGTTTGTTTCCTCTACAAGGCCCAAGAAAAACTCTTCTTCACTGATCTTTCTGTTTTGTTTGCATGTTCCCTATTCATTGCTGGGATACATATTTCCTAACTCAAGAGATAAGGTACCCGCCCTACATCCTTATTTTGATGAGAATTTTGAAGGTAGGATTCAAGTTTCAAGCAAAGATTCTTAAGATCATAGCTTTGAAAACATTAAGAACTTTAAAAGTCATTTAATCCACATTTCCCCTTTTATATATGATGAAGACAAAGCTTATAGAAATTAATACCTTATCTAACTCTTATCAAAAAGGGAGAAATGGTTAGAGATAGAATTTGAACCCAGGTGCTCTGATTACAGAGCTGACATTTTCTCCATTGTACTTGATGA
Source organism: Antechinus flavipes (assembly GCF_016432865.1). Lineage (NCBI taxonomy): Eukaryota > Metazoa > Chordata > Mammalia > Dasyuromorphia > Dasyuridae > Antechinus > Antechinus flavipes. The sequence goes on from NC_067399.1 coordinate 271,296,918, forward strand.
GACAGAATAGCCAGTCTATAAGGTAGTTCTTAACTATAAGATTCCCTAATTCTAAGCCCATGTTGGCAGGGATATTTGTCCAATATCTAACAATATTTATGAAAGCTAAACTTATTTGTGGATAAACTGACATTAGTCTAGGTGAAAAAAGAAATCACTGGCATATTTTATCTCTCATCTCAAGTCATACAAAATATTTTTTGATAAAATTCTTAGGGTAAATTGCCAAATTCCATTTGTACAGAAAATCTATTGTTATTGAATAACCTTGATCTTGACCCATTCCATAAAAGGAATTTTCCATATATTTAATGAAGAAAAACCTATGAGTCAGACTCTCACAATACCCTTTAAAAATTTTTTTCTAAGATAGATGAACAACAGAAAATTTTCAAACATGAGTCAGCCAATAAATCATGAACTCAAGAATGCATTTGGAGCACCTGCTATAATGTACATTTTTGGAATAGGGCCAATTTGACAGACTCAAAATTCTAGCCAACAGACTAAACTTCTGCTTTAGGAGAAACAATGAAACAGTGAATCTTACCAATATTTAAAAACAGAATTATGCCAACAAGAGAAGCAGCATGGTATCATGAATAGAGAGCTAGATTCAGTGGCAAAACAATATTGGTTCCAGTCATACTTTTGCTATTTACTGGCTGCATGACTATGAGAAAAGTCATTTAACCTCTCAGACCCCAAGCAGCTGACATATGGCATCAGTGACATATGGCATCTACACAAAGATTTTCCTACTCCAATGAAGTCACAGATCCACATGATGACCATAATGACAATAAGAACAGAATGTTTCTAGGATACATATAGAAGAAAATAAAGAAAATTGGAGTTTAGTAGTCATTGAATCTATACTAAAGGTCATCAGAATGAAGCCAGTTGTATCCATTTTGCTCATATTAGATTTCTTTAGGGAATGGTATTTCTTTGTAAGAGAGTCCATACATAAAGTGGTAATCCTGTATATCTGTCATAGAACCAAGATTTTGAAGTATGTATTTACAACTGTAGATGATTAGAATATACTTAATTAATGATCATTACTATTTTAATATCAAATCCATTCCAATGTAAGAGAAAGAGGCAGGAGAGAGAGAGACAGAGACGGAGAGAGACAGAAAGAGACAAAGAGAGAGGGAGAGAGTTAGAGAAAGAGAGAGGAAAAGAGAGGAAGAGACAGAGACATAAAGAAAGGTGGGAAGAGGAAGAATCAAAGAAAGAGAGAGAGAGAGAAAATTACAAAAACAAATTTTCTTCTTTGGGATGACTGGTTAAGTTATATTAAAGCATTTTGGAGAATATTTGGTAAGCATTCAAACCTCAGGATTCATTAACTTCAAGATTTCTTTGCAACAGATGACCAGGCTCTAGGGCAGAAAGGAATCCAGCAACATGAGAGAAAATGACATGGAATTTTTGAAAGTAAAAGTGGATAAGATCTTGGGGAGAAAAAGAAAAAAAAATTTAGTTTTGGAAACCTATGTATGACTTCTTATGATTAATGAGTTTGGAGATTTAACTTATCATATTAATCTTTGGAAAGAACTTATTCCTGGATTTTAAATCTGGGCAAATATACAAATTCTACAGAGATGAATAATTTCTTTTATTTAATCCCTGGTCATTATTAATCTGTCACTGACTACTGCTGACAATGCAATATTCTAGTGTGTCTTTTAAAAAAACTAGGACTTGGATTATAAAAATTCTATGAAGGTAGGAATTTTTTTTTTTTTTTGAAATTTTGGGAAAATTTGACAACTATTAAGTTAATTCCTCTTTGTCAATTCTACTCTTTGGCAATCATTTTGAGACTCTGAGCAAATATACATGTGTATATACATATATAATATGTAGATATACATATCTCTATAGCTATATATATGTATGTATATGTGTATAATGAGCTATTTGAAATTACTGATTAATTTACTGATCTTTCTAAGTTTAAAATTTTCATTTTCTGATCAATCCTTCATAATCAGTTCAAATTTAAATTTCTCAATGAAGCCTTCTATTACAAAGGAAGATCTATGTATTAGAGAGACTCTGGTGTTACATTTGGAAGATATTGGTGCAAATCCAGATTCTGACCTCAGCAGAGTCCCTTTCTTTTTCTGGAGCTAAATTAGGATTGATTTTATTGGCACTGCCTATTACATGGGGTTATTGCATTTAAACTTCTTGAGTGAAGGAACTGTTCTTGGTTTTTTGTTTTGTTTTGTTATTTGTTTGTTTGTTTGTTTATTTTTAGGGCATTAAAATGTTAAGTGACTTACCCAGAACCATATAGCCAGTATGTGTAAGAGTCGAGATATGTACCAAGTCTTCCTGGTTATAAAACACACTTTTCACTCTTCACAAAGAGTTTTTAGTCAGCATTTATTCTGTAGAATACAAGTAAAACAAATACAACAATTTGTATAGGGTTTACATTCTAATAAAATAGTAAATAAGGACACATATGAAGATATAGATTCATTATAAACTAAATATATTTTTAAAATGCAAAGTAGTAAAATAAAAAGGAGTTTGGAGGAAGCATACTAGAAGCTGGGGAAAACAGTAAAGGTATCATGTCCATAGTGACCTTAGGCTACATCTTGACAGAAGAAAATAATCCTAGGAGTTGAAGGTCAAGAAAGAGAGTATGTTTCAGGGAAAATAAGATGACCAGGGCAAAAACAGAGAAGTGAGAATTGAGGTATTGTCTTTGAGGAACAGAATACCAGTTTTCATGGATTGCATGCAGAGTATGTTAAGGGAAAATATTGTCCAGTGATTCTGGAAAGAGGGTAGGTCCAAGTTGTGAAAGGTTTTAAAGGTTTTAAGGACGCACTGGAGTTTACTGGATAAGACAGTGACAGGAGCAGATCTGTACTTAAGGAAAATCACTTTGGTAACAAAGTGTGGAGGATGGATAAGAATGGAGACAAACATGGCAGAGAGACTACTTTGAAAGCCTTTGCAATAAAATAGACAAGAAGTGATAAAGCCTTTTGTATCAGTAGAGAAAAGGGAGATATTGTGAAGGTAGAAATGATTATGCAGATTTGGCAACTTATTGGATAAAGGGGTGAGAAAGCATGAGGGGGTCAAAGATAATCAAGTTTAGAACCTTGGAGATAAGAAAACTATAGACTTAAAGAGTGGAACTTAAGTTCTTTGAGAGAAGAAACAGTGTCCCTTATTTTTCACCCTCCACAATTCTGGCATTTTCCTGGAGTCATGAACTCAGTATAGAACAGAATGAGGTTTAGAAGAAATTGGCTATGAAAGGTAGATTGAATGACTTTTCTGTTCATATATAAGCAAAAATCAAATGTCAATCTTTTAGATTTGTTTTTGACTTTGATATTTAGAACTAAGTACTGGCACCCGAATAGGTGAATAATAAATGTTGATTGAGTCTATCTGCAAATAGCTCACAGGCCTCTAAAGAGAGTCACTATACCCCAATATCCTCTTGTCAGAAATATGGTAGAACAGAAGATTTTAACTTGAAGTCCATAGAAAGATTTCACCAGTCCCATTGAACTTGATGAGGGAAAAATACATCTTTATATTGGTTTCTTTATTCATTTAAAAACCTATACCCATGTTTTCATATTCCACACCCATTTTGCCAGATAAGGCAATGATACTAACATTCTGTCACTTCACTACACCCAAGAAGAATATCCTGATTCTGTGATAGCAAAGAAATATAAAAACATCCTGAGTTGGACACTCTTAAGCTTAGTTTAGTGGATCTCAGAAGATCAGTTTCCTTCCAGGGAATCAGGTCTAAGGACAACTCTAGATGGGTACTATCAGACCCAGACTAAATTGGACCTCGAGATCATATGTGAGTTGGATCTGAAGCAGCTTTAGATGTGGAATCCTTAGGTCAAGGATGATTGAGCATATAACTTGGCTCATGAAAATTTGATGTAATAATTTTGTAATCCTCCTGGCAAAAGGTGAAACCAGGCCAACCTTTAAGAAAAGGAATAATTAAGTAATCTTCACTGATAAATTTGGATCTCTGTCAAACCTCTTAGCTATTTCAATTCAGATTATTTATGTTGTGAATAAATGACTGAGAGTGAGGATGGGCAGGGCCTTCACCTGTCACTTGAATGAGGAATTAAATATATTTATTTGGTCCATCTGGACATAATTGACTGTGTGATCCAAGTTAAATCCCCTAACTTTCCAGTGCCTATTCTCTAAGACTATTATTTGCAGAGAAAGCATGGTCTTGCATTGATAGACAATTTCTTCATCTGAGAATTTTCTATATAAATGAAATCACAGATCCAGTCCTTATCTCTGTTCTTTGTTGGGCCCCAGAGGACAGGACTTAGAACAACTATTAACATGACATTAAAAAAAGAGATTCCCTAACAAGAAGAGTTATGTCAAGTCCAATGGGAAGCCTCCGTGGGCTTGTCCCTTGACAAAGATCTCCAATGAAAGGCTAGATGACCACATCTCAAGTATGTGGTAGAACAAGAGGTTTCAACCTGTGGTCCTTTGATTTCAGCCATCTCATGCACTTGAAAGGGGAAAAAAATGCATCTTTATTTGATTCTAATTGGTTTTCTTTGCTAAATGTTTTCTTTATGTTTGACTCAGACTGAATGCAAATAAGTCATTTCTGTTTTGGCCAGAAACCCTGAGGGTCTTCCCCTCCCAGATTCATTCATTCATTCATTTAATTTTTTTTGGACTAAGTGAAAGAGATTATTTGCCTCAATTGCTATCTAACTTTAATCACTAAATGGGTGCAACCTTAGTCAAACTGAGACCTATTGAAGATCTTGGCTTAAAAAGGCTAAGATCTCCCATTTCATCCAAGGCCATCTCCAACTATCTTGATCTATATTTAGCCACTGGAGCCAGATGGCTCTGGAGGGATAATTGAGGCAGGTGAGCTTGTACAGTCCTTCTACCCTTAAGTCCAATTCATTTACATGTCATGGCATCCCTTCCCTGAAGTCATAGTCCTTTTTGAGATTGAAGAACAAACAACAAAAACACCAATGTTTTATCTTATTCACTCAAAAACTTTATTCTGAGAAAAAGTCCACAGGTTTCCCCAGATTGCCAATGGGGTCCATCATTTACACACACACATACTCGTATACCATGAACACAGACTCATGATTAAGAAACCCTATTGTAGAAGGAGATTTTGGTTTTTGTTTGTTTTAAAAGTATGGTTTGGATTGGGTGATCACTGAGGTTCCTTCCAACTTGTGGATTCCATGAAAGATTCATTTTAATGCAACTACTCTCCTATCCCCACAAAGATCCTAATAAGTTCAGCAAAAGAAGGTTCTACGTTGAACCAAAGAGCAGCTCCCTGCAGAGCCAACCCAAAGGTTTAGTGCTGCTCATAAAATCCAAATGTTAACGGGCCAGCACTGCCATCTCCCCTGTGGCCCTCTTGAAAATAAACTCAGAAGTATGCTGGCTCAGAAAGGAGATAAAGACAGAAAGCCTTTGTTCCTTGAGTTGTGATGTACTTTGAGGACAAACACACACATACTTGTTGCAGAGCCATAGAGGTTGAACTTTTTATATAGCTGTGTCTGGGATTTTATCCTGAAAGGATAAACCTAGCCTTGGGGTCATCCTCTGTCTTGATACCAAATAGACCATTACTGGGTAAAAGGGGATGAGAATGTCAGACAAAGGCCCATCTCATCTTTTGCTAGCTTCTTGACTGTTATATGGTACTTGGAGTTAGGTCTCAAATCAAGATTTTTGATACATTGGCACCTCAGGGGATATTTTCTGAGTCAGAACCAGCAGAAGGGATAGATCTTTCACGAAATTTCTAAATGGATCTCTTTCCCACTTTCCACCTTCATTATTGTATGTTAGAAAGAAATTTTTAATTAGAAGACTAAGTTTTAATTCTGGCTTTGCCATATCCTGCCAATAACCTTTTGGTGAGTCCCTTGATTCATCTGTTTCCTGATCTATAAAAGGAAGGAATTGGATTAGATGACCTTTAAAGTTCTTTCCAACTAAATCTAGGACTTCATGATTCTTCCTCTCCCAATTATCTGTGGTTATTCATCCATTTAGCTTCAAAAACAGGCACAGATTTCAGCACAGAGTTTGAAATTAGGCATGATCAGTGGTGAGTAAGATGTAACAATGATCTAATATACAGTATGTGTCACAAAAGTTATTTAAATTTAGCAGTGTCAACTTAGAGAAAATAAAAATAAAAATTCCCCTGAATTCTACTGGGAGTTTAATCTGGTCATTATTCATGATTTAAAAAAGAGATCTCAAGAGAAAAACAACTATTGAAAGTTACGAAAAGGTACAGCATCTGATAGAGTATGAGACTTGGAGTCAGAAAGAGCTGAGTTCAAACATTGTCTCAGATACTTATTTGCTGTACCAACCTTGACAAATCATTAACCTTTATTCTAATACCTCACAGAGTTATTCTAATCTTGAATCTAATATTAATTTGTTTTATAAATTTAACCAAATCCCTTCACCTCCCTTGCTTTCCATTGCTTCATCCATAACATCAAATCAAAATTCCTTTCTCTTAGGGCATATTGGATGGCACATTGGATAAAGCATTGACCGTGTAATCAGGAGGACCTGAGTTCAAATGTGATTTCAGACACTTAACAAATATATCCTGGCAGTGTGACTGAAAATCAGCGTGCTATAGAAAGTGAAGCCTGGAGTCAAGAAGAGCTGAGTTTGAATGCTGTCTCTAATACTTATTTATTGTGGTGCCATGGAGAGTCCCTTAACCTCTCTGAGTCTCAGTTTCTTCATTTGTAAAATAGGAATAATTCTGACTGACTAAATCATCTATCTCACAAGGTCATTGTGAGAAGACAGTAAGAAAAGATGTAAGGGACTCTGCAAAGTATAAAGGGCTATATTAGTCAATTATTTTGATTATTGTTGATGCATCATATTAATCTCCTATTGATCAAGTTCTTTGATTACATGGAAAATGTGAGCCAGGAAATTATAAGAATTATTATCAACATTTTCCATTTGAAACTAATATGTTAAATTACATTGCTCAAGGATATAGAGCAAGAAGGCACAATGAACCTACTACTGGCCTAGAATCAGGAAGACTCATCTTCATGAATTTAAACACAGCCTCAGACAGTTATTAGCTGTGTAACACTGGGCAAGTCACTTAACTGTGTTTGTCTCAGTTTCTTCATCTGTAAAATATACTGGAGAAGGAAATGGCAAATCACTTCAGTCTCTTTGCCAAGAAAACCTCAGATGACGTCACGGAGAATTGGACATGACTAAAACAACAAAGACACATTGAAAGCAAGTAGATTCAAATTTTGAATTCAGGTCTCCTAATTCAGAATCTAGTTCTCTTTATACTCTAACACAGAGAAATAATTCAACTGATATTGTTATCTTATTGTTTTTGGCCAACTATACAATGTGGCTGGTGACATCATTTTGTGTGTACAGCATGTGTTCCTAATTAAACCTTAAATCTTTGGAAGGGGGTACATTATGAATATAATGAGAATGACCCCATAAAGCAATTTTGAGTTACAATTCCTGATTCTGGGTAACCTCAAGAGAACTCTGGAATATGCTTTGGAAGACCTTTGAGAGGTCTCCTAATTGGCTGCAGAGCTAGCAGTACTGATGACTTAATGAATGTTTAAAACAAAATAAATCTATTCTCAGCTTTCTCTTCTTTTCTGACTTTTAATCAGGACAAGACTATTTAGAGTTTCTTCCTAGGAAGGAAATGAAGAAAGGGGAAGTTTACTCTTTATTCTGTGCCAGGTTCCATATCAATGAGTACACAGAAGATAAAACACATCTTACCTACACAAGCCTGGACCTGGGTTGGATTGCCTCTTTTGTGCTTGTTCTTTACTGATGTTAGCTCTCTCCTGAAACACTTGTGTTCAGTCTTGCATGTGGTAGGGAGTTTGAGAGATCTAGGGATCCTAGTGGCTGGTGAGTAAAGTCAGTTAGTGACAGGAGAAACTCCTGTATCAGAGAACAACAGCTATTAAGAAAAACATTGATACAAAATATGCCCCAAAAGCTATAAAACTGCATATTTTTCGACTCAACAATGTTACCACTAGGTCTGTATCTCAAAAGAATCAAATAAAAAGTAACTCCCATATGTATAGAAATATTTATTTATTTTGATTTATTTTTTGCTGTGGCAATTGAGATTAAGTGACTTGCCCAGCGTCACACAGCAAGAAGTATTAAGTGTCTGAAGCTGTATTTGAACTCAGGTCCTCCTAACTTCAGGGCTGGTGTTCTAACCACTACACTACTTAGCTGCCTCTATAGAAATATTTATAGTAACTCTTTTTGTGGTATCAAAAAGTTGGAAATTCAGGGGATGTCCATAAATTTGGAATGGCTCATCAAGTTGTAGTATATGGTTGTGATGGAATACTCTTGTGCTATAAGAAATGATAGGCAGGGTGCTTTAAGAAAAAACATGGAAAGAGTTAAATAAACACACTGCATGAAGTGAGCAGAACCAGGAGAATATTGTACAAAGTAATAGTGACATTGTACTATGATCAACTATGATTGATGTAGTTCTTAGCAATATAATGATCTAAGAATTCTAGATGAACATCATATATAGAAATACAGAGAAAAACTTAGCTATTCTGATACATACAATGATCCAAGATAATTCCAAATAACTCATGATGAAAAATGCCATCTACCTCCAAAGAGAGAACTAATGAACTGACTGAAAATTGAAATAAAATTTTTTCACTTTTTTTTTTCTTCCTAATTTTAGTATGGCTGATGTGGAAAAATGTTTTGCATGATTTTACGCATATCATTGATATATTGCTCCTGCTCAATGGGTAGGGAAGGGGCTGGAGAGAGGGAGAAACCTGGAACTTAAAATTAAAAAAAAATTAATGTTAAAAATGAATAAATAATAAGAAAAAGGGGATGGAGAAAAGAACATTTGTCCTAGTCTGACCTATTTTATTTGTAGGTATGTATTGGAAGTTTGAATAGTGCAGAATCAAAATGAAATCTTAAATATTTAAAATAATCAACAGTCCTACAAACTAATTTATGTTCTCACTGCTTTTAAGTATTAGCCTTTCAGCAGACTATAATAATAGTTATAACATAAGTTACCAAATCCTAATTTAAGCCATTCTGTTCATTTGTATTTTGTCTTTTTTGTCTAGTATAAATTTTGTGCACAGTAAGTAAATATCTATCCCATACTGATCCATGTGGCAAAGATTACTTGTTTTTTTGACTCTCTCTTTTATGAGGATTGAAACTAATCAAAAGTTTTAAATAATTATAAAGATATGTAGATATATAAATTTATGTAGATAATCAGATGGGAATTTAATCAGGCAGAGAGTATGGATAAAAGAAGCCTAGTCCTTCTTATGAGAGGCCAAGGACCCCCAGAAATGATCCATATCTAAATTCCATGCCTGAGTCCAGAGCAGTGGCTCCTCTTTAGTGATGAAGGGAGTATGGCACAGAACCCTAGGATTTGTGGATCTATCTGGAGTTTCTGAATTTTAGATATAGCTTTGTCTCCACACACCAAGCACACTGCCTTGTATGAATGATGATATTTTGTTCCTTATTGTATGTGCGCTCTCTCTCTCTCTCTCTCTCTCTCTCTCTCTCTCTCTCTCTCTCTCTCTCTCCCTCCTCCATCTTTCTGTCTCTCTGTCTCTTTTTCTGACTATATCTCTTTCTTTCTCTCTGTCTCTCTTTGTGTCTCTGTGTCTTTCTTTTTCTCTCTGTGTGTGTCTCTTTCTCTCTCTCTCTGAATGAATTTCTCTGTGTGTCTCTCTCATTAATGATAATTCTAAAGATTACTTAAATCTCAGAACAAATAATTATCCTAGAATCTATTATTTTCTCTTTTCTTGAAAGCCTCACCATATAGCTAAAACCAAGCAAACCTCAACCTCATCCTGTCCTCCTTTTTATATGGCAATACTGAGACTTTGAGAAATAAAAGGATTATTTAAATTTAATGTATAATTCTATTTGATTCTTTCCCAGTGGACTTGAGCATTTTTTTAATGCCCTGTTGGTAGATTGACACCAAATCACCCAGATCAGGAGATCCATTTTGTTAATAGAAATGTTTTTCCCTAGTTCTATACCATTGTCAATAGATTGTTCCTCTCTAGCTATCTGTCTCCAAAGTATGGTTAGCTGGAAATACTGCTCTGAACTCCTAATTGTCTCTTGGCAATGGGGAAGACTAATATGTATCTGTTCCCCAAGATCATTTGTTAATGGGTATTTGAAAAGGACTTTAAAGTGCTATGTAAATAATGAATAGCTTTATTCTTTTCTAGGGTTTTCATGGTCCTGATAAAAGGTATTAGCTCCTCTCTCCCCAAGGACACATTTCCCGACCCCTTCTACTTTTGTCTACCTAAGAAAGATGTCACATCTAAAAACTATAAAGTGACAACCCTGAGATTCTATGATATTCTGCTCCATTTCAGTCCGATTATTATTATCATCAATTCAAAAAAAACATTTTAGGCTGAGTCCCCTACAAACTCTGATGGAGTCACAGTATTAGATTTCAGTGGTGTTAATTAAAAGAGTAATCACTTAAAATGCCATACTCAATTGTGTGAAACAAGTTTTCAGGAGGATAACAAGGACTTGGGAATGCTGAACTATATTACTCCTCCAATACCTTCAATTACACATTGTGAATGTGATAGACAAACCAATGTGCTTGGGTAAGCTCAGTCAGAAAATGGAGTTTGAAGTACTAATCCTGGTATTTATGGGTAGGAGAAATTGGTATTTTATGGTATTTTGTGGGTAAGTATTGTTCCCTGTAACACCTTTGTTCCATTTTTATAATGAGTTCATAGTTTATCATCAGATGATCTCAATCTAATCTAACAAATATTTTTAAGCATTCTTTGCGACAAACTGGCCCTGCTCACAAGGTGCTTAAATTCTGCTGGACAATGGTCAAAAAAAAAAAAAAAAAAAAAAGAGTTCCATCATCACAAGGTTCTCTTTGAACACACTGAATAAATTCAAGCCAAAATTCACTCCTTCCTTGACAACTTACAATCCTAATTAAGTCTTTGACACTTGCTTAAATTATATACATGCATATGCATGTATTTGTATGCTATATGAGTTGGTGCATATATATATTTTTTTAAATCTTTCGGTTTTTTTGTTTTTTTATTAAAACATTTTATTTTCAAAACATATGCATGGATAATTTTTCAACATTGATCCTTGTAAAACCTTGTGTTCCAAAATTTCCCCTCCTTCCCTCACCTTCTCCCCTAGATGACAAGCAATCCAATATATGTTAAACAGGTTTAAATGTATGTTAAATCCAACATACGTATACATACCTATACAATTATCTTGCTGCACAAGAAAAATCAGATCAAAAAAAGGAAAAAAAGGAGAAAGAAAACAAAATACAAGCAAACAACAACAAAAAGAGTGAAGATGTTATATTGTGATCCAAACTCAGTTCCCACAGTCCTCTCTCTGGGTGTAGATGGCTCTTTTCATCACAAGATCATTGAAACTGGCATCAATTATCTCATTGTTGGAAAAAGTCATGTTCATCAGAATTGATCGTTATATAGTCTTCATGTTGCAAGAAGATTCTGGTTCTGCTTCCCTTTTTAACTTTTAAAAGAAAGTTACTTTTTTCTTTCCTTTTTACATTTTTATGCTTCTCTTGAGTTCCACAAGCATGTATTTATGTATGCATATGCATGCATAAATGCACACCCCAGGTAAACATATACTGTTTACTATATATTAAAGTAAATATACACATACATTAGAATATAAGGCAGCATTGCGCTTATACTCACATTTATGTATATACTTACATGTGTGTACACATGTGTCTAGGTATATATATGTGTGTGTTTTTGTGTTTTGTGTATGTGTGTAGATAAGATGATAGATAGATAGATGAATAGATGGATGGATCAAATCTATGTCTTATCAGCAGTGTCTGGATTCCCTGGTGCATAACTCTCTCTTCATTTCAGATTAGACCCTCTTTGCAATTTATAGTCTTAGAGAGTCATCTAGGGGGTACTAAAAACTTAAGAAATTTGCCCTAGTTTTTTCTGTATCCAAGATACAGGAATGGAGGGAAGTCTTTCTAACTCTGAAGTTGGTTCTCTGTATACTCTCCTATTTTGGCTCTTACATATATTCTTTACATAATTTATATATAGGTACAGCACACATGTGTGCAAATATATATGTGTGTGTGTCTATATATAACCCTACATTGTAATATAGATATAAATAGTGGATTATATATACATGTTTGTGCATACATGTACAATATAATATTCAGAAGACAGAGTGCATTAAGCATTCCCTAAGGAGGTGCCCTCATTGATCTGTTCTACATTATATTTGTGTATATGATTATATACTGCTTTGTACAGTTCTTTCATGAGTGCTAGTTCTTTTCTTTTTAATATACATATTAAATTATGTATATTATATACATATACAAGATAAATTATATGTGTATGTATATATATCTTCCCTTTCTAATAAAACTGAGTTTTCTGAGGATAGGGATAATGTGTATGTTTATCCTGTATTACTCATAGCACTCAACATAATGGTAACATTCACTGGCATTCAATTAATGACTGTTCATTTAAATTGAATGAATCTGCTTTATTTTTTTATCTGCTTAGCTAGGTAGCTACTGGTTAAGAACATGGCATCTAACATTCCCTCATTTTTTTTGGAGAAATGAGAGGTGGTGGTAGGGAAGAATTTTCTGGGGATTGGAGTGGATTTGGAACATTACATATGTAGTTATTTTTTTCCAACATGTTGACTATTTTTGCTAGTCTCCTCTTTTGTCTTTTTTTCCCTTAAATTTCAGATATTCTACTGCTAAAGTAAATGATTGACTACTTTCTATTCTGAAAAGAAGCAATAAACTACTGTTTGGAATTACTGATCACCTAGTTGTCAATAATTAGCCAGTGGCCTGGGCTAGCTGCCCATTTTCTCTTCTACTTTATTTTCATTTGTTCTTATTTATTAGGCCTATCTCAGATCCTCACCCTTAAGCACAATTCCTCAGAACACTGACTGCATTCAAACCAAAGCATATCAGCATAAGAGACTATTTACATTTCAGCAATGTATGCTGGCCTTGAATTCAGTTTTTGTACCTTGTGCTACTTTAGTAATCCAATTAACTCTCAAAAATAAATGTTGATTTAAGACAAAAAAGGCAAAAAACAATATTAATAAGCTTCATGAAGATGTAACTTTCTGCCAGAGACCCATTGAAGAATCCTATTACTATTCTGTTTGGATAAAAAGAAAAGTTCAGTGAATATAACCCAAGTTTCCTAATTCCTAATTTATGGTTAAATTTTTTAATGAAATTTACCCATTGACTTCTTTCTATACCTTCTCTCTTAATTGAATCCCAGGCAAATATCTGTGTTTTCTTAGGCAAGTCACTGACTTCATGACTCATTCATTAAAACAAAAAACAAACAAAGAAAAAAAACTTTAGAATAGATAATCTAATGTAATATAATAGACACAGCATTGGGTTTTCAGAAACTAGAAAGCAGAGATTCTTTATCTGAGATGATTGTGTATATATATTTTCCAATATTATACATGTTAGATTGTGTATGTTTACATGTATACCATGTATTCAATATAATTGAGTTCCTTTATAATCCTATTTTATGTATTTAAAAACATTATTTTGTGAAAATGTCCATAAGTTTCATGGGACTTCCAAAGGGGACCATTGAACCAAATAAGTTTAGAATTCCAGCTCTGAAGCATGCTGTAGTGGAAAGCATGTTTGAGATTGGAATCAGAAGCTCAAATTCCAGCTCTGAAGTTTTGAACTGACTGACCATGGACAAGTCCCTTACCTCTCAGTTTCCTCATCAGTAATATGAGAGAGTTGGACAAAATGCCCTCTAAGGCCTTTTCCACCTACAAATCTATTATCCTATGATATTTTATAATAGATTAAATAGTAGAGTGGTAGGCTAGCTTTTCAGCTTAACTAATGTCTATAATATTTCATGAACATTTCTTGAAAATGCTGAGTGAGTTACAAACAATAAATTTACAAAATTTTTGAAAACAACCTCTTTAGAATTATATATTCTGATACTGGAGTGAAATTTAGGAAAAGGTTAAGTTCTCAGTTTTTAGATCCAAATTGTGGATTGGTTTGGTCCCAGTAAATCTCTCTCTTTAAATAAATTATTTAAAACTTTCTAATCTCTATCTTGCCTCAGTTTCTCCAGCATTACATTTGGAGGTTCCACCCAGATATTAGAAATTGAGAATGGGAGTAGAAATTAGAGACCTCTGGGTCTCCAATTTGGGCCTTGGGGTGCCTAGAGATCTGGGCTCTTGGCCTGGAGAGGCTGACCCTTTGGATTTGTTTCCAGAGTCTCCAGGGAAGAGAGCAGTTTTCAGTTGCAGCCAAGCTCAATGGTGGATACCTTTAATTTGGCCATGGGAGAGTAAGTCTGAATGTCTGTTTTAGGACGTCTGATCTGTTTATCTGTCTGTCTGTTTGTCTGTCTGTTCTAGCATCTGGATTCTTAGAATAATAAAATGCAATGGGCATTAAATTCTGAGAAGGGTATCATTCTGGGACACTGGACAATCTAAGTGCCTTTTAAGACACATTTCTAGTTCTGCGTGCCAATGGCACAACTCTAGGTATTCTAGAGTATAAATCTGGCTGGGTGTTCTGACACAATCTGGGTCTAGTTCTGATTCTAGTTGCCTCCAGGCAAGATCTTGGTTCTGGTTACATCTAGGCATTCTCTGTGAAGGCAGAGAAATGCACCAAACAGGCTTGGAATTTTAGAGAATCTCTGTTTGGATTCTGGAAGGAAAGAATCTCAAGCCAAAACAAACTTCTCTCTAGGCTATTTCTGGGGAAAAGCCCCTAGTCTCTGTGTTAAATGTTTTGTTTAATGTTGTAACTGCAGTCTGTGTGATTAGTGTTCTGTGGTCTGTGTTCTATTTGTCTGTTTTGTTAATTTAAAAGCTCTGTTAAGTTTTAAGAATAATAATTAAGAAATTTGGGGATTTGCTTGTGATTCTAAACTTTTTAACCTGTTGTATTAATTTGTAAGTAAATGGAACTTGGCTATTTTAAACTGATGGGAAAGTTTTTCCCTTAAAGCAGGTTTTCAAAGCCTGCTAGAGTAAAGGGCAATAAAACCTTATCTGATTGAAAATCAGGCAGGAGACAACATTTGACTAGGAATTTTGGGATGATTCTGAAATTGTGGGAAATTTTTGGGATTATTTTTTACAAACAACCAGAAATCAGACACTTGTCTTGGGACTGGCAGTCTCTCTGATCTGTTTCTCCAGTCCTGTTACCCCAATTCCTTAATTAGTATTTCAGCATTCTGAAAGGACCTTGCAGTTTTTATATCAGGTGTCTAAAAGTTCAGGGTTGCCTACCTTGATGGTCCAATTGTGCATAATTTGCTCAGAAATCTGGATCCTTTCTGTTTCCTAGTAGCATCCCTATATCCTCTGGGCGGGGACAGGTGGAGCTACTCCAAGTCTCATCTAGGGTTGCCCCTCTGAATGGGCCTTGAGCCCTGCAGCTCTATAAGCAGAGGCTGAGTTTAATGCACAAATGACCACAGACCTAACTCACAATAAACTGTCCATCTCAAACTGGATTATCTGGCTGAGATGCTGTCCCAACTGCAGAGTGCCTGACATGTTTGCAACAGGGAGCCTTTGTACTGCTGTTAACTCTGGGGTTATCAGGGAGAGACTTGCTCTTGCCATATGAGTTCTTCCATTTTTCTAGTTTTATTTTGATTTATTTGCTTTACATAAGGTTGGTCAAAATTATAGTGCTAAGAACTATCTAGAGGAAGGTAATTCAATGATTTGAATATTCAGAAGAGAGAGTGTGTGAAATGTTGTGCCACAGTTCTCTTTAATTGTCTTGACTCCGTTTCCCTAATTAGTTCTGCCTCAGTTTCCCTAAATTGGTCCTGCCTCAGTTTCCTTAACTGTTCTACCTCAATCCCCCTGGTTCATGAAGACAGATATAACTCAGGAATATTTGCTCTAAGGTTATAAATTGTCAATGTGTAAACTCAAGAAGGGGGAATCTAGACTTTGTGTCTCTACTTAGGTACTTTCTCAATTCCCAGTTTGTTAGAATTTATGGTCCTACCCCCAAACCTGTCAGAGCCAAGTTGATGGTTCCTGCCTGGAGATTCCTGCTCACCAGAATTTGGACTCCACCCCCCTGCCTTTGTTTAGTTACTGTGTATAAATACGTCTTTGAGAACTCGCATTGGCTGCTGGATGCTGGCTGGAGGCTGGATTCTTGGAGACGATAGTCTCATTCAGTCCTGGGTCCAAACCATGGATCCATTTGGTCCCAGTAAATCTCTCCCTTCCAAATAAAATATTAAAAACTCTCTAATCTCTATCTTGCCTCAGTTTCTCTGGCATTACAGGAGAAGGTAGAATTGAGATGGGGAGGAACATGATGGGTGTCTACAAGGGCTTTCATACAGGAGAAATGTTTTGGCTTATTTTTCTTGGCCCCAGACATCAGAACTTGGAGAAATAGGTAAAGGTAGAAAAGAATAAGAATAATATTTTATAATAATTTAATGTGAAAATATAACATTTAGGGCAGTCAAAAACAGAATAGGCTGACATTAGGAGATAGTGGCAACCCTCTCACTAGAAGCCTTTAACAACAGACCTGTTGACCACTTGACAACAATGTTGTATAAGATATTCTTACATTGATCCAGTTGTTCAGTCCTATAATACAGATTACTCTAAGATCCTTTCCAGGACTGACATCACCACAATGCTCAATTAAGTCAGTTCCTTCATCCATTGCTCTGAGTCCTAAATCATTTTTGATTCAATGAAATCTCCACCCTGAGCCTGGTGAATGGGGGGAAAAAAAGAGATCTCTATGACTATCCCCTGACTCATATTTGGATTCATACTTGGAGGCATTGTGACCTCACTCATCATCATTTCTAATAATGCTTTAAAGTTTACAAATCATCACATGTACTCCATTTTATAGATGAATATCTTGATCACACAGAGGTAAAATGATTTATGACCATAGCTTATAAGTGTCAGAGTTCATATTTGAACTCAAGTCTTCCTGCCTCATCTGTTTATTCTTCATGCTATTTAGCTGCTTCTAGGTAGGTTCTTTCCAAAGATACCTTAGAACCACTTAACCTTTTTATATCTTGTGAATCTCATCCAAGTCCTCTCATTAGGCTATGGATCATACCTAATTCTCTTGACATTGTTTAGACATCAATAGAGTACATGGGCTGTCTATTGGTAACCCTTCACTTTCATCACATGTCTGATCAATTACATTTTCCAATCATATAGCTTTTTGATGATACATTGGGATTATATTCATAATTCTGAAATTAAATTCTAGCACCCTAATTCAGGCTCTTATGACTTCTCTCCTGGACTGTTACTAGAACTCCCTGATTCGTTTGCTACTTTAAATATTTCACCTTTTCAATATATCACAGCTATTAAAGTAATCTTTAGCTGTCTAAAAATCTGGCCATGTCATTCTCATGCACAATAAACTTTTGGTATTTCATGCCCTTCATAACCTGGCTACAACCTGTCTTTCCAGGATGATCATTTATTGCTCCCCTTCATTACTCTATAGGTCAGCCAGCTTGGACTTCCTGCTGTTCACACATGCAACATTTCATCTTCCAAATCTGTGCCTCCACATAAACTGTCCCACGATGTCTGAAATGTATTCCTTTCTCACCACCAACTCTTTGAATCCCCTAGTCACCTTCAAAAATAAATATTTGGAATCTACCAAGGAAAGTCAGGAATTATATGAGCAAAATTACAAAAAACTTTCCACACAAATAAAGTCAGATTTAAATAATTGGAAAAATATTAAGTGTTCTTAGATAAGCTGAGCGAATATAATAAAGATGACAATACTCCCTAAACTAATCTATTTAGTGCTATACCAATCAGACTCCAATCTAGAAAAAATAACAACAAAATTCATATGGAACAACAAAAGGTCGAGAATCTCAAGGGAATTAATGAAAAAAAAAAATAAAATGAAGATGGCCAAGCTGTACCTGATCTAAAACTGCATTATAAAGCAGCAGTCACCAAAACTATTTGGTATTGGCTAAGAAATAGATTAGTTGATCAGTGGAATAGGTTAGGTTCACAAGACGAAATAGTCAACTATAATAATTTAGTGTTTGACAAACCTAAAGATCCTAACTTTTGGGATAAGAACTCATTATTTGACAAAAACTGCTGGGATAACTAGAAAATAGTATGGCAGAAATTAGGTATGAACCCACACTCACCACCATATACCAAGATAAGATTAAAATGGGTCCATGATTTATGCATAAAGAACAAGATTATAAATAAATTAGAGGAACATAGGATCGTTTTCCTCTCAGACTTGTGGAGGAGGAAGAAATTTGTGACCAAAGATGAACTAGAGATCATTATTGATCACAAAATAGAAAATTTTGATTATATCAAATTAAAAAGCCTTTGTACAAACAAAACTAATGCAAACAAGATTAGAAGGGAAACAACAAACTGGGAAAACATTTTTAAAGTTAAAGGTTCTGATAAAGGCCTCATTTCCAAAATATGTAGAGAATTGACTGAAATTTATAAGAAATCAAGCCATTCTCCAATTGATAAATGGTCAAAGGATATGAACAGACAATTTTCAGATGATGAAATTGAAACTATTTCCACTCATATGAAAGAGTGTTCCAAATCACTATTGATCAGAGAAATGCAAATTAAGATAATTCTGAGATACCACTACACACCTGTCAGATTGGCTAAGATGACAGGAAAAAAATAATGATGAATGTTGGAGGGGATGCAGGAAAACTGGGACACTGATGCATTGTTGGTGGAGTTGTGAACGAATCTAACCATTCTGGAGAGCAATCTGGAATTATGCCCCAAAAGTGATCAAACTATGCATACCCTTTGATCAAGCAGTGCTACTACTGGGCTAATACCCCAAAGAGATACTAAAGAAGGGAAAGGGACCTGTATGTGCCAAAATGTTTGTGGCAGCCCTGTTTGTAGTGGCTAGAAACTGGAAAATGAATGGACACCCATCAATTGGAGAATGGCTGGGTAAATTGTGGTATATGAATGTTATGGAATATTATTGTTCTGTAAGAAATGACCAGCAGGATGAATACAGAGAGGACTGGCGAGACTTACATGAACTGATGCTAAGTGAAATGAGCAGAACCAAGAGATCATTATATACTTCAACAATGATACTGTATGAGGATGTATTCTGATGTAAGTGGATTTCTTCAAAGAGAAGATCTAACTCAGTTTCAATTGATCAATGATAGACAGAAGCAGCTACACCCAAAGAAAAAAACACTGGGAAATGAATGTAAACTGTTTGCATTTTTGTTTTTCTTCCCAAGTGGTTTTTACCTTCTGAATCCAATTCTCCCTGTGCAACAAGAAAACTGTTCAGTTCTGCACACATATATTGTATCTAGGATATACTATAACATATTTAACATGTATAAGACTGCTTGCCATCTGAGGGAGGGGGTGGAGGGAGGGAGGGGAAAAGTCGGAACAGAAGTGAGTGCAAGGGATAATGTTGTAAAAAATTACCCAGGCATGGGTTCTGTCAATAAAAAGTTATAATTATCAAAAAAAAAAAATGAAATTGGGACTCAGTTGCTCCCATCTGTGGGTCTACTTTGTTATGTCACAGTCTCCTTGAACTGTTCTACCTCAGTTTCCCTGGATTAGTTTCCCTGAATTATATCTCCATTGTCCTGAGTGCTGGTATTGCCCCTCCCCCCAACTTTTTCCTCTCCTTTAGGGCTGCACTACCTCTTCTAAACATTCCAAAAGATAAGACTATCTCGGATACCTAATTGACATCTTCTGTTTATTCAGACATCCTGACTCTGGCTTCCTAGTAAGAAATTATAGTTTTCCCCACATCCTGCTAGAACCAAATTTATGGTCCTGAAATTTCCTGCTCTTTTCTTCCTGCCTTTGTTTCTCTTCTTACTAGAGTCCTAGTTAAAAACAAAACAAAACAACAACAACAACAACAACAACAACAACAACAACAACAAAAAACCTGGGATTCTCACATTCACCACTGGATACTTTGAGACAAGAATCCTGTCCAATCAATCAATTAAACTCTCCAATAAATAAAATATTAAAAACTCTCTCATCTCTATCTTTCCTCAGTTTCTTCAGCATCACTACATGAGTACTGCCACTCTTCTGTGTGTCTTTTCCTCTCTTGCCTTCTGCAGGGAGAATGAAAGGGTAAACTTCTTGGGAAAAACAATACAGGCTGGCAGCCTAAACCTGGGGCTTATTTTGGTCTGGAACATTGGTGAGGTAGATGGAAAACAAGCCAGCTTAGAAGCTTTACCAAGCCTCCCCCTCCTTCTTTGATTCACTACAGTTTGGATAAAATTCTTTGAACAAAACTTGTTGATCTCCCACTAAGCTATCAGATGATCCCAAAGGCTAGCAGGAAGCCTGCTTTGTCAGATGATCCTTTCACTTGGTTTCTCCAGTCTAGGGACATGGAGCCTGGTGGGACCAGGGTTTGGCTAGGGGGCAAAGTGATAGACCAATTAGGAAATGGTTGCTTCAGATTACAAAATACTCCACTAGATAAAGTAGGCTCAATTCCAAAGCTTTGAAACAAGATTAAAATTGAATAATTATGCACAAATTAGAACAACAATCCAAGATGTTAATTGCCTACAATTCTTCCAATGTATCCAGGGTCAAATTGCAAAATACTTTGTGAAGCCTAGTCTTAGAATTCCAGGTTTCTCCCTCTTCTCCTTACCACCCACCCATCAATAATTCCCCAGACAAGAACTGATTCTCTTTGACTGAATCTACTAAGCACAACAGTAAGTGGAGGCCAAAGCTATAACCGTGTGGATAGCTTTCTTTGAAAGAGTATTTGATAAACTGCTTGCATTTATGTTTTTCCTCCCGGGTTATTTATACCTTCTGAATTCAATTCTCCCTGTGCAACAAGAAAACTGTTTGGTTCTGCACACATATATTGTATCTAGGATATACTGCAACCCATTCAACATGTAAAGGACTCTTGCCATCTGGGGGGAAGGGGTGGAGGGAGGGAGGGGAAAAATCGGAACAGAAATGAATGCAAGGGATAATGCTGTAAAAAATTACCCTGGCATGCGTTCTATCAATAAAAAATTATTAAAAAATAAATAAATAAATAGAAAAAAAAAAAAAAAGAAAGAGTATTTGGGTTAAGGTAATTATTGTGAGAAAAAAATGAGGGTAGTTGTTTGAAAATGTACAAGGGATTCCAAGTTCCATGAGAGTTGGATGTTGCTTCTTCCTCATTCCCTTCAATATACACATGCACAAATTCTCACATCTGATAGTTACACAATATTTTGTTCCTTGAGATTCCCAAGAACTAACGAATATGCATGTTAACTAAACAATTTATTCAATAAGAGTAAATACCAGTAAATTATTTATCTTAGTAATGGTGCAGTGAAAGAGATTGGTCTTGGAAGCCCGGTAATGACCAAATATTTAACCTACATTTACATTTCACCTTTGCCTTTTATTGGTTATGTGACTGAGCAATTCACTTACCTCTGCAAGTCCCAAACAATTCTATAAAATAGCATATTCCACATGATTCCAATTATTCTACCATGATAGATTGAGAGTTGCAAGGGATGTTCTAAGGTCATCTAGTTCTATTTCATTCCCTCTACACACATACTCATGGTACAACTGAGAAATCTAAGGCCCAGAAAGAGATGAAGGTAAGAGATAATTGTAGGTATCTATACTCAGGAATTTATCATAGCTCTACTGGACTCTAAAATCTAACCAGCTTTCTACTGTATCTGGTTGTGGAGGGAGTTTCTACATACAAAGAAATCACAGATTCTTGAGATAATAATTGATGATATAATGTATTGAATATTGGATATTGGAATTTAAAAAAACTGAGTTTTGTCAACTTTTCCATCAGACAAATCACATCACCTCTCTAGGCTCAGATCCTTTATTTAGAGAAAATTAGAGAGTTCAAGTCAATTTGATAAATATTTGTGAAGTACCTATTATGTATAGAACTGGGTTCTAAGAAAGATACAAAGTTGAGATAAGACAGTCTCTGCCCTCACTTAGTTTATGGTCTAGTAGAAGGATATTTATTAAAAAAAAAAAACCCACAAATACAACATGTTCATATGAAAGATTCAAAGCCTAGTGTCATATGACTTTCCATGGATAAGAGCATTCAAAGATCCTTTCTAATTCTGACTTTCTATGATGCTCTATGAAATACACCTATGAAGTAATTAGATTATTGAGGAATTAATTGTCTTTATTTGTTTGTTAGTTTGCTTTTTAAACAAATAAATATTATATATTAGGTCTATCCATCTAGTGCAAGGGTTCTTAATCAGAGTCTATGAACTTATGGAGAGATTTCAAGGGATTGAGTCAAGTCAGCAAGCATTCATTAAGCACCTACTAGGTACCTAGCACCAGACTGAGCACTGGAGTTACAAAGAGAGGCAAAAACAAGAACTCTTCAATTTGAATGGGAAAAAATACATTTTTATTTTCACCAACATTTAACTGAAATTTAAGCATCTCCTTCAATTACGATTTTCTTAAATATCATTCTGAGAAGGGATCCATAGGTTTTATCAGGGTGCCAAAAGAACCCATGGCAAACTGCACATGTATATACACATGCAGGTGCACACACACACACACATACACACACACACACACACACACACACACACACACACACACTGATTAAGAACCATTACTACCCAAGTAGAATATAAGCTCCTTAAGGGGAGTTTCATTTTGTGTGCCTAACTCCTATCATCTATACCTGACATAATGCTTTCCATAGAGCTAATGTTTAGGAACCATTGGGTTAAATAGACTAAAAAAGCCAAAAGGGCAGCAGAAATGTATTGTCCAATTTCTTCAAGGTTGGCTAGGGCCACATCATGAAGGGGCTTTGTACAGCACACAGAAGACTATATAATTGGCCCTGAAGGTAACAGGTGATTTGTTTTACATAAAAGAATTTGATAGGTGGTAGAAATGACTATAAAACAATGTGTGTATATATCCATATCATATATGTAAATAATATATAATAACTACATATAAAGTATATTATGTATCTATAATATATGCCCATAATATGCATACATACACGCAGAGAAAGAATGTGAGAAAGAGGACTTCCAGTCCTTGCTTTAATCATACTAGTTTTGTACCATAAACAAGTCATTTAACCTGTTGTTGCTCAAGGTAGCTCTCTAGGGTGCAGACCACTTGTTGATAGATTCAGCGTTGGGAAGGACATTATAACCTCATAAAGGACCAAAAAATAAACAAAATAAAATAGTACAAAACTAAGAAAATGATAAATGGTGACAATTACTAAATAATATTATATAATTCATAGCTCTATTTTTATTATCAAAGCAGTAAACATGCTTAGATCATCTCAAGATAAACACAACTCTTTGTATAATGGAGTGTTAATTGGCCAATAGTGGATATGCAAAGGACCAAGATAGTCTCTATTTTAATAGTGATGATTTCTATAAAGTTTGAAGAATCTCAAAGCACTTTATAACTATTATCTCATTTAATCCTCACAACAAATCTGAGGAATCAATGTTATTATTCTGATTTTACAGATGAGGAAATTAAAGTCAAAATAGTTGTGCCCAAGATCATATAGCTATTCAGTGTTTGAAGCAGGATTCCTAATATAAGTATTGCCAATAGACCAATTCAACTTCTACTTAATATTCATTGACAACCCATGGTTCTTTCTGTGATATCTACAGGAGCTCTGATAATTCACAGGCATCAACAATTTTGATGTTGAAGATTCTGTTCCTTTTAGTTGCCAGAACAGCTTCAGAAACTAACTCAGCCAAATTTCACTGTAACTAGCCTCCATCTGTCTCTCTATCTCTGGGATAAGATCCAGAAAATGTTTAACCTGACTGGTGGTTGGGAAAGAATATTACTTATTACCATCATCTTCAAGAGGATCCAGGAAAAGTTAGCAAATAAAAAGACTTTGGTCACAATCAGTTTAAGAATTAAAGCATGGGTAGTTGGCAAAGAGATGCTCCATCTCTTCCTGAACCTAAGGGAAACTTCTTGTCTTCTAGACAGTTCTCCTTAAATTTCTTGCCTCTGGCAGGATAGCGTGCAAGGGATAGATGCTTCCTGGAAGCTGAAACATGTGTCTGGATGTTATCTTGGAGAAGATTAAGCATGCAAGGATGAGAGTTGGAGCCCATAGTCAATTAAATAGCTATGAAATGAATGAGTCATCTTGTTCAGGCTCTGATCATCTCTGGAAAGATCCATCGCATTTTTGAGACTCTGATGGACTCAGAAACCAATCTCATTTTCTTTCCAAAATTTGATCTTTCTCCTATGCTCCACATCTCAATTGATGACGCTATCATTTTCTTAAGCTAGAACCATTGAGTAATTTTTGATTTTCCTTCTTCCCCACCAATCAATAAGCATTTATTAAGCAACTACTATGTGCCAGGCACTGTGCCAAAATATTATCTTACCTTGATACCTCTTGATACCTATAGCCTCCTAATCTTAGAACATCCCTCTGTTCCTGAGGACCACTTCTCCCTTGATGAGTTCCCCTTGGAAAGGGTTGCATCTGAACACAAACTCTTCTTAACCTTGAATTCTGATGACTTCATCTCTCAGCAACTCTGCTTCATTGTTTCCTGGTTCTTCCTCTCAGCTTCAGTAGTGTGATTCCAGATGTTGCTCCCACTTAATGTCGCCCCTCTCACCTGACTCTGCAGCTGTCATCCTTGAAACTCCCCTCTGTTGCTGCTGTCTGCCTGCAAAGATATCATTCCTC
This sequence comes from Antechinus flavipes, assembly GCF_016432865.1. NCBI lineage: Eukaryota > Metazoa > Chordata > Mammalia > Dasyuromorphia > Dasyuridae > Antechinus > Antechinus flavipes. The sequence continues at coordinate 271,322,014 of NC_067399.1, forward strand.
ATCTCTGCATAAAAATGCTGTCACTTAATTTTTGTCCTTCTCAACTTCCTTATCCATAAAATAGCAATTATAAGAATCCCTATCCTTCAGGGTTGTTTTCATCAAATGAGATATTTGAAAAGTGTTTAGCACAACATTTGGTGCATAACATAGTAGATACTTAAAATACACTTTTGAGTTCTTGCCCCTGTAGCATGGTCTACTCCCTCTTTGCAAATAAATTTTCACAAATTCATATATGTATATATATTTATGTATATATACACATATACATATATATGCTTCTCTCTACATACACATATACATACACACACACACACATATATATACATATACATATATATATACATATACACACATACATACACATATACACATAAAATTTCATGGCCTCCTCATACTAGAATATCCCTCTATCCCTGTGGACTACTTTTCCTATTGATGAGTTCCCCCTGGGAAGGGTTGCATCTGAAAACAAACTCTTCCTCACCTTGAATTCTGATGACTTCATCTCTCAGCAACTGTGCCTACTTCATTGTTTACACACACACACACACACACACACACGTGTATGTGTGTGTATGTGTGTATGTGTGTATATACACATAAAATTCCAAAGCTTTACTAAATGTTTGTAAGAAGGGTTAATTGTCAATCTAGGAGCCTCTTATATTTGTTTGGATTATAAGAAAAAATGTGGTCCATATTCTAAACTTGTTCCTCTGGTTATCACACATTTGAGTTGATATAACCTTGTGGCCATATAAGAACTAAGTTCAAGTTCCCACTGTTTCTACTTATCAAAACAGATAATATATGGAAAGTATTTTGCAAATCTTAATGAACAATAAACCAGTTGTTTTCCTTATACTTATTCCTGATTATCTTCAAGATTAAATATTCTTCTGTGAATCAGAATCATAGTGATTCTGAACAATCTCTTTGCCTGATTTTATGGTATCATGATCTGGTGCATATACAGAAGAGCAATCCCTGTTCTAGTCCAACATTCAGTTTCTCAGGGTGAGAGAGTATCCCTGACTCAGTTGTCCAAAATTCACTGATTTCTTTGGTCCATTCTCACCTATCTCAACATTAGGACCTTCAGATGTTAAAGAACTACTGTTTCCATAGCTTACATTCTGAATTATAGTTACGTTTGATGCAAAAAAAAAAAAAGTCTCAGCTGTTCTTGTGGATTGGATTTGCTGCTCTCATTGGTAAATTTTAAAATATTTCCTGAATGAAAACTAACAAATAAGTCTTTGTGTATTACCCAAGTGGTAGACTGATGTGTGGCCCATGGCACTAAGTCTGAGGAGGTGGTTAACTTCTGAGAACAGAACTACAACATTCTACCAGGCAGGAGGGGAGATCAGGACAGCCTGTCCATCTCTGGTATGTAAGGGTGGTGCCCAAAGAGGCAACCAGAAGATTGTTATGTCTCAACAAACAGCTGCTTTGGAATTTCTGTGGTTACATATTGGGGGGGGTTGGAGGGAGAAGATGAAGGAAATTAGGAAAAAGAAAAATAAAAAAGATGAAAAGAGAGAGCCTAAGAGTAGAGTCAGGGAAAGGAAAAAGGGAGGCAGTGTAGCAAAGATTATTGGAGTCTAGAGGACATGGTATGGTCTCAAATCCCACCCTTGCACTATTTGTGTGATATTTGGCAAGTCACAATGTCTCTGGGCCTCAGTATTTATATCTATAAAATAAGGAGGTTGAACTTAAGGACCTCTAAGATCCCTTCCATTCCTAGAACTTTAAAAAGGTACACTTTGGGGAAGGAGTATCTGTCATTTTTAATGAAATACAGGGAAAACAAGGAAAGAAAGAGCAATTTGGAGTAATTGCTACATTGTCATTACCATCTTCTTGATCCACCTCATCTGTATTTTATGATGGTTATAGCTGACATTTACTCTTTGGAAATCACTTAAAGGGCATTGTCTCATTTATCTTCACAACAGCATTAAAGGTATTATTCCCATTTTATAGAGGAGGAAAGTGAGGATAAAAAAAAAAAAATGTGACTTGCCCACAATGAGGATGAAAGCAATAAATGACCAAACTTGTGCTGCAGTGGGGAAAAAGATAATTCAGGGCACTTATCATTACCATGACTGTCTTCTTGGATTCTAAACAAAGACATTTGCTATTTTAAAAAATTCTTATAAAAATTCTTAATATTCCATTAAAAGGCTTAGGGAAAAAATGAGGTGTTTGATAGACCTAATTTCTTCATCAATTATTGCTAGGGAAAGAGTCATGGATTTAGAGTCAGAAAAGGTAGATTTTGATAATGACTCTGTCATTAATGACATCTGTCATTAGATAGTGATCTATGGTCTTGGAAAAATCAAGTTAACTTCATTGAAACCCAGTTTCTGCACACATAAAATCAGAATAATTCCAACAACTACACTCATTCCTTCTGAAGGCCATTGAATACCAAATACAATAAGTTGGGAGCATATCATGTTTTGTGTGGATCATAAAATGCTATAGGAATAACAGTTAAATAATATATATGTATATAAAATAATGACAATGATTATTATCATTATCATTGCTATTATTATTATGTATTCATTTGGCTGAGGACAGAATGTGTTTAGGTAGCCACAGTTCTTTGGAGTAAAGAACAAGAGTATGGTAGCTCCTTCCATCCTTTCCTTTGTCAAGGAGTGGTTGATTCCCAATGAACCTGTGTGGAATGCAGAGAAATCTTTTCCTATTAAGGAGTTAATTGAAGGTCTCTATTGGGATTCGCAAAATTTAACCCAAGTCCAAGGAGGTCCAAAAAGGACACTAATTACAGTTTGGAATTGATTTCTAAGTTAGCCAGCCAATATTCTTGGTTCTTTATATTATTTAATTGTGATCTCTAGCAGTGGCTTCTCTTCTTGTTTTGTCTCTGAAATAGTAAAGAAATACTTTCTTTCTAATGCATTGAGGGATTTTGAGAAGTCTAGCCTTATTTTAAATGTATTTCCTGAGTCATCTGTTGAGAAATTTCAGGACTGATCATCTCTAATTAATCACTATCTAGGGGCCAGCCTTGAGGAGATGAGGTGATATTAACTTAGCTAGGCCTGTCCCAGGACAGCAGATATAGTTGGTCAATGGGGACACTACTTGGAATCTATTGATTGTGTTATAATTTGTCAATGCTTGTACTCAGCTGATGTAACTTTGGAAAGTCCAAGGTCACTTTCATGCCAGAGCAATGGAACAACTTAAAATGTTTGTATAAAGCTTAGAGCACCTGGGAATCTTCTGATTGACTCATGACTATGGTTGATGTTTACAGCATTAAAAAACATGTGGAAATTTCTTTAACTTCAAAAGTATGTGCAAAGTTGAGGTCCATAATGATGACCCTGGAGTTCTTTAAGTTTTAGAGTCCTTTTAGAATCATCAAGGTAATCAAGACTTGACCTATAATTTCACTGGACCAGTCCTGGTCATCTTGGCCTTTGTCTATATAGTTCAGTCTCATCCAAATTTAATTCACATACAAATATCACTCTCATGATGTCATTGGTCCTTTTGTGAGAATCAGTGATGAACAATAATTACAGTGTAGAGAAATTCTGGGTGGAGAAACTATTTCTACCAATGTAAGTAAACTTTTTCTACCAATGTAGAAACAATTACTACCAAAGTAAGAAACTATTTCTACCAATGTAAGTTTAAAAAAAAAGTCTTGGAGAGTTGTTAAGAAAACTAAGAGGTTATTTGATTTACCTGGGATCATAGAGCCAGAATATGTCAGAGATAAGCCTTGAAAAATCAGGGCTTTATGACACTGAGGTTGGCTCTCTTCCTAATATATCATATAGCCATCAAAAAAAATGAAATTATATTGATTATTTTGGGAGAAAGGGGTTTAAAATTACTCCTTTTCTTTAAAATCCAATAATTTATTTTAAAAACTCCAACAAATAAAAAACTAGATCTGTAATTTCATCAGTGTAAGAGGTTCCTAGTGAGAAACTCCTTACATCAATATCAACGTTCACCTGCTCTAAATCTTAATAGTCTTAGATAGTTAACTGGTACTTTAAGAGGTTATGAGTTACCCAAGGTAACACAACCAGTATAATCCAGAAACAGGACTTGAGTTTAAGTCTTCTTACTCCTGAGACTAGTCTCAGGATTATCCACCAAGGTCTCCTATTGCATTCAGGTCCATCTCCAATTGTCTTGATCTATGTCTGGCCACTGAACCCACATGGCTCTAGAGGGGAAAATGAGGCAGGTGACCTTACACAGTCTTCTCTCACTTCAATACAATTCACTTGTATGTCATGGCATCAATTCTCTGCTGTCATGGTCTTCTTCAAGAACGAAGGACAAATAATAGAATCCACCAAGCCATGCTGCTTCTTCATCCATACACAGCAAAAATCTTTCAGTGGATTAACATTTTCCACTGTATTGGATATGCAATATGCAGAGACATAATGATAACAATTCACATTTACAGAGTATTTAAGGCTTAATATAGACATTTATCCCCATTTTACAGAGAAGGAACTATGAGGAGCAGAAAGGCATACTGATTTATCAATAGTCACATAGATAATGAGCTTCAATGGTAAGGTCAAAATTTTAGTCTATTGATTTAACCCACCCCATCTATCACTACACCATGCTCATTCGTTCAATCTAACCAGAAAACTATATCATGTATGGTCCTTGATTCTTCTTATCAATCATCACTCTCTGATCTAGAAGCTTGTGAGGGAAGAAGGAACAGAATGTATTTCTCTGGAAAGATTTGAGATTCCATAGGTGGTAAGTATTGAAGACAATAAATGTCTTCAAGTATTTGGAAGGTTGTAATAAGAAAAAGAGAATATGTTTAATTTGCTTGACTCTAAAGAACTAAAGCAATGAGTAGAATTTTCAGAAAGGCAAATTTAAGGTCATATGGTGAAAATCTACCTGACAAATAGGACTGATAAAAAGTAGTACTAATATATTTTAATAATAGCTTTTTATTTTCAAAATATATACAAATATAGTTTTCAACATTCACCTTTGCAAAATCTTATATAAGTTCCAAATTTTTCCTCCCCTTTTCATTATTCCCTCCCCTAGACAGCAAATTATCTAATATGTGTTAAACATGTCCAATTTCTCTCTACATATTTCCATACTTATTGTGCTTCAAAAAGGAAAATATTAGGGGAAAAAAAGCAAGTAAACAACAACAAAAAAGGTGAAAATACTATGTTGTGATCCACATTCAGACCCCATCATCCTCTTTCTGGATGTAGATGGCTCTCTCCATCACAAATCTATTGTAATTGGCCTGAATCATCTCATTGTTGAAAAGAGCCAAGTCCATCAGAGTTAATCATCACATAATCTTGTTGTTACAATATTCTCTTGGCTCAATTTATGTACGGGTCTCCAGGCCATTCTGAAATCATCCTCCTGATTATTTCTTATTGAATAATTATGTTCCATAACATTCATATTCCATAATTTATTCAGTCATTCACTAACTGACAACTGACAGATATCCATTCAGTTTTCAGTTCCTTGCCACTATACAAAAAGGGCTACTACAACCATTTTTTCACAGGTGGATCATTTTCCTTTTTTTATGATCTCTTTGGGATATAGGCCCAATAGAGACACTGCTGGATCAAAGGGTATGTACAGTTTGATAAATTTTTGAGCATAGTCTTTCTTGCAGATTCTTAATACAATAGAATCATAAGTTTAAAGCCAGCTCATTGAGTCTAAACCTGTACCATCTTATTTTACAGATAAGGAAACTGAGGCCCTTAGAGGTTAAGTGATCTGCCCGTGTTCACACAGCTAGTAAATGTCTGAGTTTAGAAGATCATGCATCCTCCAGAAATAGTAGAGATGTTTACTCAGGTATCAGTTGGATTTTGTGACCTTTCCAATTCTCACATTCAAGATTCTAAGAAATCAGTCACCAAGTTCTCCTAAGTCTTAGTTCCTATGTCTTCTTTACTTCTCCCCTTTTACTTCTTTGGTCCAGGGCCAAATATTTTTCTTAGATCTATGCTTATGCTATTTTTGTCAATCCTTTAGGAAGGAGCCTATGCCTCTGCAAAAACAATAGCTTTGATGAATATACAAATAAGAAAAATCTCACCAAGATAGATCCACAGAAAGAAATGAAACATTTGGGGGCCATAAGGAAGATTTCTTATCAGCTTCTCAAACTTGCTCTCTATCTCTACTTTGCTGGAGCATAAAGAAGAAATGTTGTAAGACACCACCCCAATTCCTAAGCAGATCTTTCTATCCTGGTTACACACTTAGTTATGCTTTAAATGAAGTAATGAATTCCAGATTTCTGGGTCATTCCAGTTCCTGAAAATTCAGAGAATATGAGAAAAGAAGTAATAGATACTGCTAATCACAAAGAGGTAACCACCTTTCATATGGCATTCTCTGCTTATGGGATTCCAGAATGACTTGTTTCTTCTTCTTCTGCTCCCAAGGATAGTTTTTAGACAAGAAATCCCTCCAAGGCTCCCAGTCATCTGAAAAGTTCATTTGTATGATGGAATGCTAATCATAGCTTTCTTCCCACTCTCCCCCAAATTCTTCACAAAAGATCCTGTTCATTTTCACCAATAAATCCAATAGCTTTGGATATGGGAACTGAGGAACCCAGAGTGTCATTCTGAGACATCAGTCTAGTATCTGATTTTGAACTTAAGAAGTTGTTCCAGTGCTGTTACTGGTGGCTTAGCCAAGACTATGTGATTCTCAGGTTATGTGTTGGCTAAGAGTGTGAATACAGTATCCTTATTAATCTTTCCCCTCAAGATCTTCTCACAGACTTCAGGAAATCTTTTGCTCCCTTGGATTTTCTCATTTTCAACTTCTTTCTCCACTTCCTTTGGACCCTTTTCCCATTGAACAATATTGTTTAACAATGAAAAAAACTAAATGATGAAAAAGGAGCTGTTATTCTCTGGCTTGTAGAAGAAATCTTTAAGTGATGTTCTTAACTGCCCCAAATAGTAAGAAATAGATAAGAATTTTTTCTCTTACTGACGATCATTATTTTTAATTTTTACTTTCAGTTAACAATTATTTATTTTCTCTTCTTTTCACTGTCTCCTCTTCATCCCCACCTCAGCAGTGGGAGGGGCAGGTGGGGGGGGAGGGTGGAAAGGGGGAAGATAAATCATATTCTTGTAACAAATATGCATATCAATTAGAAAGAAAAAAAATCCTACATTAGCCATATCCAATATGCTTTTTGCTTATCTTTAGTCTATCATCTTTTCATCACTGATGGGCTACAGGATTCTTCTTGGAGTTAGTTATTATATTGATCAGAGTTGTTAAATCATTTAAAGTTCTTTGTTTTATGATATTGTTATAGAAATTTTGCTGCTGCTTCTGGTAACTACAATGCATCAGTTCATATAAGACTTCCTAGTTTTACCAAAAACTATCCCTTTCAACACTTCTTATCACACAATAGTATTTCAGGGTTTTGTTTGTTTGTTTGTTTGTTTTGTATACTAGGACTTATTCAATCCTTCCAAAATTGATGAGTACCCTCTTAGTTTACAGTTCTTTCTCACCAGGAAAAAAAAAGAACAGCTATAAACATATTTGTGTGTATATGGGTCTTTTTTTTTCCTGTGATCTCTAATTTAGTGCATAGGTAGGTTAGAAGTTGTGTCTCTGGGTCAAAGGGCATATGCAGTCTAATAACTTTCTGGATGCTATTACAAATTTCTGTTTAGATTAGCCAGACCAGCTCACAATTCTACTAACAGTATGTATCAGTTTCCTTATACCCTCTCCAATTATTTTTAAAATATCTTAGGACACTTTTAGCAGAGAAACTTAATGAGAAGATTTTTTCCCCCAGTTAACTTTTTTCCATTCTTATTTTAGGTGCATTGGCTTTGTTTGTGGAATTTTTTTTTAACTTTGTGAAAGCAAAATTATTTATCTTCTGTGATGTTATCTATCCCTTGTATAGTCATGAACTCTTCTCCATAGATCCAAAAAGTAAACAGAGGTCAGGTGAACACCAGTCAAATATATTATAGAGTATGGAATTCAGTTATAAACTTGTGTAGATTCTTTGGTGTGGAAATATTTTTCTTTTTTTTTCCTAACCATTGATTTTCCTTGTAATTCTACATATTTCATTTTATGTTTTAAGTACACTATTATAAGAAGAGGTCCATAGATTTCACCAAAGGAACAAAAGGATCTAGTACACAAAAAAATGTTACACCTATTAAATTGCTATTAAGTATTTTTTTAAATAACTTCTGGCCTAGATGGTTCAGTTGTGGGATTTGTTCATTCTCTGATTGTTGTCTTTTGATTGTTTATGTGATCTGAAAAAACTAAAACTTACTTTAGACCAGATCCCATTAGCCCTAAGATCTAGATGTCCTTGTGACCTGAATTAAAGAGATTTTTGTTCTGTTTGTCACGGTTGCTTTCATAAAACACAGAATGATAAACTGTCATAACTATAAGAGATTTAAGAAATCATCTAATCAAATCCCCTTATGATGCAGATGAGGAAATCAATTTATAGACATGATTTCACTTACCCAAGATGATAAAGAAATGACTGGCAAAGTCGGAACCACAGGATGGTACTCCCAACACCTAGCTAATGCTCTCATATAATCAGAACTAAAGCTATTATGCCTCCTTTCCTCTTCATTCTACTCCATCCCGCTTATCCCTTCTATGTTAATAAAGCTGAGTGAAGGTAGAGTGAAATAGATGAAATTATGTGTTTCCCTGCCTCTTCTTTCCCCCACTGAACCAGAGACAACAGTTTTGCCTTCTTTCATCTATCTAAACGCAAAGCTCCAACCTAAAAGATCAAAAAGACCATGGTGATCCTATTTTCTGATCATCATAATTATGGTTAAAAAATCCCAACAACCTGCATACCTACCCACTTCTTGGTGGAAATTTTTCCCAAGGAGCAACACCAATCATGCTAACAAAATCCATTTCAGCTCCAGAAACAAAGCCCAGAGGATAAACAAACTCTGAACAGAGCTTGAGTGACTCATCTCAGGGATGTCAGAAAGGATAAGCTTCAAAAGATAAAACCAGAGTTGGCGAAGGCAATTGGGGACACACCCATCAGAGCTGGTGATAGGATGACAAGGTGTTTGTTCCCTTTTAAGTGATATTTGCTTTTTCAGCACTTTCTCCCAATATATAAAGAAGTCTTAAGCACCAGTGATTTATTTGTTGTTTCTATGCAGAGATAAGAGTTTGTGGTGTGTGGTGTGGTGGAGGTGTGTGGCCTTGGGGAAAAAATGACAGCTTTTCTAAGTCTTAATACCCTACTCTATAAACCACAAGATTGTTCCAGATTACCAAAATCCTTCCAAATCTAAAATTCTATTAATGATTTCAGTTCCACCATGTCCTCAAAGGTCCAGGAGTATCCTTTTTTTCCAAAAACATAGATCCTATCCCTGCAAACATCACATATATGAGAAGTATTGATATCAGGAGAGACTGATTGTGTGTAAGTAGGATAGAGACTATCTCAAAAAGATATTAAGCTGACATAAAGGATTATGGATTAATGGCATAGAACCCATAAACTTATATGACTTACCTAACTACATAAGCAATCAATTACTATGTATTTAGGAGGGCTACTATCTGCCAAAATACCATACAAGAGCATAAACAATCCTTGTTCTCAAGGGAGTTATTTTCTAAAGGGGTAGACAAGATATAAATATATAAGCATATGCAAGATACTTTAAAAAATAGATACACATTAATCTTCCTTTTTAAATAAATCTTATTTTCCCCCAATTACATGTCAGAATGATTTTTAATGTTTGTTGCTGTTGTTGTTTTAAGTTGGGAGAAAGCAATAACAGGTGTGTGGAATGGAGAGATAAGGTGAAGAATTTACAGGAATGTATGAATTCTTTTTCTGTATTTTATTTTCCTCATTTCTGTGTTTCCTGTATGGCCTGTATAATATGTGGAGACTCATATTTACTTGAGCCTTGGCCAGCTATAAACATATTTACTTAACCTGAGCTGATGACATTTATCAGTATTTGACATTTATCGATATTTAGTCTATTAGCTTGACCACTATCTGCTTGATTAAGCCTGAAGCCCTGATTTTCTGTTTCCTGGAAATCAGGTGATTTCGGGGAAACAGAAACCTTCCATTCCAATCTCTCCAGATAGCAACAACTAATTAGATGCCTCCCCCTCCCCTTCTCAATGCTCTCTTACTTGTGATATAATCTCTTGTATAAAAGCTATGTATCTTTACTACTTCTTTAGCCTGCCTACCACAAATTTTCTCTTTCTTATCTCATAATGGGATGGCTCATCCTCCGGAGATTTTAAAAAACAACTTTTCTGCTTTCTATTTTGAGTGATCTCTGAGTAGTCTTTTTGGGTAAGGGTCTTCTACATCCCTCACACAGATAAAAAGGATCTACAATTTGCCTGGCACATAGCAAGAATTTAATCAGTGTTTATTGATGGACTGATCAGGGAAGACTTCCTGTAGAAGGTGGCACTTGAAATAAGTCTTTAAGGAAGCCAGAAATTCTAAAAAGTAGAAGTGAGAAGGGAAAGCATTCTAAATATTGGGAGACTGGGACAATAGGGGTGGGAATAGGGTACCCCCAATGCAAAGGCAAAACCCCCAGAGATTAAAATGTCTTTTTTGAAGAAGATTCAGTAAGTAAATGGGGCTTTATAACCAAAGATCATAGTTTCCTATATTTCAATCTCCAAATCTTTCATTTTACACATAAGAATGCTAAAGACCAGAGAGCTTAAGTGATCTGTAGAGGCATAATTTGAACCCAGGTCTGTCCCCAAGTCCAGTGAATTTCCTAATATATTGCATTGTTTCCAACATATTAGATTTAAGGAGACTTGGACACAAATGCCAACACTTAATAGTTATTAGACAATGAGTAAGTCAAATTCTCTGAACTTTACTTTTCTTGTTTATAAAATTTGATACTTCAGAGAGTTATTATAAGGCTTAAATAATATATGTAAAGTGGTTTAAAATGTTGAAGCATATGTAAATAATATTTCTTATTATATATTCACATTAAATACTTATATGATGCTCATTAGCATCATGGATATATATACTTGACCCCACTATTGCATTTTGTCAATTACTATGTCAAAGAAGATTGATGTCTAGTTTACAACCTTTTCACCTGCATATATCCCTAAGCCACCCTAATTAAAAATTAACAAATTTCTATACCATAGCTATTGACCTTGCAAATAGTGTCTGAAATTTGAACTCACCTAACTACTTCATGGTCCACTGGCTAGTAAGGCTATCAAAATAGGGCCAGAAACCTTTGAGAGATGTTTTCTGTTGCCAGAGAATGGCTTTCCCTAAAGCCAAAACAAATTCTTTCCCCTATAATCTCCTTAAGCAAAGAGGGGGGAAATCAGTTTCTTTATTCACCTAGTTTGAAGCTAGCTTTTCAGTGCTTTCCCTGAGTTCTTTTCAGAATGAAAGTATCCAAATGAAAGACTCAGAGAAGATGTACATTATTTTATTTGATTTAGTCTTTCTAAAAACCCTTATGTCATTAAAAAAAAATGCCCACCCCTTTTCCAACTAGGAAAATCTGTGTCCCCACTCCCTCCCTCTGACTCCACTCCAAATACCATCAGTTTTCCAATACCTCAGAGGAGAAAGGAGTAAGGAATGAAACCATTTTCTTCATGGTATTAGGATTGTCCTGCTAAAAAAACACCCAAATACTTATGGGCTTCCTCAGTAAGAGGTAAGTGAATCATTATTGAATGGGGAGAGTTCAAATCTCCTTGCTAACCAGGAGCAAAAGGAACCTTCTTCTGAAATGGGTCATACTTATGATAGTGAACACAAGTGGAAAGTCAAAGTTGAGAATGAAATCACAGTTACTTAAGTCTTCTAAGACAAGAGATTCCAGTTTTTTGTTTCTTTATTCATTTATTTGTTTTCCTGTTTGGGACCTAGAATTACTGAAAGTTTTTTATTCTTCTAGCAACTCTATTCTAATACTATCCTATTTTTATGAATGGGGAAACTGAAGTTTAAAGAGAATAAGTGTCCATAGTCATACAGCTAATAGGTGGTTAATATAAGATTCAAACTAAAATATTTTTTATCCCACCACCACTTTATCCACCATGAATTAAATGCCCTATAGGAATATTATGAAAACAAAGGCTAGATTGATAAGCAAACTGAAAAGCTAGCCACTGATAAATAGAAGCATGAAGCATGTTATGGTATCAATGGTGACCTAATCTTAAATCCATTTTAAGTTCCACTAGGAAAATTTGAATCATAGATTTATAAGTGGAAGACATCTTAAGGATTCTCTATTCTAACTTTCTCATTTTACAGGAAAGAAAATTGAGATACAGAGTGGTTAACTAATTTTTCTAAAATCATTCAGTTATTAAGTGGCAAAATCTGGGCAGAATCCAAATTATTTGAGTCAATCCAATATTCTACTGTACCACCTGCTAAAATGTAACAGTTTATATATTTTGTGGAGAATACTTCAGATATTTCCTTGATTGACATCTCAATGGAAAAAAGGCACTTACAATGGACAATAGACAATCCTATTTGGAAAGTTGGCCTTTTCTTCCAGGGAAAAAAGGAATAATCAGATATCTCTCCAGAATAAAAGAAATATTTCAAAGGTGGTTAGTTGGCATTGGATAGAGCATCAGACCTTGAGATGGAAAAATCTGTATTGAAATTCAACCATAGACACTTACTTATTAGCTTAGCTATATGATACTGAACAATTCCCTTAATTTCTGCTGCCATTTCCTATAAAATAGGATCTACCTCCAAGAGTTATTTTGAATATAAAGTAAAAAAGAATATTTATAAAATATTTGGTAAACCATATATTTTGGGTTCTGTATAAATGCTGCTGCTGCTGTTGTTGCTGCTGTTATTGTTATTGTTACAAAGTTACTTGCTCTCAAAAATAGGTTCCTAGACCAGAATTGTATGCACCAGCTATGACTTGTCTATCTTAGTTAGATTTCTGAAGATCTAAGCTTGAACAGCTGGAGAAATGGCAACTGGACAGTAGTGCAGTCACTTTTTCTCTGAGAATTAATGACTAAATTACTCATATTTAGCCATTGCAAAGGTGCTGGTATGAACAGATGGAGGCTGAGGATTTAACAAAATGTCAACAGCTTAAAAAAAAAATGCTCTAGTTTATCTTTCCCCAAGGACATGAGAAATGAAAATTAAGTCTTGGCAACTTGGAGGCATTTTCTATAACTAGACATATATAACTCTCCTGGAATGAAGCGGGGATTTAATCCAATTGCCTTTTATGTTCTCTTTAGTCCTTGACATGATTTCTAGAGCTTTTATTCATCAATTTATTAGCAGCAACAGGAATGGCATCAACCTGCAATTAGGCTGGAGTAAACTCTGAGATAATAAGGTAGACTGTATTGATCTTCAGATAATGAAGAATTATGATAATGAATATCATTGATTAGGAATTATCATTACTGCATTGTTGGTGGAGTTGTGAAATGATCCAACCAGTCTGGAGAGCAATTTAGAACTGTAACTAAAGGGCATACCCTTTGATCCAGAATTGTCTCTACTGGGTCTGTATCCCAAAGATCATAAAAAGGGGAAAGGACCCACATGTGCAAAAATGTTTGTAACACCTATTTTTGTGGTGACAAGGAATTGGAAATTGGGGGGATGCCCATCAATTGGGGAATGGCTGAATTAAGTTATCATATGTGAATATAATTGAATGTTATGGTTCTATAAAATATATTGAGCAGGCTGATTTCAGAAAAGCCTGAAAAGACTTGTATAAACTGATGGTGAGTAAAGTGAGTGACCTGGAGAACATTGTACACAATAATAGCAAAATTATGTGATGACTAACTCTGATAGACTTTGGGTTTTTTCCAGCAATGTGGTGATCCAAGACAATTCCAATAAATTTCAGATGAAAGCCATCTGCATCCAGAGGAAGAATTATGGAAACTGAACATAGTCAAAGCATACTATTTTCATGTTTTTTGGGTTTTTTGTGTGTGTGTTTTCCCCTTTTGGTCTGATTTTTTTCTTTTCACAATAAGACAAATATGGAAATGTTTTAAATGATTGTATATGTATAACCTATAATGGATTGTTTGCTGTCTTGTGGAAGAGGGAGGTAAAGGAAGGAGGGAGAAAAATTTGAAACTCAGAAGCTTACAAAAAGGAATGTTAAAAATTACCTTACATACTACTCAGTAAAAAAAAACAAAAACAAAAAACCAACAGGAATAATCATTAATTGTGTAAATTACTGTAAAAATAACTAAGTGCCAATGTCCTGTCCCTATAAGAAGTAGGCAGAATGTAAAAAAATAAAATAAAAAGAAAGAAAAGAAAAAGAAGCTAGTTAAATAGATTTCTAGGCTTGGCACAGAGGTTTGTATGGCATAATGAGTAGGGATTCTTAAAGACATTATACTTAAAAACGATAAGCAGGTAGATTTTAGAAAATCATTTCAATGGCTGAATAGAGAATGAATTCTACTTGGGAGAATATTGAGATAGGCAAACCCACCAATATGCTATTTTATAGATGCAAAAGTGAGGTAAACAAAGTAAAGTGATTTGCCCAGAGTCATACAGCTTGTGAGTGTCTGAGACCAGTTTTGAACTCAAGAAGATGAATTAGTCTTTCTGACTTTGGGCTTAGTATTCTATCTACCACACCACCTACCCTCCTTTTGCAAAGGAGTTTTATTCACAACAATTGGCAGAAGAGATGAAAATTAGTAGGTATGGAAGGATCAAGTAAGATGTAGCATGGGCATGTTGGTAAGTGATAGAGGAGCCAGTAGATAGGAAAAGAATGAAGATAGAAATAAAGAGGAGATGACAAGGGAGGCACACTCACAGAGAGAGAGAAAGAGAGAGAGAGAGAGAGAGACAGAGACAGAGACAGAGACAGAGACAGAGACAGAGACAGAGAGACAATTAGAAAGAAACACAGACAGAAAGAAATTCAGACAGGCAGAGAGGCGAAGACAGAGATAGAGATAGGGAGAGTGATAGAGACAAACTGAGACAGAAACAGACAGAAAGACATGGCAGGAAAACAGACAGATAGAGACCTTTGTAAATTCTATTCTTCAAATGGATGTTTAATCTTATCAACATGAGTATTGTTTTTAGTGCAGATCATAAACTAGTTAAACCTATCCACCCCTTACCTGAGTCTCCTCTAAATTTTTCTTTACTATGTCTGGAGTACTATTTTTCAGCTATTTACTATGTGTAATACGAACAATGATGGATAGAAACATTAGCTCCTTTGGTGGCCATTTCTGATCAAATATTCAGTTATTCCAGGTCAAAGGCTATTGAAAACCTAAATTTCTACTTTTTTTTCCCTGACACATGGAAAAGAAATAGGAGCAGAAAAACCAATAAACAAAGACTTTATTTTCCAGGATAATTGAAAACTGACTTCATAAGATTCTAGAAGCATAGATTTAGAGCTAGAAGAAAAAGTATGAATCATTAATCTCCTCACTTTTACAAAGAAGAAAACTAAAATATAAAGAGGTCAAATAAGTAAAATAAATAGTGTCACTAAAATAGTTAATGTTCGAAGAGATTTGAGAGAGGAATTCGAATCCAGATCTTTCTGATCACAATTTGTTTTCAATTTCTGGTGATTTAAACTTTCCTAAACACGTGTGTTCATTGTTATCTTTTGGCATGAGCAAAGAATAATTTTTTGCTTGGAACTAAAAGTATTTTTATCCTACAATGTTCTTACCATGTGCTAACTTCACATTTTCCCTAATTTCACAATGCTGCTTCCTGGAAAGCTGGTATAATCAATAGAGTTCTGGATTTGAAGTCAGAAAGTCTCTCATATTTCCTAGATTTGTGACCCTGGGAGAGTCACCTAAGCTCT
This sequence comes from Antechinus flavipes, assembly GCF_016432865.1. NCBI lineage: Eukaryota > Metazoa > Chordata > Mammalia > Dasyuromorphia > Dasyuridae > Antechinus > Antechinus flavipes. The sequence goes on from NC_067399.1 coordinate 271,338,015, forward strand.
CCTTGCCTCAACTTCCTCATGTATAAAATAAGAGAGTTGAACTGTTTGAGCTCTAAGGTTCCTGTTCAAGTCAATAATCTTATGTTTTATTTGATCTTTTAACCTCCTTAATGGTCAAATCCATAAGGGTTTGGATAGATATTTTGTTTTTAAAATAGTATTTTTCCCTAATTGCATGTCAAGAAAATTTTTAGCATTTATTTTTATGTAAGATTTTTGAATTCCAAATTTTTCTCCCTCCCTCTAGCCTCTTCCCTCTTCCAAAAATGATTAGAAATTTGATATATCATGTAAAACATGTGCTATCATGTAAAACATGTTTCCATATTAGTCACAGTTATGACAGAAGACAGAAATCAAAATGGAGGGACCACAAAAAAGAATAAATTAAGTGAAAAAAATGATTCAATCTGCATTCAGAATCCACCAGTTTTTTTCATCTAGATATGGATAGCATTATCCTTTATGAAGCCTTTGCACTTGTCTTGTCCTGGATCATTATGTTGCTAAGAAGAGCTGAGTCATCACAAAATGTTGCTGAGACTGTGTACAATGTTTTCTTGATTCTACTTTTTTATTTTGCATCATTTGCAAGTTTTTTTCCATTTTTTTCTGAAATCTGCCTTTTCTGAAGAACACATTAAGATTCCATTACATTTGTATATCATAGCTTGTTCAGCTATTCCCCAATTGACCAGCATCTCCTCGGTTTCTAATATTTTGCCATCATGAAAGGCTTTCTACAGATATTTTTGTGTATGTAGGTTCATTCCACTTTTTAATGATCTCTTTGGAATACTGATGTAGTAGTGGTATTGCTGGATCAAAAGATATGCACAGTTTGGTACCCCTTTGGGCATTGTTTCAAATTTCAGTCCAGAATGGTTAGAATAGTTCACAATTCCACCATCAATGCAACAATGTACCAATTTTTCCACATTTTGTTTAACATATTTCACTTTCCTTTTTTATCACTTAGACAATCTGGTAAATGTGAGGTGGTATCTCGAGGTTTTTTTTTTTTTTTAATTTGTATTTCTCTAATCAAAATTGTTTTAGAGCACTTCTTCATGTGCTTATTGATAGTTTTGATTTCTTCATCTGAAAACTGAAATTATTGATTGTTTCTATGATTTGTTCTTTGACTCACTTATTCTTTAAGATTATATTGTTTAGTTTCCAATGAGTATTTAAGCTTACTTTCCTCTGCCCTTTACTGAAAGTAGTTTTTATTGCATTGTGATCAAAAAAAGAATGCATTTAATATTTCTGTCTTTTTATATTTGATGTTGAGGTTTTTGTGCCCTATCACATGATCAACTTTTGTATAGGTGCCACATGCTGCTGAGAAAAAGGTATATTACTTTCCATTACCATTCAATTTTCTTCAAAGGTTTCTCAGACCAAACTTTTACAATATTACATTTCTCTCTTTAGTTTCTTTCTTGTTTATTTTTGATTGGATTTATTGAGTGCTAGGAAGGGACAGATTACCTCTAGTATTGTTTAACTCTCTGTTTCTTCCTATAACTCATTTAACTTCTCTTTTAACAATTTGGATGCTATACTACTTAGTGCATATAGGCTTAGTACTGATATTGCCTCATTGTCTTTGGTACCTTTCAGCAAGATGTAGTAGTTTTTATCCTTATCTATAAGCTCTTATATGGAGGAGCTATTTTCTTCATTAGATTTTTGTATCTCTCTTTCCATTTGGCCAATTCTACTTTTTAAGCAGTTTTTTCAAGCTGTTGGCTCTTTTTTTTTTTTTTTTCATAAGTCTCTTACATTACTGTCACTTTTCCCAATTTTTCTTTGACCTCTTTTATATGATTTTTAAGCTCCTTTTTGAACTCTTCCCTGAGTTTTTTGGGGGTTGAGACCATGGCCCACTTTTCTTTGGGGTTTTGCCCATAGACATTTTGACATTATCTTCTTCTGACCTTGTGTCTTGGCCTTCTCTATCACCTATGATCAGATTCATTTTTGTTGTTGTTTTTATTTATTTTTGTCCTTTTTTCCTCCCTTTTAAATTTGAGCTCTGCATCCAGGATGGAAGGAGTACTGTCTCAGGCTTCTTGTTCTAGTGACTGGAAGCCTTACCTGTCACTTATGTTGCCTTGAGGCCCAAAGTAGTAAGTTCATTTATTTTTAATACACATTGCTTTATAAATCATGTTGAAAGAGAAAAATCATAGCAAAAAGGAAAAATCACCTTATATTTGGTACTGTACTGGTGTGCTGGGATTTGGAAGGATGATTGATGCTGCTAGAAGCTGTAGGGGTCTAGCAGCTTACCTGATAATAAACTGGGGTCTTAGTGTTATTGCCTGACATATACTGAGACCTAGTAGGGTGTTTCTGAATATACCAGGGCTAAAGTGAAGCACATGATAGTCTGGTCTCTGGAGGCTGCCTGTTTGTGCTGGAGCTGGGCAAGGTTTGTGCTGGCAACTATCTTATTGCTTAAGCATCTGTAGGATTGGCATCTACTGTTTGTCCAAAATTGTGCTAAAGCACATGGTGGTCTGGGCACTGTAAGATGCCTGTTTGCCCAGGGCTGTACCAAATTATATGGTGGTTCCCAGAGCTGGAGACCACTGGATCCCTGAGCTATGTTAAGATATGTATGGGGCCCTGGTGCTGTCATTCACTCATTCCACTACACTGGAACTCAAGATATTTTGCTAGTTTACTGAGGTGGGGCTTGCTTCTGACTCACTAGGAAGCTTTCTCTCCTGGATTATACCCCATCTTTACCTGAGTGAGGTAGATCCCTTCTCCCAATCTTCCAAGTTTTCTGGGCTAAAATATTGTTTCACCCTATCGCCTTGCTGATTCTGCTATTCTAGAACTGTCTTTGAGTGGTTCTTTATTGCTATCCAGAGGTGACCATGGGAAAGCTACAGGAATTCACTGCTTACTATACTATCTTAGTTCCCAAAAGTGACTAGATATTTCTAAATTTTGTACTCTCTAGCACCAAGCAAGATGCTCTGTACAACTAGTAAATATTTTTTTGATTTGCTGAATTCACTGCTGAAGCCATGAAAAGGTAAAGAAAGAAGCTGATGAGCACCATGGAAAGGAAATAAAAGAATATAGAAATGAAGAAGCAAAATAATGTTCAAATGTAGTAAGCTGAATTAGTATTAATTTAGCACAAATATAAAAGAAATACAAGCCATGTTCCATCCCCTTCAAAAATTGACAATCTCAAAGGGAGACAAGAGTAATATTCATGAAGCAACTAGAAAGCAATAAGTAAGGGGAGAAGTAGACATTTTCCCTTTGGAGAACTATATTTCCCATAAGGTTTGTGGCCATTTCACTGCATTGGATGCAGAGTGTCTTCCACCCACCATCACTATCACTATATGCAAACACATTAGTGGTAGTATAAGTGACTACTGATAATCTCCACATCAAATACTAAAGAGAGTATAAGGGAGGCTTTCAAATGAGCACCAAGAGAAATCATAAGTGAGATTTTAAGGAAAGGAAAATTGTGATTATTTCATCTAGTCTGAACATAGAGTAGTATAAAATGAAGCAGAATCAAGGGTGATAAAGGCTGGATTTATAAGAGGTAGGCTTAGGTTACACTTAAGACTCAATGCTGTTATGGCAAGTGAATATAACAAAGAACTATATTATTTTTTCATGCTCCTTGTGAGTAATTGAGCCATTTCTCCTCAATGCAGTAAGAAGAAAGATTATCTGAGAGTTGGTGAAACTTCTTGGTTCCCTTTTCTGTTGTAGGAGAGACAAAGAAGGTGAAGAAGGGCTAAATTACTAATTAAGAAGGTTTGGGCAGGGTGGGAGATGCTTTTGGGGATAATGCCGAGAGAAGTTTCTGTTAATGTATTTTCCAGGTTTTATCCTGTTTTCTATTTTAAGTGAAATTGTCCTTGTTCATGATTACAATATGACAGCACAATTAATTTAGTGGCTGCTCATATAGAAGAGATTCAGAAAGTAAAAACAAGAGGTGGGGCTGAAAGCCATGATTTGAGTAGATATGGACCCACACAGCTTTTAGGTAGAAGATCTATTATAGAAGATATAAGACCAAGTGTTAATGTATAGGAGTGGGGGGTGGGGGAGGGGAAGGTACCACAGGAAAATAATTTTTAAAAGACAATAAAAACTGAAAAAAAAAAAAAAAGATCTGGCTTGGTTCATTTTAAGAAAGAATTACTTTGTAAGACAAATGTCATTTCTGAAAAATAAAGTAGAAACCTTGAATCCAAATAAGCCCAAGCAGCTAATAAAAACAGTAAAGTAATCTGTGCATTATCTCACAATTAACAAATAACTATTTCCATGACTCTGAATGGAAAGGTTTACAAAATATTGATGGTAAGAGAAACCATTCTCCATCTGTCCTCTCTTGGATTATCACCCATGCTCTCATAGGGCCGAGAACACTTGATCCAGCTTTGTGGTCAATGGCAAAATGATTTTTCAAACATTACACTCTAGCCCATTGCCTGGTTTATTAACTGGTTGACAGCTTAAGGGGAAGATTAATGTTTTCTTTCTCAGCAAAATAAGATCTTCATTAGAAATCAGATGAACACATTTTGTTAATTGAAACCTAAGATAGTGGCATGAAGAATTAGTGACACCCATCTGGAAGTGGTAGAATCATGGAACACAAGGAAGAAGAAGGAAGAAGAGATATGTTCTGGAATGTATGTTTGTGTGTGTGTGTGTGTGTGTGTGTGTGTGTGTACATATATATATATATATATATATATATATATATATATATATATATATGTAGCAAAGATGAACTTGTAACAATCTATGAGAGGCAAGAGCCTTCCCTTAGTGATTCAATAAAAACAAATCCCTGGCTATATATTCTGCTTTTGAAAGATACTCCAAGTATGACCGCTTAAGATTCAGTATTATTTTGAATAATAAAATGGGAAAGGGTCATAATTTTTGTTTTTAACTGAATGCTAAATGCATAACCAGGAAAAAAAAAAAAAGATGACCTTCACTACTAGGCAGTCAAAGAAAGCATTTGATTAAAAGTGTATTTCAGTAGACTCTTCCAAGTTACTGACATGTAGAAAACTGACTTAAATTAACTTATTTCTTTGGGGCAGAAGATACTTAAAATGGAGACTTCCAGTCTAGAAGACCTCGTGCAATAGAAATTAATACTACTAAAGCCTGGATGGGTTCACTTTATACCTATCATCTCATCCTGGGTCTGAGATGCTCCTGGCAAGAAAGAAGACCATAAGAGCTCTAACACATTCCTAGGAGAATTGTACCTGAGGAATAACTTACATGTGCCTAGATGGGACCTTCCAAAGAGAAGATCTGAAAATGGAATCAGATGAAAAGAGAGAACCTAAAAAAAGCCTATTTGCCTATAGAACTTCAATTAACTGCTAGATTTTTGAATTTGCTTTGAACCATTTTATAACTCTTTGTATACATCCTTAAATTATGTATTAGGAACATTTTTTAAATTAAAAAAATTTTAATTTTTTTTGTTTTCAAAACATATATGTAGATAATTTTCAACATTTACGCTTGCAAAACCTTGTGTTCCAATTTTTTTTCCTTCCCTTCCCCCTACTTTCTCCCCTACATGGTAAGTAATCCAATATTATGTTAAACATGTGCAATTCTATGCATATCTCCTTTTTAATTTTATTTTGTTTTTGGTGTAATAAGTTTATTTACTTTTTATACACATTGATTTATGAATCATGTTGAAAGAGAAAAATCATAGCAAAAGGGAAAAACCATGGGAGAGATTAAAAAACAAAAAAGAAGTGAACATAGCATGTGTTGATTTACATTGTCTCCTTAGTCTTCTATACATATTTCCACAATTATCATGCTGCACAAGAAAAGTCAAATCAACAAGGAAAAAAATGAGAAAGAAAACAAAACGTTAGCAAACAACAACAAAAAAGTGAAAATACTATGTTGTAACTCACACTCAGTCCCCATAGTCCTCATTCTGGGTACAGATGGCTTTCTTCATCAGATCATTGGAACTAGCCTGAATCACCTCACTGTTGAAAATGAGGTTCTACTCATTTCATTTAGCATCAGTTCATGTAAGTCTCTCCAGGCCTTTCTGAAATCCTCTTGTTTGATCATTTCTTACCAAACAATAATATTCCATAACATTCATGTGCCATACCTTATTCAGCCATTCTCCCATTGGTAGGCATCTTCTCAGTTTCCAGTTTCTTGCTACTACAAAAAGGGCTGCTACAAGCATTTTCCCATTTTTGATGATCTCTTTGGGATACAGGCCCAGTAGAGACAATGTTGGATTAAAGGATATGCCCAGTTTGATAGACTTTTGGGCATAGTAGTTGGAATAATTTTTAAAACAGAAATCTGAAAAATTGAATTATCAAATCATAGTTGTAGGATTAAAAGAAATCTTAAAGGTCAATCAAGAAGCATATGATAAATGCCTACTATGTGTCAGATACTCTGCTAGTCACTGAGATTCTAAAGACAAAAAATGAAATAGTTCCTGCCCTCAGGGAGCATATATTATATGAATGAGACACAAGATGTTCATAGATTAAAATATGCAAATTATATGCATATATACAAAAGCATACTTATATAGATTGCTAGGTTGTTCAGTGAATTGAGCTCTGGACTTGAAGTCAGGAAGAGCTAAGTTCAAATCTGACTTCAGATACTTTATTAGCTATGTGACACTGGGCAAGCCACTTAAACTCTGTCTTAATGATCTACTGGAGAAAGAAATGGCAAACTACTCAAGTATCTTTGCTGAGAAAGTTCCATGGACAGTATGGTCCATGGGGTCATGAAGAGTCAGATATGACTTAATGAGTGAACAATACCATACAAAGAGATATTTCTGAGTGTCAGAGGCACAGAACTTCTGGAAGGAGGATGATCTGAAAAGGCTCCTTGTAAAAGTTGTTACTTAAGTTGAGTCTCCAAGAGACTCAGAAAGAACTAATCAATTGTTTTCCAAGTCTAAGGAGCCTGGAAAACAAAACAAAAAATAATTGTTACAAACATTATCATTTCCTTAATTTAAACCCTTTTCAGCTAACAAATGTCCAATCAAAGTCAAAATATAAGATTATTTTATATATACATTTTAAAATAATATAGTCTAGCCTTTGTAATAATAAAAATGATAGCAATATAACACTTAAACAGCATTTTAAAGTTTGCAATACTGTTAACAAATATTTCATTTGATTCTAAACAAAACAAAACAAAAATCCTTATGAATTAGGTACTATTATCTCTTTCTTAACAGATGAGATAGTGAGGCAGATGAGGATTAAGTAAATTTTTAGACCAAGATCACATAGCTAATAAATGTCTCTGATTGGATTGGAATTCAGGTTTTCCTGACACCAAAAATAATCCCCTAGGCCACCTCACAATAGCAGCATCCCTTGTGTGAAGGTATGATTTTGTGCATGTTGGGTGATAGGAATAGGAAACCCAAGCTTACTTCTTTATAGATTCAGCCTTGCTATTGCTTCTTATGCTAGTCTTAAATTGAAGTAGATATAGCTACCATAATTTATATCTTATTGGAGTCTTCTGATATTTCCTAGTACTCATTTCAAAACCTCCAAATATCTCCTTAGGATCTGTTTCAGAGATTGTCCATTCTAATTTATTCCAATAATTTGAATATTTGAGAACTTATTTTGAAGGGAATGTAATGCTATAATTTTAACCTCTTTAGAGAACATAATAACAAGTGTTTATCAATAAGTTGTCAATAGCACATGTTTATTGAGAGCTATTATGTTTCAGACCCTATGCTATGTACCAGGCACACAAATATAATGAATGAAATAATCTTTAAAGAGACTTAGATGAGTAGATGCCGATTAGTTGGGGAATGGTTGAACAAGTTGTGGTATATGAAAGTAATGTAATATATTATTGTTCTATAAAAATGATGAATATTCTGATTTTGGAAAGGCCTAGAAAGACTTATATGAACTGATTCTGACTGAGACAAGCAGAACTAGGAATACATTGTACAACAGCAACAAAAATGTGCAATGATCACCTATGAAAGACTTGGTTCAATGATCTAAAGCAATCCCAATAGACTTTGAACAGAAAATGACATCTACATCCAGAAAAAGAAATAAGGAGACTGAATGTAAGTTAACACATGCCAAGTTCACTTTTTTTTCCTGTTTTTTTAATCTCTCCCATGGTTTCCCCTTGTTGCTCTGTTGCCCTTTTCTCTCCCAACATGATTCATATAGCAATATGTGTTTAAAATAAATAAAAAATTAAATCAAATTTAAAAAATAAAGAGACTTGGAACTGGAAGGGATGAATATTAGAATTAATCTGGTTCAGACCTCCTAAATTTTTTACAGATGAAAAAATTAGGTCCAAACAGGTTAACTGGCCTGCCCAAGATATCACAGTAATATGTGGAAAAAAGCAAGGCTAAAATCTACATTTTAAGAACACCAAATCTCGAACTCTTCCCCCTATATCACTTAACAACATGGAAAGTTGGAAAATGTTTTAGATGCCTTTGTATAAACATTTAAATTTGGAAAGTTTCAAGTTATGTTACTCTTTGTTTTTGTCAATCCAGTTCTCATGGAAATGCATGTTCCATGAGATAATGAATTTTTCTGCTGACATCTACATCTTACCTACTCATTGGACTCAGAAGTTCAAAATTGGTTTTTCCTTATTATCTTCCTTCTTTTCAACAAGTGACTTAAAATGGATATTCCCCATGAGTTTTCCATAGTGAGCTTTAATCATTTACTTTAAGAATGAATGGAAGGGGCAATCAAACATTTAAGAGAAATAGAGGGAAGGTGGAGAAAATGTCCGACTTTTAGAAGCTAACAATAATGCATAACATTCACTTATTACAATTCTAAGACATATACAGGGAAACCGCCTTGCTCATTATAATGATGTGTTTTATTTTACCATGGAAAAAGAGATGGAACATATATATGCATTAATACATGCATATATAGCTATGTGTGGTATATATGAGACAAAAAGAGAAATAGAGGAAGGGAAGACTAGAAGGAAAGAGAGAGAGAGAGAGAGAGAGAGAAGGAAAAAGAAGAAGAAGAAGAAGAAGAAGAAGAAGAGAGGAGGAGGAGGAAGAAGAAGAAGAAAGAAGAAGAAGAAGAAGAGAAGAAGAAGAAGAGAGGAGGAGGAGGAAGAAGAAGAAGAAGAAGAAGAAGAAGAAGGAAGAAGAAGAAGAAGAAGAAGAAAGAAGAAGAAGAAGAAGGAAGAAGAAGAAGAAGAAGAAGAAGAAGGAAGAAGAAGAAGAAGGAGAAGAAGAAGAAGAAGAAGAAGAAGAAGAGAAGAAGAAGAAGAAGAAGAAGAAGAAGAAGAAGAGAGAAGAAGACGAAGAAGAAGAAAAGAAAGGAGAGGAAAGAAGGGAGGAGAGAGATGTTCAGAGATAAAGAGAGACACAGAGAGAAGAGAAGAATTGGAAGTTGTGCGTATGCATTTGGATAGGTTGTGAGTGTTTTTGTCAAGTTTTATGAACTCATCAGTATAGGGAACTCTTTGTATGGAAATTCCCTCTGCTGATCAGATCCATTATGACTTTGTCCTAGAAAGCTAGCTACCTGGAGTACTAAGAATTTTATCTTTGGTAATACAGCTACTGTATATTAAAGACAAGATTTGAAATCAGATCTTTTTTATTCTAAGGCTTGTTCCTCTGTCTACTATGCTGACCTCTGTCTTTTTCTATTTCTGTACTCTGTCTCTCTTTCTCTCTTTTTCTCTCTCTCTTCCTCTTTCTCAACTACCTATCTCTACCTATATTGATATTATAGTTATATAGACAACATTTCAAGAAAAGAAAGAGTACACAACACACACACACATTTATTTATTTGTTTATATGTATATGTGTATTTGTATGTGTTTCTCAAGGAGACAAATTTTTTTAAAAAAAGAAATCACTGGAAAAGTCAATTGACAAGAAATAGCTGAGTAATTTAAACCCTTTCTAAACAACAAACTTGATGAATTGAAGTCTAAATTGAAGATTGTATACATATATTTTACATGCTGTGATAAGTTTGCTCATATCGTGCCTGTGATCTGAATATCTGAGGACCAGGAAAATCAGAAAACAAAATTTCTAAATAAAAGAATAGAAAAGCCTTTTCCTTAGATATAGCTACTTACAGTGGAACATAAACTATAACAATTCCTAACAAGCTCAAAGGTCTCCATATAGGTCCAATGTCTGACTAAAATTGTTATATAGGGAAGCTAGATGATGCAGTTGGTAGCTAGGTTTTTCCTCAATTCAAATCTGTTCTCAGGTGCTTCCTAATTGGGTAACTTTGGGCAAGTCACTTTGTAATGCTTAACCCTATTTACCTCAGTTTTCTCTTCTATAAAATAGATTGTAGAAGAAAATGGTAACCCACTCCATTATCTTTACCAAGAAAACTCTAAATAGGTTCACAAAGAAATGACTGAACAAAAGATGATGCAGTTAATGATTCAGTTGCTTTTAGCAAGTCCACTCCCACTCCCATCCTTTCTCCAGTCATCACCAATAAAAATCTATCCATCCAGGTATCATCCATCCATCTACCTGCATATATCAAATGTCTATTGTGTGTTACTATGCTTAGTTCTAAGAATACAAAGAAAGGCAAAAAACAGTCCCTACCCTCATGGAGTTTATATCCTAATTCGATAGACAGTATGTAAATAATTGAAAGATTCACAGAGTAGAGGAAAAGTAACCTCATTAAGGAGGGATAGGGAAGAAAAGGCTAAAGAATAGAGAAGGAAAGAATTTACTTCATATGTTTTTGATCAAATCTTCAAATTTAGAAATTATGAGGTTCTGAAATTATATATTTGTTTCTCCAGTCTGATTATCTCACAACAGTCCTCTAATGGCAGGTGAAAGCCCTATCTGGGGACCTCAGTCTGTTGGAGAGTTGTCTGTGGAAATCCTATACACAATGCACATTTTGCAGTTCCACCAACTGATTGAAAAGGGGGCTTTAAGATATTTGAAAGAATCCTTTTACAATCCAGGGGTGAATACTTCACAGCACCCACACCCACACACACACACACATACACACACACACACACACACACACACACACACACACACACAAAATTAGAATGAATTCATATAGTTAAGCCAATACTACTTTTCTTTTTTTTCTCCCCCCTCCCCACAAAACTTCCTCTTCACCCAGAAAGATCACTAAAAATACAGAATGTTGTATCCATTTTTGAAGAATCTAAAATATTACCATGCAATTTATTTTCATAATTGCACAATTGTGTGCTATTTTTATATTTAAACATATGGATGTCAATATACACATATGTGTATGTATATTATATGTGTGCACATACCTATGTAAAAGTATACAATATACATATACAAAAATGTACCATACACGTGCATATACCTGTATAAATATATATGTAAATTACACCCATACAATGTATATATGCGAACAATATGCCCATATGTACATTTGTACAATGTGCATGCTTGCAATGCATATGCACACACATGCATGTATCCATGTGCAAATATCCCCTTTCTTTTTAACTATTATAATCATAATTTTATAATTATGTAATTTATAAGTTATAATTTTAAAAGAGGAATAAAGTAATCTTTTGGTGATTGTCTAATATCAGCTGTGTGAAGAAGTCTAGGTCATACCTAAGCAATAACAGTGAAATGCAAAAGAAAGATAAAAATCTACTAAATACCTAGACAGTGAGTTAATCAGAGCTTGAATGCCTCCAGTTTAACCAAGCCAGGGTGGAAATGATTAAGATGAGGGACAGCCATGCTACTGCTAGTAAATTATAGTTGAGCATGAAACCTAGGTCATAAACCTCAAACCCAGTAGTGGTGAGCCTCTAGGAGAGAGGAAGAAGAAAAGGGAGAGCTGAGGATGGGCTCAGAAGTTGGATACTTAGAAAAACATTGAGCTGGAGGAAAATAATAATCTGAATGCATTATGGAACTTCTCACATGCAATAAACAAAGCTCCAGAGTCAGTTTGATGTAAGGCACTATATGTAGTATAAGGCACCCAGAAGACACAGGTGCAAATCCAGCCGCATACAGCTTACTGTGTGAACCTGAACAGATCACTTAACCTCTCTCTGTCTTAGTATCCTCATGTATAAAATAAATGAGTTAGCTTTAATGGCCTCTGATTCCCCTTCCACCTCTCAATCTATAATTCCACCACTAAGGAGAAAATTGGATGACAAGAGAGCACATCTAACCCATTCATCACTACATCACTCTGCAAGTTCTACAGCATTTCTTATATGACTAATAAATGTGCCTAAAGATGTCATTGTGAGTTATTCAGAAAATATGCGAGACCCAGACATATTTTCAAATTCAATCTCAATGCTAGTTTGCCAAATATAAAGATATCCTGAGACACCTAGCTGGAAGCTTTTCTGAGATGGCAGCAATACAGGTCCGGGCAGGCACTTGCTTCAGACTCTCTGATCCTTTCATATGGTCAACTGGCAATGAAAAAGGAGTGATTTTATTTCTGGAGACATTGGTTTTGATCCACCTACCAAAAAAAAAATAGGAATAATGTATTTCACAGCTTTGAATCAAAGAGTCTTGGAAAAAATGTCCACAAAGCAATTCAGAGTGAAACTATTTGCTTGTTGGCTAAAGAGTGGCAGCTTTTTATTGCAAAGGGGAAATAAATAGCTTTCCTCATTTCTACCAAAAAAGGAAAATCTACAAATAACTCAAATCTCAAAATAAAGGCATTGCCCAACAGAGTAGGACATGATTCATCAGGGGCCTCCACTTGAAATATTTAATCTATAATTTCAAAAAATAGGTTAGATACATAGACTGGAGTTGAAATCAGTTAAAGCTCCTGAGCTTAAGAGTGGGAATAAGTGGATGAAACAGCATCTTGAATCCTTTGTTCTGTTTACAAGACATGTTCTCACTGCCATGAGACTCTTTCAAAAGGACGAAGAAAACATGCAGAGGCTGTGAGTTTACTTACACTGACCAGATTACAGAACATGGAAAGGACAAGGTATAATCCCTCATATGCCACAGAGTTATTAAATATTCAATAAATTCAAACTAGCAAAATTTGTCCAGTAGTTTTGAGGTGGGAAGGAAGGACACAAAGCAAAAGAGAGAAAAAAAGGAGAGGGAAAGGAGAGGAGAATGGAGGGGAGGAAGGGAGAAAATGGGTTGTACCACCAATTAAAGTGGGTTAAATTCCAAATGAAGTTAGCAAAGAACCAAGAACAAGAAAGTAAATTTATAGGGAAAAGGGAGGGTCAGTGGGCTGCCTTCCTCAAACCACTTTCATATATTCTACTCAAAATTCTCAGTTTGGGTTAGGCTCAAAGCTGTATATTTCTACCAGCATGTCTATGGTGCCTGCCTTATCTTTAGGGGGTCTAAATGTGTGGTTTGGATCAGCATGAATTTTAGTGTCTGGGTTTTCAGGGTATTTCAAACATGGCTGCATTTTACAAACTTAAGAGAGGCTTAGAAGTGGAATTGAAGAGTGGTCTGGTTCTGACTTTGTGCACAGATGCAGTATTCATGATTCTCTGGGCAGAATTCATGGGGAGAACCTTCTAGAACTGTGTTTTAGCTCTTAAACATCACTAGGTCAAGTGACAATCAACCAATTTTGTTCTGCACCTTTAAGTACCTCATTATTGTTTTGATGAAACCCTGAACTTAAAAAATAAAGTTCTTTAGTTCCAGGTGTCCTGGTGAGGCATGTTTAGTCTCTAAATTAACTGCAGGGTAAGTCATTTCTTCAAGATAAAATATAAACTCCTCTGTTAGACATTTAAAGCTATCTTTCATAAGAGAGGTATTAATAAGAAGCTATCTGATAACCCAACCCACACTATCCACACCTCCAATAGAAAGATATTTTGAACTATTACTTCTAATCACTGAGCCATGTTCAGTCCCTAAATTAACCACAAAGTAAGTTATTTCCTAAGCAGAACTTCCAGAGTTTCAGATTATGAGACCATAGTCTTTGATCATAGGGATCTGTGCTTTTCTAATTTTATGTGTTCCACAACACCAAGCATAATGTTCCATACAAAATGGACAAAATAAAATGTTTCTGTACTATATCATTTTATCCTATAGATTCATTCCATATATCCTAAAAGTTACTAGTCATTTTCACCTACTCTGCTATTAAATCTCTCCTCATCTCATTAATGGTGCAAAATAGGATCAAAGTGCTTTCTTCAGTTTTGTGTTCAGCTTTATTCTTTCTCCATCTGCTGTTTTTTCTGTCAACTATTACTATCTTGTCAGATTCTAATTTGTGCTGATTTCTATCTTTCCCGCCTTAAGGTGGGATCTGATCACATAAAATGACTCACCTCCATCTTAAAGGGAAAAACTAGGATTCAAATTTCTGTCAAATCCACAATAGTGTCCAGGAAATTCTAGTTCTCAGAGTTTCCTTGCTATCAACTTCAAAAGTTTCACAATGGTCACATGTAAATCAATTGCTATAAAGCAGGACATTTCAGCCACCTTTGTCTTCAGTATGTTCTTTTTTTCAAAGAGATTGCTTTCAATTCTTAAAATTGTCAGTTTCTGACCCTTTATGCAAAGTAAAATTATCCAAAGCAAAATAAGATAATACTTTGTTTGAATTTTTTTTTAAATCCTGTTGAGGCCTTTAGTGTACTGAATGAAAGAAAAATAATATTTCCGCCTCAGAGTGATATATAGAAATTTTGCACTAAGGGGAAATGATTATAAGAGACATAAAAAGATAACTGAATGAGGCAGGAGAAACTTCCATCTGGGGCCTAGGCATTTCTAATTAGGGTAATGCTCCAACATAATTAAATACCTGGATTTCATCAGACTTCCTACACAAAACTTAGGGCAGAGTGTCCAAATATCCTATTCGTCAATATTTTAAGGGCATCCTGATCATACACATCACATTGAAGTCCTTTTAATTTTGATATTTATTACAATGGATCTCACCATCTATGGGTGAATGAGCCTACCGTGTTATAACATGTTCCACTGTATTAAAGCACCATTTTTGTGAAATTATTATGACTGTAGCCAGACATCATGGCTGAAATTGCTTCTTCTATGTTCCTCCCTTAGGAGGACTCAGAAACCTCATTTTTTTCCATTTTTAATTTCCCCTCTTAAATGGTAAATGAGTATCTAAATGGCATTGCTCAACTTTGCTATTTCATCTTTAATACACTGAAGACAATCATAAAGCATTTTTCAAGAATGATCTACTTCTGTATAATACACAACTATCTCATGCATCTAGCTCATCATGTTTGTTACTCTTAAATCATTCCATATGCATTGTTTGAGATACAAGGATGATGCACCCAGAGCATCTTCTCAGTAATAGAGCACACATGCTTTAAGCATACTTGATGTTTTTGTTCAACAACATATTGTCATACAGAACTCCTTCCAAGAAGCATAATGCTCTTTTTCAAGTACCACCCCATCAATCTGTCTTTAGAGGTAGAGGGCTGAAATCTCTCACTATGGGATTTGATTTTATCACTGACAAAATAAAGGAAGTTTCAGAGTATGAAAATCATGTTAAGTTAATCATTTATAGAGCAGAGGAAAAACCCCTGACTACAATTTCTATTACTCTGTGAGCCAACAGCATGGATTTTATTGTCATGAACATTTTTTAATGATGAGAGATCCAAAATGGCATTTTCTCTTGAGCAATTAACCCAGCACAAATGAATGCACAGTATAATTTTAATTCTATAACTTGAATGGCCCATGCTAGCCTTCAATATCTCTGAATTTCTTCCTTGAATTTTTGGTTACCCCACTCTAGAAGTCATCACTAATAACCCCTTTACAAACATTCCTTCCCCAGGGTCAGTGGGCTGGCTTCCTCAAACCACTTTCATATATTCTACTCAAAATTCTCAGTTTGGGTTAGGCTCAAAGCTGTATATTTCTACCAGTATGTCTATGGTGCCTGCCCTATCTTTAGGGGGTCTAAATGTGTGGTTTGGATCAACATGAATTTTAGTGTCTGGGCTTTCAGGGTATTTCAAACAATCCAGTAAAAGACAGAAATGTTCCATGACTGAAGCAATTTTAATTAATTTAGAAGTTTTAACTAAACCACATGGCTGCATTTTACAAACTTACATACTCCCCCCTAGTCTTACCTCTACATGGTTTTCTGCCTCAGGATAATAGGTAGTCCCACTCTCACTGTAATGAAGTATAAGCATCCAATCTTTGCAGATTAGAGTCATAAGAGTTACTATAGTTATGGTGGCAAATATTTTAGAATACTTTTGTTTCACTCCTACCAGAGGCCCTGTTAATAGTTTTCTTTTGTGACTAATGAAAAAGCAAAGAGAATGCAGGGAGGAGATATTTGATCTGAAATTATTTGCCAGTAATTAGTGAATTTGATACCTGTGAGAAACAGGTCACATTCGTATTATCTGCAGGTGGTTTTCTCTAGCAATCTTTACACTATCAGTACATCTCTAATATTCCTGTAGATTTCTTTTTTTTTTTTTTTTTTTTTTTGCTTTCCTTCATGAGGAAAAGAAATAAATTAAGAAGCCATACATTGGACAAAAGGGTTAGAGAACAATAGGCCAGTCAAATCAATCCTCTCTCCTGTTCTTCTTATATCCTGCAAGTAATTAATATCTATTGCATTTCTGAGTCAGCTTAGCCATCTGGAGCAGTGAATAGACAAAAATCTTCATTAGCCCCTTATCATAGAGGCCCTATTCACACTGCCCAAAGTCAAAAGCACAGTCTCAGTTTAAAGCTTCACTTTCTGGAGGTTAATAATTGGGGCATGAAAGTAACCACTTGATGCTTGTCATTAAATTCCAGTCCCCAAATCCTATACTTGATCTTTACCCAAATCTTTTGGCCATAAAGAAACTTAAGGTTATTTTAAGTTTAAAGTGAAAATAGATAGAAATGAACTGCCTTTTCTACTAACTAAATGACAAGAGTGTGATAATGAGAGAATAGAAAATAATAATGATAATGATTTCATTAGAATATAAATTCCTTGAAGGTAAGGACTGTTGTTTTTTTGGGGGGGGCGGGGAGGAAGGGAGGGGGGGCGGTGTTTGAAGCCCCAATCCATAATACAGTACCTGGCACATAGTAGGTATTTAATAAATGTTTGTTGATCATTTATTTATTGATGATAATGAACTTCATAATTCTGTTTTAGACATTTTCTAATTAGTCATAAAAGATTAACTCTTTAAAGAGAAAAATTATGTTGGGCTTTGTTGGGCTTTTTTATCTTCAGCACTTTACTCTTACTTAATTTTCATAGTCTTTCAAATTTGTCATCCCCTTTCTCTCCATCCACAAAGCCTGTACTATAGTTTAGCCGCCTAATTGAGCTATTTGCTCCAATTCTCCCCTCCCTAGAGGCAACTAGATTGTCCAGTGTACAGGATCCTAGCTTGGAATTAGGAAAAACTGAGTTCAAATCCAATGTTAGACATTTACTATATGTCTATTTCTAGACAAGTCACTTAACTTCTATCTGCCTCAGTTTCCTAAATTGTAACATGAGAATAATAATAGTACCTACCTCTGAAGTTTTGGGGGAAGATTGTGTGGTAATATTTATAAAGTGTTTAACACATTACTTGACACATAGAAGAGTCTTAATAAATGCTTATTCCCCCTCCAACACATACATATTTCCATCTGTAGTTACTTAAAAGATTTTCCTAAAATGCAAGTCTGAGCACAGGCATTTAATGTGCTTCATATTGTCATATTATCCTTATCACATTGTCAGTTTATCAACAAACATTTATCAAATTCCTACTATGTGCCAGTTACTATATTAATCAATCTTTTGGTGTCCTCTCTTCTTGATATTCAAGCCCTGACCCTGTCTCTCTCAGGTACTGGCCCCAACATACCTTTCCAACTCTGTATTTTGACTCCTCTTTCTACACTCTATAATCCAGTTCAAAATGTACTTTTTCCTGTTCCTCATACACAGAACTCCATTTCTCACTTTCAAGCCTTTTATATATTTTGATCTTCAGTTCCTCTTCTCATCTTCATCTCTTAGAATTCCTACTTTCTTTTAAGACTCAGCTCAAATATTACTTTCTACATGAAATCTTTCCTAATCTCCCCAATGCCTGGGACTTGACCCACCAAAAACTCTCTCATATGTATATATTATATATTTTTGTATATCCCTATATATTTATATTTTATTTCCCTAAAAGAATGCAAATTCCATAAGTACATGGTTTCTTATACTTTTGTTTTAGTATCATTGGTGCCTTGTCACAATGAGTAGTGAGGCACTTAAAAAAAATAAAATTTGTTGGTTAATCAATTCACCCTATTCCTACTATTATGCATTTGATATTCACAGCTTCCCAAAAGAAACTTAGTCCTCAAGGTCTTATGCCTAAATTCAGCAAGTTATCCTATCTATAAAGTTAGCACCTATATTGACTACCAATGCTTCTTTTCAAGATATTGCTTCCTTAGTTCCCTGTTGTTTGGAATTCCTTTAATAAGGAACAAAAGCTTCCATAATTCACAATAACTTTCATCAACTAAAAATTGGCTGTAGTTTTGAAAACATTGGAAAAGTCCACTGTGTAACAACTTGGAAAGCTAAGAATGATCCTTCATGCCATCTCTTTCTTCTTTTTTGTTTTGTTTTGTTTGTTTTTAAATTAAAGCTTTTTATTTTTCAAAACAGTGGACAATTCTTTAACATTAGCCCTTGCAAAACCCTGTGTTCCAATTTTCTCCTGCTTTCCCCATGCCCTCTCCTAAATGGCAAGTTGTCCAATATATGTCAAATATGGTAAAAAAAAAAAATATATATATATATATATGTTAAATCCAATATATGTATAGATATTTATCCAATTATTGTGTCACACAAGAAAAAAAAGAGAAGTAAAGTAAAATGCAAGTTAACAACAATAAAAAGAGTGAAAAAGCTATGTTGTGAACCATACTCAGTTCCCACAGTCCTCTCTCTGGATGTAGATGGCTCTCTTCATCAGTGAACAATTGGAACTGGTTTGAAGTTGAATTATTGAAGACAGCCATGTCCATCAGACATGATCATTGTATAGTCTTGTTGTTGATGTGTGTAATGATCACTTGGTTCTGTTCATTTCACTTAGCCTCTCTGAAATCATCCTGTTGGTTGTTTCTTACAAAACAATAATATTCTATAACATTCATATACCATAATTTATTCAGCCATTCTTTAATTGATGGACATCCATTCCATTTCCAGTTTCTTCCCACTACAAAAAGGGCTGCAACAACATTTTTGCACATGTGGGTCCCTTTCTCTTCTTTAAAATCTCTTTGGGATATAAGCCCAGTAGAAGCACTGTTGGATCAAAGGGTATGTACAGTTTGATAACTTTTTGAGCATAGTTTCTTTTTTATATATAACTTTTTATTGATAGAACGCATGCTAGGGTAATTTTTTACAACATTATCCCTTGCATTCACTTCTGTTCCGATTTTTCTCCTTCCTCCCTCCACCCCCTCCCCCAGATGGCAAGCAGTCCTTTATATGTTAAATAGGTTACAGTATATCCTTGATACAATATATGTGTGCAGAACCGAACAGTTCTCTTGTTGCACAGGGAGAATTGGATTCAGAAGGTATAAATAACCCGGGAAGAAAAACAAAAATGCAAGCAGTTTATATTCATTTCCCAGTGTTCTTTCTTTGGGTGTAGCTGCTTCTGTCCATCTTTGATCAATTAAAGCTCTCTTTATCGAAGAGATCCACTTCCATCAGAATACATCCTCAAACAGTATCGTTATTGAGGTATATAATGATCTCCTGGTTCTGCTCGTTTCACTTAGCATCAGTTCATGTAAGTCTCACCAGTCCTCTCTGTATTCATCCTGCTGGTCATTCCTTACAGAACAATAATATTCCATAACATTCATATACCACAATTTACTCAACCATTCTCCAATTGATGGGCATCCATTCATTTTCCAGCTTCTAGCCACTACAAACAGGGCTGCCACAAACATTTTGGCACATACAGGTCCCTTTCCTTTCTTTAGTATCTCTTTGGGATATAAGCCCAGTAGAAACACTGCTGGATCAAAGGTATGCACAGTTTGATAACTTTTTGAGCATAGTTCCAAATTGTTGAGCATAGTTTCAAATTGCTCTCCAGAATGATTGCATCCATTAACAACTCCACCAACAATGTATCAGTGTCCCAGTTTTTCCACATCCCTTCCAGTGTTTGACATTATCTTTTCCTTTCATCTTAGCCAATCTGAGAGATATGTAGTGATATCTCAGAGTTGTCTTAATTTGTATTTCTGTGATCAATAGTGATTTAGAGCACCTTTTCAAATGACTAGAAATAGTTTCAATTTCTTCATCTGAAAATTATCAGTTCATTTCCTTTGACCATTTATCATTTGGAGAATGGCTTGAATTCTTATAAATTTGAGTCAATTTTCTATATATTTTGGAAATGAGGCCTTTATCAGAACCTTTGAATGTAAAAAATGTTTTCCCAATTTATTGCTTCCCTTCTAATCTTGTCTGCATTAGTTTTGTTTGTACAACCCCTTTTTAATTTAATATAATCAAAATTATTTATTTTGTGATCAATAATGATCTTCAGTTTTTCTTTGGTCATGCATTACTTCCTCCTCCACAGATCCAAGAGGTAAACTATCCTAAGTTGTTTAATTTGTTTATAATATCATTCTTTATGTCTAGATCATGAACTCATTTCAACTTTATCTTGGTATATAGTGTTAGGTATGAGTCAATGCCTAGTTTCTGCCATACTAGTTTCCAATTTTTCCAGCAGTTTTTGTCACATAGTGAATTCTTATCCCAAAAGTTGGGGTCTTTGGGTTTGTCAAACATTAGATTGCTATAGTTATTGACTACTTTGTCCTGTGAATCTATCTTATTCCATTGATAGACTATTCTATTTCTTAGCCACTACCAATTGGTTTTGATGATTGCTGCTTTTATAATATAGTTTTAGAAACTATATTATAAAGCAGTGGTTACCAAAACCATTTGTTATTAGCTAAGAAATAGACTAGTTGATCAGTGGAATAGGTTAGGTTCAAAGGACAAAAGTATCAATAACTTTAATAATCTAGTGTTTGAGAAATCCAAAGACCCCAGATTTTGGGATAAGAATTCATTGTTTGACAAAAACTTCTGGGAAAATTGGAAATTAGTATGGCAAAAACTAGGCATTGACCCACATTTAACACCATACACCAAGATAAGGTCAAAATGGGTTCATGATCTTGGCATAAAGAATGAAATTATAAACAAATTAGAAGAACATAGGATAGTTTACCTCTCAGACCTGTGGAGAAGGAAGGAATTTGTGACCAAAGAAAAACTAAAGATCATTATTGATCACTAAATAGAAAATTTTGATTATATCAAATTGGAAAGCTTCTGTACAAACAAAAGTAATGCAGACAAGATTAGAAGGGAAACAATAAACTGGGAAAACTTTTTTTACAGTCAAAGGTTCTGATAAAGTTCTCATTTCCAAAATATAGAGAGAATTGGACTCTAATTTATAAGAAATCAAGCCATTTTCCAATTGATAAATAGTCAAAGGATATGAACAGACAATTTTCAGATGAAAAAAATTAAAACTATTTATTTCTAGCCATATGAAAAGATGCTTCAAGTCATTATTAATCAGAGAAATGCAAATTAAGACAACTCTAAGATACCACTACACACCTCTCAGATTGGCTAGGATGACACAAAAAGATAATGCTGAATGTTGGAGGGGATGTGGGAAAACTGGGACACATATATTGTTGGTGGAATTGTAAATACATCCAACCATTCTGGAGAGTGATTTGGAACTATGTTCAAAAAGTTATCAAACTGTGTATACCCTTTGATCCAGCAGTGTCACTACTGGGCTTATATCCCAAAGAGATATTAAAGATGGGGAAAGGACCTGTATGTGCAAAAAATGTTTGTGGCAGCCCTTTTTGTAGTGGCTAGAAACTGGAAACTGAGTGGATGCCCATCCATTGGAGAATGGTTGGATAAATTGTGGTATATGAATGTTATGGAATATTATTGTTCTGTAAGAAATGACCAGCAGGACGATTTCAGAAAGTCCTGGAGAGACTTACATGAACTGATGCTGAGTGAAGTGAGCAGGACCAGGAGATCATTATATACTTCAACAACAATACTATAAGATGATCAGTTCTGATGGACGTGGCTCTCTTCAACAATGAGATGAATCAAATCAGTTCCCTTTGTTCAATAATGAATAGAACCAGCTACACTCAGCGAAAGAACTCTGGGAAATGAGTGTGAACCACTACATAGCATTTCCAATCTTTTTTTGTCTGTTTTTGTCTGCTTGCAATTTTGATTTCATATATATATATGTATATATATATATATATATATATATATATATGTGTGTGTGTGTGTGTGTGTGTATATATATATATATATATATAGTTTTAGATCTGATACAACTAGGCCACCTTCATTTGCATTTGTTTCATTAATTCCCTTAAAATTCTTGACTGAATTCTTGACCAGATGAATTTTTAAATTTTTTTTCTAGGTCAGTCAAATACTTTCTTGGGAGTTTGATTGATATAACTCTAAATAAATAGATTAGTTTAGGTAGTATTGTCATCTTTATTATATTCACCCAAACTGTTTAAGAGCACTTGATATTTTTCCAGTTGTTTAGATCTGCATGTCATTTCTTTCTATGGTGTAAATGATTGGTATCTAATAATATTCTTTTTCTTAAAAACAGGCTTTGATACAGATTTTAAATATACTGAGTGCCTTAAAAATAAAGGAATAAGACATTGGGTATCCTATAGAGGAAAGGGGACCTTGAAATAAATCAGTCTCAGCAATTCTTACATCATTCCTGGGAAGTATTATTTTTATTTCAAATATTGGCTAAACTGAATGTGAAAAGGCCGAAGTCAAATCTCATTGTAGTTGAGACTATTTATAGCCAATTCCAGATTTTATAAATATAATTACCAGACTCTCAGTCAATTCTAAGCAAATCCCACTGAGATAAGTGTTTTTATAACTCACAATTAAAAGAAGATAGTACTATTCCAGGGAGAATCCTACAAATTCTGCTGCTATTTGGAGACTATTTTATTCCTGAAATACCTCTGTGGACATGCTAGGCACTATTCAGGAGAATTATTGACATCTGGAAAGACAAGTTAATAGGAAATTAAAGACTGTTTTTGAATCTCTACCAACAATAACTCAGAAGAGTGCACTTCAATTAATCAGGAATTAGAAATCCTTAGTCTCCAAAGAACCATAGACAATGTGCTTGCTAATGCTGAAGAAAAAAGGAAATTCTATTCTTAGGTCACTTTAGGAACATAGACCCAAAAGAAATGAAGAGTAAAGACGCCTAAAGAATTTAATAAATAAATATGTATAGCTAGAGAGATATGTGTGTATAGGTACACACACACACACACACATATAATAAAAACATACACAAAAAACCCTTCCACTGATATCCCAATACCGAGTATCATGTCTATCATAGAATAGGCATAGGGTATACATCTGTCAATTTGCAAGTAATAGTAATGCCCCCTCCATGTATTTTGGCATCTTTGCTGGAGCATATGACATTAGAGAGTTGCCTAGAGCCCTGAGAATTTAGGTGACTTTGTCACCTAATAGATACTAAATAATTGTTGATTGATGGATATCTTCCCTCTGTGAAATTATCTTCTATTTATTAAGGTATCTTTATGTGAAGTTTCTATAAAATTCTATAAAAATACTGATTACAATATCACTCTGTCATTGGCAAGCAAGAGATCCTGGAAGGCTTTAGGAAAACACTTATTAACTCAGATGTTGTACAGTTCATTCTCTTTGACAGGGGCAAAGCTCTTAATGTATCATGTATCAAAGCATGTATCATGGTGTTGATGGATAAGCAGAAGACCTTTGAACAGAGTTCTTCCTCTGGTGACAACTGTCAAGAAATGATGGATGATCTTGAATGAGAATCTTGGAAGTCTGAATTTTTCTTTGCCGAATCAAATACTTTACATAAAAATAAATGAATATAGCATAAAATAATAGTAATACTAGCAATAGTATTATTAGCAGTCTTTAGAAATTACTAATAATTATACTAATTAGCAAAATGAGAGTACTAATTAGCATAAGTAGATTAATAATACTATCTTGCATTCCTTTGTGAATATAACATCTTTTTATTTTTTTCTACTTAATACTATTTTAATTTTTCCAATTACATGAAAAAATAGTTTTCACATTCATTTTTATAAGATTTTGAACTCCAAATTTTTTTCTTCCTTCTTTCTTTACCTCCCTCCTCCCTAAGATAGAAAGCAATTTGATATAGGTTATACATGTATATTTTACAAATATTTCCATATTAGTCGTGTTGTGAAAGAAAAATCTGAACAAAAGGGGGGAAAAAACATGAGAAAGAAAAATATTCTCCAAAAAATGAAAATGGCATGCTTTGATCCACATTCAGTCCTCATACTTCTTTCTCTGGAAGAGGATGAAATTTTCCAACCCAAATCTATTGGCATTATCTTGGAACTATATGTATTACATTTGTGGATATGTAATGTTTATGTATATATGTATATGTATGTATGTATTATGTATATATGTATATGTAACACATATATATTTTTACATATTTTTGTGTACATGTATATACATTCTGTATTCTGTATTGTATATTACATATACACATATATTATGTCTTCTTTTGTGTGTATATACAAAGATTATAATGTAGATATTTTCTCCCCATTAAAGTCCAAGTCCCTGTTTTTGCCTTTCTTTATATTACCATCACTGAGTACAATGCCATTTAATAAGTGATTGTTGATCAGTTAATTAGGCTATTGATGCTCCAGTTTCCTGACAAAATGAAGACATTTTATAAATGGGCAGGAAGCTTTGAAGGTCAAACAATATTTCTTCACCTACCTTTTTGTTCTCCCCTCAAATATTCATTGCTTCTTTCCAGTTCTAAGCCATGTCTCAACTTCTCTCTACCAATTCCTGTTCTTCTCTTCCTTCAAGGCCATAACTAGAACTTCTGACTTCAAGGCCTTCCCAAATTGAACCTAACCAACTTTTGATATATTATTTGACTTTGTATACCCTTAGCAGTATTTTACCATGCATTCAGGTAAGAGAAATACACATGGAAAAAAACAATGCTCCCAAAATGAAAAAATAAACAAAAACAATATTTAAAAATTCCCCCCAAGGAATCTATTCACATATTATACCATTCAGTTAAAAAGAAAAAGTCAAAATTTTCCTCCAGGGCAATTTAGGTACAATCCAGATTCTAATCCAGATTAGAGTGTGGGATAGAGTATCTATCAAGTCCCTTTCATCAGGTTTCCTATGAGACTCACTTATTTATAGATTTCTTGGCAAATGTCTTCTTTCCCCAAATAGGCTATACACTTATTGATGTGAGGGATTATAACACTTACCTCTTTTGTATTTCACTACCCCATTTTTTTCCTCAATGTTTTCTGCATGCAATGGTTATACATTTTGCGACTTATTTTATTGGAAAAGCAGAATCAGGATAAACAAACCAAATTTCTAAGCTGGCTCTGTTTGGAGTTTTCTGGAACAAAATATAGGGATGAAAGATTGGTTTACATAGTAGCCATTTTATTTGCCAGCTATGACATAGATTAAAGTTACTTAAACTTCATCTTAGTTTTTTTATCTGTAAAATGGGAATAGGAAGAATCTGTCCTTTTGCTTCATAGTGCTGTTGGAAGGATCTGCATAAATGAAATGATGTGTGTAGATATAGCTAGAAAACTGAAAAGTGATCTAAAGATTATTTTTATCACTCATAATCATTATTTCTACGCATCCTCAAAAAAAATTCTAGCCTTGTTTATATATTTTAGCATTACTATTACAAATTGAATCAGAATAAGTCTAAAGATTCACCAGACACTTGAACATTTAACCCTGAATAGTCCATAGTTAGTCTACTCAGACCCTGGAATAGCTTAGTGTGGATGTATGGCAGTAGAGGGCACTATGAGTATGTATCAAAGCAAAATACCATCCCTCCCAGAAAAGAGGTGTTCAGCTCTATAAGTCATTATCTCAGAATGTATATCTTAAGTTGTACTACTACAATTACTGTTTCCCTATTGAACCAATCAATAACTTGATGGAGAAAATCAGTCTTTATAAAACCTGACAAGAGACTCAACTCAGCCAGATCAAGAATATTAATAGGTAAAAAATGGTGGAACATAACAAATAGGTGAAAATTGGAACAGATTTGTCAGCATTTCTCTAACAAATTATTTATATCATCGAATAGAGAGAATTATGTTTGCCTCAGCTTAGTTTCTGATCTGCTTTATGTGGAAGTAGAAATGATGCTCTAGATAAATATGGGATCAGACCTAGTACTCATAGAAAAATATATATGCTGGGTATGTCACAAGTTTGAAAGACTCAAAAAATAAATTTCTAATCTATTTGAGAGAGAGGAAGATATCTTATGATTAGGGGGAAATGGAAAACATTAGTATGCCCAGTTCCATCCCAGGCAATCAAGAGGACATCAATAAATACAGATTCAATATGTCTACTGTCATGTTTAAAATTGTTATGAGCATGATAATGAATATGAAGACTATATAAGATGAAAATATGAGAACAGGAAGTTAACTGGAAGCCATAGAGAATATAAAATCCTGCTATGCTAGTTTTTTTTTTATTTTTTATTTTCAATTTCAAGTTTTTTCCCTCTATCTGCCCCCACCCTCATCCATTAAGAAGGCAATAAATACAATACTCTGTGTGTGTGTGTGTGTGTGTGTGTGTGTGTGTGTATAGTCATGCACAATATATTTCCTCATTAGGCATGTCTTCCCCACCCCCACCCCCCAAAAAAATGCCAAGATGACCTGGGTTCAAATCCTGCCTTAAAGACTTACAAGCTGTATTACTCTGGACAAAATTATTTAATCTTTCTGAGTTTCACTCTATTTAAATATAAAATGAGGAGGTTGGACTTATTAACTAAGCTATATTATGATATAATATATTTCTGAGCAGTTTTGCTGGCTCTGTTCAGAGATTATTAAGCTATATTATAATCCTAAATTGATGATCCTACAATATCTTGGTCAATTAATGCAGAGAGACAATAAGCTGGGTCCTTTATTTACATGTCCAGGATTCAATTGTGTAGTATTCAGGAAATAGTATAGCTCTAACAATAGTAGCAAGAAGCTTCTACAAATATACACACACAGAGACACGGACACAGACACACACACACACACACACACACACACACACACACACCAACATCACTCAGATTCAGCTAAGTAGTGCTGTGGATAGAACTCTGGAACTGGACTCAGGAAGATGTGAATCCAAACCCGATCTTAGGTACTTCCTAGCTCTGTGACCATGGTCATGTCATTTAACATCTACCTCAGTTTGTTCTTCTGTAAAATGGGGATAATAATAGGATTTAGCTTTCAGTATTGTTGTGAATATCAAAAGAAATAATATTTGCAAAGCACTTAGCACACTGTGTTTGCTTAATAAATGGATATTTAATAATTAATTGTTCCTTCTCTTTTTAATACTAATATTTTTTCAACAATGCTTTATGTGTGTTATTTGTCCATCACTCTAAAAAATGACCAATGATATTACAATGATGTTTGATTTGCAAATGAATTACATGTAAATGAGGCTGAGTTGAACAAAGTCATCAATCTCACTGTCTCTTCCTTAGTCATTGAAGCCCAGTGCCAAGACATAAGTCAAGATGAATGGTGATGGTCCAATATGTAGTGGATGGCTTTGCCATCTTCAATGTCTGGCCAAGGTCTAGGTGTTCCAAAGCACTTGCTTTAGCTACCTTCTTGGCCACTGGATCAAATGGTTCCATATGTTCACTCTGTGTCTGTAAATCATGGTTTGACATAAACTCCAGAGAATTAAAGCTATAGCTAACACAAAGGACAATGAAGTCATGATTTTTAAAAATAAGAGAATGATATGCAATTTACAATGATTTGCATACACAAGAAATCCTCTAGAACCATAAATTGAAATTGGAAAGCAACTTAGAGATCATTAAATCCAATGCCATCATTTTATAGATCTGTAATTCCAGAGGTCCAGTAAGACAGCTAAGGGACTTGCCCAAGACCACATAACAGTGAGCATCAAAAGGAGGATTTAACTCATCTTCTTGAACCTGATCAACCATCCTGAATTGCCTTCCAGGGGATAAAATGAAACTAGACTTAGCTCATACCAACTTAGGAAACCTGATTGTTAAATTGTCAGTGTGAGTATACCTGCAGAAAGCAATAAATATTATAAGTTCTTCATTTGTTGTTGTGTTGGTTGTCTAGACTTTAGAAAGTTAGAGAGAAAATATTAATAATGTAGATTATGGTTTAATATATATGCTTTTTTAAGAGAAAGAATTGTTAAACATTTACTGGCATATCCCTGCCTTGGGGCTTCATAAAGATGGAGTTACTCTTGGGATCAAGAATCCAGCAGAAAAATTTCCAAAAAACAATGCTACTAAAGTATATGTTACAACCACAATTAACTAGGCAAAAATGTAAGGTACATAGAATTGGTCTTCAGCCCTTATTCTTTACTTTCTGTTTTCTTTTTCATCCCTATATCTGGAATAGGATGAGTCTAGCTAGCCAAATATTAAGAATTTCTATTCTCAGACATTAATTTGCAATCCAAGATTTGCAACATTCCCAGAAAGTCTCCAATTAGCTCAAGCTTTGTCACAAAACTCGTTAAATTTTGAATAATAATGATTTACTTGAATTTTAGGGTATTGGGAATTACATTTCTAAGAAATACCCTACATGGGAGTCATGACACAGTATAGTAATTCTTGATATCAGGGAAAATGAGGCAGATGGATCATCTGAGTTCTGAGTGACAGAAATTTCTTGGATAAGTTGAATGGGGGTTGTGGAAGAAGGAAAAAAAGAAAGGGAGACAAAGAGGAGGTAGAGAAGGAAAGAAAGGAAAGAGAAAGAATGAAAGAGATAGAGAGGAAAGTATAAAAGAAGGAGGGAAGAAAGAAGGAAGGAAGGAAGGAAGGAAGGAAGGAAGGAAGGAAGGAAGGAAGGAAGGAAGGAAGGAAGGAAGGAAGGAAGGAAGGAAGGAAGGAAAGAAGGGAGGGAGGGAGGGAGGATAGAAGGAAGAAAAAACAATGGAGGCAGGAAAAGAGAGAGGGAGGAAGGGGTGAACAAAGGAAGAAAGGGAAGAAGGAAATAATGAACAAAGGAAAGGAGGGAGGGAGGAAGAAATGAACAAAGGAAGGAAGGCCCTGTTTATCAACAGTCACTGTTTACAATTAAAAGCAAGGCAACTTATCCTGTTTCCTTGCATCCTTCCTTTTATCACTTTTTGTTTTCTCTTTCTTTAAGGTTTCTTTCATAAGGATCTTGAAGTAATTCTCATAGATATTCGAGAATCTATACTTAAGTCTTCTCATCTGGGTCAATTTCTTAGATGAGACAGAATCTAAAAAGATATTGCTAGTCATTTATCTTCAAGTCATTTTTTTCAATAAGAATTGATTAAATGATTGAAAAACACAAAGTAGAAGTTGATATTAGTAACTCATATTGGAGCATCTAAAAGAAGTGATAGCTAATATATCTCAACCTAGAGGGAAGCATTTTGTCCAACTCACATTTTGCAGAAAAGGAAATCAAGTATAGTTCCCTCTCTAATTTTATCTTCTTTATCCTCACCCCTCCTCTCCTTTCATGGAGTAATGAAACTAGACAAGTGGGAGAGCAAAAGAGGAAGTAGACAATAAGAAGTGATGACACAGAGAGAGAGGTACTAAGGTCAAAGTCACAGGGACCTGACAATATTGTCTGATACCAACAGCGTTCACCAAGGTACCAACAGGATGAGTGAACCTTCATCCTCCTTTATAAAGTGATGAGCTTGCTAAAATAAGAAAAGTTTGGCAGTCTCTGCCAGTAATGTGACTGTTAGTAATGAGAAAAGTACCAGCCATAAATGCTTCTATGTTCTCTTAAGTCCACCAGAGTTCGAGTTCATTTCATGTATCATGAGTCTAAGTTCAAAATTCTTGAATCTTCAATTAATGACTGGCTCTGATGGACAAATGAATGAAATATCAGTGCAAATTATATTCCATAATGCCTCAGGGTATCCCACAATTTAAAAATTGGGTTTGTCTGTTGTTTGATCCCCAAGTCACCATCTATGTGCATAAATACTTTGCTAATTAGACAGAAGATAAAATTAGTTCAAATCAAAGGCATTTAATAAAACTATAAAAGAAAACAAAGCATTTTATAGCAGCAAACATTTCCTCCTAAACCCACTGTCTATGGGAAAAGCAGACAAATATAGGAAATTGTGGGTGTGCACATACACACACACACACACACACACACACACATATTCTCTCTGTGTATGTGTATGTTCCATGTGTGTGCACAGGAAAAGTAGCCTCATAAGAAATATGTGTTCCAGATCCACATGTGCAAAAGAAACTCATGTATATATATATATATATATATATATATATGATGATGATGATACAAAGTTGTATCAAGAGCAGGAGGGTATTAGAATTAAAGGAGATCAAGAAATGCTTTTTGTAGTAGATGGGATTTTAGCTAGAACTTAAAGGAATCCAGGAGGTAGAAATGAAGAGGAAGAGCATACTAAGGATAAGAGATAGCCTGGAATCAAAAGATGAAGTACCTTATTCAAGAAACAGCCAAGAGGTCAATGTCACTGAATCACAGAGTACATAGAGGAGTGAAGAAAGTTATGAAATTGATGTAATGTCTGCTAGACTGTGCCTCTGAAGCCACTGAGTGGCTGAAGATGCAATCTCTCTCAGGCTCAGACACTCCAAATGCTGTTCTGTCAAATATGCAATCTTGAACTATTGACTCAGCTGAAATACTTGACTGACTCTTCAAGGGGAAAATGGATACAAGCATACTTAGAGAGAAATGCATATGTGAGCTTTTTCCAACTTATTTTTATAAAAGGCAGAAAATTTTTGTCATAAGACTGGCAATAATCCTCTCCAGTATTGTTTCCTCAGAATCTTAATTACTGAGGCTTTTCATCTCCTCCTTAAGAAATCCTTGTCCTAAGTGCCAAGTTCTTCAGAACAAAGAGCAATATCCTCATCACTTCAGTTTGTTATTTGGTCTCTTCTTGATTAAGGGGTTTGAGTCTTTGTCCAAGTCCTCAATTCAGCTTATGATGATTATTTCATTTATTTCCCAATTTTCGATCTCGAGAGACTACACTTCAAAGAAGCTTATTGTTTTTCAGCCAATAACTATCAACTTCCATTTCTTATGTGTGTGTCTTTGCTTTGGCTGATACAACCTTATATCTGTAAACTACTCACTCCTTATCCAGTTTCTTTCAAGACTCAGCTCAAACACATTTTTGACAGGAAGCTTTCCCACAGTCACTCAAATACACTAATGTCTTCCCTCCTAAAAAGCTTTTTCCCAATCTTCCCTTATTTCAAGTTTTGAGTTCCAAATTCTATGTCTCCCTCTCTTCTTACCCCTTCCTTCCTAAACATACCTCATATTTATAATGTCTAAGTGGCATTGGTGATTCATACCAATAAGTGACATAATCATAGTTATCCCTTGTTGGGGAGACTCTTGCTTGCTCTATAGCAATACCCACACTATGATGGACAGAATAGCAGGTAATATGGAATACAGCATTTCAGCTGAAGATGATAATTGAGTTCAATAGGAGACTGGAAGAGCCGACTCACAGAGCTGAAGTTTGTTTGTTTGAGACAAATTTATCTTAGTATTTCCTCATATGGATGGGTAGACAATTACATCCAGCTAGAGATATCTGGGTAGCTAGAATGGAAAAGGGATTTCAAAGGAGAATATTCTCAGAAGAATGCTACAGGATAACAATAACAGAAGATATAACCAACCTTACAGTTTGGGAAGAATGAAGTGCCTTGTCATGAATATGCTATTTCACCTGGATTTCCCAGTCATATATTATATGTGTATCTCATATATGATCCCTAAAAATGCCTATTATTTCCACTGAGCTTATGATCAACATAGGAAAAATGAACTTCCAGTCTATAGGCAGATAAGTATGTTGTTATTGTTCTTAATTTATTTCAGTAAATGTTCTCATTTTGAAATAAGCATTAACTGTCAATGAGTCACATACAAATTAAAACAAAGCTGAGATACTTGTCAGATTGGCTATAACATGCTGGAAAGGATGTGGAAATTTTGGGACACTAAATAATACATTATTGGTGGAGTTGAGAACTGATCCAACCATTCTGGAAAGCAATTTGGAACTATGCCCAAAGGGCTATGAAACTATAACTAGCCCTTAACCCAGAAATCCTAAAGAGATTTTAAAAAGGAAAAGTATCTATGTACACCAAAATATTTGTAGAAGTTTTAGTTTGTTGGATTTTTTTTCCTTGTTTTTTGTTTTTGTTTTTTGTTTTTGTTTTTTTTCTTTTGGTGGTAGCAAAGAATTGGAAATTGAGAGGATGTTCATCAATTGAGAAATGGTCAATACATTGTATCACATGATTCTGATAGAATATTATTAGGCTATAAAAAATGAGAGCAGGATGGTTTCAGAAAATCCTGGAAAATTGCAAAGGACTTACAATGAAAAATACTATCCATCTTCAGAGAACTGATGAAGTTTGAATGCAGATCAAAGCATAGTTTTTCATTTTTGTTTTTCCCCCATTGCATGTTAAAATGATTTTTTAAAATTTCTTTTTTCAAGTTTTGAGTTCCAAATTCTATTCTCTCCCTCTCCTTTTTCCCCTTCCTGATGCAGTAAGCAATCAGATATAGGTTACAAATGTGCTATCATGTAACATTATCATATTATACATTTGGTACAAGAAGACTTGAATGAAAGAAAAAAGTGAAAAACTGTATGTTTTAATCTATATTCATACAGCATCAGTTCTTTCACTGTAGGCAGGTAGCATGCTTCTTCATTAGTCCTTTGAGATTATCTTGCATCATTTTATTGCTGAGAATAGCTTTTATTCATAGCTCCTCACTGTACAATATTGCTGTTACTATGTACAACATTCTCCTGGTTAGGTTCATTTCACTTTGTATCAGTTCATGTTAAGTCTTTCCACACTTTTCTGAAATCATTCTGTTTATCATTTCTTGTACCACAATAATATGCCCTCACAATTATATATCACAGTTTGTATTCCCCAAATGATGGGCATCCCTTCTGTTTCTGTTTCTTGCTACCACAAAAAGAACTGCTATACAAATTTTTGTATAAATGTTTCCATTGCCCATTCCCACTTTCTTTTAGATGTCTTTGGAATATAGACCCTAGCAGTGGTTTTGCTAGATCAAAGGATATGCATAATTTTATAGCTCTTTGGGCATGTTCCAAATTTGTCTCCCGAATCATCAAAGCATAGTTTAAAATATTTTTTAAAACTTTATTTATCTTGAGTTTTTTTTTCGGGGGGAGGGGGGAGTGTTCTGTGTGTTTTTTACAACATGCCTAATATAGAAGTATGTCTTATATGACTGAACATGTGTAATTTATAGCAAATTACTTGCCTTTTCATGGAGGGCAGAGGGGAAGAAAGAAGGAAGATAATTTGGAATGCAAAATTTTAAAAAATATATAGGTGGGGTTTCATGAGCTAAATTTTGGAGAATATGCTGACTATAAACTAATTAGAACTTATTCTAGCTTTCTAGATACACAAGGTATACGAGGATTCTACTACAACAAATAAAGATGATTATGAAATTGTATTTACAAGTAGGCATTGTGCTTTTTCAAAACCTCTGGGATTCAATGAAAATATTATTTCAGTACAGCAACAAAATCATCTACTGATTTATTTATTTAATGATAATAAAACTTTAAGCACTAATAGAACCATCAGGGCTTTTAATCTTTGTCTAAAAAGACAGTCCAAACTTCTCATTTTTCAGATGAGGAAGCTATAACCCAGAGGGATTAAATCATTTATCTAAATCCTAGAACCAATGAAAAATAAATACCTTACCTTGTATAATTGACCATTTCCTCTCTACTATGTCCTTGGGTGAATGGCTGAAGTCTCTATATATATATCTTAGAAAAAATATTTCCTAGAATCGAAGTTAAGTAACTTGGTCAACCTCATATGGTTGCCTATTCAAGTTGAGATTTGAATGCAAGTGTCCTGACTTTAATGTTATACTATATGGACCTTAAGTTCCAGGCCATAGTCATACTCTAATTAACTATTTCTAGATCATATTGACTAGAAAATAGATGGAGGAAGAGGCATTGAGTCCAAATTCCATTTCTGTTAAAGTCCCTTCCAACTCTAAATCTTTGATCGTATTTCCCTGAGTAATTAGAAAATTAAGAAAAGGCAATCATTCAGGCTGGATTGTAAGTATAAGAGGCAACCTGTTAGCACAGCAGAGAAAGCACTGAGTTTGGAATCAAAAAAACCTGAGTTCAAATCCAGCCTCCAATATTTATTAGCTGTGTGATCTTGAGCGACCCATTTAATCCTGTTTACCTCAGTTTTCTCATCTGTAAAATTAGCTGGAAAAGGAAATGAAAAACTGCTACAATGTCTTTGCCAAGAAAACTCCAAGATTCAGACATGACTGAAACGACTGAGCAACAAACTTGGCCTTGACTCTTTACTACTACAATATGCATATTCAATCACTGGTGAAATTTTATTTCTGTCTGCATAATATCTATTCACTTTGTCTCTTTTTCTCAGTTTGCTAGGCCACTCCCCTGGGTCAGGGTTTCACCACCTCTCACAGCAGTTTCCTCACTGATCTTTTTCTTACTAGTCTCTTCCAGCACCAATCTATCCTCCACAGAGCTGCCAAAGTGTCTTTCCTAAGCATAGCTCAGACTATGTCACTTTCCCACTCCACAATCAATAAAATCTCATGATCCCCAATCATTTATAAATCAAATACCATTTCGTTAACTTTTCTTTTTAAATTTCTATTTTGTGTAAGTTCTTTAATGCATACTATTATTAATATAGTAGTACATATATAAAGTTTCAAATGAATATGTGTATGTATGTGTGAATAAACAAGCAGAAACAGAGAGACAGAGAAACAGAGGGAAGAAGAGACAGAGAGACAATTGGAGAGACAGACAGAGACAGAGAGAGAGAGAGAGAGAGCACTCGATTTTATTTGTTTGCTCACAGGAGTATAAAATCAAAAAAGTATGGACACCACTACAAGCAATTGTCACTTTGAAGCCAATGGTGCTGAGATCCCCAAGTACATAATAAATGAAAAACATCAGTGCAATTTGAGGAAACCTGAATTCTGATGTTTGTTTTGATCTTAACTGAATTATCAGAACTCGAGCAATGTAATTAGGCTCTCTATGCCTCATTTTCTAGGCAGTAAAATGAAGTTTTGAATATTGATTCTTTTTATCTCAAAAGGGTTATCATTTTTGTATTAGATTTTTGATTCATTTGTTTGAAGAGCTCCTAGTGAAGAAACTCCCTTTGCTACTAATGCAAACAGAAGCTGTTGGGCTATTGATAATGTTAAGTCTAAAAGATAAACATCCTATGTGTGTTAGAGGTGGGATGTGAACTCAGGTTGTCTTGTCTGAGACATTCCCTTTCTAGTCACTAGAAGAAAAGTAGCTGTGCTACCTGTTAGGTATAGAGGGTCAGTATTGAATAAGTCCATAAACAGCTACAGTCCAGTCCAGGTATTATCTGAGACCTACTCTCTGTTAGGGTGAAAGATTCAAACTATATTGGCTCACTAACTTCCTAACAACTGTAAAATCATAGTAAATTTAAGAAAATCTTGCTGGAGAATGCATGCAACAAGAACAAGGCATTGAAACTATACAATAAATCAAAGACATCCTTGGTAAATGTAGGATAATCTTGACAGAACCAAGGCTATACAATGAATCAAAGACATACTTGAGGTAAATACATTAGCATGATAATTTCTGTTCTGTATTGATCAATAACACAACTACAATTCTATTGATGTTGATGAGCATCACAACTATGCCATTTACAATTCTACTTTGATAAGCATCTTGTATTTACAGTTAAGGTGAATACAGAAACGGCTTGGAAAGAGGTAGCTAGTAGTTTTGTAATACTAGCCCAAAAGGTATATAAAGTATGATACTGAGATTAATAAATGGAGATTGCAAAGCACATCTTCTTGCCTGGCCTCGGATATTCATTCACACTCTTGGTATTCACTGGAGCTGGACTCCCCAACAGTTAAGCAGTTTTTTGTGAGACTGCTATCTTTGATTTTATATTCATAAGAAGTACAAGGCAATGTACAAATGTTAACACAAAGTTTAATGAATTTTGTCCCCATTACTACCCACCCATCCATTCTTCCTCAACACAAGAACATTTGCTTGCCCAGAGGCCACCTATAAATGATTTTTGCCCTCAGTAAAACTCTAGAAATATATTGAAGATAGGCAATTAGCAGACTTTTTCTCCATTATTCTATATTTAAATAAAATCAGAGGATAATATTCTAATGGGTTACTGTGTTTAAAAAATAATCATCTTTTTTTTTTTTTTTTTTTGTTTGTTTGTTAATTGAGGTCATCAGAACCCTAGCACATGCGAGAGGCTTAGATGAGGGAGACTTATTTTGCTGGATTATATCCTCCAAAACTGTCTGGCCTTGTACCTATTAGAAAAGTGATCTTCTAGAGCTCTGATGGGAACTGTGTTCTCTTACTTTTACAGCAGGAAATATGGAGATTTGTTCTAATTATGATTCAGGCTATATCCTCTTTTATTTGAGAAGGCTCCAGGGGAGACTCAGCCATCTAATCCAAATCATAAGAAGTGAGAGAAGGGTTAAACTTTCTTCTTATCAAAACCCATGAAAGGTTTCACTGTATGGGACATGGGGTAAAAACACTGAGCTCATCTTAGCTGTGAAGTGATGTCTTCTCAACTGCTGCAGTTTTTTTCTACCACTTCTTTTCATCTTAATGAATTCTAAATTCCATATGAACACAGAAAGGGCCTCATT
The DNA here is from genome assembly GCF_016432865.1 of Antechinus flavipes. Classification (NCBI taxonomy): domain Eukaryota; kingdom Metazoa; phylum Chordata; class Mammalia; order Dasyuromorphia; family Dasyuridae; genus Antechinus; species Antechinus flavipes. Next base: position 271,375,297 of record NC_067399.1, read on the forward strand.
ATGTGAGATAATCTTGACAACACCCTTTTAAAGGTAGAAAACTACAATTGACACATAGGAGGAGATTGATTTAAAATATTTGTGAAATGATTAAATACACATTCGTCATCTGAAATAAGATGGAAAGAAAAAAAAAAAGGGTGTGAAAAACTCCATCTAGAAGTGCCTTATAAAATAGAATCATAGGATTTACACTTAGAAGATACCTTAGAGATGATATCCTTATTTTATAGATGAGCAAACTGAGTCCCAAAAGGGTAAAATGATGCTCCAACATATTGTAATTATTAAGTAGCAAACCCAGCACACTGGAATGCAAATCATTTACCATCATAGAATCCTGTCTATCCAATAGTGTTTAGTATGATGAAGTTTTCCTACGCAAGAAACTGAAGATCTTAATGGGGATAGGTGGTGTGTTGTTTAATTTGATAATTTGCTTAATCCCTAGTGCTATATTAAGGTATTGTTCAAAAGACAAAAGCAGAATGGGAAAGTGAACAAGCTGTATGTATAAGAGAATATATGAGAACAGGGACTTAGTTTTCTGGACCACAGTTTTTAACATAGGCATGAGCCAAACACAAAATAAGACTCCCAAAGGCATATATTAGGAACATATGTACTCATAATTGAGAAGATATATTCCATATTGAGAATATATATATTCTACATTGGGAATGTATATTCTATATTGGGAATATCACTATTCTGGGTGCTGGGGGATTAAGGGAAGTGAATAAAAAGGAAAAATATTAACTCTATGATTATCACCATTTCTTAGATTATTTAAATGTTGAATAATAAATTGTTGCTTAAGGGCAAACTCTATGTACTTCCTTCTTAGACTTTTCCATGAGGGGAGGCAGGTGAAGGTTTTCCTGACACTGATTAACTGAGGTTGTTCTTTTCCTAAATAAAATAGCCAAGGAAGAAAAAATCTTGTTTGATTGATTTTTCCTCCATAATGTAAAGGGGGAATAATGGATACAAGAAGTAGAAAAATGAAGTAGGACAATCTGGAGACCCCAGTAGCAGTAATAGTAGAGAGGGAGAGAGGGAGAGAGGGAGAGAGGGAGGAAAGAAGGAAGGGTGGAAGGAAGGAAGGAAGGAAGGAAGGAAGGAAGGAAGGAAGGAAGGAAGGAAGGAAGGAAGGAAGGAAGGAAGAAGACCAAGTACACTGTTAAAATCTAGGGATAAAGGGGGAAAGAAGCAGTTCCTATCCTCAAGAAATTTCTAATACATAAAAGGGAGCTAAAAAACTGAAGAGTTGGGGCAAACTGGGTATGGAGTATGAGAGCAGGGTGGTTCTGCTGGCTAGGAAGTCAATTTCTGGCGTGGGCTCAGTCAGAAGTGAAATGGCATACCTGGGATCTCTCATAAAATGCTGGTTCTTACAAGTAGATTATCAATCAGATTAGTGAGATTAGTGAGTCTCCAGTTGAAGGCATTCTCTGGGTTGGTGGTAAGAAGATGGAGGAGTGTAAAAAATGAGTTGAGATGAGAGTTTACTAAAAAACAGAAACACAAAGCAATTCACCAAATCCCATAAATATTTGCTCAACTTCTCCTGTGTACAGCACACTTTGCTAAGTATTTGAGGAAAAAAGACAGCCTCTTGCCTTCATGGAACATATAGCCTTTTAAGGGAATTATATACATAGACATAATTGTTATTTTTAAAAAAAAAGTGAAGCCTAGTACTTTTTCCTTAATTGTACAGGCTACAATAGTCCAGAGTGGAAATGCCAAACCAATCCCCTGACCTCACAGCACAGGGGAATATTCTTGGAACTGCAGTCATTATGCTCTCTTCTGTCTCCACACCCTGTTGTACTTCCTTTCCCTACCACACTGATAATCAACTTATCTGGACTTCCTTAGATTGGTCTTTACATGACACATGTAATGCATACCTGAGCACATACTCCAAACCTCTTCAGCTCAGTAGGATCCCCCAGGCTTTATACTCTGCTTGGATAAGACTTCAAGAAGTCAGGGTCATTTTCTTCCTCCTCCCACCCAAAAAACCATCAGAACAAGACTTGAATAAGTCATATAAGAGATATAAAAGAATAACCATCTCTCACATTTATATACATTCTTATAGTTTACAAAACATTTTCTTCATAAATTTTTATGTTGTGTAATTATTATTACTCCCATTTTATAGATGAGTAAAGTAAAGCTTAGAGAAGTGGATTTCTATAGTTAATTACATTGCTAAAAACAGAGATAAAAATCTTGCTCTTCTGACACCAAACTAAAGGTTTTGGTGACTATATTATTGGAAGAACATCTGGAATCCAGAAGGAATTGAAGTCTCAAGTAAAGAGAAAGTTTGATACAGTTGGCAAAGCAATGGTTTTGGACACAGAGGACCTGAGTTAAAATCCCCTTTCCCCCCAATATTTCCTACCAATAGGACTTTGAGTAAATCATTTAACTATATCAGGTATGTTTCCCTTTCTATAAAAAAGGGAAACTGGATTACATTGGAGCTCCCACAGTCCCTTCCTACTCTGGATCTGTGATTCTATAAGTCACCATGTTAAAACAAAATAAACAAAACTCTGAACTAAGATATAAAATTGGCAAGTACAAGAAAAAGGAGCTAATCCACATGGTGGATAATGGAGAACTGTGGCTTATATTTAAACAAAGATTCTTATTCATCTATTCACAAGTAAAGATGACATTCCTGAGTATGAGGTGGGCTGTTAACCCACACTGAATTTCAGTATGGCAGAGAGAAAGAGGAAATTCATGACTAAAACCTTTGGGAAAACATACATTCTCTAGTTTATACTATTGGTAATTAATTTATTAGTCATGCTTAAAACATTACATCCATTTACTCTATTAAATCCTCCCACCAATGCTTGCCATAAGTTGTACCTAGGGAGTAGGATTTTGAGAAAAATAAAGGAAAATAAGCCAAGGGACTATTAATAACATAGACTTCTTCACATGATTCTCAAGCATATGCCCATACTTGTCACCAGGAAGAGTTCCTATTGGAAGATGTAAACAGTTGATTATGTGAGTCCAAATTCTATATAATACTCATAACTAGTCCTGAATGTTTGTGAAATACTGCATACAGCAATCACCTAGTGTCCATCTCATGACCTATCTACTGGGGTCCTAAATCTCTGGTATATACATACCCAAGAAAATAGACAAAGGTCTTATCAAAAAGATAGCAACAAAAAGATGAAGGAGTTCAGGCTTTGTAACACAGCATCATCACTATCAAACTTGCATGATCTTGTATTCAAGACCTCTAGGCAATTTACAGCACAGCCAGGCACAAGAAACTCCCCAGGAAAGACATAAAGTTTAACATATCACAAATACATACAGACAGAAAAAGCCATCCAGAGCCCTAGTGTCATGTTGCTCTTTCATGAAATTTTTTTTTGTTCCTGAGTCTCTTATTCTCCCTCCTTTTGAGATAATTAGCTTTGCAGCTTTATTATCATTATTGGGAATTACCTATCTAGTCTATAATAAATATTAACCTAGAAGGTATGATCCTTGGGTTTTTTTTTTTTTCTCCTGCCTACAGACAATATCAAGTTGGAAGAAAAATTAAAATTGTCTTCATTAAAATAACTGTCAGCTTCTTCTGACTTCCTGCCCTGACAGATTAACTGCTTTGACTTCCCTCTCTAATTGATTTAAAACCTTATTACAAAAGTCTTCTGCTTCTCCTCTTACAGCCTGCTTCTACCTTACTTTCCAACTCATTAGAATCTTTCTTACAAGCTGGATGAAGGATAGAGTCAGAAAGCGATATCATAATCAATTATTTTGGCTGCTTTTTCAAAGTTTCATTTCAAAGTTTTGAGAAAAGAAAAGAAAAGAGGCTGAAATCAATATTTAAAATGAGGACATAAAAAGAGGTCTCAGTAATAGATTTCTTTATACTTCCTGAATTTTCAGTAAGCATTGGTAATCATAAATTTCTCGTCATGGAAGATCAACATGGCACAGGACTCTAATATTTCTGGATGGCTTTTCCTGTGTGTCTGTATCTGTGATGTGTTAAACTTCATGTCTTTTCTGGGGAATTTCTTATGCCTGACTGTGCTATAAGTTGCCCAAGACCTTGAGTACAAAGATCATGCAAATTTGATAGTGATGATGCTGTATTACAAAGTCAGAACTCCCTCCTGTTTTTGACAAGACCTTTGACTATTTTCTTGGGGTACATCCTCTAACCTGTAAGAGCATTTGTCCTGGCATCTCTGAACTCTATAGCTTACTCACCCAGATAATGCAGAAGGGAAAGTGGGAAGGAACTTGGTGTTAGAAAGATCTAAATTTGAATCCTGCCTTAGATACTTATTAACAGAGTGATTTAATCACTCTTAATTTCAACTCTTTTCATTTGTAAAAAGAGTGGGTTGGGCTAAATGACCACTATGATCCCTTTAAGCTCCAAATTTCCAATCTTCCTTTGGCTATAAATCGTGCATATCTAACACAAGAAAATGACTGGATTAATGCTAATTGACCTTAAATAACTAATAATAATGGCATATTTAATTTCTAAAGTGCTTTTTATCTTTTCATTTGTGTTATTTCATTTAATGTCCCACAACATCCATTTGAAGTAGAAGGTAGAGGAAGAATTCACAGAAAAATAGAATTTGAGAGTTGGAAGGGGGCCCAGCAGCCATCTAGCCTAACCCAAAATGAGATCACAAAATGTCAGACATTACTAAAATGACTAAACAACACATGCATGCGTGCATAAATACATACATTATAATATACACGGATATATGTGCATATGCACATATACATGTGTGTACATATATGTATGTGTCTATATGTATATATAAAATAAATGGGTGATATAATTAACAATAATAATTTAAAAGAATTTTGAAGCTAGTTTCTCAAATATGTAAAGAATAGGATCAATTTTATAAAAAATAAAAGCCATTTTTCAATTGATAAGTGATGAAAAGATATGAACTATACCCAATGGACTATAAAACCATACATAGCCTTTGACTTAATAATGCCACTACTAGGCATGAATCCCAAAAGAGATTTAAAAAATAAAGGAAAAGGACCTATATGTGCAAAAATGCAAATTCAAAATTGAAGGGATGCCCATCAATTGGAGAATGGGTGAATAAACTGTGATATGTGATTACAATGAATAATATTGTTCTATGAGAAATAATAAGCGGGGTGCTCTCAGAAAAACTTGGAAAGTCCTCCATGAGCTGAAACAAAGTGAAATGTACTGTATAAAAAGAAATGTACTGTGTAAAAGTAAAAGCAATGTTTATGGATAATCAGCTGTGTTGTTCTAGCAATACAATGATCTAAGACTACTCTGAAAGTGCTATCCATACACAGGGAAAGAACTCATTATGTCTAAATACATATTATAGGCATACTTTTTTTTTACTTTTTTTTTCTTGAGTCTTTTTTGGGGGGAGGGGAGAGCTGGGGTAATCTATGGGGTTTTTTTCCCTCAATGTAACTTTTATGGAAATGTTTTACATAACTTCACATGTCCCTTCTCAATGTGGAGGAGATAAGGAGAAAGGGAAGAATATGGACTCAAAGTTTTGAAAACAAGTGGAAAAAATTGTTTTATATAAAATAAAAATAATAAAGCATGAAAAAAAGAGTTCCATAAAAGTTAAGTGATCTGCCCTTGATCACACATTAGTTTCACAAGCAGGATTTAAAATAAGATTTTCTTAATTCCACAATAATCCACATTTAATTCTCCATAAACATTTTTCTATCCCTAGGAGTTCATGATTAATAATAAAAGGAATAAGAATCATTGATACCAATTATTTTGTTTAGATAATAATGGAAATCAAATTAGCTGAGAGATCACATGTCTATATAGATTCTCACCTCACAGTGACATTTTTTATTATTTTTTATTGATTCTTTTTCTTTTCTAATACAGGTATTTCCCAATAATCTTGCCTTTTATAGAAACATCTCTCTTTAAAAAAGAAAAAAGAAAGAAAGAAAGAAAGAAAGAAAGAAAGAAAGAAAGAAAGAGAAAGAAAGAAAGAAAGAAAAGGAAAGAAAAGAATAGTCATTAGTCAAAACCAAACCACAGCATCATTTACAACATTCCTTAGACATAATTGTTCATCAAGAGATACCTTCTTTAAGAGAAGGATAATCTATGTTAACATAAACCTTTTGGCAACAATATTTGTCACTACCTTTAACCTGATGTTGTCTCAGTTTCATTTCAATTTTTATGGTAAGCATTTCATATATTATTCTCTTCTTTGTACCACTGCAAATTAGTCTTCCCACAAAGGTAGTTGGTACTGGCAATACTGTGGTAGAGTTGGAGTGAGGATGACAGGAGAGTTCAAAACCAGCCTGACACTTATTAATCATGTGATTCTAGGCAAATCACTTCACCACTATTTGCCTCACTTTTCTCAACTGTAGAATGGGGATAGCTCTGAGGATTGTTGTCAGGAGCAAATGAGATCAGGTTTGTACAATACTTTGCATATCTTAAAGAATTCTATAATGCTAGCTATTATAATTATTACTATTCTAATTATTATCAAGAATTTTTCATATCTACTATTTTTATGGAATAATAATTTCATATTTATTGTTCATACATGCACATATTCCAATTGCTTCAGCACCTCCCTAATTGATAGGCAGCCACTTTGTTTCCAGTTTCATTCATTTTTCTTGAAACAAACCAAAGAAAGAAGGAAGCTATTATTGGGCCACAGATTCCAAAAATCCCCAAAGTGGATATGAAAGATGAGTCTTTAAATATGTCAACTAATGTAATCTGGAATAAATTTAAGAAAGAAATTTCTTCCCAACCAAAACCTTTAGAAGACAAACTTTAAGATACACATATAACTCATCTATTAAAATAAAGAGAATAATAAAAGACTATAGTTCTTTTCCAACATATTACCTTTTCCAAAAAAAAAAGGTCACTTAAATTATTTAAATTTATAATTTTTATTACTGTTACTATTTAAAATGTGTAGATCCTTTGTGCATTAACTAAGGTAAATGATTTAATCTCATCTTTTAAAAAAAAACAGTTGCTGTGACTATTTTGCAATGAATGTTGTTTTTGTTAGTTTGTTTGTTTGTTTTGTTCTTTTGTTTTTTTGGGTTTTTTTTGTCATTGACTTCTTTTTTGTCTTTGACATTGATTCCACAGACATCTTGAGTGGTTTTTCTTCATATGATTCCAACTTGTTTTCCAAAATGGTTAAACTTCATAGCTCCTCTAAAAGTTTTTTAAGGTTTCACTTTTACCACAACTCCTCTAACATTGATTATTTATATGTATGGCAGTTGTAACCTTATCATAATAATGTTAAAATTTATTTTCATGTATCACTTTAACAAGTTACAATGTGCTTATGTTATTTCATTGTATTCTCTCAATAGCCCCACAAAGTAGGTACTGAATACATTATTAATTGAAGCAACTGACACTCAGATAAATCCAGGGACTTACTCAAGCCCACACAACTAATTAATATAGACCTCAGACTTGAAACTAAATTGTTTGAATTCATGACTGGTTTTCCTTCTACTATGCCATACAATTTCCTTTACCAATTGTTAACAAATTCTAACCCAAGGTGAACCTGATTGAGTCAAATTAACATATTTGAGAAAAACTTTTCTAAAAAGTTATGCATTATCTAGAGTACCTGGACCTGGATCTAAGAGAGTTCAAATCCAGTTTCAGACATTTATTAGTTGTGTGAGCCTATGCAAGTCACTTAAACCCAATTGCCTCAAAAAAAAAAAAAAAAAAATCCTAGAGCCTAGGTAGAATATATAGAAACAGTTAAGCAGAGTAGATGGAGAACTGGCCCAAAAATAGGAAGATCTGGATTCAAATCTTGCTTCAGACCTTGTCTAGCATATGAACCTGAGCATATCACTTATATCTCAGTTTTCTCATGTGTGAAATGAGATAATAATAACGCTTCCCTTCTTTCTTCCTTATTATGAGAATAAATGAAGTAATAACTATAAAGATTTTTGCAGTTTTAAATCACTATATAAAATGCTAGCAATTAGTAATAAGGCATATTAGTAGTATATTTAGGCATGTGTGTGTGTGTGTGATTAATGGGAAGAAACATTCACCTATATTTCTTGATAGCAATCTCTAATTAAGATAACTTTAGTCTTCTAATCAATTTGTATAATATAGTCATTATAGGTACACTAGAGATAAGAGGAACCCAGAAGTTCCCAGAGGAACCCAGAGGCCATTTTAACTGAAATTCAATTTGAACTCTTGTAAAGAAGATTTTTCAATCCTACTTTTTTTTTTCATATATTTTGTGACATAGGCCCTTAATTTGGACTGCCTTGTATCAATACCCAGAAAGAAGGAATGGGGAGAATGTTCTTGCTCCCAAATGACATTTTCCCTAAATGTGACTAAGTACAAATGATTCCATTCCAAGTCATACTGCCCATCTTTGGAAATGGGATTTCTGATGATTCAGTTATTTTAAATATAATCCTTGGGATTTCCCACAGGATCATAGTGCTGACTAATTGAAAGTCCTAGATGATCATTCAGTTAAATTTTTTCAATAGATAGGACAAGGCATCAATATATCTAGGAAAGTCAAGAAAATTATGCCCTCTATCCATTAATGTACCCAGGAGGCTTTAAGTCCTCATTGTTTTGTGACACTGGACTTACAGCAAAACTAACTCTAACTGCTCTGGAGAATGGAATTTTCTAAGTTAAAAATATATGTATTGGTAAAAATATACAAGACATCTATGAATACCTTATTTGTGGATACTGCTGATTTAGAAACTCCCTCTGTCAATGTAGTTCACAACCCATCTATGACTTAATAGATATATCCCAGAGAGATATCTGAAACAAATGGTGGATTAAAGACCTGGCCAAAATTACACAACTAATAAATATCAGAGATGGTGAGATTTAGGAATGAAGATTTTCCTGATTCTAAGGCCAATGTTCCATTGGTACAAAACACTACACTTTGATGTGTATTTATAAAGTATAATATTAAAAATTGTGCATAATTGTATCCTTTTACTGTCTCTATGAATTGCATCCTAGCTTGGTTCCTATTTTGCCTAATCTCAGTTTTGTCTCAAAATCATAATTCATGTGGCTCCCAAATCTCACCCTCTAATTCCCAAGACCAGTCCCATAAGGGCTGTCATAAAGAAGCCTGACATAATGAATAAATATCAGACTTGGAAATAGGAAGATCTGAATGTCAATCTTACTCCTGTGTAGTAAAAGAAAAAACAGCCTAAAAACTTCAAAACAACAACAATCACAACAAAAACTCACTAAATTTGGAGTCAGAGGAAATGTGTTCACATCCTATCTTTGACACTTCCTAGCCATATGGCTCGGGGTGGGTATCATTTAATATCTGTGTGCCTTGGTTCCTCATTCATAAAAGGAAGGAGTTAGGCTAAACACTTTTTAGAGTACAGTCTAACCACCAATCTCTAATCTTCTGATCTTCCTGATTATTACCAGGTAAGGGATCATGCACAAGTTATCTAATATCTGAGAACTCATCTGTAAAATGGGAACACTATAATGCTAGTTTTAGTATCTGCATAATAGTATTTTTGAAAAGCTCACACAAGGAAATATATGTAAAAAACTCTTCAAACATCAAAGAGATTCTATAGATAGGTTCTATAGATTTATATAGTATAGATAAGGTTCCATAGATATAGTATGCTTCTTCTTTTCAAGACAGGAAAGAAGATAATTGAAATACCTCCTGGGAAGAAGGAGCTGATTTGAGAAGGATTCTCAGACCATGTTTATAGAATCAAAGGGAAGCCAAGAGTTAAATAAAGATTCGAGATTCATGGAAAATATAAACAGATAATTCAACCCAGACCAAGCCAGGAGACAAGAAAGAGTCATTTCTACCTCTAATAGCCATACTATTAATCTGGACAACATTTCCCATATACATCCCCTTCTCTAGTCTGATGCTGAAGCCACTCTGGTGCAATCCCTCATGACCTCAACCTTGAATCTCTGCAATAGGCTGCTGATTTGCTGACTTTCTTCCTCGAGTTTCTCCATACTCTAATCTAGCCTCTACTCAACCATCAAATTAATCTCTTTAAAACTCAGATCTGATCATGTCACTTCCTACCTCCTACCCTCCTCCCAATCCAAATAAATGCTAGTGGTTCCCCACTGTTCTCAAGACCAAACATAAAACCCTTACTTGGTGTTCAAAGCCCTTTGTAACCCAGACCCTCCTAGTTTTCCAGTCTTTTTATACCTTACTCTTCTCTCCTTCCTTCCCACCTGCCATAGAGTCTATTCTAGTGACAGGGGCCACCTTGACAAAATATAATGTCTGGACTAGCTCTCTGGAGGATCTCCAGACGAGCCTTGGTCTTAGATGGAGGAATGATGAAAACAGAAGAGCCCTGTTTCTGTCTCCATCTACTGTGTCTCCTCTGTGTCTGCATCTGAGTCTGAGTCTGGGTCTGAGATCTCACACAAGTCACTTCGTCTTCCTTCAAATCCTGACTACAATCCCATCTTCTATAGGAAGCCTTTCCCAACCCTATAATTCTGGTGTCTTTTTTTTTCTGTGGTTTCTCTCCAATTTATCCTCTATATATATTTTGTTGGCACATAATTATTTACATGTTTTCTCTACCATTAAACTGTGAGATCACTGGGGATAGAGGCTGACTTTTGACATTTTTTGTATCCCCAGTGCTTAACACAGTGCCTAGTACATAAGATGCTTTATAAATGCTTCCTGGTTGATTGACAGACACATATGGAACTAAAATGTTATGGCAGATACAGTACTGATTGTGACTCAGAAATATCTGCATTCAAATCCTGCCTGAGGCGTAATAACTATGCAATCCTTATTTGACTCTAATGTGCTCAGTTTCCTCATCTCTAAAATGAGGAAATGGGTTGATGAGATTCTTTCCAGTTCTCCATCCATAATTATAAGGTCACTCAGTTGTCATTAGCAGATGAACAGCAAGATTACTCACCTTTTAGAGTAATGATCCAGATCTTGTATCTTTGTAGCCACTAAAAAGGGCTTGTATTACTTTGCAAAACTTCATTTGATCACACCACATGTGCAACTATGTAAAAAAGACATACCAGAGGGTTCGGCTTACCTCCAAATTAGATGCTGATGAGCATCCTCAGGAATCACTTGGCCCAGTAAGCAAAGAAAATACCTATTTTTTTTTTGGGGGGGGGGCGAAGGGAGCGGGGATTGACCCTCTTGTGACATTTAACTTCTCACAATTAATTTTACTAGCTGCCTGTCTCCAGTTATGAAGATTCTCGTGTGCTGTACATTTCTGTTCTTTCACAGTTAAATCACGACTCTTGCTTTTTCTCTGTGACAGGAGTTTCTTGGTAACTCCCAGTTTCTGTGAATGTGACAGCACTTCTCCTACTCCTGAAAAGTGGGAGGTAGTTTTGCCAAGAGGGTCAAACCATTGTCTTGTTACTAAGTAAGCAACTATGGCCTTGAAAATGTGTACAAGGTCCATCATGCTACAACTGATTCACTATCATCAGAGATGTGAGTAGGACTTTTTTTTTTTTTTACTCAGGACAAATACCATAAAATATTCCCAGAACACACACAGACATACAGACACATGCATGCATGTATACATTCATTCAAAAACTGTTCTCAGTTGAGATACATCAAAGAGCTTGCTATTTATCTAATTATTGTTGCTAATTGGGTGTTGAGAGGCAGTATGATGATACACACAACTCTGACATATATTGGCCATATGACCTTGTCACATCATGTCACAGGGCCCCCCAAAACTCTCAAAAATGATATGTTGAAGAGATTGGTCTATCTGCGTCAGCAAAGGGAATTTCCTCACTAGGAATTCCTGATGTCAATGAAATCATAGGTCCAGTCCCTAGCACCCTTCTCACTCCAAAAACAAAAACTAAAAAACCCTAGATACTATAAACTCTTTTCTTCTATATTATTGAAAGACTGCCTTTTAGAACCCTAGAATAAAGCTCCAATTGCCACACCCTGATTATATGCTGACTTTGATTCTTAACAAAAAACTATTTGCACTAGAAGTATTTAAGTTCCTTTATTAACATGACTGGTTTTAGCAAATGTTAAGGCCAACTTCATAAGGGAATTTACGTATCAAGCATATCCTTCTTGGAGGCCTCTCAAGAAAGGTAAACAGATGAAAAACACTTAATATCCAGATGTCTTGTTCATTCATAGAGGTAAATCCAATTATTCAGGTCTCAGGCATTCTGATGAAGCAAGAAGAGGCTGGAGTGAGAAAGCAAGGTATTTCTGCATTATTTATTTGGGCAAGTAATTTCCTTCAGCTTCTTCATTGCAATAAGGATAATAATGGACCTATATATCTATACCTATATCTATCTATCTATCTGTCTGTCTGTCTGTCTCATGTAGGTGTATAGTAACTTTTAGTTTGTCCCACCCTTCCATCCTGCAGTCCCAAATCATATGACATTTCCTTGCCTTAAAAGATGATTAGATGGATGTGGCTCTTTTTAACAATAAGGTGATTCAAGCCAATTCTAAGAGAGTCATCTACATCCAGAAAGAGGACTTTGGGGAATAAATGTAGGTTACAACATAATATTTTCACTATTTTTGTTATTGTTTGCTTGCCTTTTTTCTCTCATTTTTTTTCCCTTTATGATCTGATTTTTCTTGTGCAATATGATAAATGTGGAAATACTTATAATAGAATTGCACATGTTTAACATATATTAGATTATTTGCTCTCTAGGGAAGGGATGGATAGAAGAGAGGGAGAAAATTTGAAACACAAGGTTTTGCAAGGGTGAATGTTGAAAACTATCTTTGCATATATTTTGAAAATAAAAATCTAATATTAAAAAAACAAAAAAAATGATCTAAAAAAACTCAAAATCCCAGAAATCTATGCATATCCGAACTATTTTTAAAGGAGATAGTATACCCATATGAAACTGAACTTTGAAAAGAACTTTGATATGCATTATTTCACAGCAACTTCATGAGACTGGAATTACAAAAGAAAGAATTGAGGGTCTGAGGAGGTAATAAATGCAATAAATATTGGAGGATAGGCTCCACATCCAATTCCACTCATTCCAAATACACTATCTACTCTATGTTGCTTCTTCTTGGGATCTATTAGATTAGACCATCTCTAAATTCCTTAAATTAAATTTCAATGATTCTGTGATTTGATTTTGGTGGTAATAATGAATATCACTTGATAGAAGAATATCAATCAATTGCTTGTAAATCAAATTTTAACCATCTCCATTTACAAAAGAGCTATATCTCTTGTTAATAGCTAGGGATGTTACCTGTCAATATTATTCATATAAATTCCATGCCAGCTCAGTTTTTAAACAAGATATTTCCAGATTTTCCTGCTTGAGAGAGGCACAATGGCTGGATTCCAGAATCACTGAACACCAAAGCTGGAATGATCCTGAAAAGTTCAAGTAAGTTATTCTATTACATTTTGAAGAAATGATTTCAACTTATTGTAAGGGAACTTCTATCCTAATATCCTATGGGACAGGGACAGAAAGACAGAGACTGAGAGGGAGAAAAAAGAGGGAGGGAGACAGATACAGATACAGAAACAGACAGAGGTTCAGATGGAGGGGGAGGAGGAGGAGGGGCAGGGGGTGTTCATGGTCTGACTCAGCACTTTTTTTCTGTTTAAAAAAAAAAAATTGGTCATTCAATTCTTATATACAACAGAATTAGAGTTAGAGCAGAATTTATGGGGCATCTAGTGCAAATTTGTCACTTTATAGATGAAGTACAGAATCACATAGGCCAAACATGTTGGATCCTGAAATTGAACCTAAATCTTTTTACTTCAAAGTCAGACACTTTTTCCTTTACATCTAACTGAAGGCAGTTTAAGTCAGATTTTCTTCCCTAAAGAATATACTGGATTACCCAGATTTTTGTAGCACCTCAGCTTGTTTCTCAAATTTTCTTTGTCAATATAATTGCTGCTTCTGCAGAAAGATTATCCTCTATTCATCTTGGGTCAATTCCAGGTTACCTTTTTGTTTCTTGTGGGAGGGCATTTACCCTCAAATTTGTCACAGCAACAAGGTATGTTTCAGTCTTTCAGATCAGGAAGCTTTACATCAGTTAACCAACAGCACACTGGAGTGCATTTCCTTCCCTCCTATATTCCTTTATTCTATTTTCTCTATTTTTACTTAGAGTCCTCTCGAAGAGGAAGCATAGAAAAGCAGCTAGAGAGCTGGTTTTGGGATTAGCAAGGTCCATAGACAAGTCCTGTTCTGATACATACATGCTATGAATGTATGTGTCAGAGTGAACATAGGGAAGTCATCTATTATTGTTCCCTTCTATCAATTAACAAGCTTTTATGTACTGCATATCAAAAACTATGCTGGAGTGGGTAAATATGAAGTGGGGAACATGAATTAATCCCTCCATTTAGCAGAGTATGCAGAGATAATTTTGTATATGAGTATATATATAAGCATTTATACATATATATACATACACACATGTATGTGTGCATGCATATATGTATGGATATGTAAATGTAAATTGTGTGACTGTATAAATACACAAATATATGCTGAATAAATGCAAGTTAAATATAGGATAGTTAAGGAGTGAAAGCACTACTACTTGAGGGGATAAAAAAAGTTTTCATGTAGAAGATAGGACAAGATATTGACTTGCCTCCAAAAAGGAGAAAAATCTTTTTTACCTTGAAGTCAGAAATTGACCATTTTTAATTATGATACCATTTCACACAACCCATAGTGGCTTAATCTAAAATTTGGAAAACTATATTAATACTATTGCAAAAATAATCCATAAAGAGTCAAATTCAAAAAGCTCTGAAAAAAATTCAAGAAAGAAAAGAAACTCAATGAGCCCACAATATTGGCTTTAAGGTAATAAGCCTGAGTACACAGACATTGCTATAATTTGGTTTCATATCTACATACTTGGATTGGGGGGGATTGGAGGTGGAATTTTCTGAAATATTCAGCTAATAAGCAACCATCCTTCCTTTGACTGAAATATCTGAGCCTAATATAACTGTATGCTGGGATCATAGCAAACTACTTGTTCTTTTTTTTTTTTTTAATTATTATGCTGAACTAAACAAATTCCATCAAAATCAGAATTTCCATTACCAAAGAAGATTGAAGGAAGGGGAAGTATCATCTATGAAATTATAAATCTTCACTATATAGTTTGTATTTTTAACAATATAATAATTTTAACCTATTAGGTTCAAAGTTGTAGTTTCTTCCTAACTTCACCTGTTGTCCTCTCTTTTTTGTATTTTTAATGCTCATTGATAATTTGATTCTTTTCTTTTCTTTTTGCAGCATAATCACTGGCTTTTTATCTTCCCCTTTTCTGATTCCTCTCAAATTAAAGAAAAAAAAAATCCTTACTTTTAACCAATAAGCATAGTCAATAAGCAATAAGCCAGAAGTAAAACTAATCTATACATTAGATGTATCCATAAACATGTCTCATTCTGCACCCTGGGTCCATCAGATATCGGTCAAGAGCTGGGTGCCATCTGTTCTCTGGAATCATAACAGGTTAGTGCATTCACAACAATTATTAAGTGTTCAAAGCTGTTTGTCTCTACAAGTTGTAATGTAGTTCATTGGTTCCACGAAGCACCTTTACACTGAATTTTCATATTGTAGGAAAGGTATGTCCTGCCTCCTTCCCTGTCTCATTTCTCCTGTTTGAGCTTTCTGTAACTTCAGAAATACTAATAAATTTAAGGGATCATTTTTATATGGGTATTTCTTTTCAGTGTAGACATTCTAACTAATGTTCAGTGTTCCACACTCCTCTCACTCACATTTCCTCCTCTCCCCTACACACACATCTTGGACACATATCCAAAATGTCAATGCTTTTCCTAACATGGCTTTATCTACTTGCCTCTGAGCTGCTTCCACTTATCACTTAGACTGCTGTTCCTATTATATTAATAACTCTCTTGCACTGTCAGGACTAATATGATCCTTTGCCAAAGAATATATAGTAATTCACTAGAAATAGTGCAGGTGAGGAGAAGAATTTTAAACCTGTTCTTGAAAGTGTTAGTATGTTGACCAAAATACCTATATCTAGAGCTTTAAAAAGTCTAAATTGGCTAGGGGAGAAAAAATAGGGGAGATAACTATCTAAATTGAACCTGAATTAGATAAGTTCGTGATAGGAAATGATTTGACTGGCATGTCTCTTTTTTCCAAACCTCATTTTGTTCATAGATTTTCAAGGCTGATTTGTTTGGTTCACAAGAAGAATTTATTTGTAAAAAATATACCACTTCACTTGGTCCCCAGTTGACCAAAACCTTTTGGGATCCAAACTTCTGTCTCATGAATCAATTAATTAATAAAAAAAATTTTTTACAAAGCACCTATTATGTGTTGGGCACTGTACTGGGCACTGAGGACTCAAAGAGAAAAATGAAAGTCACTTTTCTCTTCAATGAGTGGATGGCCTAACTACTCCTATACTCAGGAAGTTTCAATAGTATTAGATTGCATTTAAGATAAAATAGAAACTCCTCTCATATAAAATTCTTCACAAGAAATCTATCTTAAGCAATAGAGAAATAGGGGAAAGGGGATAAGAGCAAAAGGAGAGAGAGGTGATTAAAAGGAAGGCAGAGTAAGGGAGACAGTAGTTTAAGCAAAATAGATTTTTCAGGAGGGATAAGATGAAAAGTGAAAGAGAAGAATAAATAGAAGAAAATGGGGTGGAGGAAGACACCCAGTTGGTAACTATAAATGTGAATGAGATGAAGTTACCCATAAAACCAAAGCAGATAGTGCAATGCATGAGAACTGATGAACTCTGAGGGCAAGTTGAAGTATAATTTTCTCACTGTTTTTGCTTTTCTTTTGCAATATGCCTAATATGGAAGTGTGTTTTTCATTATTTCACATGTATAATTAATGTCCTATTGCTCGCCTTCTCAGTGAGCAAAGTAGGAGATAGGAAGGAGAGAAAGAGTTGGAAACTTTTTTTTAAAAGAATGTTAAAATTAATGAACAATAATTTTTAAATGAAATAATAAAATCCTTCACAAAACAGCGCCAACCTATCTTCCCAGACTTAGTTTCCATTACCCCTCAAACTCTATCATATCTAGATTCTAACTCATTTTCTATTCCTTGTTCATGATTATCTATCCACCACCTCTATAATGATAGGCTCTCCCCCTTTCTTAGAATGCACTTATTCCTCACTTCTGCCTGGTAGAATCTCTAGATCTATT
Source organism: Antechinus flavipes (assembly GCF_016432865.1). Classification (NCBI taxonomy): domain Eukaryota; kingdom Metazoa; phylum Chordata; class Mammalia; order Dasyuromorphia; family Dasyuridae; genus Antechinus; species Antechinus flavipes. The sequence continues at coordinate 271,392,679 of NC_067399.1, forward strand.
TAAGTCTCTCTCTATTCAAGGTTTTCTTAATCCATTTTAAAAATACTAAATATTTTCCACTTCCCCAAAAAAATTGCCTCATATTTATGTTGTATTTAGCTATCAAACATTTTGTACAGTTGAAAGACAATTGCATTTGAAATCCAAGGATCTAAGTTGAAATTCTCATTCTGCTCCTATTTATATTAATTAAGTCTCTTCCACTCTCTGAGACTTATTTTCCTGACCTGTAAAAGGAGGAAGTTGGATTAGATGACCGGCTGTAAGCTCTTTGAGGGCAGGGACTGTTACTTTTTTTATTTTTCTATTTTCACAGCTGAGCCCGGTGCCTGGCATAGAGTATATGCTAAAAAAAAAAAAAAAAAAAAAAAAAAGTAAGCTGAATTAAATTATCTCCCCCTACACTATTTTACAACTGAATATTGCTTTATTAAGCAATTGCAATGAAGAGATTTTTTTCCACTTCAAAGCTTCTGATTGAGATTCAAATCCATGCAAAAAGATTATGCTACTGAGCTCCCAAGGTAAACATCCACTCTGCTTTAGGAAACTTTTTCCTGTGAAGAAATAATGCACAAGAGCAGTTAGCCTAAGGATCCATTCCTTATTTTCATCTGAATATGATGCCATCTTTGGTAAATAAGACTGCCCTTGTACATTTTTCAAAAAAAACTCCTTGAAACAAAAAGCTCTTGCTCTAAACAGCTGAATGTCAGGATTCCTGCTCTTTCACACAATCTTGTAATTCCCCTTTTCATGCTCTAGAAACTACCTGCCACCTGGTGCCTTCTTAGAAAGGTATTGAGAAACAAATGCCTTTAGTTGCAGTTCTTTATAGTATACATTGTACCATGTGTGAAATGGGTGACTTTCACATGACTTTATAGAAAGAAGGATGATCTTATTTGAATTGTATTGAATTGGACAAAAATTCTTAAAAAATAATCAATAGATGATTTCTTAAATACATTCATTATCCACCCATATTTTTCAACATAACCATCCATTTATTAGACTTAAATCTACCCATACTTTCTTCTTTGACCTCTATCCACTAACATAAGTAAAAACACTTTCAGGGTTTTAAAATCTTTATCAAGTCATTTTATAATCTTTATTTTTAAATCTTTAAATCTTTATATTAAATAAATTTATTATTAAATAAATATGAAAACAATTGTGACATTTCCCCCTACAGCCCCATTTTGATATATTATACTATTCATTCTTACAATCCTTCAAAGGCCACCTGCAAACCTCCTTTTTTATAAACTGATGCTTTCCCCTATCCCTGCAAGTTCACATCTTTCCAAAAGATATCTCTATCAATAACTCTTCCCTGAGTTATTGATAGCTAGCATATAGTGAGCTTTTCCTCATTCTATTCATAGCAGCACATATCATCTCATGAAATCATCTTATACATATTATTTATGTAATAAGAATTGTGGAAAATGGGAACTCTATAAAGAAATGGACATTAATATAGACTATCACCCTCTCCTAAGGAAGTTTGACTGATGTAAAGTAATCCTTACAATGGGAAGTCAAAACTCCTAGTCAGTAAATATTTGATTTACTTGCCAAAACAATGGAAGCCAAGAACTATAGTCACCTAACATACAAACTCATTTGCAAAATTTTATAGAATAATAAGAAATAAGATTGTAAGAATTATCACTTTAGTCAATAAGCACATACAACAAGCAACCACTATGTGTCAGCCACTGAACAAGAAGAGTTAGAGAGTAAAAAGTGAGTGCTCAGAATTTTGGTCTGAATCCTAATTTATCTACAAGTCTTGGAATGTGTACAAAAAAAAAAAAAAAGACAAAAACATTGGAAAAGATTCTTCAGCATTTCTATAACAATGTTCTTCATTAATGTCAGAGGAGCTACCTCATTTGAACTCCAAAATTTCATTGTTCAATGTACTACATGAGAAAGAAAGAAAATGAAGATAGGAAAAGTTGGTTTAGTAGAATATATTTATATAACTTGAATGCTGGACTTAGAATCAGGGAGACTTGAGTGCAAACCCAACCTTAGATACTTACTAGATATGTGATCCTGGATAAGTCATTTAATATATGCTCACCTTAGTTTTCTAATCTAAAAAACAGGGATAATAATGACATTTATTTTTCAGAGTTGTTATGAAGATAAAATAAGATAATATTTGTAAAGTGTTTTGCAAACTTAAAGTGCTAATGACCTTCAGCAAGTTAATTACTTTGATCCCCCTGGCAACTTTTTGTTTATAAATTACAGGAAAAGTCCCTATCTGTGATCATCATTGGCAGGTAAAATTTCCTAATGGGGTATTACCAATAGTAATGAAATCAAAGTTCTGGTTCTATCTAGTCATTCTGCAGCACACCATAGTTTTACAATCAAATAACTGACTAAAATGTCTAGAAAATATAAATTGCTCCCAGTGAAATTAATTTACTGACTTGTTAAATTATAGAATGACATTATTTTCAAGGTTCTCCTTCAATAAGCTATCTTTTGAATATATGTTAAGGTGACAAAAAAATCCTATTTAGGTGTAACAACAGAAGTAATAGTGTTGGATAACTCAGATTATGAATGCCAAGTGAGACTAGAATTGTTTATCTTTGTCATGAAATATGTAGAAAACAATATGTGGATTACAACAAACCCTGGGAATTTTGGAGATCCTACTATATTAGATTCACAAATAATCAAAAGCATTTGACTTCATTGTCATCACACACACACACACACATACATAACTGATTATATCCAGATGCAGTTGAATAGAGAACTTATAAAGCTAATTTATTATTTGAACAGGTACTGAAGAAGATAATAAGTCATACCCCAAATTTAAGAAGATGAAGAGAGTAAACTATATTAAATTTTAGAAATTACATTATGATTTCACTGATGCATCATTTCTTCCAAAGAAAATAATACTAATACTATTACAGTCATTCTATATAATATGCCTGTGAATTATGAAATATCTCAATCTTCAAAGAATCAAAATTTTAGGTCACCCAAAGACCAAAAGAGATGTGATAGGTCATGTGTATAAATAGACTATAGTCAATTACCAACAATGTTTCACATTTAAGAAGCAGCAAAAATGATATCATCCATGATACGCATGCTTGGAAAAAAGTAGTGGAGTAATAATTTAATAAAAATGAAAAATGGAAAGATGGACCAAAATGGCAGAGTAGCAAGAAGTAATATAACAAACTCCTCCCTCCCCCAAAAAACAAAAACAAAAAACCTCCTTCAAGCAGATCTCGAAAATTTACTTGATTAAATTCTGATTGGGCAATCCAAGAAACCAGATGGATTTACAAGTGAATTCTACCAAACATTTATGGAACAATTAATTGAGTTCTGTGTAAACTATTTGAAAAAGTAGGTGAGCCTCCCAAATTCCTTTTGTGACACAAATATGATTTTGATACCTTATCAGTGAGAGCAGAAATAGAGAAAGAACACTATAACTCAATTTCCTTAATGACTATAAAATAAAGATTTTAAATAAAATATTAGCAAGGAGATTATAGCTATATGACACAATTATCATACACTATGATGGGGGGGATTTATATCAGGTATGCAAGACTGGTTCAGTGTCAGGAAAATTATCAGCATAATTGATCACATCAATAACCACAAAAATCATATGATTATATCAATAGATATAGAAAAGGCCTTTGAGAAAAACACAACATCCATTTCTATTAAAAAATACTACTGAGTATAGGAATAAATGGAATCATAAATAATATCTATCTAAAACCAAGAGCAAGTATCATCTATATTAAGGAAAAAAATGAAACCTTACAGATAAGATCAGGGATGAAGCAAGAATGCCCAGAATCACCACTATTATTCAATATTATACTAAAAATGCTAAGTACAGCAATAAGACAAGAAAAATAAATTGAAGGACTAAAAACAGGCAATAAGGAAACAAAACTATTACTCTTTGCAAATAATATGGTAGTGAATTTGAAGAACCAAAGAGAATCAACTAGAAACTTACTTAAAATAATGAACAACATCAGGAAAGTTATGATATAAAACAAATCCAAAAAATTATCTGTATTTCTTTAAATACTACTAACAAAATCCAGAAGCAAGAGATAGAGAAATTCTATTTATAATAACTGCAGATGACATAAAATACTTGGGAATTTACCTCCTAAGACAAACCCAGGGATTATATGAACACAATTACAAAATATTTTCCCCACAAATAAATACAGATCTAAGCAACTGGAAAAATAGTAATTGCTCATGCATAAGTCAAGCCAATATAATAAAAATGACAATTCTAAGTTAATTTACTTGCTGAGTGTCATACCAATCAAAATATCCAAGGAATTATTTTGTAAAGCTAGAAAAAGTAGTAATAAAATTTATCTGGAAGAACAAAAGGTCAAGAATATCAAGGGAATCAATGAAAAAAAAATGTCAAGGAAAACAGTTCCAGATTTCAAACTATAGTATAAAGCAATACCCACCAAAACAACCTGGTATAGCTAAGATACAGAATAGTGCTTCAATGGAATAAATTAGATACCAAAACACAGTAGTAAATGACCATAGTTAAATAGTATTTGATAAACCAGAAAGCCAAACTTTTGACCAAAAAAGAAATAGGATTATGGAGCCAAACAAAAAATAGAGAGGATTATGAAAAGCAATATAGATAATTTTGATTACAAAATATAAAATGCTTTTGCACAAAGTTAAAAGGAAAACCAGAAACTGGGGTAAATTTTATGGCAAATTTCTCTGATAAAGGCCTCACTTCACAAATATATATAAGGAATAATGCCAAATGTACAAAAAAAAAAAAAAAAAGCTATTCTCCCTCTGATAAATGATCGAAAGATATGAGTAGGCAGTTTTTAGATAAAAAAATTAAAGCCATCTATAATTACATTTTAAAATGTTCTCAATCAGTACTGATTAAAACAATTCTGAGATACCTCCTCATAGTGATAGCTAATTGGTTAATATGACACAAAAAGAAAAAAATAATGAATGCTAGAGGAGATGTGGAAAAATTGGGACACTTCTGCACTGTTGGTAGAGTTGTGAACTAGTTCAACCATTCTAAAGATTAATTTGGAACCATACCCAAAGAGTAATTAGACTGTGCATACCTTTTAGTCTACCAATACCATAGGTCTATATCCCAAAGAGATTTTTTAAAAGGGAAAGAATCTATTTGTAAGTGAACATCTATAGTAGCTCTTGTAGTGGGGACAATGAATTGGAAATTGAAGGGATTCACATTAATTGGGGAATACCTGAACAAATTGTGATATATAATTGTGGGATGTTGTGTGATAAGAAATGTCTAGCAAAATGGTTTCAGAAAAATCTGGAAACCTAATATAAACTCATGCAAAGTGAAATGAGCAGAGCCAGGAGAACATTGCACACAGTAACAGCAATATCATAAGGATGATCAACTGAGAGACTTGGTTCCTTTGATCAAGACAATGATCCAAGACAATTCCAAAGGATCCATGATGAAAAATGCCATCTACCACCAGAGAGAAAATGGTTGAGCTCTGAATGCAGATTGGAAAAGACAAAAAACAAAATAAAACAAACAAACAAAAAAAAAAAACAACCTTTCTTTATCTTTATCATTTTTTTTTGTTTGACTTCTTTTGCAACATGGATAATATGGAAATTTTTTTTTACATGAATCCATATGTATAATTGATCTAAACTTATTTTTTCAAGGATTTAGGAGATGAAGAAGAACAAAGAATATGAAATTCAAATTTTACTTTAAAATGATTGTTTAAAATTTTTTCATTAATTGGTATATTTAATGAGTTTTTTTTTTTTATTTTAAATTAAGTTGCAGTGAATCAGTTTTCCAGAGTGAATCAGCATAGGAAGACAGAGAAGTTTGCAGACACTAGCAATACTATCTCTCCAGGAGAAACTGTATGGACCATTCCAATATCTACTAAAAGGTTGTGGACCAAGAAAAGAGAAGGTCTCAGTTCCTTATCAGGGTATTTCAGTTACAACAGGTGCCATCTGACAAGTGGGTTACCCATTAACCAGTTCTGGGTCACAAATAAAGCGTGAACTTAGGAAGGACTCAGAGTGATGCTCTGGAAAGGGAATAAATTATACCTTGGCAGTAAATTGAGAAGAAACAAGTCCAGAAATTAGTAGTAATGTGGCTCAGATCCTAAAAGCAGAGCAGGTTCAGGGTCTCAGTTCTTTTCATTACAATCTGAATCCTGCTACAAATTGTCCAGGGCTGGAACCTCAGACTAAAGGGGAACCAGTGTTCCTGTCAATTTGAATTCACATAGCTCCCCAACTGATTTTCAGGAGTCAAGACCACAAGCAGACTATTGCTCAAATCTAAACCCAGGTCAGAGACTTGAAGAGTTCCAGGTCCGGGAAGTAGCAAGCAGACTTTTGCCTTGGATCAGACCACGTCAGAAGTTCTGAAAGCTTGCAGATCTTCAGCCTTTCCTTGAAATCCTTGAATAAGACAAAATTCAAAACTCCCAGAAACAGCAACATGAATCATCTCAGACCTTTCCTTTAAAAGTGTGCAAACTGAAAAGACTTATATAAATTGATACTAAGTCAAATGAGAAGAACCAGGAGAACATTGTATACAGTAACAACATTATATGATGATTGAGTGTGATGAACTTGGTTCTTCTCAACAATGCAGTGATTGAAGGCAATTCCAATAGACATGGGATGTAAAATCACAATCATATCCAGAGAGAGAACTATGGAAGCTAAATGTGGATTGAAGCATAGTATTTTCACCTTTTTGTTTATTTATTTGTTTGTTTGCCATTTCTTTCTCATTTTTTTTTCCTTTTTGGTCTGATTTTTCTTGCACAACATGACAAGTATGGAAATATGTTTAAAAGGATTGCACATATTTAATCTATATCAGGTTGCTTGTTGTCTTGGGGAAGGGGAAGGTAAAGGAGTGAGGGAGGGAGAAAAAATTAGACCACAAGGTTTTACAAAAATGAATGTTGAGAAAGGGGAACCGGTGTTCCTGTCATGTATCTCTACATATATTTGGGAAAAAAAAGTGCAGAATGTCATCCTAGATATCCTATTTCAAGAAATCTTAAAACTGGACAGATCTCTTTAGAATCAGAGAACAAAATAAAAATAAAAATAATCTACCAGTCTCCTCCTTAAAGAAGCCCCCAAATTAAAATTTCTGAGAATATCAAACTCAATGTCCAGAGTCCCAGATCAAATGAAAAATTCCACAAGTGACAAGAAAGAAAATAGTACCAAGGAAGCACATTCAGGATTATATACCATAGAGTTGACACTTGAACTTCACTCTCTTCTGAACTGGTCAAAGGATGGAAGAATACAGAAATACACACACACACACACACACACACACACACACACAGAGTTGAATGCAGAAAAATATTACACACAACAGGGAAACAGAAAAGAAAGAGGAGGGGAAAAAAGGGAATTAAAGGGAGGATAGATTAAGGGAGGATTAGTCCAAAACAAAACAAACTCCAAGGATTTACAAAAGTACTTACAAAATTTTTTTGAGGTGGCAAAGTATGAGATTCTGAGGGGTGCCAATAAATTAGGCAATGGCTGAACAATTATTGCATATAAATTGAAGCAATTTGTGCTATAAAAACAATGAAAGGAATGGTTTCACAGAAACCTGAAAAGATTTTTTATGAAATCATACAGAATTCATAGAACCAGGAGAACAATTTATACCACAACCACAATATGATAAAGATAATTTAAAAAAATATTAGGGACTTTGATCAGTGTAATGCCTATGATTCCAGAAGATTCATAATGAAACTTGTTACTCACTTCCTAATAAAGAGGTGAAATTCAAAATGCAAAATGAAATATTTTCTTGGATGCCGCCAATTTGGAAACTTGTTTTGTTTTACTATACATGTATGTAACAGGTATTTTATTTTTCTTTCTGAATTGGGCAGAGGAAGAGAAATGATGAATTTGGGCTGATTTGACAGATCATAACAAGAAATAGACAACCTGAGGGCTATATTGATCGATACCAAACTCACATTAAGAATCATAGAAAATTATGGGGATCCCTGTGGAAGATTGATGAGAGGATATGAAAAAAACCATTAGTGCTTTTCCCTGAAAATTACTTCCAGTTTATCCTGTATATGTCTGGCTTAATTGTTGGCATGTACTAAACATTTACACATTAACCCTTGAGCTTATGAAAACAGGGACTGTTTTTGCCTTTATTTGTGTCCTTGGTGCTTGCCATATTGTAGGTTCTTAATAAATGCCTATTGATTTAAAAGAATGAAGAAATATTTCTGCACAGTTGAAAGAAATATTCACTTTGATGGGGTAATAGATCTTTTAATATATTATAACAATAGCTATGAAGCACTTAGAGCTTGGTCAGACATCAAAAATGCCAAGGTCATCCACTGTTGCATCTTGGGCCATTGCTAGTTTTCTTGACTTTTGTCTTGCCACTGGATCTCAGAGAGACTGAAGTTGACAATCTTATACAATTCTGTGTCATTAAAATTCAGCTCACTCAGAAGTCAACACATCACCCCAAGATATCATTGGTCTTTGTCAAAAAGGAAGAATGAATAACAACAATTTGTCTATGTGTCTTACCATAGCTACTGGACAGGACTTTGAAGGCAGAGGCCATGTCTGATCTGTTTCTCTCTACCTCAATGCCTAATACAGTGAATCAGTAGTAGGCATTTTGTAAATATTTGTTGAACTAATAGAACACAATCTTTCTCTAATTCTGAGCCCAGAATACCCCTGTTCATCAGTACCTGTTAAGTTCCTTCAAGAAGGTTATATAAGCATTACAGATCATACATTTAGGGCTGGACCCAGACAAGCTGAGATTTTATCTTAGTCCACTTGCCTCATTTTTACTAGTAATGAGACTGAGTCCTAGAAAGGTTATAGAAAGTGACTGAGCTACAGCTCAAAGTGTTCAAAGGCTCTTTATACTCAAATTAACAAATATTAAAATATATATTAACTTACTTTGAAGGATCACTTCAGATAGAATGCTTTTCATGACCTATATAGCCTGCCTACCTCCACTAACAAAAAGAACCAGATCAAATTCAATTCAAGATAAACAAAACCACCATTCTGCGTAATGAGAGAAGGGGCACAGTGTGATGGGATAAAGCTCTGGCCCCCAACATAAGGGCAATGCTACTTGATCTAATCGCAATCAGTCTAAAGATGGGAAAATGCCATAAATCTGGAGACAATGATCTGAAGTTTATTTCCACTACAACCGCACCTATCCATAACTTTCAATATTCATTCTCCCCTTCTCTCCAGTATACAAAGTCCTAACTCCTTCCCTGATAAGGAACTGAGACCTTCTCTTGCCTTGGTCCACAGCTTTTTAGTAGATATTGGAATGGTCCATACAGTTTCTCCTGGAGAGATAGTATTGCTAATGTGTTCAAACTTCTCTATCTTCCAATGCTGATTCACTCTGGAAAAATGATTCACTACAACTTAATTAAAAATAAAAATAAATTAATTAAATATCCCAAATAATGAAAAAATTTTAAACAATCATTTTAAAGTAAAATTTGAATTTCAATTTCTTTGTCCTTCTTTATCTCCTAAATCCTTGAAAAAGTAAGTTTAGATCAATTATACATATGTCCTCTGGGCAGATATAATATAAACATAAGCTAGGCATCCAAGGCAGCAGCAGTGTAGGTCCATTACAAATATTCTAGCTTTTAGAAACCCCTAGCTTACCCAGCCGCAGATCCATTAGTAGTTGTCTTTAAAATGGTGGGCTCTGCCCTTTAAGGCAATGACAGATGAGTAAGGGCCTGACTTTCTTCCCTTTTCATGTTGGATGGGAAGGAATGAGTCACACAGGATGGGGCAGGCAGGGATAGCTTATACTTTGCATTGCATATCTCCTTATATTATCTTCTGCCTCAAACCTACTCTTTTTTTTTCCCCAAATTTCCCTGTACTGTTGAAGGCAACAACATTCTTTCATAATCTCAGGATTTTCTTTGATTCTTCACTCTACATATCCAATGAGTTGCCAAATTTTCTACCTTCACAACATTTCTGGCATCTGACTCCTTTCTACTCACAAAGCCACCAGCCTAGTTTAGACCTTCATCACTTCTCCCCTGACTATTATAATATTTTCTCAATTACTCTCCCCACCTAAAATCTCTCCCTTTCCCAATTTGTCTGCCACATAAAAACCAAAGTGATTTTAATAAATCACTCATCTGTTTCACCATCCCACTCCTTTAACTCAATAAACTCTACAGTTATTGACTTAAGGATCAAACAATATTTAATCTGTACAGGCATACCTCAGAGATGTTGTAGATTCAGTTCCAGATCACCACAATAAAGTGAATAGCTCAATAAAGCAAGTCACAGAAATTTTTTTGGTTTCCCAGTGTATATACAAGTTATGTTTATAGAATACTACAATCTATTAAGTGTATAATAGTATTATGTCAAAAATGTATATGCATTAATTAAAATATTTTATTACTAAAAAATGCTAACCATCATCTGAACTTTTAGCAATTCATATTCTTTTTTTTTTTTTTTGGTATAATGTCTTGCCTCAATGTACCACCTTCTGCCATTGAGGGGACACAGAACTTTCCTTCCCCTAATCATTATTGTACCATTGCTCAGCTCCTCCTATGCACAAAGATAGCCATTGTCAACTAGATGTTACCCTCTATGGTTATCCACTGCATCTGTGCTATCCCAAGTCATCTTGACTTTTGTCTTGTCACTGGATTTTAATAGGTCTAGAAGAGAAAATGAGGCTGAAGACTTTGCACAACTATACCTCATTTAAATCCAATTCCCTTGCAAATTCAAACATCACCTACCACATTAGTGGTCTTCTTCAGAAAAGAAGGCTGAATAACAGAACATAGCCCTACCTCTATTGGATATATCCCAGAGACCCCACTTCTTTCTGACTTTTAGAAGTATTCGCTTTTTGGTCAGGAACTATCTGCTCCCTTACTCCCCAACGTCCATAAGGCCTTGATATCAGCCTTGTTGTCTTCATTTCCAGGACCTATGTACTATATGAACTACTATTGAACTTTAACCTTCTGTTATGTGTTGATTCCCCCAATTAGAATAGGAACTCTTTGAGAGTAATTTTTTCAATGTTTGTATTTTCATAATTTATTATAGTTTCTCTTAATACAAACTTTTCCATTCCATTTCATGCAATAGATCAAAATCAAATAAAAGACCTATTGCCTTCAGTCCTTTAAGCAGGGATTTAACCAAACTATTTGCAGTACTGGTAATGGCCTTAACTCATCCTATTTAAGAGCTATGCCTTTTTATCTCAGTCCCCAGGACAGCAGGTTGTAATGAAAGTATCCCGACAAACTGAGATTCTGAGAGAGAAAAGAGTCCCAGTTCAGCAGGCAACTGCCATATCTGATGAGGCAAAGTACATTTTTGGCTCAAGTTATATTGTATACAGAAGAGTTCAAGAAAACTATGTGAACTTTAAAGAAAGGAAAAAGTCACTTTCCCAATTGTTATGACATGGCTGTAATAGGCAGTTTATTTTTGTGGAAAGGCTAGAAGGGAACCTGGGCTTTTTCCCAAAGTTTTTCTTTCTCTGGGGACTCTCCAGAGGGCACAACAACCACTATTACATAGCTGAGAATTGTGGGAGGAGAGATTCACTAATTCAACAGAAAGAAAGAAAAGGGAGAACTTAGGGAATTAATTACAGCCACTGAAATGGGCTCAGGGGACTTGATAACTTGAAGAGCTACTTGCTTCTAAGTGATCTACCCCTCCCCTAACATTACCATTTTCACCACATGGTCCTTCCTGCCTTTGGAAAAAATCATTAGGACAGTCTGTAGTTAACTATGCACTCATTCACCCTTACTATATAAGAAATTATATTTGTTACCTGGACAACTGAGGCATGGAAAAAATGGATAGCTTTCAGATAAAATCCTTAGAGGTCTTCATTGTTTCCTTAGTATCTATCACAATGAATGCAAGCAGTTCAGATTACATCCAGATTCCCATTATATAAAAATCCCTAATTAAAAAATAAAAATTCTTCTCCTTTCATTTTCTTGCAATGTCCCAAGCCTTTTCTCCCCTCATCCCCCACAGTACCCTGAAAATCCTTAGGCTCAAACTTCTGCTCAGTCTCTGCCAAAAAAATAGATTACAATGGAAAATTTGAACAGTTTTGGAATGAAGCAAGGGGTGGGGGAATGGACATTTTTTCCAACTTTAGCTCAAAAGAAATCAGACTGTACATGTAAATACACCTACAGCATTTCAATTCCCCAACTGTTCACTTTGTATGTGGCTGATTCTCAGAGTAATATCCCTATTTTTCCTAAAAATTTATGGTGAAAAATTCCGTGACATGAATATTGTCTAATACACTTGTAATTGCTCAATGGCCAAATATGACTCTGAAGTGTGAAAAGTGAATTGCTTAATCTTGTAATGTCACAGCTAGAATTTCCTGGGGACTAAAAAAGTGACGCAAAGAACCAGGAGGGCATTTGGATGTCAGCTTCACGAAATAGTTATTTCAGTTTCCTGAGTTGGCAAAAATGTAATATTGCTTAATGCAACAATGGTGCAACCACACAGAGGGTTTCCCTCCTTTTTACTTTATGTACTGTTAGATAATTAGATAAAATCCCAGAAGACACTTTCAACCTGTCCCAATCTCCAGGAAAACAAACAAACAAAAAAAATCAGATCAATCAGATGAATATGCGTGTGTACATATATAGGTAAATATATGTATATGTAAGTAAGCATATGCATATATATGTATATGTAAGTAAGCATATGCATATATCTATGCAAGTATACATGAATGTATAATGTGTAAATTTGTATATATGATACACATGTATATTTAAATGTGCATGTGTATATATGTTGATATGTGTATATACCTATATATCTGAAAGGGTCAAATAAGATGATATAGGTAAAGTGTTTTGCTCTTCTTAAAACATTATGCAATTATTATTCATAGCACCAGTTGTTCAATTATGTTGTCTTTTTTTCCAATAGGGGCATTTCTCCTAAAAAAATATTCATAAATATAGGTTAGAAACACTAATATCAATGTCCATCCAGATAGCATATGTATACATAATATGTGTATACAATGTATATATATATATACAAAAATAGTATACATCTATACTTAAATGTGCACAGACATATGCATATACATATACACATAGATTCCAACAAGTGTCAGAGTGGCTAGATAGAGCTTGAAATAAAAAATAAAATAAAATCAGCATTCCAATCCCACCTCAGACATTTACCAGGTATGTGAATCTGGGCAAGGCATATGATCTCCCAACATCAGTTTCCTCATCAATACTTACAGCCATTGCCTACTTCACAGAGTATTATAAGGATAAAATGAAACAAAATGTGCAAAGTATTTTGCTTACCTTAAAGCACTACATATGTATGTGTATATATATATATATACACACATATGTTATTTATTATCATTATACTTTATCCCCACCCCAGAAATCTGGTATTCACGTGGTTGAATGTATTCATGATTGACTGTATTCATTGATACATAAAATCATAAGCCTGAGATGTTACCTAGTCCAACCTGTCTCTTAATAAAAATCTTACCCACAATATCCCAGGCTACTAGTTAAGCAGTATTGTTGCTTAAAGATCCCTGGTATTAGAAAATTCTCCTTCTTTTTTAGCTCTTTTTTTTTTTTTAGCTCTAATTGTTAGGAAATTTTTGTTCTTATTTTTCCCCTGAGTTTAAATCTGTCTCTGGAGTTACCATGCATTCCTCTTAATTCTGCTCTTGAATTAAGCACTTTCTTCCCCTGAACCCCATTATATCATACCATCCCATTCTTTCTCAGAAGATAATCTTGTCTCACTCCTAATTTACCAAGAAATGTGGGCCATTTCTAGTGAGTTCTCTCATTTCTATATATATTAATTGCTTCATCAAATCTCTCTATATCACCACCTCTTTCCTTTGCTAGAGTCTCTGAGAACAAGTTGTCCTTTTCTATTCTTGTCAAGACAAAACTCTCCACCTATGCTCTTGATCCCATCCTGTCTATTGATCTTGTTCTTCCTGCAGGTATAGGTATCCTTTAACCTTGAAAATTTCATTTAAGCCTGCCATTGCCTCAAACTCTTAGCTCTTCTTTTTCTTTCTTTCAGAGACAGAGATAGAGAGACAAAGACAGACAAAGAGACAGAGACAGAGAGATAGATAAACTACAAAATAGTCAGAAAAAGCAATTAAAAAACACTCTCAGGGTCTCTCTTAAAAACTTTAGAATTGATTGTTTGACATGAGACACTGGCACAGGACCACCTCTACAAAAGGACAAACCTTTACAAAATCTAGTCCATACTTACTATCCTAACTTCCAACAAAACACTCCTTATCCTCTTGACATGTGGCTTCTGATACCATTGCTTAGTAAAACTACTCTTTTGAACCAATGATCCTAACTGATAACATTGATGACGTTTTCTCTTTCTTATAAATTAGCTAAAATATGGGAGTAGGATTTCCACATATGGTACATTGACAAAATCTCAGATAGCCTAACACTGACCAAAATTTTTCTATTTTCTTTCTATCATTCTATGACAAAGTATGAATCATGACACTTGACGCAAAGGTCTTTCTGTAAGTGACTTTGAATTTTTCTAATGGAAAGTTCTACAAAAGACCCCAGAATAATATGGAATAGCATCCCTGCCTTCCTCTCCTCTGCTCTCCTCTTTGCTCCTCTCCTCTCCTTTTCTGTCTCTCTCTCTCAAATACAATCTTCTCACCACTCTCTCCCTTGCCTCCCCACTGTTTGACCAAGTGGCATCAATACCCTCAGGAGTTTCTTGCTCTATTTAAAACTTGTTTATTTGCTGTCTGTACTTTTATAAAGAGTTTTATCTCCAGATAAGGATAAACTGGTTTCTCTTGCATTATGAATAAGCATTGGCTATAAAAAGAGTGGTCTCCATGTGAGAGGGAAGGTCAAGAGTGAACTCTGAGATTAGTTGCCTTGGACTTAAATTTAAGTTTATATTAATGTGCCTCACTGGCTATACAAAGAGAGGCTTCATTATCAAGGATTTATTTATTTGGATTCTTGACTTCCTGTGTCTTTCTTTGAATGTACATACTTCAAGAAAGGATTAATACATTTAACTAATTTTATAAATACATTATTGAAATACAGATCCATATCTGATCAAATGCCAGAACTAGAATATCCCCATAGTGATTATCTAACTCAAGTCCTTCAAAGAATTACAGAATATAAGGTTTGGAAGGGATGTCAGAGATTTTCTAATAAAACCATAAATCTCTTCTGGAAATTACTTGACAAATAGTCATCTAGCCTCCACTTTAAAATATTATTTTGTTTTTCTTTCCTAACAAAAATAACCACAGAGTACTTGAGCCAAAAAGAAGTGAAATAATGGGTAGACCAAACAAGGAAGAAGTATAAAAAAGGAAAATAAAGAAAGGAGTTTTCATGACAAACTGTAGCCATTTTGCAATTTTGCTGGGGATTGGCCTTGTTGATAGGTATCGTAATATCAAACAATAATAGAATTACATGTGAATAGGATATTAAAGATTATCTAGTTCAATCCCCATGCTGTACACATATGGAAACTAAGTCCAAAAGCAGCTATATGGATAATCACTTATTGCTCACCCCAAAAATAATGTATATAAATCAATTAGAAAGCTTAAGGCACTATAAAAATGAAAGCTCTGTTTCCAATATTATGTTGTTCTAATCATGTTTCCATGCATGGAGACCTAGGGCAAGTTACTATTTACTATTATTTTATATTTAGTGTTCATCAAACTATTGCAAAGATGGATATAATTTTTTTTCCTCTGGAAGTTTTGCTCAAGATGGATATAATTACTGATTTTTCCATAAGAAAATGAAAGTATTAAAATGTCAGTCTTTAGTGGATTCATTGAAAGCAGGTTTGAAACAGTTCCAGTAGTAGACTGGACAATAGGGATGAGATGGACTTCTTCAGTCCCATGTGATTTTGATTTCTTCCACCAGATATTCGTATGATGAAATCTGTCTTTTAATTCTATGTCATTTGTGGTCATAAGAGACACAGAGAGAAATGGATAGACAGACAAATAGATAGATAGATAGATAGATAGATAGATAGATAGATAGACAGACAGACATAAATAGATAGATAGATTAAAAAAACATTTTAAGTGCTTACAGTGCACTAGGTGTTGTGCCAAGAATTGGGAATACAAATAAAAGCAAATAACTCATGTCCTGGGCTCAAAGATCTTAAATTCTACTGGAGAAAAGATAACATATAAGAGGGTGCTACAAAAGAAGAAAGGAGAAATACATGTTTGGTGAAATGACTAGAGATTTCTAGGAAATTCTTTGAAAGACTGGAGCACTGAGCTAGATAAGGTAAAAGTTGTTCTATCAAAAAGCTTAAAGTGGTTCCAAGAACAAAATCCATTTTTCCTGTGGAGGATGAAAGTAATAGCTAGATTAAGTATGGCATGGCTGAAGAAGTTGAGAAAATTACTGCATAAGTCAATCTCCATCAATAACATTCTTAAATTTCTGTAGATCAGGAGGAAGGGGAGAAGGAAGAGGAAGAGGAGGAAGAGGAGCCTTAGAGTTGGAAAGAGTTAATTCAAATCTTTCTCTCATTTTTACTAGTTCTTTAATGCTGAACAAGTCACTTAATCTCCACCTCAGTTTTCTCGTCTATACAAAGGACCAAACAATGGCATCTATTTATTGTGAGAATCAAATGAGGTAATACATTAAAAGGTACTTTGCTAACTTTAAAGACATATGTGAATATGAGATATTATTATGATTACTATTACTTCAAGGCATCTGTGTAAATTCTAGGTTGTGCATGTATCCAACTATGACAACACATCGAAACATTCTCATTCTTTGAAATTCTTTTCGAAGTTCCCCTGAAAAACTTCCACAAGGGGCTATATTGATAGGGGCTTCTTTTTAGGTCTCTGCACATTGCATGTCTTCAATGGAACACATGAGTCATTTATCACATCCTTAGATTTCTATACAGGGCTAACCCTTATTTTTTCTAGTCACACATTTTTTCTGATGACATTTTTATGACAACTCTCCTATAAAATTATTCAGGTATAATATACTGTGCCCTATTCATGTCCATCATTCACCTTTCCATTAGGTCTTTTCATGACATAGTTATATAGCATCTCTGAAAAATAAAAAAGAATTAGTGTTTAAAAGATGGGCCATTGGTTCAAAGAGAAGCATCAGAAGTCATCGCATGATTTGCTAAATACAATCTAATTAGTTTTGTTTATTTTGTTCAATTTTGAACCTAACTAATTGCTTATACTAATTTTCTGATGGACATATGGGGTACCCAACCAACTATAAATCCTTGCCTGGATATTAGGATTTATTTATCCCCTTTTGTTGTTAATTATTGTTTTCTTTGTGGATAGTTAGGCTAAACTCTTTTAAATGATAACAATAACATAAAGAGCTGGTAGTTAATGGATAGTGAAGTCTATGACTGTAGGTGAATCCTTTAGCCTCAGTGCTCTAGGAAGCTCTCAGTCACAGAGGAGATGCTGACCATTTTTGGAAAAGGGAATTTCCTCATGTGGTAGTTATCCAAATCAATGAAATCATAGGACTAGTCCTTATTTCCTTTGCATATCCTTTCTTTTTTTATAGCTTTTTATTTACAAGACATATGTATGGGTAATTTTTCAGCATTGACCCTTGCAAAACCTTCTGTTCCAAATTTTCCCCTCCTTCTCCCCATCCCCTAGGTGGAAGGTAGTCTAATATATGTTAAATATGTTAAAATATATGTTAAATACAATATATGTACACATATTTATACAGTTATCTTGCTGCACAAGAAAAATATGATTTAGAAATAAGGTATAATAACCTGAAAAGGAAAACAAAAATGCAAGTGGACAATAACAGGAGTGGAAATGCTATATTGTGCTCCACACTCATTTTCCATAGTTTTTTCACTGGATGTACATGGCTTTCTTCATTACTGAACAATTAGGACTGATTTGGATCATCTCATTGTTGAAGAGAGTCACAACCATCAGGATTGATTATTATATAGTACTGTTGTTGAAGTGTATAATGATCTCCTGGTCCTGCTCATTTCACTCAGCATCAGTTCATGTAAATCTCTCCAGGCCTTTCTGAAATCATCCTTCTGGTCATTTCTTATAGAACAATAATATTCCATAACATTCATATACCACAATTTATTCAGCCATTCTCCAATTGATGGGCATCCACTCAATTTCCAGTTTCTGGCCACCTCAAAGAGAGCTGCCACAAACATTCTTGCACTCACAGGTCCCTTTCCCTTCTTTAAGAGCTCTTTGGGATATAAGCCCAGTAGTAACATCGCTGGATTAAAGGTTGCATATCCTTTCTAAAAGGTTTCAGAGTTTGATGTCATCAATGTAATGCCAACTACTGCAAATGGAAACATCTGGACAGCCTCACCATATAAATGATGAGGAACTGATTTTTATCTGGATGCTGCCCTGGACATGATAGTGACGAATGTCTTTGGCCAGCATACCTTTCTTTATTTTGTGCCACAATTGTTATTAATAATCAGAGAGTTACCAAACAAATTTATCTTTCAAGAAATATTAAATAATTTTGACATATGCTTATGAGATACTTTGCTGGAATAGACCCTTTAAAACTGGAATTTTTTAAAATAGTCAATGAACCAGAAACAGAGTGGAATCTCCTATTAGTTATTCAGCCAACAGTTCTTAACCATGTCTCAAACCATAGACTCTTATGGAAATCAGATCTTTTGGACCCATTCTCAGAATAATAGTTTTAAATCATTGAAAGAAATGCTAAGTTTCAATTGGAAGTTAATAGGGGGATAGAGAGATACAGATTTTTTTTCCCTTTCAAGTTCATGGACTTTTTATAGGTTCATCGACCCCAAGTTAAGAATTCCTGCTCTATAACATTCAGTCCTTAGTATGACTATAAAAATGTTTGTTTTGATATATTCTTTGCCTGCCTATCCCCTTATCATACTTTCAGTGCTAGTAATATTTATTAAACATCTATTACATATAAGATGTTGTGCTAGGTATTATTAAGACAAATAAAAAAGTAAAATACAACTATCTCTTCTGCATTGCTACTTTCCCCATCAGTTTCAATATATTGTGGGTCATACTAAGAAATTAAATGGGAATTTTAAAGGAGATCTATGGAAGCTTCAAATGACACACAAAGGCCAGTACACAACAAAGAAAAAATTTAGAAACTTAAAACTTCATAAGATATGTGTGTGTGTGTGTGTGTGTGTGTGTGTGTGTGTATGCACGCAGGTATATATATAGTATTGTCAACATATTTTATCTTTTAATACTGAATTTAAAAATTCAGGCTTCTTCTCCAATACAAAGGGAGGACCAAAATATTTTACAAGAATTTTCCAGATGAAGGGGGCTCTGTGCCTTAATTCCCATGATGCAGAAGAGATAATTGTAGTCCCAACCATCTAAGAGCCTACCATCTTTCACCAAGAATGCCTTCAGTTCATAGGAGGGTCTAGCATCCTAACATCTTGCTGCCTTATGATTATTACAGTTTTCCCTAAGTGAAGAAAAGACATTCTCTCTCTCACACCTCACACACACACACACACACACACACACACACACACAGAGAGAGAGAGAGAGAGAGAGAAAGAGAGAGAGAGAGAGAGAGAGAGAGAGAGAGAGAGAGAGAGAGAAATGTAGGATGTTCTTCCAATACTAGGCAGGAAGCATCCCTTTTTCTCAGTATTCTCTTGAAAGTTTCAATATAGAAATTTTCTCAACCTTCAAGAAATTAATGGATTCAATTTCATTTCTGTAATTATCCCCAACACGAGAACTTTGGGGTATCTGACTAGGATAGTGGGAAGGAGGATGGGATGAGAGGGCAGAAACCAAATTCAATCCTTTCTCATTATTATTCTTAATCTTCATAATATTGAGCATTGACTTGGACCTCAGTTTCCTCATCTATAAAATATTACAGTTGAATAATATGACTTCAGAGACCCCTTCCAGCTCCAAGTCTACAATAATTTGACTTTCTTGTAATATGTATGATAATTTTGAGAAAACAGGATTTTGCAGGAAAGCCTGAATGCAGAGAGAGACATTCTCAGGGGGAGGGGGGAGTGGAAATTTAGCTGGTTCTCACTGCCTCACTGAGAAAGTCATATTAAGGTTGTTTTGGGGTTGTTGTTTTGTTTTTGTTTTGCCCAGTCTACAAACTTATACTGAACCTCCCCAGGGAAAGATTCATGAATTACATCTTACTTTGTAAACCTCTGGGGATTTTAGAATCTGCTGGTTACTGTAGTTCTCGCTGGATGAGCTTTGCTACAGAAAATGTAACTAGTCACAACAATGGAAATGTTTGTTCCAGTCAAAGCTTTCTTTTCCTTATTTCCCCCCTCTCTCTTAAATCTCTCTGACCTCCTACCTCCCCTCTTTCCACATCTTGGCACCATGAATACTAGCCAAATGAGCTCAAATCCAATAGAAGTTCTCAATGGCTTAGTGTCAGAATAATTGCTGGGCACAAATTTCAGTTGGTTTTCTGAGTTTTCCTCCAGGAATGAGAGATGAAAAGGAGAGCTTTTTTGGGGGGTGGGGGTAGGGGGAAGCTATCTTTAAGGGAGGAAGGATTTTTGAGTATAATTCTGCCGGGGATGCTCCTCTTTCTTACACATTTTAATCTGAAACTCTATCATTAACATTTTTGGAACAACTGAGAGAAAGGTTTGAGAAGGGCATCTTTCACTCACAGAGTCTATAAATTGTTGCAGGCAGAGCTTTTGGCTTCTTCCCATCAAACTGGTAAAAACATGATTTTTTGCAAGCCTGGAGAACAGGGCCAAACTTTCCACTAGACTGATAACAGAACCCTGGCCACATCAGCACATGCAAGTTTTCAAGTCCTAACATCTCTGTAATCCTTGACAATAATATAAAGTGGCAACAGCAAGGATTCTACGGTAAACAAATTGGGCCCTGCATTTCCCTTGTCCTTCTCTCTCTCTCTCCAATACAATTTCCCATTGTTGAGGGCTTGAGAAAGATGGGAACAGAAGCTAGATCTTGGATCTCTCCCTTTTGCTTGTTGCTATTCTTTCCTAGACCCATCCAAGCAAGATGGGATGTACAGAAGAATTAGCTCAGAGAACTTGCAAGATCTGTTTCAATCACAATTATAATAAAGCCATGCTGTTCTGTGGACTTACAGATAATTTCAGATTCAGGAAACTTCTGGTATGGGCTGGCTGTGTAATTCTGGGCAAATTATTTAATGCACCTGGACAGCTCTCTAAGACTATTAGAGACTGCTGGATACAGTGGTTTGAATGCTGCACTTGATATTTCAGATACTTATTAGCTGGGTCACATACTGATCAAGCTACTTAATCTTTATGTATCTCAGTTTCTTCATCTGTAAAATGAAAACCTTAGAGTCACAACTTCACAGAGTTGTTATGAGATTCAAATGATAACCTATGTATGCTTTCTAAACTTTAACTGTCATATAAATGCTAACTATTGTCATCATAAGTTAAAGAGGAGGTGCTGATCTTCCCTGATAAAGAAGTACTTAACCCAATTTTGCAACAATGATTCTATAAGGTTTTTCATGTATAAGTTTTCATCTAACAATTCAGTTCTCAGTGAAATAAAGAAAGTTGTGAGTCTGAGAGTTTTCTTTCTAGCTTGGAGATTTCTTCATGAGATGTTATTTTTTGTTTGCATCCACCCAGTTTCCATTCCTATTATCTCACCCTAAGGACATTCTATTATCTCCAGTAGACAACTGATGGTACCAGTATCAGGAAAATTGGGACTCTATATTGCTTTTTTCTTTCAATCACATCAGACCCTTCTGAAGCTGAGACTCTGTGCTAATTGATCTCCTAAACAATTAAGGCAAGGAAAAAACTGGACCACCAACATCGAGCTGTGGCACTCTATAGATTCTATTTAACAAAAATCACACAACTCTCTGGTTTTGACTCGAGTATGATTGTTTTTTGTTTCTTTGGGGTTTGTTTTTGTTTGTTTTGTTTTTTGTTTGTGTGTTTGTTTTGTTGTTTGGGGGAGGGGGAGCAGCAATTGCATTGAAAGTCTAAGTTCATCTTCTCTGTCCAGACAAAGGAAAGCAATGAAACAATTCAATAAAGAACTAATTCTTGGCCTTTCTGTCTCAACAAACACATTTGAAAGAAAAAATAAATTCTATTGACAGTTCTTGTCGACTTCAATTGAATAAAATGACTCATGACAGGAATATCTGCCCCATGGCACATGGACAAAATTGAGACATGTGAGCTGAGGTGAAAATAGTCTGAGGGTGTTGTTATCCAATCAGGGTTTGGACAGTAAAAGTGCAGTTAATGGGATCTTAAGTAGAAACTTATGTTCTTTTGCTTAGCATGTCATCTATCACTTAAAAAATAATGGCTAGTGATTAAAAAATTAAAAACACATCAGCATAGTGGTAAAGAAAAAGAGATAGATTCCATCAGTGACTCAACCTTTTCTCTTGCATGTTCATTTTGACTTTGAATTTGTGCTTGACATTCCCTTTGGTCTGGGGTGTTCCTTCTCCCTATCTAGATTTTTCCTGTGTTTCATGATCCAGATAAAGTTCCATCTCAATTCCACTGATCCAATCCAAAAATCAGTTATCAATCACTCCTTGGATGTAAGTTGCTATGCTAGTTTCTAATAGTTACCATAAAAGCTTGGGTTGGTCACAAAGATTCTAGGAATTGTATTTCTTTTCTACTTGGGAAGGGGAAGCTGACTAGGTTTAGAACTGGAGGCAAAGAGCTCTCCTGAGAGTTATGAAGATCTTTCAACAGAGGACAAGCACGAGAGAGATGCAAAGATCTTCATCCACAGTGCAAATTAAATATATATACATATATATTCCTCTTCCTCAAACCAAAGCCTTCTCTAAATATCATGATAAGGGACCGCTAAACACACAAGTGAAGAGGTAAATGACTGGGTTGTCTTTATTGTTATTATTATTATTATTATTAATGAGCACTTGTTCTAGTAATTAGAGCACTGAAAAAAAAATAAACAAATTTGGTAGTCCAACTCTTGCCCCTTCTCTTTCTTCAGTAGTGTGATATTGGAACCTATTTATAGTTGTGCCATTTAAAAAATTATATTATAGAGTCTTTTTTATGGAACTAATCTTATTACTCATCAACGACTTTGTCCTTACATTTCCTGATGTCATTCTGTTGATTGCAGGAGGGAATAGAACAGTTCTGAGAGTCACGTAAGACAGAGGCAACTCTACTAGCAGGGCTAAGACATCATCCCTCCCAGTCCATTATTGGAGGATTTTTTTTTTTGGCTCTTTAAGAGCATAATACTGAATCATTTCATAACTATATTTCCAAGGGCAAATTTTCTATGAATTGAGCTAGTATTCAATCTTCCTTATCAGATATAAACCTAACATAATGCCCAGGATTTCACTAAGTCCTGAGGAAAATAAAAAGGAGGGGGGAGGTTTCTGCCTTCAAAGAATATGTATTCTACTAAGAGGATACAAGAGGTAAAGAAATATATAAGTAAAAGATAATTTGAGGAGGTCCTATCCTTCTATACTTTATATTCAATTCAATTCCATAAATATTGATTAAATGTTTAATATATGAAAAGTATTAGGGATAAAAAGGTGAAATCATCCATAGTACCTCAGTCACTATATTCAAAGTATAAATATATGTAAAATATGCACTTAAAGAATTGTAATAAAACTTGAAAAGTGATTATATGAGTTGCAGAATTCAGGTGACGTGCACTATAATCATCACATAATTTAGAACTTTTCAATATAGTGCCTTTATTATTTTCTAGTGATTTTTTTAAATGATAGTCTTGTCAAATAGATTAGAAATTCTTCTAGGTCAGGGATTATTTTATAAGCAAAATTTAAATGCAGTCACATTGGGGTCACAAGAGACATTTAGGTGACACAATGAATAGAATGCCAGATTCAGAGTCAGGAAAACTCATCTTCCTGAGATTAAATCTGGCCCCAGACACTTACTAACAGTGTGACCCTGCACAAGTCACTTCACCCTATTTGTGTCAGTTTCCTTATCTATAATATGATTAGGAGGAAGAAATGGCAAACCACTCCAGTGTCTTTGCCAAGCAAACCTCAAATGAGGTCACAAAATGTCAGACATGAGTGAAGCAACTGAACAACAAGCATAGTTCTCAGCTTTTCTAGGGATTTAATTAATATATATGCTGATGGTCAAGTTGAACTATTTTTGGAAGGCTTTTTCCAAAGGCTACATTCATGAGGATGAGGTTTTTTCTTTCTTTCTACATAGTTTTCAAGTTAACAGTGTTAGTTTCACAATATCTATTCAAAAATTGTTCCCAAATTTCTGTGGGTCAAATTGCATCACTCACATCACTGTATTACTTTTGTCTGTGAGAAAGCTTTGGTTCCAAGACCCAGTTTATTTGCTGAATTTCTAAGATTTGGTGGGTGTGATTATTACAATTGTTACCTGTTGCAATTTACTAATGAATGAAATAATTAAAAGGGATCCTAATGTATTTACACAGAAATACACATGAAATTGATATATTATTTGCATAGTTTCCCTTAAGACATATTAGTTGTAAAATCTACTTATAGTCTATGGTTTTCATGTATATTTTCATGTACACTTTGAGTTTAAATACTTGCATTTGTTCCCTGTGAGTTTAATGTCCTTGATCCTCCCTTCCCCCATCCCCAGTTTATCAAGGAAGAAATTGAGACTCAAGAAAATGAAATTACTTGGCCAGTGTAAAGGGGAAAGAAGAGGCAAAACCAGGATTGTGGGTCAAAAGAAACTTAGATTTGTGTGACCATGAACAAATTACTTCCTTTCTCTGAATTTGAGGAAAAGGAATTTCCTCACCTGGAAAACCAGGATAATAACAACATTAAGTGTCATTTCACAAAACTGTCATCAAAATGGACTGCAATAATGTATGTATAAGACTTTTCAACCTCACAACAATATATACATCTATCCTTATTATCATTATAATCATCATCATCATCATTACTGATGTTTTTTCTCATCTATTTTTTCTCACAGACTCATAGTATCACAGATCCAAAAGTATGGAGCAGGAGAAGGAAACATCCCACTCTCCCTTAACCTATGTGGAGAATGTTAGTATGACAAAATAAACTGCAGAAATTTCCTTGTATATTGGTCTGCAAAGCACAGCAGAATCCGAATCCCTATTTACTACCTCTGGGCATGTCAACTGGCTCCTGCAATAGTAAGGCTGTCCAGATTCTGGCTGGTTCAATGCCTATCTTCCAGACTAGGAAAATGATTTTTAGCATTCTGTGGTCCAAAGAGCCCTGACCATACTTGTTGCCCTTTAGTTGACAGAAGTGACAGGAAGGAGAGAGGTTTGTATAGCCAGAGACAGAGACAGCTGCCAAAGCTCCAATCCGCAGAGTATGTAGAAAGTTTGCCAGGTGGATTCCAAAAATAATATTCAACCTATTAGATCTCTTACTAGACCTTCCACTGGCAGCCAGGGCAATGAGATGATCATAAAATAGAAGTTTTTGAAGTCAAGACCCATTGGAGCTTCCAGAAGAACTCTGGGCTGCTGTTGTTTTGAAGTTACATTGACTTTGACCACAGTCACTTATGTTCATTCATTTACATGGATATTTTCTTTTCTGTCTTTCCTTAACAAACAAAAAAAAAAAGTACCTAACCACTAATGACAAATGCAAGTGCCTTCCAGATGGCTTTCTATCTTCATGAATAGAAATTTTTGACTTTGAAACTACCCATTCTTTAATACTGGACCTTCTCCCCTTTCCCAAATCACTTATTATTACCTCTGCAAAAGTTTTATACTTACTTATCTATGTATATCCTATCTATCTACCTTTGTAATCCCTCTCTTATTTCAGGAGAATATAAGTTTCTTGAAGGCAGAGTTTTTTTTTTTGTTTTTGTTTTTGTTTTTATCTCTTTGATTTTTAGCACATTTTCTGGTACATAATGTTGTTGTGTGGTTGTTTCAGTTTTGCTTAACTTTTTGTAGCCCCACTTGGAGTTTTCTTGAGAAAAATACTGAAATAGATAGCCATTTCCTTTTTCAGCTTATTTTACAGATGAGGAAACAGCCAATCAGAGTTAAGTGATTTTCCCAGAGTTACACAGTTACTAAATGTCTGAGGATGGATTTGGATTCCGGTCTTCCTAACTATAGGCTTGGGGCTTTAACCTCAAGTTACCAAACTGCATGCTGGCACTTTATAGGCACTTAAAGAATGCTTTGTAGAATGAATGAATTTCATGATGATGAGGATTAGCCTTGGAAATTCAACAAACTATATGAAAACCAGAGTATCAACACAGAAAAAAAATTTAAAAACTGCTGCTCACAATCATCAAGACATAACATTAACTCATAAAATTTAGGAACAGTGTTCTAATGGATATTATCATATTGAATATTCACAAATTAGAATTTGAATGAAATGAAAAATTCTCAAAATATGAAAATCTACCAGAACGCAAAACCATGTGAGAATATTCTCTGTCATTGTGTTACCAGATGTCCTAAGATTTCAGTGTAAGATAAATTTACATCCTAATACTTTAAATAATTAAAGTACAATTAATTTACAAATTACAAGTTTGTAAATTGGCATCTGTAAATTACAAATAATTAAATTACAAAAAGCAATCATATTATTCAGCAGCAAAAAAGTCTGACAAACTTTTCCTAGAACCATTTCTTTTTGAACTCCATTGAATAAGATAAGACATTTTTATGAAATCTTCCAGTAGTCACAGTAACAGAAAGCAAAAAGAAGCCAGCTCAGTTGTGCAATTTGTTTGACCAAAGACAGCCATTAACCAACCCAGCAGAGCACTGTTTATTGGCTATGCCACACCTAGAAATGAATTTCCTATCACAAGTGTTTGATAGTTTCTACTGTAAGCCTGAGTCCACTCTCCCCAGGGACTAAGTAGTTCATGGAAGTGAGGGGTGACTATGCCGTTCTGCATAACAATCTTGACAGGTAGATAATATAAACATTATTCCTTCTTTACAAATGAGGGACTTGAGATTTATAGAAGTTAAGCGATCAGTCAAGTTCACACAGACATTAAGTGGAAATAAAAAAATTCAAACCAGTTTTTTAAACTCCAATTTCAACATATTTTCCATCATCATTTCCTCAGAAAAGGTCCTGATCCCTCAGGGAGTTATAATAGAAATTCCTTTCATTGTAAGAAGGTAGTTGAATTCCTACTTAGCTATCATTCTTCACCCATATAATTAGTATTATTTTCCAACAAAAGACCTAATATCCAACATCATTTTTTTGTCCTCCCACCCCCAAGCACCCACCATACTTTGGCCTCTGACCTAAAAAAAAAACAAAGAAATATATTAAATAGTTTCAAAATTCAATTTAATCATTTTTCTGCAAAAAACGAGGGCAAGCCTAAAACAGAGCTGCTAGAAAGTTGATATCTTGCCAACTGTTTGTCTCTTTATTCCCATTATTCCATCTATCATGCACCCAACTTGCTGGGTGGTAGCAGAGAAACTTTGAACTTTGTTCGGACTATCTTCCCTCACTTCTGATTTTTGATCCCCTTCAGCTTTCCCTGGACTAAATTCCAGTGTTCCATGGAAGACCTCTATGAAGAAAGCCATCTGAGCTTTTATGAAAGCAGATCAGGAGGAGGAAGCTCAATCTGAGGGATGGGAAGCCTTATTATTGCATGCAAATTGAACTTTGGGAAGATATAACATCATAAAATCATCAGTCTTAAACTGGAGTGGAACCCAGAGGTCATTTCTTAAAATTTCTTAAACTTTTTTCACTTATGATCCCCTTTTGCCCAAGAAAATTTTATGTAATTCCAGGTATATTAAATGTTTATACAAATCAAATTTTTATTGATAATAAACAAAACAAAACAAAAAAAAAAAAGGCAGGGAAAAGAGGCAGCTAGGTGGCGCAGTGAATAGAGCGCCAGCCCTGAAGTCAGGAGGACTGAGTTCAAATGTGACCTCAGACACTTAACACTTCCTAGCTGTGTGATCCTGGGCAAGTAACCTAACCCCAATTGCCTCAGTAAAAAAAAAATACTGATAATAAATCATAATTTTGCAACCCCCATATTTTGTCATGAGGCCTCCTAAGGAGTTGAGAACAACAATTTAAGAAGCTAGAATCTAATCTAAAATCTGAGGTCTAGACAGGGAACTAATCTGAAGATCACACAAGAGTAATCCCTTCTCCCTCTGTGTCACTCTGTCTGTCTGTCTGTCTCTCTCTGTCTCTGTCTCTCTCTCTGTCTCTCTTTCTCTGTGTGTGTGTGTGTGTGTGTGTGTGTGTGTTTCTCTCTGCCTCTCTCCTTTTTCCTCTCTTTTTATTTATTTCTTTGTTTCTCTCTTTCTCTATCTCTCTTTGTCTCTGTCTTACCTCTCCACTCTCTTTCTCTCTCTCTGTCTCTGTCTCTGTCCTTCTGTCTCTCTGTCTCTCTCTGTGTCTCTCTCTCTTTCACACACACACACACACACACACACACACCGCTCCCCCACATACACACACACACACACATAGAATTTCTGCATCCTTGGGAGAGGGAGGTATCTCTTTTCACTAATATTATTGACTCAAGATCCCATTGATTCTATTTTCTACTTTGTTAGGGGTAGTTACTAGCAACCTCAGTTCCATTGAGTGACTAAATTGGTAACCTTTTACAAAAATAAACTGATCTCAAATTCCAAATAAATAATAAGAACAAATATACAAACATTTCCCCAAAACCTCAGGAACACACTTTTCCTATACCATTTTGATCTCTGGTAGATGGGGCTCAAAATTTATTTTAATTCTTACACAACATTGTTCCCACTAAGTTCATGTCCAAAGGTGGTATCTCTGCCAAGAGTCTCAGCTATTGCTGGATTGGAACCTGAAGATTACCCCTCAGTCCTGAGGACATTTTTCATATTTCCACCTGATGAATGTCTAGGGAGAAGGAAGGAAAGTTTTTCAAAGCCATAATTCTTTGAATTCTGCTGTGTGTGTCAGGAACCCCTCCAGCTGGCCCAGATGCCTGTGATCTGGTATTCCCTGGTTGCCTTAAGTCGCTGTGGTGCAGAAGGTAGCACATCTTTCTCATAGATTTCCCTTTCCAGCCTGGGGACCAGAAACTCCACTTAGCTAAAGAACTCCCAAGATTCCAGATATACTCAGTTTACCTCAGGGAGGTGACAGCTCAATCTGAGAAAAATAAGCCCTCATTTATACAGGACTCCATGGCAAATGATAGTTTGAGGAATCTTCTCTTCTTTTTGATATTCTCAACTTCCCAGTTCTCAACTCTATCTGCATGGTCATAACTATTTCTTTGAGTGGCAAGGAACTTGAAATTTTCTGTCACTCTATGCTAAGAATATCTGTGAACCACCAAGTCAAGGGGGAACCCTTTGGCACTTCTATTTTTCATTAACCACCAGAGACACACAGACATAAGATAAATAATTTTAGAAAGTACAAAGTAGAAGGAAGAAAATAAGGCTTATTCTCCAATGCTGCCAAAACAGGTAAAAATGAGGAGCTAGGAGATCATTAGGGGTCATCATCTCACTAAACTTTCCTTTTATATTTGTTTTTAATATTAAAAGAAATAAGTGCCTTTTCCTAATTTATAAGGATTTTACCCTTTCCAATAAAATCTGAGCTTCATTTATCCCATGTTAGACTTACATATAAAGATGGATCCAGGCATCCCAGGGAAAATGTTTCACAGTTTTCCAGAGAGTAACTATTCACAAAACCATCATGAACTCCCTCTTTCTATCATAACCTAAAGACCAAGACATCAGAAATTCTCTGGTATCTGCCTGGTTTTCACCTATATTTAATATTCCCTACACTATCTAGTCCTTCTTTAGAGATATAGTCAGTCCCAGAGTCAGGGACTAGAGACAATAGATTCTTGAACATTTCAAATCATTTATTCATTCATTCACTTTCCCTGTCCCTGTCTCCTGCATCTCTTCAATCTTAGATGTCTTCAATAAATCCACATTAAATACAATTGGAAAAAAAAGACCTATTGTTTTTTTTTAATAATGACAAGCTCATTGAATATTTCTTTGAAACACCTTTAATCCCAATAATAGACACCAAGTGCCTAAAACATCCCTTTAGTATTGAAAGATTTGAATTTCTAAATTGAATGCTAACTACAGAAATGGCTAATTTAGTTGTTACTCTCCCTCCATTCAGTTTTTCCTTTCTCCAATCCACTCTCCATACAGCGGCCAAAATGCTACACCTAAAACCCAGCCTGACTACACAAAAAATCTTCTACTTGAAAAAAATTTTCCATAGTCTCTAATTTTCAAACCTGTCATTCAAAGCCCTCAACAATCTTATTTCCACCTTTGCGGTCCTTTCTTGCCTTTCCAGTCATTTTGTATTAATTCCCTTTATAAATTCTCTTTTTCGGTCAAACTAGTCTATTAGCTGCTTTCTTTTATAATATCCAATCTCCCACTTTTGTGTCTTTGAATAGGTATTCCCCTATGTTAAAAAAGACACTTCTTCATTTCTTTCATCTCTTGGAATCTTTGTTTCCCTCAAGTCACAGCTTAGTTACCATCTCCTACTCAAACCTTTCCTGATCTTACCAGTTATTATACTCTCTTCCTAATGAAATGATCTTGTTAAGTTTTTGATATTCTTTATATTTATTTATCTTCATACAGTCTGTATCCCCCAGGAAAGAAATAAAGTTCATTTTCATATCTCTATGTACTGAGAATCAGACACATTGTAGTATATATAGCAGCTACATAATAAATGTTGGTTAAATTTAATTTAACTTACAATGCAAAAACATGAAAAACAAAAATTGAGATAGGCTTCATTTTCTTTCTTTTATTAAAAAAGGTAAAGACATGATGCTACCATCTTGGAATTACATAAAATTTGTTAAAAGTGACAAGATTTTTACATACCATCATCTCCTTTATCTTCAAGTCTCCCAGGGAAAGAAGAAAGATGAAGGAAGGAAAGAAGGAAGGGAAAAAGGAAAGATGGAAGGAATGAAGGAAGGAAAAAACAAGAACTAAAGAAGAAGAAAACTAAGGTATCAAGGAAGAAACAAAGCAAAATCAATCAACAAGTATTTTTTAGCATCTACTACATATCAGGTATTGTATTGAGCATAATCAATAAAAGTACAAAGAGTAAAATGACTCCTTTCACAAAAAATTGCATTCTAAGACACAACAAATACATATGCAAATATAAAGAGAATAAAGATAAATTTTATATACAGGAATATATAAAAAGCAGTTGAATGAAATAGTTTAGGCATTAAGGATAGGGGGAGGGTGCGAATCAGGAAAGGCTCTAGGCAAAAAGAATGTTTAATAAAAAGCTTCAAACCCATTTATATGCACAGAGATATTTCCTAACTTAGAAAATTGGACCTTTTGGACACAGAAGACATAAAGCATTAAAAATAACCCCCAAATTTTACCACCTCAACTATCAGAAAAGTGAAGTAGTCAGTAAGTTTGCTGCCCAATGCTGGGCTCAATAGAACTTCCTATTCCAACTTCTAGGGATTGTTTTGACATTAAAATCTGATCAGTTCTTAAAATAAGGAGTCTGATCAGCTCCAAGGAATGTTAAAACAATTTGTGGGAAAACAGGGAATGATAAATATTCATTAAGAAGCTTTCATTTCAAATGATAGTTTTACCATCTCGAAGTCTAAATTGAGGGAATGGAGAGGGAAGAGGAGATTCTTTCCTAATCTGTTTCCTGAATTTGCAACAATAAATATATGAAAGAGGCCCCAATAGATTTCCTTTCTATACATGAAAAGAAAGCATCTATGAATGCTGAAATTGTATATACATCTTTCTGGCTTTTGGCATACTCTTAGGCCAAACCTTGATTGCCAGTAGCAAGCTGAGCCAGTTTTGCTGTTTTAGGCATTTATTTAGTGATTCCATGCATAGAGGTTCTACAAGAGAAGGACTTTACCCTGTATACATTCATTATTCTAAATAACAATAAAATAAAATTTGTGTTTTGAACTCCAAGGAACCAGAAAACATCTGAAACCCAACCCAGCAAAATTCTATAAATTAAGTTTGTCCAATTTCAAATGAGAGTTGTCATTTCCGAAAGAAATTTGGGGAAATGAATGTATTCTATTTAGACTTTGAAATGTTCTCTCTTTTAACTGTTTGGAAGCTGTCTCTAAGCTAGAGCCTTCTTAGACTTTCTGTGGGCAAGAGGCTTTGGCTTGCTGGGTCATCTGAATTAAGTCACATCTCATAGATTTCCTTTGAACAAACCTACTGTAAAGATGCCTTGGGGTCAGAGCTGAAAGGAGTAGGGAGGAGTATTTATAGCCCTTTCATTTATCCTGATAAGTGTCACTTGGTTTTGGCACTAACAAGTGCTAGAAACTTTCATGTTGATTATTCCTAATGACCTTTATAAACACTTTCTTTCTTTTTCTGGAATCCATAATTCTTGGACCTTCTGCAAAGAGAGAATATGGATTTCCTTTCTTTATTTTTTCCACACACCATAGTAATCTGCCTGACCCTTCAGGTAAACTTAAATTCCTGAGTCACCCAGTCAGGGTAAAACCTAAGTTAATTAGCTGAAGCTCCTTCTCCATAGGTACAGATTTTGAATATCAATTAGCTTACAAGTTCTTCCCTCTTCCAATGGTCTGAGTCAATGTTGGTCCCTAGGTTCGTGCCCCTATCTCCTTTCTCCCAAATCCTGGGGCCCCACATGAAAACCACATAAAAATCTTACCAGGAGTCACTGGTTTGAGGGAGAAAATAATTCCCCATATGGGGTCCCAGTAAAGGGCCCAATTCAACCTAGGGATCCAGTGGACCTGTTTTTAGCTCTCTTCCTAAGTGCCCTTTATTTGATGAGCATCTCTCAATAAAACTGGCTTGCTTTACTATCTTGCTATGAGCACAATGTTTCCTTGTACTTGGGTTTGGGGCATGATGAACGTCCCTGTGTCCCTATATGTATGCTCTCTTCAATGTCATTAATTCATTCCACCAAAAAAAAAAAAGGTATAAAATACAATTCATTCCAAAGGAATAGATGGAGGAAAAGATATGAATTTAATGCCTACAAAAAAGAGAAGTGTCATTTGTACCAAATTGCCTCTCCATTCTTGTTAAATTACATCTCTGAGCTTATTTGTATTGACCTAGATAGTAACAAGGAACAAGGAGTTAAAAGAAAAATACTCACTCCAACTCATAGAATAACCTATCTCACTTCTCCCAAATCCTGGGGACTCACATGAAAACCCCATAAAAATCTACTAGAAGTTACTCGTTTGAGGAAGAGAA
Organism: Antechinus flavipes; assembly: GCF_016432865.1. NCBI lineage: Eukaryota > Metazoa > Chordata > Mammalia > Dasyuromorphia > Dasyuridae > Antechinus > Antechinus flavipes. The sequence goes on from NC_067399.1 coordinate 271,426,355, forward strand.
TAATTCCCCTTCTGGGACCCCAATAAGGTGCCCAATTCAATAAAAATTCAAGAGAATAAAGAATAAAAGTTAAGAGAGAAGCAAAGGAATTCAAAAATATATACTTAACCTAAGCATAGCCTCATCCTGGCTGATTAGGTTCAATGGAATTCTGAGTCACAAAAAAGTTGCAATAGACTCTAAAAGTAATACCAAAAGGAATGGGAATTTTGGATAAATGCTGATTTCAAATATACTTTGAAGCTGTAGCGGTTTTTAGGGAGCTAATGTTTGAGTAAGGTACTGACTCCCTTTTTGGTGGTTGTTCAATAATGTTCTGCATTAAGTCAACTATTGAAGATTTTTTTTCTAAAGTTTTTACTATTTTTTAAAGACTGTGATTGCACAGAGAATATAATATGACTGTAAACCAAACAAGTTGATTTAAAATAACTTCTATACAATTCTGTATTTAAGGTAACTGAAGTTATATTATGTATCATTGAAATATACTAAAACTGTTATTGAATAATGCAATTTTAGCCCATTGTGTAATAGTTATTATAAAATAGTTGTTACAACATCACTTGACCTTCATCAAGATTTGTTGGTTTAGAGATTGTCATTGTAATGAAGAAGGATCAAAAAATGTTTCCTCAGTGCAGTATACATTATAAGAAAGTGCTATCCAATATATCAGGGAAAAATAAAACAATATCTGTGTTATATGTGTTGTCAGCTGGATGAATTTGCACATACTCTTTTTGTTTGACTTCTTTCCCCATATCATATGCTAATTTTTTACTCACAATAAAAAAAAAATGGGACATATAATGATGTCATTGTATTTATAGGCTTATGGGATTATGAATTTATAGCAGGACTGAACTTCTGGAATCATCTAACCTACTTCCTTCATTTCACATGAAGAAGCTAAGACACAAAGAGAGAAAGTTATGTCTCAGGATCACTCAGTCAGCAAGAAGATGACTTTCTACCCCAGAAGGCATTCAGGGTCTAAAATATTAGCAGCAGTTAGATGATTAGATGAACAAAGCCCAGGGGCAGGAAAACCTGACTTTTAATCTAGCTCATTCACTTTCTAGATGTGTGACCTTAGGCAAGACATTAAACTTCTGCTTGCCTCAGTTTCTTCACATGTAAAATAGAAATGATAACAGCACCTACCTCCCAGAGTTGTTGTGAAGATAAAATAAGCTAGTAAGAAGCTTAATACAATACCTGGCAAATAGTAGGCACTATATAAATGTTTATTATTATTTCCCACTATAGCAAGAATTTCTGGGTAAGAAGAGAATGCTACACACTCACACACACACACACACACACACACACGTACTTGTTAAAATTTTAGATGCACTCCTAGGTCCATAGAATGCTACTATTAAAATGAACATATTTTTAGGCATGGACCCACACTTAACACCATATACCACGATAAGATCAAAATGGGTCCATGACCTAGGCATAAAGAACAAGATTATAAATAAATTAGAGGAACATAGGATAGTTTATCTCTCAGACTTGTGGAGGAGAAAGAAATTTGTGACCAAAGATGAACTAGAGACCATTACTGATCACAAAATAGAAAATTTTGATTACATCAAATTAAAAAGCCTTTGTACAAATAAAACTAATGCAAACAAGATTAGAAGGGAATCAACAAACTGGGAAAACATCTTCACAGTTAAAGGTTCTGATAAAGGCCTCATTTCCAAAATATATAGAGAACTGACTCAAATTTATAAGAAATCAAGCCATTCTCCAATTGATAAATGGTCAAAGGATATGAACAGACAATTTTCAGAGGATGAAATTGAAACTATTACCACTCATATGAAAGAGTGTTCCAAATCATTATTGATCAGAGAAATGCAAATTAAGACAACTCTGAGATACCACTACACACCTGTCAGATTGGCTAAGATGACAGGAAAAAATAATGATGAATGTTGGAGGGGATGCGGGAAAACTGGGACACTAATGCATTGTTGGTGGAGTTGTGAACGAATCCAACCATTCTGGAGAGCAATCTGGAATTATGCCCAAAAAGTTATCAAATTGTGCATACCCTTTGATCCAGCAGTGTTTCTATTGGGCTTATATCCCAAAGAAATACTAAAGAAGGGAAAGGGACCTGTATGTGCCAAAATGTTTGTGGCAGCCCTGTTTGTAGTGGCTAGAAACTGGAAAATGAATGGATGCCCATCAATTGGAGACTGGCTGGGTAAATTATGGTATATGAATGTTATGGAATATTATTGTTCTATAAGAAATGACCAGCAGGATGAATACAGAGAGGACTGGCAGGACTTACATGAACTGATGCTAAGTGAAATGAGTAGAACCAGGAGATCATTATACACTTCGACAACGATATTGTATGAGGACATATTTTGATGGAAGTGGATTTCTTTGACAAAGAGACCTAACTGAGTTTCAATTGATAAATGATGGACAGAAGCAGCTACACCAAAAGAAAGAACACTGGGAAACGAATGTGAACTATCTGCATTTTTGTTTTTCTTCCCGGGTTATTTTTACTTTCTGAATCCAATTCTCCCTGTGCAACAAGAGAACTGTTCGGTTCTGCAACCATATATTGTATCTAGGACATACTGCAACATATCTAACATATATAAAACTGCTTGCCATCTAGGGGAGGGGGTGAAGGGAGGGAGGGTAAAATCGGAACAGAAACGAGTGCAAGGGATAATGTTGTAAAAAAAATTACCCTGGCATGGATTCTGCTAAATATAAAGTAATTATTAAATAAAATTAAAAAAAAAAAGAACATATTTTGCCTGAAAGAAATCACATTTACCAGATATTAACCGTTGTTGTTTGTTTTTATTTAGTAATTTTCCAATCGTGTCTGACTCTTTATAATCCTATTTGGGTTTTCTTGGCAAAGATACTAGAGTAGTTTGCCATTTCTTTCTCCAGCTCATTTTACAGCTGAGGAAACTGAGGCAGACTTGCCCAGGGTCACATAACTGGTGTCCAAGGCCAGATCTGAACTCAGATTTCCAGGCTTGGCATTCTATTCATTATCCCACCTAACAACTCTAAAATTTACCAAAAGCATCAATTAATTTATCAGTGCCATGGATCTAAGTAAACTGGATAGTTAGCAATTTAGTTTTAATGAAGCAGCTATCTTCCAAAAAAAGTCTACAACTTGAATCCCTAGTAGGCAAAGATAAGAATAGATGGAAGGGGAAGGCACTGGATAGCTTGGAGGGCCAAGGGGCAGTACCATGGTAGTGGTCATTTGGGATGATGTCAAAATGAAACAAGAGGGTAGTAACTAGAAGCTATTGACAGCCACTACAATATGTTAATAATAAACCAAATCTTTAGAGTATTTTCTTCCCAATAACCCTATACAAATTATTGATGTTAGCATTTTTCTTCTCATTTCATAGATGGGAAAAAAACTGCATTTTGGAAAGGTCAAATAACTTGTCCATAATCATATAGCTAATATGATTTTTTTTTTTACTGTCAGGACTGTCAGGTAGATTAATTTTCATATCTCAAGTTACTCATATTGTTCTTGCCCATTCTGTTGGTTCTTCTGGAAACCTGGCATCTTCAGGTAGATTAATTTTCATATTCAAGATACCCATATTGTTCTTGCCCATTCTGTTGGTTCTTCTGGAAACCTGGCATCTTCCAACCTTGCTGGTAGTAAGTCCCTAATAAAGATTGTTGTGATTAAATTATAATTACTGCCATTTATATGATCAACTTTAATATCTTTTACATGTATTATTTTTTTCAGCCTCATAAGCATTTTTGTAAAGTAGATGGTATTTACCACACACTTACCACACTCATATCACAGAAAACTAAAGCCTGCCAAGGTCAAGTCACTTGCATGTGGTCACACAACCCACAAGTGTAAAAGGTAAGGTTTGTATTCAAGTCTTTCCAACAGCAAATCCCTATCACTATAATATACCATGTCATTTTCTAGAGTGCTTGAAACTAAAGGAAGCTTAAGATTGCAACTAGTAGAGTGATACTCTAAGCCAGATCTTTTGCCTTCCAAACCAGGGTGCTGCTCTATATCACAGATACAGACAGATCATTCTTTATTCATGACCATCATCATCATCATTGTATTTAACCGGAACTCTGAATCCCCTTGAAATTCACTCTAGGTTTTTAAAATTGCCAAAGCACAGATAAGCTTGGGAAGTCATTTCCAAGATGATTCCATTTTGCATGTGGGGGCAGATAGGAACCAGTTCTCCCAGAGTGTGCTGGGGAAGTTCACTTCATAATAAATGGGAGACCAGAACCGCAAACAATAACCCAACTCATTGTGATGCTCCTATGTAAAATTAACAACATCAGTTTTGAAATTCCACCAAACCATCTCTTTGCCTGCAGCCCTGCCTCTGTGGCCTTAGTGGTTCCAGGAGAAACTGAATAGCAGTCTTAATTAGCCCTGGCAACTAAATTGCTACTGGCAGCTGGTCAGCAAAGACATAGATCACTTCCTAGTAGGAAACATCTCCAGGCAGCTTCATTCTCAAATGTAAATGGTAACAATGTACAGGCATCTATTCTGTCTGAGAAGCAGCCTGACCATGATAGATAAAGAACAAAGATTCAGAGATCTAAAGCTGGAAAGGACTTCAGATGTCATCTAGTCTAACTTAATTAAGCAAGCAATATTTATTAAGCATTGACTATGTCAATGCACTGGCAGTTATAGAGGGCCAGCAAAGATTAACTCCTTTTTTCTAACTGTGCACAGGTACAAAGTATCAAAGCTGACCTCAAAATAGGAAGATTTGGATCAAGTCCTGCTTGTGACACATACTGAATGTTTGGCATTGGGCAAGTTACTTAACTTTTCAGCTCCCTAAGTCTGACAAGGTTCAGTTTTTCATCTAGAAAGGAAGGTCTTCACTGGGAACTCCCTATGCTGATTGGATCACAGATAATTTTTTTTTTAAATACTGCCTGACAAGCTATGGATGATGTCCACAAATGTGTTAAGACTAGAGCTGTGCTTTCATTGATGTACCAGGTCAGCAATATGCTCAATACTCAATGCTACTTGGCATCTTCTTTGAAACTATCAAAGTTTATTAGAGGAGTAAGAGGGTTGTTATGGTTAGAACTATGCTTTAGTAAGATTAATTTAACAGAAAAATAGGAGATGGACTAGAGAGAAGACAGGCTATGGAAATTGCCCAGATATGAAATAATAAGGACTTATACCAAGGTGGTGTCAGTGTCCAAGGAAAGAAGGAGGACCGCTAGGAAAAATATTACAAAGGGAGAATTTCTAAGCATTGAGAAATGATTGGCTGTGGTGAGCAAGAGTGAGGAGTCAAGGATAACACGTAGGTTCCTAGTCTGAGAGACTAGGAGATCAGATTTTGGATGAGAAAGATAATTAACTCAATTTTAGACATTTTGAGTTTCAGATGTCCACAAGAATCCCATATTGAAATGTCCAACAGCTCATGTGAAACAAGATCAAGAGAGTGGTTAAAACTGGACAAATGGATCTGAGAATTATCTGGAGGGAGATGGTAATCGAATCCATGGAAGCTGATGAAAACACCAAGCAAAGTGATAGAGAGAAAAGAGAAGATGAACAGGACAGAACCTTGGAGAATATCCACAGCTTTGTTTGCCTGTGCCTCTTTATAAAAAGGATTTTGTTTCTCTTCTTTGCTTATTTGGGGGAAGTTGGAATGAGAGAAATTTTATTTTTAATGGTTTAAAAAAACCTTTTAAAAAATAAAATTAAAATATAACAGTGATAAACAACAGCAAAATCTGCCTCAATAACTTAGTAATTGCATGAGTAAGGACTAATGAATTAATATCTCAGAGTCTCTGCTCATCTATCAAATGGGCATAATGATATTTTCATTACCTAGTTCACAGACTTAATGTAAAGAAAGTACCTTGCAATTTATAAGATAGAGATTAGAATTATGATTTCCTTAATGTAAGGTATGACAATAAATAATCTCTTCTACCAATGCAACTTGGTATCTTTTCTGCAAGTTTTAATGTTAGCAAGTAGTCTGGGGGTACTGAGAGATTACATATTTTTCCCAGAGTCATAAAACCAGTATATTATGCTTATGATTACAATTATTATTTAGGGGCTTTATTTTTCATGTTGTTTTTATTTGCTCATTTAATAATTCATTTTAAAAAAGAAAAATAAACAAAGGTTACAGGTCACATTTATTTCAATATAATTTATTTGTTTTCAGTAGCAAAGTAGTTCTAAATTAAAACTCAGACACTGAATCCCTTTTGCTTTTGACACTATGCATTGATTAATTCTCTACCCTTCTCTCAATCTAGTAAAATAAAAGTTGCATAAGCAGGGATTGTCTCACTTTGGTATTTGTTTATCCTATGCCTAAGATAGTTTATGGTGAATAGTTAGCTCTTAGGAAATGTTTGTTTGATTGATTACAATTGTATGAGTTGCTTTTAATGCAGAAAAATTGAATCAAGTATACTTTTAAAAAATTTATCTTCAAGGCTTTTTCACCACCTCTGTTTACCACCCTGTACCTGCCAAATAGTATAAACAGAAACATCCTCCTCAGTTATCTCTCTCTGGAAATGACCATCATTTTTCAGCAGTATGAGAGTTCATTAGATTATAAAGCTAAAGGGAACATTAGAGATAATCTAATAAACAGAGATTCAGAGAAATGGATTAACTTGCTCAAAGTTGCTTGGATAGCAAGTTGTGGCATCAAGATTCAAATCTAGATCTTTTTATGTTAAAGTTCTTTCTCTTTTTTTGTTGCTGTTATTGGTTTTTTTCCCCACCATACTCCTCTAACTCAACTTTTATAAGCTGGAGGCAGGTTACATTGGCAAAGGAGGTAAGGGAGTTTGTTTTGCCTGAATTATTCAGGTGATTGTGGCTAAGAAAATAATCTCTTAACTGAAGCTAGGCATAGTTCCATGCATTCAGATTCATGTTATTCAAAGTTATAATTATGTTAAAGTAGTCATTGGTTCCAGCCAATTGAAAATTATGCAGTGTAGATTGGAGTAATGTGAATACTTCTATGTATTCATTATTTACACTGTTTGGAACCTAGTTGTATTTCAGGGGAGCTGAAAGGCATAGCAAATAGAGGTATAACAGAACTCATGTTCTTGAGTTCAATTTGGCCTTAGATACACTAGGTTTGTGACTAGCAAGTCACTTAAGCCTGTTTGTCTCAGTTTACTCATCTGTAAAATGGACTAGAAAAGGAAATGGGAAACCATTTCAGTGTCTCTGCCAAGAAAACTCTAAATGGAGTCACAAAAAGTCAGAAATTACTGAAATGATTAAATAACAAGAAATTGTATTTCAACTAAGCTCCAGTGATAGAAGACCCTCCCCCTTAGTCAGCACTCTTTTTCTATTCTTTTATATTTCCTCTGAATGGAGCAACCTTGATAAGGCCAAGTTGGTTGATGACTCACCTCCTATGTAGAATTTGCCCAAATAGAAATGCTGCCACAGGCTGCATGAAGGTGATAAAGTAACAAGAGTCTTCAAAATTCCTAAACAACAATATTTCTGAAATTTACTACATCATTTTTCTGTTTATAAAATGGAGATTAAAATAATAATAATAATTAAAATGGAATCTTACCCACTGTGCCAGAAATAATTAATTTTTCAGTATATTTTGCCTTTCATTTTCCTTCTTTATTTTAGGCCAAGGCTGCCTGGATGAAGAGAAGTTGTATTTAAAAATTCCTAGTGAAAAATCAAAAAGAAAACATCAACAAACCTGTTAAAAAATAAGATAACTGCCTTTACATTGCACTTTTAGGTTTGCAAAGTTCTTTGCAGGGCCTCTTTCCTTTGATTATCCCAATAAACCTGTAAGCTGTGTTTTACTTCCATTTTACAGATGAGGAAAATGAGGTTCAGTGAGAAGTAATTTTCCCAGTACCACAAATAGCTAGTAAATGTCTGTTGTGCTATTCCCACTTTTCTTGCCTTGTTTCCTGTCACTAGATGCTGATAACTCTGGAGAAGAAAGGCTGATAACTACATAGTCCAATGTCATTTAAATCTAATTCACTTGCAAGTCAAGATATCATTCTCCTGATGACACTGATCCCTCTCATGAATGAAGGACAAATAATAACAACAACAAATGTCGGGGATAGGATTTGAATCCAGTTCTTCCTAGGTCCAAATCCAGCAACTTTGCTGCTATACCAAGTTATCTCCCAAGATCAGAAAGTCATTTAAAAAACTTTATAAGTGTTAAGTATTAAATATTACATATCAGTTATTAAGGCTAGATTACAATACACTGAGAAATAAGCTAGAATTGACATCTAAAGAGCTGGATTCATATTCCATCCAATTCTCTCCCTTACTAGATATGTGACATTGAACAAATCACTTCATTTCTCTGCACATCAGTTTCCTTAGCTGTAAAATGAGGGTGTTGAATTAGGACAGGTCTAACATTCTTTCCATTCTAAATTTATAAACCTGAAAAATGTACTTTCCATCTTCTGTTATTGGGATGGGGAATTATAGGAATAGAATTTTACTTACTTTCTCAGAAGTGGTCAATTTTTCAGGTAATTTTGCCTAAAAATTTTCCCTTTTCCTTATTGCAGGGAAAGACTGCTAAGGTTAATAAAAGCTGCATTTATAAATGACTCTGTAGAATTTATTAGAAAAAAAAAGTAAGGGTAGTAATCATTGATCTTAGACAAACAAAAAAATTCAATCAAGAGAGAAATCTGCATTGTATTATCAAATATATTAACATTGTTTTAGATATATATGCATGTATGTATGTATCAGTGTATATATAAATGTATTTGTAGTATATATTTATATACTATTTATATGTAAATATATATTTATGTATATATATATTTATGTATACATAAATATATTTGAACTTAATTGCCGCATTCTCAAGGGAGAAAAGGAGAAGAAATGGGAAAAAGAATGAAGTAAAAAGTGCATAGAAGAGAACAAAAGACAACCTACAAGGAAGCAAAGAAAAGATGGACAGTTATGGATGCAATGTCTTCTACCATTTTATATATATATGTATATATAATATATATGTATACATATGCATATATATGTATATATACATATATATATATGTTTTTTGAAATGGAAATTTATTGTTACATATTTTGAATCCTCTCCAATGTTCTGTTGGGCATGTGACAATGGTTTTTATTGTTGTTTTTGTTTGTTTTTCTTTTCTTTCTGTCTTTCTTTTTGTATTTTGTTTCTTTTTTCTAATTTTGCATTTAATTTTAAAATAAATACATTTCAAAAAAAGAAATGACTATTAGCCAAAAAGAGAAGGTATCAATAAAACTTTCAAAAAAATAAATGTTGAAAAAAAATGGAAGAAACTCAAAAGGAATTATGTTGTTGCGTAATCATTTTTAAGTTATGTCAGACTCTTCATGACTCCTCTTCAGGTTTTCTTGGCAAAAATACTGAAGTAATTTGGCATTTTCTTTTTACATATGAGGAAGCTAAGGCAAACAGGGTGAAGTGACTTGCCTGGGATGAAGATGAGTCATCCTGATTCTAAGTCTAGGGATCTATCTGCTATTGCTACCTAACTGCCCAAAGAATATTATTGAAACATGTAAACATAGATTTCACATATTTTCATGCCATTTCTCCAAGTATGATATGGATTAACTCATAAAAATTATAATTCCAAGACATAATGAAAACAAACTGCTATATTTGAAGCTCTTCTGAAAAATTGCCTAAATAATATATTACAAATTGAACTATAAATTGTTATATTCAATTCAACTTAATTTGGAAAGATTAAAGAAGTTCCTACTATGTGCAAGGCACATGGTAGAGACCACAGATATAAGGACAAAAATAGTTATGTAATAGAAATAGTTACTATCCTCAAGGAATTTACACTCTAGAGGATCTATCATAAATTTAAATAAACCCAATATCTAAAACTTCACAAAGATTGTTAAAACTAGGAAGAACCTTAGAGATCTTCCATTTCAATCCCCTTATTTTTAAGATGATGAAAATTAACCCCTGACAGATGAAGTGACTTTTACAGTCAGACAAATGATAATAATCATAAGTGACAATTATATTTTTACTATGGTCTAGGTGCTGATTTACAGCTATTATCTCATTTGTTTCTCAAAATAAACCTGGGGGGTAGGTAATATTACTATCCCAATTTTACAGATGGGGAAACTGAAGCAAAAAAAGAATTGGCTCTAAGGCCAAAGGGCATCTAAGTGCCACAGTGGATAGAATGATAGGCTTAGAGTCATGAAGAGTCATCTTCCTAAACTCAAATCTGGCCTCAGATACTTACTAGCTGTGTGACTCTGGGCAAGTCATTTAATCTTGTTTGCCTCAGTTTCCTCATCTATAAAATGAGCTGAAGAAGAAAATGGCAAATCATTGCAGTATCTTTGCCAAGAAAATCCCAATTGGGGGGAGGAGATCATCAAGTATTAGACAGGACTGAAATGACTGAATAACAAGTCTAAAGTCAAATTTGAACTCAGGTCTTCTTGATTCCAAACCTAGTGTTTTATTCAAGGCACCATTTAGCTGGCTAACAGGAGATTTGATTCTAGGTCTCCTGACTATAAAAACTAGTCTTTATACCTCACATCACTTACTCTAGTAAATAGCATATAGTAGATACTTAATAAATGTTTACTGACTGATTACACAATTTTGCTTTCTGTAATATTTTACCCAACCCAGTGTTTTCTAACATCTCAAAAATACTGAGTTGGATGAAATGTTAAAGGGATCAGTTTGTTCCAGAGGAACCATATGTATGTGTTATATTTAATATCCTAACTTCAAGATATAGAAATATAACATTTGAAATTCTGTACATAAGGACATGAGATTATGGTAGAGAATTGATGCAAAGAGATGCTATTTAGTGCAATAATCTAGAGAGAAATATTAGAGGCTAGTGTGGATCAGAACATAATATTTTCCCCTCTTTGTTTTTTTCTTTCTTGAGGTTATTTTTTTTCCACTTTGGTCTTATTTTTCTTGCACAACATGACAAATATGGAAATATTTTTAAAAGGATTGCATATGTTTAACCTATATCAGATTGCTTGGTAAGGAGAGAAGAAGGGAGAAAATTTTAGAACACAAAATTTTATAAAAGTGAATATGGAAAACTATCTTTACATGTATTGGGAAAAATAAAATACTATTGGGGGGAAAAAGAAATTTGCTCCCAAAACATTTTGCCAAGTATTTTTATTTTTGTTTTTCAAAGAGAATAATAGCCTTATGGTACAGTGGACTGAGTGCTGATTTTGGAGCTATGGGGCCTGGGTTCAAATGCCAGCTCTGCTACTTGCTACTGATATGACTTTGTCAAAGTTATTGAAGCTTTATGGGCTTCAATTTCCTCATCTGCAACATGATCCTCTTTTTTTTTTAATTTTATGATAACTTTATATTGACAGAGTCCATGCCAGGATAATTTTTTTATAACATTATCCCTTGCATTCGCTTCTGTTCCGATTTTTCCCCTCTTTCCCTCTACCCCCTCCCCTAGATGGCAAGCAGTCCTATATATGTTAGATATGTCACAGTATATCCTAGATACAATATATGTTTGCAGAACCGAACAGTTCTCTTGTTGCACGGGGAGAATTGGATTTAGAAGGTAAAAATAACCCGGGAAGAAAAACAAAAATGCAAATAGTTCACATTCGTTTCCCAGTGTTCTTTCTTTGGGTGTAGCTGCTTCTGTCCATCATTTATCAATTGAAACTCAGGTCTCTTTGTCAAAGAAATCCACTTCCATCAGAATACATCCTCATACAATATCGTTGTCGAAGTGTATAATGATCTCCTGGTTCTGCTCATTTCACTTATCATCAGTTCATGTAAGTCTCTCCAAGCCTCTCTGTATTCATCCTGCTGGTCATTTCTTATAGAACAATAATATTCCATAACATTCATATACCACAATTTACCCAGCCATTCTCCAATGGATGGGCATCCATTCAATTTCCAGTTTCTACCCACTACAAACAGGGCTGCCACAAACATTTTGGCACATACAGGTCCCTTTCCCTTCTTTAGTATCTCTTTGGGAATATGATCCTCTTGATGAAAATGTAAGCATGCATCAGTTTGTTTAAAATGAAATTTATTGTCTTCCTTTTTGATTCATTTTACTATTTTTTGACTTTTTTATGGCCTAATCCTTTGGATAGATATAATGAGTTTCTAAGAACTTTGTCCTTAGTTCTTAGTCCTAAGAACTTTGGTCCTCAGAAGAAACAGATGTTGCATCAGGCCCCCTTTTAAACTATTTTTAAGATTGTTAAGAGCTTCTAGTACTTAAACTCTGTTTGCCTAGCCACCTAGGGCCCAAGGCTACCTTATAGCCAGGAGGAAGCATTCCTCAAATGACTTTGATCCTACACACAACTTTTATGATCTTATCTCACAGAGCATCAGTCAGCTTGAAAGCAAGCATTCTCAAGAATTCAGAGGCTGGATGTGGATCTGGAGTACTGACCAGAGTTCTGACCAGTTCTGCTGGTCAATTAATATTAAGTAAATTGAATAGACAAGTTAAGGTCACCATGAGAATAAGAACATGAAGACAGGAAAGAGAAAAATGGAGTCTATTTTAATATACTTTGGGATGGCTTGAAACTGCTATTTTTTATCAAGGGAAGTGTAGTATTCCACCTCTACCTTGTGGCTCTAATAATATTTAATTTCCAACAGAATGTGTAAGTGGTCCAACCTTGTTGAGATTGTATAGGAGTCAAAAGGCATCTTTGTTGATCTCTCTCACCTCTTTCCTCTTCCCTAGGTGATTGGTTCTCTGGAGCCATCCCCCTATCTCAGAGTATGGCTACTTAGCTTACTACTATTTCATCTCTTACTATCTTTTGGTTATTGGAGAAGAAGCAGGTCATAATCATTTTTACACATACTCTGTGTAAAACATTTAATACATTGATTATTGTTTCAAAACAATTGGTTTTCTTTTCTAATTCTATGTGCTTCATTTAATTCATTTAAAAATATTATTCTGGGAGTCAACATGGTGAAGTGAAGACAGGAATCTGCTCAAACTCTCCCAGTCCCTCAAAAACCATATGAAACAGAACCTCTGAACAGAATCTAACAGAATGAAACCACTCTCCAATTCAAGATAGATTGGAAAAACTTTTCACTGGTGGTGAAAAGGATGTTTAGTCCAGCTCAGACAGACTCTGGAAAAGTTGGTGAGATGATCTTAATCACAGCAAATCAGCAACTGAGAGCCTTGCTTTTGGCTCAGTAGAAAAGCAGATCAGTGGGACAAGCCTCCAGTCCCAGCTCAGAAGACTATCTCTGGGAAACCAGGAGGTTTCCTGAAAAGAGAAAACAAAGCTATCCCCTACAAATACAAAGGATCTCTATGCTCAAAGCCAAGTCTTAGAGCTGCACAGCAAGTTTGGAATAGTGCTCTTTCCTCCAGGAGCAGATTTCAAATATAAGAGGAAATACGAAAAGAAAAGGGAAAAAATGAGCAAGAAACAGAAAAGAACCTTTTAGAAAGCTACTACAGAGAAGACCAAAACACCAATTCAGACAAGGATAAAATATCCACAAAGGAAAACTCAAAGAGTGATATGAATTGATTTCAAGCCCAAAGAGGCTTCTTGGAAGTACTCAAAAAAGTTATTAAAAGAAAAATAAGAGAGGTAGAAGAAAAAATAAGAAAAGACAATGGTATGCAAGAGAGAGTCAACAGTTGGAAAAAGAAAAGTAATTCCTTAAATAATATAATTGGCCAAATGCAAAAAAAAAAAAAAATCTACTAAAGAAAATAACACCTTCAAAAGTATAATTAGCCAACTGGAAAAAGAGATACAAAAGCTAATCATACATTAAAAACTAAAATAGGGCAAATGGAAGCCAATGATTCTATAAGACAGTAAGAATCAGTCAAACAAACTGAAAGGAATAAAAAAATGGAAGGAAATGTTAAATAACTCATTAGAAAAACAGTCAACATGGAAAATAGACCCAGAAGAGACAATTTAAAAATTAGTAGTCTACTTGAAATCCATGACCAAAAAAAGAGTCTGGATAGCATTTCTCAAGAGATCATCAAAGAAAACTTCCCTGGTATTCTAGAAACAGACAGGAAAATACTCACTGAAAGAATCCATTGATCACCTTTGGAAAGAGATCTCATAAGGAAAACCCCAAGGAACAGAATTGCAAAATTAAAAAAACTACAGTCTCAAGGAAAAAATACTCCAAGGAGTCAGATAAAAACAATTCAAATATCAAAGAGCAACAGTCAGGATATGGCAGCTTCTACAATAAAGGACTAGAAGGCCTGGAATATCATATACCAGAAGACAAAGAACTTAGGGTCATAACCAAGAATTAACTATCCAGTGAGACTGAGCATCATCTTTCAGGGAAGGCCATGGATCTCCAATGAAGTAAGAGACTTTCTCATTTCTATTGAAAAAGAGTTGAACAGAAAATTTAATATAGAAACACAGGACTCAAGAGAAACACAAAAAAGCAAACATGAGGAAAATATATGTTATATAAAAGTTAAATCATTTACCTCCCTAGATGGGAAAACAATATCTGTAATGCTTGACAACTATAAACTGGAGCAGACAGAGCGGGGGCATTACATGGATGGAGATTGTGGTTGTGAATGAACACTGATATGATGATAGCCAAAAAAAAAAAAAAAAAAAAGATTTTAAGGGGTGGAGAAAGGTTTGTACTGGAAAAGAGGAAAGGGGAGGTACAATGGGAGAAAATAGATCACATGAAGAGGCACAAATGTTCTATTGAAATTGAGAGAAAGAAGGGAGGGGATGAGCATTATCTGAAGTTTGGATACTCCCTCTAAGAGGGAGTAACTTAAGCATTAAGTTGGGTATATAAATATGTTGGGTATATAAATTTATCTAACCCTATAAAGTAGGAGTTGAAAGAGGAAAGAAAAGGGAAGGGCTGAATAAAAGGGAGGACAGAAACACGAGGGGAAAAAGGTAAGAGAAGAAGGGAGGGTGATAGAAGATAAGTTAGTTGATGGGGTGGGTTAAAAAAATTACTAAGAGAAAAGGGAGGGGTGATAGAAGATAAGGTAGTGGGGGTGGCTCAAAAAAAAAACTACTAAGGATAGAGAAGAAAGAGAGAAGAAAAGTATAAACAGAGGAGAAAATAGGACAGAGGGAAATACAGAGCTGGTAATCATAACTGTGAATGTGAATAGGATGAACTCTCCCATAAAATGGAAGTGATTAGCAGAATAGATTTAAAAGCAGAATCCTATAATAATATTGTTTACAAGAAACACATTTAACACAGCGAAACATACAGAATAAAGATAAAAGGCTGAAACTGAAACAGAATTTATAATGACTCAGCTAAAATAAAAATTAATGTGGAGGTAGCAATTCTGATCTAAGATAAAGCAAAAGTAAAAAAAAATAGATCTAAATAAAAGAGATATGAAGGGAAGTATATCTTAATAAAGAATACCATGAACAATGAAGTAGTGATGATAGTAAATGTATATGCACCAAATAGTAGAGCATACAAATTCCTAGAGAAGATATTAAGCCAGTTACAGGAAGAAATAGATAGCAAAACTATATTAGTGGGGGATTTCAACCTTCCCTTCTCAGAATCAGACAAATCTAAATACAAAATAAACAAGAAATAAATTAGGGAGGTTAATAGATTCAAAAAACTAGATATGATACATCTCTGGAGAAAACCAAATAAAGATAGAGAGGAATATACCTTTTTCTTGGCAGCACATGGCACCTACAGAAAAAAATTTATGCATTAAAGCATAAAAATATCATAATCAAATGCAGAAAGGCAGAAATAGAAAGTGCTTTCTTTTCAGATCACAAAGCAATAAAAATTATATTCAATAAAGAGCCAGTGAAAGATATTTTTTTAAATTGAAAATTAAATAATCTAATCCTAAAAAAAGTGATTAGATCAAGGAACAAATCACAGAAAAGATCCAAAATTTCATCCAAAAGAATAACAATAATGAGACAACATATCAAAACCAATGGCTTCAAAGATGAAGCCAAAGCAGTTCTTGGGGGAAATTTCATGTCTCTAAATAGCTACATGAATAAAATAGAGAAAGAAGAGCTCAATTAATTCAACAGCAAATTTAAAAAAGCTAGAAAAAGAACAAATTAGGAACCCTAAATTAAGTACCAAATTAGAAATTCTGAAACTCAAAGGAGAGCCAAGAAAGAGTTGTTGAGAGGCAGAGAGCTTCAGTCTTCAAGAATCTCCCTACTTTGGGATTGTTCAGGTTTCAACTTTTCTTTAAGCATGAAGTCAGATTCCAGTTTTAAGAGAAAAGGTGGAAATCATCCATTCTATTTCAAGTTGTTAAAGAAAACTTGCTTGCTTACCAATTAAAAGTATCCAAAAATGAAATAAGCGATTCCAGGAATTAATGGATTTCTCTAACTCAAAATCTTCAGGAAAAGGATGAATGGGGCTTGTTGATTGCCCGAATTGGGGAAGACCTGAGCTCAAATCTACTTTCAAACATTTCTTAGCTGTGTGACCTATGCAAGTTACTTATTCTTTGCCTGCCTCTTTTTCCACAACTGTAAAATGGGAATAATTATAGCATGTCACATACTGTTATGATAATCAAATGAAATAACATTTTAAAGCAATTTGTATAGTACCTGGCACATAGTAGGCAATTTATAAATATCTGTTCCCTTTCTTCCCACTCACTTCATAGGTTATTCTTATTTAACTGTGGGATGGGCCACATAATTTCTGAGGTCCTTTCAAACTTTGAAATTCTAAGATTCTATAAGATTCTAGGAAAGGAGAATAAAAATTTTATAGGTTCTTCTTTGTGAACTGATTGGATCCTAATTAGGTCAAAAAAAAAAAAAAAAGGGAAGACACAACAGATTTCTGTTCACTCTGGCTCCTAGCCAGTCCTGTGGCCACATCTGTCTAGCTCACTCATTCTGGATCCCAGCCAACCCTCATTTCAATCACTACATCCTTCTCTACTAGGTCATTATCCAGAGCATGATTTCATTCTCTCTCTCTCTCTCTCTCTCTCTCTCTCTCTCTCTCTCTCTCTCTCTCATTTGCCACAAGAATGGTAACCTACTGAAATATTGATTTCTCCCTGTCTTGATTTTTTTCTTTAATTCTCCTTCTCAAATCAATAACCTAGCCACATGCATAAAAGAGCATAGGAATCAAAGGTAGAAAAGTTCAAGATCTCTTAGAGAAATAGTTCCCACAAAAAGTTTGAGTCAATTACTCAAGCACAACACCAGTATTTTACAGATGTGGAAATTGGGTATGATCTTCAGGTTAGGAAGGGAAGAGCAAAAGAAGTTAATACATGATTTTGACTCAAGGCAAGTAAAGAGATAGTAATGTACTCTAGCTTCTCTCAATGAGTTCAAGATGCCATCTCAGAGCATGATTCTCTATATAATTAAAATAACTGGTACATGGGATTTCTACTGGTAAACTTTGAAAAGTCATGGAGAAGCAGACAAATGATACACAAGAAAGAAAAATATTGCTCCATTTCTCATAAACAGAAAAGTGGAGAGGAACATATAAAACTAAGGTAAATAAGTTTGATTTCTAGAAGAAATCTAGAACATGTTATAAAACATTAGAAAGGCACAGAAGCAGAGACCACCAAGAGTCAGCATGACTTCATCAAGAACATATCATGCCAGGATAATTTCATTTCATGATCCCTCAAGTAAGTGATGAAATCTTAATTCTAGCCCATATCAAATTACATAACAGGTAGAAAACATTGATCCTGCCCAGCCACATGAAGGAAATGGAAATGGAGTGGGAGGGGAGGGGGGGGTTGGAACTTTGCCTGAAAAAAGAATGTATAAACCTTGATATATCCTCTTCCATGGAGTTTATACACAGCAGAACATCCACCACCACCAACTTGAGGAGGTTGTATACGGGTCTGCATAGAAAGCAAACCATGGAGGAAGGAAGAGATTGATATTAATAATGCAGAATCTAATATTAACTGGCTTCAACAGAAAGCCAAAAATGACACAAGGAGATAAACTAACAGTGAAATTCATAAGGAAGGGGAAACAAGCAATAAAATCAAGTAAGGTCATGATATAATTCCTATAATATATAAATATTATTCTATGAAAAAGAGTACTCAAAAGTTGTCATAAAAAACACAAGATTATTCATTATGCAGCTCCTCCCCCATAATAGAAAATAGACTGAAACTCTCAAATGAGCCAAAGGAGAAATCAAACCATTAAAACAAAACAAAAAAAAAGGATAAAAAATAGGTCAGAAATAGTAGTTATCAAACAATAAATCAATAAGAAAACAAAAGAATAAAAAATTTAGAATATATATTAGAAAATTCCCAGTCCAGAGAGGCTCAGAAAAAAAAGAGAATGATATATTTGTCAATTGAAAATATAAAAATGTAAAAATCTTTTGACAGAAAACAAAATTAAAAGGTAATAATTTAAATTCCATTTAAGCCAAAATAACTGACTTTCAAGATAACATGCATAAAAGATTATAGGATTAAAAAAAAACACAATAAATTATCTGCATACCACAATTCAGGAAAATTTACAAAAAAACTACTTACAGAGTGAAACCCTAAGTTTAATATTTCAATGTATGCAGTAGTTAAACTTCAGAAAACCAAGGCCAAGTACAAAGTATTGCAAGCAACCAAGAGAAGTCCACATAAAAAAATAAATTTTAAAACACAGCATTATATAATGGTTATATTAGTGTTATAAAATAAAGTGCTTTGTGAAGTCATGGAGGAAGATCATTATCAAACTAGGGGATCAAGTAAACTTCCAGTAGAAAGTGGCATTTGTTCTATTCTTTAAAGGAAGGGCAGGAACTCAAGAGATGAAAGAGGATAGTGTCTCAGCCCTAAAGGGACTTTTGTGATAAGAAAGAGATAGAAGTGGTAAAACAAAATTTTTTCTGTTTAAAAATAAGAAGGAAAACAAAAGCAGACCAAATATCCCATTTAGGTGAGCAGACAACTCCTCGTCACACAATGCTAGAGCAAAGGAACTTTAGAGATATGTCCAAAAATCTTATTTTGTAGATTTTAAAGAAGCTGAGAACTAGAACTAGAAGTAGAAATGACTTTTTAATGACTCTCTGGGGCAAAGAGAAAAGAAATTAATATCTCTTCTTTAAGTACTTTTTAACTACTTAAAGAGAGCTATCATGTCCCCTTCGGTCTTATAATTGCCATCCTAAAGATTGCCACTGATTTCAACCAATTCTATGAGTCTGTGACATATGACAAGTAATTGAAGGAAACTGGAAAAGAGTAGATTCAAGAAGTACATGATAGATATCTTTAAATATCTGAAAGGGTTATCATATAGAAAAGTGGATTAAATTCTTTTGTTTGTCCCTAGAGGGAATGAGTTGAAGTTGAAAAGAAATAGAGAGTTGTAAAGGAAATTTTCCTAACAATTAGAGTTGTCTGAGAGTGGAATGATATGTTTTAGAACCTGGTGGGTTTCTTTCATTGGAAGTGTTCAAGCTGTGGCTAGATGACCACTTCTCAATTAGGTTGTAGGGGAGCTTTTTCTCTTTTTTTTTCTTCTGAGTATGGGTTGCAGTAAATGACTGCTGAGTGTTCTTCCAACTCTAGAATTATTGGCTTGCTTAAAGTCACATAACAAATTAGTGGCAAAGTCAAGATTATAATTTAGGTGTCTTGACTACAAATCCAGGGATCTTTCTATTCCACCATATTGTCCTTTGACTCAAGATGCTGAACTAGCTTTTTTTTAAACTTACCCCTTGTCTGACCTTCAGGTTCTTCCCTTTGTAATTGTTTGGGCTGGTTAAATGTAGGATAATTTGGCAGAAGGAGCTTTCAAAACATGGTCCTGGAATGGTAGTCGCTTTGAGAGGATTACCTGATAGTCTGTGTTTGCGCCAAATTCTCTCCCAGTTTTTGCCTCAAGAAAATCATCTGACGAGTGATCCTTTACAAGGGGGCTACATTTCCTCTCAGGCCTAACCAGGCACATTGTCTGAGCATGTAGGCACTTCAGCTGCATGAGCAGTCAATCCATTACAGGAGCCCAATTGAAACAAAATAGAGTGTCCAAGCCAAAGCAGAGTGGAGAATGAGACAATTACCCAGAGGTGGTGAAAGGATTAGAGACTGGATATAATAAGAGATTGTAATTGCTGGAGGCATGAAAAGCAGTCCTAAAGAAACTCATACCCATACAGTCAACTCTCCATAATCAGTAAGAATAAAGTAATAAAGTAAGTGGTATCACTGACTCAAAATAATAGGCAAACCAAAAATTATTTGTATGTGACATTGGAATGCATTTACTTCCTCCTAGAAATTAACTTTTCTAATCATGTTTTCCTTATGATATTAAAATAAACTTACAGAATAAAAATTAAAAGATTTGGCATCAAAAGACAAATGCTGACTCTTCCTTACTATCCCTATGTCCTTGGGCACAAATGATTTGGGGTTCAGTTTCCTCTTCTGTCTTTCTCTAAATTAATGTTCCTATGATTTCTTTAGCATAATACAGTTAATTTCAGTGGGATTCAGACTAGGCACAAACTTTAAATCAACAAGAAATCCTTAACTACCTCCTTTATAAAGACACTTGGGATACAAAGACAAAAATAATAGAACTTGTTCTCAAGGAGTTTATATTCTAATTGGGGAATACAGAATATTCACAATTTTTTTTTAAATACTTGAAATGTAGCCAGCACTAACAATGACAGGACCAGGGCAGGCTTTTCACAAGTATGGTACCTGAACTAAGTCCTGAGGGAAGCTGAGGATCATAAGAGACAGACATGAGATGGGGCAAAAGTATGGAGTCAAGCACCACCATATTCAGGAAATAGTTACACATATATATGTATTATGCATATATCTGCATAAAACATGTAAACATGCCAAATTTAAGTACTTATGTAATCAAAAGCTTTCATTTACTCTCCTCCCCTTTCCTTTCTTTTACTCTCCTGCCCTTTCTTCTTTAATTAGGTAAAAGGGAGATCATTGTTTGCTGCACTTGCAGAAACCCTAAGGGTCTTCTCCTCTCAGATTTATTTATTTCTTTGTTTGTTTAAATTTTTCTAGATTGGAGAAAGAGGAGATTCTTTGCCTCAATTGTTCCTAGCCTCAATCACTAAATGGATGCAACCTCAGTCAAACTGAGATCTGTTAAACACCTTAGGTTAAAAAGGCCAAGCTCTCTCATTGAGTCCAGGGCCATCTCCAGTCCTCTTGAGCAATATCTTACCACTGGACCCAGAAGGCTCTGGAGGAGAAAGTGAGGCAGGTGGCCCTCAAATAGTTCTTCTTCACTTCAATTCAGTTCATTTGCATTCTCTTCAAAAAGACAATCAACAAACATGCACAACAACACCCATATTGCTATGTAACATTTTACATTATTTTATACAAAACATTGACAAATTTTCATACACAAACACGTTTATCTACTATATCATATATTTGTTTATAAAGATCCCTGTACACATGCGAAAATAGGTGTCTAAACCTCTAAACTGATGTAACTGAATTTGACTCTGTTTTCTCTGCTAAGGAGAATTTTTTTTTCTAATTGAGAAAGACAGGAAAAATAGAGAAAGTTTTTTTTTTTTAAAAATTGAAGAGAAGAAAAGACAAAATAGGAGAATAAAGAAGAAAAGGTAAGATAAAGAAGAAAAGAGAAAAAAGGAAAAGGGAAGGGAAGGATCCTGTGGAAGAATTTAATGTCTGTTTAATTTGGGGAGAGAGTGGAATTAGAGACAATATGCAAAAGCTATGAGAGATGAATTGTAGGTTTCTATTAACTTCCTAATAATAAGAGCTATTCAGAAAAGAAATGG
The DNA here is from genome assembly GCF_016432865.1 of Antechinus flavipes. Lineage (NCBI taxonomy): Eukaryota > Metazoa > Chordata > Mammalia > Dasyuromorphia > Dasyuridae > Antechinus > Antechinus flavipes. The sequence goes on from NC_067399.1 coordinate 271,448,337, forward strand.
GCTTTGTGGGATGGGACAAGAGAGGAATAGATTGATTTATAATTTTAATCAGTCAATCAACAAGCCTTTGTTTGTTGAGTGCCTAGACAAAGTGCTAGGAGTATAAAAACAAGAGTAAATCTGTCTCTACCCTGGAGGAACTTCCTTTCTTTTAGGGGAGACAACTTGTTAGGGGTACTGTAGTTAGGATTCCATGCTTCAAACAGGGGTTATCCAATTGACTTCTGAGGCATCTTCCAACTCAGAGACCCATTAATTAAATCCTAGTCTCAGACTAAACTCCAATCAGATGCATCAGCTCTCTGGGGGCCTACCATTGGCAGATTTCCACTTTGGAGTCCATTCTTCCAGTCAAAACAGTGATGGGGTCCTTCCTCTGACTTGGAACATGACTTTTCCTAGACATAGGAAAAGGATTGTTGGAGGGAGATGAAAGATTTCCTCCCTCCTTTGCTTCTTCCTCTGGGGAGTCAGCCTACTGCCCCCGCAGCACTAGGCTCCCAGCTTTGGAGAAAAGGAAATGTTCTTTCCAACTGTAGGTTTTAGCAATAGCCTTCCAGTGAATCATAGGCTTCAGTAGAACCAGGGGTCAGAAAGTAAAATCTGCCAGAGGGTGCAAAGAGGTTCTTCATTGAATGCCATCTTCCCCACTCCTTCCAATCCAATCCTTCCCCCCAACTCCCACTACATACATACAAACTAAATAGGGCAAGGAGGAGAAGGAGGGATTAACTCTCGGGGTTTGTCAGATATGCCAAAGGTTAGCAAAAGGGCACCAGTGTTCATTCTTGTATTATTCCTCCCAGTAGGACTTTGAAAATGCCCAAGGAAAGTGTTTATAAAACAGGGTATCTCTATACCAAGGGTCTGTCAATTCCTTCAGTGTTACTACTCACTGTTGTTACAAATTAAGAAATCAGGGGAAGAACTATGCCCTTGTCTACAGGTATGTTCACACAATCCTTCCCTAAAACTTGGCACTGACTGGAAGAGAGAAGGTTAGGAGGTGCAGGTGGAGTGGGGGACATGTGTGTAATTCATGTCAGAAGCTGCCATGTTTTGGTCCATATTGACTCAATCCCTTTTCCTGACATGCTAGTACTCTGAACTTTGTTCCTAAATTCCGGAAAATAGCCAAAAATACTCAAAGCTAAGAGAGAGGACAGAAATTCTTCATCCTTATTGATTCCATAACTTTTGGCTTCCTGTTGATTTATCAGTAATAGTCTGTTTTAACTATTTGGTAATTCAATTTAAAATACAAGGCAGTGGCACTGGACCATAGAAACACAAAATTCTTAACAATTTAGTTCAATGAGAGTATGCAACAAGAATATAAATTAGAAAAAGTACTAATGGAGATAGGAGGAGAGGAAGAATCAAGAGAGGCTTCTCATAAGACAAAGCACTTTAGATGAGCCTTAAAAGGAGCTCAGGTATTGTAAGAAGTTGAGATGAGAAGGGAATGCTTCCCAATTCCAGGAGATAGGCTATACAATGGCATAGAGAAGAGAGATTGAATGTTGAGTGCAAGAAATAACTGGCAGGTTATTTCAGTTGGAATGTAAATTTTGAGAAGAGAAAATAATAACATAAAATTAGTCTGTAAAGATAGATTGGAACTAGATTGTAGGTTTTAAATGCCAGGCTCATATTTTATCCTTGAGACAACAGGAAACCATTGATAATTTTTGAGCAAAGGAGTGATATTGTTAAAGGTAGGCAGAGAAAAAAAAATTAGTTCGGCAGTTACATAAAGGACAAAGGATTGAATTAAGTTAGGAAGATTATTATTAGGAGGTTATTACAGTAAAAGTGGAAGTCATTTTTATGGGAGTCATTTTTCCTATACCACCATCTCTACAAAGATTTATATTAAAATAGTAGTTACACATCCAGAGACAAGACTATGGAGCTTGAATGAGAATCACAGCATAATATTTTCTACTTTTTTTGTTGTTTGTTTGCTTGTTGGGGTTTTTTTGTTCTCATTTTTTTCTTTTTTAATCTGATTTTTCTTGTACAGCATGATAAATGTGGACATATGTTTAAAAGAATTGCACAGGTTTAACTTAAATTGGATTACTTGCTGTCCAAGGGAAGAAGTGAGAGAGAGAGAAAAATTTAGAATACAATGTTTTGCAAGGGTAAATGCTAAAAACTTTCATTTTTTTTTGAAAAATAAAAAAAAATATATTATTTTTAGGAAAAAAACGGGTTTTTTTCAATAGGCTGAATTAGGCTGAAAAATTCATATCTCAAAAGCCTATTTTAGGCTACAAAAAAGCCTATTTTGGGTTATCTATGGCTACAAAATATTCATGGATGTTATATGCAAAAGCTAGCTTCTTTCTCCCTCTGGGTCAATAAACTTAGGAAGAGCTTGGTAAAGATTTACTCACAGTCATGAAAGGACAAGATTCTAGGATGTTGGGACAAAAATCCCATTAAAAACCATGATACTGACTTTTTATATTAATTCTAGAACGCAGTATAGTGCAGTGGATAGAGAACTGGCTCTAGAACCAGAAGACCTGGTTTCAAAATATATTTCTGATTTTTACTACCAATGTAATAATCAGTAATTCATTTCACTTTCTTATGCCTTAGTTTTCCTGTGTTTAAAAATAAGGGATTGTAGTAGGTCTCTAAAGTTCTTTCCACTTCTCAACTATGATCCTTTTATTCTAAATTCAAATCTTCAGACTAGAGGCAGCTAACAATAATTCAAGCACATTTAAAGTGTCTGCTCGCTAAAAGACAAATAACTACCTATAATGAGGAGAAGAAAGGGTTTACAACAGCACTGGGCAGGTGACACCAGTCACTGACAGAGCTCATAATGGGGCTTTACCTTGAGAAATCTCTTTTATAGGCTCCAGAACTGTCTGGTTGATGGATAGTATCTGTAAATATGTTCTCTATGAATTGGATTACTTATTTCTCTAAAAGAAGTAGCAGTATATGTAAATTCAGAAAAAATGCAGAGCCCTCCTAAGCATTAGCCTCTGTTCCCTCTGTATCCTCTGAGTGTTCTTATAACATCAAGATGTTGTAGGTATTTATAGTGCTCTGAACATATATATTCTTTAATCCAATAGTCATATTTACGGAAGAAATCCAGATGGTTTATCCCTAGTTACATCTGCATATTACTTTTTTCTGTATCTAACTTGCATGAACCTCTCAAAAATCTCTTACCATTTTAGCTATGTATTACACAAGAGAATACAAAATGTGGAATTTATTCGATAGGCAATGATGACCACTCATCTTGCTTTCTCCCACATTGCTTTCAACAAAATATAAATATATTTAATATATATGTGCAATATATAAATATAAATATAAAATATATATCAATATAAAATATAAATAAAATAGAAACTTCTTGAAAGCCAGGATGAGTTTGTTGTTTTGTCTTTGTATGCTACATTATCCAGCGCAGTGCTTTCCAAACAGAAGCCATTTAAGAAATGCCTATATTTTTTGGACGGAATAATAAATCTATAGCTAGAAGGGGCCTCAAAGATTGGACTTCTAGTTCAATCCCTTCTTTTTATAGATGGGAAACCTTAAGCTTACCCATGCAAGTTGAGTGATTTGCTCAATATCATACAATCTAAGAGGCAAGATTTTGAACTGAGGTCTTCAGACTTTTGAGCTACTATTCTTTCCACTTTATCTTGAGGTCAATTGAATTGGATTGAAGTGAAATAAAGTGAAATGAAGTTTTATAATCAAAATGAAATGATTTAACAACAACAATAAATTTATCTTTACTAACTTTAAAACCATAAAATACTTTTTATTTGATTTTCATAAGAACCCTGAGTCAGTCTATATACATTTAATAAGTGTTTGCTTTATGCCAGACACCGTACTAAGCACCAGATATCCAAAATACCACAAATGACAGCCCCTGTTTTTAAGAAACTCACAGTTGAATAGAGGAGACAACATACAAACAATTATGTCCAAACAAGCTATATTGGAAATAATCAAGAGCAGAAAGGCAGTTGAATTAAGGGGGATAGAGAAAGGCTTCCGATAAAATGTGGGATTTTAGTTGAAATTTGAAGAAAGCCAGAAAGTAGAGATGAGGAAGGAGGATGTTACAGATATAGAACAGCAAGTGAAAATACCCAAAGATACACAAAAGAATGTCTTTTTCAAAGAAAGAGTAAGCAAATCAGTATAACTGAATCACAAACTTGTGAAGGAATAGATGATATAAAAAGATTGGAAAGGCTGATATAGATAGATATGTACATATGTATAGATAGAGACATAGAGACATAGATTATAAAGATGTTTGAAGGTCAGACAGATGGTTTTATTTTTAACACTCAAGGTGATACGAAGCCCTCAGGACCCATGATTTTCTTCATTCATTCATTCATGTTCAATTCTTTGTGTCCCCATGGAACACGCTGTACATGATTTTTTGGTTTGTTTTTTGGCAAAGACACTGGAGTGATCTGCCATTTCCTTCTCCAGTGGATTAAGACAAAGAGGGGTTAAATTATTTGCCTAGTATTACAGAGCTAGTAAATTTTTGAAATCAGTTATAAATTCAGTTCTTCCTGAATCCAGGTCTAATACTGACTAGTATTGCCTCACTGCCTCCAACCTCTGCTTTAGGAGATCATTAATAGCTGACTGGAAGATAGAGGTGGAGTAGAGTGAAACTTGTGACAGGGAGATTAACCATCAGCCTATTTCAATAGTTTAGTCATTTAAAGATACTAAAGAATATCTCCATGTAGTCCCAACACACATAAAGATTAAAAATTCCAGTCTGCCTGGCATTGCCAGAAGCTTAAATTCCAAGAGCTTAAATGACTGGTCTGTAGTAACATAACTAGAATATATCTGAAGGAGATTTGAACCCAGTTTTTCCTTATTGTAAGGCTATGTTAATAATAATAATGAATAATGATAATAGTTGCAAAGATTTATATAGTGCTTTAAGTTTTATAAATATGTGTAAAAGTTTTTTAAACTCTTTACAAATTTTATCTCGCTTAATCTTCACAACATTACTGGAATTTGAGTGCTATTATCTATTTTTAGATGAGAAAACTGAAGTTGAGAAGTTAGGTGTCTTGTTAGTGGTTATAGTCACACAGTTACATAGTATCAAAAACAGGATTTAAACCCTGCCTATTTGACTTCCAGAATTTAGTACAACTCTTGGTATATTAGTAGACACTCAATAAATTCTTCTTGACTCCACAATACCAAACTGCCTCCACTTTCATGCTCAATGAAGCCAGAACCAATTCACTAATTACCATAAATTTCTTTGGTCAGCATACTCAGTACTTCTATTTAAGTGGAATTTCTCAGGAGTAGTGACAGCTGGATATTTATCTTTAATAGTGTTTTCTAGACTACACAGATGACATAAATGAGCCCTGAAGACCCACAGAATTTACATAACTCAATGTTAAAGTATAGAAAACTTTGGACCTTGATCAAGATTTCCTTTTTAAGTCACTATTCCTCTCCTGTATTTCAGTGTTCCACAGATATAATATTATATAGAGAGCTACTCCTATTATGTATATAAGCTACCAGTGGACTGGGACTCTTGCCTTCTCTATGTTTCACACAGTGATTGGTGCATTCTGGGTTTGCTTTTGTTTTAGGTGCTGTGTGCTTTGGGGAATCTGGAACATTGTTTTCTCGGCTGGAGTGATTGCTTATTTAAACTATCCTCTAATGAATGGGTTGGCTCCCTATCAGGCTATAGTATTTAAATTGAAATTTTCAGTGCATTGATGCAGATTCTAAATTTTTCACATAAGATTTGTAAAAAGTGATCTATTTTCCTCTCACTGCTCTCTTTTGGTTAACCCCAGGCATTTTTTTATTAGCAGGAACTTTAGAGAACTCTGGTTGATGTGATCTTGTCTATATCTATGTTTATAGATATAGACCACAAATGCAATTACTCAGGGCTAGAAAAAGAAGCCAAATCTGCCAATTAAAAAAGAAAATTTTTCTGGGTGAGTTAATACAGGAGCATTTTTTCCCTTCCTAAAATGTCCTGCATTTTACAACATTTTAATTATTTTGAAATCAGAAAGAAAAAACCCCAAAAGCTAAGAAAGCCTATCAAGTTATCTCACTCTAAATTTATTCTTCACTCACATTCCTTCCTGTCAAAGTTCTCTGTTGACTCAGCCTTTGTTTACCCTTCTCTCTGTGGAGTGAATGACATATGCTAAAATAATGTCTCAAACTGCATACCCATTTCCAATTCTGGATTAGTCCATGGGATGCACCCAAGCATTACCACACATTTCAGGGAAATTAGCAGGGAAGCATTTTTTTTCAAATGTGCATTGTTCAGGTCCAAAATGGTCCAGCTGCCTGTCTATACTCACAAAATTTACAGTAATAATAAGGGGTGAGGGGATGTAAACAGCCCTGAGATCTGCAAATGGTGTCTTCTTGTTTTGGTTAATGCAGCATATTAATATTTAAGTTAGTGATGTAAAGCAAAGTTATTTTTTTCTTTTTTACTTTATTTTTCAAGCTTTTTATTTTCAAAACATATGCATAGTTTTCAACATTCACTCTTGCAAAACCTTGTGTTTTGAATTTTTTTCTCTCTCCTTTGTCCTACACCCCTTCCCCTAGATGGCAAGTAATCCAATATGTGTTAAATGTATGCAGTTCTTCTATCTATAGCTATATCTATATATTTCCATATTACCATTTATCCATATTATCAGGCTGCAAAAGAAAAATCAGATCAAAAAGGGAAAACAAAAGAAAACAAAAATGCAAGCAAACAACAACAAAAAGTTAAAATATTATGTTATCATCCACACTCAATCCCCACAGTCCTCTCACTGGGTGCAGATGACTCTGGTCATCACAAGATCATTGGAACTGGCCTGAATCAATTCACTGTTGAAAAGAGCCACATCCATCAGAATTGATCATAGTACAATCTTTATTGTTGCTGTGTATCATGTTCTCTTGATACCTCTTACTTTTCTTCCTTCACTTAGCATCAGTTCATGTAAGTCTCTTCAGGCATTTCTGAAATCATCCTGTTGATGTTTTCTTATAGAACAATACTATTCCATAACATTTATATACCCTAACTTATTTGGCCATTCTCCAACTGATAGGTAGCCACTCATTTTCCTTTTCCTTGCCACTGCAAAAAGGACTGCTATAAACATTTTTACACATGAGGGTCCTTTTCTCTTTTTTATGATCTCTTTGGGATACAGGCTCATTAGAGACACAGCTGCATCAAAGGGTAGCACAGTTTGATAGCCCTTTGGATATAATTCCAAACTACTCTCTAGATCAGTTCACAACTCCACCAACAATGTTTTAGTTTTCCAGTTTTCCCAAATTCCTTCCCACATTTATCATTACCTTTTCCTGTCATCTTAGACAATCTGAAAGGTGTGTAGTGGTACCTCAGAGTTGTCTTAATTTGCATTTCTCTGATCAATAGTGATTTAGAGTATTTTTTTTCTTATGACTAGAAATAGTTTTAATTTCTTCATCTGAAAATTATCTGTTCTTATTCTTTGACAATTTATCAATTGGATAATGGCTTGCATTCTTACAATTTTGGGTCAATTCTCTATATATTTTAGAAATTAGCCTGCAAAGTTATTTTTTTTCATAGGGAGGGTAGATGGAATCAGTAAAAGCACACTGGTGAAGAGACCATTTCATAAATAATAGGGAGAGAAATAATGCAGTAAGGTCCACTAACTTTAAGCTAAATACTAAATATAACAAGTTGACAATATCAGATAAAAAGTGTTAATCTCCTACCAAAGACCATGCTGAACAAATCTATAACTGGGAATTCTAACAAACACCTGGAGCAAATTCAATTGGATGAGTACAGACATGAAGAGAAATCTCAGGAAAAAGGGCTTCATAAAGGCTGTTATTGGGACACCACTCTATAGATGAGACACAGACTCTCTAATGATTCCTCTGGGCAGAGAGCCTGGGACACTGGCGAGGATGTATGAAGGAAGAGGCAAATCAGAAAAAGTTCATTGCAGGTTCATAGCAGATCTTGACCAAATCAGCATACCCAATATTGCTACTGATCTCTGGGGTCTCCAGTGAAAGATATGGCATAGTTTCCAAAACATATCCTCTGAGAACATCAGTAAGATAATGTTGAATCATATAGATCTCTGGAGCAAGATAAGGGCTTCCCAGAATGTTAGGGAGTTGTCCCAATAGTCAACCCTATCTTAGTTTCCTTTTTAAGGGGATTTAAAATCACACAATAACAATATCAGTTTGGAGGATTTGTGGAGAAAAATGGAACTCTATGATGTGGCAAGAGATTTATATAAACTGTTAAATCAATTGAATCTTTTGTGTATGCTGTATCTTCTGTAGGGTGTAAAAAAAAAAAAAAACCCGCTGTCCTGTTGTACATTGTCACCTCAAATTCTTATACAAGATATATTTTGATATTTTAATCTACATCTACAGAAACTTATATTCAAGCTACATTTAAGCCCTATACTGAGATTTCCTGTGGTAAATTCTGAGTGAGAACAAAGGTCAATCTTTTGTGATTGTATAAAAAATTTTGATTAGGACTCTACTTCAACTCAGTACCTGTACCTTGGCTTCATGCTTAGTTTTAAACAATTAAGTTCAGGGGACAAAAGTAAAAGTCAGTTCAAAAAGTGGAAAATAAATCAAAAGTTTTTTTATAAAATTCACCAGACTTAATAACTCCCTGAAATAGAAACAGAGTCATGGTTAGTACTATATATATATCACTGCTTGAACAAATTCTCTTTTTTTCTGATTATTTTGATTTTTATTCAATTAACTTTTTAAAAAAAATTATTGTTCACTATGTGTTAACTACTGTGATAGGTACTAGATATATAAAGGGCAAAAAATAGTTTCTGTTTTTCATGGAACTTATCTAGAGATAGGTGAGGAGCAGAGAAGAAGGATCAGAAACAAATAGAAACAAAACAAAATTAGAGAAACAAGAGATCATGAATCAAGTAAAGTAAGTCAAAAATACTTATAAAATGAATACAAAATAATTTCAGGAGACAATAAGCACTTAGATAATTGAGAGGTCTTTGTATTAGAGGTGATACCTGAATCGGACCTTGGAATTCTAAACCAGGAACTAGAGCTAGGAATGCTAAGAGGTAGAAGTGAGAACTGAGAACATTCCAGTTATAGGATACAGCCTGTACAAAGACCCAGAAGCTTTGTTTCAATTTCTGTATTCTGTAAAGTGAGAACCTTAAAGAGAAGCACTAATCTCTACAGAGATAAAAGCTTTCTCTCCAGCAGAGCCCAAATTCCTCACCCTCCTCAACATTTCCAGATGCCAGCTAATAAAGAAAGACCAATTTTTTTAGTAATGTCAGGAGACATTTTTAGAACAATTTTTAGAAAGTTTATGTCATGAAAGGTTAAGATGTTTAAATGACTGATCAGAATCCATACACTTAGGAACGAGATAAATCATAGTCTCTCTCCTTATCACCATTTCCCCTTCCATTCAACTTGGCTTCATTTAAGTCTAAGGAATGGGATTCTTAACAAGAGGAGAGTCCCTCTTTAAAAAAGAAAATTAAACATGCTGCAAAATAGAGTGGATTCACATAACTTCATTAGAATATTGGACTCTTTATTTTTTACCCAAATTACTTTGTGGATCTGTGCCAATGCAAATCACGTTATCCCTAGTATATGCCATGTGCTGCTAAAGTATGATTTGCATTAAACATCCCCTTAAATGACTTGTACCCTGCCTGTTTTCTCTTCTCCCCTTTCTGTCCGGAATCTATCTTTAAAAAAGACTTTTTTTCTTTGATTGTTTATTATTAACTTTCATACCTGTATTTAATTCTTGCAAAATATTTTATGCATATAACTTGATTATGACAACAACCTTGTGAGGTAGGTAAAACTGAGGTAATCATTTCTATATCATTCACAAAATCTGAGGCTTATATCATTCTGAGTCTCAAGGAGAATTCTTAGATTTTAGAATTGAAAGAACTCTTGGATATCATCCCACTCAACTCCCTAATTTCCCCCAAGGAAATTTAGACTCACAAAAATTAATTGACATTGGTCACACAGTTAGTAAACCCACTGGCAGAGCTGCCATTGAAAGCCAAGTCTTTTAATTTCTGATCCAGTGTTCTTTCTACCATCGGACCTTGTGAATTTCCCAAAGACATTTTAATAATCAGTGATGGAACCAGGATGCAGTCATTTGATTCTGAGATCATATTATTTCCCATCATAATATATTGCCTCTCCACTAAGACCTGAGAAAGCAGTAATCCTAATTTGACAAAGGGCATTCCACAAGATTTTTGGGTGGATTCTGTATAAAAGATAACCTTTTGTTAATGAAGTTTTTCTTTCTACATTGAATGCTGTAGATAAAGTTGCTTGTCTTGGCAGCATATTTTCCAAGCATGTGTATGTGGATGATGAGGTTGACTCATGCATTAACAGAGCTAATTCAGTGTTTGGAAGACTAAGAGAGAAGAGGTATCGATTTGCCTACCAAACTGCAGTTCTACAGAACCATTGTGCTGATCTCATTATTGTATACCTATGAAACCTGCAAAGTATAGCAGTGCCATGACAAGAAACGGAATCACTATCTTAAAAAGATTCTGAAGATTATCCAGCAAGATAAGATATAGGACACTGAGGTCCTCTTGAGAGGATCTTCAAAGTATTCTAACTCTTCTCCAAAGAGTACAACTCTGATGAGTTGGTCAGGTTGAATGAGTGCCAAACATCTTTGCCCAAAATCTATGTAACAGAGAACTCACATGAGGCAAGCGCTTATGTGGAGGTCAGAAGAAGCAATAAAAGGACACTTTCAAGATCTCTCTCAAGAACTTTTGAATCATTTGTGAGACCTAGGAAACACTGATACAGGACTGCCCAGCATGGTATGTCCTCATCAAAAAAGGTGCTGTGCTCTATGAACAAAACAGAATTGCAATAGATCAAGGAAATGTAAGATGGGTACATTTAAAGATATTTCTACTTAAAATGTTCCTATGGATTATTTGTGCAAGACCTTTGGTAGAGCCTTCTGAGTTTACAATGGTCTGATAAGCCACAGTCAGACATACGGTACATTGACCCCAACATAGAAGAGAGGGAAAGAAGGAAGGAAAGGAAGGAAGGAGAGAGGGAAGGAAGGAAAGGAAGAACGGAGGGAGGGAGGGAGGGAGAAAAGGAGGGAAGGAGAAACTAAGGAAACAAGCATTTATTAAGCTCCAATATTAAGCTCCAGAACATAATTGGCATTGTGCTAAACATTTTAAAAGGATTATCTCATTTGATCCTCATAATAACCCTAAAAGGTGGGGCTACTATTATTCTGTTTTACAGTTGAGGAAACTGAAGCAAATAGATTAAGTGACTTGCTCAGATTCACAATATTTGTCTGTGTCTGAGGTTAGATTTGAATTCCTGAACTCAGCTTAAGACCCAGCTGAGGGCAATACACTAAGCAGCTAAGTGGCACTATAGTGCACAGAGTATCAGGTCTGAACTCAGGAAAACTCCTCTTCCTGAGTTCAAATCTGGCCTCAGATACTTACTAGTGGGTGACCTTGGAAAAAAGGCCACCCTTCACTTAAGGGAAGTCACTTAACCCTCTTTGCCTCAGTTTCCTCATTTGTAAAATAAGCTGGAGAAGAAAATGATAAACCACTACAGTTTATATGCCAAGAAAACCTAAATGGGGTCACAAAGAGTTAGACACAACTGAAAAACAACTGAATAACAATATCCATGTTTCACAATAGTGAGGTTTCTGTTCATCTGCAAAGCATGTTCAAGGCTAGAGGTTGGCAGAAATGGTATCTAAAGTAGTAATGTCAGTGAATAAGAATTCTTTAACACAACATCTTTATATTCCTTATTCAAAGAAAACTGTTCTTCATATCATATATGGGAACTCTGGAACTTTTACCTTTTAAAATGAGCAAAATACCAACACCACCACCACCACTAAGGACAAAGAAAGAAGCTGCCCAGAATTTCAGGAATGTCATTGCATAAAATTGCAGGAGGAATGATAGGGAATGATAGCATATCTTGTTTCCCTGACATAACTTTCAAAAATAACTTTCATGGCACAATAAGGTACAAAGGAGCAATTTTATGGGAGTTATTATAATTTGTCCAAAACCATTATTGTTGAATGAATCTCTTTGATGAGGGCAGTTCTACTAATGGAGATATGAAACCAGCATGAAATTTAGACACTTTCTTTGAGTACTGAGAATTTAAGTGATTTTCCTAGGATCACATTGCCCATAATGTGTCAGAAACAGGACTTGAATTCAGAACTTCTTATGAGATTGATTCTATCCATTATAACCGATGGTCTCCCAAAATGTCATTATTGAATGCAGATTGTAGCATTCTTTTTTGGTTTTGTTTTGTTTTACTTTCTTACCCTTAGTTGGGTTTTATTTTGGTGGGGAGGGTATCTAGGGGAGGGTATGCATTTTTTGCAACATGGCTAGAATATAGAAATTTTTTGCATGACAGTACATGTACAATCTATATAGATTTGCTTGCCTTGAAGGAGGGAGAGAATTTGGCACTCACATTTTTTTAAAAAACAAATGTCAAAAGTTGTTTTTTTATGTAATTGAGAAAAAAATTAAAAAGACATTGTTGGCTTCATCTTCTTCATCATCATCATCAACAGAATGTAAAAACATTGAAGTTAGCAATTTTTCTATTTTGTTTCTGCATTCTGCTGTGTCTAGCATAATGTCTGACCTATAATATATTTGAATAAAATGGAAAAAATTCCCTTACATTTCCCATACTACTACCTTTATTTGATCAATTCCCTTACAAAGTGTTTTGTAATTACTCATTAGTGTCTTGTCAAAACATACCCAACAAATAATTTTTAAACACTCTATTAATCACCAAGCAAGCTAACAATACAAAGATGGGAAATGGAACATACTTACCCTCACATAGTTACAATCTAACAATGTAACTAACACAGATAAACAAGTTAGCTTTGAAACTTATACTCTGTAGAATCCAAACTTTATAAAATCCAAAATTCTTTATAGAATTCCAAACCTTTAGAAGCTGTGGGAAGCTAAATGTTTTATATGAGGTCACACAGCAAGGTAAACAAAATGGGTACTTCAAGTTCTGATGCTGCTGGATCTACTGAGTAAATTCTTCTACTGTCTATACGTCCTATTTCACTATTTCTCATTCATTAGGTACCCCACCCCCCTACCTTGATTAATTAACTCAGAGAGGTCTTCAAATGGCAACCCAGTCTTCTGTTTCCAATTTCCTCCTGCGCTGAAAAGTAAATAGACCTGACCACATTTTCAAGTCATGGTGCATGGGTCCTTTGTGCTTACCTCAGGTCAGACTCTTCTGGAAGGTCCCTGGGTCCAGGCCAAGTAGGGTATTCAGTTGCTTTGTTGTCTCTCATGACAACCTGACTAACCGCAATCACAGCTTGGTCATTTTCATCATTCCTCTGCAAGGTGCTTGAAACACAGCCAACATTCTAACCTACTGGATTTAAGGAGTAAAAAGGGGGAAGGGATTGGGATTTAGAAATATTACCCTCCATATATTTCTCCCTCATTATCACTACACAAGCTTCTTAATCATCAGGAACTCCAGGACCAAATTATAAAACCATGGGTCAGATTGTAAAACGATTACAGACTAAAGTAAATTAGAGGAATCTTATTGCTAATCAGGCTTGAAATTGGCTCTTTTATTGATTTTGAGGGTGTTTTTAGCATTGCACATGTCTTGATTTTTTACTGTGGTGAAAGCAAGCATCCCAAATGTTTTGCTTCACTGCCCCTGAAAGAAGTTAGAAATGTGATCATGGATATAGAACTGACAGAAATTGTAGAGACCACTAAAATTAACTCTTCTTTAACAGATGAAAATGAACTCTGGAAATGTTGAATGGCTAGCCCAGAGTCATACAACTATTAAAAGTCTTAAGTAGAATTTGAACCCTTCTTGCTGACTCCAAGTCGTATATCCTTTCTTTGTACAATATTTCGTCTAAAAAGTGTCAAGCAACAGAGTATCATTAGTAGTCCATTATCTTGTCAACAACCATTTATTAAATATTATCATGTGCCAGCCACTGTGCTAAGTGCTGAGAAAATGAAGAAATGCAAAAATAATCTCTACTCTTAAGGAGCTCATAGTCTACTGTTATCTTTTAGGCCTACTCACTGTGGTTACTCATTATTATCTCTGTGCCACAACTTCCTATTGGACAATTCATGAGTTTTTGGTTACTCTGAAATTGGATTTCCAATGGTCAAATATCCCCATGCTAAGCAAAGAACATTAGGAGAAGTGACTTAGATTGTTCAATATTTTCTTTTCAAGTGGATTCATTGTTTTAGGAAAGCATTACTATGGAAAGGGACAGGGGAAACATTTTCAAAAAAAGTTACAATGGGCTCATGGACAATTGAGAAAAAAAAGTGTAAATAAGCATTATCAAGTTGAAATGAAAGTAAGCATGTTACTGTCTCTGACTTTCAGGATCCTGCACCCTCTAATAATAAGACACCTATGGGGAGAGGGTCAGTTTATGGACCTCCTCAGAGTTACAGGACTGTACTGGGATGAAAACATAGTCAAATAAATTTAGGCAGATTTTCCAGATTACAAAGATGGGGGTGAGACTCATGCCATTCCCCTAACCCTCCAGGACGTGGAAGGAATGCAGATGTGTATGCATATGTTTTATATATACACACACAAATATATATATAAATATGCATGTATATACATACATATATATACATATATATAGATATGTATGTACATATACATATACATATATATGTGTTGTGTTCATCTCTTCTTTAAAATAATAATTCTCTCTGGGAGAAAGCAGGTTTCTTGGGGAGGCTTTCTAGAGGCAGCCTTAGTTTCAGTTAAGAATAATAATCACCCAAAATGCAGCCAGCTGGTAAAAATGCAAACGTTTATTTTCTCCTTCCAAAATAGCCTGGTTAGTTGAGGCCTATCTCTCTCTGCTTGGTTCTAAGAGTTCTTGCAGCTTTGTCCTTTGCTTGTGCCTCTGCTTTCTTCAGCCTCCAGCCAGCACCAAGTTGAATCTGTCTTGCCTCCGAGAGAGGACTTCTGGCTCTCAATCTCCCAGAGTGCTCTGTGTCTGTCCCAGAGTGCTCCTCTACAATGTAATTCAGCTGAATTCCCTTGACTGGGCTTATATATGATTTCTTCTGAGAGAATGGGATTATGGGTTTTCTCCCAGAGTGCTCTCTGGCCCTAAGAGCTTCAAGGGAGGTGTGAATTCACAAAGTTAGGAAGTTTATTTTGTGAATCTCACATACTTCTGAACTCCAATGAGTACTTAAATACTTCTTGCTTATATGAGCTCTCTAAAGGTATGAACACAGCATTGTATCAATTAGTTCTACTTAGTACCTTGTTTCAGGTTCTGGCTCAAAACATCTCCTTGTAAGATCAGAACAATGATACTGAACCATGCTAAATTAGATAATTATTGTCTCTATCAACTCTAATGACTTAACAATTTGTAAAGATTCCAACATATATGTGTATATATTTATAAATATGGGTATAGGTTTGAAGATTGCAAAGGATTTTCTGTAGAAAAAACTTATGGTGTAATAAAACTATTAGTAGCTCCATTTTACAAATAAAAATATTAAAGAGATGAGAAATTAATTCAATTGTTCAGAGTCATCAAGCTGGTAGATGGCAGGGAAGGAAACTTAAATGCAGATCTTTTCTGACTCTATATATTTCTTCTATACTCATCTGGCTTCCTCTAGGTCAAAAGTTAATCGAGTTATTATTTTATGGTTTTATTAAAAAGAACTTATATAAATTGAATATCACTTATTCTTTAACATCAAAATTATAAATAGTCATTTCTCATATCTCATTCCCATTTAGGTAAGGTTACTCTATGCAAGCACAACTTGATCTTACAGGTAAAACTCCCCAGGGCTTAAAAAAATGATGTGGTAGCTGAACAAATTAGAGAATGATAAAACAAACATTGGTATGTTGGTATAATGCAATATTATGGAATATATTGTAAGAAAAGATCAAAGGAAATTTTTGGAGGAATTTTGAAAGACTTAAATGAACAGATGCATAGTGAAGTGAGAAGAAGCAGGATAATGATTGGCACACTAACAAAACCATTGTAAAAGCAAACAGTTTTGAAAAGTAAATGTAACAATCACTGATGATTCCAGAAAATGAGGAAAAAGACTACTTCTACTTCCTGAAAGTTGATATGTTGATATGCAGAATGAAATGTATTTTGGGACAAGATCAACGTAGGAATTTATTTTACCTGACTATGATTATTTGTTACAAAAGTTTTATTTTTCTGTTTCTCTGACTCTGTCCTCTGATCAAGGAAGGAAGCAAAAATAAATGCATAGTAATTGAAAAAAAAAAATCCTCAATGTAAACAAAACCTCATTGCAATCAACTTAGTCCAGATACCATTTTACCTCAGTGTGCCACAAGAGAAAGGTCAGCTGGACGGAAAAATATGGGTTCCCTACCTTTCTTCAAAGTATATCTTGAGAGATACTTCCCATATAAGACTTTTGAATTTCCTCCAGTTATTATTGCTTTCTTGACATTATTTTTTATAAAATTTATTTAGTTATTTGTGTCCACATTTTCTAGCCCTACTCTCACTCCCAAGCCTTGTAGAATGTAAACTACCTCAAAGTAAGGACTATTTTTTTTGTTTGTTTTCAGTTTTCCTTTGTATCCCTAGCTCTTAGTGTTTTGTCCTCCAGAACACAGACACTTCTGGTTTGTTGAGTTGAAGGAACAAACTTTGTAGCTAGCTGTGTCAGACCAAGAAATCTTAAAGATCTTGTAGGCTAAGACTTTCATTTCAAGGTCTTACCTCTTAATTTACTTAAAGCAAAATCTGGTCATGTTATCTTAGTGGTTAGCTTTTTTGCTACAGCATGTATGTGTGTATTTATGTGTGCATGTGTATGTATATGCATGTGTGGGCTTAGCATAAGGAACAGTAATTATGCACATTGCCTCACACATTTTTATGAAGAAAAACTGCAGACATTCATTTTGGAGTTCAATTTGATTCCAAACCCACTGAATCATAGGTCAAAGAGGAATGATTACCTATTCCCTGGGGAGCCTCACCCATTCATGGACAATATCATTGACATGTGCCTGTCCTTTCTGGCACCAAATAGATTTCCATATTTGGAATAAGTGCAATTTTAAAAGATCAGGGACAGAACCTTTTAATTGGTTAAATCTTGAAAGTTAGAGAGCCTTTAACTGGAATATATGTCACCAAGAGCCTCTGTTCTGGGTGTATATGTGTGGAGATCATTTTCTGCAGCAGTGTGCCATATATCTTTCATTGTCTTCCCCAATTTTTGTTATTGGGATGATATTTCCATATCTGTGTTCTGGAATTTGAAGATAATTTAAAATATGCCTTTTAAATTAATTAAAAAATAAGAAACAGACCATGGAAAAATATCTTGACAACACCATCACTTGTCAGCTTCTATGAGAAATTGTCTTGGCTGCCATGAGTTGCCTTTGACAGAGGGAGTTATCTAATCAGAATTGGAAGAGGACTTGAACTTGGACAAACATTTCCTTGATGAGCTATTCATGTGCTGGAATCCTTGACTACTATTCTCATGTCACAATCTTCATTGTATCAAATTGTTATTGTTTCTTAACCCAGGACTAGTGTCTGTCAACGAAAAGACGAAGGGAATGCCATCCATCAACTATTAAATGAAACATTGTAAGAGCTAATCCATTTTGATTTTTAATGCCACAGTAGGCAAAGGGTCTTTAATGTCTGTGATAATAACTCTCATTTATGTAGAATTTGAAGGGTTTTAAAGTATTTTGCACACATCTTCACAATACTTATTTAATAGGTGTTACAAGTATTCCCATTTCATAAGTGTGGAAATAGGAGTTCTGGAAGGGTACCTAATAGTTTTCCAGGACCACAAAGAAAGTAAAGGTTAAAGATTGGATTCAAACCAGGTTAATAACTTCATACTATCACACAGGCCTAATCAGTCAGACAGAGGTCCATTATTTACTAAGTGCCTTCAAAAGTAGCCTGAGCAGTATATAAGGGACACAGATTAAAAAAATGGACATAATCTCTACCCTCAAGAACTTTAGATTTTTTTTAAATAAAGCTTTTATATTAAAAACATATGCATGGATAATTTGACAACATTGACCCCTGGCATATCCTTGTGTTCAGATTTTCTCCTCTTTCCCCCCATCCCTTCCCCTAGATAGCAAGCAATTCAATATATGTTAAACATGTTAAAATATATGTTAAATGCAATATGTATAAACATTTATTCAATTCTCTTGCTGCACAAGAGAAATCAAATAAAAAAATAAAATGAATAAGAAAAATGCAAGCAAGCAACAACAAAAAGATTGAGAATGTTATGTTGTGATCCACATTCAGTTCCTACAGTCCTTTCTCTGGATATAGATGGCTTTCTTCATCACAAGATCATTGGAACTGACATCAATCATCTCATTGTTGGAAAGAGTCACTGAACCTTATATCTTAGTAGAGGAAATGAGATAGAAAAGCACATTTTTGTGGGCCACAATGATAAAAAATACTTCATTAAAATGGTGGTTCACATATAATGATAATGATGACGACGAGAAAAGAAGGAGAAAAAAGGGAGAGAAGGAAGCAGAAGAAGAGGAAAACATATTAATAGTGTTTTAAGGTTTGCAAAAAACTTTACAGCTGTAAGGATGGGGTATGGTTACACATGTTTTTCTTGGACTCTAACTCACATCAGTCACAGGGTTATAGATTTCTAACTGAAAGGGACCTTAGAGATCACCTAGTCCATTTTGTCATTTTGCAGAAGGTTCTGGGGCACATCAAATATAAAAAGTTTTCCAAAAGCCATACAAGAATATTAGGATTTCATCAGGCCTTCTGAATTTACATATCCCATTCATTTTCCAGCATACTACACAGAAGAGAAACAATAAAATGTAATGGAAAGAGAACATCCCTCAATAATAGTCCCTAGTGACTCTAACTAAGCAAGTCAAGTAATCTTTCTTTGTGTTTTAAGCAGTTCTCTAAGACTATAGATTGTAGAAGGCGCTGAACCCCATTTGTAAAGGGAGTTTTCTTACCTTATAATAATGAAGCCACAGATCTACCAATTTTTCTCTTAATTAACAGAAAAGAGGCTGGGTGGTACAGAGATTAGAGAGCCAATTTCAGAGCTACAGGATGTTAGTTCAAATTCTATTTTTGACACACAGTAGCTGTAGACTTGGGGAAAGCCACTAAATGTCCCAGAACTCCAGGTATCCCCTTAAGAATGTAAATAAAAGCAACTACTTTCTGCTTTGATGAAGAGAATTTCTTTTTTCCAAAAACATCATAGATCTAGATTACAAAGCCCTTCTGTGTCAGAAATAGGACTTGAACCCAATCCATCCTACCCACTATGCCACCTCTTTAAATTATCCTAATCTTCCTATTCTCCTTGGGGTTAAAAAAAAAAAAAAGCAAGCAAAGAAAAACAAAACAAAAGGAAAAATAAAGCAATTTAGGAATCTTGATCTACAGGGGCTAAAAACTACAGGACAAAGAAGAGTCATATGAAAATCATATTACCAGTAGCAAGTCAGAGTTGACATTACAAAGGATACAACTAAATTCTTTGTTTAGAACTCTTTAATGTAATCAAGATGGGGCAGCTGAGTGGTTCACTGAGACTGGAATTAGTAAGACTCCTCTTCATCAGTTCACAACCAGTCTCAGACACTCTTTGACTCGGAGCAAGTCACTTAACCTTGTTTGCCTTAGTTTCCTCATCTATAAAATGAGCTGGAGAAGAAAATGGCAAAACACTGCAGTAGCTTTCCCAAGAAAATTGCAAATAGGATCTTGAGGAGTCAGGCACAATTGAACAACAACAAATATAATCAAGAGGCAGAAATGGGGGAAGTACTTTTATTTCTTAATCTTCTCCCTGGACTGAACCATTGAGTGAATGTTTCAGACTTTTGGTTGTCTTACCCATGAAATGAGAAGCTTCAACATTTTGCATTTAAGCATTGTATAAATACATTTTATAAATTGGTGAGATGTTCATTGATCATAGTAGAGATGTATTGATCATAGTAGAAATCAGCAATGGCTGTTAAAAAGCTCTAAGAACATTGAGAAATTCAATAATTAATTTTTCAATGTGGGGTTTATACCTTGGAATTAATAGCAAATGCTAAAAATTAGAGCTTGATATATAGGCTTATGGTGATTGTTCATACTTAGGAAGTAAAGGAAAAAATGTTAATAATACATATTAAACTTAAAAGTGTGTTGTGCATATATCTCCCCATCTACCCCCGGAGTTAATTCTTAAAGATTTACTAGCCCACCTCTGGTATAAACCCCAGGTTTTAGGGTTGTTATGACAGAAATCAGGCTTAGATATCATGGTGTAAATTATCAGAAAACTTAAAGAGGTTTTGTTTTTATTTGTTTCTAGGGATTTATGGGACTTCATTTATTTGTTTAATTTGTTTTTTTTAATCAGAGGCAAAAAGAATACTGAGAAAAGGAACATGATGGTATTACAAAGATAATAATAGAAGCACAGACAATAATCCACTTGTAGATTCAATCATTTCTGAAGAATGCTCTTCAACTCCAGCTTCCACAGGAGAACAGGCTGATGCTATCACTAGAAGGCACTTATCCATCCTCAGAACACTGATTGCTTACAATCCTGAGCTCTTTCCCCAATCCTGGGGTCTGCCTCTCCACCATAGCCATCTACTCCTACTCATCTCCTCTGGGACACATGTTGGCAGAAGCACACAAAGTGAAAAACCTGGGACAAACTCAGCCCTGAAAATGTAGCCTCCCTTCATCAATGGCCCACCATTCTGGTGCCTGGTCCATTTCCACCTACTCTACCCCCAGTTATAGTTCTTAAAGCTAAGTTCTAGCAGTTAAACTTATCCTAAACAGCAATGTTCCTCCTAGGATTACTTCTTCTTTATTCTCCATTTCTCAGTTGCTTTCAGTCATATGGAGTTTTCCATTTGGAGTTTTCCAGAAATACTGGAATGGTTTGTAATTTCCATCTCCAGCTAATATTACAGATGAAGAAACTGAAGCAAACAGGATTAAGTGACTTGCCCAGGGTCAACCAGCTGGTGAGTGTCTGAGACCAGATTTGAATTCAGGTTCTGCAGACTCTAAGACCAGTGCTCTATCCAGTGTGCCATCTAGCTGCCCATGTTTAAATTTAAAATATGATTAGTTTCTCACCTGACTTGTTAAAAAGCTATAATTCACTCTCAATCCTTTCCATTTTTATCTATAAAATAGATAAGATAGATAAAATAAATAAGATAAATTAAACACAGATAAAATAGATAAGAGAAATAGAGTAGTAGATTTAGATTTTTTTTCATCATCTGTAAGATAAAGGGGTTAGATTGTCAAATTCTAAGTATTCTGATATAACTTGTTCAAGATCATGCAGCTGTACTCTATGGACCCTTTTCTCTCTAAAGGTCAAAAGGTGAAAGCAACCTCAAGAAGTCATTCAGATCATACACACACACACACACACACACACACACACACACACACACTTTTATTTATTTAGCCCAGGTAGACTAAGTGACTAGTCCAAAGACTCATAATTAGCAATGATCGGAACTGGAAATTTACCCTAATTCTGTTCCTTGATTCTAGAACAGAGCTCATTCCACTTGACCAGGATCTAATAGTCCATGATTCATGAGAACATTCTTCCTTTTCCCTCTGCTAAATAGATGTCTTTAAAAAAATTTTTTAAAGAATATGAAAGCAAGGGTTAAAAAAATTAGTTTGACTGTTTAAAAAGAGTAGTATGGTGGAAAAGATTGTTGAGGTTCAAAAGGAACCTCAAAAAGTTGATGTTGCAGACCAATGGTATGAGGTATCCCTAAAGAATTTGCAAAGCCTGAACCCATCTCCAAGTCTAGGGGCAAAGTTTATTATACTTGTTATACCAATTGAAGTGAACCAAGTTCCAAAAGGATTTAACAAAGGATCAGGACTAAGAAGATAAATTTATAGAAAAAGTCAGAGAGAGCTTGTTCTGTGTGTCATTGACGTGCTAATTTTATGACTTAGAGGTAGAACTGAGGAGTAGTCTGGTATGCACCTCACCATTTGTCTCAGAAATCCTGTTATCATTGACCAACAAATTGTTATCTGGCAGTCAGCAATGTTTCTGGGTCCTAGTTTCTAGGAATATTATAGTATTCCTAAAGTCAAGAAACTTTAGGATCATTGACAAACAGATTGTTAGAACAATAGCACTCCTAAAGTCTAGGGACCTTAGGATTACGCTATATTTCTCCTAGAAGCTGCATCCTATCAAAATGCTTATAATGCCAGAAAGACCTGGATACCAGAACTATCTCTGTCACATATGTCTGCATGGCCGGGGGTAGATAGGGAGATATATGCACAACACACTTTTAAGTTTAATATGTATTATTACCATTTTTCCTTCACTTCCTTGAGTATGAACAATCAACATAAGCCTATTTATCAAGCTCTGATTTTTAGCATTTGCCATTAATTCCAAGGTATAAATCCCTACATTGAAAAATTAATTATTGAATGTTACTTATTTCTTGGAGCCCCAAGCCACTCTTAATATTGTAAATTGTAGAGAAAGATGCAGAGTTATGCCAATAGAGGAAGTTTCCTGACTGAGAAATTTCCTCTATAATTGAAATCAGGAATCCATTCCTAATCTCTTTTCTATCCTTCTAGTTTGGAGAATAAGCATTAGGATTTTAATTCTATGCTTCCTCCAAATGAAACTTCGTAGGAGGGGAGGGGTGGGAAACTGTATATTTCTTTATTCTAGGAGGGTGAGGAAGAATATAAAAGGAGCAAGATGGGGCTTACCTATTCTGGTCTCTTTGCTCAGATGCTTTATTCTTTCCCATTATGTGTGTGACTATTGGGACATCAAAACATAGTCTTTAAAAAAAAGTCCCTCTCCTAAAATGTCACCACTGCAAGTTACTGAAATGCTCTCATTCTTTTCCAAATTCATCTGGGAACTTCAACTAAGTTCTGAAATTCCCTGTTTTCCCCCTGAGAATTGATGAATGGGTAGATAACTGGCAAGGTTCTAGGAGTTAAGTCTGAAGGATCTGGAACTCCTGAGGGTTGGTGTATATCTTCTGTGCTCCCCTCCTTGGGGAGATGACTTTTCACTTTTTTTTTTTTTTAATGGTGCTACTAACAAGAGTTTCCTGCTTCCAGGGCTGAAATTTTTAATGGTGTCTCATCTTTTGTTAATGACTGGTAGAGTCCATTGGGGTCTATCAAATTACAGGCTTCTGCCTTTGTACTTCGCCTAGATTTCAGACAACTTGTATTATATAGATTTGCAACTTTCCCAAGATATCCACTCTTTTCCCTCATTCTCTTTTATGGAAAAGTTTTTTACTTCCCTAATCCACAGAAAGGCAACAAGAATCTTTGCTTTCAGGGCAATAGCAACAGCAACAAAATTGTCTGGCAAAGGACAAATAATGGATGCTTTAAGAGTTTAGGAAGAGCCAAGATTAGTGTTAGGCAAAATTAGGAATCAACTGGGACACACTATGTATGGGGGTGTACACTTACTCATGGCAGGAAATTCCACTCTATTGTGAATACTTATTTTGTGACAAAGTAATTCACATAGCTATAAAGAAAAAAAAAAAATGCAACATTGTGAGTAGCTTTGAGTTTACTCATAATTTTATATCTTTATTTTTTGCATGTTCCTTCTTCCCCATCCCATACTCCAAAATGATCTTGTATTTATTTTGTATGTCCCTATATTCTGACTAGATGTATGTGCACATATTATCTCTTCCAATAAGCACTTTGAGGATGGAGACTTTTTTTTTGTTTTTTGTTGTTGTTGTTGGTATCTTTCTTGCACAAAGTAAAAGGCCTGGTATACAAAAATAGTTACTGAACCTATGGTTCAATGATATGGCTAATTCCTAGGTAATGAAACTTCTTCTACCAACAAATCAGCCACTTATCTATTCTCTGAAGTCTCAGAGACTTGCCTTTAAGTACCAAGACTTGCCCAGAGTCATGTAATCAGGTCCTCATGGCTTTGAGTCTATCTTTCTATCCATTATGCCACTTTTATCTTTCTTCTATATTGATTTCCACACTAAGTTGAATAGAAAGAAAGGGCTGGATTGCCTTTAAGAAATCAAAAAAAGTTCTTCAATGACCCCAAAATTCATCTCTATCTATTTTTAGATAACATTATAAACAGTTTCCCCCAAAATTTGAAAATGAGTATCACCCAGAAGGTAATAAAGTGAGATTCATGGTGAGTGTGAACAAACTGCACCATATAACCAATGAGGAATTTCAAAGTAGAACAAGAGTAGAAAAGTATTAGCAGGAAAATTATAATAGAAAAGATGTGCTGTTTACATAATTGGAGAGAACCAATGGTATTTTTAGAATGTAAGAAGAAACCAAGTCTGCAAATATGTATTGTATCTAGGATATACTGCAACATATTTAACATATATAGGACTGCTTGCCATCTTGGGCTGGGGGGGGGGGAGGGGGGGTTGGGGGGGGGTGGAGGGAGGGAGGGGAAAAATCGAAACATAAGCGAGTGCAAGGGATAATGTTGTAAAAAATTACCCTGGCATGGATTCTGTCAATACAAAGTTATTATTAAATAAAATTAAATTAAAATTTAAAAAAAAAAAAAGAAGAAGAAGAAACCAAGGAAGGCCTCAAGCACATTGGCTGAATCATTTGTAGATTTGCCCAGTATAGGTAAGGATGGGTGAGTTATGATTTTTTATATCATGACTTCCCCAATCCATTTGAGTGTCTGAGATCTTTTATTGCTTGCTCCTAATGACATTGACAAAGACAATCTTCTTCTAGAGATAGCTATGCAATACAGTGGACAGAGTGTTGGGCTTAGAATCAAAAAGATAGGGTTCAAATCCAGCCTTAGATATTTATTAGCTGTGGATTCTGGCTAAGTTACTTAATTTCTGTCTGTCTTAGTTTTCTCATCTGTAAAATGAGGGTAACAATGACATCTGTCTCCTAAGTTATTTTGAAAATGAAATGTAAGTGCTTAATATGATGCGTGGTACAGGAAATTAATAATTGCTTCCTTCTTTCTAGGTCAACAGTTTTCAAGGTATAGTCTAGGGAGTCCCTCTGACCCTTTTAGGGGCTCTTCAAAGTCAAAGCTATTTTCATAATAATACTAAGATGCTTTAATTTCTAACATAGCATACATTGATATTTCTAATACAAATAAACAAAAAGCTCTTTGGTAGGGTCCTCAATAATTTTTAAGAGTGTAAGGTAAAAGAGTGTAAACTAAATCCAAAAAAGTTTGAGAAATACTGCTCTGGACAAAGATTAGCCTTGAAAACAAAAATTTAAATGAGACCATACCTAACAGATTCACTATTTTTTTTCCATTCTCAGAACATTAATTCATTTTTAGTTTTACGACAAATACTGAAAAAACAATCAATATCATTAATTCTAAAAATGATCCTATTGCTTATATGCCAAATCTCATGAACAATTTTTAAAAGACATAGGTGACTAGAGATGAGGAGGAATTTTGAAAACAACACAAGCTTTGTAACCATTGCTTAACTAATTCCTTCCATGTCTGCCCCAATTATGAAATTTCCAAGAAGTGTCCTCTATGACTCATAAAACCATCTTTTTATCTCTAGATTTCCAAGCCAAAATAAATCAATATTGATAATCATCTTTGCCATTATATTTTTAACTTTCCTGTCCTTGTGACATTCAGACAAATATTGTTATGACCACTTTAGAGGTGAGAAAACTGAGGATCAGAGCAATATGTGACTTATTCATATTCACATGCCTAGACAGTGACAGAATAAGGAATCAAATCTATATTTTCTTATTACTTTGTAGGTGGAGTTGTGAACGAATCCAACCATTCTGGAGAGCAATCTGGAATTATGCCCAAAAAATTATCAAATTGTGCATACCCTTTGATCCAGCAGTGTTTCTATTGGGCTTATATCCCAAAGAAATACTAAAGAAGGGAAAGGGACCTGTATGTGCCAAAATGTTTGTAGCAGCCCTGTTTGTAGTGGCTAGAAACTGGAAAATGAATGGATGCCCATCAATTGGAGAATGGCTGGGTAAATTATGGTATATGAATGTTATGGAATATTATTGTTCTGTAAGAAATGACCAGCAGGATGAATACAGAGAGGACTGGCGAGACTTACATGAACTGATGCTAAGTGAAATGAGCAGAACCAGGAGATCATTATACACTTCGACAACGATATTGTATGAGGACATATTTTGATGGAAGTGGATTTCTTTGACAAAGAGACCTGAGTTTCAATTGATAAATGACGGACAAAAGCAGCTACACCCAAAGAAAGAACACTGGGAAACGAATGTGAACTATCTGCATTTTTGTTTTTCTTCCCGGGTTATTTATACCTTCTGAATCCAATTCTCCCTATGCAACAAGAGAACTGTTCGGTTCTGCAAACATATATTGTATCTAGGATATACTGCAACATATCCAACATATAAAGGACTGCTTGCCATCTAGGGAGGGGGTGGAGGGAGGGAGGAAAAAAAAATTGGAACAGAAACGAGTGTCAATATAAAGTAATTATTAAATAAAAATTAAAAAAAAAAACATTATAAACAGTTTCCCCCAAAATTTGAAAATGAGTATCACCCAGAAGGTAATAAAGTGAGATTCATGGTGAGTGTGAACAAACTGCACCATATAACCAATGAGGAATTTCAAAGTAGAACAAGAGTAGAAAAGTATTAGCAGGAAAATTATAATAGAAAAGATGTGCTGTTTACATAATTGGAGAGAACCAATGATATTTTTAGAATGTAAGAAGAAACCAAGTCTGCAAATATGTATTGTATCTAGGATATACTGCAACATATTTAACATATATAGGACTGCTTGCCATCTTGGGGGGTGGGGGTGGAGGGAGGGAGGGGAAAAATCGAAACATAAGCGAGTACAAGGGATAATGTTGTAAAAAATTACCCTGGCATGGATTCTGTCAATACAAAGTTATTATTAAATAAAATAAAATTTAAATTTAAAAAAAAAAAAGAAGAAGAAGAAACCAAGGAAGGCCTCAAGCACATTGGCTGAATTATTTGTAGATTTGCCCAGTATAGGTAAGGATGGGTGAGTTGTGATTTTTTATATCATGACTTCCCCAATCCATTTGAGTGTCTGAGATCTTTTATTGCTTGCTCCTAATGACATTGACAAAGACAATCTTCTTCTAGAGATAGCTATGCAATACAGTGGACAGAGTGTTGGGTTTAGAATCAAAAAGATAGGGTTCAAATCCAGCCTTAGATATTTATTAGCTGTGGATTCTGGCTAAGTTACTTAATTTCTGTCTGTCTTAGTTTTCTCATCTGTAAAATGAGGGTAACAATGACATCTGTCTCCTAAGTTATTGTGAAAATGAAATGTAAGTGCTTAATATGATGCGTGGTACAGGAAATTAATAATTGCTTCCTTCTTTCTAGGTCAACAGTTTTCAAAGTATAATCTGGGGAGTCCCTCTGACCCTTTTAGGAGCTCTTCAAAGTCAAAGCTATTTTCATAATAATATTAAGATGCTTTAATTTCTAACATAGCATACATTGATATTTCTAATACAAATAAACAAAAAGCTCTTTGGTAGGGTCCTCAATAATTTTTAAGAGTTTAAAGGTAAAAGAGTGTAAACTAAATCCAAAAAAGTTTGAGAAATACTGCTCTGGACAAAGATTAGCCTTGAAAACAAAAATTTAAATGAGACCATACCTAACAGATTCACTATTTTTTTTCCATTCTCAGAACATTAATTCATTTTTAGTTTTACGACAAATACTGAAAAAACAATAAATATCATTAATTCTAAAAATGATCCTATTGCTTATATGCCAAATCTCATGAACAATTTTTTAAAAGACATAGGTGACTAGAGATGAGGAGGAATTTTGAAAACAACACAAGCTTTGTAACCATTGCTTAACTAATTCCTTCCATGTCTGCCCCAATTATGAAATTTCCAAGAAGTGTCCTCTATGACTCATAAAACCATCTTTTTATCTCTAGATTTCCAAGCCAAAATAAATCAATATTGATAATCATCTTTGTCATTATATCTTTAACTTTCCTGTCCTTGTGACATTCAGACAAATATTGTTATGACCACTTTAGAGGTGAGAAAACTGAGGATCAGAGCAATATGTGACTTATTCATATTCACATGCCTAGACAGTGACAGAATAAGGAATCAAATCTATATTTTCTTATTACTTTGTAGTGTGGTTCTCTTCTCCTCCCATATTACATCTGACTGAATCTCAAGATGAATATATATAAAGTAATATCCTGTGATTAAGATTTGTCTATTACTTTAGAATCCGTTAAATTCATTATGCTATTTGAGCCACAACAAGCATAAATTAAATTCAAGTAGAATTAACCCTAGTTTTCAGAGAATTTGATTAGAATCCACAATTTTTTCAAATATGTAACTCCAAGGCTCAGGCCTCAAGTTCTAGTTTACATGGATCAGGTCTAGTCTTGTAGAGGGAACTACTCTCCAAATCATTGACTCTTTAGCTCATTCTGCTTCCAGCAAAGTTTCTTCCAGGAACCTTAGTATCTAGTTTATGTCTAGGTATCCACCAATGTGGATTAAGAGGACGCCACTTCCCCAAGAACTCAATGTAACAATGCATAACAACAGGAACACAATCTTTATTCTACCCTATGGAAAATTCAAAACTATATAAAGTACTTCCAGAAGTTTTAAAAGAAGAAATAACATTATTTTCTCTCTTGTAGTAAGTTTCACCTTCATCTCAGGAACCTATATAGTGTTGGACCTCATAGTGCCACCCTGTGGTTTAGATTCTTTTAGAAGATATAAAACATCCCAACATTCCACTGAGTCCCTTATTCATTCTCACGACTCACACAAGCCTCCCACATGATGGTATCATTCCAAGGGCTTGGAATCTACTCATAAGGAAGTAAATTCCCAATTGCTAAAGAGGAGAATGCCTTTCTCATTGGACCTGATCCAGCTAAATAACCTGTATTAGCAGCAAAAGGCAAAGTCCCGATTTTTTGCTTTCACATCTGGTTCAGACTCTTACTGTTCCTCAAGTTGTATGTATAATTCTTATGTCTCCAAGAAACTGAGTCCAAGAATTTCTTTTTTTTCTTCCTCTTTTTCTTCCTAGAAGACTAGGCTCCAAATTCATGAAATCTCATATTTTCTCTAAGAAGACATGTGACTCCTCTCCAGAGGCAAAATGGTTCAGTCACTCAATGTTATTAGCAAATTGAGGAAGGGAGGAATTTGGGGGAGGAGTTGAGAAGGAAGAGGGAGAAGAAGAGAAAAAAAGGAAAGAAGGAAGATGCAGACTCCTGCACAAAGAACAGCTTGCAAGATACTCTCATAAGGCAGTCCCCAGGTCTGAATTTAACTCAATTAGGATCTTGGAGGGGGGGGGGGGAGAGAAAGGGAGGGAGGGAGGGAAAAGTGGGGCAGTGAGGGGGAATGAATATGAAACAAAGGACTACAATAAAGACTTCTTTTATAGACCCAGAACAAAAGGAATGGATCTGATCCAAAACAACAAAGTTAATCCATTAATCTGCGATTCAATCATTTAGGTATCCTTAATCCTTCCAATCAGGTAATCAACAGGGCATGTCCACACACTGTATAGTGCTAGGATTATTCTTAACTGTTTTGGGTCCTGGATCCTTCAGGCCTTCTGGTGAAGCCCATGGATACCTTTTTTTCAAAATTTCTTATAAATGCATAAAATATATAAGATCACAAAAGAAAAAATTTATATTAAAATACAGTTATCAAAAGAAATTTTTTTTAAAGATCATAAGCCTCAGGCCAGGACTGTTCCCTGAAGAATAGAGCCTTTCTCTTAACCAGGGATTCATGAACTTGGCTTTTTTTTTTTTTTTGATAATTATATTTCAATATAATTTGTATCTTTGTAATCTCATGCATTTTATTTTTTTCCTTCTCTACCTCATTTTTAATAGCTTTTTATTTTCAAAATACATGCAAAGATAGTTTTAAACATTTCCCCTTGCAAGACCTTGGGTTCCAAATTTTTCTCCCTTTCTTCCCCCTATTCCCCTCCCCCAGACAGTAAGTATCCAGCATATGTTAAACATGTGAAGTTCTTCTATACATATTTCCACATTTATCCTGCTGTTGTCCATTTTATTTTATGCATTTAGACACATGATTCTAAGAAGAGGTCCATGGGTTTCAATGCAGGGCCCTCTTTTCAGTGGGCCTGTAACATAAAAAAGTTTAAGAATACCAGATTTGGAAAAAGATATTTCTCATCACATTAAAAAAGGAAATTTCCTCAAGAACTCTTTACACATCCAATTTCTTATATGATCCTCACAATATTCCCTTTAAGGAAGATACTGTCATCTCCATTTTATTTATGAGAAAGCTAGGGTTTAGAGAGGTTAGTTATTTGCCCAGTGGCATGCAATTTTTGAGTGTTAGAAGAATGATGTCCAGGTCTCCTTAATACAAGGTCCAGTGTTCTTTCCACTAATCCATGTAAACACCAATGAATTCCTCTTCAATATAATATCCTATTTCTTCCTTCCCACTTTTTTCCTGAGATTTAATTTCCTCACTTGTTCCCTCTTTTTGGCATATAGCACCCTTTCTGGCATATATAGTCACGTAATAAATGTTTGTTAATTGATTCAACATCTCCCTTTCCATCAGCACCTTATCTACAAACATCCATATGCTTATTCAGGGATATGCTGGCAAATGCTGAAGAACTGGCTCTCCAGAGAGAAAAATGTACCCACAACACATGTTTAAGTTTAATCTTCATTAATAACATTTTTACCATCCCTTTCTTAAGTCTAGACAATCAACAAAACAATACATCAAGCCCTGATTTGTAGTATTTGCCAATTTCCTCGGTAAAAATGTTCACCTTGAAAATTAATAAGCAATTCTCTTGAACTTGTATGAGCTGGTTCCAGCATATGCCTGGTAAACTTTCTGACTCTACTATCCTTTTATTTTCTGTTAGGATTCGGTGCTAAATAAATGGAATTGAGGAGACAGTGGTTAAATCTAGTTTAGCATTAATTTAATCCTACAACAAATAATAGTGTCCTAGTGATATAATTATTGGTATGTATTCAGTGTATAGCATATAAGCAAGAAGCTCTCAGGGCCAGACACAGAAGCCGACTAGAAGCTCTCAGAGGAGGGGACAGATTCATTCCATCTTCCACTTTTGTGCTGGCTGGAGGCTGAAGCTGGCAGAGGCAAAGGACTATCGGCAGGAGCTCTCAGAACCAAGGAGAGAGATAGGCCTCTAAGAAAGCTAACTGGGCCCAAGAAAGGAGACAAGACTTGGAAAGAAACGATAAAGGATTTGGACTTTTAACTCCTGGCTGCATTTGGGGTGATTACACTAAACTGAAATGAAGGCTGCCTCCAGAAGCCCCCCAAGAAACCTGCTCCCAGAGAACATTATATTTTAAAGAAGAATATTACAATTTTCTCTCTCTTTTAATACAATGAATGGCACATACATGCTTATACTATTATAGACATTTGACATTTCCTCTTTACTTATTTATTCTTAAATTCACAAAATTTGATTGTGCACTCATCACTCTCATGAATTTTAATCATAAAACATAGAAAAAAACAAAAGGTTTAAATCCTCTCTCAGTTATTTTCCACCTTTGTGATTTTGGACAAGTCATTCTCTTTCACTCATTCTCAGTTTCTTCATTTAAAAGAAAATTGAAATGGTAATACTGGATGATTTCTCAGGTCCCTTCTGGAGCTGAAGTATGCTGTAACCAGTTCCAACCAGCTTCTTATAGTCAAATTTTTAGTGTGGGCAATTATATTTCAGAAATCTACAAATCATTTATTGTTTTGTTGATAATCTAGAAATAAGAATGATGGGAAATGTTAACAATGAAAATTCAACTTTGAATGGTGTTGAGTTTAAGGGATTTTTTCCTCCCCAGACACCAAGCTATTTAACTTTTATTGGCAAGCCCCTGTTCCCAATTCTGTGATTCTGAATCTCCC
The DNA here is from genome assembly GCF_016432865.1 of Antechinus flavipes. Classification (NCBI taxonomy): domain Eukaryota; kingdom Metazoa; phylum Chordata; class Mammalia; order Dasyuromorphia; family Dasyuridae; genus Antechinus; species Antechinus flavipes. Next base: position 271,480,686 of record NC_067399.1, read on the forward strand.
CAATACCAATATGACTCAGAAAATTCACAAGAACACTTCTCTCATGACAATTCCTTGTGAAGTTGAAGTTGAAGTTAAAAATATAGCAAAAGCTTCCTTGTCTATCAGTTCTTTTATGAATTTTATAGGGAGCAGCCTAGAGATATGGGTTGGTTTTTTGATAACTTATTTAGAAAGCACCTGGAGATGTGGAAACCAAGATTATGTCTTGTTTTGAAATGTGAAAATCTAAGCTCAATTTGGGGTCTTTACCACAACTACTCACAGCTTCCAAAATACTATATCTTTGAGGAATTTCCCTTAAGTAATTACAAAAGAGTATTTCCAAAATTGCAGAACTTTAAAATTTGAAATCTTCCAGTACAACTTAAGTTTGAATAGGAATCTTTTGCATAGCCTCACTGCAAGTGTATATCTATCTACATAACCATTGCTGAATCACCTTCACAAATGAATAGAGATCTCTGTACTTCTCAAAGTATCCCATTCAACTTTCCAATATTTCTAGTTATTAAGAAGTTTGGCCTTGCATTTAGCAGAAATTGACTTTTATGCAATTTCTACTAATTACATCCCATCCCCAAATTCAAACATCTGTGGCTGATTAGAACAAAGCTAATGCTTCTTTCTTATAAAATATATTTTCAAATAGCAGGTAACAATCACCATGACTCAATCCTCCAAATTCTTAAGCCCTTCAACTGATCTTCACTTGAAAATGCTGTCAATATCTTTAGCATCTTGGTAATTATCCTATAGAATTGGTCCATTTTTGTTATAATGACTATTCTGAAAGGTGGTGCTAAAATCCAATACAATGCATTAGTTATCTAGCCAAGATAGAATAGACATGGGCATTATTCATCTGTCTCTAAACATTATATTTCTCTTAAGGTATCCTAGGATAGCATTAGCTTTTTTTTTGGTTGTTATAATGAAAGATTGAGACTAGTCTCTCGAGCTTCTCTCTGTTCATCTCTAAAAAATGTTTTTGTTTTAAAAATGCTATCTTTTGGTCATATATCAATTTCCTCTCCCAACATATCTCTCTACTTTTTTTTCAAAACTAGGTAACCAACTAGGAACAGGGGTCCTCAAACTTTTCAAATAGGGGGCCAGTTCACTGTGCCTCAGACTGTTGGAGGACCGGACTATAGTAAAAACAAAAATTTTGTTTTGTGGGCCTTTAAATAAAGAAACTTCATAGCCCTGGGTGAGGGGGATAACCGTCCTCAGCTGCCGCATCTGGCCCGCAGACTATAGTTTGAGGACCCTTGATAGGTGATGAAGTGGTTATAATGATTTACAGTGTGGAAGACCAAAGTTCAAATCCAACCTCAGGCACTCCCCATGTGATTTTGGGCAAGTCACTTAAGAGTTCACTGCCTCAAGTTTCCTTATCTGCAAAATAGGGTGACAATAGCGTTTAACACTTAGAGATATAATGAGGATTGGATGAGATACTATTTGTGAACTTCTTTACAAACCTTGAAATTACAAATAAAAGCTAGCTGTGATTATTATTATTTCCCAGGTTTGTGATGATAAAATGAATTAAAATTTATAAAGTATTTTAAAAATCTTAAAGTACTATATAAATGATAGCTATTAAAATTATTATTGCAATTGTCATCATAACAAAGAGCAAAAAAGAAAAAGAGGGGAACTGCTGTTCAGCAAAATTAAACCAACAATTAGGACTGATAGTATTTATTATTCTCTATCTGTTTGATGTTTCATGCAAAGAAGGGAGAGAAGTGGTCTATTCTCATATCTCTTCTTCAGATCAAATCAATAATGTACCTGAAGAATGTAGAGTTCTTTTCCAAATATACCTCATTACTATCATCTTGTTTCTATAAGAAAATTCCATTCTATGGGATAGCTATGCTAGATAAAATGATGAGGGGATGCTTTCTGAAAAACTTGGGAAATCCTCTATGAACTGCTCTATAGTGAAGTGAGCAAAACCAAAACAATCTACAAAGTAACAGCAACATAGTATAGATAATCAACTGTGAAAGACTTGATAATTATGCTAAATGAAATCTACCACTAGAGAAAAAAATGATGGTTTCAGAACACAGATAGAAGTGTATTTCTATTTCCTTCATGTTGTTGTTATTTTTATTTGTTTGTTTTTGCTTTGGTTTTTTTGGGAGTGGGCAGCTAATGAAGAAATATGTTTCATGACTTCATATATCATGTAATGGCATCATATGTTTTCTCAATCAATGGGGAAGGGGTGGAAGGAAGAAGAGAACTTGGGGCTAAAAAAAAAGAAAAAAGAAAATTCATTCCAAGTTTTACATGAGACCCTAGCCAATCTATCAACAAATAAGTCTTTCTCTAGTACCTACTATGTGCTATGCACTAGGCTAGACATTAGAGACATAAGAGCAAACATGAAACAATTTCTGTTCTCAAGAAATTTCCACTCTATATGGAAAAACAACATTACAAATGTAATTACAAATAAATAAGTATAAGTACAAATAAATACAAACTAAAAACCATGAAACTGGAGGGAAGGAGCACTGGAAGGGCATCAGCATTTGGAGAGAATCAATTAGACTATAAGTCATAAAGTGATGCTGAATAAAGTGAGCAGAACAAGGAAAAAATTGTACACAATAAGAGCAAGACTGAGTGACAATCAACTATAACAAACTTAGATCTTCTCAGCAATACAGTGAGCCGTTACAATTCCAATAGACTTGGGATACATCCAGAGAAAGAACTAGGGAAACTGAATGAGGATCAAAGTATACAATTTTCGCCTTTATTGTTCTTTCTTTTTTGTGTTTTTCCTTTTGTTTTGATTTTCTTTCACAACATGACTAATATGGAAATATGTTTTAAATGATTTTACATATATAATCTATATGAAATCTTTTTGTCATCTTCAGGAAGGGAGAGGGAAGGAAGGAAAGAGGAAAAACATTTGGAACTCAAAATTTTACAAAAGTGAATATTGAAAACTACCTTTACATGTAATTGGGGAAAATACTATTAAGTGAGGGAGGAGATAAATGGTAAGAAGTGACGATGAGGTAAAGTAGGTATGCTAAGCAGTAGAAATAAGGAAAGTACAATACATTTTAGGCATATGGAACAATGTGTGTAAAGATAGAGTATCATATGATGGGCTTAAATGGCAAAAAAAAAAAAAAAAAAAGACCAGCTTGGTTGGACTGAAGAATGCATGAAAAGGAGGAATGTCTTTTGAAGTCAGGATCAGATTGTGAAGAGTTTAAAATGCCAAATAGAAAATTCTGCCTTTGTTCCTAGAGATAGCAGGGAGTCATTGGAATTTATCATGATGGAGAGTAACATCGTCAGAATCGAGCTTTAGGAAAATCATTTTGACTACTGTGTGAACAAGAGGGACAAAGAAATGAAAAACACCTATCCCTTTCCTGATGTCAGAGATGCCTCCATCTGAAAATATTCAGTAATAGGATCTCATTGTTTTCTCAGACAGCTCATTCTGGTTTTAGCAAACTAGGCAGGAGGAAAAACAAAAGAATTGGGCTGTGGAGGAAGATTTCTGGGCATTAAAAACTCATTAACTTTTTTCATCTAAATGAAAGGAAGCATCTCTCTAGGGAAACAATTCTCTAAGAAATTCTGATTGGAAATGAAAAAGTAACTTATGCCTCTGGATAGCTGGATCAGTGGATTTAGCTTTGAACTCCTCTTTCAACCATCTGTATGTTTATTTACAAATCAAGTGTATTTAATTCCTTCTGTTTATCACTCAATTGAGCACCAGAATAACATTAAAAGATCTTCGAAGAAGATGATGGTGCAGTGGAAGCTCAAAAAGTTTCTTCAGATAGACTCTAGCTCTTGTGATCATTCTTCTGTTTTGCCTGCCAAATATAAAAAGTTAACCTCCCCATGCAACTGAGAGGCAAACCTAGTAAAAGGATCTTCCTGAAAGTCTTTTCCCAAAATCAAGGAACCATCATAAGGTAGCCATATGTGAGCACTTGAAAAGGACCAGGGACTAGGATATAACACAGGCAGAACTCCACTGAGGAAGAGTGCATGTCATAGGCAAGTGATCAGAATGTTATCTAGGTAAGGGCCCACCCATATGTAACTCAGTTCAGATGTGAAATTTCTAACAGCTGTGTATGGAGGGTGGCCACTATGGAGGGAAGAAGGAAACAGATAAGTGAATTCTCAACTAACTGAACACCATACAGGAATATGTTGGAATCTCTGGTGATCGAAAGCATCCGTAATTTTGAAGGTACAGTTCCTACAAATATAGATGTAAGTAGTATAGATTTTAATGGATGTATATGGGTCCCAAGCCATTTATAAAAAGAAAATCTAATTTACCAAGTCTTATTTTACTGGCCCCAAAGAAACAATGCTTTCAATTCAGAGGAGTTTTTAATTTAGTGTTCTACTTTTAGAGTTTTTAAAAAATGGACCAAAGAATGACAGAAAAGGCTAGTATCTAGCTTATAATCAGAAAAACAATTTATTTCTTAATTTTTATTTATTTATTTTATTATAACTTTTTATTGACAGAACCCATGCCTGGGTAATTTTTTTTTTTACAACATTATCCCTTGCACTCACTTTTGTTCCGACTTTTCCCCTCCCTCCCTTCACCCCCTCCCCCAGATGGCAAGCAGTCCTACACATGTTGAATATGTTACCACATAGCCTAGATACAATATATGTGTGCAGAACTGAACAGTTTTCTTGTTGCACAGGGAGAATTGGATTCAGAAGGTATAAATAACCCGGGGGAAAAAAATGCAAGCAGTTTACATTCATTTCTCAGTGTTCTTTCTTTGGGTGTAGCTGCTTCTGTCCATCATTGATCAATTGAAACTGGGTTAGATCTCTTTGTCGAAGAAATCCACTTCCATCAGAATTGATCATCATACCATATCGTTGTTGAGGTATATAATGATCTTCTGGTTCTGCTCATTTCACTTAACATCAGTTCATGTAAGTCTCTCCAAGCCTCTCTGTATTCATCCTGCTGGTCATTTCTTAGACTTAGCTGATTCCCTGTTATGCTGATAAAAGTGAAGAGCAAATTTCGTAGAGTTCAAAGGGACTGAGAAATCACTAGACTGGCTCATAGAGCTAGAGGGGAGCAGGGGAACTTTGTCCAACTCACACATTTTATTTTTATTTTTTTTAATTTTTGTTTTAGAGGCAATAAGGTTAAGATCACACAGCAAATAAGTGTCTAAAATTGAATTTGAATTCAGGTCCTTCTGATTTCAGGGCCAGTACAGCTCACACATTTTACAAATGAGAAAACTGAGGCAAGGAAAGATAGTGGCTTACCAATGATCACAGAATTAACAAGTGGCAGAACCAGGATTTAAGCCCTTGGCCTTTGACTTTAGTTGAATATACTTTCTGTTGTATCAAGTTATTCCTCTAAGTAATTTATCCTGATTCTTGAATTTTAAAAAAGTAGAAACTGAGAGAAAAAGAAAAAGAAAGTTTTTTTGCTCAAAATATTTTTCCCAAGTCCAGGACTAGAACTCAGATCTTTAGATTTGTCATCCAGTGTTAATTCTGGAATGGCCCAGCTGGGCTGAACTTCATTAATGCCATCATACCAATAGGCAGCTGTGACGCTGTTTGCAAAGATGACACATGCTCTTTGTGTATTGAGCCACTCTGCCATGTGTGGGGGCAAGGAAGGAGGTGCTGCTCTGACATAAAAGAATGAAGGATTTATCATGAAGAGCCTTGGGGATTTTCCCCTATGTGGTGACGGAGAACCATATCACTGAGTCAGCGTGATGCTATGTGACAGGCAATACATCTCTGACAGTGTGACTTGTTAACCTTGAAGAAAAAAAATAGCCACAAGTGACCAACATTTACAATGTTGGTAAATGTTGGTACAGGAATAGAGATTTGAGTTAGAACGGACCATAGAATCTAGTCTAACTTCCTCATCCCATGGATGAAGTTAAGTTTAAAATTACTCAAATTACAAGTAACAAAGAACCCATGTTTTCTGATTCCAAATCCATTATTCTTTTTTACTGAGAGAAGATTGACCTCAGACAGACAAAGCTAGAGTGGATATCCTACAAAGAGTGCAGAGTATAAAAGAGAAAAAAGTGGGAATGGGGAAGGGAGAAAGGAAGGAGAAAAAAATGATTAAAAATAACAAAAAGGAACCAGAATCTGAAATAAGGCAGCAAAAGGAAAGGAGGAAGTTGGAGAAGTCTGAGGAGAAGACAGAGGATTGTCTGAGAAAAGAGAGAAGAGCAAAACAACCTCAGGCCAGAAAAGAGGAGAGTACTGGGAAGGAACATTTGAGAGCAAACAATGGAAAAGATTGAGAGAAAGGGTTGAAAGATAAGAAGGGAGGAAGGAATGGAAAGGAAAATCAGAGATACCATCGAGTTTAAAGCACTATGAAATTTTTAACTATATTTTTATTGATATCATTATTATTACCTCTTGTTTGCCTGGATACCTATTCTGATAAATTCCTCTAAAATACCCTGCATTGCATCTTTTGACAGAATTTCAGAAGGAATTGATGCTGGGTGATTAGTCAGATAAATGTTGAATCTCAAAGTTGGGATATATCTCAGAGATTATCCAATCCAGGAGACATCTGAAGAGCAGTTAGTTCCTTCTGCAATAATCTTGAAAAATGTTCATCTACATATATTTTTTTAAACCTGGAAAACCTTTTATTAACTGATACAACATGAAGAAAATCTTGTATACAGTAATGGCAATACTGTTCAGTGAAATTGTGAATGACTTAGTTATTCTCAGCAATGCAATGATTCAAACTAATAGCAAAGGATTCATCATGAAGCATACTATTTGCCTCCCGAGAAAGAACTGATTTTATTTGAATACAGACTGAAGCATGCTATTTTTCACTTTCTTTTGTCTTTTATTCAAATCTTCTAGTACAAAATCAATAATATGGAAATATTTTATATGATTATAAATGTGTAATCTATATCTGATTCTTATCATCTGGGATAAAGAGGAGGAAAAGGAAGAAGGGATAGAATTTGGAGTTCAAAAAGTTTTTTAAATGTTAAAAATGTTTTAGCATGTGATGGTGGAGGGCAAAATAAAACATTAATATGTTTTGTCCATTTAATTTTTTATTAGTTATGTTTTTTAATTTTTAAAAAGAAAAAAAGAAAAACAGTAGTCTAGCTTGTTAGAAGACCTACTGTGATAGGAAATTTCTACTTCTCAAGGTAGTCCATTCCCTTTTGTGCATCTCTAATTATAAATGTATTTTTTTTTCTTAAGGTCAGAAAAGTACCTCCCTAGAGGGAGAAGAATCCTATCTTGGAATAATTCTCAATTTTTCTGGATCTCAGTTTCTTCACTGTAAAATGAAATTGTTTTTGAGAAACTAAAAGATCCCTTTCCAGTCTTAAACAATGACCTTTTTTGCCTATGAGGGAGAGTTATAATCTAGTTCTTTGCTATTTCTACCCATTGCTCCTAGTCGTGATCTCTACCAAGATGATCAGAACAATTTTTTTAAAACCTTGAGAACAACCATCATGATCTTTCTCTAAGTCTTATCTTCTCCAGGCTAAATAGCCCTTGTTCCTAATGCTCAAATGTTAATGGTACCTAGTTTTCTCACAATTCTAATCTTCCTCTGAATACACTCAGGGGAGATCTGGAAACTAGTTTGTCCTATTCTGGCTCCTGAGGGGTAATGGTTAAATTTTCCACATGAGCTTTTCCACCTCAGAAATCATTCAAATGCTACAGATGGGGCTTAATTTGTTTTCTTGGCTATCTAGACTTAAGAAAGTGATAGAGAAAATTTTAATATTATAGATGAAATTTAAAAGCATGTTTTGCATTTCAAATGGCTGGTTATTAAACATTCTCACCAACATACTCCTGCATATGCTCCAGTTTGTCAGTGCCCTAAATTTACAGGGAATGTATCTTGAACTGAAGTAAATTGCCTAACCAGAGTACTTGTGTAGTCAATCAGAGATTCATATATTTATTAACAAAATTTTTAAGGTGATGGGATGATTATCACCTACAGGGATCTTTTAGACAGCAGATTTCCAGGACATTGATCATTTTAAGATTCATTTAAAAAAATATTTGCAACGTAAAGGGTTGTAATGATATCAATGTCTTCCCCATCCTATTAAACAAAACCCCTGAGTCATTTTGTCAGAGTAAGCCCAGCTGTAATAGCCCAAAGTGTCTTTTCACCAAGATAATAAATATGAATACTAACTAGCTGCAAATTCCCCATGAGTCTTCTCCCTATACCCTCCTAGTGTGAATCAGCACTAGCCTCTAGGCAAAGCCTCCTCACTCCCCTAGTGTTTGCTCCTACTCAGTCCAGACAAGAATCCAACAAAAATCCATTAGGTGGAAGTACCCGATTCCTTCTGGGTCCTAGAAAACGTGATCTATGCCCACCTTCCTTGCTTGCCCTTTGTTATTGTCCTATTATGTTGTTATTTTTCAGTCCTGTCTGACTCTTCATGACCCCATTTGGGGTTTTCTTGTCCAAGTTATTATTGTACATTGCCATTTCCTTCTCCAGCTCATTTTACAGATGAGAAAACTGAGGCAAATTGAATTAAATAACGTGTCCAAAATCATATAGGTAGGAAGTGTCTGGGAACTCACAAAGATAACTTCCTGACTCCAGATCAGACATTCTGTCTACTGCACTAGCTAACTCCCTTACTGAAATTATGTCTGCTCAATAAAGCTGGTTTGCTATACTTTCTTGTTGAGTGCTCTGTGATTACTTGGACTAATCTTTGGTATTTTTTCCTAAACTTAGAGTGTTCTGGTAAATATAAAACAACCAACTTGGGAGGGGAGTGGGGGTGGGGGGAGGAATGTACTTATGACACACTTCTAAGTTCAATCTGCATTATTAACATTTTCTCCATTATGTTCTTAATTTCATCTAATTATTTCTACATAATTAACAAAACAATAAATTAATACTTGATTTGTAACATTTGGTTCCAATGTGAAAATTCTCACATTGAAAATTGAATAAGTGGATCTAGCATATTCTTGCAACTTTTCTAAACCTATTATCAGGTCAAGGACTTTAGATGCCAGCTTGACTAAATTCCTTACTTTTATAGATAGAAAAGCTAAAATTCAGGAAAAAAAACCAAGTTTTCCTCAGGTCAGTAACTGAATCTTACCATTTCATAGCAAGGAAACATCCTAGTCAGGTACCTGGGGAAATATAGGAAAGAATGGAATGGGGGGTGATTGGGCAAGGAAGATTGACAGTCATAAATAAACAGATTTCTCCTCTTTTCATAGGAGGTAGACTTTGGAGAGAACTCCCAAAAGCATTTCAATAAATCCAAGTGGTGTATTCTCTAGTAGGAACCACTCTTATTCCTAAAAGTTTCAATTCACTTAGAAAAGATCAAAAATTTTTTTCTAAGATTTCTTTCTATACAACTATTCACCTCCAGTAGCGACTTTTTTTTTCAATCAATCAGAATTTTTCCATTTGGTAAAGGTAGAATAAAGCATCGTGTTATCCCAATGACAATTGTGTTTTTAAAATTTTTTAAAGGATTAAAATTTAGAAGGAGAGAAAAAGTGGACAGTTGGAAACAAGATTGAGAAGATTGATGTTCAAGAAACCATAGGGTTATGGAAAATTAGAGCGGGAGGTATCTTAACCTTACTATGTCCCAAGTATAGTGCTAAATACTTAGAGGATACAACCAGCAATTTACATAGTCTCTACTCTCCTTTTTAATGTGGGAAGATGACATATAATGGGGAGATGGAAAACCCGGAGAGGGAAAGTATGATTATGGAATCATGGGGTGAAGATGAGTGGAAAGTAGTGGAGCCTCTGGGATATGTCAAGATGAGGCAAAACTTCACCTATCAGAACCACAGACCCCAGAGATTATAAATTGCAGAACAATGACTATTCTGCATTGTAAAAGTTTTGCATGTGCTCACTGGGTGTTTTCTATTAAATAAATAAATGAATGAATGAATGAATAAATAAATAAATGAATGAATGAATGAATGAATGAATGAATAAACCAAGATCAATAGCAGATTTCCACTTTATGCCAGGTAAGGTGCTAGGTGTTAGTTAAAGAAAGACAAAAGACATTAACTATAGAGAGGAAGGAAAGGAGAAAGAATATGAAAATCTCTCAATCCTTACTTGCAGATGAAACAAATAAGTGAGAATGTAATAGACTGGTTAAGTGATTTACTTAAGGTCATACAACCAGGCTTTTCTCTCTCTACCCTCTGCTGCTCTTTAATGTCCAGAATTGTCTAGGAAATCTGTAGCCACCTGCCCCTTCTCTAGCTTAGCCATCAGCTCCATGGTCTGCCAGCAGGGACAAGATCTCTCCACTTTAATATTTAATGACTTGGAGAATAAATGTATTATTCTTTCTGGGGCATTAGCTGTTCTTGTGTATGATCTAGGCTGCTGCCTGATTAGCCTACAGGTGACAACAATACCTCGTTGTTTTGAGATCACAGAGGTGAACTTGAAGAATGAGATCTTGCTCCCACCCCGGAGTGAGACTTTTAACACAGAGAGAGGTTTTTTTTTTTTTTTTTGCTGTTCTGGGAATTACAAAAACAGTTCTGGTTTTCCAAAATCCCAAAGAGAGTTCTTGTAAAATATCTTATCTCTGGGTTTATATTAATAGCAGAACCTGATTCATGCTGGCCATCAGATAACATATGCTTAAACTTGGTGTATGCTTAAGAATTCTTGAAAGGTTGCTCTTGAGTCTCCTAGCCTCTTGTCAGCAGAATCCATTTCAGTGGCTTTGAATTTACTCTAGATTTCTGGTATGTGTACTTTGCAATAAAAGTACAAGAAATGACCCAGGAAATTAGGTAATAATTTAGCCCAAGGTGTTCAATCTTAGCCATGGGTTTTGGGTCATTTTAGTTTTGGGGGTATGTGTGTGTATATGTATGTGTATGAGAGAGACAGAAAGAAAGAAAGAGAGAGAGAAAGAGAGAGAGAGAGAGAGAGAGAGAGAGAGAGAGAGAGACAGAGAGACTTAGAGAAAGAGAGAGACAAAGATAGAGAGAAATAGAGAGATAGAGACAGACAGACAGACAGGCAGGCAGAGACAGAGACAGAAAAAAAGAGACACAGAGAGAGAGGAACCCCTTTAGAATCTGGCCTATAGATTCCTTCTCAGAAAAAAAATTTTGAATACATAAAATAAAATGTATAAGAAATCAATTATACGGAAATATAACTATCCAAAAAAGCCAGGTGTGTGAGTGTGTGTATATGTATAACTTATGAGAATGTCAGACAGTCTCCACCCCCAAAATCAACCATATTGGCTGTCATTCCATCATCATAGCTTTCTTTGAAATGGGAGAAAGTCTGTCTGTGTGCTATTGTTTATCTTAGTCTCCACTTAGATCTCTTCATTCTCTGTGCTCACCTGATCCCATCTACTTACACTCTTGTTTGACTTATTGATGTAGCCTTAAGAGCCCTGGCTTTTGCCATCGACCCTTCTATTTCACTGTTGAGATTGCTGACCATTTCCATCTACATTCCAGATGAACTTTTTATCGTCTTCCTTAATTAGAGTATGAGGTCCTTGAAAGGAGGAATTGCTTTATTTTTTCTATTCATATTTCTGGAACTCAGAACAATGTTTGGCAAATGGTAAATATATCAAAAACTTTTTCAATCATTTATTCTTTTGTGCAATATCAGATCCCAATTTACTTGACTATATGTCTTCAAAATCTTGCTTTAACAAACTAACCATACTGTGGTTTCACAAAAGCTAACCATACTGTGGTTTCACAAAAGCCCTGCTTTGTTCCTAGGTATACCTTACTAACACCCTGTTGTCCTGGCATCACCCCACATGCTCTCCAGAAGAAAAGTTCAAATGTTATTTTTAGTAGAATCTCTTCTTTTCCGAGTGGATTAAAGAAAACACTTCCTTAAATAATGCTTACTAGAAATTGGTAATGGTCTCCAATGTAGCCTTTTTTAGCTAAAATCCCTCCTGCAAATAGTATTTCCCAATCCCCCTTATTGTTAATGCCTTCCTTTGATTGATGATCTTGAATTTATCCTAGGTATAGCTGGTTTATATAACACTGTATCTTGTTTCCTTCATTAGGCAGTGAGCAAAAACAGGGATTGTTTCTGCCTTCCTTTGTACCCCAGTACTCAGCAAGTGCCTGATATATAGTAGGTACTGAATAAATGTTCCCTCACTTAACTTGGATAGTCAGGAAAGATAGAACGAAGAAAAGAAATATATTTGAGCAATAGGTGGTTAAGAAAAAGTTAAGGAAGAACTCAGGAATTAGTGTCTTGCAACTATTTAATACAGAGGGAGTAAGCATCAGTCAAGAAAATAAGGAAAGTGGTGTCAAACTGAACTGAGGTCATTAAAGCATCCCTGCAGGCTGCATATTGACTTAGTTTTAAGACACATTTTATTGTATTTTTATTTGCGAAATATTCCCCTAAAATTCCATTTTAATCTGGATTCAACCATGTGTTTGACACCTCTACTCTAGAACACATTTAATAAGAGAAATGACAAGAGATAATGCAGCTCAGAAGAAAATCACTGACCTGTGAAGTCAGGAGACTTAGCCCATAGCTGGTTCTGCCAATAATTAGCTATGTGCCCATGAACAAATAACTTCCCTTCTCAGTCTGACTTTGCTCATCTGCCAAGTGTCCTTATCATTCCAAGTTGTTTAAGTCTAAGACAGTGCTTAAAGATGACCAAAATGGTTATTCTTGGGAAATAGTGTCCAAAAGAAAGAAATGCTAGAAGCAGAAAAGCAGTAGAGGAAAGGTATTCAGGGGAAAGATGACCAAGACCTGTACGAGGGAAATTGTAATGATGAAGACAAAGAGAACTTGAGAAAGTTCTGGGTGTTTCTTGATGGAGGGGAAGGGCAGAAGGAGAACTTACTTTTTGTTTTTATTATTTAAGCAAAACCAGGATTAATGATTTCCTGGGTGTGAAGTATGAGCCATAATCTCTCATTCATTTATTCATCCAAACATTTGCTAAACATTTATTATGTGCAAAACATCTGTAGTCACTAAGAAAGACACAAAGATACTCACCCTGCTTGACAGTGATTAAGATCGCATAGGGGAAAAGATGGCAAGAAATCAGAAATAACTCAAATTCTGAACACAGAAGATAAATACAAACAGTAGGTTGTATGCAGTAGATTGTAAGCTTCTAGAGGGTCTTTGTATCCCCATTTCCTAGTACCGTATAGTGTAACAACATTGTAAGCATTTAATAAATGCTTCTTGATTGGTCAATGAGAAGGAGAAATTGAACAAAGATAAGGGACAAGGAGAATAATTCAGTTTCAGTCACATTAGCAAAGATCCTCATTATAGCTATAAAGGTTTACAATGATGCTTAGACCACTGCACTTAGAATTAAAAAGTACTAAATTCAAATCCAGCCTCAGTACCATACTAGCTATGTGATCTTGGAAACATCACTTAATCTCTCTGTGCTTCAGTTTTCCTATCTATACACTGGGGATAATAACTACTTCCTAGAAGTGTTGTGAGAAAAGAAAATGAGATTATATTTATAAATGCTTTGCAAACCTTAAAATGTTATATAAATACTATTATTATATTTAGTTATATATTTTTGCTTGTTTTAGATGTTGAATCTCTCACATCTTAGAAGCTTGGAAGTACATCAGTCACTCACAGGCCCAAGCTTAATGCTTATTGATATAGAAGTTTTGACTTACTTCTTTTCCTCTCTAAGAAAGTTCTTCTCCTCTTCTTTTTCCTGAGGTAACCAGGGGTAAGTGATTTGCCCAGATAAATGTCTGCCATCAAATTTGAACTCAGATCCTTTTGACTTAAGGGCTGATACTTTATTCACTGTATTACTTAGCTGTCCCAGATTTCCCCCTTTTTAAGACAATCTGATAGGCCCCTGACCCCATATTAATATAGACTTAATTCTGACATCTGATCTGCTTTAGCTCATATGTAGTTCAAAATTTCCCAATTCAAATGATCTACTAGCCTCAGTTTCCCCTACTAGCAGGGATTATAGTACTATATAATTACTTCCAGCCAAACCCCTCATTTTTGTCAGGAGGAAACTGAAACCCAAAAAGGTCAAGTAACTTACATAATTGTATAAAGTAGTAAGTGGTGAGTTTGAACCCGTCATCTGAAATCAAATCCAGCTTACTTTTCATTGTACCAACTCATTTTGAAAAATTGACAAAGTAAATTTTATAGAAGTTTTACCCTAAAAAACCAGAATTTTATTTGGAAGAACTATGGCTTGAACCACATATATAAATTAGTGACGCTATTTCATACATTTGATACATAATAAAGTCACCATTGCTCGAGGGAACCTCTTAACTTTCTTCACTGTTACTCATACATTCGCAAAGAACATTACAGTTTCCTTTGTGGTCTCCAAAGAACAGATGTCTCAATACTTTGCAGTTGATATGACCCAAGTTATGAATAGAGTAAGCAGATATACATTGCGCCATAGGGCCAACTGAAATGGCACTGGCACGCAAATAGAGTCTCCCACAATGTGGAAGTTTTACTTGTGTGGTGTTTAAGTTAGGGAAGATCAGCCCCAAAGTAGAAGTCCTGCTTCATCTCCTCAGCCTGATGACCTTCCCCTCTGATAGGAGGAAGGAAGGTTTAAGGGAAGGCAAATTTACTCAGGCAAAAGACAGACTAATAAAGGAGTGGGCATTGTGACATCGAGGGAATTCAATTTAAATAATATATATTAAGTGCTTGCTTTACATATATACACTATTATATATTTATATAATAACAATATTATTATTTATGATACATTATATTATGAGATACAAAGAAGAAAAAACCCAAAATGTTCTTTGCCCTGAGAGCGCAAATACTCTCTAGGCCTGAACTGGACACATAGATTCTTAGTCACACTTTTATCTCTAATTAGCTGTAGGATCTTAGATAATACATCTCATCTCTCTGAGTGTATTTCTTCTTTTGTAAGATGAAAAAAATTGGATTAGATTGCCCATAAGGTCCCTTCCAGCAATCAAAATGTGTGTTTAGATTTCTTTTGAAAGGTATTTACTGTGTGACTCACTTTGTAATCCTTTTGGAATCTCCATTACATTCAGTTTGGGCTTTATTCAAGATTCAGCTCAAAGCAGCTATTTGTAGATGATCTTTCTGAGTCACCTTAGTACATAGTACCTAGTCCCTAGTCATGGGTACATTTTTCTCTGCAGTTGCCTTCTGTCTGATAGATAGATGGATAGATAGATAGATAGATAGATAGAGATAGTAGATAGATATGTATATACATAGATTAGTAGATAAAGAGAGTTAGAGATAGAAGTATAGATAGTAGATACATACATACATACATTGGTACATAGATATTGTATGTCCCTTTCATTATAATGTAAGCTTCTTGAGGGCAGGGATTATTTTCACTTTGTCATTGTATTCTCAATATTTAAAATAACCTGCCATATAATAAACATTTAATAAATGTGTGTTGATTTTTTTTTAACAGTTAGTGTCATGGCTATTGATTAAATTTCAAGTGAACATCAAAATACAGTCAGAATAAGTGACTGACTGTGTGATACATTTTAAGGGAACCATTCCCTCAAATGTTTCCTCTTCTACTTGCTCTAAAGTCTCCTTTATTTTATTCATGCATCCACTACTGATGAAGGTGCAAAGGTGATTAAGTCAAGATTCCTACTCTCAAGTAGCTTACTTCCAAATAAGGGAACCAACATACATAAATTCTGTTGGTTTATTTTGTATTAGATAAGATGAATAGGACAATCCTAGGGCTTTTAAAATGCAGTTGCCACACACAAAAGACATGATGACGCAGAGCACAATTTGCCAGTTTTTAAGTATAGTTTGTGTAGCTCAGTAATTATAAACAAATCCTCTAAAATTTCAAATACCCAAACTGTATGACTGGGTTCATTCTCTTCACAGTGATCAACACATCATCCTTTAAAAGGCCCACTTAACAAAAAGAAACAAATAATGACATTTTGGAAGGTTTCCAGAAGCCTTCTGAAATAGGAAAAAAAAAAAAAAAAAAAAACAAAACACCATTACAAGTCCCCTTCAAGTGGGTCTTTGATGTCTTTCCTTCAGCCCCTCAGACTTAACTTTGCTCTGCTGGTCCTTGGTAGTCATTATAAATAACTCCTCTGAAACCTCAAATATCCGAGCCTTATTGGTTGGTTTGTTCTGTGCACAGAAGTGAATGTTTCTCCATTTAATGGGTCTACTTAAAAAAACAAAAGGAGTCAATTGATCTTGGCAGGTTTCCAGGAGCCTTGTGAAATGGGCAAATACCTGTTTTGTGCTGCAGCCCTCTTCAGATGATATCTTCCCCTCTCTCCACAGACCACTCCTCATTCTGCTCATCCTCACTTCTCACTCCAATCTCAGTCTGCAGCAAAAAAACTTCTTTGAACAAAGTCTGTGATTCCTAACAAGCCAAACAAAAATAGTTTCAAAGAGGTGCATTGTGCTTTGCACTGTAAATAAGAATAGCAAATCAACTATTTCTGCAAGACTTCTGGAGCTGAGACTCAATTTTTTTTTCAGTTGCTTGCCAGGTATAAGAGTCTGAGCAACTAGGGCTGTTGCCATTCCTAAACTGCTCGTGGAGAGGAAGTACCATGGGGGAAAATCTGTCTGGCTTTGAGAATGATAACACTATGTTAGTGTTTCAAAAGAACAAAGATTTTGTCAGCAGAGGATAGATTGGTACAGATGACCAAAAGTCAAAAGGCTCAGTTTTTGTGAATTGCTATAACCAAAAAGTGAGAAAAGCCCAATTTTTTAGTGATGAGTCCGGGAACCTGGTGCTTAAATAGTGTAAGGACTGAGTGTGATTCACAACATAGCATTTTTCACTTTTTTTGTTGTTGTTTGCTTGAATTTTATTTTCTTTCTTATTGTTCTTCCATATTGATTAGATTTTTCTTGTGCAGCACAATAATTGTATAAATATGTATGCCTATATTCAATTTACATATATTTTTGCCATATTTAATATATATTGGATTACTTGCCATCTAGGGGAGTGGGTGGGAGGAAGAAGAGGAGGAAATTGGAATATAAGGTTTTGCAAGGGTCAATGTTGAAAAATTATCCTTGCATGTTTTAAAAATAAAAAGCTGCAATAAAAAAATAAGACATAAGTTTCTAAAAAGACATTTGTAGAGGGAGGCCAGTCAGGTGGCACAGTGTCAGGTCTGAAGTCAAGAAGAGCCATTTTCCTAAATTTCAATTTAACCTCAAACACTGACTAGCTGTGTGATACTAGATAAGTCAGTTAACCCTATTTGCCTCCATTTCCTTATCTGTAAAATGAAATAAAAAAGGAAATAGCAAACCACTCTTAGGATCTCTACCAAGAAAACCCCAAATGGGACCACAGAGAGTCAGACATGACTGAAAATGACTTAATAATAACAAAAACAACATATCCTGTATGGGAATTTTTGATTCCACTGAAACTCTAACTATATCCCCATATGAAAGGCATCATGCTAGGGTTACACAGATTAATAAAAATGGGTTTCACATTAGAAGAAGATAGAAAGCTAGTTGTGGTTGTATGTGTCCGGAGAAGTCATTAAATCTTTCTGTAACCTAAGCAGATGTCTAAAACTTTCTAAATTGCAAAAGAAGGTTCCAGCTCTAGTTCCCTTTGCCAATAAAATCACAGGTCTAGTTCCTTTGCCTATATCTATGTGTAAAACACCATGATAAATGCTAGGTGCTAAAAATGAATAAGATGATTACTCCCTCAAGAAGCTTACATACTAGTCATAGGAACATGTAAACAGATAATGGTAAGGTTTGTGTGTGTGTGTGTGTGTGTGTGTGTGTGTGTGCAGAACCGAACAGTTCTCTTGTTGCACAGGGAGAGTTGGATTCAGAAGGTATAACTAACCCAGGAAGAAAACCAAAAATGCAAATAGTTACATTCATTTCCCAGTGTTTTTCTTTGGGTGTAGCTGCTTCTGTCCATCCTTGATCAATTGAAACTGAGTTAGCTCTCTTTATCGAAGAGATCCACTTCCATCAGAATACATCCTCAAACAGTATCATTGTTGAGGTATATAATGATGTCCTGGTTCTGCTCATTTCACTTAGCATCAGTTCATGTAAGTCTCGCCAGTCCTCTCTGTATTCATCCTGCTGGTCATTCCTTACAGAACAATACTATTCCATAACGTTCATATACCACAATTTACTCAGCCATTCTCCAATTGATGTGCATCCATTCATTTTCCAGCTTCTAGCCACTACAAACAGGGCTGCCACAAACATTTTGGCACATACAGGTCCCTTTTCCTTCTTTAGTACCTCTTTGGGGTATAAGCCCAGTAGAAACACTGCTTTCTATATATATGCACAGTTTGACAACTTTTTGAGCATAGTTCCAAATTGCTCTCCAGAATGGCTGGATGTATTCACAATTCCACCAACAATATATCAGTGTCCCTGTTTTCCCACATCCCCTCCAACAGTCCCCATTATCTTTCCTTGTCATTCTAGCCAATCTGACAGGTGTGTAATGGTATCTTAAAGTTGTCTTAATTTGCATTTCTCTGATTAATAATGATTTGGAGCATATTTTCACATGTCTATAAATAGTTTCAATTTCTTCATCTGAGAATTGTCTATTCATATCCTTTGATCATTTATCAATTGGAGAATGGCTTGATTTCTTATAAATTAGAGTCAATTCTCTATATATTTTGGAAATGAGGCCTTTATCAGAGCCTTTGATTGTAAAAATGTTTTCCCAGTTTATTGTTTCTCTTCTAATCTTGTCTGTATTAGTTTTGTTTGTACAAAAACTTTTCAATTTGATATAATCAAAATTTTCTATTTTGTAGTCAATAATGTCTCTAGTTCTTCTTTGGTCATAAATTCCTTCCTCTTCCACAGGCCTGAGAGGTAAACTATCCTATGCTCTTCCAATTTATTTATAATCTCATTCTTTATGCCTAGGTCATGAATCCATTTTGACCTTATCTTGGTGTACGGTGTTAAGTGTGGGTCAATGCCTAGTTTCTGCCATACTAATTTCCAATTTTCCCAGCAGTTGTCAGACAATGGTAAGTTAAATATGATTAATGCAAAAAAGAAGTTCAAACCATGGGCCACAGATCAAATTCTGATTCTGCCACTTAATATCTTTATGACCATAGATGAGAAGATTGGTCTGGGTGTCAGTGAGGCTCCTTTTGGTTCTTAAATCTATAATTCTATGATCCTACATGCTTGCAGCATTACAGGATAAAGGGATCACTTCTAAATGGCAGGCAGAAGAGGAAGTATAAATCAGAGAAGGTAGCATGGAAGAAGCAACAAATGACCATGGTCTTGTAGAAGACAGATGGGCAAGAATGGAGAACCTGTTCCAGACATGGAGTGATGGGCACAGATACAGAGAGAAAAGGGGTCACTACTCAATGGAAGAATGGTAAGCAATATATTTTGGACAGAGGGGAATACGGGTTATCCTATGAGAAACTAATACTTGTTCCCCTTACTCCTCATGGGGCGGTTATAAACAGTACTTAAAACTATATTCTATAATCCCCTCTCAGGTTTGAATTTGCATTTTCAGACTTGATTAGCATGCTGCAGCTGACTTCTCATCCAAGAAATTCCCTTAAAACAAAAGATCTTTCTCACCGTGGAACATAGCTTCTTCCTAGAGTCTCCTTTTTCCCATTGATGAGTCCTTCCCAACACTCCATTTTGAGGAAAGGCTTAGACCAACCATCTTTCATTCTTTTCTCTCTCTCTCTATTTCTGCTTCTCCATCATAAAGAAGGGGAAAAAAGTATCAGGCACTGTGCTAAGAGTTTCATGATACTATTGCATTTAATCTTCATAAAACAAGGAGATGTGTTATTATTATCCTAATTTTTACAGTTAATAAATTTGATGCAAATAAAAGTGAAGTGAATTCTCTAGTTTTGTTTAGCTAGTAAATGTCTGAAGCTAAATTAAAACACAGATTACATATTGAAGCTTAATTAGACCCTGACTCCAGGCCAGTGTTCCATTTGCTATGTTAATTCATTCAAGAACAGTCTCAATGATCTCCTTTATTTTCATGTGTTATCTTCCTGCATTAGAATGTAAACTCTTTGATGAGTAGAACCAAGATCACAGAAAGTAGACAGGACATTGCCTGAGCTTTCCCCAGCTTGCCTCAGAATGCTAGGGCAAGCTCTGAATGGATTTTAGAGTGACAGAACCCACAAACATTCAGAGTATAATAATTTTCCAGCTTAAGATATCTTGGAAGGACTTCAGGAAAGTTCTGTTTGAATTGGGAAGGGGAGAATATGACCCAGCAAAGGCACAGTGTGGGGAGGCCCAGCTTAGGAAGATCTGACTTGGGGCATCTAGCAGGAGGCTCTTAGCCAAAGTATAGCAGCTGAATCCCATCTGTGAGATCTCCAATAGAATGAGAAGGCAAATTGTGAGTCCCCCAACCCCAGCATAACAAGCAAACAGAATTTTATCAGGCCCCCTCAGCTCAGTGGGCAGTTCTGCAGCACCACCAGCCTCTGTTCCCTGGTAAAAAGAAGCTTGGTGGTACAGTGTCTCTTGTGGCTTAGGACCAGAGCTCAACTTCTAAAAATGAGCAAAAAAAAAAAAAAAAAAAAAAAAGCTTGATCATAGAAAGCTACTATGGAGACAGGGAAGATCAGAACACAAACCTAGAGAGGATAGTAAAGGCAAAATACCTATAGGTGAAGCTTCAAAGGGAGAGATGAGAGAGAGAGGGAGCCTCAAGCTCAAAAGGCCCTTTTGAAAGCATTCAAAGATGATCTTAAAAGAGAGATTCAAAAAAATGAGGAAAAGGAATGGGAGTTATGCATGAGAATTATGAAAGTTTTAGGGAGAAATAATGTAAGCTCTTTAAGGACATGGGTTGGCATTTTAAGATTTTATATTTTTATTTATTTTGTTTAGAATTAACAATTACTTTTTTAAAATTTTGAATTCAAAATTTTCTCCCTTCTACCCCTTTCCCATGCTTTACAGAGACAAGCAACAAATTGTTAATTATATATTTGAAGTCATGCAAAACATATTTCCTTATTAGCCATGTTGCAAAAGAAAATATAAGTATATACACAAAGAAAAATAAAGTGAAGAAAATATGCCTCAGTCTTTATTTGGTTCATCAGTTCTTTCCCTGGAGGTAGATACATTTTTTATCATTAATCCTTTAGAATGTCTTGGATCATTGTCTGGATCAGAGTAGCTGAGTCTTTCACAGTTGATCATCATTATGCTATTATTGGTAAAAGCAACATGATTATAGACATCATATTGCTATTACTATGACAAAATTTTCCTGGCTCTGTTCACTTCACTTTGTATTAATTCATATGAGATTTCCCAAATTTTCTGAAACCATCCTGATCATCACTTTTTACAATACAATAGAATTCCACTGCAATCATATACCACATAGTTCAGATATTCTCCAGTTGATGGACGTGAGGGTTGCCTTTCTTTTTGCTTATATTAGGATTCCCAACAATTCCCAATGATTAGCACATAGTAAGTGCTTAATAAATACTTGCTAATGACTTTACAAATGTAAAAATGAGGCATGGATTCTTAACCTTTTCTGAGTCATAGACCTCTCTGAAAGGAGGAAGCAAGAAAAAGAAAAAAAGAAGAAGAAGAAGAAGAAGAAGAAGAAGAAGAAGAAGAAGAAGAAGAAGAAGAAGAAGAAGAAGAAGAAGAAGAAGAAGAAGAAGAAGAAGAAGAAGAAGAAGAAGAAGAAGAAGAAGAAGAAGAAGCAGCAGCTCCTGTTCTCAAGGTGTTCATAGGCTATTGGATGGGGAGGGAGACATTCAAACAATTACATACAATCTGTCAATCTATGTAATAAATTGGAAATAATATAAGAGGAAAGGGACTAGCATTAGGAAAAACAAGAAAAGGTGTCTTACAGGATAAAAACACTTATTTTCAGAATGATTTTTAAAAAATTCATAATTAGGAAATGCTAATTGAAAGGAAGCATTTACTAGTGAGTTTAAAGATTTTTCCCATCCCAGTTCTCTTTTGGGGGTCTACATGCTCCAGGTTTAGTGACCCAGAACAGAAGAATAACATAAAATATAGAATCTGAAAGTTTTCTCTAGAGTTTTGGCCCCAGTACTTGGTGGCTGGGTGACTATGGCCAAGTTTTTTGAATTGCCTTGAGGCTCTATTTCCCCATTAGTAAAATGGGAACAAGAATACTTACTTGTATTCTACAACCCTACAAGGTTGTTACAAGGAAATTGATTTGCAAATTGTATACTTTACACTAGTGTGAGTTATTCCTGGTTGCTAGCAGCAACTCTGCTTTCCCATGAAAACAAATGGCACTTTTTTTTTTTTTCCCAGAGAAGGGATGACTAATTCCAGAAGGGGGAAAAAGGGAAAATAAAAGGAAGGCTTCATAGAAGAGATGTGAAGTATCATATCATATTTGAATACAGTACATAGTATAAGTCTTTGTCTCACCCCACAATGTCTTGCATACAATTGATGATTAATAAATGTTAATTTATTAGAGCAATACTATAAATATTATAGTAGATGGAGTGATGAACTTAAAATTAGGAGTACCTGAATTCAAATATTGCCTCAGAAACTATGTGATGCTAAGCAAATTCTCTGAGTCTTGGTTTTCTCATCTGTGAAATGGGGATGATAATAACACCTACATTTCAGTGTCATTGTGAGGATCCAATGAGAAAGGTTAAATAAAGCAAATCTTAAAGTGATATATAACACAAGCTATCATTATTACTGATAGATTGACCCTAGTGTCTGAAACAATTCCGCAGATTATGGCAACCCACTACTCTCCCATCATTGGACTTATAGCAAGAACTATTATACTTTGAAACATGAGACAGAGAAGGATTGCACAATATTCTTTTTGCTAAGCCCTTAACAACAACTTGGTTAATCATCAGTCTGGGATGGGTTAAGTTCGTTCCTGCTGGGAACAGCTGTGAGAGACAGCATGACAGAGACTAGAAAATTGGACTTGGGGACATCTGGTCCTGGGCTGACACTTCCTGACTGTGACTTTGGGCAACTCAGCACTTTTGCTACAATCAACTCTCTAAGTTGCTGTCAGTGTTATTAGAGATAATTCTCTAAGATTATATAGTTATTCCTTCTACCGTCTGGGGGTTAGGAGTGTGATACCCCCTGCATTTGTCAAATCTTCTTAAAATTCTTTGCCCCTCTCTTTGTACCAGAAAAGAATCTGGATTGTCATGGTATTAAAAGATAAAATATGTTGCTATTACTCAAAACTGTACATATAACTTATGCATTTCTAAGTTTCTAATTTTTTTTTTCTGTCATCTGCTGGCTTTGGGTTGTTGTCTGAAGTTTCCACAAAATTCCCCAAAAATTTCTTAATGCTCACCCTCCCACATATATAAACTGGTATGGGGAAAGTGGCAATATGGAAGGATAACTGTATGTTGTAGAAAAGATGCCACCTTTAAGAGTTAGGGGCAACAAGGTTTCTCATTAGGTGTTTCCCTATACCAGTACAATAACAGGCTTAGCCCCTGTCCTCTCTAACCTTGCAGGAGGTAGGGGGATGACCTAAATCCCCTTTTCACTTTCCTCTAGACCATTTAGTTCCATGTGATTTGTTCACTTCTTAGCCCTCAGGGAATCATCTCCCTTTCTCAATAACTTAGAACACTGACTCATTAAAATCGTCAGTGGCTCTAGTCCAGAGAGGGTTCCTGTTTTCCTTCAGGTGCCATGGAATCCCACATGCATGTAGCTGGCACCAAACTCTGCTTGTATTTTCCGGGTGGGACAAATGATGATCTAATGAGTCTCTCAGCTGATGGCTTTACAAAAGGAATAGTCACAGTTGGGTCAAAGGTAACTAGCAAAGAATGTCAGAAGGAAATAGCTCACAACATGCTTTTGTCCTGTTTGATGATTGTTCTGAGGAGTAACACAAAATGTCATGCTGAAAATAGCTTATAAATAAGTAAAAACAAGGCTATTAAGTCAAAGAGCTTAGACACCAGAAGCTGAATGTTAGAAAGCTGCCATTCTGTCCCTCAAAGGAACCAGTGGCTAAAAAAGATAGCTCACCCAACTAGTTAGTCACATTGGTAAACCTATCGCTTTTTCCCACTTCTGTCCTTATAATGACAGGAAATGAGGAGGCAATAGAAAGAGGGGCCCCTGTTGGAGGATTGGCGGAAGGATCCGGGTATGTTTACTTAGATAATAGATGATAAGGTCACAGATTTGGAACTAAACAGATCATAGGAGACTAGACCTAGAGCTGGAAGACAACTCAGAAGCCATTTAGTCTAATTCTCACTTTACAGATAAGAAAATTGAGGACCAAGATTAAAAGAATTACCCAAGTTTTTAACTCACTTTCTCTCAACCTGAATTCAGTCCCCTTAAGGCAGACAAGATATGTGTGAAAAACAATTAGTTGAAATAAAGTTTCTCCTTACTCTAACTGACCCTAAGGGGTAGAAATAGGATTAATTTAGTTGCAAAGTTTCAGATTTAGGTTCCATGCAAGGAAGAAGCATCCTAACAATTAGATTGCTCAAAAGCTCAAACCAGGATATCTTTTTTTTATTTTTTATTATAGCTCTTTATTTACAGGTTATATGCATGGGTAATTTTTCAGCACTGACAATTGCAAAACCTTTTGTTCCAATTTTTCCCCTCCTTCCCCCCCGCCCCTTTCCCCAGATGGCAGTTATATGTTGAATATGTTAAAGTATAAGTTAAATACAACATATGTATACATGTCCAAACAGTTATTCTGCTGTACAAAAAGAAGTGGACTTTGAAATAGTGTACAATTAGCCTGTGAAGGAAATGAAAAATGCAGGCAGACAAAAATATAGGGATTGGGAATTCTATGTAATGGTTCTTAGTCATCTCTCAGAGTTCTTTCGCTGGGTGTAGCTGGTTCAATTCATTACTGCTCTATTGGAACTGATTTGGTTCATCTCATTGTTGAAGAGGGCCACATCCATTGGAATTGATCATCATATAGTATTGTTCAACAGGATATCTTAAGAAGAAATTAATTCACCATCCCCAGAAGTTTACAAGTAAAGGATAGATGCTTTTTTTCTTTTCAGCGTTTTGATAGGCAAGTTCCCTGTTCAAGCACAATCTAAACCCATTAGCCCCTGCGGTAACCCCCAGTTCTGAGATTCTGTGGTTCTATGTTGCTCCAATAAGAATATGCTCCAGGGACAGAAATGGATAGGGTGCATTCCTGAGTAGACACACAGGCTGGTTCATGAGTCCTCAGCATTCTTTTTAACCATATTCATGGTACCCTATTCCTAGAAAAAAACTTCTTTTTTAATATCATAAGACAATTTTGAAAATATTATGTCAAAGTAGTCATTTGATTATCTGTGTAACTATAATGCATTATTTTTTTAAAAAGTAGTCAAAGGAATATAAATGATATCTAAATTGATAATGGAAAGCAAACTTAAATTTAATTAAAGCACTTTAGATGGAAGTCAATTTCAAAATCCAAATAAAAATAATGTTTAATTTTGAATATAAAAGTATCTTTTTTCTCCACACACTAATTCAGTCTCCAGTGCATATAATCTCTTTTAAAAAAGTAAATTTCTAATACTTTTCTATGGCCAGACAGCTTCATGCAAGTTTCACTATTGGGAATAACAACATAAATTCAGTGGGTCCAACATAAGCAAACACAGTTTGATGAAGACATAAGAGATTCCACAAAATCAAGGTTCTTGATGGAGTAACAAATAAAAGATGCAGCTACACTGAAGACTATCAAGGCTAACCACTCCTTTCAAGCAATGGTTTCTAAAAGCTTTTATCTTTTTTCTGAGGTCTGAAGGCCCCTTTTAAGGTAAGGTCTATGGATGGTTTTTAGAAGTTTGTGGATTTGAATGGAAAAAAATAAATGGTATCCTTAGTTCAGTACAATTTAATGACTTCATAACTTAGAATCCAAAGGCTTGAGCAGATAGCCAAAAGAACCAAGAACCAAAAAGGACTAAAAAATCCTGACCCAGCAAGTCTATAAGGTCTATGTACTTGTGGTTGTAGTTAGGGAACTATACACGTATTTCCTTCCCTACTATGTCATTTTTCTTTCCCCTGGGTATCTAGGTAGCTCAATGAGTAGAGCACTGAGTTTGGAATCAGGAAGACTCATCCTCATGAGTTCAAATCCAGCCTCAGACACTGACTAAATATATGACTCTGGGCAAGTTACTTTACCCCATTTGCCTCAGTTTCCTCATCTATAAAATGAGCTAAAGAACAAAATGGCAAACCACTATAGCATTTTTGCCAAGAAAACCTCAAATGTTAGAGTTAGAGATGACTGAAACAACTCAACAGCAGTAAGTTCCTCCCATATAGAATCAATATTTAAAAAAAAATAGTCCCTTACACTGAGCCTGATACTTTGAACTAAGCCAAGTGTTAGAAAAAAAGGAAGAGAATTCTTCCATGCAGCAAGTTTGATAGATAATTATAAGTCTACAACAAGGAATTTAGAAACGGCCCCAACCGACGTGGTAACCATGATTCAAAACTAACATTGATCTTTCTGTTCTAACAAGTAGTTTTACAAGCGACAAATCAACCCATTAAATCCATTGATTAATGGTGTCTTATTGATTCCAGACATAAGCCCATCACAGGTTTCCTTTAGTTGAGCAATAAACATGGGCGATAAAGAGCTCATTAACTAATGAAAGTGCTGACTCTGCCAATCTGAATAAAACTGAAACTCTTCCTCTCTTTCCCTTTTTTAATTACTGTTTCAGTAATAAACTCAGAAGACAGCCAAATTCAGCAGTGTTCAGGCAGGCCCTGAAACACAAAGAAGGCTAAGAAAGAAAACATTTTTTCCTGTTGTGAACAACATCTTGCAACTTGGTGGATTCAATAACCTAGGTCAAAATCACTATTTCATACAAATTAATTGTGCTTGTGAATTAAACCTCCTTGATTGAATTTTTCTCAAGCTTAAATCCACTCAATGGGTGTTACTAAAGCAATTGCATTGAAGAAATGAAATAGCACTGATAGAAGGGTCCTTGGTGCATTGCAGCAGCAACCAATGTTTATGGGCCTCTAGCTACTCTGGCAAATTGAAGTTGAGGTCTACATGAATAAATTTAATTCATCTGACCCCCAGGTAATTCAAGCCAAGGACTTCATTTCCTCCCTCAGAATCAGTGTGTTGTGGAAGTTTCTGCCCTCAGTTGACCAGAGGATTACTTTAAGTTCCTTCCTCACTTGTGGACTCAATTTTAATGTTTCTATGATGGAGAAACAGGAGTAAAGTAAGGTAGGTGGGGATGGAGGAAGGCGGTAAAAGTAGATGAGTTCATAATGTTAGATATATACAAAGTATCCCAAGAGTCTTAGTACAGTTTTTTAAGCTTTGAGCTTGAATACTTAGTAGGACTTAGTACTAAAACTCTGGGGATTACATAGAATTTCTGTTGTTGTTTAATTGTTTCAATCATTTCCCTTACTCTATACACTGGGCCATCTAGCCACCCATATTAAATATGTATTAAATATGTGAATATACATACATACAAACATACATGTTCCAAAGCTCAATGGTACAGGATATCAATGAGAACAATATCATGGCAGCAGGAGGGATAGGACAGAACTGTTGAGAGTAGGAGAGAAGAGAGCTTTAGTACCTTCAGTTTCTTCATTCTCTGGTGTTCTTTTGGATGCTTCTGGCTTTCAGCTTTGAGAGAGAAGATAGATTATACTAACTCTATTTTAGGTAGTTGAAGCAAAAGATTCTGGAAGAAGGTGATATGACCAGAGTTGGCAATCTCCATCACATCTCTATTTCTAGCTTTGGGGAGTTTCCTCTTGGATGAGATCTAGTAACTAAAATTAAACTAAAGTTTATAGTTAAACTGAGTTACCATACTCCCAGTGGGAAAGTTCCTTTACTCTATAGTCTGATATATATTCTCCTATGTTTACTTTCTCTGATTTCTGTTTTGTTATTGACCTGAATAAACAGGCTTCTTTGCTAATTGCTATTTGTTTTCATTGTGGGAGTAGTATTTGGTAGGAAGAGAGTCAAGTTTTGGATATATAGTTTATGGTCCTTTTTCCCCATTAACAAACAAAAAAGAGAAAAGCTTAAGCTTGAAAAACATGTTGTCTAGGCTAACTACATTTAAAGGAGAAGAGAAATATAATGCTAGCCCAATACTTCTTCTATCTGAAAAGAATACTCTGGCCCCATTAAAACCTGAGAACCATGGTGGCAAAAAATGTGTTTTTTGTTTTTAGGAAAAGGGCTTTGGGAGAGTCCTAAATGATTCAATCTTTAATTGTCATTAGAAATAGACTGTCTAAAATATCAGAAGTTCTTGGGGCTCTGGAGTATCTCTTTACTCTCCCTCTACACATGTTGTCTATGATTAGTTGTTGGACCTTGTCCATTCTTCTTCCACAAATCTCCCCATCTTTTGTATCTGTCCCTTCTTTTTTATTCCCTCAGTCACCACCCTAGTTTAGATCCTAAGCACCACTTCACTAAACTATTATTACAAAGTGTTCCTAATTGATCTCTAAGGTCATTATGCTTCTCCTGTTCCCAATTCATCCTCTGCACAGCTGCCAAAATAAAACATCTAATATACAGATCTGACTCTCTTCTCAAAAAATTCTTCAAAAATTCTATTGGGTCCCTATTATCTTTGGGATAAAATGAATACTTCAGTGCAAAGAAAAGAAAGTTCCAATTACCTTGGCACAATTCATCACATTTTTAAAGACTTTCAAATGATTAAAAAAACCAATCCTTCACAAAAGAATCTTGAAGTAAAACGGAGATCAACTTCATTCTACTTTGATGTAAATTCCTGACAGTCTGATTCTTGACTAAGAAGTTACTGATTTTGTTTCTAGATCCTGAATTTAGAAATCAATACTGTTTGAACCAAGATCAGGAATGCAGAAGCCTATCACTGGCATCATATGGGAATAGAAAAGAATCTCTGCAGACAGCATGTTGATTTAGAAAACCACAAATTGACATTAAGTATGCTATATTGTATTTTTTCTGCTTCTGTTAAAAATTTCCCCATTATATTTTAATCTAGTTCTGGCTGCACTAGGAAGTTTTGTGGGCCATGTGTGGTCCACAGACCTAAAGTTTGATTCCACTGGACTATGCCAAGAAATATTCAGTGTCATATGTGAGAATAAAGTGGTCACAGTTTAAAAGAAAATATATAAATGTGTGTATATGTGTAATACATATAAACATGAAATATATGTATTTCTACATGTATGTATATTTGTGTGTTATATATACCTCCGTGTGGAGGGCTGTGGGGGGGGTCCCATTTGATAAAGTCATACTAAAGTGGTAGAAGTAATTACAAGGGCACACAGTGTACAGTACATAACCATATGTGTTTATGGGAACTTACTCAAACAGACTAACCCACAATTGTGTCTGAACATCTAACTACTTCTACACCCTTGCACCCAGGTTGTGGAATGAGGTCCAGTTCCTAAGCAATCAATCAAAACATTAACCAACTGCCTTAATGTATTCATGATGCTCTATAGCTCCTCCCCCTTTTTCTGATTTCTATAATTAATATGGGCATTTGGGGGGGAGGGGTTGCAGGAACCCCATCCTGGCTGGCCGCTGCCCCAAACCGCATGGCAGGGATTGGAAATCCATTGATTTATCTGGCAGCCACCTCAGACAGCTCCTATGTAAATAACCCAGATTATTAAAGGACTTTTATAATCATACTCTTACACATACATAGAGGCTCCCAGCCTCTTTCTTCTGTATCATTTTGCCGATTTGGTGGAAAGCTGCCCCTTGGTTGAGGATAGTACAGATAAACAGAGAGATACAGATATATATATATGTGCATGTGTGTGTATGTAAGTGTACATGTATGTATATATATGCATGGACATATATATGTCTGTATGTATGGAAAGACACACAGGTGGATAGATAGATAGATAGTTGATGCTGTTTTTCAGTTGCTTTAGTCATGTTTGATTCTTTATGAATCAAAACCCATTTAGGGTTTTCTTGGGAAAGATACTGGAGTGGTATGTCATTTTCTTCTCCGGCCCATTTTATAGATGAAGAAACTGAGGCAAACAAGGTGAAGTGACTTGCCCAGGTCATATGCTGGTAAGTGTCTGAGGCCAAATTTTAATTCTGGAAGATAAGTCTTCCTGACTTCATATCCAGCACTCTACCAACTGTACCACCTAGCTGTCTATCTATGTGTCTGTATGTATATATGCATGATATGTGTGTATATATGTATGCATGCATGTGTGTATATGGGATATCAGCAGAGGATATTTGGGGATGATAACTTTGATCTAGTTTTACCAGGCATCTCCTAAAATAGTCAATCATAAATGATTGTCACATTATGGAATAAATACATGATTGGAAATCAAAAGCCTTGGTTTCTAGACCTACTTCTGCTGCTAAGTGGCTTAATAACTTTGGACAAATCATTCAGCCTCTTAAATTTATTTTTTCTCTTTAGTCCAACAAGGAAGTTGGACGAGTTGAACTCCAATGGTGCCTTTCTTCTCTATAGTTCCATGATTTCACTCCTAATTGTCAGTTATCTCTAGAACAACTACTAGACATAAAGCAATAATTATCTATACCCCAGAGTTTGTGAAGAGTCCTCCAGGGAGGTTACAATAGGAGGCAGGTCAAGGATTAATTCTACTAGCCACCACCAGATTTATAATGTGGAGAATGGGCATCTGAGAAAGGTCACACAACAACATAAAGGAGTAAATTATATTTTCCATTTTTCCATTTTGTCTGGGATTTAGAGATATTTGGTGCATGTGATCATTAATATAGGCATTCTTACTAAGAAATACAAATTCTACCTACTGCAATAGCTCTAAAAATAGCTTTGAAGGACAAGGTGCCTTCTGGGTAAGTGATTAGGTTATGATCACTCAGTACATTTCGATGTATGGTTCTACTTGCATCTTGGGGTAAAATTATAGTTTCATGTATGAAAAACTAAACTAAATTATCCTTTAAGGTTTCTTCCAATATTATTTTTCCATGATTCTGTGTCCAGAGACCAATGCTATTGTTGCTGTTGCTGTTGTTATTAATCTTTATTATTATTATTGACTTCATCCATTCAAAAAGTATTTATTGAGCACCTACTTTGTGTCACCCTTGGATCAGTTAATGTAGACAATTCATATTTAGTCAAATTTGACAAGTACTTGTTAAGAATCTTCTAACTACCAAATATTCTGCTAGACAATGGAGTCACAAAGGAAAAATAGGTTCATATCAGATGGCAAAGGACTTTAAAGGCCAAATGAAAGAATCTCTATATCTTAAAGGCAATAGGAGCTGCTAGAGCTATTTAAGTAGAGTATGCATATGTTTTAGGAAAAATCATTTGTCAACTGGATAGAGTGAAGGGGGGAAGAGACTTGATACGGGGAATTCAATTGAGAAGATATTAGAAGAGTGTAGATGGTTGTGATGAAGACTTTAAATAGGGTATTGGTGATATAAGTAGACAGAAGAGAACAAATGAAAAAAGTATTGTGGAGATAGAAAAAAAAAAAAAGGATCATAGAATTTTAGCTCTTGCCCTGAAAAATAATTTAAAAGTCATGTTAAATTTCTTTATTTTACAGATGGGAAAACTGAGGTCCAGCAAGTTAATCAACCTGGCCATGAGGCATCTAATTGCAAGTTACAAAGCCAGGATTTAAACTCAGTACTTCTGACTCAAGAGTCAGTGCTCTAATTTAGAACTATGCCAAAGGGTTATCAAAGTGTACATATCCTTTGATCTAGCACTGTCTCTACTGTGTCTGCATCCCAAAGATCATAAAAAAAAGAAAAGAAAAAAAGGACCCACATGTGCAAAAATGTTTGTGGCAGTCCTTTTTGTAGTGGCAAGGAATTAGAAACAGAGTAGATGCCCATGAGTTAGAGAATGGCTGAATAAATTATGGTATATGAATATAATGGAATATGAATGTTCTATAAGAAATGATCAGCAGGATGATTTCAGAAAAGCCTGGAAAGATTCACATGAACTGACGCTAAGTGAAGTGAATAGAACCAAGAGAACATTGTACAGAACAGCAAGATGATCAACTGTGATGGACTTGGCACTTTTCAACAATGAGATAAACCAAGACAATTCCAATAACCTTGTGATGGAAAGAGCCATCTGCATCCAGAGAGAGGACTATGGGGATTGAATGTGGGTCAAAGTATGCTATTTTCAACTTATTTGGTTGTTGTTTACTTGGTTTTTTCCCCTCTTAATCTGATTTTTTTTTTTTTGGTGCAGCATAACAAATATGAAATATATTTAGAGGAATTGCACATTTAATTAGATAACTTGCTATTTGGGAGAGGAGAAGGGAAGAAGGAGGGAGAAAACTTTGGTACACAAGATTTTGCAAAAGTGAATGTTGAAGGTTATCTTTGCATGTATTTGGAAAAAATAAAATACTATTTTTAAAAAGTCAGTAAGTGCTCTTTCCATTGCACAACACTGCCTCTTCTTTGTCTTCTACGGCAGGAAAAGAAAAAAAGAGAAGTAGGAAGAATGGTATAGTGACCTTTTCATCAATGAATTTGTTACCAGAAAACCCTGCTTTGCATTCTACTTCATCTACTTCCTATCTATTTATCCTTCAGCAAGTTCCTTGATCTCCCTGAATCTGTTTTCTCAGCTATAAAATGAAGAGGTTGAGTTAGTTGATTTTAAAGGCCCCTTCTAGCAAAAGATCTGTGATTGAGTGACCCTCACTGGCCACAATTCATGCCCAGTACACTCTGCCTAAAATGCTTGAACTCAAGCAAAACCTGAGGATTTATATAGGAAAGTTAAAAATATGGGATTGTTGCTGGAAGATATCCTTGGGGGAAGGGGGTTCAGTATAGCCTGGAACATTTTTGATTGACTTATGATGAACATCTAGACCTCCCCCAAAAAATAGAAAATTGAAATAGGGGTATAAGATTTTGATTTTGTTGTTGTTGTTGATTTGTTGCTTGTTTTGCTTTTTTCCCCTTCAGTCAACTGCTTTATTATCATTAAGTCCTGAGCACCAGAACCACTGAGTATTTTCAGGATTGATTGGAGCCAAAAGTCTCATTCTATCTTTTCTAGAATCATCCTACAGCTGGTTACAGAGTTTCATGGAGTGGGTTAGCCCAGGCTTTTAGGCGTAGGGAAGGGCCAAGCCTAGAAGCTATCACAATTTATACATATGTATTTCACTGAGCTCAAGAGAAAACTTGAAATAAAACCACAGACAGGCACAAAATTGCTTCTCCACAACTCAAAGTAGACTTGCAATATAGGCCTAAGGGAATAAATGGGGTGGGGTTAAGGAAGTGGGGTTAGAGCCAATGATTTAAAGCTCTTAAACACTTTGACCACAACTGATTTTTAAGATTAAATATTTCAAAGGAGATTGGACACTGTGGTCCAGTTTCCAAATGAAGCAACAGAGGAATGGGGAATTGAAAGGACTTGCCCAGTAACCTACAATACTCTAGCATTGGAGCTGAGATGAAAACTATTAGATTTCCAAACACCATGCTCAACTAAAACTCTGAGACAGATCCATGTGTTGGGATCTTAAGGCAAGACTCATATCACAGACAATCTATGATTCACAGTTTTGTTTTCACTTATAACTATTAATGCAATTTTAGGTATATATAATCATACACACACACACACACACACACACACACACACACACACACATACATACAGTGCCCCAAGAATCATTTAGAGTTTAGCAAGTTAAATCTGCATTGACTTTGGAAACAATCAGTATGTATGAAATTTGGAGAGATTTAAGAGATAAAAGATGGGTAAAAGAGAGACAGAAAGATAGAGGCAAAAGAAAGACAGAGAGGAAGAGTGGGAGGGAAGAAGGGAGAAAGGGAGATAGAGAAAGAGAAAAAAAGAAAGAGAAGAGAGTGACAAAGTGACAAAGAGAAAGTGGGGAAGAGAGTATGTATACATGCATGTATGTATATATACATATATACACATATCATGTGTTTATATATACATGTGTGCATATATGTATGTGTGTATACATTTTCCCCTCTCTCTACAATATGTCAGCTCAGCTATTATGGAGTATATCTGAAAATTAATGCTCTTTCATCTATCCATTATATGTCTATAGATATATTTTCTATATTATACATAAATACATATATATATATATATTTTTTTTAAGATTTTTTTGGCCTAGACCTGTCACTTTATTTATATGTGGAACTTCTAGTAGACAAACTCCCTCTACCAATGCATATCAGAGAAGCAACTATTTTGCAAAATAAAGAGCTCCTTAAGGCAAAGAGATATTAAATGACTTTGTTCAAAGCAAAATGGCCAATTTGTCCAAGACCTAAGTCTTCCTGATTTCAAGCCCAGCTTTCTAATCTCTATATTTTTCATCTCCATCATATATACTCATATTTGAAAACTTTTAAGAATCAATCATTCCATTAGTGGTTACTCCTTCCATTGATGAAAACTGCAACTCCTCCACAATTTTAAAAATGATCTTTGAGAATTTTTTTGGCTAAGCAATTGAGGTTGGTGATCTATATCTTTCTTAGCCAGGCTAGTCCTCAGACAGCAGATAAACAGTTCGTGAGTAAGGTCATCCTTGAAGCCTTTCCAGTTTAGATTTCACTGGCAAAACCTTCAAGAATTCAAGGGTTTTGTAATACATAAACATAAATGTATATTTATGTACATGTATATATATGTGTATCCTAATACAGCCACACATGTATATTGGTAGATGAGCAAATATACATATCTGTATGTATAAAGTGTATATCTATATACATATATAGATACATGAACGTAGATACATATATAGAGAGTAATGGATAGAGAGGGCTCTCAGACTCCAGAACACCCAGGTTCAAATCTTATCTTTGAAACATGATAGCTGAGTACTTCTAACAATTAGAGAATTCTTAATAATTAGAGCTGTCCAAAAGTGCAATGGGCTGCTTCAAGAAGTGGTGGATTCTCCCTCCTTGGCGGTCTTTAGAGATTGATAACTACTTTTTGAGTATATAAGAGTGAGAATTCCTTTGAG
The DNA here is from genome assembly GCF_016432865.1 of Antechinus flavipes. NCBI lineage: Eukaryota > Metazoa > Chordata > Mammalia > Dasyuromorphia > Dasyuridae > Antechinus > Antechinus flavipes. The sequence continues at coordinate 271,516,012 of NC_067399.1, forward strand.
TATGGTTTGGAGTAAATGGTCTCCCAATTCTGAAACTCTTTGATTCATGAATGACTCTTAACAATCACTCTCAATAATTCTAGAACCTACTAAATCAGCACAGTCTGCCTTGGCAGAAAGTTTCCTCCATAGGGACCCCTTATATCAATAAAATAACAGAACCAGACATCTTCCCCAAAGTATATGCCTATGATTGTTTTTCTCTGTTCTCAAAAATAACCAAAGTGACATCATTATGTTGTGATCAAGATAAATTGTATCTGATGGCTGATCACATCAATATGAAATCAGAAGGCTCAACCACAGACCAAGCATAAATAATCCATATGAACATTTGGGGTAGAGATGACTACATTTGCACAATTCATGTTTTATTGTTGTTGTTGTTTTGCTCTTTTTTTTTTTTAACTACTTCAATTCTGCTTTGCTCACAGAGCACAATTTCTTCTTTGATACAGACATTCCATACTGGCAGTCCTGTGCCCAGTGTCTCCCAAATGATTCTAAAATTTTTCAGAGAGACCTTGAAAGCATCCTTACATATACTACATATAATCAGAACTACAAGTCTTTCTATCTCTTTCTATCTATTTACCTATATCTATCCATCACCTATCTGCATATATACTGTAGATATATCCATGTAAGTATATATAAATGAAAAGACAAAAACAGAGACAGAGACAGAGACATAAACAGACAGATAGAGAGGCAGACAGAAGAGAGATTGTGGATCTGTTGTCTAGCTACTTCCCCTTCCAAATTGGCTACAAGTTTATGGGTGACGTTAAAGTAATTATCATAGACATAGAGTTGGAAAGATAAACAAAACTATTCAGGTCTTGCCAGTCTGAAACTATCTCCAGGAAGCCCCAAGGGAATATCTTGCTCTTCAACCTCTATTAAATTGGGTGCAATCCCTGAAGTCTGGTGATAGAATATTACATGACTTCCCTCCCTCTCTCTACAATATGCAACAGCTCAGCTATCATGGAGTACATCTGAAAATTAAGGCTCTTTCATCTATCCAATAGTCAATGAATATTAGAAAATCTCTTCTATGTGTGCAACACTATGCTGATCCCTGTGAGATGCCAAAACAAATAAGGCATAGGTTTCTACTTTCAAGAATCTTATAATTAAGGTATTAGAAGATAAAAAGTTAGCAAGGACCTCAGATTATCATCAAACCCACTGCTGTTGTTTTTTAGATTAAGAAAATAAAACCCAGAGAGATTAAGTGACTTGCCCAAGATAACAAATGAAGCAGCTAGGACATATGGTAAATAGAGATCTGAACTTTGAGTAGGGAAGACCTGAGTTCCTATGTGGCCTTAGATACTTACCAGCCTTGTGACTTGGATGAAGAAGTTTGTAACCCAATGGCTTAAAATCCATTTGAATGAAACCATTCTCATTAGTGAAGATTTCTCTATCTCAGCTTCCTCTTAAAAAAAAAAAAAAATAGGGATAATAATAACAAGTACCCACCAGGGTTGTTTTGAGGATAAAATAAGATAATATTTATGAGTCCTTCATACAGTATCTGACTCATAATAGGTAATTCATGGTTGCTAATTATACACACACACACACACACACACACACACACACACACACACACGTAAGATGTGTCAGAGGTAAACCTAGGTGACTCCAGGCTTTTTTCCTCTTCCTCTCTCTCTTACTTCCTTCTTTCCCTCTCCTCTCCCTTTCTTCCCTCTCTCTTTCTTCTTCTCTCCCTCTCTTCCCTTCTCTCTTTTGCTGAGGCAATTGGAGTTAAGTGACTTGTCCAGAGTCACACAGCTAGGACCTGTTAAGTGTCTGAGTCACATTTGAACTCAAGTCCTCCTGACTTTAGGGCTGGGACTCTATGCACTGGGCCACCTAGCTGCCCCTCCCTCTCTCTTTTTCTTTAGCTTTTCCTCTCATCCAAACAAGAACTTTAAATGTGGAACATTCACACACAGTTGTAATAATGGGGAAGGGAAAAACTAGAATTGGAAGTGGGTAGCATAAAGAAAGACACATTAGAATAAACTCAAATGTTGAACTGGAAGGGAATTTGGAGGTGATCTGTTCCAACTCCTTTAATTTGCAGATGAGAAAATTAGATTAAATAAAGGCTCAGTAACTTGTATGAATATATATATATATATATATATATATAATAGGTCATATATAGTAAGTCAATAAACACTTATTTATTAAGCCCCTACTATGTATCAGGCAGCTCGGTGGTACCATAGTACACAAACTGCTAAGCCTGAAGTCAGAAAGACTCATCTTCCCAAGTTCAAATTTGGCCTCAGACACTTAAGTATGTGACACCGGGTAAATCACTTAAACTTGTTTGCCTCAGTTTCTTCATATGTAAAATGAGCTGGAGAAATAAATGGCAAACTATTCTGGTAGCTTTGCCAAGAAAACCCCACATCTAAGAGTTAGACACTACTAAAATAATTGAACAATTACATTGTGTCAGTCACTGTATTAAGTCCTGAGAGTTCAAAGAAAGGAAAAAGTGGCAAGTGGATAATCTACTTGAGGGCAGAAACTAATTTGACTTAGTTTCCCCAGCACCATGTCAAGTATAATAGATAGATGGATAGATAGATAGATGAATGAATAAATAAATGAATGAGAAAGAAAGAACAGTAAGAGATGGAAATTCAAAGATTAGTCAAGGAGCCTGAGTTTTTCACTTATTAACATAAAAGGCTTAGACTACATAGACTATGAATCCTCTTTTAGCCTGATCAATGATTCTATGACTCTCCAATTTTAGGGTTTGATCAGAGTGGACAGCTTAGGTCAAAGGCATTTTTTTCAATCCCCCGCATCTTATTCATCTCTTTAAAAATAAAATAAAACACGCACTTCAGTTGATTGTTTCTCATCTGGCTAACATATGAACATAGAGACATGCAAAGACAAAATGTTCCATTTGTTAACTGTGTTGGGATAGACAGTCATTTGTTCTGAAGCAATACAATCAGTTTTTCAGAGACACGCCATAAACCTCTTGCAAAATGACAATGCAGTGGAATTCCTGCAATCAGGTTGCCAGCACCATGACCAGCATCAATCCAGAGCAGAGGGTTAGAAAGGAGCAGAATGTGATCAGAGTGAGTCAACTTAAAGAAGTTTCATTGTCTGAAAATCTTCCTCATATCTCATCTTTACACATTCTTTACGCAGAGGCTCAAGCTCATAACCTTGTTATCATCTCATTGTTAATGGGAAAATGATCATTATATTCTGACAAAAGGACCTTCATGCTTGAAGTGTGGGATCATATCATCCTTCAACTCTCTCTTTTCTCCATGGAGAAACCTTTCCTTTAACCTCCTCTTAGAAGATTTATTTTCCATAATAATAAAATATCCCTTTTGGTTTTGCTCTGATTTCAATCTCAAGTGTTTATTCCATATTGCTTGAAAGGCCCAAAAAAGGAGCCAATACTCCATGGAAAAGCCAACCAGTACTATACATGACAAGAGAAGTGCCCCTTACATCCTCTGTACTGGATGACAATCTTATATAATCATACAATTTCATCTTCTTTTTTTTTCTTTTTTTTTTTAGAGGCAGTCAGGATTAAATGAAATGGACAGGGTCACAAAGCCAGTCTGTGATCAGATTTGAAATCAGGTCCTCCTGACTCCAAGGCCAGTGCACCTCCTAGCTATCATCTCTACTCCCCCCTCCTTTTTTATATTTTATTTTCAATCTCAGCTCATGAGTGGTTCATCTGCTCTGAAGTTTATACTAGTCATTCAATAAGCCATCATAGCCTTCTGATTCTTCATTCACAATGTCCCTTAAGTCTCCACCTCTACTTCTACCCTTTTTATTTCTTGGCTACCTTCCTAGCCCAAACTCTCATCACCTCCCTGTCTAGATTACTGCAACAGTCTCAGAGGTGAGCCTCTCCATCCAGACTCTTTATATGCCAATCAATCCTCCCCATGGCTTCTAAAATTTTCATTTTTTGCTCATTTTTTTCATCATGTTCAATTCTTATTCATGGCAAAAAGAATATTGATTCTTTGTTGCCTGATAAACCAAATCCAAACTCCAGAGGCTAGCATTTATACCTATTCCAACTCCCTTTCCCTCTCCTCACACCCAATCACCCATTCTCTGTTCCTTTCCAAATTCTAAATTTCTCTGACTTCCTTTTAGTCACCTATATGGGGCCTTTGGCTTCTTCATTGATGTCACCAACAAGTATTTGCTAAGTCACTCAGACTCAGTGCTTTTGATGTACTTCCTCTCCTTCTTCTCACTTATCCAATCTGTCATCAAGTCTTGTGGAAGTCTATGTTAAAGATTTTTCTCAATCACCCTCTCCCTTCTAATACAATTGCTACCATCTTACTTCAAGCTAACTTATTCTCCGATAAACGTGGTTAAAATTTCTTAACTGTATTTCCACCTATGCTTTTTCCCTCTCAAACTATCCTATGTGAGGCTATCAGATTAATTTTCTGAGTGCACCAGTCAGCTCATGTCACTCCATTACTCAAAAGTGGTTCCCCATTGTCTACTAAAGAAAGTTAATGCTTGGCCATGTCCTCAGGTCATCCTTTTTATTCTTCTATATTTTGGATTTTGCTGCAGTCAAACTGAATTATTCATCATTTCACCAAAAGATTTCATGCTTCCTTCTTCTTTTATTCACATGTGAAATTTCCCATACATGAAATGTCTTTTCTTCCCCCCCCCATCTTTAATTATTTTAATCCTTCTTAGTCTTCAAAGCATAATTCAACTAAATCCCTCCTCTATGAAGTCTTCCCTGACCCACAACAGGTTAACAAGTATGTTTTAAGTGCTTATTTTGTGCCTGAGACCATGTTGGGAATCCATTATTGGGCATACAAATACAAATAGAAAGATAAATAGTCCCTGTTTTCAAGGAGCTTACATTCTAAAAGGGGAAATATGAAGCAAGGTGAAGTTACCCATGATAGGCCATGGTAGAAGTCCAGAAAGGTTAAATAGAGCCTGGGGTAGAATGAAAACATGCCTGACCTGAGGATCTTCCTTAATATAGACATTCTTGGAGGAACTAAGCAATCAGAAGAGACCACAGGATGGAAAGCACTTCTAGCATGAGAATTTCAGGGCTGAAATGAACTTTTAGAATGAAAAGTTTTCTGTTACAAACATGGCAGGACTGAATACAACCTGAAGCTGAAAGTGAGCTCTCCATCATCTAATTTCATGCAAATTTGTATTCCTTTTTCATGCCATGTATATGTCTTTCCAATCTTCTTCCTTAAGGACAAGGATCATGTCTTATTTATGTTTAAATCTCCCTCATTACTCACTAGTACCAGTATTTCAGGTTGTGATTCAAAATTAATTTGCTCAAAAAACTTTGTTAATGTTCCTGAGAACCCTAGGATTACATTGAACTTCTTTTTAAATTTAGCCCATTGACCTAGAGGATGCTCTAGTTATGCCTTCATTTTATAGATGAGGAAATCGAGGATTTCCTAGGGAAAGTGATTTGACTAGGTTCATGGCACTAATGAGAAGCAATATTTGTCTTCAAACCCAGATCTCTGGCTCCAGATCTTCCCCCTAAAAGAATCTGTTTAATTTTAGCTCATTCCATTCATTCTTAGATGCCAATACTCTCCATTCTTATGTATACAGTTTATACTTTGATTCAGCAAATATTTCTTGCTAATGACTCATTATCCCCTTCAATTTGTGTGCATGTATACGTGTGTGTATGTGTATGTAGGCATGCATGCATTTGTGAAATCATTCTCTATTTAACCTTTTGTGTCATAGATAATTTTGGCAATCTGGCAAAGCTTAAGAATCCCTTCTCAGAATAAAGTATTTTTTTTCAATTCACAATTGAAGGAAATGCTAAATTTTGGTTAGAGACTAGTGAAAATAAAGCTTTCAAGTTTATATAAATAAGTAAAATTTATATAATAAATTATATATAAAGTTTAAAGCTTTAAAATACATCCAAGTTTATGTATTTCCTAAAATCAATCAACACAATCCTTGGGGATCCATAGATCCATGTATTGAAATTCCTTTCTCTAGCACTTTATGCTGTTGTTGTTGTTCCATCATTCCAATCATGTCCAACTTTTCATAAGTTCATTTGAAGTTTTCTTGGCAAAAGATAACTGGAATAGTTTAACACTTCCTTCTCCAGCTCATTTTACAGATAAGGAAACTGAGGCAGAGTTTAATGTCTTTCCCAGAGTCACACAGCTAGTATCTGGTGCTCAATTTGGGCAATGGCAAGTGCTCCAGTATCTATGCCAAGAAAACCCCAAATGGAATCACAGACAGTTGGACAAAATTGAACAAAATGAATAACAATAGCATTTTTAGGATTAAATAGCACTTTGATGTACTATCTCCTTGAATTTTCACAATCCCCTAAGATCCATTATTATCTCTATTTTTCAAAGGATGAAACTGAAGTTTAGAAGACACATTGAAGGTAATCAATGTGAGTGTATGAGGAAGCATTTGAATCTTGGTCTTGTAGCCCTGCATCCATGATACCATGCATAGCTGAACTGAATCACACACTTGCTCTTCATGCTCTGGTCCTGCCATTTACCAGAACTCAAAGCAGAAGCATCTTGAAAATGAGTCATGGAGAACATGACTCAGTATCTGTTCAGTGAACCATAATCAATCAATTTTCTTCTATTTAATGTAGTGTAGTAGAAAAAGCAGCAGACCTAGAGTCAAATGAAGTATATTTAAGGCTAGTGGAACATTTACTAGCTACGTGACTATAAGCAAGACACAACTTTTCTGAACCTTCATTTCCTTGGTTGTAAAATGGGAATACAGTAATCATACTGTCTATCACAGAGGGTTGTTGGGAAGATGGTATTTTGTCAACTTTCAAACAATTCAGGAATGTGAGCTGCTCTTTTACAGTGAACTATTTTACTGTAGGACTGGAGACTGGATTTGTGATTTCACTGATACAGGGAATTCCTGTGTCATTCAGAGCAGCACCTTCTCTCCAACTATAGGAAGGAAGAAAACAAGTATTTTTTAAGTACCTAATATGTGCCACATACTGTGCTTTACACATATGATCTCATTTGACTCTCATAATCCTGGGAAGTAAGGACTATTAATATCCTCATTTTGCTTTTGAGGAAACTGAGATAAACAAAGGTTAAGAGACTTATCTTGGGTCACACAGCTAGAAAATGTCTGCGCTCATATTTGAATTCAGATCTTCTTGTCTTTAGGCCCAGGTTTGTGTCCAACATACTACCACCTAGTCATCCTATAGTGGTGACAGGTTAAATAATTCATCTAGAGCCACAAAGTCAACATGTGTCAAAAATGAGTATTCAGCCCAATGGCTCTGAAACTGGCTCTCTACCATGATACCTAAAGACAATATAAAAATGTAAATTATTACTATAAGCCATAAAGTATTATATAAACACAAGTTATTATTATTATTTTCATCAAGTTGGGACATCTGTGTGCAAGGACCCTCCCACATGCAGAGAACTGATAAAAGCTCAGAGGCAAAAAGTTGCTTCACAAAAGGGGCTTTTGAGTCAATTAGGCAATAGCTCCTATTGTTCCAAATACCCAGGTCATAAAGTCAAATCCATATATATTGGCAATGATAGAGGTTATCAAACATTCAAGGAAAGGGATGGATGCTTCCCAAAGGATTAGTACAGTGAGGGAATGATCTCCAGTTGCTCATGTTTTATATGTTCATTTGTTTGTTTTTTTGGTGGGGAGAGGCTGAATGAATGCATGTGCTGTGCCTGGAGCAATGATGCTTCATACAGTTCACCAAAGTACTCTCATGATTGATTTCCCTAAACCACATTACTGGAGAAGATCCATAGGACAGACACAGACACAGTGATTTTAAAAGAAACAAACCTACCAGGTGTGTCTTGGAAGGAGCAGCTGGACTGATAGAGCTGATAATATTCCAGAATATCTCTGAAGATAAGAGTTGGAGCTTAGAAATGAAGCAGAAAGTCTTGCCAACACGATTTTAACTGGAAACTTGAAAAATCCATATGTGGCATAATGGGTAGGGCATTGATCTAGACATCCAGAAGAACCTGTGATCAAATTCCAACCTGCAAGTTTAATACCTATATGACTTCCCAGGTGAGTCATTCAACCCCCTTTTACCTCAGTTTCTCCATCTGTAAAAATAAGGACTAAGTGGCTTCTAGGGTCCTTTCTAACTCTAAATCTTTGGTTGTAGGACGGAGCTAGATAGCTTCACTTCCCAGACCCAATATTCCTGGCCAAATGTTGCCTGAAGGAATACAGCTCACACAATAAAACCTATGTGAAAATGGACATTATTCAGTTGCCTTCTTCTACATTCATAATGTAGGCATTATGATTTTTATGAAATTTTTAGTAAAGATATATGAACATTTACATTCAAGGGGTACTGTCCCCTTGAAAATGTTCCCCTTGGGAAGTCATAACCTCATTGTGCCTACTTATACTATTATTGTTTAGAATAGTTTTGTATCTCCCCTGTATGGTTAGTCCCATAGTCTACTGAGAAGGACACTGGACTGGGAGTCAGAAGACCTCAGTTGTTATCATTACTTTTCATCACTTTAGTTAAGTATGTTTGAGGAGCAATGGCTTTACATTAAGTTTACATGTGGAATTAGCATCATATGCTAAGGAAAATGCTGGAATTGGAGAGAGGAAAGTTTGGTATGTGTTTGGTATGAAACCAAGATAAAATGGGCTTTAGTTTCTTCATATATAAATGGAAAAGAATAGAATAATACTATTTGTACCCCTAATTTATTTCTAGAATACACAAACATATACATACATACAAACATATACTTTTTAATGGTCAAAATGGTGCCAAATCTTCATCCTTGGAGGATGTGGTGATACTGATTCACCTCATTTTGGGGGAGTGAAAATATATTAGTTTTGCCATACATCCACATTAATTACATTTGTAATGTATATGGCCCTGGGATCTTCTAGACCCAAACTTAAAGGAAGAGGTTAAATTTAAAACAAAGCTTTAATATGATGATCAACTCTGAATGACTCAACTCTTCTCAGCAACACAACAATCCAAAGGACTCATGAAGAAAAATGCTACCCATATTCACATAAAGAAATGGTGGACTCTGAATGCAGACTGAAGGATGTTTTTTCCCACTTTATTTTTTCTCATGTTTTTTTTTTCCTTTTAATCTGTCTCTTCTTTCACAACTGTGATTAATATGGAAATATGTTTGACATGATAGCACACGTATAAATTATATCATACTGCCTACCATCTTCAAAAGAGGGAAAAGGAGAGATGGAGAAACATTTGAAACTGAAAATATTATAAAAATGAATGCTAGAAATGTTCTTGTAACTGGGAGGGAAATAAAATACTATTAGGGTTTTTTTAAGTTAAAGCAAAACACATTCAATCTATATTGGATTGCTTGCTGTCTTGAGAAGCGAGGAAGAGGAAAGAGAGAGAAAAATTTGGAACACGAGATTTTGCAGAGGTAACTGTTGAAAACTGTCGTGGCAAGTATTTGGAAAAATAAAATGCTAATTATAAAAAGTGTTAAAGTAAAGCTTCATTACCCTTTGGTAGAAAATTGTTTAGATTTCTAGCTGAGGACAAAAAACATTGTCTATTCTACATGAATTATTTGTGTATATCTATCAGCTCAAATTCAGCAAAAGTCAAGAATCATAGGTAAGTCCACTTAGGAACCAAGTTCAGAATTACATAGTCACATAACCTGAGGGAACCATGTAGTAACATACATACATACACACACACACACACACACACACACACACACACATACATATACATATATATATAAAAAGAGAGAGCACTCAGTGTATATGTTCAAGATGTAGGTAAAAGGCAATTTTAATTAAAGAACCAAAATAATCCAAAAGGCAGTACCAGAATCATGGAATCACCGAGTCTCAAAGGAGGAAGGGATTTCAGCCTACATCTAAACCAACCCATATATGAAATGGAAAATCTATTACAATACACCCAATAAGTGGTCATCCAGTCTTTTTCTGAATACCTTTGGATTACTGATAGTAGACAGCCTTTTTTCTTGACACCAAAGCCAAATTTACCTCTCTTCCAATCTTCTAATGATGACTTTTGATTATATCAAACAGAACAAGTCTCATAATTCTTTCACACAATAACCAATCAAATACTTAAACGGCAAATATTTGAAATGATGATGTCCCTGATTAGTCTTTTTCAGGCTAAATATTTTCATTCTTCAATGAATCTTCATTTAACCTTTACCATCATGTTTGTCCTCTTCTAATGGTCCTCTGGCTTAAAATATTTTTTTAAATGACAGAAATCCAATCTGAGCATGATACTTAAAATATGAACTGAGAGATATAAATATATAATGTAATAATATATAATAAATATATAATATATAAATAAATATAAATATATAATATTCATTTATAATATATATAATATGCATATATAATAATTTGATGTGTATGATATATAATAATACATTTGTAATAAAATATAAATTGGAGCTGAAGCTATGATTTTATGAGCATTAGGGACTTCATGGAAGAAATTCATTCTATCAATGTGGATAAGAATTTTATCTCAAATTTATAGACTTAGAGAATTTCCTAAAGCTTTAAAAATTGACTTGTTCATACAGACATTATGTGTAAGAGACAAGATTTGAACCCAATTCTTCTTGATTTTATCTTCCCAATTTCCAGATCTTTGTCTACTTTTCCAATATACCTCTCATGGACTAGAAAAGGAATAGAATCTACATCAAGAATCTGGATTCTGAAGGGCTAAGGCATGGCAGCCTAGACAGTAAAATTTAAACTGATAATAAAACCAAGACAAAGCAAAAAGAAGATAGACAAGAAGAAACTAAGAGAAGAGTCAAATGCCCTGCCATTATAAACAAACAAATCGATAAATGAAGTGAGAAAATTATATTTTGATTTGTACTCAAGAGTCCATCAATTATCTCTCTGCAAGAGAATAGCATTTTTTTTTTTCATCATGAAAACCTTGAAATTGTCTTGGATCATTGTGTTGATCAGGATAAGCAAATCTTTCACAGTTGACCATCTTTACAATATTGTTGGTAGTATGCATAATGATCTCCCAGTTATATATAAAGTGAAGGGATTGGAATAAATTATGTCCAATCTCATTTTGATTTCATCAATTTAGATAGATCCTGCTATGTTTTTTTTTTTCTGAAATTACCTCCCTCATCATTCCTTATAGCATTTCTTATAATACCCCATCATAATCATATGTAAACCTTGTTCAACCATTCCCAAGTGATGATCAACTCCTTAATTTTGAATTTTTGCCACCCAAAAGAGTTGACTTACACTTATAAGTCCCTTTCCTTCTTTTAATCTCTTTGGAATACAGATCTGATAGTGGAATTTATGGGTCAAAAGATATGCATAGTTTTATATTCCTTTGGGCATAGTTCCAAATTGTTCTCCAGAATGGTTAAATCAATCACAACATCACCAATTCACCAACAATTTATTAGTGTGCCTATTTTCCCTCATTTCTTCCAAAATCTGCTGTATTTGGTAGTAATAAAGCAATACCTCAGAATTGCTTTAGCTTGCATTTCTCTAATCAATAGTGATCTAGAGCAATCTATGTATTATCAATTAAAGAATGTCTTATTTTATTGATTCAATTTCCTATAAATTTGAAAAATGAGACCTTTACCTGAGAATCTTATTTTCAAATTTTTTTTTATTTATTTCATTGCCTATGACATATTTTAGCAAAATGTAGTCTTCCTAATTATTTCTTTATTAGGGAATTTTGCATTTGCTTTGTCTGAGATCATGATTGCTACCCAAGATAAGAGAATATCTTGCCTCTTACACATAATGTCTGTATGAACAAGTCAATTTTTAAAGCTTTAGGAAATTCTCTAAGTCTATAAATTTGAGATAAAATTCTAATCCACATTGATAGAATGAATTTCTTCCATGAAGTCCCTAATGCTCATAAAATCATAGCTTCAGCTCCAGTTTATATTTTATTACAAATGTATTATATATTAATATATTATATTATATATATATCATACATATCAAATTATTATGTATGCATATTATATATATTATAAATGCATACATTTTTTACTTCAACTCAAGCATAAATTAATTCTGCTCCAGCCCTTTATTTTAATATGTGTCTTTCTGTTTCAAGTATGTTTCTTATAAACAACATATTTTGGATTCTAAATTCACTACTGTTTTGTGGGTAAGTTCATTCCATTCACATTCACAGTTATGATTAATAACCATGTATTTCCCTCAAAATCATTTTCTTCTGTTTATCCTCACTTTCTGTATTTCTGTCTCTCCTCAAAAATCTGTGATGTTTCTGACTACTGCTTTCCTGAATCCCCCCTTCCCTTTTATCAATCCTCCAGTCCATAACATAACAGAAATTTCTATAACCAATTGAGTACATGTACATGTGTACTTGTATTCTTCCCTCTTTAAAGCAGTTCTGATAATATTGAAGTTCAAACATTGCACACCATTCTTACTTCCCCATTTCTCCCTCCACTCTGTCACTTGAGAATATGACAGAACTTGTAGGTCTTCTCTTTTATTTATAAAATTGCAAACTTGGAACAAAAAAGAATCTTGGACATAATTTATTCCAATCCCTTCACTTTATAGATGAGAAACTTAAGATGTAGTTTGGTATATTTGGTGATGTACCCAAAGCCACATAGATTAAATAACAGAGCTATAATTCAAATCCAGGTGCTTTGGATTCAAATCTAGGGCTCTTTCTTCCGATGCTGCACTGATTTAAGAGACAATAAGTTTTTCCTTAAACTCTGGAGAAAATTCCTGAAGAAGATACCCCAAACTGGCTTATGTGCCCACAGTATGATTGGAAAAACTTAATATTCTCTGAAATCAGCTACACTTATGATGCATTTGGATTGAGAATATTAGGACATTTATCAAATAGTCACATCATATTAGAATTACACTCTCTCTACTACTAATTAGAATCCATGTTGGAATTAGAAATTCTCTAAGATTAGTTCCACTATATAGTTGAGTTAATGCATTTGTTTCATATAATTCTAAGAATGGAAAATATGCATTTTCAAGTTATATGTTCCCAATCCTATTTCTAATCAATACTACATTAGGGAAGGAAGGAAGGGAGAGGGAAAGGAAGGAAGGAAAGAAGGAAGGAAGGAAGGAGGAAGGAAGGAAAGTTATGTATTAAGTACTTACTATGTACAAAGCACTATGCTAAGTTCTGGGGATATGCTCATTTTGAAGAGGACCAATGACATCATGCGTGATGTCTTGATTTGTGCATGAATTGCATTTATTTTTTGTTTTGTTTTTACTAAAGCTTTTTATTTTTCAAAACTTATGCATAGATAATTCTGCAACATTAGCCCTTGCAAAACCTTGTATTCCAGTTTTTCCCCCTTCTCTTGCCCCCCTCTAGATAGTAAATAGTCCAATAGATGTTAAACATGGGAGAAATATATGTTAAATCCAATATATGCATACATGTTTATACAATTATCTTGCTGTACAAGAAAAATCAAATCAAACCAGAAAAAAAAAATGATGAAGAAAATGAAGTGCAAGCAAACCACAATAGAAAGAATGAAAATGCTATGTTGTGAACCACACTCAGTTCCCACAGTCCTCTCTATGGGGCTCTTTTGATCACAAGACTATTGGAACCGGTCTGAATCATCTCATTGTTGAAGAAAGCCATGTACACCAGAATTGATCATTGTATAATATTGCTGTTGCCATGCACAATGACTCCTGGTTCTGCTTATTTCACTTAGCATCAGTTCATGCAAGTCTCTCCAAGCCTCTCTGTATTCATCCTGCTGGTCATTTCTTACAGAACAATAATATTCCATAATATTCATATACCATCACTTATTCAGCCATTCTCCAACTGATGGGCATCCACTCAGTTTCCAGTTTCTTGCCATTACAAAAAGGGCTGCCACGAACGTTTTGCCCATGTGAATCCCTTTTCCTCCTTTAAAATTTCTTTGGGATATAAGCCCAGTAGAAACACTACTGGGTCAAAAGGTATGCACCGTTTGATAAGTCTTTGAGCATAGATCCAAATTGCTCTCCAGAATGATTGGACATTCATCATTTATCTTTTCCTGTCATCTTAGCCAATTTGAGAGGTGTGTAGGGGTATCTCAGAGTTGTTTTTAATTTGCATTTCTCTGATCAATAATGATTTAGAGCACCTTTTCATATGACTGCAGATGGTTTCAATTTCTTCATTTGAAAACTGTCTGTTCATATCATTTGACCATTTATCAATTGGAGAATGGCTTCAATTCTTATAAATTTTAGTCAATTCTTTATATATTTTAGAAATGTGGCCTTTATCAGAACCCTTGAATGTAAAAATATTTTCCCAGTTTATTGCTGCCCTTCTAATCTTGTCTGCATTAGTTTTGTTTGTACAAAAAATCTTTAACTTAATATAATCAAAATTATCTATTTTGTGATCAATAATGATCTTCAGTTCTTCTTTGGTCACAAATTTCTTCCTCCTCCACAGATTTGAGAGGTAAACTATCCTATGTTCTTCTAATTTGATTATAATATCATTTTTATGGCTAGATCATGACTCCGTTTAACCTTATCTTGGTATATGGTGTTAGATGTGGGTCAATTCCTAATTGCATGAGTTACATTTAGATGCAGAAGAGTTGCACACAATTGTAAGCTTCATTGTATCATCCTGAGCCAACAGAATACAATGGCAGGACAAAAGTCGGGATGACTGGTAATGGCTCAGGATGCAGTGGATAAACCTTGACTTCTTTGATCTCTTGCCAGTTTGTAAGCATTCAATAGCACTTATATCTGAAGAGCAAGAAAGACTCTGCTCTCCAGGAACTCACACTCTAATGCGGAAGACAACATATGGAACAGAATAGCATTTAGTAGATGCTTACTATATATGAAGTACCAAGTTAAACATTAGAGATAGAAAATGAAGATAATCCCTGTATATCAATCAAAACAGATAGTGTCATTCTCCTTGATAAAACTACATTTGTTAAACCATTTGAAAATGACAAAAACTTTGGTGGGAAAGAAATATCTTTGGTAGCTAAGGCTTCTGAGAAGTCAGGGGCTACAGCCCATGCAGAACCAATTACCAGATTGTTTCTTTACCAGGACTGGTTACCTGGGTGATGATTGAGTTGAAAAGAGGAGTGGGTACCATTTACAAGCAGTGGGCTACTCTAGCTAAGCCTGGTATGTAATTGACATCATGTCATGGAAAGATAGAAAGATGAGGGTGAAATGGGGGAGAAAGATTTCCACGGTTCCATTAGACTGGAAGTCAGTAAATCTGGACTCCAGCCTGCTCTAATATCAAGTGGCTAAGGGATTTTCATAGTCATTTCAGTTTTCTGGATCTTAGCTATAAAACAAGGGGATAAGTTGATCAAGGGTTTCAATCTTTTTAGTGTCATGGATATTTCTAATCATCTAATGAAACCATGGACTCTTTCTTAGAATAATAATTTTAATTGTGAAAAGTAAAGTACTTAGTCTTACAAAGGAAATCAATTATTGTGGAAGAATTATACATTTGAAAAAAAATCAAGTTCACAAACTGAAAGTTAAGAAACTCTGGACTACATTGTGTCTCAAGTCTTTTTCAGGTCCCATTTAGCTCTTACCACAATGACTGTTACAAAAGAGGTGCTTAGTAAACATTAGTTGATTAACTGACTGACTGATGACTTAGTCTTTTTTTTTTTTTACTTTTAAAATATTTTCCCAAATACAAAAAAATTTTAACATTTGTTTTAAAAATTTTGGAGGTTCCTAATTTTCTCTCTCCTCCTCCCTCCTCCCTGAGAAGGCAAGCAATTAAATATGTTGTAGATGTGCAGTGGTACAAAACATATTTCTCTATTAGTCATGTGATGAGAGAAAACACAGACAAAAAAAGAAAGAAAAAGGAAGGGGGGAAAAGGATATTTTATCAAAAATCAGATTTCATTAGTTCTTCCTCTACAAGTAGACAGCATTTTTCAACCCAAGTCCTTCAGGATTCTCTGAGATAATTAACTGAGAATAGCTAAGTCATTCACAGTTGACCATTATACAATGTATATTTGTACAATGACCTCCTGATTCTATTCAGTTCACTTTGCACCAGTTCATAAGAGTCTTTTCAGGTTTTTCTGAGCTTAGAAATATTCTAGTCTTTAGGAAAAGCCTTTAAAATCTCAGTTATTAAGAACACCTTAGTCTATCCAGTCCTACTGGTACTTGAATGAGAATCCTTTCTTTAATACCCTAACAAATGGTAATCTGACTTTTGCTTAAATATCTATGCAGAGATAGACAGAGAGTCTTCCACCCAAAGACTATAAAGGTTATTGAATACTGTCATACTAAGAGCTTTTCTAGAATCTTTATCCTCTTAGAAATTTTACAAATAGAATATCAACACATTATCTTTTCAACCAATAGCCCAAGGGGAGTGTGTGTGTGTGTGTGTGTGTGTGTGTGTGTGTGTCCTTGTTTGCATGTGTGTGTGTGTGCATAGGATGGGAAGAGTCCCTAATCTTGATAGAGATTACAGATGATTACAGAACTTTGTGGTCTTCTTGGCAAATACTGAAAATACCACTTGCAAAGATAGATAGAATGAATACGCAATCTTTAAACATACTGACCTGATCTAGGAGACAAAGTGCCACAGAAGGAATATGTTTTAGATTGTATTTCTGGCTCCATCATATAAAAGCTTTGTACAACTTTGGCTAAGCCCTTTAAGTTCCTTGTAAATGAATTATTAAGGAGGGGTATTTCTTTACAGGAAACATTCCAATGTGGGCGATATTATATCAAGCTTAAAGACATATGCTTTTAAGTACATCAAATTTATTTAGTAGAGAGAGGGGGAGTAATCGAGCATGGGAAACAGCATGTTCTGATGTGTAGAATCCTAAACTGGGTGTCAAATAACTTGAGTGCTTGGGACCCAACTCTTCCATTGACTCACTATGTGATCTGGAGGAAATATTTTTCTCTGAGTTCCTACTATGTTATGATTATCTCTCTAAGTGGCATGTTGTAGATATGAATCCGATAATCTCCAGGAGGCAAATTCTTGTGACTCGCTTGTCATTATTATTATTACTAGTAACTCTGAGGAGTGCCACAAGAAGTGTCTAGTGGAAGAAAGGTGATACATTGGATAGAGTACTGGAAATGGAGAGAAGAACAGAATGCAACTTCAGACTCTGATTAGCTGTATGATTTTGGACAAGTCGTTTGACCTCCATCTGCCTTAGTTTCCTCATATATAAAATAAGGATAATAATGGCATCAACTTCCTAGTGTTGTTATAAAATTATATTTGTAAAGTGCTATGTTAATGCAAGCTATTATCACCATAACTATTATTATTCATTCATCCTATTATTTAAGGGCTTTACAATCTAATAGAGGAGCTAGGAAATACTCCCTCCCAGGTAAAACACACTTACTCATTTGCCCATAGTCATGAGAGGGTTTAGAACAGGAATTCTTTCTTTTTTTTTCTGAGTGCCTTATTTTTATTTATTTGTTTGTTTGTTATGCACATGCATGGGTAATTTTTCCAACATTGACCCTTGCAAAACCTTTTGTTCCAAAATTTCCCCTCCTGCCCCCTACTCCCTCCCCTAGCTGGCAGGTAGTCTAATTCATTTAAATATGTTGAAATACATGTTAAATCCAATATATGTATACATATTTATACAATTATCTTGCTTCACAAGAAAAATCAAATCAAAAAGGAAGGAAAAACTGAGAAAGAAAACAAAATGCAAGCAAATAACAGAGAGAGTGAGAATGCTATGTTGTGTTCCACACTCTGTTCATAAGGTTCTCTCTCTGCGTGTAGATGGCTCTCTTTATCACTGAACAAGTGGAAGTGGTTTGAATCCTCTCATTGTTGAAGACAACCACAGGACAGGAGTTCTTAACCTGTAATCTGTAGACCCCCAAGGGGTCAGTGAATAGATTTCAGTGTATTTGTGATCTTGGATAGAGAATCATTGTATCTTCTATTTTCACTAATCTGTAAATAAGATTGCCCTCCATTATGAATGTTGGTGATAGAAATTACACTGACATTGACAAAAGGTTCATAGGTTCTATAAGTTTTGGCGAAATGTCCATGATACACCAATGGTTTAGTGACTTGAGTGTGTGAAGTGTCTGAGAAAGTGACTCTACATTGGTTTATGGTGGGAATCATAAAGACTGATTGTGAGCAACTGAGGTAGAGTACAAAGGGACTAGATTAGAAAATAGAAGGTGTAGGTTCTAGGCTCAGTGCTTCCATTCAGAAATATAAAATTATAAAATCTAGGAATTCAAGTTGAAAAAGACTTCCAGGGAACCTTCAGTCCATACATATTCTTTCATGTTTTTAGATATGGTCCATGATATAATCAAAGATTATAGAATTCTTAAAGGTTCCTGAGATCACTTCCTGTCATTCACTTTATAATTGAAAATAAAGATTCAAAGAGGTTGCATCTTTCTTAAGATCACACAGCTAATAAATATCTGGGGTGTGATTTAACACAGATTTTCCTAAGTTCAATTTCAGCATTCTACTATATGATGCTGCTTTAACATGCTAAGATATTTAGGGATTCCAATTATGTCATCTAATGTAATAATCATCCCTCCTGGATTCATGTTATCTACTAATTTGATAAGTCTTCCTTCTAGGTAATTGGAAAAAATTATCAAGTAGAATAGGGTTGTCAACAATGTCTTGTAGCACTCTACTGACAACCTACCCATTCAAAAACATCAACTTCACTGGTTCAATCATTCTGGAAAACAATATAGAATTATGCCAAGAGAGGCTATATAATGGTGGATAGTCTTTGACCCAGCAATACCATTACTGTATCCCATCTATATCCCAAAGACTCCAAAGAAAAGAGAAAAGGACCTATAAGTACATAAATATTTATAGGAGCTCTTTTTTTGTGGTAGCAAAGAATTAGAAATTGAGGGAAAGTCCATTAACTGAGGAATGATTATGGTATATGATTGTGATAGAATATTATTATACTATAAGAAATGATCAGCAGTTTGGTTCCAGAAAAATCTGGGAAAACTTACATGAATGCATGCAAATTGAAGTGATCACAACCAGAAGAGCATTGTACATAATAAAAGCAATGTTATAAGGATAACCAGATGTGAAAGACTTAGCTACTCTGATAAAGACAATAATCCAAGACAATTCCAAAGAAGTCATGATGAAGAATGCTATCCATGTTGAGAAAGGGAACTAATGAACTCTAGGTGCAGTTTAGAGAATGTTTTTCTTACTTTCCTCATTCTTCTTGGGGGTTTTTGCTTGTGTGTGCTTTCTTTAACAAGAGAGTTAATATGTTTTGTTTGATTTCATATCTATGATCATTATCAAATTGCTTGCCTTTTCAAGAAGGGAAAAAAAGAGAGAGAATTTAGAGCTCAAATTTTTTAAAATAATTGTTTTGAAATTTTCATGTAAATGGGAAATATTTAATGAAATAAAATATATTTTAAAAATTTATATCTTCTAACTGCCTTTTCAACCAATTTCAAATACATCTAACCATATTATCAAATTGTTTGTAATCTTCTTTTGATTCAACTTGTGAAAGAGGTTTTGTCTCCCTAAAATAATGGACTGGACTGGAGGATCTCTGAGTCTCTTTATGTTCCAGAATTTTTTATCTATAATCCTAAAAGGCATCATGAAATAGTGAAAAGAAAACTTATCTCAAACTTAAGATGTTCTGGATTTCAGTCCTGCATTTAACACACACTGACCTAAGCCATGTAGCATCAAAATTAAAAGATAAATAATCCTCTCATTAGGTAACTTCCTAATTGTTAAACTGTGCTATTTGAAAGAATTTTCAGAGGTGGCTAAATTGGATGGGCTGGACTTGAATCCTGAGTGCTCCCTCCCAGTTAATCTCTCTGGTTTGCTCCTAGATTGTAGGAAACTGCCCTCCCAAAGGAGAACAGGTAATGGGAGAAAGAAAAATCTCTGACTTCAAAAAGAGAAGAGGATTCCATTTGTACAGTAACCCCTGTTACTGTAAAGAATCCCCTCTTCTTTTTATTTCGAGGTATTTTTCACCAGTTTCTAATTCTATCCTCAGGAGAAATGGACAACTGCTATTCCTCATCCCTGCAGTGGTCTTGAAATAGGGGACCATGTGTCTTCTCTGTGGGACACATTTTATAAGGGGAAGGAGAATATGATCTGATATAGCTAAACACTAAGGAAACATGAGGTGGTTCTGGGCTTGGATTCTAACATTTCAATCTTAGAAGTCTTACCCATCTCCTAAAGCTCAAAAGTGATTCAACCATTTGCTGATTTGTGAAACAATGGCATGTACTCACATCACCTTCTTGGACACATGCAATTCCTTTTACCAGAAGTGCTCAGCAAGTCTTCACATGTAGTTTGATTTTTCTTCATACTATTTCTGGAAGGAAGGAAAGAAGGAATTAGCCTCCTATACCTATGAGGAACAAAGCATGGTGGGAAAGGAGGATTAGGTGTCATGTACTGGCTATATGGTAGATGATGAAGCCAGGATAAGAATCCAGACCTCTCTCTCTTTGTTAGAGAGTAATCTGCTATGGGAGGCTAGAGAATCACAAATTTAAAAGTTGAGAAGAATCTCAGCAATCATTCAATCAAACCCATACATGAAAATAACCTTATTGTACCAACAAGAATATCTTCCCTAGAGATATTCTAATAATAATTCAATTTCAGTTAATCCCTCAATAGGCGAATGAGTGTTTTAAAAAAAAACTTATATTAATTTAAGGTTTACTATGGAAGATAAGTGGTGAAGCGGGTCAAACATTGATCTTGAGGTGTTTAATTCACTTAAGATACTATTTGTGTGACCTTGAAAAAGTCATTTAACCCTGTTTGCCTCTGTTTTCTCAACTGTAAAATGGAATAATAATAGTAACTCTCTCACAGGGTTGTTATGAGGATCACATAAGACGATATTTGTAAAGAATGTTTGGCACGATACCTGGCACATAGTATGTGTTTATATATTATATGTGTTAAACACTATATGTGTTTATTTTTCCCCCTTTTCGACTATATTCTAAGAACTAGAAAAACACAAATATAAGGAGCCTCTATTCTATTAGGGAAGAGAAAATAGATGTGAAATGGTGGTCAGGCAAAGGAATTCAATATCTCTGGCATTGTGTTAGACAGTTGGTCTAGGATAAAAAGAAGCAAGGAGACTTCCTATTGGGTGAGGGCTTGGGGGAAGGAGCAGGTAACAACACTAACAAAATTAACAACTGATACCATTTGTAGAGTGCTTTGAGATTTGTAAAGTATTTCACAAACATCTCATTGAGTCTCCCAATGAGCCCTATGGGGCAGTGCTGTCAGCCTTATATTTTACAGCTAAGAAAAAAGTCATCATTTCATTTAGGCACAACTTCAGTTCCTGAGACCCTGTCTTTTTTTAAGTCTTCTTAAGTTATCTTTGGAAGACAATTGCTTTATCCCTTTATTTTTTGCTGTTCTGTATTCATTTAGTAGCAATTTTCTGTCTATTTGTGGAGAAAACCTGGAGAGCCTGGAAATTTGTGACCTACTCTGTTGCTTCCCAGATTTGTACTTTTCATGTACAAACATCCTTTTTATTGTACTATGTTTTGGAAATGTTTGTTTCGTTCTATGAATTGAAAAAAAGACTTTTTTAAAGTAATCAAAATGACTCTTTTGTGGCAAACTTATGGGAAGCTGGAACCAAGGGTTACATAGGATATCATAGTGCCCTATATCAGTGGAGGGAATGCTCACCACAGGGAGATCACTGATCCATTTGAATGTTAGAGAACAAATGAGTTTTAGAAAGGTCAATTGTCTTGCCCGTGATCACATAGCTAGTAAGCATCGGAGGAAGGTTTAAACCCTAGTTCAATTCATTTCTCCACCATATCATACTGCCTCTTACCCAAAATGAGAGTAGATCACCCTAATATCTAGTAGACTATGTTGGCTACATTTCCAAACAGAAACGTGGAAAGGATAATTTCTCATAGAATGCTGTACTTGGAATTAGGAAGATCCGAGTTTAAATACTATATACAATGCTTACTAGCAAGTCACTTAACCACTCCCAGTCTCAGTTTCCTCATCTGTAAAATAGGGATAATAATAGCACTTACTTCACAGGGATTTATGAGATTAAGTGAGATAATATATGTATAAAGCCTTGCAAACTTTAAAGCACTATATAAATATTAGTTTTATTATTATCATCATCACAGAGAAATGATTACTTCTAAAATTCTGGCAGACATATGCTTTATAAATGCAGGGGATAATAGATAATCCTATGTACTTCACTAACTCCTCCCCACCATTTCTATTCCCAAAATAGATGCCACAGTAGTTAAACTCAAGAGCAAAGATGACAAGTGAGGAGAAGATGCTATTATTATTCTCCTCTAGCCTCACTGTAGCATAGAAGTGACCCTAGTTTAGAGAAACCTACCAATATAGAATCATAATTACTGAAGCAGAGTCTTATTTGAAAATAATATGATAATAAATACTGTTAAACATGGAAGACAGTATGGTACAATGAAATACACTGGTTATGAAATCAAATGATCTCCATGGGAATTTCAGCTCTTATACTTCTTCCCTATATGATTTTGGGTAAATCATCTGATCTTTTTCTTCCTGTGTTCTTACTCTATAAAATTAAGGGGATGCCTTTTGAACATCCCTGAACATTTCATACATCTCTGCACCAGAATAACCATCAATTGTTAGAAGGCAGGTTATTTCTGTTACCTGCCTAATTATACATAGTTACCCTTCTCATTTTTCTGAAATCGTAGTTTATAGTGTGACTATATTTTTCCAACCCAACAACTGAGAATCATGCTCTGATGAGTGATATTTATTTTTCAGAGTCCATTAAAAATATAATTGCTTTTCTCAAATCACAAATGTTCTGAAGTTATATGGTGTTTATAACCACAAGTCATCAAGAAGCATAATCTAGTAGGAAATCAAAGCAAGTTAATAAGTAATTACTAAACATCTATAATGTGTACTCTTTATAGCTAGAAGATGAAATCCCTATTCTCAAAGAATGTGCAGTCCATTAGACAAATGTAATATGCACATAGGGAAGTCAATATCATTTGAAGAGGGAAAGGAGACCTGAGTTCAAATTCCAGTGTTGCTACCCATTATGTGATTATTGGCAAAATCACTTAGCTTCTTTAGATCTGATGTCATACATTGGGCATTAGATTTAGAATACACAAGTCCCGAGTGTGAATCCTGTCTCAGATGTTTTTTGGGTGACCCTCTTTGGGCATTAGTTTCTCGATCTCTAAATGAAAGTGTTGGACTCAATGATCTCAAAAGTGCCTTAAAGTTTTGGCAAGTAAATAAATTCTAAAAGACAGAATTTGGGGTAAATTATTAAAAAAAAAAAAGCTGCAGCTAGCAAGAGGTTAACAAAAAAGGCTCATTTCTTGAGGCTTATATGCCCTGGAAAAAAGTAGGTATTCTAATATGGGCAATCAACTCTGATTGGTTAACAATTAATAAGAAAAAATGAAAATTACAATGAATAGTGGACTTATTCTAATAAAGGGCTAGAGGATGTGACTTTGATTGTGTAATTTACTTCTAAATTGCTTTGCCTTGGAAAGCCTAATCCAAAAATCTATCCCCACACAAACCTTTAGAGAGCACAATGGTCTTCTCTACCAAGGTGGAGTCTGAAGAAGATTGAGGAAAAAAGTTAATTCAGCAATGTCTTTCAAAGACTGAATAATCTAAATACTTCTTTTAAAAGTCCTTCTCCTAATTCAATAATTAACTATTAACATGAGAGAGAAATAATCATTTCTCTCAAAGCTTCAAACCTATGGTCCTAAGATGAGATTATGTGTAAAATGAGGGAGTTGGTAAAATGACCATTCATTCTTGAGGCAGCTTGAATCTGTTATCTCCCAGATGCATTCAGATGGAATGTTCATGGAGGGAAGTAGATATTTCCAATTGTCTAGATGCACTGGGGAAAACAACTCCAAATACTAAGGTCTTCATGCTAGGAGTTTGGTCTATATGAGAGAAACGGGGGCCCTTGGCAGGGATCCCTTGGGGTTTCACCGCCTCCCAAGTAGCCTGATGAATTTAGAAGAATTCTTGTAACAGACAACTAGCCTCAATTTCATCCAAATAACATGACTTCAAAGAAACTGATGTTCTTTTTGTGAAATTCCACTTTCACAATTGGCTTGTGCTCTATGGAACATGTTTCCAAATCAAGACTTATGGAATTAATATAATTCTAATAAGATCATTCACTGAACCACTGCCAGAGGTATTACTGAAAGGAAGATGGTCATTCAGGGAAAAGGTTATGTCTTATCCTGGTTGGTTTAAAAACTGTAGCTCTTCTGAGATGACCCTCATATCAAATGCCCCTGCCCCCATGCAATTCCAGTCCAATTACAATTGTTCACTGAGATGCATTCCTTTCCTTGAACAGCCAAGAATGTTGCTCTTTTCCCCAGGAGAAAATACCCATAGACTTTTCCCATGTGTGGATCCACTTCAGTGGTCCACACATGTGCCTTTGTGTTCTAATGTGCTGCTTGATGATACAATTTAATGAACCTATTTTGGTAGTGCCAAAAAGGGTTGAAAAGGAATGAACTGACACATCTTAACAATGACATTTAGAAGGCAAAATAGACTTGGGTGGGTAGAGAAAGCTCTGTGAAGTAGCTGGCTGCCTTGATGCAGTTTTCATTAGTTACCCATCACAACATCTAGAGTTGTAACTAGGGCAAGTCAACTGGGGTTTTACCCCAGAATTCCAATAAGAGAAGGGTTTTGATCTTTTAATGGTTCTCTGACCTACCATTCCTCTGCCTTATATTATATTGACATCCCTGTCACACAGTGCCATAAGGT
The DNA here is from genome assembly GCF_016432865.1 of Antechinus flavipes. NCBI lineage: Eukaryota > Metazoa > Chordata > Mammalia > Dasyuromorphia > Dasyuridae > Antechinus > Antechinus flavipes. Next base: position 271,541,144 of record NC_067399.1, read on the forward strand.
CCCTACTCCTCTCGTAGGGTGATTTCTGACACAAAAGCTTCCCTGTACATCCCTATTAAATCCTCACCTATGGCCTCCCCATTCCTACATACCTCTTCTAAGGTCATTTAATATATCTATTTTCTATATTTTGCCCCCCATCCTATGCTTATTTAAATTTTCTTCAGGAGTCAACATTTCTGGTCATGACTCTGATAAGTAATCTTATTGAAGGAGGTGCTTATTACTTTGCTTGCCCATGAGAAGAGCAAGAATAAGAAAAAATAAAAAACTCCTGTGTTTGGGTTGTTTGTTATTATTCAGTTATTTCAGTCATGTCTGATTCTCTGTGACTTCATTTAGGGTTTGATATTGAAAAGGTTTGCCATTTTCTTCTCCAGTGGATCCATTTGTCAGACAATATAAGCAACTTGCCCAGAGTCCCACAGCTAGAAAATGTCTGAGGCTGGATTTGAACTCGGGCACAATGCTCCATTAGTTGTACTCCAATGAGCCACTAGTTGTGTTTGAGTACTGAATCTCAGATAATCTTCTAGTAAAAATGGGGGAAGAAAGTAGACAGGATAAGAGGAAGGAAGATCAATAGAACAATTGTTGATTTTGCATTGGGAAAATCAACAGAAAAAACTAATTGGTCTGTAGCAATCTTCAATAGACACATGTAGAGTGGGTCACAGAATAGCAAGGGAGGCAATACACCTACAATGCTTAAACATCCTGCATGAGTGGAACTATATTTTATTTATTATGTTGTTTCCCTTCCCTTCCCTCCCCATTCCTTTTTAAACACTTACAGACAGGAGATTGTTCCACATTTGAGTTTGGAACCAATAAGTGGAATAGTCTTGGTTCCTGAAAAATCAGTGTACTTTGGGTTGTCCATTCAGATATTGCACATCATTTATTCTTTATGGAAAATTGGCAGCAATGGCATGCCAGGAAGAATTGTGGTCTGATAACTACTCCCCTTCCCCTAATTACATGGAGGGTATGGCATACACGGTCCTCTTCCTGCCCTTAGGATCCTCTCTCACTTAGTTCCCATCCTGTATGATCAAGAACAAGGAAAAAAAAAAAAACTGTGTATATAGTAGTCAATTATAAAAGTTTCCAGAGTATTGTTTAAGCAATCCTATTGTCCTTCAAAGAACAGCCAACTCAAAGTAGAACATACAAAATGAATAACAAACACCAGGAAAGATGAGTCAGATTAACAGATGAGGAGGCAAACCTGTAAAAAGTGCTGAATAATACTAGATTGCCAAAAGAACAGCTGCAAGGCTTGTACAAAATGTGATGGTGACTCTGGCTGCAGAAAAAAACAGCCCATTTCAATGCAAGGTAGACAGAAGTGAAGAAAAAAAAAAAAACCTTCTTATGCAAAAAATGCAGAACACAGCAAATAATCAAGAATGGAACATTATCAAGGTTCTGTAACCTTTTACACAGATGTGCCCAAGTGCATAGGAAATAGCTCAATAAAATGATTGTAAGGGCACAGCTGTAACCACCATAAATATGACACAGATTCATCACTACCAGATTTTAAAATGTGTTCTCTCTGTTCAAGATCTCATGTAGCTCACAGAACAGACCAACGCATGAGACTACCCTAGAGTCACAAGTCACACAAGAAGGAGCATAAACAAAGACAGACAGGGAGAAGCATACAGGAGCACTAGAGTCCTGTAATCATATCATCCACTACAAAAAAAGGTCTTGTTGATCAATCAGCCAACAACTTTTTTGTTGTTATTAAATGCCTTCTTTGAGACAGCATTGGAGGCATTAGAAACCCAAAGACAAAATCGCATTTAATAAATTTTTTTTCTCTGGGTAGTGGTAATATAAGAACATTCACAGGTAAATAAAAGTAGCTGCGTGTAGGATCCCAACTAAGGGAATCAGAAAAAGTCTATTGAAGATTGGCACTGGAGTTGAGTCTTAAAGGGAGGAAGTATTTTAAGCCGTAAAGGAATGGAGAAAAGCCAGTGTAAAGGCAAAGAGATAAAAGATAGAATATCCTAATGGAGAATAGTAAGGAAGCCATTTTAAAGATAATAGCCCGCCTGTAAAGATAAATTAGAGACAGATTATGAAGAGATGCTAAACAAAGGAGTTTGCATTTTATTCCAGGGAAATTATGAAGGCACAGAAGCTTTTTTAGCAAGGGACTTACATGAAGGGATCTATGCTTTAGGAAAATCAGTTTGACATTTGTTTATTCTTCCTTTCCTTCAATTTTGCTTTTTGCTTTATATAAAGGAAGGAAGGGAAGGAGGGTGGGAGAGAGGGAGGAAGGAAAGAAGGAAAGAAGGAAGGAAAGAAGGAACGAAGGAAGGAAGGAAGGAAGGAAGGAAGGAAGGAAGGAAGGAAGGAAGGAAGGAAGGAAGGAAGGAAGGAAAGAAGGAAAGAGGGCAGGAAGGAGGGAAAGAAGGAGGGAAGGAAGGAGGGAAGGAGGGAAGGAAGGAGGGAAGGAAGGAAGGAAAGAAGGAAGGAGGGAAGGAGGGAGGGAAGGAGGGAAGGAGGGAAGGAAGGAAGGAAGGAGGGAAGGAAGAAGGGAGGGAAGGAAGGAAAGAAGGAAGGAAGGAGGGAAGGAAGGAAGGAAGAAAATAAATAATTGTCTTATACATGTCCCTTTTCTTTCTCCTGAATCTGTACCTCTTTCTTAAAATTACTTTTAAGATAATCAATTCTGGACCAGTTTTTAAAATTAGCAAAGAAACATTGCTTCTTCTAATATTTTTGGACTAACTTCAGACAGTCCAGGAGAGGTTCAGACTTTGACAGATTTATCTGCAGGAGTTATCACTCTTTCCTTTCCTATCTTAGTTGCCCTATCTTCTTAATAATAGTAACAAAGACTAGAAAATGGCAAATGGAGGGGGAGTAGCCAAATTTGACTTTTCCCCCACCTCAGCACAATGCTTTAATTTCCACTCCTTAGTCTATGATGTTAAAAATTTTTTATGTAAATGCTGAATACACACACACACACACACACACACACACACACATAAATGCACACATGTAAATTTCAAACCCCGATAATGGTGATGGTACATTGAATTGATCTTGCCTGACAAGACATTAATCAGCTTTTGTTTCTTCCAGTTTTCACAGTCTTGACTATAATATCTATCACCCTTTTAATTATCTTCTCTTATACAGTTTTGTGTGTCTTCAGCTCCTCCAGGTTCAGTGCTTTCCCTTCATAGTCTACTCTTCTTCAGCATGGGCTATCTGTCTCTAGCTTCATTTTAAGAATAGGTAGGTTTTTGGAACTGGTCCATTACTTAGTCAGCTCAGGGATGTATATCATCTGGAGATGCATTCTTGGTGAGTTAAGAGACCCAACCCTTGCTATTTTCCCGGGATTAACAAAGCACAAAATAATTTACAAACACTGGATGATTCTTTGTACTCAACTTTGGTTATGATAGTTAAGACCTTAGGTATTCTGAAAGAAATTTCAACCATGTGTTCCTGATTCATTGATGTTAAATCTTACAAACACAGTTGTACAAGAGGTTCTAAGCATTCAAGAAACCTCAGCTTCCTGGACAGAGATTCTGGGTTTTCCCCCCAAAAAAGAGAAATGTGAATCTTTGCTTTTTAGATTCTAATTTTGAACCAAGAACCTAAGAAACTTGAGTGATTCTGTATTTGGCTCCTACATGGTCTCCAAGACCTGAGATAGGACAGGAGGTAGAAAGTTGGACAATGTCCTCCATGTGAAAGTTGGACTACATGGGTCCTAGTCCCATACCTGATATTAAATTGCTTGTAGCTGTCTTAAGGCAGGTGATATTATGTAGTGTGCTAGACTTCCAAGTCAAATATCTGAATCAAATCCTTCCCTAGATACTTATTAGCTGTGTGATCTAGGATCTATTATCTAGGGATAATAATAACTTGATGATAATAATAGCTTCTGCCTCCCGGGGTTGTTGTGAGGGTAACTATAGTATTATATATGGAAAGCATTATATAAATATTAGTCAATATTGTACTGTTGAGAAAGTCACTTCACTCCTATGGACTTGGTTTTTTCATCTTGTATGGTTATAAGATTGAACTGGCTGATTTCTAAGGTTCTTTATGTCTCTGACTTTAGGATTCTTTGAACTTCTTAGCAATTTTAATTATTCTCATATTTATAATATTACAATTCCTTCCAGCTCATAATGAAATAAACCCAGATGGAATGAAAAAATCTATTGATTTGCAGAAAGATGAGTCTGCAATCTCCAGTATGCAGTACAGTTTTAGTCTGTGTCCTTGTGGATCCTGGCCCAGGGAACATGTCCAAGAGCATAATGGGAAGAGAAGTAAGGATAGCATGCCTCCAATGAGGCATTTATGTCCTCCATTGAGGGTTTTTTGTTGGGTTGTTTTTAAAGATAGAGAAGATCTGGACATGTTTGTGAACAGCAGGAAATGAGCCAGTAAACAGTAGATCTTCACCATAACTTCTTTCCTTCCTAGGTACAGTGGCTAATAAGGAAGTTGAATTTTAAAATCTACTCCAGCTCTAATTCTATGACCTAATGATTTTTGGAACCTATCACTTCCCTTCTCTCTTATTAATTGACCTTAGTTCTTCTCAAGTTTTCTGACTCTCTTCATGTCTCTGTCCCTTATTTATTTCAACACTTTTCCCAACATACTATATTTAAAAGTGAAAAAGATACCAAGAACTTGGGGGTAGATTTCTGAGGATCTACAAGTTCATGACCCTGAGCATTGCAAAGACAAAGAGAAAAAATACACTTGTAGCTTATTTGCTTTTTGTCTTGGGTTCTCAAAAAACTTAATGCCCAGTCAATTTCCCCTTGAACAAGGGGACTTTATTTATAATTTATAAATTTGTAATTTATAATGGGAGGAGTTTTATTTATATAGATTTCATGATCATAGATTGATTGTCCCTTTTATTCAGTAAACCTAACTAATCCTGGGCAGTAGGGAGAAGGAAAGTGATAAAAGACAAGGAAGTGAAATCACCTTCTCACTGATTACCCTAAAGTACAAAGAGGACATGTCTAAGACTCCTTTCTTCATTCTTGCCTTTGGGGCTTTTTGGTTAAGATGCTGCCCATAAGCCTTATCTTCACATTTCTTGGCTCTAGATTAGGTTGAGTCAGACCTAGAGGACTGGATTTTTGCAAAGATGAACCAATTTTGTGTCTAGACATGCATGTATATATATTCCAGAAAATGTTCTAATGGCCAAGGTCAAAGAGGAACTAGGGGCAGAGTGCCAGACATGGCACGTGGGATCATTTACTTAACTTCATGTCTGGGAGGAGATTGTAAAAAGCAAATGGACATTTATAATTATCCTAATCTAAAGAAGCTTGAGATTTGGAGTTAACCATCTCAGTAAAATGATATAGAGGAAAGGGTAGATGGCAACAAAGAGCTGTGAGTTAATGGCCCTATTTATGGAGTAAGACTTTTTACTTTTGAGTCCCCAGGCTAGAGATCCAAAGAGAATCAGAAAATTTGAGAAGCACCTAGTCAAATACAGCATGAAGAGGGAGAAACATGAGTACCAAAGTCATAGAATTCAAGCTGGAATGGTTTTTAAAGGCTATTTAGTCAACCTCCCTACCCATAAAGCTTAGGACCCAAGCAGAAAAGAAATCAGTATTGAGATCTACTTTCTATTAGCTACATCTCTGCCCACAAACAGAATTAGGTTTCTCCTGTCTTTATAAAACTCTTGGTTGAAGGTATAATGGATAAGAACCAGTCTCAAAGCCTAAAAGATTTGGATTTAACTTCCACTTCTGACACATGCTGACTGTGTGACTCTGGACAAAACCATTAATCTCTCAGCACTCTAAGCAGCTCACTAAGACTATTGTTGGTGCTTATACTTTTTTCATCCCGTGGCATCCCACTGCCATCACATGCAAGTGAATTGGATTTAAGTGAGGGAAGTCTGGGAAAGATCTTCTGTCTTACTTTCCACTCCAGAACTATCTGGGTCTAGTGACCAGATATAGATCAAGATGACTGGATGTGCCAGGATACATTTGAAGGAGTTCCTCACTTGGAAATTCTGTCTATCAATGAAAACATATGTCCAGTCCCTCTTCCCATCCTTATCCCACTTGCTTCTATCATCCCCTCAAATTATCTTTTTTAAATCAAAATCTTAGAAAAAGTGATCTACTATCATTACCCAGCTTCTCTTTTCTCAACTTTACAAATCTGGCTTTTGATTCCATAACTCAACTGAAATTTCTCTCTCCAAAAAAGCCAACAATCTCTCAGTTGCCAACTTTCATGCTTTTTTCTCAGTTCTCTTAAACTTTGTTATAGCATTTGACACTATTAAAAACTGTCCCTGCCTAGATGTTATCTAATAGGAATTATATGAAGAATCATTAAAAAAAAAACTGTTTATACAAATAAAATCAGAATTAAGTAATTGGAGAAATATTAATTATTCATGAGTAGACAAAGAATATAATAAAAATAAATATTCATATATAAACACATATATATTATATATTCAATATCATTCTAATTAAATTTCACCTTTGAGTTTTATAATCTTGATGCCTTGGTTCTCTTCCTACATGTGTGACTACTCCTTATTCTCTCTTGATTCATGATCATTCCTAGAAACCCCAAATTGTGGGTATTATAAAAGGCTCTACTCTCTGCCCTTTGCTTCATCTATATTCTTCCTTGGTAATCTCATCAATCCCTATGGATTCAGTTGTCATCTCTATGCAAATATCCAGCCCTGATCCATCTCCTAAGCTCTAGACCCATATCACCAATTGCCTAAAGGACAATTCTAAGTTCCATAGGCATCCCCAAATCAACATGTCCAAAGTAAATTTCCCCAAAAAGCTTTTTTTGAGAACACTATCATCCTTCTAATAATTTGAGTCATGCATCCTGTCACCCTTCTCAACTTCTCACTCATTTTCATCCTATCTGTCCAATCTATTGATAAATTTTGGAGGCAGCTGAGTAACTCAGTGGGTAAAGCATGGGCCTAGAGTCAGGAAAATCTGAGTAAGTGTGTATTTATAGTTCAGAAATTCTTAACTTGGGATCCATGAACTTTTTTTATTATATGATAATTATAATTGGTTTCCTTCATAATTTTATATATCTCACTTTATGCATTTAAAAACAGTATTCTAAGAAGGTATCCATAGGCTTTAGCAGACTGACAAAGGAGACTGTGATCCAAAGAGTTAAGAATGGTGACTTACCATATACCTATGTCCCCTGGTCTTCTGCTTAAAATAATATCTTTCACTTAAATTTTATTGGAATACTTTGTCTGGATCTTTCACTCATTTCATTCTTTAACTTTTATCATACTTATGAAGAATATTATTCTCACAGAAAGGGGAAGAGAACAGACAGAGTGGGAAGGAGAGAAAGTAAGGAGGCTTCAATATAAGCTTACAATAAGCCTAGATCTCTTTGTCCAAGAATTCCCCTCTGTCCTTTCTCATGACCTAGTCCATTCACATACAGCAAACAGTCTTCAGAATGCAACAAAATATCAGTTTATTTTTATCTGATGATAAAACCCATGATAAACAGCAAATAAACAAGATTTGAAGAGAGCTCTTCAAGAAACTCTTGAAGGTGAACACTATCACTTTTTGAGGCAGCAATGAGGAAAAGAAGGGGGAGGAAGTAGAGCAGGGACAAATTTTTTGAGCTACTAATTCAGCATCAAATTCTGTGAAAATAGATCAGTTCCTAAATGGGTCAGTAAGTCAGACAGTGTTCTGAATAACTTGTGGTTATATTAATTCTGAAAAGCAGAATTCTTTCTTTGAATTCAGCAGGCCATATCTGGTGTATATCTACCTCCAAGGCTCCAAAATTCTCCTAGTCATTGTAGCTTCCATCTCCCTTCAACCCACTTTCTAATAAGGGATTATACTTATCTTCATGCATACAATTCTTCACCCTCCGCGGCACATAAGCTTTTTCATTTTTATCTTTCCTATACATCATAATTCCTTACAAATGATAAACACATGATAGATATTTGTTGACAAGACAGTTTTTGCCCTGATGGAGTTTAATGTCTAATGGAGAAACATTCAAAGGTGCCAACCAGGTACATACACACACAGACAGGCACACAAACACACACACACAGACACCCGCAAACTGCTACAAAGGATGGAAAGGGAAGCATGAAGAAAGGGTGAGGATGGCTGAGTGCAAAGGCTAGCAAAGGACTCAGAGTCTCTGCTTCAGATTGGATCCTTTCATTTTTTTGCACTCCTCAATTCCCTGCATGAATATCCAATTCCTTCTCCAAGTCCTTCACCACCTCCCCTTTGGCTCCTCCTATAAGGACCAATCTCTGTCCTCTGGCTTTCATGACGGAATTTTGGACTGAAAGAGCCCCATTTCTCAAAGTTTATTTCATTGTCACAAGCATTTGCCAGTGAAAAAAAATGGAAGTTGGTATCTTGATTCTGAATTTCCTTTTTCTACACTAAAAAAAATAAAGAAAGAAAAAGTGCTCTTTGGTCATTTCAGAGGCATTTGGAATTCATTCAAGTGGAAAAATAACAATGTTACGAGAAAACATTTCCAAGGAGTTAATCAGAGAGTCTATTTATGACTGGCTGAATCACACACAGAGGAGACAGTAGCATAACTACCAGATGTTATTAGTTACCATTTTATGCATATGTTGAACAAGAATATACTTTGCTTGAAGGCAAGGAGTCTGTTGTCTTCCCACTGCTTGGCACAGAGACTTACCCACAGTAAATATTTGATGATGGTCATGAAAACTCAGTAAATCAAGATCTGAGAACATGTCTTGATAATAAAGAATTGGCGTAGAATCAAGAAGTCCTGAATTAGAATCTTTCCTCAAACAGTTACTAGCTGACAGATCCTAGGCAAGTCATTTAACCTGTTTAACTCTGTTTCCTTTCTATAAAATAGTCAACATCTAGACAATGTCGTGGAGGAGAGTGAGGGGCCAGGAGTCAAGAAGACTCATCTTCCTGAATTCATATCTGACCTCAAACACTACCTGTATGACCCTGGACAAGCAAGTCACTTAACCTGGTTGCCCCAGTTACTCATCTGTAAAATGATATGGAGAAGGAAATGGCAAACCACTCCACTATCTTTTTTGCCAAGAAAATTCCAAATGCTGTCAGGAAGAGTTAGACACAGCTGTAAACAAGTGAATAACAAAACAAGGGGGTTGTACTTACTACGGGGTCCCTTCTCTTTAAATCTGTGGTGCTATGATCCTAGGAAAATGAATCAAGAACTCTTCTACTATCCTGTTGCATTGGTCCTCTTTAAAAGCAAAGGATGAATAATAAAATCAATCTATATTTCTGATAGATTTTCTTGGAGGAAAAATGTTGCTAAATTATTCTCAAGCTACTCATCCAAATACCTGGTTTCAAGTAATCCCCACAATCTAAAACAAATCTATAGCAAATGGGACCACAAAGAGTTGGACAAGACTGAAATAATTGAACATGAATATTAAGTACTATGTATGTTTTCCATTCAGACTGAGCCATACAGGGAACTCCTAAGTGAGCAATTTACTCTGCCAATGCAGATCAGTAGTGCTGCAATTTATAATCTTAAGAGAACTGGCCAACTACTGAGAGGTTAAGTGATTTGCCCAGAGCCAGAGAACTGCATTTTTATTTCAATGCACTCTCTTTACTTACATCAAAACATTAATTAATACTAACTCATGTTTTTATAGGGTTTTGTTATTAAAGAGTATATCTATGTATATGATTTCATTTTATCTTTGCAGCAATATTATGATTGATTACATTATTATCATTAACATTATTATATTCATTTTTACATTTGAGAAAACTAAGCCTCTAAATATGTCTCAGCACAAATTCCTGCAGCCCATAAGTGACAAAACCAGTATAGAATTCAGGTCTTCTCCCTCGAAAGTCCAATAAGCTTTCAGCTTCCTGTTGGTCCCCTCACCATAGCCATATTCCCCAACTATCTCTAATCTGCCAAAAACTTGGATTTCACCCCTAGCCACCAGATGTAATAGCTAAGTTTTTGCCTTATCTTAAGAAGGGCCCATGGCTCGATGCCATTCCACTGCTGTTGCCTCATTGTGTCTTCACATATAAGTACCACTTTCTATTCTCCCTCCATGTATTTCTCACTCTCTAATGTATCTCTGCTTTAAAATATAAGTTTCTTTAAGGGCAAGAACTGTTTTAATAACTTATATATTTATTCCCAGTGCTAACACGCTACCTGCCTCTTAATAATCATTTAATAAAAGATCTATTTTAGCTTTTTTCCTCTCTTTCTTTCTCCCTTCCTCCCTTCCTTCTTTTCTTCTTTTCTTCTTTTCTTTTTTCTTTCTTTTCTTCCTTCCTTCTTTCCTTCCTTTTTTCTTTCTTTCTTTTTTCTTTCTATCTTTTGATCTTTTTATCCATCTCTGTCTCATGACTATAATACATTTCAGTACCTGTCATTCTAAATATCCAAGGTCTTCTTGGGTGGCCATCTATAAACAGGAAACAAACAGCACCATGTGCATACCCACTAATAGATCATCATAGTTATCACACTAGGGACTTTTCCTAAAATCTGTAGTGGTGTATTATGGGATCTTTATGCTGTAACATGATAGAAAACATTTTCTCAGCAAAACTTAATCAGTCATAATATTTTGGGCCTATTTTTTTTTTTTTTACAATTACCAGTATCAAAGGAAAAGATAAACTCCTGTGTGTGTAACATTGTAGTTTTAATGAAAAGGCAGTGCATCATAGTAAGAGGTTTGTAGCCATTGAGTGGTTCTTCAAAGAATCATTATTATTGACTGCCTATATAGGTCATTATTATTCCCATTGATTTTCCTCCTGGCAGTCTGGTGAAGCCTATGAACCCTTCTTAGAATAATGACTTTTTTAAAAATATGTAAACAAAAATACATAGAATTGAAAAGGAAATCAATTATATTGAAATAATTATCAAAGTATTTTTAAAATAAACTCACAATCTGTTCTAGTCTGATGATCAGCACAACTTGGACTTTCAAACTTAACTCGTTATCATGAAGGAGCTAATCTAACTTTACTTCAGTTATTTCAGTGCTCTACCTTAATTTATGTCACAATTTCATCTCTGGTATCTCATTTAACAACTTCTATCCCCGCCACATTAGCAGATGGGTGGTGTTTAAATAGCATGGCCAACTTCTCTAGGATGACCTAGCTAGAAAGGCAGACAAACACCAGGAGACAGAGCCTGCCCAAAGAACATTTCAAGCCTGAGAAACTTTGGAAAAGAACCAAATTGGAGGACCATATAAATGATTAGTCCAGCTTCTCTCCCAGGCCCTTTGACCAACCACCAATGAGGTCAATGGGAATTTTTTTAAGCAGCACCAGAAGCCACTTTCAGGAACAAAATCAAGTGCTTAAGAGATGCATCATTACATACATGTGAGATGAAAAGTCTTTATTATTTATTTTTGAGCAAAGTTCTCTCCCTGGTGTAGAGTTTGTATATATGTACTGTGTGGGGAAGAGGGTGGATTTGTTCATTTCAACATTCTCTGTGGTGTTGGGGACCCAAATATAACAGGCTTAGGTCAGTGCTTGAGAACCAAAAAGTCAAACTGACTAGACAAAGACCATAAACATAGCCTTTTACAAATTGATTTTTGCCTGTGTCCCTGGGAGAATACTAAACATAAAACCAAACAAAACTGCAATCTGGCTAGTCTGAAATAAGGAAACTGATTATAAACGATGGGTCTGAGATTTTAATCAGAGAAAATAAATGGCCAATCTTAAGGCCCAAGAGATTCACAGGATGTGTTGTAAAATATTTCAAGATGGATTGAGGGGTAAGGTCTCTGTGTCTGTGATTTCATCCATAGAAGACACTTCCATTATGGAAAATCTCTCCAACAGAAGCAGGCTTGTCATCTTGTCTATAACATATAGTGTTAGAGAGCTGCCTGAGGATAATGAGAAGATAAATACTTTGTTCCTAGCTGCCCACATAAAACAAATGTTAAAGGAAAAAATTTGAACCATGTCTTTCTGACACTAAACTCAGCATCCTAAAGTTACATAAACATCAAAAATAGTATAATATATAAAGAAGCTCTCTTCACTCATTTTTGCTCCTAATCACCCAGGAAATAATCAGGGAATAGAAATCAGATAAACTGTTTTTTTTAAAAGATACTTTAATAAAATTTTAACAATAAACATAAATACAACCACTTAAATTCAATAATGATTTGCATTTAGATCAATTAATTTGAACATATAAAACATCACATCTATTTTTTAGTCTCTAAGTCATTTTGAGGATTAAATACTATTTTCCTGATTGTTGGGAAATCTATTGTGACTCACTCAGGATAGCTAGGCAAGTATAGACCAGAAGAAAACAATGAATTGGACTTTCTTTTCACCAACACTGCCAATGAGAGGGCTGTGAGAAGAGTCATATCAACTAGGTTCTGTCTTTTCTCAACAGAACCAGGCTTTGAAATAAGGGAAGCCCTCCAGGCTAACACGCAGGCGTATATCTCATACTGTCTCACTAAGGAAAGAGGTCAAGAGTAAAACAAATGAGCCATTTAGATATGTTCCATAGGAAACTGGGATCAGGCATGGTCTTGGCAAGCAGTGTGGGCTGTTTCTCCCACCGACCTTGAAGATGACAGCTTCCTGCATGACCTTTCATTCCCCTTTCTGCCCTACCTTCTTCCATAGCAGACCACCAATGTATCAGTCCAAACACATATATCCATCAAAGAATTCTTTTTGCTTTTTAAGCAATAAGGATTCCCCTTGGGTCTCCCTCCCATATAGGGATTAAGAAAAAAAGGCGGAAGGAGAGAACCCCTCAATTATTTGCTGTGTTAGCTTTCAAAGTAGACCCTGTTTGCAGAAGAGGTTATCTGGGGTCCACACTCCCTGATGTTAGATGTTGTTTATTCTGGGTTGGAGAGAGCAGGAATTTTAGACAGTAGCATATAGAGACTTCTGTGAAAGAACCTTTGAGAAAATTAAAAAAAAAAAAAAAACACCTGCTCCAAGGCTATCTTAGAAGTGGGATTGTTGCTTGAAGAGAGGCTCAGTTATTCTAGATAGACTTTGTAGCTGTTGGCTTGAATATTTTTTCTCCTTAATGTATAGGAACAGAGTCCTATGTAGTTGGACCTCAGGGTTCATATAAGAAAAGGACCTTAGGGGCCAGAGCCCAAACTACTCATTTTACAGATGAGAAATAGAATAGAAATAATTTGCCCAAAGTCATGCAAGTTGTATTATAGATCCAAATTTTGAACATGGCTGTGTTCAAATCCAATGTGTGTGTGTATGTATGTGTAATTCATCTCTAGTTATCATGAGAATCTTTTTAAACTAATCTTCTAATTAATAGAACAGGGGTATAGGATTAATAACTTTATGTTAGGTATCAACAATAATAAATTTTAATAATAATAATAACGAATTTATATGGCACTTTAAGATTTGAAAAGCCTTTTGTTTTTGTCCCATTTAAATCTCACAATTCAGGAAGATAGGTGGCATTTTACATATGGGGAAACTGAGGTTGACAACTGAAGTGATTTACCCAGGTCACACTATTAGTTAATAAGTGAGGTATCATTTGAATTTAGGTCTTCTTAACTCCAAGATCTGAATGCCAACTAAAGGGCCACCCAACTCTCTTTCTGTGGTAGCTTATAGACTTGTTCCCAGTTGCTAATTCCATGGAACCACAAAATATATGTTTCTCCTGCTCTAAGATCATCTGAATGATTATTTTCATTTTTGTCTTAAGGACACTCAGGTCCAGAATGAAGGTGAACTGCCCAAGATCACTCAGAAACATACTAGGACAGCAGGGATGTAAACTCAGATCTCCTGCCTCTAAATATAGTAGTACTCTTTCACTCTACATGGAATGCTTATAGTATTCTCAAGTATTCGTTGGTTTGAATTGAACAAAAGCCAAAGCATGGGTATGAGATTTCATAGAAAAATAAACATCACATTCCTCTTACCAAAAATCAAAGGGACAACTTCAAAAGTGACTTAGTAATTATATACATATATAAACCCTCCAATGCAGTGACCTGGTTCTCTGGTTTAATCATGAATCCTCTCTGTGTATGTCTTTTGTTGGAAAAACTTATTAAATAAATTCCCCAGTCCAAAAACACTGACCTATCTCCATTTCATCTTGTTCTATTAAGGCAAAAGATGAAAGAAAAATGATATTGAATCAATGAAGAATTGAAGGTCTTGGCCCATGCTTATAGTTGTGGTTGCAGTCTACATTTCACCAAAATTTCTTCATGGCATTTAAGAGTAAAGAATGTTGGCTCCAATATCAATAACGCCTTCTTTTTACTAGCCAATGTATGTGTGTATATATATGTGTATATATGTATGTACACATATTCATATATATGTATATGTGTGTATTGTATATACACAATATATATACATACACACAAAGAAATACAAATATGTACTAAAAAAAAAAAACCTGCTTCTTTACAGGTATTATTTGCTGACTAGGGAGACTAGAGTTATATACAAATCCTACTTCTGACACATACTACCTATCTGATTTAATCCTCCCTTGGGCCTTGACATAGAAGATAAAGCTCCAGGCTTAGAGTCAGGAAAATTCATCTTCCTGAGTTCAAATATGGTCTCAGACACTTTCTAGCTGTGTGATTCTGGGTAAGTTACTTAAACCTATTTGCCTCAGTTTCCTTAACTGTAAAATGAATTGGAGAAGTAAATGACGAACCATTCCAGTATCATTGCCAAGAAGACTCCAAATTAGGTCATGAAGAAATAGACGTAATTGAAAAACAATTGAACAACAAGGTATTTTCTAGTCCTCATTCTAAGATCCTTTGAATTTACAATTTGATTGCTATATTAACTCTGTTAGTATAGTGCCCTCTCCTTTACAAAGAAATTAAGACTTAGAAAAGTTCTATAATTTATGCATACTCATATGTCTACATAAGTCTTTCTTTTTCTTTGTTTTCAATATTTCTCTTTGTCCTGTTCCTCCTTCAACTTAGCCCCAAATTCTCCCAAGTAAAGGCTCCCAAAGCAATTTCTGGCTTTCTCCAAAAGGAATAATGGTGAGGATACCCAGAAATCATTCGCTAAGAATTAGAGGAATAAGAAGTAAATAATATTGGTAGGTAATTGCATCCTGAGGATCCATTAATCCCTACATTGCCTTAGTTTCTCAAGAGAACAGATTCCAACCTATCTCAGGGCCTACATAACATTGATTATATCAATATCATATCCAGATGAGTATTTGTCCCACTAATATCCATTGATAGATGAACACTTGTATCAACTACAGAGGGTTGAAGTCTAAAGGTTATGTTGGAAGGTTACTCTTTATTTCTCTGGCAACCAATACTGAATTATCTATTTACCTATGATTCAAGGAAACCTGAATGCAGTAGTTGTTGGGATACCCCAAGGACCGCTTTCCAATCCCCTCACTGAAAATGGAATAGCATATAAGCAGAGGCCAAGAACTGAGGCTTGTTTTGTCTGGAAGCATGTGCTCTCAGAAAGAAGAAGTTCCAAGTTCTCTTTTACTGAAAACTGACAGTGAAGGAGAACTGCAATCAAAGGAGCTAATGAAGAGATGGCCAAAGAAGCTAAGCTAAAGTTATGAAAGTTATTGAATGTCAAGCAGAACATTTTGTATTTGCTCAATTAATAATACAATGAATTAAACTTTACTAAGTTAGCTATAACTAAGTAAAAGAAATACAGTATTGAAGATGGAAAGATCCCTAATAGAACATAGAAAATGTGTAGTTTTCCAAGTCAATGTGTGTCCCACACTAATGAATTATTGGTAGAGTTGTGAAATGACCCAACCATTCTGGAAAGCAATTTGGAACTATGCCCAAAGGGCTATAAACTATGCATACCCTTTGACCCAGCAGTGCCATTACTGGGTCTTATCCCAAGGAAATCATAAAGGAGGGAAAAGGATCCACATGTGCAAAAGTGTTTGTAGCAGTTCTTTTTGAGGTAGCAAAGAATTGGAAACTGAGTGGATGCCCATCAATTGGGGAATAGCTGAATAAGCTGTGGTACAAGAAGGTAATGGAATATTATTGTTCTATAAAAAAATGATCAACAAACTAATTTTAGAAAGGCCTGGAAAGATTTACACAAACTTATGCTGAGCAAAACAAGCAGAACCTATTATACCTTGTACACAATAATGGCAAGAATGTGCAATGATCAACTATGAAAGACTTGGTTCTTTTCAGTGGTTCAGTGATCCAAAGCAATCCCAGTAGACTTTGGACTGAAAATGCCATCTGCATCCAGAAAAACAAAACAAAACAAAACAAAACTAAGGAGACTGAATGTAAATCAACACATGCTATGTTCACTTCTTTTTTCTGTTTTTTTTTCTCTCCCAAGGTTTTTCCCTTTTGCTCTGATTTTTCTCTCCCAATGTGATTCATAAAACAGTGTGTATTAAAAATAAATACATTTTTTAAAAAAGGAAGATAGAGAGAACTAGAATCTGAGTCAAGAAGATGTGAGTTTATTACCTATCTTGGATAAACAACACTGGTTGTATGCTCTTGGGTGAATCATTTATTTATTGATGCCCCAGACAGTCTTTCTAAGATTGTAGAAGTTGCAGAACAATTGATAGTGCTACAGTAGTAGATGTAGAAGGAGCTCCCTAGACAAATAAAATCACAGGGCCAAAAAAGGGGGAAAAAAAGTATTTTGTAAAAGGAAAACATTTCTGCAATCACAGTGGTGAACAAAGAATGGAAAAAGAACAGAAAAAGAATGAGTAACAAGCAAATTAATATAAATGTCTGTTTATTGTCAGCCTTTTAAAAGTTTAATTAGTTGTAGATGGAAGTTTATTTGGTTTTGTTATTTAAAGTTGAGTTTAGAGTAGTGTTTTTTTTTTTTTAATAAAGTATCCAAAAGAATAGACCTGTCAACGTGTAATTTCTGGGGAAAAGCCACCAGGGCAGCCAGCCCTGTGTCCAAGTGTAAAAAGGAAAGGACTTTGTTACTCATTTTTTCCTTACTTTGATATTTGTGAAGTTTCCTTTATTTTTAGCTACAACTACTTCTGAGGCAAAGAGAAGTTGGTAACATTTATAGTTCCCCACTCATTTAATGTGTGTGTAATAAAACATAGAATCATAGATTTAGGATTGGAAGGGCCTTAGAAGTCATTTCATCTACCAGTTTTCAAAGTGAGTCCAGGGATCCCTGGGTGACCCCCAAGATCCTTCTTGTGAATCTACAAAATCTATTTTCTTCAACATCATCATCATCATCATCATCATCACAACAACAATAATAATAATAGGTTTTAATTTCTACTATGTAATTATCAATAGATACTCATATAAACAAAAGATTTTTAGAGTTCTCAATAATTTTAAGAGGATAACATAAATCCTGAAAAGTTTAAGAACTGCTGAGTCTAAACTCCTCTGAGATAAATAAGACCTCTTATGATAAAGTGATTTTGCTCAAGTTCACACAATTAGTAAATGACATTGTAAGGAATTTGAATTAATATTCTCTTACTCCAAAACCAATGTTTTCTCTTTAACTACAATTAGTTTATAAGTTCCTGAAAGGAAGGGACCATATAGCATACGTATTGCTTATGTCCTATAGCACATGATGCTCCATAAAAACTTATTGACTGATTTCTTGGATGATTTCTTTGGTTATAAATGTATGTCTAATTTTGTATTATGAAAAATTAAGTTCATAATGTTACTAGTTTTTTAAAAAGTTTTAAATGTTTTAAACAACTTTATTTTCTGAAATGAGGTGGTTTCTGATATTTTGGTAATTATAAGAGCCTAGATACTGAGTTAGAAAGAACCTTAAATATCATTTTATTCAACCCCCTTCATTTTACACATGAGCCTTAGAGAGGTTAAGGAATTTAACAAAGACCAGATAAACAATAAGTAGCAAAATTAAGGTCTGAAAACAGTTTACCTAATTCTAAATTCATCATTCTTTCTGTCATAAGCTATGTGTCTTTGACAATTGGATAATTAATGTTTTGTTCAAGAATAAAGTGACATGTTTGTTACCTTGTTCAGAAATGAAAAAAAATTCCAGAAAGAAAAAAAATTAATATTCCCCTGTAACAGCTGCAGACAAGGTTAAACCAAGACAAGAAACATTTTTAAATTTTTAAATTTCTAATAAGGGGGGGGGGGGCACTTAGGTGCCATAGAGAATAGAGCACTGACTCTGACTTAGGAGGAACTGAGTTCAAAGCCAGACCAACATTTTTACATTTTAAACAATACATAAATTAATTTGAAATACATAAAATGCATAGGATTATAATGGAAACAAATTATATTAAAATCAATTATTTAAAAAAAAAAAAAACAATTTTTAAGTTCCCAGAACTCAAGAGCCTCTGGTTGAAAGTAAAAAAAAAAAAAAAAAAAAAAATAAGGAAATGAATTTAAAGGTTCAATTCACTGATATTTTTCAATATATTATTTAACACTCTGATCCCACGCATTAGAAAGATAGACATATTAGGTGACTATTTACTACAGAAATGCATATTTCTTCTTTTTCTTAATGTAGAGAGCCATCTCAGAAATCATGTAGCTATCAGGGTATCTCTAGATCTTTGTATATATATATGCATATATCTGATTATGTCTTTTATGATTCCCCTTTCCATTTCCTCACCATTAATCCTTATCTAAAGTGTCTTCATCTTAAGCTAAATCCGTGCAACTTATCTGAAGCACTAATTGATTAAGTGATTTGTCCTGATTCCCACAGATAGCTACTATGGGCTCAGAAGCATAATATAAACCTAGGTCTTCTAAATTTTGATACCTTATTGCATGCTGGTTCTGATGGAGTAAACTTCAGTTAAGTACTTGCTGATTTGAATTGAATTCTTCTCCTTCTACTTCTCCAGAGGAAGATTCCTATAATACCATTTTCCCAGTCTTCCATAGAACAATCAATACATTTGATGTGAAAATGGTAAAAGCAGGGACTTGCCTGAGCTCTTTCCAAACCCTTCCAAATACCTATAAACAATGACTTAAAAGAAATTCTAGAGTAGCAGAACTCATAAAAAGACAGAATGAAACACCTTAAAAAACAGATTCAGCCAAATGGTAAGGGAAGCACAAAAAGCCAACCAGTAGAGTTCCTTAAAAAGCAGAATTGCTCAAATGGAAAGAGAGACACAAAAATTCACTGAAGAAAAAAAAAAGTCATTTAAAAATAGAATTAACCAAATGGGAGGAGAAATCCACTGAAGGAAATAACTCCTTTAAAATTAAAATTGGACAAATGGAAAGAAATGTATAAAATCCCACTGAAGGAAAGAATTCCTTAAAAATTAGAAATCAGCAAATGGAAGCTAACAACTTTATGAAAAATCAAGAAACAATTACAAAAGAATGAAAAAGAGAGAAGACAATGGAAATATCTCATTGGAAAAATAGCTGACTTGGAAAATAGATCCAGAAGACATTATTTTAAAATTATGTGGCTACCTAAAAGCCAGAATCAAAAAATAGAGCCTATACATCATCTTCAAGAAATCGTCAAGGAAAACTGCTCTGATAATCTAGAAGCAGAGAATAAAATAGAAATTGAAAGACCAATCACCTCCTGAAAGACATCCCAAAATGAAAATTCCCAGGAATATTATAGCCAAATTCCAGAACTCTCAGGTCAAGGAAAAAATATTGCAAACATCCAGAAAGAAACAATTCTAATATCATGGCGCCACAGTCAGGATAACACAAGATTTAGTAGGTTCTACATTAAGAATTACAGGAATATGAAATTCTGTAGGACACAGAAACTAGAATTACAACCAAGATTCCCAGAAAAGCTGAGTATAATCCTTGGGGCATGAGGGTGTATATTCAATGAAATAAAGGACTTTCAGGCATTCTTGATGAAAAAAACAGAGCTGAATAGAAAATTTGACTTTCAAACACAAGCCTCTAGAGAAGAAAAAAAGATAAACAGGAAAAGGAAGTCATAATAATAAGGTTATACTGTTTACATTTTTATATGGGAAGATGATACTTGTAATTAATAAGAACTTTCTCATCATTTAAAAGTAGATAGAAGAAATTTATATAGACAGAGGACATAAGTATTTGAATATGAAAAGATGATATCTAAAAAAATAATAATAATAAGCTAAGGAGTGAGAGAAATGCACTGAAAGAAAAGGAAAGGAAAAGATAGAATGAGTAGATTATTTCCATAAAAGAGGCAAGAAAAAGCTTTTACAAAGGAGGGAAAGGGGGGCACATAAGGAGGAGTGAATGAAGCTTACTTTCTTCAGAATTAGTTCAAAGAATAAATTGCACACTTAATTGTTTAAAAAAAATCTATCTTACTCTACAGGACAGTAAGAAGGGAAGGGGATAAGAAAGGGAGGATGATAAAAGAGAAGGCATATTGGAAGAGGCAAACATTCTTGAGGAGGGATAGGGAAAGGGGGAGAGAGAATAGAATAAATAGGGGGCATAGAATGAACAGTTAATAGTAAGTGTGGAAAAATTTGAAGCAAGTTTCTCTGAATAAAGGCTTCATTTCCCAAACACATAGAGAACAGAGTCAAATTTATAAAAAAGTAAGTTGGTGGTGGTGATAATGTAGCTCATTAAAATTTTTTTTCATGTTTATAAAATGCCTTATTTTACAAAAATAAAAATTTATAAAAATTTCCCAATTGACAAATGATTAAAAGATATAAACAGTTTTCAGATGAAGTAATCATAGCTATCTATAACCATATTAAAAATCTAAATCACTATTGATTGGAGAAATACAAATTAAAACAATTCTGAAATACTACCACATAGCTATTAGATTAACTAACAGTACCAAAAAAATGACAAATGTTGGAGGGGATGGGGGAGGGGAGAGGGCAAAAATGAGACATTGATGCACTCTTGGTGGAGTTGTGACTATTCAGTAGAACAATTTGGAACTATACCCAATATCATTACTAGGTCTATATCCCAAAAGAGATAAAAAACAAAAAGGAAAAGGACCTATATGTACAAAAAATATTTATAGCAGCTTTTTTACAAGGGTAAAGAATTAGAAATTGAGGGGATGTTCATCAATTGAGGAATGGCTGAATGAATAGTGGTATACAAAGATGATGAAATACTATTGCAATATAAGAAATAATGAACAGGGGCAATCAGATGGTGCAGTGGATACAGCACCATCCCTGGAAACAGGAGGACCTGAGTTCAAATCCAGTCTCAGACACTTAACACTTCCTTGGTGTGTGATCCTGGGCAAGTCACTTAACTCCAGTTGCCTCACAAAAGAAAAAAAAAAATTTAAATATGCAGTCTTCTTTGTTTTCTCTCCCATTGTTTCCTTTTTGATCTGATTTTTCTTGTACAGCAAGATAATTGGATAAATATAGATACATATATTGGATTTAATATGTACTTTAACATGTTTAGCATATATTAGATTACTTGCCATCTGGGGAGAGGTTGAGGAAGGAAGGAAGGAAGGAAGGAGAGAGGAAGAGAGAAGAAGGAAGGAGAAAGAAAGAAAAGAGAAAAAAGGAAATAAAGAGAACAAGAGAAAAGGAAAAAGAAAGAGAAAAGAAAAAATAAAGAGGAAAGAGAAAAAAATGAAAGAGAAAGAAAGAAAGAGGGGAAAAGAAAGAAGGAGAGAGACAGATTGAGAAGAAGGAGAGAAAGAAAGAGAAAGAGGGAGAGAGAGAAAGAGGAAACGAGATAGAGAGAGAGACAAAGAGTTATTTTACTGGTGCTATTACCATAATATGTACATCACAAACTGTTAATAAGACTCAGTGACCTTCAATTCCTCAAAGAATTTCTTTGACCAAAAAATCCCATTTACCTCCAATTAATCCTGTACAAAGCCTCTCTGGACTTTACTTGGATCCTCCTCAGAGTGCAGAGCCCACTGGCATGATGCTCAATGCTTTTCTAGTTTGGCTCTATGTGGCAGCTGATGATGATAGCATAGCTCATCGTATTAAAAACTTTCTTGCTTATAAAATGTTTCCCTTAAAACAATCCAATAAGAAAAGTAGTACAAATGTTGGATATAGATGGGGGAATGATCCTGAGTCAGTAACTTCTCTGCCATTTAAGACTCTTATAAGGTTCCTTAGGCTGAATTATTTGCCCAAGGTCATCAAGTAAATTTGTGTCAAAAGTGAGTTTTGAACCCAGAAATTCACTTGGCAACTGACTTTCTTTCTACTATACCAAACTGAACAAATACTGTAAACATCATTTTATAAATAAGTTTCAGGAAGGTTGACTTGCCTAAGATTAGCCAGAAATTGAGTACTGGTCTGCTTGTTTACAAGTCCAAGATGCTTATCAGTATACTAAGAATGTCTTCTTCATATCTTCTGTTGCCTCTAACCTCTTCCCAAATAGTATCTCTTTAATGAACTCTTCATCCTGTCTCCTCCTGCCTACCCCAAATAGCTGCCCCTTCAGACTTTTAAGACTCTCTGACTTGCAGAAGACCTCACACTTAAGGCAAAAGCCAAAAAACTAAATTCCCTGGAATTTTCTGAGTTCTCTTGTCCAAGACTGCCAGGTGACAGCCAGTGGAATGTTGCCAGTTCTCTCCTCTTATCTCTTTTCATTTTGTAAAGTGTTTTCCCCCCACGGGTTGGAGTTGCCAGGAGCACACTCAATTTCCAAAATGCTCATGACATTGACATTCCAGGTCTTAGTGGGGAAATAGTTTCTTGCTGCCCTGATGGACAGGGTGCCAGCAACAGAGAGTGTTCACTTCCAATTCAGGATGTTCTAATTCCCCTAAGTAGCATCAAATTCCCCTAAGATAGAACCAGCTACTGAGATTTTCATGGTCTCCCTACTATTGCTCTCTTTCCTCATGTATGGGAGACATTTTTGATACTTTTTGATCAGAGTTCAAGAAGTTATACAGATAGCTATAAACATAGTTATAATAACTGACATTTATATGGTGCTATAAGATTTGCAAAGCATTTTGTACATACTACCTCATATGAATCTCACAGCAATCTTGTGAGATAAATGTGATAGTTATTCTTATTAGTATTTTACAGATGAGAAAGCTGATCTTATGAGAAAAGAGAAATGAAAAAAGAAATGAAAGAGAAATGAAGGAAGGAAGGAAAAGAGGAAGATAGAAAGAGAGAGAGAGAGAGAGAGAAAGGATGAGAAAGAGAAAAAGAGAGAAATAGAGAGAAAAAGAAAGAGAGAGAGAGAAAGAAAGCAAGCAAGAAAGAGGGAGGGAGAAAGAGAGTGAGAGACACACAGAGACAGAGTTATTTTATTGGTGTGATATTCCTATCATAAATGTAGAACACAAATTGTTTCTAAGACTCAAGTCTTCAAGCTCTATCTTGATCAAAAAATCCCATCTACCTCCAGTTGACCTTGTACAAAGTCAGGATTTGAACTAATAGTTTGCAATAGCAGAAAGAGTATTAGATTTGGTATCAATGGACCTTGGTTCAAATCTGTGACGTGAGTTGAGGCAAGTCATAAACTTCCAGAAGAGCCAGCATTCTCTAGTAGATAAAAGTGTAAATACTGAGTCAGGATCATAGAATTAGGTTAGGAGCCAGAAGAGATCTTGTGGATAATTTATAGTCTGGCTTCCTACAAGGTTTCTTCTGGAGCATTGGATAGAGAACAGAACTTGGAGCCCTACCAGACCTGGGTTCAAATGCCAATTCTAATGCTAAGTAACAAAAATAACAACAAAAACAAAAATACCCTTACCCCACTAAAGTGGCTTTATAGAACCTTGGGCAGAAACTAAGACTTCTCAGATATTATGTTAAGGGAAACAGCATGAAATACTCCAAAGTGAGGGAAAGGACTTCTATTCACAGCAGAATTTTGTTCAGTTTGTTGTTGTGTAAGGGAATGTCCCATACTCCAACTCCAATTAATATAACCCACAAGACTATAAGGTGAGAATGCCTCTTTGGTTATAGAATCAATTAATCAATCAATCAAAAGGGTAAAAATAATTATAAACAAATTACCTCTGTTAAACTGAACCCATCAACCAATAAAAGACAAAACTAGTTGTGGCCAATCTTATCAATTTAAAAAGGTAAGTCCCTTTGAAAATGATTTGACCCATTGAATGTAACTATTTTGAATTTGTTTGAAAGAATTAGTCCCACTTCTGGACTTTGCAGGAGATAATTTTCCAGGAATATGTCAGCAACTACTTTGAGAATGCAAGCAGGGGTTAAGGAAAGGGAATAGAGGATTACAGAAGAAGTATCACACAATCAATGATCATATCACTAGGGAGACTGACTTAGTAATAAACAATCTAAATACTGAGAGAGGACTAACTAGTCACACTGAGAAAAGGTAGCTTCAAGGAGTATAACTTCTTCAGGGTAAAGATAAGAAAAGCTTTGAGATACATAGAGCCTAACAGAAAGCCATGCATACCTCAGGGAAGAATTTAAGATGGAAGAAAAGAACTTTTTCCAACCAGGATTTATGAATTATTACTTTGCTCCATGTGCTCTCTGTGTACTCATTTCTGACAGAATTCGTCTGAGACTTTGTATGAAGAGGATAGGGAGGCCTGTTTTAATCTAACCAGACAGTACACTGGTTCTGTATAGTGCTGGATCTGTAGTCAAGAAGACTTGAATTCAAATTCAGCCTCATATTTACTAGCTTTGTGAGTCTGGGCAAGTCACTTTACCCCCGTTTGTCTCAGTTTTTTCATCTGCAAAATAGGAATAATAACAGCTTCTGACTCTTATGGTTATTGTGATGAAAATATGTGATGACATTTGTAAAGCATTTCACAAACCTTAAAAAACTATGAAAATGCTAATTATTGTTATTATCATTAACTAATTCTTATTATTATACTTTGATAAATACTTCTTTCTGAAACTACTTAAGGCTGGCAAATTGATGTATAATGGGTAATCAATAAGGGGCACATTATTGGGGGCTCATGAGAAACAATACTAAAAATCAACCTCAATCCTTCAAATTGAACCTAGAAGTTTAAGAGTAGAATATATAACCACTCCCTATCATGACAATTATAGTGGGAATTGGTGAAACAACCTTCTGGGGGAATACTACCGTGTTTCCCCGATAATAAGACCTATCCCGAAAATAAGCCCTCCCCTTACTATGTAAGATTCCTCTAAAATAAGCCCTCCCCTGAAAATAAGCCCTCTGGTGTTTTTCTGTCCAAAAAAATTAATAAGACAATGTCGTCTTATCGGGGAAACATGGTATAGAGCAAAGAAGTAGAAATGGAGTGGCTGTCCAACAGTTGGGGAGTAATTGAACACATGATGATATATGATTATAATGAGATATTATTATATTGTTAGAAATAATGTGAAGAAAATGATAGATACATAGAAACATGGGATGATTTGTAAGAACTAATGAGATGGTTCAATATTAGGAAAACTATTAGCATAATTGACTATATCAATAACCGAATTAACAAAAACCATATGATCATCTCAATAGATGTAGAAAAAACATTTAATAAAATCCAACATCTATTCCTATTAAAAAAACACTTGAGAGTAGAGGAATAAATGGACTTTTCAGTAAGCATCATATGAAAAGGGGATAAACTGGAACCATTCCCAATAAGATCAGGAGTGAAACAAGGTTGCCCACTATCATCATTACTATTCAATATTGTATTAGAAATGCTAGCTTCAGTAAGAAGAGTTGAGAAAGATTAAAGGAATTAGAATAGGTAATGATGAAACCAAATTATCATTCTTTGCTGATTAGTATGATGGTATACTTAGAGAACCCCAGAGATTCTATTAAAAAGCTATTAGAAATAATACACACCTTTAGCAAAGTTGCAGGATATAAAATAAACCCACATAAGCCATCGTCATTCTTATATAACACTAACAAAATCCAACAGAGTTACAAAGAGAACTTCCACTTAAAGTAACTACTGATTGTATAAAATATTTGGAAGTCTATCTGCCAAGGGAAAATCAGGAGCTATATGAACAAAACTACAAAACACTTTCCACACAAATAATGTCAGATCTAAACAACTGGAAAAATATTAAATGCTCTTGGATAGGGTGAGCAAATATAATAAAGATGACAATACTACCTAAACTAATCTATTTATTTAGTGCTATACCAATCAGACTCCCCAAAAACTATTTTAATGACCTAGAAAAAATAACAACAAAATTCATCTGGAAGAAAAAAAGGTCAAGCCTTTCAAGGGAACTAATGAAAAAAAAAAAAAAATCAAACGAAGGTGGCCTAACTCTACTAGATGTAAAATTATATTATAAAGCAGTGGTTACCAAAACCATTTGGTATGGCTAAGAAATAGACTAGTTGATCAGTGGAATAGGTTAGGCTCAAAGGACAAAATAGTTAATAACTTTAATAATCTAGTGTTTGACAAATCCAAAGACCCCAGCTTTTGGGATAAAAATTTACTGTTTGACAAAAACTGCTGGGGAAATTGGAGATTAGTATGGCAGAAACCAGGCATTGATCCACACTTAACACTGTATACCAAGATAATGTCAAAATGGGTTCATGATTTAGGCATAAAGAATGAGATTATAAATAAGTTAGAGGAACACAGGATAGTTTACCTCTCAGACTTGTGGAGGAGGAAGGAATTTGTGACCAAAGAACTAGAGATCATTATTGATCATAAAATAAAAAATTTTGATTATATCAGATTGAAAGGTTTTTGTATAAATAAAACTAATGCAAACAAGATTAGAAGAGAAGCAATAAACTGGGAAAACATTTTACAGTCAAAGGTTCTGATAAAGGCTTCATTTCCAAAATATATAGTAATGAATAGAACCACCTACACCCAGTGAAAGAACTCCAGGAAATGAGTGTGAACCACTACATAGCATTCCCAATCCCTCTATTTTTGTCCACCTGCATTTTTTATTTCATTCACAGGTTAATTGTACTCTAATTTATAAGAAATCAAGCCATTCTCCAATTGATAAATGGTCAAAGAATATGAACAAACAATTCTCAGATGAAGAAATTGAAACTATTTCTAGTCATATGAAAAGATGCTCCAAATCATTATTAATCAGAGAAATGCAAATTAAGACAACTTTAAGATACTACTACACACCTGTCAGATTGGCTAAAATGACATGAAAAGATAATGCTGAATGTTGGAGGGGGTGTGGGAAAACTGGGAACTGATACATTGTTGGTGGAATTGTGAATACATCCAGCCATTTTGGAGAGCTATTTGGAACTATGCTCAAAAAGTTATCACACTGTGCTTACCCTTTGATCCAGCAGTGTTACTATTGGGCTTATATCCCAAAGAGATCTTAAAGAAGGGAAAGGGACCTGTATGTGCAAAAATGTTTGTGGCAGGCCTTTTTGTAGTGGCCAGAAACTGGAAACTGAGTGGACGCCCATCAATTGGAGAATGGCTGAATAAATTGTGGTATGTGAATGTTATGGAATATTATTGTTCTGTAAGAAATGACCAACTGGATGATTTCGGAAAGGCCTGGAGAGGCTTACATGAACTGATGCTGAATTAAATGAGCAGGATCAGATCATTATATGCTTCAACAACAATGTTATATGATGATCAGTTCTAATGGATGTGGCTCTCTTCAACAATGAGATGAACCAAATCAGTTCCAATTGTGCAGTAATGAATAGAACCACCTACACCCAGTGAAAGAACTCCAGGAAATGAGTGTGAACCACTACATAGCATTCCCAATCCCTCTATTTTTGTCCACCTGCATTTTTTATTTCATTCACAGGTTAATTGTACTTTATTTCAAACTTCAGTTCTTCTTGTGCAGCAAAATAACTGTATGGATATGTATACATATATTGTATTTAACATATACTTTAACATGTATTGGTCTACCTGCCATCTGGGGGAGGGACTGGGGGGAAGGAGGGGAAAAATTGGCACAAAAGGTTTTGCAATTGTCAATGCTGAAAAATTACCCAGGCATATATCTTGTAAATAAAAAAGTTATAATAAAAATAAATTTTAAAAAAGAACTAATGAGAATAAAATGAGCAGAATTAGGAGTACAATTTATAGAATGACTAAAAGGGGAAAACTTGTGAGGGGAAAATTTAAATGAAAGACTTTAGAATTCCAATAAATGCAATGACTATCCATAACTCCAGAGGATTGATGTTGAAATTAATCACATCTTCCACATCTTGTAGAGAGGTGATCAGCCTAGGTACATAAATTTTCAAACATAGCTACTATATGGATTTGTTTTGTGCAACTATGCTTATTATTACAGAAGAGAGATTTTATTCTTTTGTAGATGAGTAGAGAAAATTATGAAAAGTTCTGTGGGGAATGGAGAATGTTAATGATATGAAAAGAAAAGAAAAGAAAACATTCACAATGAAACATTAAAAATAATGCATGGAAGAGAACAGAATTCAGAAAATACTAAGATAAGCACAATTCTTGTGGAAACTATTAAATTACATTTAATATATAGATTTAAAAATTTTTAGAAAAACAAACTATCCATAATAGAGATTTGTGGTAACATATACAATCCTCTGTTCTGTTATTGCTTGTATAAGAAAATGTTCATACATATTGATATTTAGAAAGTTCAGAACAATCAAAAAAGTTTTTAAAAAACAATTAAGGGAGGCAATATCAAAGAGGAAAAGAGACACAGATTCAGAGTCAAAGGAAACTCCAGCAAAAAGAAGGTGTGACTTTTCTAACTCTGGTTTTCTTGATTCCAGGCCCAGCATTCTGCCCTTTGCGCCTACCTTCAAAATATATACAAAAGTATAAAAGATAAAATTGAAGGAGGAGATGAGGCTTAAGAAGAATTTTGGGAGGGGAAATATTAACTTTGAATGGATTTCCAGGAGACCCATGCGTAGATAAACAACCCCTCTTTGAGTCATTACTATTCTTAATGATAACAATCCGCCTCCAGGTTTCCTTTTATCCATGCTGTCTGGTCAATAATCACTTAATAAGGATTTATTAAGCACTTGTACCCATTTAATTTATACTGATATCTGCACATGCTTCTTCCCCCAGCAAAAGATAAATTCCTTGAGGCTAGACACTATTGAATTTTTTCCCTTTATTTCTATTGGCAAGCAGACTACCAGCTATATAGTAGGCATTTAATTTTTTTTTGTATCAGTTCATATGACTTTCCAGGCTTTTCTCTATTCTTTATATTCATCATGTTATATCATACAAGAACATTTTGTTACATTCACATATTCCCATTTGTTTATTCCCTAATTTAAGAACATCTGCTTTGTTTCAATTTGCTTTTTGCTACAAAAAGTGTTTCTGTGTGCTATAAATGTTTTTAGTGTACATGAAACATTCCTTTCTGTCTTTGACCTCCTTGAATTACATACTTAACACTGGGATCTCTAAAGATATAGACAATTTAGCTGCTTTTTAAAAGTCTTTTAATGGCCCTTATCTGTATCTCTAACTAAAGTTGGCAATTGCTTCTCTATAGCAAAAAATAAAGTCACTCCCATATCCCCTTTTATTTGTTTGATTTTTTTCCCTTTAAAAAAGTGTCTCCTAAACTTTAAGACTGAATCATGAAGCCAAAGTAAATTTTGAGCCCCGAGTTCACTAGGTTTTCCTAGAGAGACTCTGGAATTTCCCACCTTCAGCCTGTTCCAAGGAAAGTTACCTACCTAAAAGGATTTCTTTAAGGTAACTCAAAAGTGAAATGTTAAAATCAAGGTCCATGTGCCATATTTTAAGGTTCTAGCTAATAATCTAGAAAGCCGTATCTTTTTCCTTCTAGAATGGGAACTTTGAAATTTCTGGGGAATAATGTGGTCTCACACTCAATATTCTCTTCCAGGTATTTGATCATTTTTTCTTTTCTTTTTCTGAAACCATGGTTTTTACTGTGATTCTCAGTAATATCATATCATCACATCTACTTGTGTTACAGGCAGCTCTCACCATGAAACACACCTTTTCTCAAGCATAGAACAGATTGACCAAATCAACCAGAAATCAACCAGAGGAAATCTTGGCATCTGCTATGTTACCAGAGTAAGGCTTAAACTGAGAGATAAGAAGCATTAATGAATTTGTCAGAATAGGGCAATTCCTTATCTTAGCTGAGGTTTCTCCTCCTGTAGCAAGTAATCCATAATTAGAGTTAAAAATGGAGGGTCCAAATATGCTCTGAATGATTCCCTTAGAATACAATTTCAGAAGAATGAGCCCAGTCATGGAGGGTGGCCAATCTTTCCTTAAATGATAAGGCTGCACATGTTATTAAAGTCTTTGCCTTCTTTGTGTAGTAACTAGCCTGCTAGACTTGAAACCAAAAAGACTTGGGTTCAAATATCACCTAAAATATTTATCAACTATATCTCCCTGGGTAAATCACTTAATCCCCTATTTCTTAATATAAGAAAAAACTAAAAAATAAAGGGTTGAGCTCAATGATATCTAGAGCCCATTCTAGCTTTAAATCTATAATCCTATGAATTTTTTCTCCAAAAGATCCTGCATGGATTGTATGGCTTATTTTTGTCTAGTCACTGCCCCCACATCCTTTTCAACAATAGCTTTATAGAGTTATAAGGTACAAAAGAACTCCTGCAAGAAATAGAACACAGTGAATAGATCACTAGACCTGAATTCAGGAAGATTTGAATTCAAATTCAGCCTCATTTACTTAAAAAGTTAAGAATGAAAAAATAGAAGAAAATGTGAAATAATTTACCAGAAAAACAGAGGGCCTGAAAAATAAACTACTGAGAGATAATTTTAAAATTATTAGAGAGCCTGAAGGCTGATTAAAAAATAAATAAATAAAGGAAGAAAGGAAGGAAGGAAGAAAAAAGATTACAACCAAGAATTACCTATCAAGCAAAACAGAATGTAATCCTTCAAAGGAAAAATAAGCATTTAATGAAATAAAGGAATTCAATCATTCCTAATGAAAAGATTAGAGCTGAATAGAAAATTTGCCATTCACAAAGGAAAATCAAGAAAAGCAAAAAAAGATAAACATTAAAGTGTAACCATAAGGGATTCAATAAAGTTAGGTTATTTATATTCTTATATGAGAAGATGATAATGTAACTTGCAAGAATTTTATCATTATTAAGGCAATAGGAAGGAATCTACATAAAGGACATGAGTTTGAGCTGATTATGCTGGGATGATCTCAAAAAAAAAAAAAAAGGCGGGGGGAATGAAAGAAAGGAATCAACAAGAAAAGGTAGAATGGGGAAATTTTTCTCACATAAAAAGAGATGCAAGAATTTGAAACTATGCTCAAAAAGTTATCAAACTGCATCCCCTTTGATCCAGCAGTATTTCTTCTGGGCTTATATCCCAAAGAGATCTTAAAGGAGGGAAAGGGATTCATATGTGCAAATATGTCTGTGGCAGCCCTTTTTGTAATGGCAAGAAACTGGAAACTGAATGGATGCCCATAAATTGGAGAATGGTTGAATAAATTGTGGCATGTTGATGTTATGGAATATTATTGTTCTGTAAGAAATGACCAGCAGGATGATTTTAGAGAGGCCTGAAGAGACCTACACAAACTGATGCTAAGTGAAATGAACAGGACCAGATCATTATATACTTCAACAACAATATATGATGATCAGTTCTGATAGATGTGGCTCTCTTCAATAATGAGATGAACCAAGTCAGTTCCAATTGATCAGTGATGAAGAGAGCTTTCTTCACCCAAAAAAAAAGGACTGTGGGAACTGAATGTGGTTCACAATATAGCATTGTCATACTTTTTGTTGTTGCTTGCTTGAATTTTATTTTGCTTCCTTTTTTTTTTTTACTGGTTTGATTTGATTTTTCTTGTGCAGCACAATAATTGTATAAATATGTATGTATAAATTAAATTTGAAAAAAAAAAAAAGAAAGTTTGGAATCAGGTTTACATTTGATTTAAAAAAAAATGCCAAAGTATTTAACCAGTAATTTAGATACCTCTATAAAGTACTTGAGTCAATTATCATGGATCTTAGAATCTTAAACTTTTGCTTTTATTTTACAAATGAGGGAATTTAGACTTTATGATAATCTCTTTTCCTGATTTATTCTATGTTTCCTTTTATATTATATTTAACTAGGAGATATAGTTTTCAAGTTTTCTTGATTGTTTTGTTTTACTATTAATTTAATATAGCTATTAATGTAACAGTCTTCTAGTGCCTTTCCAAAGATCTTCAAGAATTTTCTCAGGTTGCTTCTATCATTGTAGTGTTTGATGCTAGGCCTTAGATCCCTGATTGTTCTGTCTTTCCTTATGTGGCTCTTATTGTGACAATGGCTACTGCATATACTATTGTGTTCAGGTCTTCAAATGGTTTAAAACTTTTTGTCCCATATTTTTGGAGAGTGTGCTCATTCATTATGAATAAAGCAAATGTTAGCTTTTAAAAATTAAGAAAAAGGATGCTAAAAAGAGCTTTCATGGTGGAGGAAATGATGTGACATTGTGGGCAATGCTTCCATCTCATTTTCATCAGAATAGGTTCAAAGAGGGAAAAATATGCATGCACTCTCAATCTATCTTATTCAATAAAGAAATAGGAGGAGAATGGGATAAAAAAATGGATGCAATTTTTTTTATTAGTTTTAAAAAATATTTTATTTTATTTTATTTAATAATAACTTTATATTGACAGAATCCATGCCAGGGTAATTTTTTTGCAACATTATCCCTTGCACTCGTTTCTGTTGCGATTTTTCCCCTCCCTCCCTCCACCCCCTCCCCTAGATGGCAAGCAGTCCTATATATATAGATATGTTGCAGTATATCCTAGATACAATATATGTTTGCAGAATCGAACAGTTCTCTTGTTGCACAGGGAAAATTGGATTCAGAAGGTAAAAATAATCCGGGAAGAAAAACAAAAATGCAAATAGTTCACATTCATTTCCCAGTGTTCTTTCTTTGGGTGTAGCTGCTTCTGCCCATCATTTATCAATTGAAACTCAGTTAGGTCTCTTTGTCAAAGAAATCCACTTCCATCAGAATTGGTCATCATATAGTATCATTGTTGAAGTGTATAATGATCTCCTGGTTCTGCTCATTTCACTTAGCATCAGTTCATGTAAGTCTCTCCAAGCCTCTCTGTATTCATCCTGCTGGTCATTTCTTACAGAACAATAATATTCCATAACATTCATATACCACAATTTATCCAGCCATTCTCCAATTGATGGGCATCCATTCAATTTCCAGTTTCTAGCCACTACAACCAGAGCTGCCACAAACATTTTGGCACATACAGGTCCCTTTCCCTTCTTTAGTATCCATTTGGGATATAAGCCCAGAAGTAACACTGCTGGATCAAAGGGTATGCACAGTTTGATAACTTTTTGGGCATAATTCCAGATTGCTCTCCAGAATGGTTGGATTCGTTCACAACTCCACCAACAATGCATCAGTGTCCCAGTTTTCCCGTATCCCCTCCAACATTCATCAATATTTTTTCCCTGTCATCTTAGCCAATCTGACAGGTGTGTAGTGGTATCTCAGAGTTGTCTTAATTTACATTTCTCTGATCAATAATGATTTGGAACACTCTTTCATATGAGTGGTAATAGTTTCAATTTCATCATCTGAAAATTGTCTGTTCATATCCTTTGACCATTTATCAATTGGAGAATTGCTTGATTTCTTATAAATTAGAGTCAGTTCTCTATATATTTTGGAAATGAGGCCTTTATCAGAAACTTTAACTCTGAAGATGTTTTCCCAGTTTGTTGCTTCTCTTCTAATCTTGTTTGCATTAGTTTTGTTTGTACAAAGGCTTTTTAATTTGATATAATCAAAATTTTCTATTTGGTGATCAAATGGAAATACATTTAGCATACTTTCATATTCTTCTCTTCCCAGTGAATGATAGAGGGATGACAGAGAGGGAATTTGAAACTCAAACTTAAAAAAAATAATGTTTAAAATGATAAAGTTTTTAAAACAAAAATAATAATTCATTACTTTAAAAAAAAAAAAGAAAAATGATTTTGTGAGTCTCAGAAAGGCCCTTAATCTCTTTCTGAGTCAATTTCCTTATATATAAAATGTGAATAATAATAGCAGTAACCTCTCAAGATTATAAGAATAAAATAGGATATTCTTCATATGATACATTGCAAAATTTGAAACACTATATTATTGCTAAGTAGTACTAGTTGTGGGAACAGGAGGAGGAAAGGGAGTATAATAGAAGTAGTGGCAGTAGCAGCAGCAGCAGCAGCAGCAGTAGTAACAGTAGCAGTATTAATTGTATGATCGCTTTATAGAATCAAAGACATTGGAGGGTTTTCATAGGCTTGAGGATAATAATAGTCCCAACTTCAAAGGTTGTTGTGAGAATAAAATGAAATGTTATTTGTATAGTACTTGTAAATCTTAAAACAGCACATAAATGCTGCCACTACTGCTGCCGCTGCTGCTGCTGCTGCTGCTGACAATGTTGGTGATAATAATAATTGCTTTATTGGATAATAAGGCACAAAAAGGTTTCTGCAGGAAATTCCAAAAATGTTACCTTTCATTTATTTTATATATACTTTGTGTATACTTCTATTTATGTATAACACAAATCATAGATTTTAGAATTAGAAGGGATCTCAGAAGCCATCTAGTCACACCTATATAAATAAAATCTCTTCTATCAACATATATTTTCTCCTAACATTTAATTTAAATTTGAATTTTCTCAAATTCTATTCATTCTTCCCACTAGGGAGCTAATAGAACAAGCCTAATATAAGATTCTATATGACATAGCTATTATGGTGTCTCACTGATGTAAGATAAGCCCCTTAAGTTCACAAACTGTTTACTTTTTCATCTTCATTTTTTTATCTCCAGTGTCTAACATGGCACCTGGAACAAAGAAATGCTTAAAAAATACTTATTTGATTGAGTCATTGATCAATAGTCACTCCAACATATAGTTATTCAACAACTGTGCTTATCTTCTTAAGATGATTTCTTAACAATTATTATTATAAACTGAAAGTAATAATGATTTAGAATAGTGGTTCTCAAAATATGGTCCATGAAAATCCTGGTGGGCCTCAAAACCTTTCCAAGATTATTTGAGGTCAAATTATTTTTATAAAAATACCAAAATATTATTTGTCTAATAAAATATCCCTCCATTTCCCAAATACAGTATCTGGGTGAGATTGGATTTTTCTTATATCTTAACCAAAACAACATATTGGTACAGACTGAAAGCAGAGCAAATGTGAGAATCTCTTATATCAAATTTTAAAGAGATTTCAAAAAAGATTTAAATAATACTTTTCTCTTTTTTTAAATAACTTTTTATTGATAGAACTCATGCCAGGGTAATTTTTTACAACATTATCCCTTGCACTCACTTCTGTTCCAACTTTTCCCTTCCCTCCCTCCACCCCCTCCCCCAAATGGCAAGCAATCCTTTACATGTTGAATAGGTTACAGTATATCCTGGATACAATATACGTGTGCAGAACCAAACAGTTTTCTTGTTGCACAGGGAGAATTGAATTCAGAAGGTATAAATAACCCAGGAAGAAAAACAAAAATGCAAGCAGTTTATATTCATCTCCCAGTGTTCTTTCTTTGGGTGTAGCTGCTTCTGCCCATCTTTGATCAATTGAAACTGAATTAGCTCTCTTTATCGAAGAGATCCACTTCCATCAGAATACATCCTCAAACAGTATCATTGTTGAGGTATATAATGATTTCCTGGTTCTGCTCATTTCACTCAGCATCAGTTCATGTAAGTCTCGCCAGTCCTCTCTGTATTCATCCTGCTGGTCATTCCTTACAGAACAATAATATTCCATAACGTTCATATACCACAATTTACTCAACCATTCTCCAATTGATGGGCATCCATTCATTTTCCAGCTTCTAGCCACTACAAACAGGGCTGCTACAAACATTTTGGCACATACAGGTCCCTTTCCCTTCTTTAGTATCTCTTTGGGGTATAAGCCCAGTAGAAACACTGCTGGATCAAAGGGTATGCACAGTTTGATAACATTTTGAGCATAGTTCCAAATTGCTCTCCAGAATGGCTGGATGTGTTCACAATTCTACCAACAATGTATCAGTGTCCCTGTTTTCCCACATCCTCTCTAACATTCCACATTATCTCTCCTTATCACTCTAGCCAATCTGACAGGTGTGTAGTGGTATCTCAGAGTTGTCTTAATTTGCATTTCTCTGATTAATAATGATTTGGAGCATATTTTCATATGTCTATAAATAGTTTCAATTTCTTCGTCTGAGAATTGTCTGTTCATATCCTTTGACCATTTATCAATTGGAGAATGGTTTGATTTCTTATAAATTAGAGTCAATTCTCTATATATTTTGGAAATGAGGCCTTTATTAGAACCTTTGATTGTAAAAATGTTTTCCTAGTTTATTGTTTCCCTTCTAATCTTGTCTGCATTTGTTTTGCTTGTATAAAAACTTTTCAATTTGATATAATCAAAATTTTCTATTTTGTGGTCAATAGTGATCTTTAGTTCTTCTTTGGTCATAAATTCCTCCCTCTTCCACAGGTCTGAGAGGTAAACTATCCTATGCTCTTCCAATTTATTTATAATCTCATTCTTTATGCCTAGGTCATGAACCCATTTTGACCTTATCTTGGTGTATGGTGTTAAGTGTGGGTCAATGCCTAGTTTCTGCCATACTAATTTCCAATTTTCTCAGCAATTTTTGTCAAATAGCGCATTCTTATCCCAGAAACTGGGGTCTTTGGGTTTGTCAAACACTATATTATTAAAGTTATTGGCTGTTTTATCCTTTGAAACTAACCTATTCCATTGATCAACTAGTCTATTTCTTAGCCAATACCAGATGGTTTTTAGTAACTGCTGCTTTATAATATAATTTTAGATCTGGTACAGCTAGGCCACCTTCATTTGATTTTTTTTTATTAATTCCCTTGAAATTCTTGACCTTTTGTTTTTCCATATGAACTTTGTTGTTATTTTTTCTAGTTCATCAAAGTAGTTTTTTGGGAGTCTGATTGGTATAGCGCTAAATAAATAGATTAATTTAGGTAGTATTGTCATCTTTATTATATTTGCTTGCCCAATCCAAGAGCATTTAATATTTTTCCAGTTGGTTAGATCAGACTTAATTTATATGGAAAGTGTTTTGTAGTTTTGCTCATAAAGTTTCTGATTTTCCCTTGGCAGATAGATTCCTAAATATTTTATACAATCAGTAGTTACTTTAAATGGAATTTCTTTTTGTAACTCTAACTGTTGGGTTTTGTTAGTGATATATAAGAATGCTGATGACTTATGTGGTAAACAATACTTTTCTCACTAAATTTTTGTCTTGAAAAGCAGAGTCATATAAAAATATGTTATGTTCACACGTAAAAATTATTGTTGTTGGACTTGTAGTCAAGAAGACTTAAGCATATGTCACATTTATGTCCTGATTAAGGTCTAGTTGTCTCCTATTCAAAGAGTCTGCCTGTTGGCAACCTTTCCTTTCAAACTACTGGGGTAGGGCAAATATTGACATTGAAAATCCAACTTGAGTCATTCTGTCAGGATGGTCCATTAGCTGGTGGCTTTTCCCAACCAGTCCAGAAGACTGGGACTAATGTGACATGTTTTTGAAATCTACCTACTATTAAATTGGGACCTCTTTCTTGAAAATTCTCACACAACCTTAGCCAACTCTTTAAATCAGAGTGAGATATTGATGACAATTGGGCTAAGTGACACTAACACTTCAGATATTGGTGATTTACTGCAAAAAAAAGTTGTGGTGGACAGGGCCCTTAGACATGAAAACAGGAGCTAGAAGAATAAAATATCCAGACCTCATTACTTCATTGTAAATGGTTTGATTTAATGGCATTAATAGCAATGAGTATTCAATCACTATACATACATTATGTTGTCCTACATACATTAAATGAACAAAGCACCACAGATACATACAAAGACCAAAGAAAGTCCCTTCCTTTCTTTCTTTCTTTCTGAATCAACAGAGAAAGATAGAGAGATGAAGACAAAGACTGAGAAATTCAGATATAGGTATTTTGTGTTTTTATATCACTTTCATTTTCAAACATATCTTTCTACTTAAATCTCCCCAACTCCTGATTCCAACTTTGCTAGTTAAATATCTAGCACACTGCATTTCCTTTCATGTTTATGTATGTGAGTAGGACCAAGGCCCCTAGTTTGTTTCTATGCAAACCTACTCTTTACAGAAAACCTATAATTTCTTATATACTTTACATCATTGTTGTGGTTAAGTTATTTTCTAGTCATGTCCAACCCTCTGTAACCCTTTTTGGTGTTTTCTCAGCAGAAATACTAGAGTAGTTTGCCATTGCCTTTTCCCAGCTCATTTTGCAGATGCGAAAACTGAGGCAACAGGATTAAGTGACTTGCCCAGGGTCACACACTTAAGCTGGATTTAAGCTTATGAAGATGAGTGTTTCTGACTCTAGGCCCTATACTCTAGCCACTGTGTTACCTAGCTGCTCTACACTTTATATTAAAGTTATTTTTTTTTTCATCACAAAAAGTTCATCTATCTTGTCAGGATATCTTTCCTGTACTCTTAACAAACTGTTACCAGAGTTCATTCTAAC
The DNA here is from genome assembly GCF_016432865.1 of Antechinus flavipes. Classification (NCBI taxonomy): domain Eukaryota; kingdom Metazoa; phylum Chordata; class Mammalia; order Dasyuromorphia; family Dasyuridae; genus Antechinus; species Antechinus flavipes. Next base: position 271,579,923 of record NC_067399.1, read on the forward strand.
CCATGGAGTGCTTATTTGCCTCACGAATACTTTGGCAGTCCGGTGAAAACTAAAAATCCATTCTCAGGATAAATTATAAAATTAAGACTCAAATTTGAATCCCATCTCAAGCATTTATTATATGACCCTTGGCAAGTTTACAGAGGAAATTAATTCTATTGATATATAGTTCTCAAAAAAAAGTTTTGAAAAAAATTTATGGAATTCAATTTAAGAATCCAGATAAAAATTGGTGATCTAGGAGTTTTGGAAATCATTTAAAAAAATAGTCATCTTTGAGATGATGCTAAAAGGATGGAAAAGTCATATTTAAAAGTTGTAAAATAAACAATTTATATAATGGTCATTATTTCCTTTCAATTTTTCAGTATCTTAGGGAACCATTAGCCAGCAAAGAAAGTGTGGAATGGATCTTCTCAGATAGTTTCTTTTAGCATATCTCTTCAGAATATTGCAGCAGCAAAACAAAATAAGACCTTTTCTGCTTTTCTGCTTTTTCTTCCTTTGTCAGAAATGAGACCCACAATATAAAGTCTTCATTAGAAAGGGTAGCAATGACTATCAAGACAAATGGACAATTTGAAAGCATGTCAAATGACAGGACAGGAATGATCATCATTAATGAGGGACCTTGTAGTCAAACTAATATGAGAAAACCCATGAAGCAACTTAATAAAAAAAATCATAAAGGAAGATCGAGGAAACCCTTGTGGAATCATTTGGTGAATCTGAAAGAGTATAAATAAGTAGAGGAGCAATATTAATGGAGTGGAAGAAAAGAAACCTGGATACAAGTCTCAGTTTAGTTGCCAAGCAGTGGGGAAAAAATGGATTTCTGGCAAATCAATTTATCTTTCTGAGTTTATAATTTGTCACTGGTATAATGAGCAAGTTGGACTAGATTAAAGGCCTAATATGGGTCCATGAATTTTAAAATAGATATAAATAACTACCTTTTTGTCTGTTAGCAATATGTAATTAAGCATATATTCTTTTTTAATGTATTATTTATTTTTAATATTTATTTTCAAAACCCTTTCTTTACCCATTGAGAAATCAAGCAATGCAATACCAGTTATATGTGTGAAATGATGCAAAATGTATTTCCATATTAACCATATTACAAAAAAATCAATAAAATTAAAGCAAAAACAATTATAATTCAGTTGCACTCAGAGTTCATCAGTTCTCTCTCTGGAAAGACATAGAATTTTTCATCATGGATTCTTTGAAATTTTCTTGGATCATTGTATTGATCACAATAGCTAAGTGTTCCACAGCTGATCATTGTTACAATATTCCTGTTATAAATAATGTTCTTTTGATTTAGCTCATCTCATTTTGCATCAAATTTTCTAAAACCATTCTGCTAATTATTTCTTATAGGACATAGTATTCCATCATAATCATACACAACAACTTGTTTAGTTATTCCTCAGTTGACAGACATACCCTTAATTTCCAATTTTTGCTACCTTCAAAGAGCTGATATAAATATTTTTGTACTTTATAGGTCCTTTTCTTTTTTTTCCCTCTGGAATATAAACCTAGAAGTGGTGCTGTTTAACCATTTTATAACCCTTTAGTTGTGAGTTCCAAATTTTTCTCCAAAATGTTTAGACCAATTCACAATTCCACCAATAAAGAGTACATTAGTATCTCTATTTCCACATCTCACCAGCATTTGGCATATTTCTTTTTCTGTCATGTCAGCCAATTTAATAGGTGTGATATATGAGGTGACACCTAAGATTTGTTTAAATTTGCATTTTTCCTAATGAATAGTGATTTAAAAATTTTATATGTCTATAGATAACTTTGATTATTTTGGAAAATTGCCTATTCAGATCATAAATAAATGCTTAAATTTAACAATTGGAGAAAAGCCTCTTATTTTTATAAATTTGACTCTGTTTTCTATATTTTTGAGAAATTAAATATAGAAAATTTGTGTAAAAGGAATTTCCCCATTTCCTGCTTTCTTTTGAACCTTGGCTGCATTGGTTTTAATTGTGCAAAAGCTTTTTAATTTCATGTTCTCCAAATTATCACTTTCCATAATATTCTTTATCTCTTATTTGATCACAAGGGATTCCCTTATTCATAGATGTAAAAGGTAAAATTTCTCATGCCCCATTAAAATGCTCATATTATCCCTTATGTCTGAATCATATAGTCACTTTGACTTTATCTTGGTAAACAATGTGAATTGTTGGTCTCTAGTAGGGGTCCTCAAACTTTTTAAATAGGGGGCCAGTTCTCTGTCCCTCAGACTGTTGGAGGGCAGGACTATAGTAAAAATAAAAACTTTGTTTTGTGGGCCTTTAAATAAAGAAACTTCACAGCCCTGGATGAGGGGGATAATCGTCCTCAGCTGCTGCATCTGGCCCGTGGGCCGTAGTTTCAGGACCCCTGGGTCACTACTATGCCAACTTTCCTCCAAACTGCTTTTCAGTTTCCTCAGCAATTTTGTCAAACAGTGAGTTCTTACCCCAAAAGCTTGGATCTTTGCATTTATCAAACACCAGATTTCTATGACCATTTAACTATTATGTACCATGTACCTAATTTATTCCACTGATCCACCAATCTGTTTCTTAACTAGTACTAAATTGTTTTGTAATATAGTATGAAATATGGTATTGCTAGACTGTCTTCCTCAGACTCCAAAATGGTCCACAAAAGATTAAAAAATTTTGGACTATGTGATCTCTAATTTGCTTCTTGCTCCAAAGCCTATGATCTTTACAACTTGAAGTCTAATCTTACAGAGGCATAGCAACAATTAACTGATTTAGTTAACTGAGTTAGTTAGCATAATGTGACCTTGATATTACTAATCCTGGATCTATAGTCCTTGCTCAGGCCAAAATTCATAGGAGGCTAATTTATTCTCAGAATAACTATGGTCCATTGAATATTTATGTAACAAGTTCCACCCAAAGAGATTCTGGTTCATTAAAAACAGTTTTGCCTGGATATACTGTAATTGCAAAATTCAACAGACAATTTATTCTACTCCTTCAAAAGAAAAGACCGGTTTTCTTTCCATGGCAGTATATTAGGCATATTATAGCCTAAGATTAAGCTTCTGAAATGATAATGCTTTGTAAATGAATAGTTTTCAAATTTCCAAAACATTTTTGTGCCCATTATATTATTGGATCCTTTTAATTCCAACTATGGAACTTTCTATTTGAACGATAAAGACACCGATGCATACAGAAGATTTAGTTAGGAAAAGTAGGTTCCAATATTGCCTCTGCATGATTTAGTAGATGAAATCAGGCCAACCTGACTTCAAATTCCATCTCAGAGTCTAGTTGACCCTAGATAGATAAGTCATACAACTTCTCAGTGTCCCACAAAATCCTCTAAGACTATAAGTTATAGACAAGTTGCCAATCTCTATCAATTAGGAAGGAAGGAATAACGGGGTAAAAAGCATTTATTAAGCACTTAGTATATACTAAGTGTGAAGGGTGCAAATAGACAAAGCAAGATTGTCCCTATTCTGGAGCAGCATTATGTTCAAGTTCTGCAGACCACAAAAGGGCAGCAAAACTCTATACTCTGGAGCAGCTAAGTGGTGCAGTGGATAGAGCACCAGCCCTGAAGTCAGGAGGACCTGAGTTCAAACCTGATCTCAGATACTTCTTAGCTGTGTGACCCTAGCCAAGTCACTTAATCCCAATAGCTTCAGGGGAAAACATAACAAAACTCTATACTCCTGATGGAACCAGATTACAATGTGATTGGTAAATGTTTAACAAAAATTTTAAAAATACAATACAACATGAAGTGGTAGATAAAATCAGTCACTGAATTTGAAGAAAGATACATATCAAAATTCTGCCACAGACATTTCTGTGACTTTAGTTTGCTTAACTTTTCTCAGACTTCAGTGCTGTCATCTGTAAAATGAGGTTGGGCCAAAAAATAACTAAGATTCCATCCAGCTCTGAATCTATGATCTAATAATCCTCTTACAATAGAATCTTGGACAAATTGAGTAACAGTAAAATGTTGATCCTTAAAGATCCTTACAGCTTTAAATCTGCTGAGACTTGGTAAGTGACTTAAATCCCAATCCAACTTCAGCAATTGACAATTAATATGACAGGACAAATCATTTCTCTGCTTCAGGTCTTTCCCTCCTCCAATCCATCCTCCAATCAATCTTCCTAGAGCACAGTTCACATTCAATGGATTTCTGTGACTCCCTATCAGAATCAAATACATAATCCTCTCTTTGGCATTCAGAGCTCTGTAAAATCTAATCCATTCATACCTTTGCAATCTTCTTACATCTTATACTATCTCTGCTATCACCTTATTCCTTGCTGCTCCTCAAACCAAATACTCCCTTTCTGACTCCAAACACTTTCTATGACTGTCTCCCATGCCTGGACTGCTAATGCTAATGGCGGCCTTCTATTCATTATTCCAATTCAACCTGTATGTTGTATGTAATTATTTTCAAGCCATCTCCTCCATTAGAAAGTGAACTCTTTGGGAGCAGGAACTATCTTTTGCTTTTTTTTTTTTAGTATTTCAACACTTAATACACTGTGCCTAGCACATAGTTGGTTGCTGTCCTTTGTTCTCATATAGGACCAGAATAACATCTCTATGTTAGAATTGAGTGGCAATTTGTCTGATTGTGGCTGATAAGACCAATACGAGTTCTTAATGCTCTACCACAAATTACCTATTTATTTGGATATCCAAATTTAGGGTAGGTCATTGGATACTTAATAATTTCACTTCTCTGGGACTCAGTTTCCTCATATATAAACTCATACTCTGTACCTCTATGGCTTGACTAAAATTTCTCAATTAATTAATGACAAAGGCATTTGGTAATCTTTTCACTAAACCTCATTGCCCATGCTTGTCAAATGCTAAAGAACAGAATAATGCAAGCAAGAATTATTTTCAAACAGTTTTCTAGATGTTACTTAGTATTATAATACTTTGCTTTATTAAGAGAATACCAATTGAATTAATTTAACCAAAAAAAATAACTAAAATTTATCTACGTAGTACTTTACATTTTCAAATAATTTTGTATATTTGATTTGATTCTCAGAGCAACTCTTTAGGTAAGAAATGATGGTTCATTGGTTGATTGGTTGGTTATTTGGTTGTTCTTTGTTCTCAAAGAGGACCAAATTGACATCACTATTTCAGAGTCAAATTTGCAATGTGTCTGACTGTGACTGATCAGACCAATATGAGCTTAGAGTGCTCTGAAACAGGTCGGACACAAATAATCCATATGAACATTTGGAGTAGCTTCTCAAATTTTGTGTATTTTGCATTTCTTTTAGGTTAATTCAATTCTGCTTTGCTGCTAGAGCACAGCATCTTCTCTCATAAAAATATGTCATACTGGGCAGTCCTATGCCAGTGTGTCCCACATCATACAATTGATTCTAAAGTTGAGATACCCTGAAAGAATCCTTCTATCGCTTTTTCTGACAACATTGTGAGCACTTGCCCTCTGGGGGGAAATTATAATTATTATTTTTGTGGTAGGAAATAAGGATATTATTTCCCATTTTACAGAAGAGGAAACTGGGATTCAGAGAGGTTACTACTTGCACAGGGTCATAAAGCTAGCAATAAGTAGAAGAGACATTAGTCATTAAGAACTCAAATCTTCTGACTGATGCAATGTTCTTTTCTTAGAATACAGTGTTCCTTAATATAATCTATCTGCATTCTATAGTTGTTTGTACATCATCTTAAACACTATTAATAATTAACATTATCATTAATAACAACCAATCTTCTTCAAACAAAAATAAATAAAGCTTCTATATAAACTGAAATATTTATAGCAGCATTTTTTGTACAGTAGCAAAAAACTAGAAAAAAAAAAAAAAAACTAGTGCTCTTCTACTGGGGAATGGCTAAACAAACCAAATGAATGGAATATTACTGTGCTACAAGAAATGGCAAATACAATGAGTAGAGTGAAAAGACTTTTATATACAGATTGAAAGTAGAGATCCCATGTGGTATAGTGTTTTGGGCAGGAGACTTAGAGTGAAGAAAATTTGGATTTGAATCTTATCTGAGATATGAGCTGTTGGACTCTATGTGGCTTAGTTTAGCATTTTGCTTGTTGTTTAGTTTTCCCATACTCCATGTAGGTGAGCCTAATCAGTCTTTGCTTTATTAAGATTTGAAAGCATTTTTTTTTATCTTTACTCTGATTTTTTGTTTTGAATTGGATTTTTTAAGTGATTTGCCCAGGGTCACAGAGCTAGTAAGTGTCTAAATGTGGATTTGAACCCAATTCTTCCTGACTCCAGAGCTGGAGCTTTATTCGCAATGCCCACAACTGTCCTTACATGCATTCTTTTATATGATGGCCCATCTTGACATTTTTGGACACTCCCTGATTTAGTAGACAATGTAATCCTTACTAAATCTTGACCTGATGAGAGAAGACCTGATTAGTCAGGATCATCTAGAATGGAGGTGTTACTAGAAAGAGGACGCATCTTTCAATTGTTAACATGTTTGGACCTCCTCGATTTGAATCTTATCTATTCTGTAAATTTAGGGATCAGGACCCCATGTCTATCAAAATTTTCACATGATTTGGAAGAATGAAGGTCAGAATTTGCTTCCAAATCACAGAATGAATACAATATAAACATTCTAAAAATTAGTTTTATAAAGAAGAACAATTTTAATAGATCATATCTGGAAAGGGAAGAAAGAAGGTTCACCAGGGATTTTCCTTCCCTTTATGTCTTCTCTCTTTTCTCTGGCAGAGAATCACCATTCTTTCTCTTTACCTAGGTGTCAATCAGTGAATCAACACACCAGGTAAGTCCCCACCACATACCAGGTATTATGTTAGATATTGGAAATTTGAAAACAAAAAGTCCCTGCTCTCAGGAAGTATATATTCAATCAAAGAAGACAATAAGTTTATAGATAAATACATGTACAATATAAAAAAATACAATAAAAGCCAGTAAGCATTTTTAAACACCAGGTACAAAGGAGACAAATGACAGTCCCTGCCTTTGAGAAGTACACAATCTAATAGAGGAGACAAGAATAAAACAAATATGTACAGACAGACTATATATGGAATAAATTAGAAGCAAATAACAGAAGGAAGACACTAGATTTAAAAGGGGTTAGGAAAGGCTTCCTATAAAAGACTGGATTTAAGTTGGGACTTGAAGGAAGCCAATAGGTGTTGATGAGGATGGAGAACATTCCTGGCATAGGAGACAGACAGAAAATGCCCAGAGCTAAGAGATGGAGTGTCTTCTTTGTGGAACAGAATTGGCGGGGGGATTAGGAAAGGGTTTATAGAGTAGGTAGTGTCTGAATAGAGTTTTGAAGGAAATTAGAGCTCTCCTTTGGGGATCACTGGCTTTCTTTTCTGGTGAACAGCACAGAACCTGGCACCAGGACAGGTAAATAAATTCTTTCCTTTTTAGCAGGAATGCTTTTGTGTTTATGTCTTCAGAGTTATTGCTAAAAAATGTATCCTTGATTTGCAGAAGTCATTTTTGGTGGATTTATATATTAGTACTGAGCTAAAATGTACTGAAAGTTCATGTGCTTGCTAGTTATCATCAAGTATTGTTCTTTCTCTCTTCCCACATACATAATAATATATACACTCATATGTATACATACAAATGTGTATTTGTACTTCACATTTCTCTCTTTTTTAGTGAGATTCTATTAGTCTAGTATATTCCTAAAATATTCTAAAAACTATGAGGGAAGATAGTTGATTAACCAAATCCTTTACCAGGGAGTATGGCTAATAGTGCAACAAAGAATCCATACATGTAATTGGCATGTACATTGTCTGGAGCAAATATTTATGGGTTTTATTGAGTTTCAAGGACTGTTAACTATCCCCTCTGATGGTTAACAATGGTTATAAATCAGTCAGTCAGTCAACAAGGATTTTTTTTGGTATTTACTATGGGTTCGAGTCTAAGTCATGGGAAGACAAAGAAAGGCAAAAATAGCCTCTGCCCTCACGTTCTAAAACTGGAGAATATGTAAACAAATAGGTATATGGAAGATATACGTCAAGTTAATAGAAGTTCATTGTTTTTTAGTCATGTCTGGCTTTCCATGACAACATTTGTGGTTTTCTTGGGAAAAAAAAATACGGAAGTCTTTCGCCATTTTCCTCTCCAGCTCATTTTTCAGAAAGGGAAACAGGCAAACAGGATTAAGGGTCTTTCGCAAGATCTGAGGTCAGATTTGAATTCAGGTATTCTCCACTCCAAGGCTGGTATTCTATCCATCGTACAATCCACCTTCCCTAGATGGAAGATATTACCTCCATAAAATTTTAGGGATCTCTCTGAAAGACTAAATTTAAATATTTATTATGTTAAGTTTCTAAGCTCCTGGAAAAAAAAGACCCTAGACAACAGGAACCAAAATATATAATTTAAAATTTTAGCTTTATCAAAATTTCTTGCAAAGAAGTAGAGATCTTTACACTGCTGAATCCAATCACATACATACACATACAGATATATTGCTTAATTGAATTCAGAGGTGTAAGTTTGCATACATATATGTATATATACATACATACATTGGTACAAGATCAGGATATCTTCAGTGGTTGACTGAAGGTGATAATATGGAACAATAACTTAAGGATTGCATATACACAAAGCTTTGCTTATTTATACTGACTTCTGGTGCTTGCAACCAACTTTATCCATAATGGATAACACATGGGGGGATAGAGTTATGAGAAAAACATATCGGTCATATGGTTCAAACATAGAGATCAGGAGTCTGAGTGAAATACCTACTCAATAAGTTGGGCCAAATTATTTGTTCCGCTTTCCTTACAAAGTACAGAACATACTGTATAGATTAATCAAATTCTACTTCCTTACTATTTCCTACTGGGCAGCCTTGTCCATACCATAGTGAAATGTAATTCCCAAAACTGTGGTTTGTCTGAAACCAAGTTACTATTGGTACCATGAGTGTTTTTTTTTTCTTTTTAATGCTATGTTGAACAAAATGTAAATACTAGAGGGTACATTTGACTGAACGTATGAGAAAGCAAGAATCAGAAGCACACCCACCTCAGTACACATACAAACACTATATACACACATGCATGTATGGGCACGTATATGTGTACTCACACCAGGAACAAGTACCAGACAAAACTTTGGCTGGGCTACATTTTTTTAAAAATTCACTTCATGAAATTGTTCCTTTCTTAAAAAGATCTCAAAGGACTTTTTAAAGAATTCAGTGCCAAGGATCATTATTTCACTTTACAAATGGATCAAGAGGAAAAAAGAAATGACTTACTTAAGCAAACCACAAATGGAGCCCAAACAAAATCCATGTCTCTTCTGTTAGGTTCTATGCACTATATCATTCTTTCTGGATCTATTAAATTTTATTTTATTGCTTATTAAATATAAGCTGATATTTTAAAATTCTGCCTCAGTGGAAATTGGCTGCTAGGTTTGAGTTGCATCTCATATACTAGCTATATGACCTTAGGTATCTCTCCCAACCTCAGTTTCTTAATTTATAATAAAAAAAAAAAAAAAGATTCAGAGATCCACAAGATCCCTCTCCAGGCCTAAATCTATATGCTCCTATAATCTTAAGTCATGGTATAGTGGAATGATAACTGACTCTGATGACAGAAAATCTGAGTTCAGATCCTGCCTTTGATGTTAATTCCCTGTGTGATCATAGGCAAGTCATTCAAACTCCCTGGACCTCAGATTTTTCATCTATAAAAATGAAGAAACTGAGCTACAGGGCCTCTAAGGTCCTTTCTAGCTCCATATATTTGTCACTGTTGTTTATTCATTTCCATTGTGTCTTACTTCTTGTGATTTTTTGGAGTTTTTCTTGGCAGAGACACTGGAATGGTTTGTCATTTCTTTCTCCAACTCATTTTAGGAAACTGAAGCAAACAAGGTTAAGGGACTTGCCTAAGGTCACACAATTAGTGAATGTCTGGGACCAGATTTTAATTCAGGAAAATGAATCTTTCTGACTCCAGACAAAATACTCTTATCAGCTGAGCCACCTGGCTGCCCTTTAATGATCCTGTAAATTATCTCCAAGGCAAATTGAACTCCATATGAATGTTTAATATGAAAGTGATTTTAAATTACAGTGCTGGATATAATCATGACAATACTTCATGATATAATTTAAGGGAATTCCAAAGACACCCTTGCTTTTTTTTATTTTAAAACATTTTTAAATTTACGAAATAAAACAAGCATTTCCACAATATAATACGATAAAAATGATTGCATATGAAATTAAATCCATTTTATACAATTTGATGTTTCTTTTAAATATATAATAAAGTTATAATGTAAATTTCTTTTTTTCCTCTTTTTTTGTTAGACACCCTTTCTCAGTATAGTTTCCTAGTCACCCTGAACCTGAAGTATTCACACAAATCTATTCCATCATGACATTAAAGTTTCCAGTGAAGATTTAGCTCTCTGCTTCCACAGGGTTGCATATTAAGTCATTCATGCTTCAGCAGATATTCATTGGTTAGATTAATATTATTCTCTAATCTTCCTTTTCGGTAGACACACCAAAGTTCCTCATTTTCAGGTTGATGAAAAAATAAGATTCGTCAAAGAAAGCCCATTAAAAATTAATTTATATGATGTTAAATTGAGTTCACTACTGGTTCCTACAGGGTCCTTTCTGTTTGATACTGACCATTTTTTACTGAGTCAGAAAAAGACACAAAAAGAAGACAATGGACCAGAGGGTTTTTAAAAGAAAGCTACTAAATTTAGAAGCCTCTCTCTGCAATATTAAAATGCCCTTTTTTTCAAAAATAGCATACCTGATGAGGAAAAAAATGGAGACACTGATTAGAACCTCCATGGGGAATGGTAGTCCATGACACAAGTTGGATTCCACTGCAAAATTGCTGATGTGCCTTCCAGGAAATGTAATGAAATGCAAATCAATTTAGATGACCTATCGTAGAGAGCTGAAACTCTTGAATTCATGCACTGAGGTCTGGATAACCGAGCACTTAAGGCCAATTATCAACTGGACAATACTCTATAAGCATATACTTGGAAAATGGCCCTTCCCACTATCCTGTGCTGACTTGATAGATAATTGGTGCATACAGAGAATTGTAGGAGGGACTAGGGGGTGGAATAAGACTAGCCAGGGTCACTCTAGGCAGAAGACAAAGAAGGAAGGTTGCGAAGATTCTGCTTCCATCCAATTCAATCCTACCTCTAAAGACCAAGAATAAAGACTAAGGACTTTTGCTTATCCTGACTCTGGCTGATTCTAAGGCATCCAGGGTACTAAAGTAGTCTTCACAATCTATGGTGACAATGTTTTCCAAATCAAAACTTGGGGAAAATAGTCTAACAAAAGATAACAGTTTATCAATGGCTTGTTTAAAGTATGGTCTCCATCTCAAAACTGGCCTTCTCTTTCCTCCCTCCCCTACCCCCAAACTTGTGTTAGAATCAGAGAGTCTGGTTTCAAATCCCATTTCTGCTGCTGTGTGATGTTAGCCAAGTGACTTATCTTTTCTGGGCCTCAGTGTTTACATTTGCTGAATGAGGAGGTTGTAGTATATGGCCTCTAAATCTATGATCTCTAGGACACATTTCTTCAAAATGACATTTCCTAGGGATGCTCCCAGTTTTCACCAACTTGTGATTTATTGTTGATTGACAGAACATTACTAAGCATTCTTATGGTTTAGTCTTTGTATATGAAGATCTATGTCCTTCATATCCACATCTCATACTACTGATGCGTCCATATACACAGACTAGGATTTCTTTTGCCCCCAATAGTTAGGGTAAGAATTATGTTCATCTATCTTCACTCTTTTCCAGATACCTAAGGACCAGTGACATACATTTTTATATAGCTGCTTTGAATTTGGTTTATAGCATCATAAAATCATAGAATAGGACTGGAAGAAAACTTAGAGATCATTCATTTAAGAACTCATTTTGTAGAATAAAGAGACTAAATCCCAGCAAGATCACATGATTAGGTCCTAGTCACATAAGTGGCATTTTCAGGTTTGTAAAGCATTTTATAAATATGATTTCATTTTATTGACACAATAATACTGTGAGGTAGGTACTATTACAACCCATTTTACAGATGAGGAAATTGAGGCAAGCAGAAGTGACTTATCTAGAGTCAGACAACTAATTAGTGTCTGGGGCAGTATTTGAACTCAGAATAGGTCCTCCTGACTAGTCCCTGCATTCTTTCTACTGGGTCACTTAACTACCTATTCAATAATCAAATTCCAGCCTTGTACTCATTGTACGGCTGAGAAGAAATAAGTCTATGATCAATCTATGTTACTGGGTAAAATGTTCTCCCAGTTAAACATTTTAAAAACTTAGAATATTCATATTCAATAATCAAATTCCGGCCTTAATTCCAAATCCAATATTCTAGGCATTACACATTATTTCACAAAATTCACTAGGTCTACCTGGAATCCTAGGACTGAATACTGTTTTCTAATGACTATGCCCTTGAGACCGCAGACCAGATCCAGCTTTTTTCATCAAGCTACTAGCACAGCAGAGAGGTAACTAAGATAAGGGAAACCCTATGGCTTTTGACAATTATCCTTCTCTTCTTCCATTAAAGGCAAATAAGAAAGATTAGTCACATTGCTAAAGAAAGATTTTTTATTCTTTCCTATTTTTACATTTGATGATGTTCTTCCTTGATCTGTTTTTATTTGTATTTTTTCTCCCTAGTAAGATTATAAACTCTTTGAGTTTGGGGGAATAGACATGACAGTCATTCCAATATTTAGAAGGGGAATTATATAGTGACAAATCAAATCTCATTCTACATTGAAGGAAAACTGAGACACAGAGAGGGGGACCTGACTTGTCTCACATTAGGCTGAGCAAAAACCCAGATTTTTTGATTCCAAATATGTGACTTCATCCAGCACATGAAACAACCGACTCAGTTTATCTTTATTAAATTCAGAAGATGCCCCTGACTACAAGAATCATGAGATATGAAATAATCCAAGGTTGTGGGGAGGAAGACTTTCTTTAAAATGGCTGAGATGTTTTCTCCTAAATAAATGAATAAATAATGAAGAGAGAAAAGAAAGACAGCAACCCGAGAGCCTTAGAAGGGAATAACATTTAAGATAAGGAAAAAGAAAAGGAAATGAGCAAGTAAAACTAGATTTGGAACAGTGAGTTAGAACCATATTTATATACTGGTGATTGCTAAACCTAGGATCACAAAACACTACTAAAATAGATCATTATGCCCTAAGAATCACTGGGAAGACAGAGATAGTAATTCATGCAATGCAATGTAATAAATTTCAAAGTTGATCAATATTCTAATTTTTTTAACTGATTAACTGGGAGAACATTGTACCCAGTAACATAGATTGATCATAGCCTTAGTTCTTCTCAGCAGTACAATGATCCAAGATAATTTCAAAAGATTAATGATGGAAAATGTTATGCATATTCAAAGGAAACTACTGAAGTCTGAATGAAAATTACAGCATAATAGTTTTCACTTTGATGGGGGAGAGGGTATGGTTTTTCACTTTTATTCTGTTTCTTCTTTCATAACATGACTAATGTAGAAATATATTTAATATGATTGCACATGTATAACATATCAAATTGCTTTCTGTCTTGGAAATGCAAGAAGAAAGGGAAGAAGGGAGGAAAAAGTTGGAACTCAAAATCATATAAAAAATGAATGTTAAAACCTATCTTTACTTGTAATTGCAAAAATATATATATTACTTACAAAATGGGGGGGAAATTCCATAAAATCTAGAAGTCAGGGTATCATTATATTTTCTACAATTGTAGAAATGAAATGAATGTCTAAGTAGCTGAGGTTTAGAAGAAATGTTAAAACATAATATAGATTAATCTAATTATATAAAGACAAAGGTTTTGCACAACAAAATGTAATGCTTCCAGACTGAGAAAGAAACTGAAAAAAATATGACATTAAAAATATTTGATAAGGGGCAGCTAGGTGGCCCAGTGGATAGAGCACCAGCCCTGAACTCAGGAGGACTTGAGTTTAACTCTGGCCTCAGATACTTAACAAATCCTATCTGTGTGACCCTGGGCAAGTCATTTAACCCCAATTGTCTAAGCAAAAAAACATTGATAAGAACTTCACAACATCCAAAATATGTAAAGAATTGTTATATATCCAAGAATAAACCCTTATCTAATTGATAAGTAATCAATGGAAATCAAAATAAGAAATATATAAGGGGAAAACTGATTTCTTCCATATAACTTTCTTAATAACCTAACAGCCCCCTAAGATTTAATTTTCAAATAATATACTATTTTTATTTAAATTTACTGGGGAAGTAGAAAGACAAGATAATAAGAGGCATTATTTTATTTCCATAATATTAGGAAGGCGGGTTCTCTCCTTTAACCCAGCTAATGATAGTAGGTTCCTTAGAAAGGATGATATCAGATCTAGGAACTATTCAATCTCTTGACCTCTTCAAGATTCTTTCCAAAATATACCAAGGCTCTAGCCAGCATTTATGTCTTCAGAAGGGATGAGTCCAATGAACATTTGTTGTACATTCCCAATATCACCCTCCAGCTGTCTTCAGAGAAATCATATTCATCAATTTCAGAAAAACACCCTTTTTCCAGTATTCAGTTTCCAAGATTCCTGAACTAACCACTGAATATATCAACACTATTTCCACTTTCTGTCCAAAAGAGTTCAGTGGAAGCCTAACAAATACGCAGTAGCCAATAGAATTTCCCCTTTGACCCCTTGCTCCCTCCTTGGCTATGATGCAATGTAATCTCTAATTAGAAATTGATTTTTTTTGTTTTCCATTTTATCTCCATAAATGGAAATAGCATAGCATTTTGTGGAGTGTTAGAAAAGCAAAATTGATATTTCACTAAGTTTGTTTTCTTATTTTTTCTATGAAAGATTTTGTTCATCATGAAATCTTTATTGTATAGGGTCAGTAGCACCAACATATTACATATTTATTATAAGGGGAGTGTTTTGTAAAATGCAATTAAACTAATGTGAGCTCTTGTCCTTATCTCCTCTGTAAAATGAAATAATGGACCACATAACCACTAAGGGACTGTATCTAAATGTGAAAAAGAGTCATAGGGGCTTATGGTGAGTGGGAGGATTCTGTTACCACTTTCAGAAATTGTCTTATGCCGCAATGGTTGTTAAACTACGTAAATATTGTATCTCTCATGAATTTACAAAAACTCATGACAGTTCATTTGAGAAGAGGTCCAGGCTTTGGGAAACTCCCTCCTCTTTCCTTTGGCAGAAATGGAAGAAAGCTCTTTGTGAGTGAGTTTGGGATGAAGAGCATTAAAATAGAGAGGAACTTTTCCCACCATTATAGAGACAATTTTATTCCTTTTCTTGGTGAAATAACTTTGTGAAGAAGTTTTGTTTTGTTTTGTTTTGTTGTTGTTGCTTTCTTTTGTTTTATTCTGTCTTGTCTTTTCCCTTCATAGAGAGGAAGGGATAATGAGTATCTTAGCCAAATTCATCACTATACAGAATGGATAGCCAAGATGGAATTTTCACCAGAGACCAAGAGCAGGCCAAGTGAATGATAAGTACTCGAAGAAAGCCAAGACATTTTGAAAACTTTAGACATGACTTCAAACTACTTATAAAGAGATAGATAAGCAAAGTAGGAAATTTTACACAGAATACAGCAACTGAAGACTTCAGTCCTAGAATCATTCAGAAATATATCACAGCTAGAGAAAAATCTATTTCTTCCCTGAGGAAGGGTGAGTCTTTTGGAAAAGTTGTTTCCCAGGCTTTTGGAGGGAGGGGAGTGTCAGAAGGATTCTCTCTTCATTTGGGAATACATAAACACATTGCTTCCATTACTTCATGACTTATTATTGCTTCATTTATTTATTTTACTATCCTTTGTTCCAGTGACGTTCAAAGATAGATGAGGAAAAGACCTCAGAGACCACCTAGTCCAACTTCCTCATTCTGAAGATAAAGAACCTGGGGGTAGAAAAATTTAAATGACTTGCCCAAGAGTCACAGAATGACAAAATAATAGCTCTGGGATTGGAATTCAGACTCCAAAACCTGTATCCCTTCCTCTGTACAACATTTCCTTACATTGTTCTTTCCCAGCATTTGTTAGTATGCTGAACAACTGAACAGCTGCATTTCAGTTACTTCTAAAGGTTGCATTAGTTGGGATGAATGAGTGAAGATACAATATCTTTGCAATCTGAACTTCCATTGATGAGAGTTCCCAAAAGTACCATGAAAGTCACCTATGTGGCCCTGAGAAGAAATCTTGGAATCCTTGTGAGTAAAAACATAATGCAGAAGGAAAAAAGCAAAAAAACTGACACACCTGGACATGTATAGTAGCAGCAAAAGCAGTGACATTGAACAGGTCCATTTTGGGAGTCCAATATTCAGATAAGGCTTCAGAGATCATGCCTGAACACAGAGGTTAGGGGTATTTACTCTCTGAGTTCTTTTAGATTTCCTGTTCATTCCTTTAATCTAAGGAGAGTTAGACATCCACAGATGCACCTTTGCTGTATTTATCCATTTTTTATATCTTCAGTCATCCAATCATTCAGTCATCCATTCTTTTTTTATTCATTCAGCAATTACTAAAAGCTATCTAACTCCTGTATCTCTCATGAAGATACAGTAACTCATGATAGTTCATGAGTCAAAAGGTACAGGTTCTGTGAAGCTCACTCCTCCTTCCTTTGCCAATGATGGAAGGAAGTTCCTTGTGATTTTGTGATGAAGAGCACTGGAATAGTAAGGAATCTTTCCCACCATAACAGAGCCAATAATACAATGACAAAAACAAAATAGTCCTTACCTTCAAGAAGTTCTTAGAAGGAAGAGGTGGGAAGAAGGTTCAGAGGGTGTGGGGAAAACAGCATGCACAAAAAATAAATAAATATTGCAAATAAAAAGTGGGAAGATTGGGTAAGGGTTTATGGCCTTTAAGAGGAAACTTGAAAGGTGTGTTAGAAGTGTCTAGAAACTGTGAGCAAAGATAAAGAACTGGTATGTATAATGTGCATGGGAAATAGTGTATAGTCCAGTTTGTTTGGAACATAGAGCACATAGTATGAAATAAATTTGGAATGATGACTTGAAATCAGATTGTAAAGGGCTATAAATGTCCATCAAAGAAGTTTGAATTTTATGCTGGAAGGAAATCAGGAGTCAATGTCATTTGTCTATGGGACCTTAAGTTTCTTCTTACTTATTGACCCAGGATAGTTAATTCTAAGTTTTTAAGCACATCCAATGGTTAGTTGGTACAATGGGTAGAGCACCAGACTTAGAATCAGAAAGTTAAGAGTTCAAATCCAGCCTCAGACATTTACTTGGACAAGTCACAAATCCTGTTTGCCTCAGTTTCCTCATCTGTAAAATGAGCTGGAGAAGGTTTTCTTTGCCAGGAAAGTCCAAATGAGTTCAAGATGAGTTGGACTTGTTTGAAACAACAGAATCACATCTTAATAGCCCTTTAATCAAAACTATAAAATTAAATCAGTACCTGGATTCAGAAAGTAAATATATTGAGACTTCAAAACGAAATAGAGCTCAGTATCCCCTAACCTGGAAGATCAGAGAGTATACCTTAGGAACAAAGATTGCCCATGTCTGCCAAAAGCTACTATTATAAGTTTGGTAGCATTGTTCCTGGGTTTTTGGATCAAGTCCAATTGTGAAATCTTCATTGAGATTCTCTTGGAGAAATTGGCTCTAGCTGGACTGCTGAAAATGTCAGGAATCCCTCTTATCCTTAGCATATGTAGCTACTTCCAATTTCAATTCTGTGCTCCATTCACCACTTCCAAGGAGGAAAAAAAGCATCACTGAGAATGAGAGCAAGCAAAACAGGACTTACATTTCCTCTGAGTTCAGACAATATTGATCTCAGGTTCAGAAGTGAGGTTGACTCAAACTTGACATGACTGAAGACCAGAAAATGTCTCCAGAAGGCAATAAAGGTTTTAAACAAAGTTTTCCTCTTTTTTTGTGTGTGTGATGGGGGAAGGGGAGGTAATTGGGGTTAAATAACTTACCCAGGGTCACACAGTAAGGAAGTCTTCAGAGTATGAGGCTAGATTTGCACTCAGATTCTCCTGGCTGCAGCATCAGTGCTCCAGCCACTGCACCATCTAGCTGCCCCTTAAACTGAGTTTTATTGGAATCCAGGGATACTAAGAAATGGAGGTCAGAAAGGATTGCATTCCATTCTAACCAAGAATTGTTAGTGCAAATGAAGAGAGAAATTTTGTAGAAGGAATAGCTGGTAATCTAGTATGATGGTCATAGAGTATACAAAGTAGAATGGAAATGTAAGAAGGGACCTTTTGTATTTGTTCATGGAGTTAATCAGAGACATTGAAGATCATTGAGCAGAGGAGTGACCTGGTCAGATCTGTTGTTTAGGAAAATGACATTGGCTGTAGAATGGAGATGGATTGGAGTGGGATGAGGCTTGAGATGAAAGAGGAGGCTACAAAAATACAGGAAGGTCTTCCTAGTCTCCCTTGGAATTGTGGAAGCAGACAACTATTCTCCTAACTCTCAATTCTTGCCACTGATGTAACTCTCTGTGTATGAGGATTTGGATTCCAGAAGACTACATAACCATCATTAATACTTGTACAATTATTATCTGCCCCTCCGACAGCAGCAAACAACACAACACAAATGTTAGTGAATAATTGTCTGCTTCCTGACTCAAAGATAAGAAGGAATGAACTGAAAGTGACCTTATCCTTTTAATTCTCAAACTCGAGTACAATTAACCTCAACCTGGACATTCAACCCTGTGCTAAATTCTAGAACCATAGGGTAACATAGGAGCCCTGGGACAATAGTTCACTATCACAGCAATGACAGTCTATTTGGCTAAGCCCCTACCTCATATCTTTGACCCCAGCAAGGTGGTGGAGGGAACAGAACAATAGACTTGAATTAAGTAAGATTTGAGTTCAAATTGTGACTTAGACAAAATCATTAAAATCATTTAGCCTCGTTCCACCTTAATTTCCTTATATGCAAAACAAGGATAAAAATAATAGCACTCATCTCCCAGAGTTATGAGAATTAAAGAAGAAAATATATATAAAAGTCTATTTCAAATCATAGAACAATGTGTAAATGCTAATTGTTATTATAATCTGTTTTAGCAAGAAGGATACTTTTTTTTATTTCACTATGATCATAAGAGAAGAAGGGAAAAAAGCAATTGAAGTGCAACTAATGTCTGTCCTCCAAAAGCTAGAAGTCATCAGAAATGGAAGTCATGGTTAATAAAATCACTAGCATAGAGCTTTGTTTTCTATCTCAAATGTTAAGAGAGGGATGGATTCATCTGACTCCTGGAGAAGAGAACCAAGAATAAACACACACACACACACATACATCCACACACACATACACACACACACACACAAAGAATGTCTTTAGAAGCAGCAACCTCAGAAGCGTCAAGTAGGGATCAGAGTAAATAAGACTGTGGTTGATGATATCATCCACAGGCAAACAACAAGGAAGAGCATACAAGTGTTTCCATTGATAAAGAAAAAGATGAGCATTAAGAATTAATGATAGGGATGAATACTGTAGAAAAGTCTTTCACTTAGCAATGGAGTTCTTCTGTTTTATTATTGTTAATAATAAAGCATAGGGAGAACCTGGAATTTGCACATCTTACATACTGAGTCCCCAGAAAAGCTACACTAAGTTTCATACATTGCCCAGGCTAGATCAATTTAAAACAATAGTTCTTGAGCCCTATTGGCGTGTGCATTTTTAATAGACCACACATTAGTTCAAAAGAAATTTTATCCAATAGCATAGTAAAAAAAAAATGATAAGCACAGATCAGACTGTATATGTAAAGACACTCTTTCATAATTTACCATGCTGAATGTCTGTCTGCTAGCTTCATTTTGGTTTCATCTCTTCAAGTCCATTTACTGGTATCCTGTCACCAGCTAATAAGGTGAGGTGACTAGAACATCTCTCCCTGAGAGCAACTAAACTTTTAGTTCAAAGGAGCGGCTTTGAGGCACCACACCTAGCCAGGAACAGCCAACCTAAGGTTTGTCAGAATGCTCCCAGGCTATGATTAAATCAATTCTGTTAACTGGCGGTGTCTGGGACCAATCCAAAGTCCATGGTCATAAACAATCATAGTTAAGGCTAGAAAAATCCTTGGAAATCCCACCAAATATCTAATATCTTGTGCTTACACACACACACACACACACACACACCTAAAAAAAAAGGCATTTTGAGGACTGTATTAAAAAATATCTATAAGCAGCAGAAATACTGGACTATCCATTCGTTCCATCAGAAATCAAAAACCAAAAATATCCAGTACTTGCATTCTGGAAATGGCTGCTACATTCTTACCTGTAGAGATTATCCAAGTCATTAAGACATTAGTGGGATATAAAATTCTTGTAAACAGGTATTATTGTTTTTATCTTTTACTTAACACAGCACCTGCTATTTATATGCTTATAAAATATAAAGATTTTGACAGATGAAGAAACTGAGGTTCTACATGGTATGATTCTGCCTTTCAAGATGATGAACAAATGGTAAAAGGAAATGAGCTAGGCTGGGTCAGGAAGAAGCAAGATTCCCAGGTCTTGCTAAACTCCCTGCATCTTTTCTTCACAGAAGCATGAAAAGTGTTGGTTTTTTATGTCACCCCCATCAGGATCGCTCACTGTCATCAACAAAGACTTCATAGAAGAGAGGCAGGTTTTCTCACTCAGGCAAAACTGGTTGACCTCTCATTTCTGATGTCATAGGTGGAGAGATGTTGAACATTGGCTAATATGGGAGACCTAAAAAACCTCAAAATACATAGCAGGCACAAACACATGGCATGGAACTTTACAGAAAAAAGAAAAAGGGATATGGCCAGTGTTCAGAGACACTGAACCTTCCAGTACTCAGAGAAACCCATAAATCTCAAGGTTTCATTTTATTTGGCTATCATACTGATTTAATGAATTACACACTAAATTGATCTCCATCTCTGTCCCTAAAGAAACCAGATTCCTAAAGAATATCCTCCCTTGCTGATCCCCAGTTTCAAAATCGTGGGGGCTGCATCTTAATGGTCAGAGAATCTAACCCTCTCATTTTTACAAATGCAAAAATGGAAGCTAAGAAACTTTTCTAGGGTTACAGTATTAATCAGTATCTAAGGCAAGATTTGAACTTAATTCTTTCTGACACCAAGTATGCTCCTTTACTGGACCACTTAGCTGTGAAGGACATGCTTCTGTGGTCACTGCTGAAAAATACCTAAGGTTCCTAGTACACATAATCAATTCCTGAGGTTCCTATTAAATCAATACATATATCAAAGCCAAGAGACTAAGCCATAGGGTAGGGCAGCCCTTGTATTTTCCACACCACCACCATCACCAGAGTGCCTGTGGATGACTTCTTTTCTCTGTATTACTGCCCTTGGTATCTCTTTGGAGTTGAGCCAGGGTCATTTCTATACCACAATTAGACATCAAAGTAAGACCTAAGGGGATGGATGATAATAGCCAACATTCATAGGCATTATATACATTTTGAGGTACATTACATAGAATAACCTTCCCTTAGGGAGTCAGAATTGGTCTTTCAAGTGTTTTTCATACCCTTAGCTCTTATCATCCAAAAGTTTATTAAGCACTTAGCTACACAAAACACTGCACAAAGTGTTTGTGTCTGATAAGTTCCTTGAAGAGAGCACTGTGCTGAGAGGGACTTAATTTTGCCAGCACTTTTAAGTGGGGATTCTGGTGTCTGGAGCAAATTCAATTGGGACAGGGGAAGCAGAGGCCCTCAAGATACCAAGTAGATATATGCCACTTTTGACACTGAGTCCTAATATCCTTGTATGGCATGGGCCCTCAGGCCAGCAGGCACAATAGCAGTAAAACTTGGTGAGGTACAATATACCAGGGAGGAGTGGCAGCCAAAGACAGGCTAGGCAGGGAGATCGAGATACCAAAATGGGAGGAAGGGTGTACTTCTTTCCTTTAGAGTTCCTCTATGTCTTGGAGTTTTCTGCTAGTCCCATACTTTTGCCACATACTATTACTGAAGCCCTGGGACAGCTCTATCCCCAGATCCATATGGACAAAGATGTATTTACCTGAACTCATTCTTCAATGGTTAACATACTCCCAACTAAGTAGAATCCCAATGATCCTAAACCTCCAGCTGCCATTATTCCAACCAGATTTTTAGTGGTTCCTCATGGACCACTTCTTTATTCATATCCCATTGAACACAATACCACCAATGTCCTTATCTAAAGTTACCCAGTCCTTCTACAGCACGCTCTGAAACACCTGAAATATTCTGCAGGTAACAAACTAGCTTCCATCTTTCACCTTATCCCTTTTTTTTTCTTGCTTCTATCTTCTTGCAGTCCCTGAGACCTGGTTCTCTCCTGATGATGTAGCATCTCTGTCTATCCTTCCCAGCAATAGTTGTAGTTTCACTAACACTCACTACTGTCTGGTTGTAAGTTATATCCTTATATCCAAGTTCTCACTTATTAACATCTTGCCTGACAAACACCCCCTAGGAAGAAGTATGGCCCTCGGGATATTAGAATCCAGTTAGGAAGAAGTCTGTCCTTCCTACAGCATCCTGGGATAAAAACCCAATTGTCCCTGTTAGTTTAAGTCTAAATTTCAATCTATTCCATAGGAACTGACTACACCCTTAATCTCCACTCAATTAGCTAGTAATTAACCACCATAGGGAGACTTTCAAAGTGATAGAGCTTCACCAAGCATTTGTCATACTCACATTGGGTTAGGAGCACTGGAAAGAGCTCTGGGCCTGAAGATGAAAGTACAGATTCTAGCTCTAATATTTACTAGCTAAGTGACTCTGGGAAAATGTCTTAAATTTCCCTGTGCCTCAGTTACATCATCTCAAAAATAGATACATACTTCGTGTCTCCAATCACTGTTAGACATTAAAAATCAAATTGTCAGGTGTAAAGTACTATTTGAACATGGATTGTTATTAACTTCCTATAGGAAGGATTAGCCATCCATATAAACATATACTCATACATATAAAAAGTAACTCAGGAGTCTCTTGATAGCTTAGCAGTTAAGACAAGAAAAAATAGATTAATCATTTAATAGATATTTATTAAGTACTTTATATATTCTAGAGTTACAGTGATATATGACAAATTAATAAAGGAATGAGTATTTATTAAATGATAACTAAATGCCAAGTATCAGTCTAATCTCCAAGGATAAAATCTATTAAGTAAAAAGCATGTAAACAGAGAGACAGACAGACAGACAGACAGATAACACATATAAGCAAGTGATGGCCAGGAAGAGATAATTTGGTTTAGGAAGTCATAGGAATAGAATTATAGGGGAATAGATGGACATTTCCTTTCCAGTAGAAATGGCAATTTGGAAAAAGTAAGAGTGGGTGAGGGACAGGGATCTCAATGGTGGAGATATGCAAGCATTGGCAAGGCTTAAGAAGATAGCCAGAGAATAAATTAAAGTTTGGCTGGAGCTGTCTTAGAGTCATTCACCAATCACAAAAATGGGGAACACAGGATGAAGGTTCTGAGTAAATGAACAGTGAACGGCTCTTGTGATACAGAGGAAAATCTTGCTTTTCTGGTTTAATCTTGCTTAATCTACTCCTTAGAGATGCTTCCTTTAGCTACCCAATACTTCCTGCCACTTTTCCCAGGTTTTCTGTGGCACTATCCTCCCCACCTTTATTCCTAGTCACCCAGTCAAGAAATATAGTTCCTTAGTGGGTTTGTGTCTTCTCACCCAGGATCTCAAGGACTGGAAACAAGCAGTTTTCACATTATCTAAGTGGGCTGCTCTGCAGACCTCTCCCTGAAGCAATTTGGAGGGAATGAAGAGGTGGAGGAGGTAAGACAAGCAGGGTTAAATGACTTGCCCAGAGTCATACAGCTATCATGTCTGAAATCAGATTTGAATTCAGGTCCTCCAAACTCCAACGCCCGTGCTCTATCCACTGAGCTAACTGGCTGCCCCATAAAACAATTTTTGCAATGTGAATTTGCCTGCAGATTTGGAGAAGTGATGGTAGAGGGTTAGTGTAGGGGGACAGAAAAACTAGCTAGAACAATAATCAGAGGGTCAGGTGAGCCACATGGGACCTGGCCAGGACCAAAAAGAAAGAACAAAGAACAGACAGGTGGGAGATAGGGACAGACAGGCAGCATCTAAGCATGGATGAACAGAAGATAGAAACATGAAACAAATGAGTAGATAGGTGGGCAAATCAGGGCAAAGGTCTCCTTTCTCAACAGCAGTGGTCTCTTTGCTCATCCATTCTTCTGTTTTCACTTGGAGGGGGTGTTTATAGATTTGGGGTTTTTTTAAGGGTTTTTTTTTTGTTTGTTTTTTTCTTTGGTAGGAGGTGATATAAGAGGCTGAGCTCTATATCAAGGAAAAGGATCAGTGAGTGAAAGCACAGTACTATACAGTAAAATTAACACAGGTGGTTTTGGACTGTGGATTTCTTTAGGAAATCTTTACATAAAATCAAATTTATATAATGCACATTTACTACTGAGTAGAACATGTAAGCATCTCTAACATGACTGCTAACTGAATAAATTGATCTGACCATGGAACTTATGGAGGTTCCCTGAAACATGGACCAATAAGTGCTATGGCCATGCGCCAAGTATTAGGAACAGCCACTTATCAGGCTATTATGAATTCCTATCAGTTTCAGACCTGAGCTTAAATTCTATTTATTACCTGATTACATGGACAAAGCACAATCTACCTGGACCTCAGTTTGTGTGTGTGTGATGTATGTGTGTTTATGTGTTTTCAATGATAAATGCAAAGAGGCCTCTGAGACTCATTCCAGATCTTTGATCTCTCTCATTTATTTTTAATGACTATCAAGTCCAGGATTCTTGGAGACACCACTGGTTGAAGGTCTTTCCTACCCTTCCTAGTTAGTATGAGAGATAAGAGGGTTGGTTAATAGGCTTCCTTAGTCCCATTCCTTTGACTGTGTCCAATTAAGCCACATGGCCTTCTCATAAAGCCCATCAAATCAAAGGATTCTACTATGATTTGTCTCTGATTCTCCTGAAAAGTTCCATTTTGTCCAAAGAACAAACTGACAATTAAGAAAATATTTTAAAATGTTCATTAATCATTAATTAATGTTAATTAGTAAAACATTGTTTATTAACAAAATTATTTTGAAATTAATAGGTGAACATCTATTATGAAGAATGCATAAGGGAAGGAGAAGGCCTGGAAGCTGCAGATTTAAATGAAATAACCATTGTTTTTCAATCATGTCTGACTCTCTGTGACTCCATTTGGGGTTTTTTTGGTAAAGAAACTAGAATGGTTTGCCATTTCCTTCTCTAGTCCATTTTACAGATGAGGAAATTGCTAAGAAGCATCTGAGATCAGATTTGAATTCAAGAAGATAGGTTTATCTTTGTGATCCTTCTCAAGTCCTGCCACCTCTCTCAAGCTCAGTGTCTGCATCTGCATAATGTATGATAAACATAACTTGTGATATCTTTTTGTTTGTTTTGATTCATTTGTTTTTTGCTGAGGCTATTAGGGTTAAGTGACTTGCCCAGGGTCACACAGCTAGGAAGTGTTAAATGTCTGAGATCAGATTTTAACTCAAGTCCTCCTGACTTCAATGATATCTTTATAATAGGTATTTTATGTATTAGTTTGAGAGGATGTATTCACGAAAAATAAAAATACATAAAGACAAAAAATGATGCATATTGATTGATTGATTATTCTATGCATATAGGGTGTCAGCATTTAGTGTAGAAGTTTCTGAACTTTTAGAAAATAATAAAGAGGATTAAAGAGGAATTTGTGAAAATAAGACCTGGAACCCTCCTTGGAAGCAAATTATTTACCTAAAGTACAGTTAGGGTTTCCAAGGTTGATGATTTCCCAAAACAACTTAAAAGTAAGGTGGGGCAGATAGGTGTGGTCCTGTTTAAAAATACTTTCAAGATAAATTGTGCTAGTAAAAGCTTTAAAGTGCTAGTTTAAACCTCCTATGCTGAAGATGTACAGATTTCAAAGGAAGCATAATCAGCCAAGTCAAGATTGCATAATCATTGAGTCCCTGGGAGTCCTAAAGTCAGGGAAGCTAACTGTGTATTGCAAAAAACTACAGATGTCATCTGGGAATGCTCAGAGTATTAGTTTCCAAGCCAACAACAATATAACTTCCACCGGAATCATAGCCTTATAAGAAGAAACAGATCTCCGTCTTCCGCTACGTAGCAACCTGACACATACATTCTGTTCCCTTAACTCACTGAGATTCTATTGGCTGATCATCAACTGTGTCATGGAAAGAATGCTGGTAAGCACCACTTCGATTGTTCTCCACCCCAAACTCGATCAGAAACACCCACCTGGCCATATAGCTGCTGTCTTGGAATGGGACAGATGAGGGAGGCAGGATACCAGATTCAGTCCCCAGGGAGTTTAGTCATGGGTCTGACTCTTGATGTCCATTTGTTAATTACTTGTTCTGGAGAAGTTAGATCTGTGTCATTCTGTGAAGAGAATATTAACTCTGTAATCAAAGGAAATGGATTTCTTACTGATTGATTTTGGTCATGTGATTCTCAGAAGGACCTGTGTTCAATTCTACCCATGACACTATCTGCGGGACCCACATGTAGCTGGGCCTCAGTTTATTTTTACAAAATTTATTTGTTAAATAGACAAGATGACTTTTCAAGTGCTTTATAATCCTACGATCTAATATCCCTTTGGAAAAATAAAACCCTCTACCTATGTTACACTTCTACCAGAAGATTAGGTACATATCTTTCCTGTCTTTCCTGATACCTTGGATTGGAGCATATGAAACAACACATAGCTTTTCCTAATTGACAAAGCTAACGTTAAATCCCTAAGTGGTATTTTCTCCAGGAACATTAACAAGTCAGTGTGTTTGGCAATCACAGACTAAGACCCCAGGACCAAAGAAGCATTTAGCAGCATTTAACTAGGCAAAACTTGATATACAAGAAAAACAGCTATATTCCACATATTTGTGCAATTAGCATCCCTATAACTGAGAAATAATACTGAAGTGAATGAGAATCAGTGGAAAGAGTCCTGACTCTGGAGTTAAAGGACCTAAATTTGAATCTCGGCCCTACTCCTTTTCCTGAGACTTTCCACATTTTTTTTGTTCAGTCTTTTAAGTCATGTCTAACTCTTCGTGACCCTATTGAGAGTTTTCTTGGCAAATATAATGAAATGATTTGCCATTTCCTTCTCCAGCTCATTTTACAGATGAAGAAAGAGAAGCAAACAGGGTTAAGTACTTGCCCAAGGTCACAGAGCTAGTAAATTCTGAAGCCAAATTTGAACTCAGGAAGACTCATCTTTCTGACTTCCTGACTTCTATCCACTGCATCATCTAACTGCCTAACTTCTACAATATCTATATCTATACCAAAGCTCTTTAAATTATAGGTTGCAACTCCAAATGAGATGGTAAACTGAATGTAGGAAGTCACAAAATTATGATTTAGTATCAATAAATGTTTAATTTGTATACTTATTCTATATATTTATATATCCTGACTTGCATAAAAGTTTTTGATTGAAAAGGAATCATGAGAGTGAAAAAAGTTTAAGAAGTCCTGATCTATATAACTAGAGAACTAAACCAGATAATTTCTGAGATCTCTTTCCTATCTAAGTCTATAAACCTAGATGGTGAAGTCAAATAGGTGTATGATTTAGTAAAAAGATGTCTTTAGATGGGAAAGACAGAATAGCCTAGTAGTCCGGTTAATGAGACAAAAAGACCTATGACCAAGCTCTGGCCCTCATACCAGAATATAGAACTCAGGTCAAGTTATTAAAGTCATTGTAGCCCAAATAACACTAAAGAACTTATTTCCTAAAACATCTTAAATCCACTGCTGATCACAGGACATCCAGAACCATATTAAAATTAAGTTGAGAAATACTTAGTAAAATAAATTTAAAATACATTAAATCATAAAATATTACATTTTAAAACTAAATCAACATGTAACCAGTCAAGACCCCTATGTATAGACAACCTCCTCTCTCAGCTCTGCTTGAGTTTGACACCACTATACTAGAACACAGACAAATTATCATTTGTTTTGGTGAAAGGGGCTCCTACATCAGGAGTTCCCATCACACACTGACAAAAGTACAAATCCTTCATACATTTAATAGAATTAGTTAATAGTTACTTTTGTGGAGGAAAAAAAGTTTAAGTTGGTTTCCAAATAATATGGAAAATAGCAGAAGTCTTTCATCCTTGAAAACTGAGTCCTAAAGCATATGGAGTTTTCCAGCTATTTCTGCAGGAACCATCTGGAGATCTCCTACAAGTACTTTCTAGAGCAACCTAGAGAAGAATGCAGACATGACCCCTAGAACAGTAAGTGGTCTTTCAGCTTTCAAAGTCTGTCTTCATTGTTCTTTACTATTTTTGTTAGCTTTTGTCATCATGGAGATGCCAGTATTTTCCCATCTGCTCTTGCTCTAAATGAAACAGAATGGAAGACCCAACTTTCATGTCAGCTTTCCTTTCCTTTCCAACAATCTGCTTGGACTTAGAAAATTCATTAACTATTGATGCAACACATATTTAACATATATAGGACTGCTTGCCATCTTGGGGGGGGGTGGAGGGAGGGAGGGGAAAAAAATGAAACATAAGTGAGTGCAAGGGATAATGTTGTAAAAAATTACCCTGGCATGGATTCTGTCAATACAAAGTTATTATTAAATAAAATAAAATTTAAATTAAAAAAAACTATTGATGCAACAAATCTAAAACAAATTATGATTGAAAGTAAAGCAGGGGCAATTAGGTAGTGGTGGGGGTGGAAGAAGAAGAAAAAGAAGAAGAAGAAAGAGAAGGAGGAGGAGGAGGAGGAGGAAGGAAGGAAGGAAAGAAAGAAAAAGAAAGAAAGAAAGAAAGAAGAAGAAAGAAAAGAAAAAGAAAAGAAAGAAAGAAAGAAAAGAAAGAAAAAGAAAGAAAGAAAGAAAGAAAAAGAAGAAAGAAAAGAAAAAGAAAAGAAGGAAGGAAGGAAGGAAAGAAAGTAAGAAAAAGAAAGAAAGAAAGAGAAAGGAAGGAAGGAAGGAAAAGAAGAAAGGGAGGGAGGGAGGAAGGAAGGAAGGAAGGAGGGAAAGGAAGAAAAGCAAGGAAGGAAGGAGGGAGGAAGGAAGGAAGGGAGAAACAGAGGGAAGGAAAGAGGAAGTGGAAGGAAAGATGGCATCACAAAAAGAGCACTGGATTTGGAATAAGGGGTCATGGGCTTGATTTCAGACTCTTTTGCTTACTGCCAAAGACCTTCTACAAGCCTTTCCCCTCTTGAGAACTTAGCACACTCATCTGTTTAAAAAACAAAAAATAAGGGAGGGTTAAGATATTCTATATGGCTTCTCAAGACCTTTTCACTTCCAAAGTTATGATGCTATGATCCTAGGAAAGAATTTCATCATTCACTGACTCCGTTTGCTAATTTTTAAGATTGGAATGGAGGTAAAGCAAGTATTCTAAAATCAGTTCTAGATCTAAACCCTATGATCTATGCTAAGTGTTCATAAAGTAGAGAACATTAGACTCTCTGCATGTTTTTCTCAAGAAAGGAATTATTTCAAATGTATCCCTGCCTTTTTTTTTCATTCCTGACCCCTTGTGATCACAAGACAGAAGGAAAAGCAGTAATGGGCAACTCATAAATCATCAGTGATCTCCCAAGTTGTGTGTTTATTTGTTTTGTTTTTTTCTCATTCAAGGCATAGATTCGTTGTATGGGCTAACCACAATCAGAACAAGCTTGGAATAGAAGGAATCTGAAAACAGACATTGGTCAGAAAATTCTGACTCTCTAGACTAAACAAATAGCCCTCTGTTTTGTACTTTCTACTAGGCATGGCACCCTAAACTTTTAGATGATAAGAGATCCTCACAGATAGGTTCAAAACATCAACTGACCCACCAAACACTTCTGCCATGTTTATCAGATCTTCTTTATTTCTATGTCCACCTCCTTCCCATCAGTAGTAGGTACTACTAGGGAGCAGAAGTCTAGGAAGATACATCAGGAATGCTATGAATAATTTTAATTGATTTTTGTTCATCTTTGTTTCTGACCAACTTCCTTCCATTTATAGTCTACTTCTTTCTGTCTCCAGATTGAGTAGTTCCTACTCAGTTTATGATCCCAGATTGTGAGTAGAGTTGAGATAGAAGAAAATATAGTCTATAATCAATTCATCAGCTAACTGGAGAAAAATCTGGTTTGCGTTTATTTTATACACTGAACAGTTAGCATAAATGCCATTACTCTGGGAAAGTCACATAAATTCTCAGTTCCCTAGACCCCAGGCTCCTTAAACTGTAGGTTGCCATGCCATATAAAGTCTTGTAACAATGTGAGGGTTGTGAAATTATTATTAGTAGTAAGCCATATACCTATTTTATATATCTATATATCCAGGCTCATGTAAAAATTTCTCAGGCAAAAAAGGGTCATAAATGGAAGAAGTTTAAGAAGCCCTGATGTATACAACTAACTAAGATTATTCCTTTTTAAATAGCACTAGTGGAAGGATTTATTGTACAAGGAATTTTCTATACCAAAGCAGTCACAGGTTCATACCCTCTTCAACAACAACAACAACAAAACCTATAATAGTAGTTATAATAGTAGTAGTAGTAGTAGTAGTAGTAGTAGTAATAGTAATATATTTACCCATACAAATGAGATTATAGATTCAAAATTTGGAGATCATATAGCATAGCATATAGAATAATGAATATAGAGTCATAGTACTTTATAAATCCTGCATTTGATACTCTACTACTACCTGAGTAACTTTGGAAAACTCATGAAATCTTTCAGGTTTAATTTCTTCATCTATCAGATAAGAATACTCAAAAACATTAGGCATTTCTCAAGACTCTGGTACCATCAAGGTATAAGGCATTATGCTAAGTTCTAAAAATTAAAAAAACAAAAGTCTAACAAAACAAGGAGCTTCAAGGAGCTTACATACTTCTAGAGGAATACAACATTTACATAGATAATCCTGTGCTATCTGTGTAAAATTTCTTGAGGAATATCTTGTGTGCTTGATACCTTTTGAACCAGAGTTCTTGTAAGAGGAACTGATGGACACTCTTTCAGGCAGCCATATACTGATATTCCTGTGACCCCAAGATTGGAACAATAAGTCTGATTTGTGAAAGGCAAATAGGCATTCTGATGTATATTCAAGCTTTTCACATCAGGACACATTTCAAATAATGAACAGATTTCATCTTTTGAGTAAACTGCTTACTATATAAGCTAATGTGCCTGGCTTCCAGGCAGTATAGTAGAGTACAAAAAGAATTTGACTAATAGTTCAATTAGACTAAGCATTTTGATCATAGACTATCCCACCGTGAAACCTTAAGAAAGATACTTATATTTTCTGGGATACATTTTTGTAATCTACTTACCTAACAGAAATTTTTTTTCAAAGCTCAAACGGCATAATAAATATGAGAGTGCTTTGGAGAAAAGATGTTAAAATGTTTAATATAATAAAGGAAGAAGCATAATTAAGTGTATATAGAATTTTCTTGGCTGTTGTTGTATTTTTCTTTTTCCCCCTTCTCGAACTCCTCATCCCCAAGCAGTGCTTCCAGAAACCTTTCTAAATCGGCACTGTGCCCATTTTTCAAGATCTGACTTTATAAGAAAGCTTCAGTTACCCATCCCCTTTCTCTTTCCCCACCCAGCATGAGTTCACTCTTTCCTCCTAGCAGGAAAAACATTTGCAACAGATGAGCACAATTGTACTAAGCTTTGTAGAAGACTTTGTCAATCCAGCTATGGGGCAGGTCTTCTCTTTGTATAGGTGGCTCTCTGAAATGCTATGACTTTCTCTGAGAAATCCCGAATCGGACAGCACGCATCATACCCTGACCAAACACAGTCTTTGTGCTCTTGTTATCATCTTTTTCTCGCCCAGCCCCACTTCCCATGAGATCTTTGGGTTTTAGGATCCAATTCTGGCCCCATATAATAAAAAAGAAGTAGTCTCTTATAATTCAAAATGTGATTAGTTAGCATTGAACTGGACTGAGCTGCTTAGCATTAGTTCTTTTAATAAAAATGAAAAAAAAATTGCATCTAAAGTCCAAGCCAGAGTTCCTTAGTTGAGTGGATTTTTAATGGAAACAGGAGTAGCAATAACAGTAATAGACACCTTTTCTCATAATACTCCTTTAAAAAAATTTCTGCCTGTAGAACATGGAAAAACTTTGTTCACAAACATTTTTAGTTCCTGACACAAGTGAACCAATAAAAAATATCCCCCTATCTTCTAGAACCCCACATTCTATTCAGGCAGAAAAGATGCTTTCTGAAGATGTCTTTCTTACACTTAGAAGTGAATGTATCATTGAAGAATCACAAGTTAATAAACTGGAATCCAGTCTCCTTCAGTTTATCATCAAGAAAACTAAGGCTCTAAAAAGTGAGTTGCTTTGTCTAAAGTTATACAGATAATACAGTAGCAAAGACAAAATAAAAATCCAGGTTTCCTGACTTGGAATTCAATGTTCCTTCACCTACCCCATGAATCATTTTCAAATTTTCAAAACAGAATTCTTTGATTCATTTTAGCTAGCTGGGGTGACCTTGGGTAAATAACTTAATCTCTCTGATGCTCTGGTCTTTGGTTTTAGCGGTAGCAATGGTTGTTTTTCATACACAAGGCAAGAAGTTGGATTGGGTGGTTTCTGAGGCTCCTTTCAGTTCTTTTTATGGTTCAGTAATTTTTTTCTTAGCAAAGATCTGAAGAACCCTGACTCTTCGTAATCCCATTTGAGGTTTTCTTAATAAAATTACTGGAGTGCTTTGTCATCTTTTTCCTCCAGTTCATTTTACAGATGAGGAAAAAAGGCTAAATGACTTAAGTCACACAGCTTATAAATGTTTGAAGCTGTATTTGAAGTCATTAAGTTGAGTCTTCTTGATTCCAAATCGATCCACTATGTCATCTACCAGCCTTTGGAAAAGGCTAGGATTTCATTTAAAAGAGATTGGAAAAGCTCCATCTATACTAAAATTCAGCATTATTTAGGGATATTTTATTATATAATGACATTCATTTTCTAGGTGATTCAAGTATGGAACCTTGGATTTCCCACTAATTAATATGCCCCTATAAGAGGGCTAGGCTACCTGGGTATTGATGAGTATGGAGACAAAATGGGTATTCTCCATAGGATGCAACATTATATAACAGATAGATTGCCAACTTGGAGTCAATAATTTCCAATTTTTATTTCTGATGTTTACTAACTACATGACTCTAGGCAATCCTTGACCTCTATGCATCTCAGAAGTTTTCCAAAGACTTATCTACTAAGTCATCAATGGATTATCTGTGATGGTTTCCATGTGGTAAGTTCCCAGTGCTGACAAATATCATAGATCTTTCATGTATTCCAAATAGCACTTGGTGTCTTACATGTAGTAGGTATTTGATAAATGCTTACTTATTTAATTTAGCCCAAAATTTTGCCTTATTATTTCTCTCAACCTTTGTAAATTAACTATGTTTTTCTGACTACCATTCAGGCAGTGTTGTGACAAAGCATAGAGGGGGATCAGAAGAACTATTTTCAAGCCCTGGCTTTACTTCTTATTAGTAGTTTGACTTCAGATAAATCCTCTCTGAAGTCACAGTTTTCTCATCAATAAAATGGACATAATAATCTTTGTACTATTTAACTGAAGGAGTAATTATGACAAAAGTCTTTTATAAATCTTAATGAGAAACTGCATGTAAAATGCTTCTCAAACCTCCAAGTGCTACATATCAGCTATTATTATGAAATGAATGAAAGTTATTATCACCCTCTCTCCACTTGCAGATGGAGAAAGCAGAGGAGATCTCTGAATGAGCCACCATGGACTTTATTCCTCCACAGGCCTCATAGCTACTAGGAAATCCCATCCAAGATGACAAGATGGGCTTTCAAGCATAAAGAAAAGAGCAAGAGCAGCCAACTTTGCCAAAGGCCTTCTGGGAGAGCTTAAGGAAGACAAAGAAAGATCTTAACATGAACACAGTAAAGAAAGGGAGAGAGTATCAAGCTTTAACAACCACAGAGACAGCCAGCAGGGTTCCTTGTTGCATTTTTCTCCTCGAGTCATAAATTTTCCCCATCACCTTAAAAAATCATAATAATGATATAAAGGCCCAGTTTATTTCAGGGAATTCTCCGGGTGGGAAAACTGCAGGGTGCAGGCTACCTGCCAATACTTTGACTAGCTTCTAGTGCCTCTGCTCCCACCCCCAACTCAGAGCAGAATGTTATTATTCAATAGCATCACCCTTGTGAGAGAGCTTTTGTTATAACTGCTCATAGGGAGGATTTAGTGTTCCTATGTTTCCTCATCTCTTCTCAGTTAAATATGTTTAGTGGATCACAGGTTGTTATAGACCAATCTGTCTTTTCACCAGAGTAGCCAGCAACCCACATAGGCCAACATGAGGAGCCCTTGAAAACTGATCCCCTATCATACATCAGTCTGAGTCCCCTACCTGCCTTATCATTCAGTTGTTTGTCACCTCTAAGTCTTCATAACCCCATGGACCATATAACTCCAACACTGTCCATGGTGCTTTCTCAGCAGAGATGCTAGAATGGTTTGTCATGTCCTTCTCCAGTGGTGTAAGGCAAACAAAGGTTAAGTGACTTGTCCAAATAGTAAAGGATGAGGCTCTGGGTGCAGTAGGCAGAGAAAGAATGAAATATTGAAAGAATTGTTCCTTGGGCCAGGGCACTGATAAAAAATCAATTAAATTTCATGGTTTACCTTCTGTGGAGGTCATGGGTGGTCCCTCCTTACTCTGTCCAGCCAAGAAATCCAAGTCATATTCCTGAGGCTAAATTTCCCCTATAAATCTGCTTTGGTCCACGCCATCTTTGCTGAACTCCTTTGGGTTGGTTCACCATGACACTCTCCCTCATGGTGTCAATTCCCTCAGCCCTCTCCCATACCATATGGTATTTCTTCCCTCATCCCTCACCTTGCCTCATGGTGTCATTGCCCCACCATTCTTCATGATGTCGTTCTTCTCAAATCCTATCATGTCTTATGGTGTCCTTCTTCTTACAGTTAACTATTTTTTTTAGGGTACTGTCCACTAAGGGCATACTCCAACCTCTTAGGATATTCCTTTTCTCCAGGGTATTCCCTTTCTCCTGGTTAATTGTGAGTTCATTAGGGAACTTGTCTTTTCCATCATTAATTGTTGAAACCTCTTTCCTTGCTATGTGCTTTCCCAACTCTATTTCTATTCTATCTCTTCATTTTGTCAGTAACCTCTCCTCCTACTGAACCTATCTTTTGCCAAATAGAATGGCCATTGTGAATTCTTTATATGACCAAATCCTAATATTTGATGCTCTCTAACAAACCACATTTTGCTACATTAGCCATATTAATGTCTGAGGTCAGATTTTAACTCAAAAAGATGATTCTTCCTGACTCTAAGTCCAGCAGTCTATACACTGTATTTTAAACTTCCAAAGGCATAAAAGGAGAGCAATTTTTTGGTCTCTTTGGTTTGATTATCATCTCAGTAAATGGTATCAAAATAGAGATAGAAACGGGGGTATGTGCTGAAGAAATGTCATTTATGTTCAATTCCTAATGGGCAGGGAGGAGGTGGGGTAAAGAAAAAGGTCTTCATTTATCATTCTGAGGTAATGCTTACCTTGGCTCTTAGGCTTGCATACACCCAGTGCCAGTTTGGGCAGAGAAAATTAGAGGAAGGTTTAATGAATGAAAAATGGCAAAGAGAATGAGAAGGAAGAGAGAGCCATAGGCCCCAGTGTATCATCTCTTCCAAATGATAGACTTTATTAAATACAAAGGAAAGTGGCATATTCCCCAGCTGAACAGACAACAAAGGCATAGTACCTTCAAAAGTAAGGATATTTACTGTTAAAGGGAATACCAGTGAATGACAACTCTCTATTTTCCTCAGTGATTCTTCTTGGCTTCAATCCCATGGAATGTTATACCTCTTCTAGAATAAGTTAATCAATTGAAATCTTTTTGTCATACTGATTTTTTTCATGCTGAACATCTTCTCAATTCCCTCAGTTGCTGCTCCCCTCTGACTGGAAGATCAAGTACTAAATTCCTCCCCAAACCTTTTTTATAAGTGACTAGGATCTGAATTTCCCAGGTAACTTTATTTTTCTATCAGCAGTCCTGCTTGGTTTCAACACCATGAAACATCATACCCTCCAGTGCATCCTACCACTTCTGTGTGGTCTTTCTCCAACAGATTGTAAGCTCCTTGAGGGCAGATACTATCTTTCTTTTTCTTATTTGTATCCCCAATATTTAGCACAGTGATTGACATATAATAGGGACTAAATTAGTGTTTATTGAATTGAATTTATTTCCCTATTTATAATTCCAATTTGATCTGGTCTTTGCTACATGGACTAAATAAAGAACATAGTCTAGTGAAGTACATTTTTTAAAAAAGGAATCATAAAATGCCCATGCTGGAAAGGACCTCACAATTCATCTAATTGAAAAGACACCATCATCATCATCTTTTTTTATGTCCAGCTTTCATGAGAAGGGAGCTTCCACCAAGGAAACTCCCTTGCTTAAAGCACCGCTGTAATTATTCTGCAGCTTATTTATCTGGACCACTGAGAGATAAAGTAATTGCCCAAAGTCACATGAATGGTATATATCAGAGTTGAGACTTGAACCCATGTTTCTGATTCTAAGACTTGTTCATTTTCCTTTCATTTTACAGATTGGAAATGATATGAGAACACTTAAGAAATCCAACCTTTCAAAAACCATACGAAAAAATACACTAAATCACTAATAATTAGAGAAATGCAAATTTAATTTTTTTTTTTACTCATTAGACTGGCAACGACTGAAAAAAAAAAGAAAATGAAAATGATAAATTGGAAAAGATGCAGGAAAACAGCTACATTTGTGCAATGTTGGTGGAACTATAAATTGGTTCAGCCATTCAAGAAAGCAAAATAGAACTAATATATCAAAGAGGAATACTCAGTTATGCCAATCCCAAGCCTATATTTCAAAGATATCAAAGGAAGAGAGGAAGAATATGTATAAAATACATTTTTATTTCATCTACTTATTATAAACTTCAAAAAGAGCTGATATGTGTATGAGTATCAGCTCATTTTGTAGTAGCCCTTGGAGACTATAAGAGTACCCATCAATTGAGGAATGGTTGAATAAAATATGGTATATGAATGTAATAGAATATCATTATGCCATAAGAAATGATGAAGTGGACAGTTCCAGGGAAAACTGGGAAACCTCTATGAACTGATGCAGAGTAGAATGCAGTAAGCAGAATTAAGAGAACAATTTGTTTCATAACAACCACAGAGTAGAAAAAATTTTTAAAAATAAGAAAACTTTGGAAGATTTTATAATTCTAATTACTACAGTGATAAACCACAAGCCCAGAGGTATAATGGCTGAAGCTGAATTGATGCACTGATGTCCCAGTGCTTAAGTTAATTACCAATTGGACAGTACTCTATCAGTATATGCTTGAAGAAAGAATGGCCCTGCCCACTACTCTGCAGGCTTGATCTGTTGTATAGGAGATTGGGTAGACTGAAAATGAAACTCACCTTTTGAGTCATGGCCAATGTAGAATCTGTTTTGTTTATAATAAAGGTTTTCTTTTTCTATTTTTGTCTTTGTGAAAGGAAATCATGGGAGTTAGTAGGAGGGACAGAGTATAAAAACTATAATTTTTTAAAAGAAAGAAGCAATTAGAAATATAATAATAACAATAATCATAATGATTTTAATGATAATAAGGATAATAATGATGATGATAATAGTAATAATAAATTAAAGGACTCAACCATGTTCATTTAGCTAGTATGGCAGATTTGGGACTTAAATCAATGTCTCCTGTCTTTACATTTCCAGAAATGTTCAAGCAGAAGTTAAATAACTATCTGCTGACCATGTTGTAAATGGAATTGTTGCTGTAAGACAATTCTTGGAAGAGATAACTTCTAAAGGTCAATTTTACCTCTAAAATTATATGATTCTCAGAGAGGTCAGGGACAGGGGAACAGCTGAAAAGTATTGCATCTGCTAACTCAAGATCAAGAATATCAGCAGATCAGAGTAGAAAGGGTCAACAGAAGCATTGGTAACCTTTGGGGATACCAATACAAGCAAACAAGCAAACTAACCTTAAGAATTGATGTTCTTACAACAAATTCATTCAACATATAGACAAGAGCTAAAAAGCAAGGTGGGTTTGGATTTGGGGAAAGATACTCATGTATGGTGGCAAAGACTGGAAAATCAAAAACATGTCCAGGAAGGGAATAAGCATGACTGACTTAAACTCAGACTGAAATAAGGCCTCTGAAGGAATTCACCAATAAAAGATAGGGACTGTCACAGTGGATAGATATTAACCTTGCTTCATTTCCAAAATGGAAATACTAAAAGGAACTTAGCAATGACAAAAGTGCAACAATTTGGATCAATCTAGAGTTGGTCAAAAAAGGCAAATCACCAGCAAAGAGGATAGAGGAGTCCCAAATAATTAACTATACTTAGTAATGTTTTCTCCGCTACCCAACCTTAGCATATTAGTTCTACTCACCAAGCTTACCTTGCTTCCCTAAAAGGTCCTACTAATAGCCCTGTTGTTTTTTTTTTTTGTTGTTGTTCTTTTTTGAAGAGCCAAGAAAGTAGGAACCTAACAAAGCAAACACTTTAAAAGTTTTATACTTTAACTTCAATTTCCAAATAAATTATCTTCACAAATATTCTCAAAAACATTATCAAAAGGAGTTTTTGCTTTGCATTATATATTTAATCTAGAAAGGAACTTCAAAATTATTTAGCACAAACTGTTTTATTTTACAGATGAGAGAATTGTAATTCAGACAAGTCAAATAAGATAATATATGGGAAAGATTTTGTAAACTTCAGAGTATTATATAAATCTATTATTATTATCCTTTTATTGTTTTTGTTATTGTTATATGACTTCCAAAGAGGATACACAAATATACAGATATAAAGTTGGGGACACAGGATTCGAATGTAGGTCCTCAGACTCAGTTCTAGTATTCATTTTTTTTGTACCATGTTGTATTCCATCTTCTCCTGTACTTTAGTATTTCTCTTCCTTTAATATTCTTATTTTTTTTTCCTTTATTATACTTACCATTAAAATGTTTAATTAAATATATTCAGAATTATTTCACTGGAAGTAGAAGGAGATTTTCAAATAGTCACTGATGTATCCAAGATTCATACAAAGCATACTTTAATACAAAAATAGTTAGGTAGATTCATGGTCTCATCAGTTTTGATGAATTGCAACTCATTCACTCCTTCTCAATCTGTATTACTATTGTATATGTCCTTCTGTAAATCCCACACAGAAAATCCACCCAATGTGCTGTCCAAGGGTGCCATCCTTGGTCTCTTGAAATTATGTAGTAATGCAGCTTATGATTTCCATGTCTATCAGTCCTCAATAATGTTTCATGTCTGGTCTACTCCTTTTCTGATCCTATATGTCACATCTAATTTGCAACACTTTGATAATAATGTGGCAGCATGCTTATATCCATCATGTCTCTCCATTGTCCCAGAAATAGGCTGAAATTTTGACTTCTTAGAAATTTTACTTAAATCATAGCTATATAGTATCAATAGGAAATGATTTGTTTAAAAAAGGGGGAATGGTTACATTTCAGGGAAAAGTTTGGGATCATCAAAAGCACAAAAGTTGTTCAATCACTTATAATCTTTGTTCAACTCTTTATGATCCCATTTTGGGCCTTTCAACAAAGATACTAGAGTGGTTTGCCATTTTCTTCTCCCAGTTCTTTTGCAAATGAGAAAACTGAGGCAAAAAGGTTGTGACTTTCCCAGAATCACACAGCTAGATTTGAACTACAGAAAATCAGTTTTCTTGACGGCAAGCCCAGCCGTCTATTTACTGTGCCACCTAGCTGCCTTCAAAAGCACTATGCAATTTCCCAAGTATAATGAATGCAATCAATTATGCTCCTATTCTTTTGGGGTCCCAGTTTCTTAGTCATCTAGAATAGAGTACTGATAGACCAGTTTCATGAGTCATCCCTCTATCAATATAACATAATCTAGAGAATAGGAATTCTTCATTTACTTAACTTTTCTTTTGGGCAACATAAGAAAATTAATTTAGATTATTTGAACTATCACTTAGATAGTTCTGCAATGATCCAGAACTCAATGCAAAAAGCATAATGTCCTCTACAAAGAGAAATATCTGGAAAATCTCCCCATCTTTAGAGTATCTGTTCCTCTTCCACTTGGACTCTGTATTGGACATCATCCGTGACAATGGAAAATGCCTTTCAAACTCATACTTTCATTTGTTTTATGACCCATCTGATATTAATAATCAGACACTCTCATTGGCACAATAAATAGAGAAGTAGGCATGGAGTCAGGAAGAACTGAGATCAGATCTAATTTCAAACGTTTACTGGATGAGTGATTCTGGATTAGTCATTTAGCTTCTCTCGGTCTCCATTTCCACAACTGTAAAATGGTGGGAGGGTAGCACCTGTTTTCCAGGGTTGTTGTGAGAATTAAATAATAATATTTGTAAATCATTTAGCACAGTGCCTGGCATATAGTAAGTGTTTAACAAATACTTGTTTTCTTCCTTCTCTCCCATTTGTACATTTGTATATTCATGGGAGATGTCTTGTTAGAAGAAAACTGTTAAAAAGTCATATTTTGCTCCATCAAATCAGTGTTTTGCAAACCTTTAAATTGTTATTAAATAAATAGTTGGCATAAGGAGTTATTTCCATATATTTCCTGACATATCCATGGGCCCACACAATGCATAATTCAATAGTCAATATGTCATTCAATCCAAGATCATAAGTTGCAGAGTAGTTGCCCACTCTCACTGGTAAAAGAGGTTTCCTACATCAACGAAATCACAAGTTTGGTTAAAAAACAACCATAAAAGTTCTGGAGACAATGCAATGCCTTTCAAGGACTGCAGAAGGTAGAGGCAGGATAGAACTGCTCACACATAACTGTAATACAAATAATAATATAAATGCATCTTAAAAAAGAAATCAATATGGCATGAGATGTCTGAGATCAGAGGATTCACTATTAGATGGGGTCATCATGAGATTCCTAGAACAGTTAAATTAACTTGGCCCTTGAAAAAAGGAAAGAATTCTTTCCATGTGTCCTTCTAAGCTAGGACAGCACAGGAAAGAATCAGGTAACAGTTGTAGCTCCCTTTAACTAAAACATAGAGAATGAAAAGAGTTGTTATATAAGGATGAAACAGAGTTAGGAATAGATTGTGGAGAGACAACTGATGGGCTAAGGGATAAAAATTGGAAGGGAAACCAATCAGGACTACTTTCATGTGTTGTTTGCACTCAATAGAGTACTACCTCTCAAACTTTGTGATTCTGTGATGTTTTATTGAAAATATATTTTGTGCTAAGTGAAATGAGAAGAACCAGGAGATCATTATATACCTCAACAACGATACTGTTTGAGGATGTATTCTGATGGAAATGGATCTCTTCGATAAAGAGAGCTAATTCAGTTTCAATTGATCAAGGATGGACAGAAGCAGCTACACCCAAAGAAAGAACACTGGGAAATGAATATAAACTGCTTGCACTTTTGTTTTTCTTCCCAGGTTATTTATACCTTCTGAATCCAATTCTCCCTGTGCAACAAGAAAACTGTTCGGTTCTGCACACATACATTGTATCTAGGATATACTGTAACCTATTGCCATCTGGGGTAGGGGGTGGAGGGAGGGAGGGGAAAAATCGGAACAGAAGTAAATGCAAGGAATAATGTTGTAAAAAATTACCCTGGCATGAGTTCTATCAATAAAAAGTTATTTAAAAAATAGAACAAGGAAGAGATTTCAAAACATGAAAAAAAAAATAATAGTAGTGATAATAGGCATCCTCGTTTCACCCCTGATCTTACTGGGAATGTTTTAGCTTCTCCCTATTACGTGTAATGCTTTTTGGTGGTTTTAGATAGATGCTACTTATCGTATTAAGGAAGACTCCATTTATTCTTATGCTCTCTAGTGTTTTTAATAGGAATGGTAACTTTAAAGAGAAGCTGGAACTAAAGATACAGTTCATACTTATCTTCATAGCAAGTGATTATTGAAGCTTTAGGAATAGATAAAATTATCAAGAAAGAGAATATAGAACAAGCAAACAAGTGGGCCCAGGAAGAGCCTCAAAAAATAGACAATAAAATAGGAAGAAAACCAGTAGAGGAAAGTGTTAAAGAAACCAAAGGGTAGGAGGGATAACTCAGCTCTGAGGTGCGCTTTGGGGTAAGAAATACCCTGCCTGTTGATTGGAGGTTAAGTGAAACCTTATTTTCCCTCTCAGTTTAACTGGCCTCAAACCCAATTTCATTCCATTCAGATATCCCAAGAGATTATCTAAAGTTTCCATCTTTCCATCTTCCTCTTCCTCAGGAAATAATAATCAAATTGATATTACCATTGATACTAGGAAAGGTTAGATTACTGTCCAATAGATCCTCTCAGAATTCCTGAAATTGTTGCTCCTCTACTGGAGAAATCTCATTATTAATGCCTTTGAAAAGCCTGAATCACTCCACACTCAAATCATTTAATTCCCATGCCATTCTTGGGAGATAGAAGAAAATTGAGATAATCTCTTTTCCACATGGGAAAAGTAAAGCTGGAAAAGCCAGGTTGATTTGTTTAAAGATTACTCAATGAATAAATCATAATTGTAGGATTTGAATAAATCCCACCCCCAAAATAAAAATTTAAGACTACAGAGAAATTAAGTCTTCCCTTTGATTTGTTAACCAACATCCTACCATCTTATAACCATTTGCTCCCATTCTTAGCCTCATTCTTAACCCTCATCCCTTTCCCAAATGCCTACCCCCAAAAAAAAATTCTGGCTTGCATTATACCACCAGCTATTACTTTTTATTTCCTTGAATTTTACAGTGACGATTATCATCCTACCCACAATAAACTAGGGTGGGCTGCCTACTTATTCTATAGGGACCTTTTTCATCTCCATGGCTAATACACCACCTTAACAACCCAGATTTCTTGCCAAACCCTCCCACTGATGTTGCTGAGAAGAG
This sequence comes from Antechinus flavipes, assembly GCF_016432865.1. Classification (NCBI taxonomy): domain Eukaryota; kingdom Metazoa; phylum Chordata; class Mammalia; order Dasyuromorphia; family Dasyuridae; genus Antechinus; species Antechinus flavipes. The sequence goes on from NC_067399.1 coordinate 271,623,358, forward strand.
TTGGTATAAAGGTCCCCAGTGGAGCAATAGCCCATAGCAAGCAAGAAAAATGAGGCCAAATGTTTTTCATCTGTGTCTTAGAAAGGAATCCTCTCAGCTCTAAATGGATTGGTCTGGGATGCTTTAGTTATTCTGCTGCTAAGTCCTTTGGCCTATTCAAAGTGAATGGGGGAAGAGGGGCAAACTAGCTTGGGGATAAGTACTGGGCAGTCACTGTTATTCCAGTTGCTACCCTGCACCAGAAAACAACAGATGCCTCTGTTCAGCTCGCTCCTCCTAGATTCCTCTGACGTTCCTGATAGTCCAAGTTTCTCCTTCTGGGGCAGTCAAAAGAGTGTTTAGTCCTTGTTGGCTAGGATATACTCCCACTGTTTACTAACACAAGTTCTTGTATACACAGATGGCAGGGAAAATTGGGTGATGGGCTAACTGTTGGTGGGCCTGTCTTAAAATTGTTCTTAATACATCTACAAGGCTCTATATTATGGGAATGAATGATCCTCTGTCCCCAAGCAATAGACTAGTCCTGAAGTTCTAAAAAGTCTGGAGCCAGGGAGAGAAATATTAAACAAAATGGAAGTATCTCTCGGCCTGATGAATTTGCCTCACTAACAGTTTCTTGAACCTAATCTATTTTTCTATTCACAAAACTGCAGAACTTTAAGTTTACATTTGCTGCTCTACCTGGATTCAACTCCATGGAATAAGATGCCCCTTCCTAGAGCAGCTCATTATTTCTAAACTCACCACTTGCTGCTAATTCAAGCCTTAACTGATACCTCCTCCTTCAACTTTCTCTCCTCTCTGATTGGAGTGTTGTAAGGAGGAGTGCCAAAGTCCTCCAGAATTTAAATTCTGCTTTTCTTCATATAAGATAGATCACTCCTCAGAACTCAGTGTACTATCCTGACTGGTTCCAAGATGCCTCTAAGGCTCTGACATGCCATGTTGTTGTCTCTTGTTGTCTCATCCTTAAGGGCAAGGATTATCTTTTAGTAACACAGTACAGTTCCTGGCACATAATGTTGACTGGTGCTTAATACATGTTGACTGGTTTGGATTGGAAAAGACCTCAGAGGCTATCTCTTTCATACCAATTCTCAAGAAAAATGTTGTTTAGAGCATGGGTCAATGTGATAGTCACCCAGACTCCTCAAGTCACATAATAAAAGAATTTCTGAGCCGGAAGGGACCCAATCTGACAAAAAAATATTCTCTCTTTAACATATTCTATAAGTAGATATCCAATTTCCACTTGAAAATCTCTGCTATAATGATTACAGTCATATCAAAGACCCCATGATCATTGCAAGCTCAAGATTGTTTTCTTCCTGGTTAAAAAAAAAAAAGAAACATAATCCACCAAAAGACTTACCAATGTTCATACGCTTGATAATAATAATAGATCATTCATATCTTATTTTACAAAAGTTCCATTTAATCCTCAAAATCACCCTGTGAGATGGGTATTAGATTATACCCATTTTACAAGTGGGGGAAACTGAGTTTCAGTGAGGTTAAATGACTGGCCTATGTTTTCTTGACTAGCAAATGGCAAAGACAGGACTTATCTTTCTTGACTCCCAATCCAACATTTTCTCAGTCATAACTTACTGACTCACTTAAAGAAAATAACAATAGGAATAGCAGCAGCAGCAACAATGACAACCATTGTTATACAACAGAAAGAATTTTAGATTTAGAGTTAGAGAACTTTGTCTCGGGGTCCAAATCTGATATTACTTGGGTGATCTTAGGCAAGCCTTATCCAAATCTCTGGGTTTCAGTTTCCCCGTATAGAATGTTGGACTAGTCAGGACTTCTTAAATTTTTTTTCCACTCAAGACCTTTTTTTTTGCCTAAGAAATTTTTACACAACACGGGGTACCTGTAAAATAGGTATATAAATCAAATATTTATTGATAATAAATCATAATTTTGCAATCCCCACATTCAATTATGCCACAGTTAAGAAGTTTAAGAAGAAGTTGATGAACTTGAAGGTTTCATTCACCTCTAATTGCATTATCTTGTGAGGCATATCAAAGAACAAATGTAAAACATATTATCTCATATGCAAGTGCAGAAGACAAATGTACCTCCAAGCCATCAATTCTTTCAGTGATTTGAAGGAATTCTCTAAGGCCCTCCCTCCATAATACCATTTTAGGCACCAACATTCCAGTAAAGAGACCAGCACTCAAGAACACAAGAAGTGGATTGAATTTCTGAGAAATGGTTCAGGGGTACCTCTACCATATCTAATTCCATAATGATGCTTATTGAGTACTTAACCAACACCCAAATAGTGCTCATTTAGGAGAAAAGATAAATAGACCATGAGGGGAACACAATGGCCAATGATAATCATTGTTGGAATAGAAAATAGACAAATGAATCTTAGGTCAAGAAGACCTAAGGTTGTATTGTGACTCAGACATTTATGAGCTATGTGATTCTGGGCAAACCACTTAAATGCTATGTGCCTCAGTTTCCTCATCTGTAAAATAAGAGTTAACATCAATGACTTCTATAATCTCTTCCAGCTCTAAATCTATACTATGATTTTTTTCCCTTTTTTTATTCCCTACCACAGCCTTTAAAGCAATCCACAAGCTGCTGAGTCCTCTGGGGGGCTAGCTGCCAAATCTGAACTGAAAGCGCCATGTGTTGTTTAGGAGAAAAGACCCAGGGTGTTTGCTGCAGTATAAATAGAGACACTGATAGAACAAGCAAGCAGTGAGAAGGGATGCCAAATCCAGGAAGGAAAGAGAGGCTTGATCCAGTGCATACTCTTTCACAGACAGCAATTGGCAACTGGGGGCAGGGGAAGGAATGGAGGCAGAGGAAGGCAAGCAAGAGAAATCTTAAAGTTCTTGGGTTTTGCCTTTTCACAAATAAACTCTCTTCTGAGAGTGGCAAATAAAATCTTCTCAATCCTCTAGGTACAGAATGTAATGTTGAGACCTCCGTCCTTAATGGAGAAATGAATAAGCAATTCAAAATGGGCTTTCCTGCATTAGGCTGAGGGCATTAAATTGTCTACTTTTCCAGCAAATGTTCCATCTGCCAATCTACCTGCAAAGAAAGGCACTATTTAAAGCTTTGCAACAGCCCAGGATGGCTGTGGTACAAAATACACACTTACATGTGCCCCTCAAAGTGCTGGCAGGGGAGTAGGGCAACCAAGGAAAAGCAAATGAAATATCCTGGCAGGTCTTCTAGTCTTCAGGAATTCTACAAGCAATGATCTTGCCAAAATCTAGTGGACAGGATATATAGGGAGTCAATAAGGCAAATGTTTGCCTAAAATGATCTGTATTTGAAAACAGCTTTTAAAAGGGATTGTGGAAAAAAGAATGCTGGTGCAATTGCACTATAAAAATTAGTGCTCTTTGTATTAGATTAATTATTATCAGGAAAATGCTACCCTTGCATCTCACTGTCACCCCAAAGAAATAGGAATAAAAATTGAACTTCACTATGGTCAGAAACACCTTTCTAAGATTGAAAATGAATGAATACAAGCATTTATTAAGTGCTCACTCTGTGTTCTGCACCATGCAGAGGGCTAGAGATAAAAACACAAACAAGCAAGATTGATAGTTCCTATCTTCAAAGAGTTTACATTCAAACAGGAGGTAATTACAAATAAACAAGAAAATAGGGATAGAAGTGGAACTTTGGGAAATGGTGTAAAGTGTTCTACTGATCTGGTTTGAGAAGACAAAACCAAAAGAAAAAAAAGATTAGATTAGTTTAGAATTAAATAAAGTATTTCTTAAGTCTTCATTGTGTGCCAGGTATTGTGCTAAGCACCAAGGATATAAATACAAGCAAAAATAAAAACAGCCCTTGCGCTCCCAGGGGGAAGGTGAAAAAATTGAGAGTCAGGACCAGAACTGGGTGAAAAGTGAATGGAGTTGTCATAGGTACTTTCTCCAATGAAGGAAGGAAGTCATCAAGAAGAGGGGGAAAGCAGAGAGCTGGAGATCTCTCCAGCATGAGAAGATAGCTGGGACTGAAGTTATTAAAAAAAAAAAAAAAAAGTCAGAAGAGTCAAGACCTCAGTCAGCTTAGAAAAATAAATTTGACCAAAGAGAGCCGATGTCAGGTTCAGAAGGAATATGAGGTGAAGTAGGCTGTGTTGTGGAGACTGAGGCAGTTTCCATGGAACTCATTCTTCTGGTCCTAGTTGCATTTGTTTTAGGTCCCCAGAAAGGGCTTTTAGACGAGTTCTTAGCAAGCTTGTATGTGTTTCTTAAAGCAAAAATTATTTTAGTAAAATAACCTGGCCCTGGATAGACCAATGGATTGTTTTCTACAACTCTGGGAATCAAATTATTTCAACAGGAGCTTTGTTTATTTCCTTTGGACAAAAGGATATGGACACATGTATCACAGTGTGCCAATCTAGTCACAATGTAGCCAGTAAGGACAACCTCTCCTTCCACTCAACATGCCTTCCTAGTCTCATAATTACAGCACCTAGAAGTCAGATACCAAAACTTTAATGTCTTTATATGGGTTAAAGTCACTGACAGGCTGGTAGAGCTAATAAAGAGCTGGCTATTTTGGAGAGCAACTTGGAACCACATCCAAAAGAATATCAAACTGTGCATATCTTTGATCCAGCAGTTTTGTATCCCAAAGAAATCTTAAAGAAGGGAAAGGACCCACATGTGCAGGAATGTTTGTGGCAATCCTTTTGAAGTAGCAAAAACTGGAAACTGAGTGGATGCCCATAAATTGGAGAATGGCTGAATAAGTTATGGTATATAAATGTTATGGAATATTACTGTGCTAAAAGAAATAATGAGCAGGATGATTTCAGAGAGACCTGGAGAGACTTATATGAGCTAAGTGAAGTGAGTAGAACCAAGAGAACATTGTACATAACAAGATTATGTGATGATCAACTGTGACGTACTTGACTCTTTTCAACAACGAGATGATTCAGGCCAATTCCAATAAACCTGTGATGGAGAGAGCCATCTGCATCCAGACAGAGAATTATGGGGACTGAATATGGAACACAACATACTATTTGCACCTTTTGTTTTGTTGTTTGCTTGCTTTTTTTCTTTCTCATTTTTTTCCTTTTTGATCTGATTTTTCTTCTGCAGCATGATAATTGTGGAAATTATAGAAGAATTGCACCTGTTTACCATATATTGGATTATTTCTGTATAAAGAGGGCGTGGGGGAAAGGGAGGGAGAAAAAATTGTAACACAAGGTTTGCAAGGGTCATTGTTTTTTTTTTTTTTAATAACTTTTTATTGATAGAACCCATACCAGGGTAATTTTTTACAGCATTATCCCTTGCATTCACTTCTGTTCCGATTTTTCCCCTCCCTCCCTCCACCCCCTCCCCCAGATGGCAAGCAATCCTTTACATGTTGAATAGGTTACAGTATATCCTGGATACCATATGTGCAGAACTGAACAGTTTTCTTGTTGCACAGGGAGAATTGAATTCAGAAGGTATAAATAATCTGGGAAGAAAAACAAAAATGCAAGCAGTTTATATTCATCTCCCAGTGTTCCTTCTTTGGGTGTAGCTGCTTCTGCCCATCTTTGATCAATTGAAACTGAATTAGCTCTCTTTATCGAAGAGATCCACTTCCATCAGAATACATCCTCAAACAGTATCATTGTTGAGGTATATAATGATCTCCTGGTTCTGCTCATTTCACTTAGCATCAGTTCATGTAAGTCTCACCAGTCCTCTCTGTATTCATCCTGCTGGTCATTCCTTACAGAACAATAATATTCCATAACGTTCATATATCACAATTTACTCAACCATTCTCCAACTGATGGGCATCCATTCATTTTCCAGCTTCTAGCCACTACAAACAGGGCTGCCACAAACATTTTGGCACATACAGGTCCCTTTCTGCAAGGGTCATTGTTGAAAACTATCTTTGCATGTATTTTGAAAATAAATTAAAATCAAAATTAAAATAAAGAAAGAACTGGCTACAAAGCCAGGAAGAACCTGGGTTCAAGTCTCTCTCTCTCTCTCTCTCTCTCTCTCTCTCTCTCTCTCTCTCTCTGTTTCTATCTCTATCTGTCTGTTTCTTTCTGTTTTTCTGTTTCTGTCTGTCTCTCTATTTCTCTGTGTCTGTCTCTCTCTTTGTCTCTGTTTCTGTCTCTGTCTCTGTGTCTCTGCTTCTGTCTCTTTCTCTATCTCTATCTCTCTGTCTCTTTCTCTGTCTATCTCTATCTCTCTGTCTCTGTTTCTCTCTTTCTCTCTGTATCATGGGCCCCTTTGGCAGTCTGATAAAGCCTGTTGAATCCCTTCTCCGAGCAATGTTTTTAAATGCCTAAAATAAATACATATAATTACAAAAGAAACTGATTATATTGAATCACAATCAAAATTTAAGAAAAAAAAAACAGTCCCCAATTTAAGAATCCTTGCTTTCAGACTATAAATTACAGAGGTGAAAATCAGCATTGAATGAATGAATGAATGAAATATTTATTTATTAAGCTTTGGAAGATGAAGTTCTTGCCTAGAGCATTTTATTCACACTGATGAAATCACAGACCTATTCCCCTGACTCTCCCCCAAAATAATTCCTGACACAGTGCTGGGAACCACATCTGTATCCCGTCCAAAGTATATATTTGTTGGCATCTCAGGAAAAAAATAAGACAAAAAGATAACCATCCCAGTTATATAGTCATATAATGCCTGGATCATTCTTCTTCTTTGTCTTGTTTCTCTTTCATTCTCAAAGAGGGTGGTGACATCAGAGAGAGGTGAAGATTTCATGATATCCAATCACTTCCACATTGGGGGTTTTCAATATCATTTTTCATGCCCAGGATGTAAAGAGCAAACAAAAAAAATTCTCTAAGGTAATGAAACAAAGAATTCTAGACAGAGAGAGCAGGGCACAATAAAAATGTTATATTTGAATCTAGAGAAGGATTCCAAATTTAAAGCTTAAAGGACCTTCAGATCCATTTAGGGGAACACTTAGTTTTGAAGCTTAAAAAAAGATAAATGGAAGCCTAGCAAATTTAGAACTTCTCCAGTTTAATCCAAGTAAGTAAGAGTACAAGTAGGATATGAGATAATACTCTTCATTCCTACCTAGGGTCACATTCTAACTCTGATATACACTATGTCACACTGCACAAGTCATTTTATCTGTCTGGCCTATAGTTTCTACTAGTTTCATCTAGGATGTATGACTTTGCAATCACAAACTAAACCCTTAGTCCCTGAATAATTTAAAAGTAATTATATTCAGGAAAGTCCCTCAAAGATGGCATTTCGCTAGCCAGAGCCTCAGATGAACTTGTTACCCCGTAGTCAGTGGGTTCCTATAATTTAAAAAGAAAATCAGAGTTTATTTAACAAATGACTATTTTTAGTGAAATCCATGAAATATTGCCATTGATGCATCAGAGTCATTTCTCAGAAGTAGCTAAATCTGAGATTAGACAGAAAGGAAAGAATTTTATTTTGATTTTATTTTTTTTCCTTCAATGGTCGATTTACAAGATATTCATCTTGTTTGTGTACAAACTCCCATGGGAAAAGTCAGGAGTGGAGAAGGGTCAGAATTGGGTTGCTTCATTGCCTAGCGAAGAGAAAAGGAGAACAGAAAAGTAGATGTTTTGAGACATAAATTTTAGCACAAGTTCAAGGAGCTGGAAAGCTACCAGGTTCTCTCCAAGTGAAAGATGGCCTACAAATTTCTTAGTTTGATAACAGTAGTCACTTGCTTCCTCAAATGAAATGCTACAGCTTAGCTACAATACACATTCTGGGAAAGTAAACCTGAAAGCTATCATAAGATTGTATAAAACTTAAACAATATATCCCTTACCCTACAGGGGTTTACAAGATACTGGAGTGAAACAACATATGTACACAAAAAGAAAAAATAAATATTGTACTTCTGAGTTTAAACCTGTTATTTAATTGGCATGCAGAACTCCTAATGAGTGAACTATTGGTGATAAGTATACTGTAACTTGTAGTCTTGAAGAATTGTCTCAGGCCCTGAGAACTTAACTTTATATTCTAATTACAATGTCTGCACATTATTTAATCTTCAATTCCATTAGGCTACCCCAGAAAGAAAGTCCTTCTATCAATGCGGAATAGCATTGTCTCTGCAATTCATAGTCACACAGGGCTGCTGACAGGTTACATGACTTAATCCTGTCCCATGCTACATCTCAACTTCTATGTAAATGTAAATTTATTTCAGGAGTTGGGTGATAGAGAGAGGAATCCTGGCTTTACAAATCTGTAATTTTTTTCCTCTGCTACTATTTCTCTGAGTCATTTGCATACCAGTGGTCTTACCATTGGATTCCCTTCCACCATTCCCTCCACTCTTAGGAATGCATGCTTGTAAACAAATACTACATGTGAGTTCAGAATATTGTATGGCCAGAACAGCCATAATGTCTGCTATAGCACAATAGGAAAGTCTTTTCTGGTACAGCTATAGGATAACTGAATATCCACTAGGGAAAAAAAATGGTGTAAACTATTGAATTGTTTTGTCATTGAAACCATCAAATAATAATCCCCCTCTATTCTTCCCTAATTAGACCACATCTGCAATATGACATTCAGGCTGTTCTTTTGCTGTTGTCACTATTTCTTATTGGAAATAGACTAAGAATGAACTGCTGGTTGCCAGTATGGTAAGGTAGGTACTTTTGTCAAGATGGTATGGAAACAAAGTCAATTTGGATCTTGCCAAGCTACTATCCCACAGTAAGTGCAAATGTGTGAAACTGAATATAAAAACCAGAGATGGTGTACAAACAATATAGTGATTTAATAAGATCATAAATCTAGAATAGGAAGTAATCTCAGGAAACATACAGTTCAATCTCATTTTACAGATAAAGAAACTGAGGAATAATAGAACTTATATAACTTATTTCCCCAGTATTATTTACTAAAGAAGGCATCAGAAATGTGGTTTGAACCTACCTCTTTTAACTCTATGAATGAGGCTCTTTGTGGAATATATTGTCTTCTGGATCCAAATACCCCATAAATGCACACTTTGTATCACCATCCTCTCTTAATATACCAGGCATGATTTCCAAGTGATTGCTTGAGCAAATGCCTCCAACTTTAGAGCTCTCCAACTCCCAGAATAAAACTATATATGCAAAGAAGCTCTGTCTTTATATTTTAGCAAATTTCTTAACTGTTTAGAAAAAATCAAGTCATTTAGACATTGATGGAGTGTCACATTCCTTAAACAAAAAAAACAGATGTTACACAAATACGAAATTGAATGTAGTTATTTTTGTTAGGTTTCCTAAGAGAAATTAAATTACAAAAATACATGCATGCATACATATATATATACATACATATATTTCCTGGAAGCAGATTTGAAGGAATTGAATTTTTAAGCATAGAAAAGCAATTCTCCACTTGAATAGATACTTAAATTCTACAAGATAACAAAGGTAATTCTATTTTTATGTATGCAAAGCATAGCCAAAAAAACTGATAAGAATTAGTAAACTCATTCTGAAAATATTTTGGTTTATATTAAGCTTAAATCTGATTAGATATATAGTCACAAAATAACTTATTTTAAAAATACAGAAGTTTCTTATAAGGGTCTTGCTTCCTTAGTCTCATTGTAATATAGATTTTTATCTGGAAGGGACCTTAGAAGTCAGTTAAACCCAACCATATTATTTAACAGAAACAAATACCTAAAGCACTCAGCAGGTGAATGTTTCAGTTACCATTCAAACCCAAGACTTCTTGAGAAGAAATTTCTGATACTGCCTCATACACTATGCCATGCTTTCTCTCTGGGCAATGTTCTTTTGAATTAACTGACAGGAAAAAAAAATTAATGAATTAACTGACAGCACGAATGGGTATTTAAGAATTGAGAGTTTTAGAATTGGTGACATGTTTCTAATTTATTTTTCCTCTTTACTTTCTTGAAAGCTATTCACCATATCTTTGTTGAACAAAATACATGAGTGAACAAATAATTTAATCAAAGGTAGGTCAAGAATAGAATTGGCACAAGCAATCCTGGTTTCCCTTGACAGAGCAACTACCAACTCACTGCATTTTTCTACACAGGTCAAGTTCATTGGGGGCAACAACATCAATGGCTAAAACCATTACTTACTATCAGTGGCAATTTTCCTCCCAGTTTCTAATTGCATTGTCTTCTGTCATACTGATTATGTTCAACACTGGCCTACACAACATAGCTTTGATTATCTTGAGCAAAGAAGAAAGCACTAAAGATAAAAAGAAATGTTAAGTACTGCCTGCCAGTCCATAAGACACTGTAATAAGGTACATCTTGAAATATCTTGACACTCCTTTCACTGGCATCCACTCTACCCTCCTAGCCTAGCAGCAGAAAGACCTCACACAAAGAGCTGAAAAACTACCCCTTCTTCTAAGATTAAAAGATGAACTCACTACATTATTCAGCTCACATTATGTGGTAAAAAAATATTTTAATGCCTTTGGCCCAGCAATGTTTAATACCGCCCTCTTTGCTACTCCTTCAAAGTCCCCTGAAAAGAAAATAAACCACTCATCCCTGTTTGTTTCAACCACAGCTAGATTTCTTTTTCAAGAAATCCAATCCCCTTTGTTGAAAAGGTAGGACTTCCTAATCTCTTTTGCCCTTTGCAAATTTCCTACTGGGCTCCAAACTGGGGAGATAGCCTTCACTCATAGGTATAGTCAATGGAAACCAGATACCACACCTCTCTAGAATGGTCCCCATTTAACTACACATAGCATTCCCTGTTTCATTCAAGGCCAGGTAGGCAGATATCATGGGATGCACACCATACTGTGAATACAATTTTCCCCACTCCCTCACCCTTGGGGCCTTCTTGAGATCCACAACAGATGGAGTAGAAGGATTCAAGAGTCTCTCTCAAAGGACAAGTTCCAGTTGGCTCTGAGTAGTTATGACAAGCAGAGATCCAAAAATCTCTGGTGAATTAGAAATATGAACATCTGGATTAAAAGGGGTATTGTCTGAGAGATAGGGACTTTGGCACATAGCCATCTCTAACTATGAACAGGAACATTATATGTTTTACATCATACTTACTATTTTCTTATGTAGTACATGTTGATTGATTTAATAAATGTAGACTTGACAAAAATGTCAAGATGCAAAACATTTTGTTAGTTTGAATGCCAGAAGGGTGATTGAATGATTGATTCATTCAGTTCTTCCTTATACATAAATTTTTTCATTTGAGAAATTTTTAAAGCTGAGGACAAATATTAATCTCCTTCTTAAAAATAAGGAAAATAGTTGTACAGAAAAATAAGCCCCTATGTATAGCATCTACTAGAAATAACTGACAAATTGGGATGAAAAAACAGACTTGGGTTTCTATATAATTTTGCATATACATTCTTTGTTTTCATCATTATTTGAACAGAAAAGCTATGCTTTTTTCCATGGATGAAAACTCCCAAGGGAAGAGGGACTGATTTTCTGTTTGTTTTTCTCAGTCTTATAGAAAGGTATGTTTCTCTCTTTTGAGTAGAATCAGTTTTTTTTTTTTAATTGGAAGAGAACTTTGAAGTCAAGTAATCAAATTTACCTATGTTATAGAAGAAGACATTGAGGTTGAAAGGAAACTGACTTGATTTACCAGAGTCATATAGAGTTAGCAATGGAACTGGAACTAGAACCCCCATTTCTTCAAAAGTTCAGTTCAAAATTCCCTCATTTCAAATATTCCCAACCCCTTTGTCAGAGCCTGAACCAGTCTACGTGCTCAATAAGTGCCTAATAATTGTCTCATTGATAAATTGACCTCCTGATTTCCTATACGTTGCTCTTTCATTTTTCTTCCCCAGTCTCTTCAGTTTGTTTCTTTGGGTGAGCAATTCACAACTTTCTTCAAATTTCAATACACCCATTATGCAGCAAAAAGTGAAAATAGTATACTTTGATCTGCATTCAGACTCCATCAGTTCTTTCTCTAGATGTGTATGGCATTTTCCATAATGACCCTTTAGGAATTGTCTTGGAAATCTATTATAGTTAATTATTTTGCTGTTACTGTATACAATGTTCTCCTGCTTCTGCTCACTTCACTCAGCATCAGCTCATGTAAGTTTTTCAGATTTTTCTGAAATGTACCTATTCATCATTTCTTATGGCATAATAGTATTCCATCACATTTATATACACAACTTGTTCAGTCTTCAATCATTCCCAATTGATGGGAATCCCCTCTATTTCCAATTCTTTGCTACCACAAAAAAAAAATATAAATATTTTTGTGTATATTAATCCTTTACCTTTTTTATGATTTCTTTGGGATAGAGTAGTAGTATTTCTGGATCAAAGGGTATACACAGTTTGGGGCATATTTCCAAATTGCTCTGCATGATGTTAGAAACAGTTCACAATTCCAACAACAATGCATTAGTGTTCTAGTTTTCCCATATCTTCTCTAACATTTATTATTTTCCAACTCTAAGTAGGTACCTCAGAGTTGCTTTAATTTGAATTTTTCTTATTAATAATGACTTAGAGCATTTTTTTCAAATGACTATGGCTTTAATTTCTTCATCTGAAAACTGCCTGTTCATGTCATTTGACCATTTATAAAATGGGGAGTGATTTGCATTCCAATTAATTTGACTCCGTTTTCTACACATTTAAAAAATGAGGGTTTTATCAGAAATATCAGCTGTAAAAATTGTTTCTCACATTTTCACTTGGTTGCATTGGCTTTGGCCAAAAACTTTTTAATTGAATATTATCAAAATTATCCATTTTCCATTTTATAATATTCTGTCTCTTGTTTGGTCATAAATTATTCCCTTCTTTATAGATCTTAGTCTCATAATTTCTTATGATCATAGTCTCATAATTTACTTATGATCTCACCATTTATGACTAAATCATGTGGCCATTTTGAGCTTATCCTGGTATACAATGTGACATATTGGTCTATGTCTAGCTTCTGCCGTATTATTTTCCAGTTTTTCTCAAATAGTGAGTTACTATATATATATATTATATATATATATATATATATATATCTCAGATTACTGAGTCTTATGTACTTAACTTATTTCACTGATCTACCACTCTATTTTGGTACTGACCACTATCAGTCTCAAATAATTTTGATGATTCTCATTTTATAATATAATTTTAGATCTGATATGGCTAGGCTACATTCCTTTGCATTTTTTCCCCATTAATTCCCTTTGGCAATTTCTAAGTCAATGATTTCTGAGTTTCAAGGTAAGGTCTTCTCACATTAAAAACTCATGCAGTCAAATGAAAATGAAAGATAGTATGGCATATGATAAATAGAACATTGAATTTGAAGTCAGGAGAACATCTATTTGAATCTTTGCCTCAGATATTTACTAACCATGTGATTTTTAGCAAGTCATTAAAACTCTCAGTTTCACCTTACTCATCTTTAAAATAAGGATAATCATAACTATAGCACTTATCTGACAAAGTTATTATGAAGTTCAAAAAAATAAAATATTTAAATGGATAAGAACTGCACTTGTGATTAAATTAGTAGAGATGAGAGATTTTCTTTACCCTTACTTTGCATCTTCTGAGGCAATGTTTTTATCTTAAAGAGTTGCTTCCAAGGAAGTGGAAATTGAGTGGATTTCTATCAGCTGGGGAATGGCTGAATAAGTTATGGTATATGAATGTAATGAAATATTATTATTCTTTAAAAAACATTGAGCAGACTAATTTCAGAAAAGCCTGGAAAGACTTACGTGAACTGATGCTAAGTGAAATGCTAAGAGCCAAGAGAACATTGTACACAGTAACAACAAGATAATGTGATGGTCAACTGTGATGGACTTGGTTCTTCTCAACAGTGTGATGATTCAAGGAAATTTCAATAGACTTGGGATAGAAAATGTCATCTGCATCCAAAGAGAAAACTGTAGACTGAATGTGGATTGAAGTATAGTATTTTTATCTTTTTGTTGTTTGCTTGCTTGTTGTTTTCTTTCTCATTTTTTCCCTTTTGATCTCATTTTTCTTGCACAGTATGATGAATATGGACATATGGTTTAGAAGTGCATATGTTTAATCTATATTGGATTGCTTGCTGTCTTGAGGAAGGGGAAAGTAGAGAGAGGAAGTAGAAAAAATTTGGAACACAAGATTTTGCCAAGGTGAATGTTGAAAACTATCTTTGCATGTATTTGAAAAAATAAAATTATATATATATATATATATATATATATATATATATATATATATATATATATATATATATATTTTTTTTTTTTTTTTTTAAAGTTACCTTAAATGACTTGCCCAGGATCATACAGTTAGTATGTGTCATAGGCAAGATTCAATCCCAGGTCTTCAAGACCAAGCTCAAGCTTCAAGTTCCAAGACCTGATTTCGAATTACTATATCACATTGACTCTTCACTGTGTTTCAAGTACTTTAAAAATCTAAAAGCAGTACATAAAAATATCCCCTAGTTATAGCAGCAGCCTCAGGAACTTTATGGTCACTGAAGACACATAGACTATTCAGACTATTCCATTGTTAACATAAGGGCAAGACAATTCTATGGGAAGAAGGGATCTTGGGTGGCTCCTGGCCAAACCTTCTCATTTTTTTTCCTCTTTAGTCAGCAATGCTAATGTGAGAAAAGGACTTAGGGCTGGTGTTATCTAATCTTCTTGAAATCTAAACAAAAAATGGGGCTCTGCTGGAAGGTCAATAACTATGGAATCAGAGGCCTTATGAAGTCAAAGAATTTGACCCTTAATGCTATGTGAACTTAACCTCCCCAGGCTTTGATTTTCACATCTGTAAAAAGTGAGAGGCTTCTGAGATCCTCTCCTGCTCTAGATTCACATCACAGAATGGAAAGCAAAGAGCAGAGAAGAGATTGTTCAACGGATAAAATGCTGGATCTGGAGTCAAGGAAGACAAATATGATTACAAATCTAGCCTCTGATGTTTACCTGCTGTATGACTGTGGGCAATAGCTTAAACTCTCTTCCTCTCAGTATCCTCATCTGTTAAATGGCACTAACAAGAGCATCCATCTTCTAGGACCATTGCAAAAATCATTTCAAGGCACATGGCTGACCTTAAAGTACAATATAAATGCTTGTTGTTGTTGTTGTTGTTGTTGTTGTTATTATGCTTGAAGGACTTTTTGGCTATGTCTGTTAACATAAGCTCTTAGAATCACTTTCTCTGAATGGCTGTGGGGATTCCCTCTTAGCGGACTTATAAAAACAATCAATCATAAAAATTTTTGTTTTAAAGGCAGGAGCTTGTCTGACATGATCTCTCAAGATATCTCTGGCTCTTAGCATCTATGTAGAGGGTGCTGCCACAGGATATATTTCAGAATCAAATTGAAAAGGAGAACTGTGAAGCCAGAACTCTGAGGATGTCAAGTTTGATTCCAGGGTGGGCCAATAACAGGCCTGAGGAAGGCCCAGCAAAGCCTTCAGTGGGATAGCATTTTAGGCCAAGGAGGAGGGAGAAATAATCAACAATTTTTTGGGTAAACAGTCAGAGAAATGATGGCATTCTGAACTGAAGCAGCCATTCTTGTGTCCAGGAATTTCCCTTTCAGAAAGAAAACAAGGAGCCTCCTATTTGGCTCTGTCATTGGCAAGGAAAGAATAGCATTTTTGAGCTCAGTATGTATAGCTGTGTTCCTGGCTAGGCAGGACTGGAGCAGTCGTCAATCTACATTTTTGAGGAATTTCCAAATACTTCTGAATGAATATTTCCCTAATATCCAACCAGAACACCATCCCTCACCAGCTCTGGGCACAGCTCCAAACCAGGTGCCCTGTCAAAGGGTCTTTAGCATTACTCTTAATAACTAGACATTGCTAAACTGTTTAAGCTTGGCCCCTTCAAGGCCATACTGCTTTCTTAAAAATCTTCAACTCATCTTCATTTTTAGTGAGGGCTTGATTTTATGCTGCAGAAGCCCCATAGTCAGAAATTCTGGGCAACACACTTTTTTTGCCTCACTCATTACATAAATGCTTCTAGCTGGCCTGAAAAAAAGTGGGATTCCTAACACTTTCTGTTCCCTTTTCCATCACTTTGCCATGAAGCAAGAGAAATGCAAATAGCCAAAGGGATGTTTTATTTTATTTTGTTTCATGACTTGCCATGGCCAAAGAATTCATCATCATGGACCAATCTGTGATTAGTGATTAGTATCATTAATTAAAATGGTCCTCGGAAATCAAATACAGACAATTACCATGAATGTATGTTGTAAGGCTCCATAAAAAAGATCTATAATCACACGAGAGCTTGATCTACCTACATGGGAAAATTTAAATGAATGAACGTCCATAATGCTCAGTATATGATATGCAACTGAATGCACATCACATAGTACCAGTTCATCACATCACACAAATAGTTTGAATAGTCCTGTGCATGGGCAATAACCTGGATTCAGGACAAAATAATAAGAGGAAAGTAGGCAAGATTCCCTTCAGAAATTACAGTATTTTTTTTTTACTTGAGCTTCAAGTTTCTCCCTGAAACAACCACCTTTTTAACATTGTGATATATAACAATAGAAAATATATAATGTTTTTAGGAAATACTTTACAAATATCTTATTTGATCTTCACAACACCACAACGTAGGATGTAGATACTCTTGCGGATACAGTTTTATAAATAAAGAAACTGAATCAGATAGAAGTTAAGCAACTTACCTGAAGTTACACAGCTATTAAGTAACAGAGCTTGAACCACAATCAGTTCTTCCTGGTTTCAAGCCTAGAACTCTACTGACTGCACCACCCAGCTGTCAATCAGTTGCACCACTTAGCTATCTCAATGTTCTTCCAATAATGCTAAAAAACAGTAATTGTGTGTGTGTGTGTGTGTGTGTGTGTGTGTGTGTGTGTGTGTGCTACAGAGAATGCAACTTCATTGCTCTGGCCCCATTTTTCAGATGCCAACCATATGCTTGCCAAAAAGACTATTTGATGGAGAACTAATACAGGGCAAGCGCTCATCAGGGGATAAGAAAAAGTGATATAAGGACACTCTCAAGTTTCTCTTAAGAACTTTGGAATTGATTATATGACATGAGAGGCATTTGCAGGATCACCTAATGTGTTATGCCCTCATCAGAGAAGGCACTGTGCTCTATGAGCAAAGCAGAATCCAATTAACTCAGAAGAAACATTAGATGGACAAAATTAGAGAAGCCATCCCAAATGTTCATATGGACTATTTTTGTCTGATCTGTGGCAGAGCATTCTGAGCTCATATTGGTCTGATCAACCACAGTCGGATACACTATAACTTGATTCTAACACAGTAATGCCATTTTGGTCCTCTTTGAGAATAAAGGACAACCATATAGATAGATATAGATATAGATACAGATATTTGGTCTCCAAAACAATGCCATAAAATAGACTCCATTATTATTGCCATTTTAGAGATGAATAAATTGAGGCTGGGAAAAAACATCACTTGCCAAGATAATATAGCTATAGCATCTGAAGTGTTGTGGACTTGAAGTTTTGCACTCACCTTTATTGTCACTTACAGACAAAATATGTAGAGGAAGTGGCCCAGAATATCTGATATTGCTAAAAGAAGCATCATGGATAGAGGATTTATGGATGGATATGGACAAGTGTTACCCAGGATAAGAAAGCACAGATGGGTTAGAATTGTACCATTGGAGGAATTTGCCTATATTGAATTATATAATAATAATAATAATAGTATAATATTCAATACTGAAATACTAAAGGAAGTTTTTAGCTGACCTGGTTTCCCCAAAACTGCTCTAGTTCTAAGAGAAAGCAGAAACTGGGAAAATGGGAGAAGACTTCTTCTTAAAAGTGATTTAGTCCAAACTCCCCTCAATTTACAAAAAAACTGACATCCAGAAAGACAAAATGTCTTGCTTAAGTCCACATGGGTAGGATTGGAAGCCAGGTCTACTATTTCTGAATCTAATGGTCTTTCCACCATACTAACTGCTGCATCAGCTTCCCAGGCACCTCAAATACATCTCACCCAACCCTTTCTTGGAGTGCAACAGGAATGAGACCATATCTAGGTCTATAGCAAATCAGCTGATCACTTTACTATAAGCCCTTAACATTTCTAGACAAGGATTGTTTGGTTCTTTCTTCCAGTTAAGCCTCTTACTTTTACTTTCTATTTGTATAGGAAACCTATTTTTTGTGTAGTTTTTTGTTTTATTTTATTTTTAACTTGGGATTTCCTTTTCTCCTCAAATCACTACCTCACCAAAAAAAAAAAAAGCAACCACCCCACCACTAATTAAATGGGGTTTTTTATGTCTGGAAATACCCCAGGAATTCTGATAGGTAGTAGAGTCTATATACCCTGTTTGGGTATGTAGAATCAAGAAGAAGTGGGAAAGGAACAAGCATTTTGAAAGCACCTACGAAGTGCCAAACCCAGTGCTAACAACCCTATGAAGGAGATACTGTTATTATCTTTATTTTATAGGAAACTGAGACAGAAAGAAGTTAAGTGGCTTGTCCAGTGTGTCATAGCTTGTAAGTGTCTAAGGACATAGTTGAATTAAGATCTGCCTGATTCCAACTCCCTATTCAGTGTATCAACTAGCTGTCTAAATTAGCTAATTTATTTAGCTAATAGAAAACGAAATTAATAAGCATTAATAATAATAAAAATAATAATCATAGATATTTGTTTAGCCCTTATTTTGTCCCAGGTACCTGTCACCAGGTAAAGGTGAGTGCTTTACAATTAATATCTCATTGGGTCCTCACAATAACCTTGGAAGGTAGCTATTATTATACTCATTTTATGTATGAAGAAACTGAGGCAGGTGGAGGCTAAGTGATTTATCCAAAGTCACTCAACTAGGAAGAATCCTAGGCAGGATTTAAACTCAGTACTTCTAGATGTCAAGTCCATTGTTCTTTCCATTGTGTCAGCCATCTGTCTAAATCAGAGAGCATTAGTGATACCTTTGTCTTTTCTTTGCATAATTTTACAATATAGAGGATTATTGCTACATAGTATTATTCCCTCAGTTAACCCTTAAGTTATGAGAGAGAGGCAATAGAGAGAGAGAAAAAACAAGGGGGCAATAGGAATGGATGAGTACCAAAGAAGAAACAAGTAAAAGGTACAAATGTAATATTGTTCCATAGAGGGAAATGTTCCATTCTCTATTTATGTTCTAAATCACTCAATACAAGGATCACCAAAACAACAAAAATGGTGATATCCAAATAAAGTTCAATTATTGCACTGTTCAATTCCCACATCAGACTATTGAAGATGGAAAAGAAGCAACGTGGCATTCTATATCTTCCCATCAGAGTATTCAGACACTTGGCCTGGGTGTTGCTTTTCCTTTTAATTATTACAAAATTTATTGGCCTTCACTTGCATCAAAAAAGGAGGCTTCCAAGTTTACCCGGACAAATCCCTTTCTTCCTCTAGTCAGCCCAAGCCCTGAGTCTCTCAGCAAGAACTGGAGTTGATTGTGTAGGGAATTTACGCAAATTGAGCTTGATTTCTGTGGACCAGAGATCATGGGAAAGAGTAAAAAGCTAAATTAATATTTAATAAGTCATAAAGTGCAAGCTTTGAGTGCCTCTACACCCAAAAAAGGAAAGGGGAACTGAACCTTCAGCATATAAAAAAATGCTATATTTTTATTGAACAGATTATATAGATTCCTGGATAACAGTAATAGCCAATATTTATATAGCACTTGCTATATGCCAGGCACTATGCCTAAGCACTTTATAATTATCATCTCATTTGATAATCACAACAGTCTTGAGAGGTGGGTTATTCTTCCCATTTTAGGTATGATGACACTGAGGTAAACAGAGTAATTTTCCCAGCGTCATCCACCTAACAAGTGAATTAGGTCACATTTGAATTCGGGTCTTCCTGATGAGAGGTATGGAATTCTATCCACAGCACCATTTAGCAAACATAAAACCTTTATTATGCTTTATACTTCATATATTCATACTTCATACTTTTAAACTCTTATTACCATTTTATACTCTTATTATCACCAGTGCTCAAGGATGTTTCCAACTTAATGATGCTCTTATAGGTAAAATAATGTGGAAAGACATCACAGACACAGCAGAAAAAGTTCTGGATCAGGAATCAGGTGATGAAATGACAATCTCAGAATTGTCCTGTACTTCTGAGGTAATCTAGTCCAGCCTTTACCTGTATAAAAGTTACTTCTACAACTTACTTGATAAGTGGTCACTGAATCTTTGCTTGAAGACTTCCAGTGAGAGAAAATTCCACCTTTTGGGCAGCTTTAATAGTTAGAATGTGTTTCCCTACATAAAGATTAAATTTGCATCTTGGGAGTCTCCACTCATTTCTCCTGGCTCTGCCCCCTAAAGTCAATAGGACAAGATGGTTATTTCTTTGTTTTTCTTTTATTTCTTCCCCCAAAAGAATGTAAGCTCTTTGAGGACAGGAACTGATTTTCTTTTTGCATTTTCCCAGTGCAATGATTTTGCACTTCCCAGTGATTAGCACAGTGATTGGTACATAGTAAGTGATTAATAAATGCTTGTTGCCCAACAGCCTTTCATTTGACATGCCTTTATATATATTTTAAATGGTCAATATATACAATGGAGCAATTAGGTTGCATAGTGGATAAGAGTTAGGAACACTCATCTTCCCCAGTTTAAATCTGGCCTCAAACCCTGTGTGATCCTGAAAAATTCACTTAACTCTGACTCAATGTTCTTACCTATAAAATGAGTTGTAGAAGAAAATAGCAAACCATTCCTGTATGAATAACTGAACATTACATCCAATATTCACCCCTAAATCTTTTTTTTTCCTAGACTAAATATGCTCAGTTCCTTTAACTAATTCTCATGTGATCTGAATTCCTGTCATTAACAATGTCCTCTTGATGATATCCAGTTTATTTGTATCCTTCCTAAAAATTCACTGCCACAAATTCAACATAATACTTCTGGTCAGATCAGAACCCAGTAATACCACAGGGCTAGTAACATTAAACTTTACTTCATCTTGGGCTTAACAGTTAATGTTGTTAATCATATTAATAGTCTTCTTATAGGTGGGGATTTACAGGAAAGGGACCCAAAGGAACTTCTAATCCAATCTTCCATTTTACACATTAGGAAACAGAGGCCTTAACAGATAACATGATTTATTTGTGTCACAAAGTTTAATGTTCTAGGCTTCAAGAAACCAGCTGGAAAATGTAGTGGATAGGATACTGGACCTGAGACCAGGAAGACCTTTAAAACATTTAAGGATTCCTAGGTCAACCAACTCTTCATTCCCTACCAGATTCACTCTTTTGTAAATCACTACCTGAGGCAAAGATGCCCCAAGAATTCCACATCCGGAAAGATTGGCACTCACCTCTCACCAGTATTTCCTACCTCTGGATGATGATCTCCTACTAATGAATGGAGAAGGTAGAATGGAGAGCATTTAAGGAAGGCAATCAAATCAACCATCTCTTTATCTCCCACATGGCTGCATTCCTTTAGATTTCTCAATTATGTCCCATACTGGCTACATTCCTAACTCCATGCCCAGCCCTCTTACCATTGTGTCATCTAATTGCACTAAATCAGTTATTATATGTTCCTCTTCTTCTTGTATCCAATCTCATCTAATGAAAAGAGTACATGGGAATTAAAATTAGAGATCCAAATTAAAGCTTAAATACATTGTTGCTATTTATCACCCATATGACTTTGATTAATTCAATTAACTCCTCTGAGCCTCAGTGGCCTAATCTACAAAAGGAGGAGGTTGAAGGGCATATCCTCTAAGGGTCTCATCCAGTTCCACATTGATGATGCAGAATTACCAAAGGTACTTACCATTCCATTATTCAAGTCCCATGAATTTTGTTCCCATTTCCTCAGAGATAAGCATGCATCTGGTATACCCAAAAGACCCAGGGATGGTCCTCCTATATTCCTTTTCTCTTTGGTCAACTTGAAATAATTTTGCAAACACTGAAGTGGATGAAAGACTGAAGTGTCATCATTGAAATGAATTCAGGGTAGCCTTAAGCCATTTTATGAGTGAGGGGGAATTCCAGTGGAAATCTATTAGATGGCCTATGGTATCAAGATATATAGCTCTTGCAGAGATAAGATCTAGCACAGGAATTAGCCTTAAAAAATTAGTTCATATTAAGTCATAAAGACAACATGGATAAGTTGAAAGAGATCTGGATCTAGAATCAAAGAGTCTGATGTCTTATTCTGTGACTGCTCCTTACTCCCTAAAAGGCTCAACTCAAATAACACCTCCTACGGAAAGCTTGTCCCAATCCAAAGAGTCTATGATGCTTTGCAACACACTCATTAGTACATACTTATTTGAGTATATGTCATATGTCCCTTAAGAAAGTAAACTCATTGAAGGAAGAATTGTGTCCTTTGCTTATAGTGTCTAGCTGTTTTTCAATCATGTCTGACTTTTCATGACCTTATTTGGGGTTTTCTTGGCAAAGAGACTGAGTAGTTTACCATTTTCTTCTCCAGTTCATTTGGCAAATGAGGAAACTGAGGTAAACAATATTAAGTGACTTGCCCAGTGTGTCATAGCCAGTAAGTGTCTGAGACCAGATTTGAACTTGGGGAGATTAGCCTTCTTCACTCCAGGCTTGGCACTCTATTCACTGTACCACCTCACTTCTCATTAATAGAATCTTAATAAACATTTGTTGTATAAAATTGAATTCTGTGATACAAGTAAAACATACTATCTCTTAGGGTCTCATTATCCTCATGTATAAAATATATGGCTGTATTACATGATCCTTTGGGTCCCTTCCAGATCCAAAATCTGTGACCTATAATTTAGCCATCCCTTCCTCAAAACACTCATGACCTGAATCCCCACCCACAAGAGGATCATTAATATGAGTAACATCATCTGCTAAGTTCAATACAAGGGGCGTCCAAGCAAATTTCTTTCTGCAAGAGACTTTTTTTTTTTTCAAAAATGCCATCACCACAACAAAAAAATGAATGAGTCATCATCATGCAACAAAATGGAATTTAATCCAAGTCTGAAGGTCATATAGCAACACCAGAACCCTTTATTAGAGGTAAATAACTTCAGTAGACCAGCTGGCCGCTTAATAAACACACACACACACACACACACACACACACACACACACACACACACACACACATACAGGAAGCGGTAGTGAGGATGCTGGTCTCACAGTAGACAGATTCCTCAGCTTGACTCATGGGATTTCTTTCAGGAATGGCCCCAAAACATGAAGTACCAAGGAAAAGTCTGAGATTAGAAATTGTTGACTTCCAGTCATTATCATGTTCTATGGTGATTTTCTTCTTTTAATATAATAATTCTCTCTGAGAGAGAAGGTTTCTCAAGGAGATTTTCTGGAAGCAACCTTAGTTGCAGTTGAAAGTAATAATCACCCAAATGCAGCCAGCTGCTAAAAATACAAACATTTATTTTCTCCTACCAAAGTCTTGTCTCTTTACTTGGGCCCGGATAGCTAGATTGTTAGAGGCCTATTTCTCTGCTTAGTTCCAAGAGCTCCCTCCGAATGTCTGCAAATCCAAAGATTTGTCCTTCAGCCTCTGCCTCTGCTTTCTTCAGCCTCCAGCCAGCACAAAGATGGAATGAATCTCTTGTCTCCTTCACTTGGGGCTCAGCTAGCTTTCTGGCGAGTCTTTCAGATCAGTTTGGTCTCAGTGGGGGAAGTGCAGGAGCCCAGCCACCACAGTGGTGTGAGATGTATCTGGTTGTGCCTCTGAGAGAGCCTTCTCAATCTTCAGCTCAACTCCTGACTTGTGAAAACTCTTCTGACTGGCCCCTTTGAAACTCTATTTATTCGAGAGAGAGGAATTGTGGGATGCGAGAGAGAGAGAGAGGGATTATGAGTTTCTCCCATAGTACTCTCTGGCCCTAAGAGCTTCAAGGGAGGTGTGAATTCAGATATATCATACTAAACCCTGAAATTTCCCAAACATGTGAACTCCAATGAGTAAAGGTGTGAACACAAGCATTGTATCAATTAGTTCTACTTAGTACCTTGTTTCAGGTTCTGGCCCAAGACATCTTCTTGTAAGATCAGATCAATAATCTATCAACTCTAATGAGTTAGAAGTTTGTAAAGATTCCAACAATGTTCTTCTGGGAAGAAAGCCAAATGTCAAGCTGTCTATCTGTATTGGATGGACATTTCAGCCATATTACCTTAACATTTAAGCTACTAGAGAATAAGAAACACAGAATCCTAGATTTTGACATCGAGAGGGATCTCAGCAGCTCTCTGCTCCAATCTATACTGGAAAAGAATCCCCATTTATTATATATTAACAATGGACCATCTAACCTCTATTATAATTTAGGTATCATATATATTTGGTGGTGGCTCATTTTTCTTTTTGTTGGTTCAAATATATGATTTTACTGGAGTGGGGGATTTCAGGAATGGAAACTTCTCCCACCAATGTCTATCAAAAGCTCCTCTGTAACTTAGAGTCTTAGAGAATAACCTAGTGGGGTCTTAGAAATTAAGTGACTTGCCTAGGATCATATGGTTATTAAACATCATAGGTAAAATCTGAATCTGGATCTTTCTGACTCCTATTCTAAAAGTCAATCCACCACATCAGATTGTTTTTCAGTTGCTCAATAAATAGAAGAAATTCTCAATTTTCATATTACCATCAGTAAAATGTCTATGGAAATTAAAGACAAATTGGCCTTGTCTTATCATAAAGCATACATCTGCCAGCTCTGCACTGACCCCTGTCATCAGCTGGCAAGTTTGTGGAGAAAGTAATATTTTTCTGATTCTATGAGGCAAAGCAGAGTATAAATAGGAAGGAAAATTTGCCACACAGACCCTACAATGAATTCCAATGTCAAATACAAAGGGGCTCAGGATTATTTAGGCAACCCCATCACATCAACAACAACTCTATTAGTATGGATAATTGAGAGCTAATTGTATTAAACAACAAATTGTTTATTTCATCTGATCCATAAAATTGAAACTAGATAAGTACAATGATAGAAAATGTCACACTAGATCATCAAGCCCAGAAATTTTGTTTTTACCCCTATTATCTACATGATTATATATTTTTTTAAAATTCTGGTTGGCTTTTAAAACCTTTCATGACCAGACCCCTTTCTACCTTTCCAATCTTCTTACTCTAGGATCCAGTATTACTCACCTTCCTACTATTTCTCTCATACAGATACTCCCATTTCCTGACTCCCTGTATTTCTGCAAGCTGTTCCCCTTTTCTGAATTCTTCCCCCTCACTTCTACCTCCTGGTTTCCTTGGCTTTCTTCAAGTCTTAGCCCAGGTCACACTTTCTCCGAGAGGCTTTTCCCAATTCCTCTTTTTTTTCCTTTTTAAAAATTTTTTTAAAATATATTTTATTTTATTTTATAATAACTTTATATTGACAGAATCCATGCCAGGGTAATTTTTTTTACAACATTATCCCTTGTACTCACTTCTGTTCCGATTTTTCCCCTCCCTCCCTCCACCCCATCCCCTAGATGGCAAGCAGTCCTATTATATGTTAGATATGTTGCAGTATATCCTAGATACAATATATGTTTGCAGAACCGAACAGTTCTCTTGTTGCACAGAGAGAATTGGATTCAGAAGGTAAAAACAACTAGGAAAGAAAAACAAAAATGCAAATAGTTCACATGCATTTCCCAGTGTTCTTTCTTTGGATGTAGCTGCTTCTGTCCATCATTTATCAATTGAAACTAGTTAGGTCTCTTTGTCAAAGAAATCCACTTCCATCAGAATACATCCTCATACAATATCGTTGTCGAAGTGTATAATGATTTCCTGGTTCTGCTCATTTCACTTAGCATCAGTTCATGTAAGTCTCTCCAAGCCTCTCTGTATTCATCCTGCTGGTCATTTCTTACAGAACAATAATATTCCATAATATTCATATACCACAATTTACCCAGCCATTCTCCAATTGATGGGCATCCATTCAATTTCCAGTTTCTAGCCACAACAAACAGGGCTGCCACAAACATTTTGGCACATACAGGTCCCTTTCCCTTCTTTAGTATTTCTTTGGGATATAAGCCCAGAAGTAACACTGCTGGATCAAAGGGTATGCACAGTTTGATAACTTTTTGGGCATAATTCCAGATTACTCTCCAGAATGGTTGGATTCGTTCACAAGTCCACCAACAATGCATCAGTGTCCCAGTTTTCCCTCATCCCCTCCAACATTCATCATTATTTTTTCCTGTCATTTTAGCCAATCTGACAAGTGTGTAGTGGTATCTCAGAGTTGTCTTAATTTGCATTTCTCTGATCAATAGTGATTTGCCAATTCCTCTCAATATTAGCTCCTACCCTCTGAGATTGCTTCAATTAACCTATGTATGTATAACTTGTTTGTACAAATAAGTGTTTAAATATTACCTCCCCTTTCAAACATGAGATCCTTGAGCACAAAGATTGGCTTTACCTTTCTATGTATCCTTAGCACTTAGGACAATACAAAGCACACTTGTTTAATGATTTTCACTCATATCTGATTCTTTATGACCCCATTTGGGTTGTTGTTGTTTTTTTGCAAAGATACTGGAGATGCTGGTTGTATGAGTATTTCTCCAGCTCATTTTACAGATGAAGAAACTGAGGCAAATAGAGGTAAGTGACCTGCTCAGGGTCACACAGCTAATAAGTGTCTGAGGACAGATTTGAACTTTGGAAGGTGAGTCTTCCTGGCTTCAGGCATGGTATTCTAGCCACTGTACCACTTAGCTGCCCTCAGTCATATAGTAACTGTTTAATGAATATTTGTTGATTTGGCTTGATTTGATTCACCTGCAAGGCTCTATGTCTTTACAAAGAAAAAAACAAAAAACCTTGTGTACCATATCTCTCCAATTCTAAGAAATTTTTGGCAAAGTGAACCTGACATTCTATGCTTTTCCAAACCTTGCATCAAATTTTCACCTATGGCACAATATCATCTAGCCAAATGTGTCAGCAAAGAGAGGGCAGAGACTGAAGCTAATTTCTACATTTTCCAAGATCTCCCACATACTCATTTATAATTTGCTTTGAAGCAGGAGAAGATATTGTTGGGGAGAAAAGGAACAAGAACATGTGATTGACATAGTAATTGAGATTTGTGTAGGATGAATATGCACTTATTAGAAACATAATGTTCATTCTAGCCTGAAGAATGACTAATGATGACATAGAGTTGAGTAAGAGGGTTCTACAGAGTTTACATTGTATTCTATTGTGTAGCAGAGAAACGTTGTGGCTGCCTTTGGTACATATTGTCTGAATGATCCTGGGCAATCACTTTTAAATGTCCTGGGCTGTACTTGAAGAGTAGAATTTGAATAAATGAGTATACCTGAGATTTGTATTGTATCTTACTGTGTGTGAGAGAAGCTGTTCACCACGCATAGAGGAGACAGTCCTAGAGTCAGGGAAATCTAGGTTATGTGACTTACCCAAAATCACACAGATTTAGGTGCCTGTGACACATAGTCTGGATGACTTTGGACAAGCCTCTTACACTCTCAGTGCCCCCAGAAAATTCTCTAAGCCTGTAAGTTGTCTAGTAGATGCCAAACTGCATTGGTTGAGGGAGTTTCCATGTTGAGAATTCTCCATACTAATGAAATAAATAGTTCTGGTCAAAAAATGCGTGTTTAGTACATGTACACGCACATATGAGTGTATACTACATGCACTATCTAATCAGACTCCAGAATATGACTAAACAGGCTTAATGAGAAAAACTGTAGCCCTTTGGGGTAAGGTTGCAAATAAGCTCTGTAACTGTGCTCTGGAACCTCTGTGTGTGTGTGTGTGTGTGTGTGTGTGTGTGTGTGTATGTGTGTGTGTGTGTGTGTGTTTCTACTTCTCCACATATGGATCTGGATTTGGGTTAATGCTTTGTGGAGCAGCTAAGTAGTGTAGTTGAAAAAGTACCAGACTTGGAATCAGGAATACTAATCTTCCTGAGTTCAAATATGAACTCAGATACTTATTAGCTATGTGACCCTGCACAAGTTATCCAACCCTGTTTACCTCAGTTTCAACATCTATAAAATAAACTGAAGAAGGAAATGGTAAATCACTGCAGTAACTTTACCAAGAAAACCCCAAATGGGGTTATGTCATGGAGAGTAAGACATGACTGAAACAGCCAAACAACAACAACCAATGTTTTGTATCACCTGTGCCAATTCTTCCCTTCTTTACTGAAGATATAGAGTGAAGCTATTAGAAAAATCTCAATAACAATGTGAAGGATTGTGATTTTAAACTTGCAAAAACTTCTTGGCTACAGAAAAAGAATAGAAAGAAGAGCCAGAGGTCCTGAATCTCTTAGTTCTTAAAGAGGACCAAAATTATGTTATTATGTTGAAGTCGAGGTACTATGTGTCTGAATGTGACTGGGAATGCTCTATCACAGGTCAGGCACAAATAGTCCACATGAACATTTGTAGTGGAGATGTCTAAGAATTTGCTCATCTCACATTTCTTTTGTGCTACTGCAATTCTACGTTGCGCATAGAGCACAACGCCTGCTTTAATGTGGACACACCATGCTGAGAGGTGCTTTGCCAGCATCTCTCATGTCACACAATCAGTTCCAAAGTACGTCATAGAGACATATTGAGAATGAAAAGAGGAACAACAAAGTTTCTTTTAGTCAGACCAAGATTCTAGCTGAGGGAACATGTGAGAAAGGGAAAATTTATGTTGGGATTTATCAAATTTTAAACAATTCTTCTTCGGGATATTTGGAAAGAAAGTGGAAACAGAATGAGGGCAGGACACAAATCCCCCTTACATACTTAGGGTGTGACTTAGACTTACTTAGCTGGGACTGAGGGTGCCTTTACAAAAAAAGTCAATGATCTACATGTTCAGGCACTTCAGAAAAAACTATTGCAAGATCTTCTGATTATCTCCAAAAACACCTTCCAAATGCTTTGTTTTTGTCTGAAATTCTATCACAGGAGTTTCATTTCTTTAGAGGAAGGCTTGGATGCCTCATTGAACTATGAAGTCCCTTAGAAAGAA
This sequence comes from Antechinus flavipes, assembly GCF_016432865.1. Lineage (NCBI taxonomy): Eukaryota > Metazoa > Chordata > Mammalia > Dasyuromorphia > Dasyuridae > Antechinus > Antechinus flavipes. The sequence continues at coordinate 271,652,507 of NC_067399.1, forward strand.
TGACTCTTCCATCTTCTATTCTTTGGTAGGAATACATTGAGAAGTACCATGGGAGAGTAAATAGAGGGTCCAAATCAGTCAAACCTGGGTTTGAGTCCCACTTAGAACACATACTAACTGTGTCACCCTGAGCAAGAAGCTCAGTGGTTAAAGTCAGTATCCCAGGTAACCCTCTGAGACTACAAAATACAAACTGATGAGAGAGTTTATCCATGACATTGAACACCAGGAAGAATTAAGAAGGGTTAGAAAGGGAGCTACTTAAAAATAGCAACTGTCTCTCTGTTTCTTTTTGTAGCCTCAGCACTTAGAAAAACTAACTTTTAAGGAATCTGAGGCAGCCAAATAGCAGGTAGATAAAGTACAAAAGTAAGGAAGATTTGGGTTCAAAATTTTCCTCAGACACTTAATTAGCTGTGTGTGATTCTGAGAAAATCATTTAACCTGCAAATGCCTCAGTTTTCTAAACTGTAAAATGGAGATAATAATAGCACCTGCTTCACAGAGCTGCTGTGGAAATCGAATAAAGCAATTATGCAAACCTTAAAGTGTTAAATAAAAGTCTCTTTATATAATACATAGAGCATATAATGCACTATATTTATAACTATATTATGGTGCTACATATTTATATTAATATTTTAATGACTGGCTGTTATTCATGTTCTTATATTTTATTCTAGTATTATTATTATTGTTTGTTCTATTCAAATAGAAATGTTCTTGACATAATCCAAAACTTGTTATTGTTGTTTTTATATTTAATGTTTGGGGACTGTTGTACTGTGATTTTTATTTGCTGTACTTGAGGGAAAAAAAGTTCATCTTCTATGAAAGATTATCTTTGGGACAATTCTAGTAACATATAGGAAGGAATCCAAGGATGGATGATAAGTGCTGTTTTGTCCTCTTTTCACATAAATTTGATTTCTTCTGCAATGTCTCTATATTTTGACAGTTTTAATTTCCATGTAGTCTGAAGTTATGGGCATTTTATAATGACATTTGTTGAAAATGATTATCACCTTGTTTTCATAGGGTTTAGATAGGAAAAAGTCCTAACATAGGAAATTATCTTGTCGTTATGCTTCTGAAAGTTCCACAGACTTAGGTAAATATTGCCTAATATTTATGTAATATGTAAATATACAGATATATAAAATAATTTTTGGTAGTTGACAATTATAATAATAACAATGACTATTTCCAAGAGACTTTTGGGAGAGGGTGATTTAAAGGTCAAATGTTCATGAAGGTGAAGAAAAATCTACCTTTCCATTAGTAACAGAGAATGTCAGAATTGGAAAAGTTCTAATCTAATCCTCTCATTTTACAGATGAAGAAACAAAGCCTCTGAATGTGAAGTGATTCACTGTTTTATAAAATTTTCTTTATTCCAGGAACACAAAATCTTTCTCATCCGAAAAGCAACATGGTAAAATGTATTGTAAAAGCTTATTCATATCTGCCAAAGCAGAAACTCAAGAGAGTTTCCTCCACTTCTACAATCCTTGATCTTCCAATCACAGTCAAATTGGGTATGGACTTACCATATAGATACAAAGGCACCTGGGCCAAATTCCCCTAAATCATGTCCATGTGTAAAGCTCCACCTATTCTGAGAGATTTGCAAGTATTTTTATTACTTATTTTTACATAAATATTTTATTTACATGAAAAATAAATATTTTACATGTAAAAATACTGCATATTTTTATTATGCTCATCAGGGAGGAAAAATTGGGATTTACTGCTTAATCTGAATAGTACAGCCAATTTAACCAATGTCCTTTTGCATGATTTCAAGACTATATCATCATCCTGAACATTTCCTGGCTTTGTGTATGTCAAGCACTGTCTTCCCCCCCACTTAATAACATTTTTCCCATTTAAGGCTTGTTTCCATCCTACATGCTAAGGTAAACAAATATATTTTCTTATCTCCCTGAAATCAGTAGCTGGGGAGATGAAGCCAAGAACATTAATTAGAAGTGCCAAGTCATTTTTCTATAGAATAGTATTAGTAGGTGCAGAATTTGTGCAGATATTCATCTCATTCATCTCATTCCCACAACTGATTCCTTTCTTTGAAACCCGCCCCCCCAATTCATCCCCAGATCTCACCATAATTAAAGTTCCAGGTTAAAAACTAAGATTCTTTAGATTCTTCAAACTGAAAATTCTTCAACCTGTTTACTTCTGAAATCCCCTCTGCCTCACTCTATGACTCACCTTGGGATACACCTCAGGGACCAGCAGGAACAAGTCAAGATGTGTCTATAGTAATAAGGGTAGCAGGAGTTAAGGAAATTCTAGTAAGAGGCTCTCCCACCCTGACTCCAGTCAGGCTATATCTTGTCAAAGGCTAAATGTGCACACCACCCTTTCCTTTGAGAATCAAGATCAGAACTATATTCAGTATTCAAAAAACAGAACAAATCCTAGGAAAGGAAAAAAAAGTATAAAGATATTTTTTATTAATATAACACCTTTAAAAAAAGAATTCAAGTGATTTTATTATATAGAATTATCTCATTTGTCCTAATGTACATTATAATAATGAGCAAATGGGACTTATTCATAACATTTTACTCTGGGGAAAATTCATAGGTACAAAGAGATTTCTCTATTCATCTATCTTTTTTTCCAGACTTCGTAAAATCCCAATTGTTTTGAATGGAGAAAAACAGGATGAGGTTGAAACTAAATGACTGAGCCAGGATCACACAGGATATAAGAGCCTGAGGTCCGATATGAATCCCATTCTCACTCCAAATCAAGCTTTAATACAGTGCCTGGCATGCAGTAGGTGATTAATAAATGCATATTGACTGAATGAGCTGTTTTTTTTTTTTTTACCAATAATTATCTGGTACTTTGTCCTCTAGAAAAATAACCACATTTGTCAAATGCTTCCCCAGAGTGCAAACCCACTTTCACTAGGATACAAAATTAAAGGGGCATTTTCCTTGAAATTTTCTTTAAGGATGCCAACCCATAGTGTACTTTCCATTCCTACAACACATATATTGCAAATCATAAAAACTTTTTAATACCTATGACTTTATATTGTCATCTATTTATTTCATGTATAACCTAGGCTGCAAGCCAAACCTGGAACATTTGGAATGAGACTTTCCTAATGGTGTAGAGAAGGCTGACCATAATATCTTATGCCTGCTGAAAGGGTTTTCAAGTCTCATGACAGTTTTTAGAGGCAACTGGTAGCATATTAGTACTGTTGCTCCTATAAAGCTGAGAGGGAACTGAATGAGGGCAGCGATAATTCCTAAGCCTATGTGACTGATGGAGGAGTAGGCAATGAGTGATTTAAGGTCTATTTGTCGTAGGCAAACTGGGTGTGGAATCAGAAAGACTTAAATGTAAAGCCAGTCTCTGACATTTACTGCTATGTGAACTTGGATAAGTCACTTCTATTTGCTTCAGTTTCCTCCACTGTAAAATAAAGATAATAACAAGCTCCTACATCCTAGGACTATTGGCAGGATCAAAGGAGAAAATATACTTACCATAGTGTTTGGCATATAGTAGTTGCTAACTAAATTCTTATTTCCTCTTTCTTCTTGCTGGAGTTAGATGCAAAGAAGAGTAGAGAATCATGAATAACTCTCTCAAAGAAAGAATAAAGAATATCTCTCTTTTTTGAATCTCTGACACCAAAAGAAGCACAGTAGTCACATCTGCATTTTCTACACCAATTAGAAAGATTTAATGCAACATGATCCAGTTTGGGCTAGAAACAGGGTCATCTATATCTCTTCTACAGAAGTCCTCTTGAGAGAATTCATTCATAATTTTGGAGATACTTAGCTCCTTAAATGATATTACTAAATCTCAAGCTCTGATTGGTCCTACCAAACTTTGGACTAGATTTCAATCATGGTAGACTTCATGAATATTGGAAAACCAGCTTCCTCTTGATGAGAGGGTCTTATAAGGCACTCATATGGTGGTGACTTTTTCACTCACAGCAGCTTATGAAGACTAGCCACTATGCATGGGAGAATTGACAGCTGCTTTGGTGAAGAGAATGCCCAAATCAATAAAATTATGGCTCCTTATACTATATATGTGAGTCATGCCTCTCTAGATAAGCTCCCTTCACAATGGTTACTTGTCTTTTATTTTTTTAATCTATATATTATTTATTATCTGCTTTGCATTTAGTAAAAATTCTTGATAAATACCATTCTATTCATTCATTGATTTATTATCAATCATCAAAATGCTGGGCACATAGTCTAGAATTATAGGCTATTGGAACTGGAAGAGGTCTTAGATGTCCTCTAGTCTAACCTCTTTACTTTGTTGATGATGATACTAAAGTCTGGAGAAATAGCAAGATTTTTGCACTGGCAAAGTCAGAAAAACTGTATTGTTCTCACTTCTACGCCAATGTTCTTTTCCCTACATCATTCTGGCTCACATACACATGGCTAATGCTCTAAAATTTACATTGACTCTGTTTCTTGAGAGATTTGCCATCAAGGTGATAGAAAAATGTCATTAGATAAATGATAGATAAATGAGCATTTTAATTTTTTTCTTGGCTTCATTGAATGCAGAAAGGCTATTTTTGACAAATCAGATTGTTCTCATTCACTGTAGAGCTCACTGTCAATAAGTGAACTGCAGCACTTTTTTTTAAAGTTAGAGATAACTTTGGGTTATGGATAGAGTCAGGGTTTCAGTGATACAAAGACCCAGGTCCAATAACCATCTTTGATGAATACTAGGTGTGTGAGTATGGGGAAGTCTCATCTTCTCAAGTGAGTAATCTATATAGGTGGAAAGAGTTTTCATGTTGAGAAAGAGAGAGAAAAAGAGAGGGTGCAGAGAGGGAGGGAAAAAGAAAAAGGAAGGAGGGAAGGAAGGAAGGAAGGAAGGAAGGAAGGAAGGAAGGAAGGAAGGAAGGAAGGAAGGAAGGGAGGGAGGGAGGGAAGGAGAGAAGAAAGGAAGGAAGGGAGAGAAGGAGGGAAAGAAGGAAGGAAGGAAGGAAGGAAGGAAGGAGGAAGGAAGGAAGGAAGGAAGGAAGGAAGGGAGGAGGGAAGGAGGGAAAGAAGGAAGGAAGGAAGAAAGGGAGAAAAGGAGGGAAAGAAAAAGGAAGGAAGGAAGGAAGGAGGAAGGGAGGGAGAGAAGGAGGGAAAGAAGAAAGGAAGGAAGAAAGAGAGAAAAGGAGGGAAAGAAAAAGGAAGGAAGGAAGGAAGGAAGGGAGAGAAGGAGGGAAAGAAAAAGGAAGGGAGAGAAGGAGGGAAAGAAAAAGGAAGGAAGGAAGGAAGGAAGGAAGGAAGGAAGGAAGGAAGGAAGGAAGGAAGGAAGGAAGGAAGGAAGGAGGGAAGGAAGGAAGGAAGGAAGGAGGGAAGGAGAGAGGGAGGAAAGAAGGAAGGAAGGAAGCTAAGAAAGAAGGAAGGAAGGAATGAAGGAAGGGAGAGAAGGAGGGAAAGAAAAGAAGAGAAGAAGGGAGGGAAGGCAGGGAAGAAATGGAAGAAGATAAGGGAAGGAGGGAGGGAATGAAAGAAGAAGGGAGGGAGGGAGGAAAGAAGGAGGGAGGAAGGAATGTAGGGAGAGAAGGTAAGGAGGGAGAGAAGGCAGGGAAGGAAGGAGGGAGGAAGGGAGGGAGGAAGGAAGGAAGGAAAGAGGAAGGAAGGAAGGGAGGGAGGAAGGAAGGAAGGAAAGAGGAAGGAAGGAAAAAAAGAAAGGGAGGGAGGGAGGGATAAACACATAAAGATAAACAACCAGCAGCTGATATTTATATAGTACTTTATACATCTCATTTGATCATCACAATGATCCTGGGAGGTAGAAGCTTTTATTATCCCCATTTTATAGCTGAAGAAATGGAGTCAGAGGTTAAGTGCCTTTTCCAGGGACATAACAACTGGTAAATGTTTGAGGCTACATTTAATTCAATTCTTCCTGATTCTGGTGTTCTGTTCAGTGCGCCACCTAACTGCCAAAGTTGTGGGTGGTATGAACCTAGAAGAAGAAATAGGGAAGAACAAAATGACTCCTCCCCATTCTCCTTCTCTTCCCTGTTCTTTAATACAAGGTACTATCTCAAACATTCCAGTATCATGGTACAATGGGATAATGAAACTGTTCTCCAGGGAAAAGGAGGCTGCCATGCCTGTGGCTGCCACTATATGCCCTTGACTTTTGTTCTTAGAGAGGATGTGATTACACTTTAATTAGTCCATTTGGCTGCCTAAAGAAAGCTCAATGCAGAGAGCTATAGTGTAGTGGTAAGGCTTATTGCCAGGAAGACCGGAGTTTACCTCTGACACATGCTGACTACATGACCCCGATGAGCAAATTTATTCTCTCAGAACCCTCAGACAATTATATTAGTAAAAGGAGTATCACCCCCACACACACTTCCTCTGGGTTCCCTATGCCAGTGAAATCACAGGCCCAAACAGGAGGGTGCGAAAAGCCAGAAGCGATCAATAACAGCAGCAAGATCAATAGCTTACCAAAGGACAGCTGAGAACACATTATTTCCTGCTTTTGCAAACACTTGCTGGGTTACACTTCACAACATCCACAAGCCACTTCAGTTTGCTGTTGATGTTTTAATAGCATGCTGTATGCTGTTTCTGTACAATTTATAGGTCTGTTCTCAGTTTATCAGCAAAATTTTTTCCCTCTGACCTTTGCAGTTTTGGCAACTATACTGTATTTCTTGGATTGCTCTGTGCCCACACGGAATCGATCAGAACACAAAAATCCCCTTACATTACAAAGTACTCCCCCTCTCCCATTCAGAATTAGTCCAAAACAGCAGAACTCCAAGAAAGGCTAAAGTTGAGCCTAGAGCAATTTTGACTCAGAAATGTGAATTTCTCTTAACTAGCAATGATAAAATTCTCATTTTTCTCAGAGAACCATATCCCAAAACAATTGAGCAGCAACCAAAGTTTTTGTGCCTGCTGCAGCCTAAAGCAAGTAGGAACCAATCTTGCTTTGAAACGAAAGAAAGAAGAACATGAAGTCCTTTAGAGTCTAGTCTATGGCAATCTTTGCCAAAGCTATTGTCCTAGATCGGGCAGTGACAACCATATCTCAGGTAGTTTCCCTAGTGGCCAGCATGACCCAGTTGGACCAAAAATCCATGAATTGCTTGCTCAATGAATGTGTTAAGGCTTTGTCTGCCAAACAAACAGAGATGCATTGGAGTCCCACATGAATGCTTCTATCTATTTCCTCCAGGAGGATTTCAGTACTAATATCTCAAGATTGTTATCTCAGGCTGTGTTCCTTTCTGAAAGCTTGGATGTCTGCCCCCCTTTTGAAGGGTATAAATTTTGGCTTTTATAAAGAGACTGAGTTGTAAGAGGGTTTCACATTATGTATGTGCTGGCCACATACTAAGGATTTCCAGTGACTCCTTTGTAAAGAGCCTAGAATGCCTTGGTTGTAACATTCATAGCCTGAATGTGGCCGTGCCCAGAGAGTTGTTTGCCCAGCCACTCCTGTTGATTCCCTTTCTTGACTGGAACTTGTCTAAATGTGATAGGGAAAGACAATTGATAGACAAATGGACAAAAACACATTCTTAGGAGGAAAATTCTACATGGGTATATACATTCCCTTCAGTAAAGTTGAATCTTTTTTCCTGTCTTGTTAGGTCCAGTTCCTGAGTTTTCTGACATTTTGGCATTCCAAATCTTCCTGAGTCAGTATCAGCGATTAATATCTCAGTTTACAAAAGAATAAGTTATCTTCCTGGTCAAGGACATACAAATCTTCTCTTGGTAAGGCATAGGAAAATACATTTAGAGCTCAAAGGAACCTTACACAGTGTGTAATCTAATCCCCCCATTTTATTAATAAAAAATGAGGCTCATCCTTAGTAAAAAACTTACCTAAATTTATGCAGGCCGTATAAATCTAGGATTCTAATCTAGATTGCAGGATTATAGATTTAGATAAAAAAGAGATCTTACAGACCATCTTTGCTTTTTTGAGATTAAAGTTCTCTGATCACCAATCCCCTCTGTACCAGTTGCCTCCTATAAGATGGAAAGGATCATAACCTTCCTCTGAAGGAACAAGTACAAGGACAAACTGTAGGAAAATCCAAAGTAAATATTAATATGTTGATACAATAAAGTCTTAAGTTATGATTACTTGATGTTTCATACTTTTATTTTCTAGAATTAGAAGGCATCAGAAAAGTAAGAAAATCCATAAAGTGAGAATGTGCCCAGAACTCATATTAATCCTGGATATTTAAAAGCCTTTTGACTCTGGACATTGAATTTTTCTCTTTATTCATCATGTGTTATATGCAAGAAAATGACAAAGTTTTCATATTCATATTTATTTACTTTAAAAAATTCTTTAGCATGGTATCGATAGATCCTTGTAGATTTTATTTTTGTTTTTTAAGAGAATTTTGGATGTGGCACACTTAAAATTCTTCCCTAATACCACCAAACAAGCCCTGAAGTTCATTCAAACATTCAGACACAGCCAACATCCCCATAAATATAAGGTGCTGGAGTCCTCATTTCTTCATTTTATTCAAAAGAACAAACAGCAAAAAAAAAATCATAAACACAAAATGAAAACACACTTACAGATCTGAAAAGCAATACAGTATGGTAAAAAAAAAAAAAAAAAAAAAAAAAAAAAAAAAAAAGGGCGTTTTCTCTAGACTAAAAGGAATTGGTTTGAATCCCAGGTCTGCTTCCTCCTACTTGTGAGCACAATCATTTCCTCTCTGAGACTCAATTCACTCATCTATGACATGAGGAGTTTATTATACACACAGAGACGACAATAATATAAATGAAATCTCTTGTGACTGACCTTGTTCTCAGTAAAGAAATAAGGAAGCATTTCACATCTTGTGAGATAGGAAGATTATAGATATAAAATACTGCATATACTATCTGACATCGTCATTATGTTGGTTAGTTTTGCTTAATTATTTTTCTTTGTTATAAGAGATGGCTCATTTTGTGTGAGAGGAGGGGTACATGTTATATCTGAAAATGTAACTTAGAAACAAAAGGCAATGAATAAACTGATTTTTAAATAGTATAAAACAAGAGATTTGAGCTTGATAATGACCTCTCAGGTCATCCGTTTTTTGACCCTGAATCTATATTCCTCCCAGTGTTAACCTAACCCAGGCAGAAAAAGTAATGTAAGATCATAGATCTATTATAGAAAAGACTACAGAGACTAACCACTCATTTTAACACAAAAAAAGAAATTGAACTCCCAAGATCAGGACAGTAAAGATCAGAAGTGAGATTGATCTGCTAGGCAAGCTTCTTTCCTGCTATAACTATGGGGGAAATGTTCTTTGCAAGAAGTCTACTAACCTGAGAGTAGCTTGGAACATAGTTCTCATTTGTCTCATTTACTTTCCATAACAGGCTCCTTCATCTATATTCCAATCTATATTTCAATATCTATATCCAATATACATATTCTAATATTAGAATCCTAAAACAATTAGGATTGTTTTACATTCTAAATTAGGATGTTAGATTTCCTAAGGAAAAAAAAAAATATTGAATCCAAGCTCCTGAGTTTGCAAATCAGGAAATTGAGGCACACTAGAATGAAGGGACTTGCTTAAAATCCAATAATGGAGCCAACCAGCTCTCTGACTCCAGATTCTATACCCTCTCTAATAATTATATTGTATTAAATTATGAGATTTTTGGAGAAAAGGAACCACATTTACCTCTGGATCACCCTTTAACATCTAGTGCAGTTCCACACATTAAACAAATGTTTAGTAAATATTTTTTGAATATTGATGAATGGATGAATGAATAGCTGTCTGGATTCTCAGAATTCCTTTCCTTCCTCTTTATTTCTTCAATTTTGTACTTCTTTGTTGTTATTGATAGTGTTATTGTTCAGTCATTTTTCAGTTGTGTCCAACTCTTCATGACCCCATTTGGGGTTTTCTTGGTAAAGATGGAGAACTTTCTTCTCCAGCTCATTTTACAAATGAGGAACCTGAGGTAAATAGGATTTAGTGACTTGCCCAGGATCACACAAGTAGTTAGTGTCTATACTCTGGAAGATGAGTTTTTCTGACTCTGGGCTGTCACTCTAAATATTCCACCCCTTTTTTTTTCTTTTTCTCTAAAACAGGGATGGGAAAACAGGTTAATTCACTAGTGAATGCCTTTAAAAGCCCTTACAAATTCATGTTCTGGCTATATCACCTAGGAGCTACTTTCCTCTTCTATAAAATGAGGGAGTTGGACCACTTCTAGGTTCAATTACAGGTCAAAATTCTATGATGCTATGGTCATATTCTAGATCAGACTTTGGACCTGGGTTAATTTCCTCTCCAAAGGCACCCATATTGGTTTACCCTAATCCGGTGGTGATAACCAAGTGCTATTGAACTTTTCAAAAGGAGAATTCACTTTTAACTCATGGAGCTAAGAAAAGATTTCAGGGTCAAAGAGGAGATCTTATCCAAACAGAGACCCTGTTCTAGATAAATATATTATATATATATATTTATCATCCTTCCCCCACCATCAGTGTTCTAAATCTTTTGGACCTTAATGCTTAGTATTCACTAGGCTGTATTGAAATTCTTATTCCTTATGTCCTTTCCCACGTTAGTGTGAAATTCCAGTTTTTCAGGCCCACATGCTTTGGCTTCAAACTCTAAATTCTCTCTAGGGGTTGAGAGTACAGGGTGACTCCTTCAGCCTAGAGCAGCTGCAGGAAGCTCTGAGTGACATCACTATCCCCAAAGCCAAAAAATCCACGAGGTCAGGATCGGGGAAGCCATCTTTGCAGAAAAAAGTCACAAACTCCAATCTTCCTTCCGCCACTAGGGAATGAGCTCACCATTCTCAAGAAGCCAATATTCCAAAGATGCCAGGTTATCCCTAAATTAGTGTTCCTCCATCCTGGGAACTCTGCAGGTGCTTCACTGGAGGAAACTAGCTCCCAGCCTGGACCAGATGGGCTATAGAAGATGGGAGTCTAACTCTAAATCTTTACTCATTTTAAGTTACAAGACCATTGGGGAAACAAATTGTTCTGTTTTCTTGGGCCAGGAGGTATGGATCTTTGAATAATCAAAATGGAATTGATTATAATCTAGGGTGGGAATGGAAAGAAGCTTCCCCAGGGGATTCTCTGTGGATCAGAAATTCCTGGCTATACCTTCCCTCACTTTTGTCCACTACAGTTTATTCTCTCCATCATGGAAATTTCTGCCTTGTGGGTCAGATCTGGGGAAGGGATGTGGAGGCCAGGTGTAAGATTTAATTGTTATCAGAGCAGTTGCAATTGTATATTATAGCTTTAAAAACTTTTCTACAAAGATTCCATAAAGAAGCAACATGACTTAGTGGGGTAGGGCACAATCTGAAAACCTGAGTTAGAATTTCATCTCAGAAAGGAGTGTGAGCAAGTCACTTAATATGTTCCTCACTTTCCTTCTCAGTAAAATAAAGGGGGCACATTTGGCTTTGATGGCCTTTTAGTTCTATTCCTCATGACACTCAAAGGGTTGGGAGCCTGTATTATTATAGCCAGCTCCAAGGACACCAGAGGATCAGAGAGATAAAGTGACTTATCTAATATGCACAAAAATGGAACTTAATAGACTCATAGATTTAGAGCTGGAAGAGATCCTAGAAGCTGCTTAATCCAACATGCTTATTTTATAAATAAAGTCCAAGAAAGTGAATTTCTTTCAAGTACTGTATAGGACTGCTGGATTTCCCATTCATCTCATATCTGTAGTGCAATAATAACATGTGTTCTAATAAAATGGCAAGTCAAGCTTGGCTCTTCTGTTCTTTCAAATACCACACAGGGAGTAAGTGGTAAAAGCTAACCCGGGTCCCATAACTCCAAACCCATCATCTTTTCCAAAGCACCATAAAGGATGGTGGAGCAATAGTCCTCAAAGTTAGATTTTCCTATCTAAACCTACAATGCTCTTCCCATCATGCTATCTCCCTGAGATACCATGCTGCTGCTCTATTTGGCATTCCCTCCACAAGCTAACTCCAATCTGTCTCTCTATTCTGTTTTCACATTACTCCCTTTCATGCCCTGTATTTTTAAGCCAAACTGACATACTGAATGTTTGCCGGTGTTCCCTCTCTCACTTTCATGCTGTTGTATGGACTATACCCCAAGCCTAGAAGGCTCACAGAATACTTAGATTCTTTCAAAGCTTAGTTGAGTTACTCCTGATTAGAAAAGGACTGTCTTGCTGAAAGTGTTCCCTATTCCCCATTACTTTGGATTATCACATAATTGAGATGAGGCAGGGGTATGTGGGATATTCAAAAAGGACTAGCCCCTCTGGCATGGGGGCTCTGCTGAGCTCCTCCTCCACTTTTAGTGTCTACCTGACACTCAACTTTCACCTGTGGTTCTAAGAAACTATAGCACAGTGGGCATAACCTAGTAAATCTTCCTGGCAGATGGGCTGAACCAGATTGAGGGTAACCACTAGGTTACCCTCTTCCAACAGAATGGGCAGATGAGAATGATGTGTTCCAACAGCCATGAAGGCAGCTGAAGCAGGTGCTGAGGAGTGCTTAGAGCTCATCAGATATCAAAAATGCCAAGGTCATCCACTGTGTCCTGGGCCATCGCAGCCAGTCCTCTTGATTGTTGTTTTGCCACTGGATTTCAGTGACTTTGGAGGAGTGAGTGAGGCTGATGACTGTGCGATTCTGCCTCACTAAATCCAGTGCCTAAATCAAGACATCAACCCTGATATTGTTGGTCTTCTTTGAAAAGTAAGGACAAACAACAATGGAAGGAATTGTGTTCAGTCCTGAGAGACCCTGACTCCAAAGTAGAGAGAGATGTGAGAGAGGATGAAATTAATTTTTCTCACATTTTCTGCTTGTAATGCTTCCTAACATAGAATTCTAGAGAAAATATCTTAAAGTTTGATATGGTTCAATCTAGGAGCCTTTCTAGAAGAAATTATCAGGATAGATAATCAGGATAATCTTATAGAAAAGGTGCAGATAATAATTATTATTTTTACCAAGGTGGCACAGTAGAAAGACTGCTAGATCTGGACTCAGAAAGTTCAAAACTGCCCTCAAGCACTAAATGTGTGACCCCAGGAAAGTCACTTAATCTCTGTTTCAATTTCCTTATCTATAAAATGGAGATAATAATAGTACTTACCTCCCAAGTTGTTTTGTAAGGATCAAAAGAGATTTTATAAAGTACTTTGCAAACTTTAAAATCTTTTATAAATATCAGTTATTTTATAAATATCAGATCAGCAATCTATTTCCTCCAACACAAAAGGCATGTTAAAACAAAAAGATTCAAGGATATATTAACACATACTTAAAACTCTGAAAAGAGGATTAAGGATCTGATAGAAAGGAAGGTTAGAGTTAAGCACCAATAGGGGTTAGGATTATGTCCTCCTAAAAGAAAAAAGAACTTTGGAGAATTGTATTTCATATTTATCTCACATCTGTGGTGCAGTTAACAATACACATGTCTAAATAACATGGCTTAGGCTCTTTAGTTCTTTCGACTGCAGAATTCTCCTGGTAAATGAGCCTTTTTTTCCCTATAGAAGTTGTTTTAGAAGTCTCCCCCATTAAGCATCCAAATCACAGAAATACATAAGTGTTTATTTACAAATTACATGTGTGTAATATATTTTGTGCATTTAAAATCATATGCAAAAATTAACATTAAAAAGAATAGTATAAAGATGGAAAATAATATTTTAAAATATTTACTAATGTAAAAGTATTCAATAAATTTTGTAAATACAATATGATTGAATATACTTGATTGATGGAGGACTATAAATAGAAACTAAATAACTACTTATTAAACTAATTTTATCAAAATAGCTAATCAAGCTGATGGACTATTTTATTTAGGTACTTTTAGATATTGTGATGTATTTAATGATACATCACATAGCAATCAAATAATACTTCATAACAGTGAACATAACAGTTTTTCAAAAGTAGTCACACTCTTCTATATATAGATTATGATAATCACAATACAAAGATAAATTACCTTCAATTTCAACTCCATAAAAAGTTGTCAATTCAAATCCATCTCCTTTTCTTCATTCTTCATCCATTCCTTTTTTCTTTAATGTCTGCTTAATGAATGCTATGTACCTTAACTTCCTATTCATATTTGGGTATTTTTATTATATTTTCATATGAGTGTGATGAACAGAAAAATGATCAATTTGGCTCAACCATGGAAGATTGAGAGGAATAAAATGTACAGGCGTATCTTGAAAATGTTCTGGGTTCATTTCCACAATAAAGTGAAAATCACAATAAAACAAGTCATAAGAATTTATGTTTACATTATATCATAAGACTTTTGTTTATACTATATTATAATTTATTATATTAAGTGTGCAATAGTATCATATCTAAAAATTTTAAATTTAAAGTATTTTATTTTTTAAAAAACCCATTAGCCATCACCTGAGCCTTCAGTGACTGATAATCTTTTTGGTGCTAGAGGATCTTGCCTCAGAGCTTACCAATGAAGATAATCGTTGCTGAAAGTTGAGGTCCTTGGGGCACATTGGAAATTTTCCACATTGCATGACTCTTCTTTTCATTTGAATGCATAGAGACCATGCCAGGGTTTTTAATTGCCTTAATTTCAATATTGTTGTATCTTGAGAAATAGGGAGGCTGGAAAAGAGAGAGAGAGAGAGAGAGAGAGAGAGAGAGAGAGAGAGAGAGAGAGGGAACTGACAGTGGTGAAATAGTCAGAACACATTACATTTATCAATTAAGTCTGCCATCTCATATGGACATGGTTCATGGCTTCTCAAAACAACAGTAACATCAAAAATCGCTAATCACAGATCACCATAACCATTAAAATAATAAGAAAAAATTGAAATATTGCAAGAATTGATAAAATGTGAGCACACCATTGGAAAAATGAGGCCAGTAATAGATTTGCTCAAGACAGAGCTGTTACAAGCCTTTAATTTGTTTTAAAAACTGCACTTTCTGCAAGCACGATAAAACAAAGCACAGTAAAATGAGGTATCCCCTGTATAATAAGACTCTAAGGTAGGTTGGGGCCAGACTGTATAGGGCTAGTTACATTGGATACTAGAGTTAATAGGGAGTAAATGAAGTTTATTGAGCAGAGGGTGGGGGTAGATGAGTAACATAGTCAGGGTTATACTATAGCAGGCCTGGTAATAGTGTGGTAGCTAGATTGAAGTGGACCAGTTAAGAAGCTATAGAAATAGTCCAGGTGAAATGTGATAAGTGACTCAAGGATGGCTATGTGAATGGAGAGGAAACGTGCAAAAAATGACAAGATTAGGCAAATGCCTGGATACATAAGGTAAATGAAGATGAAGACATGACTTTATGAGCTTCATTGTCTAGGAAAGATAGTGATAGTGTCTAGAGAAATTTAGGAAAAAGAGTTAGTTTGAGGGGAAAGATAATGTCATCAGGTTAGTGATGACCATTTGTGTTTATTCACTGTATTCAACTCACTGGTCTTACCAAGAATGAAAGGATTCTGGGCAAAGGGCCCTTATTCATTGGTATGGAAAATAGCATCAAGTTTGTGGCACATGCCTTGGAGGGGAAGATGTTATGGTCATGATGAGAGGATTTTGCCAATAGGACCCAAGCAGATGTTTCTATAGGCGCTCTGGCTTTGGATCGCAAGATTATAACAACTCTGAGGGGCCTGTAACAGACACAGGGCCAGAAGAGAGGAAATAGGAAAGTTTGGGTCAATAACAGGGGAAAAGATAAATAGGATTGTGCTGGAGACAAGACCCACAACTGGCTATCTTGGAAAGAACAAGATTTAAGTCATTGTCCTAATATCACCTTCTAACTGGTTATCACATGTCCTTGAAGGGTGACACAGGGACTTAATCTCCCCAGGGGTCCCATTTTGAAAACCGCTGCATTACAGACTCGCCTTGGTTTAGAGTCATAAGACCTGAGTTCAAAATCATTGGCACTACTATTTATTAGCTCTGGGACTCTGGGCCAGTGTTTTTATTTTCTCCTGGTCTCAGTTTCTTCATCTGTAAAATAAGTGAGTTGGGCTGAATGATCTCTAAGGATCCTTTCCAGTTCTAAATTTATGATGCTATAATTTATAACTATGCTCAAAAAGTTATCAAACTGTGCATATCCTTTGATCCAGCAGTGTTTCTACTGGGCTTATATCCCAAAGAGATACTAAAGAAGGGAAAGGAACCTGTATGTGCCAAAATGTTTGTGGCAGCCCTGTTTGTAGTGACTAGAAGCTGGAAACTGAGTGGATGCCCATTAATTGGAGAATGGTTAAGTAAATTGTGGTATATGAATGTTATGGAATATTATTGTTCTGTAAGAAATGACCAGCAGGATGAATACAGAGAAGATTGGCAAGATTTACATAAACTGATGCTAAATGAACAGAACCAGGAGATCATTATATAGCTCAACAATGATACTGTTTGAGGATGTATTCTGATGAAAGTGGATCTCTTCGATAAAGAGAGCTAATTCAGTTTCAATTGATCAAGGATGGACAGAAGCAGCTACAATCAAAGAAAGGAAACTGGGAGATGAATATAAACCACTTGCATTTTTGTTTTTCTTCCCGGGTTATTTATACCTTCTGAATCCAATTCTCCCCGTGCAACAAGAGAACTGTTCGGTTCTGCACACATATATTGTATTGGATATACTGTAACCTATTTAACATGTAAAGGACTGCTTGCCATCTGGGGAGGGGAAAAATCGGAACAGAAGGAAGGGATAATGTTGTAAAAAATTACCCTGGCATGGGTTCTGTCAATAAAAAGTTATTTAAAAATAAATAAATAAAAATAAAATAAATAAATAAATTTATGATGCTATGATTCTGATCATGGGAGGAAGCCCACTAAGATTTATTTAAAATGCAGGAAATTACAAAACCCAACTTCTAAAAGATGAAGAAGATGACCAGGGGCTATCCTACTTTTTACTCCCTCTCTTGTCCTAATCCCAATTACCATTCAAGTTTGAAGTAGAAGGGGGCAGCTGTCTAGGTTTACACCCCCACATCCCTAGGGCTGTGAGTCATGGGGCTGCACCAGGGACCAGGCTGCTCCAGAGTCCTAAGAGACTTTCGTAGGCGTTCAGCTCATTCCTTCTTCTCTTAAAGAATGTCCCTTCAGGAAGCTGGTTCATTTCAAGGTCGTTTTCCTTAAGCCTGGATGAAATGCTGTTGTGAAGTGCTGGGGAGACAGAACAGAATAGTAGGGTACAAATTCTGGCTCTGCCTTTATCCACTAGGAAATTGCTTTCCCTTTTCTGGGCTCAGTTTCCCATCCAGCAAAATGCAAGGAATGTCTTTCTTGTGAGATGGGTGAGCAATGAATGGGAAAGTCTAATCTGCTTTTATTTTTAAAGTTCTTTGTACTGGGATATAGAAAAATTGTCTAAGCCCCCAAAACATATTCATCAATGGGAGAGCTATCTATAACTCTTCTCAGCTGCTTTCTGAGCAAATATTTGGGAGAGGTATATGGTGAGAATCCAAAAACCTCTTTGGGAGTTTTCATAAAGTTTGAATTTATCTTCATCTGTCACTGCCTATCCTTGACTTCATTCCACAAAGTTTTCCAATACTTATACTAAACTAAACTAAACATATACTAAAATATGTTCAACTCACCATTCTCATACTGCCTCTGATTTTTACCTGTATGACAGGCAATCTTTGGGATGCTAGTATCCACTTTTGTAGAATGAGATGATCTTGAGCTAGATGGTGTCTTAGATCCCTTTCAGATCTAGATCCAAGATTGTGCTGTTTGAAAGCAAGCAGAGTCTGCCTGAGATCAGCTAAGTGGGGATTTGAACTCACAGTAAATGCCCTCCCATTGTCTTCCACATTTATGGACAACATCCATATGCGGGAGAACTAGTTAGTGTCTATAGTCAGATTTGTACTCAAGTCTTCCTAATTCCAGACCCTGCACTCTGTCTACAGTGTCATCTAGCTGTCCTGGAACATAAAAAGCTGAAAGGACCAAAGATCCCAAGAAGACGAAATCTTAATGAACTTGAACATAAAAAGATAAATCAATGGCAAAAACAGTAACATCAGAAGGAAATAAGATCTCTAGACATGTTCAAGCATCTATACACAACACCTAACAGTGCCTAGTTAGTTGGTGTTTAATAAATGCTAATTAATTGATTAATTAATTAGGATAGAATTTCCACTATGGATATTGGCTATCTTATAGTGGGAATTTCTTTCATAAATGGGTTGGACTATTTGGCCACTGAGGCCTCCTTTATCTCTTGAAGTCAGTGATTCTGTGATTTAGAAGTTAGGAATGATCCTACATTCTGTGGTCTCCTATTTCCTCTGGAACTCAAAGCATGTAATATCTCCTACATGGGACTATTACACCTTGGAAGAAATAGTGATCACTACTTACACATGACCCCTAAAGCAAGGGTTTATCCGGATAAACCTAAGTCAAAAATATGATCCTCTAGGTTCCTCTTTTGATTTATGTTTCTTTTTCTGAGCGCAGGCAAACTAACAGTGATCCTGAGAGATGGAGTTTGGGGGAATAGTTTCCTCAGGCATTCAAATTTCCTGAATTCTTCAGCTGACCGCTTCCCTGCCATATTGCAGCAACTACAACTTGGAGAAGGTGATTACTGATTAGCCTGAAGATGAGGCCGTTCTCTGTCCTGATTTTCCAGGAGAATTGATGTGGAGGTGAACATGCTGATTCATTAATCTCCTAAAATATTTCACATTTTGATGTTTTAATCATCAATCTCCCAAGAAAGCATAATAGTCATTTTAAACAATTGCTTCATATTTGACTATTTTGTCAATTCCCATTTGTCTTTTGTATTTTTAGCATTTCTTTTTTATAAAGGAAATACATAGTTGTTCTATACCAAAGCTGCAGTGTACATTGAGGACTCATGTACTCCTTTTTTTTTAGGAGACTCTAGACATGAACTGATCTTTAAATTATTCTCCCTAGGGCTTCAGGGTAGAAGGGAAAAGAGTCAGAGAATTTGAGAAAGAATGAACCCAGTCTGGCTACATAAGTACAAAATGAGAAGCCCCTTGAGAGGAAGCAAATGAGTGCTTCAGATACTCTGGTTCTGTTAACAATTCTGTTGGAAAAATGCAAAGGAGTAACTAGTGAATCTGAGGGGCATCTCCAGTCACCCTGATCTATATCTAGTCACTGGATCTAGATGGCTCTGCAGGGGAAAGTGAGGCAGGAACCTTGCACCTCATTTAAATCCAATTCACTTACATGTCATGACATCTTCTCCCTGATGTCATGGTACTCTTGGAGAACAAAGGACAAACAACAATGAGATATCCCAAAGTTTGCTCACTTGCAACACTGCTAAATGTCCAGGTCTTCCTCCTCCAGTTCCATTCCACTAATACCCAATTGCTCACTAAACCATGATTTGTAGAGAAACAATTCCTCCTACAGTTCCATTGCACTAATACCCGATTGCTCACTAAACCATGATTTGTAGAGAAAAATGGCAGCAGGTAGTCACCACGTTCAGGCAAAGATCACTATAAAGAAACAATGGAGTATGTCATATCCAAATGACTGGGGCAGGAATCAGGCACCAAAGTGCAGCAAGAAACAGGCAGACAATTTTAGATTCAGATTCTATTTCCTTATAACTGAATATAATGAGGAAACCATCATAAATAAATATTTAAATACCTACTATGTGCCAACCACTGTCAAGCACTGGTTATTCCTATGTTTTTCAAGCTTTTCTATTAAAGGGTTTTTAGGGGATGGTAGGTAAGACAAAGGAATCTCAGAAAAAGTAAGGAACATGGTAGGTAAACAGGAAATTTAATATATCTGTGACATTTCCTTCACTGAAATAGGACAAGTATAGACCCATATCATGTTAAAGTTGAAAGAAATTTTAGAAGACTGAGGTCAAATGCCAGCTGTGCCATTTGCTACCCATATCACCTCAGGCAAATCACTTCTAGTTTTCACAGCTCTCTTTGGGAACCTATAATGAGTAGGACATAAAAAGGATGCTTAATAATGAATATTGTAAAAGGGTTTATATTGCATTAGAATGATAATTTTGGAGAGCTTCAATTTGGGTGGAAAACCATAAAATAAAGTATAATTATATTTCATTTTAAAAAACTTAGGGTTTTTTTGGACCTTAGTATTTTCATCTGCAAAAAGAAGAAGTTTGACTAGATGGCTTTTAGATTCCTGACATCTCTAAATGTAGTCTAGATGACAGCCAGAAAGTATCTATCCCATGTCACAATGGATAGGATCTGGACATGGAGTCAAGAAAAGCTAAGTTCAAATCATGCTTCAGATAGTAATTAGCTGTGTGACTCTGGGCAAATCACTTAACCTATTTGTACCTCAGTTTCCTCATCTGTAAAATGATCTCTAAAATCTCTCCTATCTCTGAATCTATGATCTTAGAAACTTCTTTGTTCCCCCCTCCAAAAGTCCTTAATTTTAAAAAATAACACCACAGTCTCAGTGGCTCTCACTTTTCCTTCAGTGGCCAAAGTTTATCTTGATTTTGCTCAATAACAGTTGTCAGTTATTTGCTCTCCTTTGCAGTTGATCATCTGCCTCCAACTTCTTTGCAGATAATTGCTGGTGATTGCTAATTAGCCTAGTTTTGAAACTTGAGGGAGTTAGAAGGTGGTTCATTGTGGGGGAGGTTGGTTTGTTTTTGTTTTGATTTTGCTGACAGAAAATTTTCTAAAACCCCAGTGTCCCAAACTCATACACTATGGCATATTTCTCAACATAATGGTTTTAAAGCATTACAGTCTTAGCCCACGCCCATTTTTTCCCTCTTCTCTTTAGTGGAGTTCTCGGTCCAGTGTCCATCCATCTAAAAGGCCATGCTCATTGTGCATACCCCCTACCACTATTAAGTCTATCTCCCAAAGAAAACATAAAAAGGGGGAAAAGGTCCACATGCACAAAAATATTTACAGCGCTTCTTTTTGTAATGGCAAAGAATTGGAAATCGCAGGGATATCCATCAGCTAGAGCATGGCTGAACAAATTGTGGTATGTGAATGCAAAGGAATACTATTGTTCTAAAAGAAATGATAAGCAGGCAGGTTTCATAAAGACCTGCAAAGCTTTATATGAAATGATGTTGAATGAAGGGAGCAGAACCAGAAGAACATTGTACACAGTAACAGCAACGTTGTATCATGATCAATTTTGGCAGACTTAGCTCTTCTCAGCAATACAGTCATTCAAGACAATTCCAAAAAATTTGAGATAGAAAATGTCATCCATAACCACAGAAAAAACTATGAAGTCTGAATGCAGATCGAAGAATACTCTTCTCAGTCTTGTCAATTTTTTTATTTGTTGTTTCTTGTTTTTCCCTTTTATTCTATTCTCCTTTCACAACATGACTAATATGGAAATATGTTTAACATGATTGTACATGTATAATCTATATCATATTGCTGTATTGTGAAGGGAGGAAGGGAGAAAAATTTGGAACTCAAAAACTTACAAAAATGAATGTTGAAAACTATCTTTACATGTAACTGGAAAAAATAAAATACTATTAATTAAAAAATAAATATAGAAAATATGGAAGATTATTCAATAATACTTTTTTTTTGAAATAAAAGGCCATGATCTATTTCTACCGTCTTCCTACAATGAAAGAGAAATCTGAGCTTGCTAGTTCCATAAACAATTAGATGGTAAGGTGGACAGCACTGGACCTGGACTCAAGAAGATCTGAATTCAAATCTAGCCTCTGATACTTACTAACAAAACTGCTTAACCTCTACCTGAGTCAATTTCCTCACCTATAAAATGTGAGTTATAATAACACCTGTCTTTTAGACTTCAAAGTCAGCTAAGTGATATAATGGATAGAACGTTAGGCCTGGAGTGAGGAGGACCTGAGTTCAAAAATGGCCTCAGATAGTTCCTAGCTGTGTGATCCTAGGCAAGCCCCTTCACCCTGTTTGCCTCAGTTTCCTCATCTGTAAAATTATCTGGGGATAGAAAAAGCAAAGCACACCAGTATCTTTGACAACAAAACTCTAAATGGGAACACAAAGAATAGGACACAACTGAAAATAACTGAACAATGACAAAGTGGAATAGGCTATTTTGAAAGGTGCTGGTTTCCCCAATACTGGAAGTTTTGGAGGTTTAGATATCTCCTTGTTTTGCTCAGGAACAAGTTGGACTAGATCACCTCAAAGTACTCTTTCCTAAGGGATGTGCTGGTAAAAATTTAAAAACCAATACTCCAAAAAAGTTTTACTATAAACATGATACACTTTTATTTATAATATTCATTATTAATATTTTTTCCATCCGTTTTTTAAGTTTAGACAATTAAGAAAATAGAAACTATGTTTAACCCTGTTTTTTAGGATTTGCCAGTTTTCAAGGTATACTGAAATTTTAACAACCAGGTGAAAACCAATTGAAGTTGGCTCTGCACACCCCTGCTTTCAGTTCTGAGATTCTGTTGGATAAGAGACTCCTCTGGGGATTTACTAAGCCCTAAGATCCTTTACATTTATGAAGGTTTGTAACAATACTGTATCTAGCACTATTTTAGATATGTTAGTTGCATGAAGGACACTGAGGGAATCTCAAAACTAGTAAAGCTTTTCAAGATAACATATAATGGTAAGCACTAAATTTCACCTACTGCCCAATACCCAGATTTCACCAGTGAAACCAAGATAAAGACTCCTGTAGGATAAACACCTGATGACTGGTGATCCAGGTGGAACAGCCAGGTAATGGACTAACTTTTCCATTCCTGGCCTAGGACAAGTACCTAAAGGCATTTAACTATCTCGGGAAGAAGTCAAATTATCTAAGAGAGTCATAATTCATAAAAATCAACTATAAAACATGAGCTACCAAAAAAAGAAAAGAAAATTATTGTCTTAGAAGCTGTAACAATCCAGAAGCATCCATTCTAAAATAAATAAAGTCGATTAATTGGAAGCGGTCATCAGTATATCATTTCACAAATCTAAGGTGCCAATTTCACTGCACAAAAATTCTTAGAGGCAAAAAAAAATTCTCTAGTAGGTAGAGAATAGACCCAAAAATGAGAAAAATCTGGCTATAAGTTCTCTTTCTGATACACATTGACTGTATAAACCTACCTGGACAAGTCACTTACCTCTTACACTTGGAAGTGACGTTGCAATTTCAGCTCTAAAGTCTATAGTTGCAAAGGGGCCAAGTTGTATTGATAGAAAGAATTTCCTCCCCTGGCAGTTCCCTATACTAATGAAATCATATATTCAGGCCCCTAAATCTATTATATTTCTGTAATAGTGTTCTACTTACATGGCTCGAATCATGGAGATCTGGGCATGAAGTCAAAAAGACTGAGTTTAAATCCATATTCAGATATTTACTAAGTATGACTCTGAGCAAGTCATTTAACTTCTATCTGCCTAGGTTTCTTCATCTATGAAATTATCTGGGGTAATAATAGTACCTACTTTACAGGGTTGTTGGGAGAATATAATGAGATAATAACTGTAAAGGGTTTTGCAAACCTTAAAGCATTATATAAATTCTAGTTTTATTATTGTTATTGTTGTGCTTTGCCAGCAGAGTAAACTATGACAATTAGTACTAGAAATTGCTTGAAAGACAACACATTATCATACACTGTGAAAAGACCATTTTTTAAAGTTTTTATTATCTGAGCTCAACTTAGAGGACCTAAATTTGAATCCCAAATCTGTCATTTTCTAAATTTGTGACTCTAAGGCACAGCAGAGTTCTCATTTATAAAATAAGAAGGTTGATTAAATAATCATTAATATGATCCCTGATGTCCCTTTCAGTTCAACTTCTATAAGCCTATGAGCTCCTACTGCACTGGAAAAGCTTTTAGTTTAGCCAAGGAGAAAGCAATCTGTGCGTTATTCCAGGACCACTCCAGCTGAGGTCAAAGAGGCTCAGCACTCCAAGTGTAATCACCATGTAATTAATTTTGTTTTGGACACAACAACTCATTTAAATTAATTCTTAGTATATAGAGGTTTGGAACAAACACTTTAATGAAATCTTGGCTTTTGGGGGCTATCAGTAAACTTGATCTCTAAAGCCAGAAGCAAAGGAAGTCTAAGAACAAATTATAAAATAGATTATTATTTATGTTTCCTATACTTAAAAAGGTAAGTAATATGAAATGTAATCTTCCCTGGGCCTCTCTTTTCTCATCTGTAGATGAAAAGCGTTCAAAGAGATTTCTACGACCTTCATTTGCTTTCTCTAGCATTTAGAACTAAGAAGAGATGTTAGTTGATTGTTGTCCTTTTGGAATAAGATGACATCAATATATTGGGATCGATATAAAGTGTGTCTGACTATGATCATATTAATACGAGCTGCAAAGGTTCTACTACAAGTCAGGTACAAATAGTCTATATGATAGATATAACTGAAAGGCAGGGAAGAAAAAAGATCCTCAGAAGTGGAGCTGTCCAAAAATGGAATAGATTGCCTTGACAAAAAAAATGGATTCCCCATCAGTCAAAGTTTTCAAGTAGAAGCTAAATAACCATTTGCCAAAGATAACAGAGGAAGTACTACCCTGGTTCAGGTTTGGGCAAGATCAATCCTGAAGTTGCTTCCAATTCTGAAATTGCATGATTCTCTATGATTTTGTTATTCTAAAAGCTTGTTTTTGTTGTTTTTTAATCAAGAGCTCATTCAGCCAAAACCTCCAATTTCCTCCCTTCCAACCCAGTAGCAACCAGTAGCAACACTGAGCAGGTTGATGAAGGAATGATTCATTGAGGAAAGAATGTTGAGTAGGTAAATAATTCTGCTTTCTCCTATCATGCTTTCCTGTTCTTGGAGAAGAGGGAGGGATAGGATAAGAGGAATATGAAGAAGTAAAGACATGTAATTTTCCAGTAACACTTACTAGGCCAATGGTTACAGCAATTCACTAGTTTCCAATGCTTTAAAGTCTGGAGTCCAAGAATATATTTATGCAACCACATCTCAGCATTAACTTGCCAGTTGTATTCCTAACTCTGTTTTTCAGTGGCCTGAGGTTAACTTGAATTAGAGATCAAAAGCACTCATAATCAAACCAGTATGAGGGAGGAGTAGAAGAAAAGGCACAGCCTAGAGTCATTACGTTCCCCCAAAATTGTTATTAATATTCCACTAATAATTCACCTGTATCTTAGAATCCCAAGTTTCCTTCAAAACCCAGCTCAAGACATCTCCTACATGAAACTTTTTCTGATCTTCCCTAAACACAGTATCTTTTTCCCTCAAAAAAAAAAAGTTTTTTGCTCTTATAAAGGTCTCCCTCAATAGAATTTAAATTCCTTGAGGACTGACACAAATTTGTCTTTTTTTGTACTTCCAGGATGTAGGACCATACTTAGCACATAGTAAGCCTTTTATAAATTTTTGTTGACTGATTGATTGTTCCACAGTTGGTTTTTCCCCCTTATCTCAGACCCAGGATCTTTATGGAGTGAGTGTTCTGAAAATGGAGGGGATGAAGAGAAAGTGAAATTCTGTTGAGGGGTTTAATCCCTGAAGATTAGTAGACATCAAGCCAATCATAAAATACTAAAGTCTAAGAAACAGTTTGAATGGCCCAACTTTACAGTATGTGACAATATCAGAGCCAAAGCAAGAGCCGAAGGCACCTTATTTCAAAGGCAGCAAGAGCCTGAGTAAACAAACTGAAACAGCCCAAAGATCCTTCATTCCTGGATCTCAGCAAGATGAATATGGGACTTCCAAAGGGCAACAAAGGCAAAAACTCCAGAGTTATCCCATGATTTTACCTGCAGAGAAGAGACTTAATATAGGTCCTGAACCTGGAGTTCTTTCTCTTTCAATTCATGTAACTATACCTGTCAGCCCAAGAAAGGAAAATTAAATTAAGACAATGTTATGGGTGTCCAGGAAGTATTTGACATTTCTAGGAAATGAAAGGTAAAGATCAAAATGATAAAGAAAAAATAAAGATATTGTTCAGTACAGGTTATTTTTCAGAGCCCTTGAGCTGGGGCTTGGCCCACAATCTATGGATCCTATTGAAAAGAGTTGCTGCCATGAAAGGAGGGCAAAAAGAAGAAAGCCCCTAGGAGTCTTAGGTGAAGAATTTCATACAGCAAGGTTCATTAGGAAAAGGGCATGTGGTTTTGACAAGAACATTAAGAAGTGTGTTTATTTGATACCAATATAAACCTCTGAGAAGAGATATAGGCAGCCTTTGTTTAACTGGAAGCCTGCCAAAGCAGCAGAGAAGACTATGGGAAAGATTTGGAATGGGATACATCAACAGCATTGCCAGATCATATTTATTGAGCTCCCCCAGTAGACTATAAATTCCATGAGATTAGAGCCTGTTTTTCCTTTATGTTTAAATACTGTAGTGATATGGATGATAGCAGTAATTTTGGGTGTAACTACGGGAAGGTAGAAAAAATGTAAAGGATTGTAGGACAAAGGTTACCAGCTCCACCCTGGTGCTTCAGTATTACTAAGTGAAGTTCCAGGGTAATTAGAATGTCTCTGGCACCAGTACCCAAAAGTATAATGGGAATTGAAAGAAATAATTCACTATAACCCAATTGTCAAGCAGGTCTGGGAGGGTTCATTTGCAGGGGCAAGTAAAGTCATTCAAAAAACAAATTTTACCTGGAGGACTTTTGCTGTGCTGGCTGGGTATGACTGTGGGTTAGTGCCACAAAATAACTAGAACCACCTGAATCTGTTTGTTATCTTACAGAAAATCTGTGCACCTTTCCTGAATGAGAGGAAACTTCACCTAGCAGCTACAAGTTTATGGAAAAACAATTAATCAGTCAATAAACATTTATTAAGCATTTATTTTATGCCAGGCACTATGCTAATCTCTGGGATACAAGAAGTAGCAAAAGACAGTTCTTGGCCCCAGAACGCTCACAGTAGAATTTCAGGGATTAAAGGAACCTGGGGAAACCAGCAAGCAGAGCGAAGGAGGAAGAGCATTCTCCAAGTGGGGGACAGTCAGACATTGAGAGATAGGGTGTCTTGTTCATGGAATAGCAAGGATGCCATGATTTCGGTATAGAAGAATATATATAAGGGTTTGAAGTAGAAGAGGACTAGAAAAGAGGAGATTAGGTTAATAAGAGTTATGAAAACCAAAATTTTGTAATTTGTTTTTTGAGTTTTATTGAGTTGGAGTAGGGAGGGTGATAAAGAAACAGAGAAAGCAGTCTGACACATGTCATCAGCAATCTTATTGGAAGGCAGAAAACCACCACCTAGGAAACAAAATTATGCACCAGCTAGGATGCAGCCCTATGCAAGTGAACTATCTAGGCTAGAGGTATTCTACTCTCTAATCCCTTACCATTGGTGGCACTGAGTTCTATGGGATACCATGCCCCGAGGAAGGAGGAGAAATTTTCTTTATTTATATTACTATTTCATTTAGTTAAATACATTTGATTTGCATCCCTTGGCTTGGAAGAGGAAAAGGAAAATAAAAAGATGAGGAGAATGACAAAGAAGAAGAAAATGAAGATTATGAAAAAGAAAGAGAAGATAGAATTCACATTAAGGGACAAAGATATGTTTCCTAGTATATAGAATAGTATTCTACTCATGTTAAAGTAGATGCCTAACATCAGATGAGGGAACTGAGTATTTTTAAACTTCATTAAAAGAAGTCTTTGGGAAAATATGATCACTAATATGAAGCACCTGAAAAACTGTTCTAGGTGAATATGAATAAAACTTATTCTCCTTTACCAAAGACAGGAAACTAGGAACAATGAGTGGAAATTTCATAAAAGTAGATAATATCTCAACATAAAGAAAAAATTCCAATTATTTAGAGCTGTATACATGAAATGGGCTTACTCAAGAGGGAGTGACCTTCCTTCCACTACAAGCAGAGATTGGATTGACCATATATTAGGGTTGTTGTGGAAAATTCCTGTTGAGCTATGGGATAAATCAAATGACTCCTAGTCTAAATTCTTTCTGTCTCTGAGATCCTGAGATTTCTATACATATTGACTGAATTAAATTGAAATGATTCCAACTAAATCTCCATAATGCATGTAGTTCTGATCTACTGCTATTATATTCATCCTTTAAAAATAAAGTAAATTAAAAAATCAAATTCATATGCTTGTTTACAAAAGACTACTAAATTTTTTTGTAAGCAGGGCAATGGCCCAATCACATGGGTGCTATAAGATGATTGAATAGAAGTGTGTAATGGAGATTGGAGAAGGGAAGAAGAAAAGACAAAAAGGGGGGGGGGGGCTATTCCTGATTCTTTTGCATAAGGCTAGGAAGTATCCTAGATTGATATCTGTCAGTGGCCAGGAGGATGAAATAGTTGGCAAATATCCCTTTGTTTGACATAGGTAAAGGATCTGGAACCTTTTACTGTTCTTTCTAGTCAAGATTCTCTGGTCAAATCTGATTAATATTTCTTTTCTTCTATGTTCCAGAGGCTGTGTCCTAGGATTGCTATTGTCTACTTTATTTCCTGGAAAAATTGAAATGGCAGGTATCACACAGCTTGAAGGCATCAAGAGGAATATAAAAAGAAGTAACTAAATCCTTGCCCTGTCAAGAGTACTTGGTCTCCAACAAAGAATAAATGCCTCAGATGGCTAGATAAGGTTGTGTTGCTCATCCTCTTATGATGGTTAATGCAAAGAGAAGCAAAGAGGAGAGAATAGTTAATGTCCATATTCTCCATCTAATTCTTTTATTAAGAGTCAGGGTTCTGAGTTCCAGAGCTGTCAGATGTGTTTTTTGTACAGAGTACTTATATTTGAGTACAAGTATAGAGCACTTAAATTTGAAGCAACAACTGGAAGAATTTATAGCATTTAAGAAAACTTGAGCTGGGTTTATGACAGTGATGTAGTATATATCACATGGTCATCTCATGAAGTTCAAGCAAATTTGAGGCAAAGTTTCCAAGGATGCATCTCGAGGGAAGATGATAACTTAATCTCTGATATAGTTGCTTGCAATGAGCAGATGAGTGGTATTTATGTGCCTGACACCCATGTGGGCTCGGCTTTTGTTATGGAGAACAATGGAGGCAGAAGCTATCCAGCTAAAGGAACTTCAGAAGAAACAAGTGGAGCCAGCTATACCAGAGGACATGAAAGCTGTTGGGAACTTACAGAAAAACTGAGAGTGGCAGACTGAAATAACTGAAATAATTATCTGCTTAGTTCAGCATCCTGTTGCTTTCCTAGTATGGAACTCCAGGGCTTGTCCAATTCTGGAGTTGCTTAAGATTCTTGTTGTTGCCTCTGCTTCCACTTCAGATACCAATTAGCCTTCAAGCTATGGTCTTCTCATCTCCTGAACTCATCAACTTGGTTCTTGATTCAGGCCTGTTTATACCATTGTAAATAGAGGCAGAAGTTGAAAGTGGGGGAAGAGAATGGAAGGACAGTGCACTCTAGTCATTCTAAGCTGGGCTAAGGGATAAAAACTAGACAAGATGTCAGGATACCTGAGTATACCTGAGGGAGCTAAATTTAGAGCCTTTCATTTGGCTTCCTGCCCTTCTACTTGAATTGTATGATCTTAAGTGATCATTTAATCTCTTTGGGTTTCAATTAACAGTAAAATGTGTTTATATCAAAACATTTCTAAGGTTCTTACTAATTTCAATAAAAATCCTTGAGGTCAAGAACTGTTCATTTTTGTCTCTGTATCCCACCAATCCAGCAGAGTGCCTGGCATATATAATCAAGTCAATAAGCATTTATTAAGCATCTACTTTGAGCCAAGCACTGTGGAATATAAAGAAAATGACAAAAACAGTTTTTGCCCTCAAAGAGTACCTAGTCTAATGGGAGAAGATAACATATATTTACAATGTTTATGCATAGTGAAGGAAAGTACTGAATTTGGAGTGAAAGGGAAAAGACTTCAAATTTCAATTTTGCCACTTAATGGGAAAGGAGTTAAATTGGGGCTGGAGGGGAAGACTCATGCATAAATAACTACTATACTAAAGTGTAAAGATTATATTCAGTTAAAGTCTTAAATAGGCAGCTAGGTGATACAATGGATAGAGCACTGAACTTGAAGTCAAAAAGATCTGAGTTCAAATCCTGCCTTAGATACTTATGGTCCTGGGCAAGTCACTCAACCTCTCAGCCTCAGTTTCCTCATCTATAAAATAAGAATCATAACAAAGTCTTCTTGTTGTCAGAATTAAAGAAAACTAAAATTAAATGAGATAATACTTGTAAAGTACTTTGTAAACTTTAAAGCACTATGTAAATAATAGCTCCCATGGAAGACCAGCAAGTAAGTGTCCTCCATGGGAGTTCAGTTTAAGAGAGATCAATCAATTAAATTTAAATTCATTCTGTTTAGCATTGATCCCAAAAAAATCATATATTTTCCCTTTCCAAATTCCTCCTGAATTTCAGAGAAGACATCAAGTTGTGGGAGAATAAGTTAGAAATAGCCAACTGTCTAGATAGGGTTGCAGGGTGACTGGCCAATTCATGACTGATAGGAACACTCTACACTATTGTGCTTAAGAAATATCTACTGAATGACACTCTACTGAGTGTCAAATGCAAAAAGAAATGGATTCCTTCCAACAGCATATTGATTTAGAAAACCACAAATTAACATTATCCATGTTGTATTTTATTTTAATTTATTTTGTAAAATATTTCCCCAAAACTTTTAAATCTGGTTCTGGATATAGCTGAGAGTTTTACTCCTACAACATGTGGTCAGGAACTAGACATTTCTTCTCTTCCCTGAGAAAGTGTATAAAGATGAAGTACCATTTAATGGTAGCAGATTTAGGAGTAGGGAAGTTTATTGGGCTTTGGGGGGTCTAGATGGGGACATAATCTATACAATAAACTCCTGATATGGAAATTTTCTCTACCAGGCTTATATTCCAAATAGATCTTAAAGGAGGGAAAGGGACCCACATGTGCCAAAATGTTTGTGGCAGCCCTCTTTGTAGTGGCCAGAAACTGGAAACTGAGTGGATGCTCATTAATTGGAGAATAGCTAAAAAAGTTAGGATATATGAATGTTATGGAATATTATTGTTCTGTTAAGAAATAACCAGCAGGATGATTTCAGAAAGGCCGGGAGAGACTTACACGAACTGATGTTAAGTGAAATGAGCAGAACTGGAGATCATTCATGGCAACAACAAGACTATAAGATGATCAATTCTGATGGACGTGGCTCTCTTCAACATTGAGATGATTCAAACCAGTTCCACTTGTGCAGTGATGAAGAGTGCCATCTATACCTAGAGAGAGGACCGTGGGAATAGAGGGCAGACCATAAGACAGCATTTTCACTCTTTTTGTTTTGTTTGCTTACATTTTATTTTCTTTCTCATTTTTTTTCTGGTTTGATTTGGTTTTTCTTGTGCAGCAAGAGAATTGTATAAATATGTATACACATATTGGATTTAATATATATTTTTATCATGTTTTAAAAAAAAGAGAATCCCTCTACCAACCAAGATCAACACTCTATCTATGATTTACAATCCCAGGAAGCTGCCTGGGTTAAGTGATGTGACTTCTCTAAGGACACACAGTTAGTCTGCATCAGAGGTGGAATTTGAACCCAAGTCTTCCTTATGTCTCCATATTACCTCTCAAGCTAGGTTTATTACCTATATGACTAGGTTTATTGCCCATATTGCCTCTCAGGTTAGGCCTATACTGGAGAAAAATAACAGAGGATTTAATCCAAGCTTCCAGGAACTGAGTTCCAAAGGGAAGAGCACTTACTGTCCCTATCCCAGAAATCTAGCCACGGCAGACTTAACTCACACATCTCCACATCTTGTGAAATTATATGGGGGAAAGTAAAAAATAATGACTTTGCTCCGCATTCCAATGTAAACATCAAACTACATTCAAGATTAAATAAATGTACACTTTGTAATATCAAAAATATGTGACCATGACCAGTTTCCCTACATTGCAATTTCCCCACATTACTTTCCTACCCTACCCCACCACAACCCCCAAATTGGACCCACATGTTGCTACTTAAGGAAAGCCTATTGTCTTTTCCCTCCCAAAAACCCCATCCCCCACAACCCAGAGTGGTTTGGCATTTTGAGTGCTCAATATTAATCTTAAATTTACTATTTCTAGAATGTAATTCAAAGAGCTAAAATGACGATATATCAAAAACATTCTCTGCATTATTTCCTTTAGCCAGATGATCCCCCTGCAAAGGCATTCATTCTTAGCACCACTTCTGAGAAGCAGTAATATCTACTTGCTCTTTAAGCCTATTCTAGATTACAGTGAAAGGAGAGTCAGAGACTGAAGAAGTGACCAAAAGTTGGCTTAGGTGCTTGTTTTCTATTGTCTTCCAGCAGCAGACAAATGCTATTTATTTGAAACAAATGAGAATACAATTAATGGAAATAATAATAATAAAAAGAGAAAACGATCACAGTTCATTCTGATCAAACTCCCAAGAGGGCATTATGATACAATTATGATTTAAATTGACCCAGAAAGAAGGAAATTCCAAGATCCATCCCATGTTCCCTTTTATTAAGAGATAACCTTTATATGTGCTAGACATGTAAAGAGAACCTAAGTGGAGAGACAGACAATTGGAGAGAAAGACATTCTCTTTAGATGAGAGAGAAAAAAGAGGAGAGAGAGAGAGAGAGGAGAGAGAGAGAGAGAGAGAGAGAGAAGAAGAAGAAGAAGAAGAAGAAGAAGAAGAAGAAGAAGAAGAAGAAGAAGAAGAAGAAGAAGAAGAAGAAGAAGAAGAAGAGAGAAGAGAGAGAAGAAGAAAGAGAAGAGAGAGAGAAGAAGAAGAGAGAAGAGAGAAGAAGAAGGAGAAGAGAGAGAGAGAGAGAGAGAAGAGAGAGAAGAGACAGTAACAGAGATAGAGGCAGAGAGAGGGAAGAGACAGAGGAAGAAAGATAGACTGACAGAAAAGCAGGCAGACAGACAGAGATAGACAAAGAGACAGAAACAAAGAGAGACAGAGAACAGAGAGAGAAGTGAGATAGAGAGGAGGAGGGAGAGGAAAAAGGAAAGGAAGACACAGAGAGAGAAACAGAGAGACAGAGTCAGAAACAGAAGCAGAGAGAGAAAGACAGAAAGAGACAGAGACAAACAGAGATATAGAAAAAGAGAGAGGAGAAGAAGAAGAAGAAGAAGAAGAAGAAGAAGAAGAGAAGAAGAAGAAGAAGAAGAAGAAGAAGAAAAGAGAAGAGAGAAGAAGAAGGAGAAGAGAGAGAGAAGAAGAAGAAGAAGAAGAAGAAGAAGAAGAAGAAGAAGAAGAAGAAGAAGAAGAAGAAGAAGAAGAGGAGGAGGAGGAGGAGAAGAAGAAGAAGAAGAAGAAGAAGAAGAAGAAGAAGAGGAGAGAAGAAGAAGAAGAAGAAGAAGAAGAGAGAAGAAGGAGGGGAGAGACAGAGAAAGAGAGACAAAAGCAGAGGGATGGAAGCCTGAGGAAGAAAAGAAGCAAGGGAGGGAGGGAGGGAGAAAATGTAATATCAGGGAAACTGAGGTGAGTAGAGACTGATTTAATTTTCAAGTGGAGAGTTTAATAAGCTAGTTGACCAATGGGAATATCATCCAAAGCATTTGGTGCAAAGTCACTGGGGCACAGAGTTTATATAGTATTGTAACTAGTAACAATGATGGAAATGGGTTTGGGTTGTATAATGTTAGGAATAAGCTAAAGAAGACTTTCTAGGGTCAGTAATTTTAGAGAACAATGCCTTATCTTATTTTGGAAAACACCTTGTAAGTGTGATGAACCAAACCAGCAGAGAAACAGGAATGGGAAGAGGCATTCTTATACTAGTCATTTTGATCTATAGTGTGAGAAGGTCATGTTTTGGTTCTCATGAGATCTTTTTAGGAAAGGAAGGAAGGAAGGAAGGAGGGGAGGGAGGGAGGGAGGAAGGAAGGAAGGGAGGGAGGAAGGAGGAAGGAAGGAGGGAAAGAGGAAGGAAGGAGGGAAGAAGGGAGGGAGGGAGGGAGGGAGGGAGGAAGGAAGGAGGAAGGAAGGAGGGAGGGAAGGAGGAAGAAGGGAGGGAGGGAAGAAAGGAAGGAGGGAAGGAAGGGAGGGAGGAAGAAAGGAAGGAAGGAAGGAGGGAAGGAAGGGAGGGAGGAAGGAAAGAAGGAAGGAAGGAAAGAAGGAAGGAAGGAAGGAAGGAAGGAAGGAAGAAAGGAAGGAAGGAAGGAAGGAGGAGGAAGGAAGGAAGGAAGAAAGGAAGGAGGAAGGAAGGAGGGAAAAAAGGAAGGAGGAAGGAAGGGAGGGAGGGAAGAAAGGAAGGAAGGAAGGAAGGAAGGGAGGGAGGAAGGAAAGAAGGAAGGAAGGAAAGAAAGAAAGGAGGGAAAAAAGGAAGGAGGGAAAGAAGGAAGGAGGAGGGAAGAAGGGAGGGAGGGAGGAGGGAAGGAGGAAAGGAGGGAGGGAGGAAGGGAGAGAAGGAGAGAGGGAAGGAGCGAAGTAGGGAGGGAAGGAGGGAAGGAAGGAGGGAGGGAAGGAGGGAGGGAGGAAGGAAGGAAGGAAGGAAGGAGGGAGGGAGGAAGGAAGGAAGGAGGAAGGAAGGAGGGAAAGAGGAAGGAAGGAGGGAAGGAAGGAAGGAGGGAGGGAAGGAAGGAAGGAGGGAGGGAGGAAGGAAGGAGGGAGGGAAGAAGAGAGGGAGGGAGGGAGGAAGGAGGGAAGGAGGAAAAGAGGGAAGGAGGGAGGGAAGGAAGGAAGGAGGGAGGGAAGGAAGGAAGGAGGAAGGAGGGAGGGAAGGAGGGAAGAAGGGAGGGAGGAAAGGAGGGAAGGAGGAAACGAGGGAGGGAGGGAGGGAAGGAAGGAAGGAGGGAGGGAAGGAAGGAGGGAAGGAAGGAGGGAGGGAAGGAAGAAAAACAAGGTCAAGATTCTCAAGATACTTTTACAAAAGAAGGGTTCACCTGAGTCAACATTGCCCCTAATCTAGTTACCTGCCAAACTATTCAACTTGAGGAAGAGGTAAAGAACAACCAGTTCATTAAAGTCTGCATTTCCTCTAGCCAATGGATAAGCAATACCTGCCCACACAGTCTGGGTTGTTATTATCAATTAGAACAAACAGGGATCTACTCTCCCCTCCTTTCCAGGCGGAGTTTCCCCATTTCCCACCTGGGAGCTGAGTAAGATTTAGGCAGAGGTTTCCTGGATAAAGTTCAGGTCTTCTTCACCTTCCGCTGATCTCATTAAAATCTGGTTTGAATCATAAAATCCTATGAACTCCCTCTTGCAGGATAGTTGGCAAAACTCCTTTTTTTTTTAAACCTATTAAAATCTATTTTGTAAAGAATCATAAAACAGAGAGCAATCATCACAAAGGTAAGAAATCAGAAATCATAGTATTTAAAAGTTAAAAGAATTGTCAACTAAAAGGGACCTTAGAGATAGACTCCATCATTTTAATAAGGTTCAGAGAAGGAAAGTGAGATGTGCAAAGTCACAGAGCTTGTATATTTATTTGTCTACTTTTCTTGGATCAGCATATAGTTTCTTCAAGCTTCAATTCTTGAAGGGACTTTGGAAATGCCCTCCATTTGTGACTGTTATAGGATTTTTCAACCTGTTCTCAATGTTTGCTGTATCACTTACATCCCTTTTCAATTGATATATATATATATGTATATGTATATATATAACAATATATACACACACATATATATACATATACATATATGTGCATATATATATATATACTCCATTCTAACTCTATTGTTAATCCTGATACCTCAGGGATCCCCCAAAGAACATTCCAAAATGCCTGATATTTCACAAAATGTAGTGGGAAAATGGAAGCAATAGATCACAGATGGCACCAGGATATGCTATCATCCCTAGGTATAGTATCAGAGTCAGACCCACTAAGCATAGTGCCTAGCAAATAATAGGTGCTTAATAAATGCTTTTTAACTCAATGATAACTAGAACATTGTGCTGAATTCTGGGAATTTCATTCTGTAGAAGGACACTGATTACCTGAGAGCCAAGGAAATGAGGGCAATCAGTATGATGAAGGACTTCACCTTGGAAGAAGGACCTGAGACTATTTATCTGGAGAAGGGAAGACTGAAGGAAATGATGTTTCTAAGTACTTGGAGGATTTTTGTGTCAGAGATTAGATTTGTTCTACTTGGCCCCAGAAGATAGAAATAGGAAATAATTGATATAAGATGCAAAGAGGCAAATTTGTAGACATCGGGGGAAAAATACTTCCTGATATGCAGTTGTTCTGTCATCTTCCCTTTTTTGTGACCTTATGGACTTATCCATGAGGTTTTCTTGGCAAAGATACCAGAATGATTTGCCATTTCCTTCTCCAATTCTCCAGTATGTCCCCACTTTATGGATGAGGAACTGAGGCATATAGGATTGAGTGACTTGCCAGAGAGAGATAGAGAGAAGAGAAAGGGAGACAGAGACAGAGAAAGAGGAGGGAAGAAAAGGAGGAAGAGAAATTAGATTTCTTCTACTCGGCCCCAGAAGCTTTTAAAAGCCTGAGGCCAGGTCTTCCTGAGGTTAGTAGGTTCAGTGTCTCTATCCACTGAGCCAAGTAGCTGCCCCATTCCCAATATGTAGCTAGCCAAAAACAGAAGGGGCTACTTGAGAAGGTAGTAGTTTTCCTTCTCACAAAAGATCTTCAAGAAACTTTTGCCACATGATCATAGCAAGATTCTTGCTCCAATATTTATTTATTAAACTGCTGACATCCCTTCCCACTATAACTCTATAAAAACAGATTCTTCTTCTTCTTTATTCTTAATCTATAAAAACAGATTATTCTGTCCAAGGGGACACACACATATTTAGCAAACCATTGGTCTGAAGCCATTTATGAATTATTTTTTAATTACTTTGGGAGAGAATAATAGGGAAAGGCTTCATGAAGAAATTTAAAGGAAACTAGATATAAATTCTGAAAAAAAGTATATATTTATATTGAAAATTTAACAATTAGAGATTCTCTAACATCTTTACCTACCTTTAACTACTTCTCCAAGGTATAACCATACCCATAGGTGTGCTGAGCCAGCTCAAGTCATTTGGAGGGTCTCTAGAGCTCCTCATCAGTATGCAAAGTCATAAGTGAAACTATTCTTATCACCCTAAAAAGAGCTCCACAAAGAAAGATGTGCAGAGATGTATGCAGAGACTATTTTGTTCTCTTTTAGCTATGACTGGAGAGAATCTGAAGCAAAGCAGGCTTCCCTCCTCCACATTTCATTATCACTAAATCTCAATAAAGGCTTTTGGAAAATACTAGGAAAACTATGGCCCTTCCTACTTTGTAGATGGGATACGTCTCGGGAGGCATTTTTTATCAGGGTTTGTCTGCTCTCTGAGCCAATCCTAATGCATTCCAAACTCCTAGACCCAGATGAAAACCTTGGGAAAATAGAGAGCCCTCCAAAAAGTGAGCAAGCTATCACCCTCACCCTATAAAGTTGTGTTTTCTTTCTATCATTTGGCTTTCCTAAGTTACTTTTTGTGACTAGAGCAGTCAGATATTTCGTTCATAATTCCAATTCAAAGAGTAGTATGATAAAAAAAAAAGCACTAAGTAGGCTAAAATGAGGTGAGTGTATCTATAACAGTAGTGGGCAACAGCCTACCACTGTTCTTTTGGGTACTGCATGAAAATCCCTTAATCTTTATGATCCTCATATGCAAAAAGATAAAGGAGACTCCTTGAAATGACAGCCTTTGTTACCCTATGTGGGGTTTTCTTGACAGAGATACTGGAATAGTTTGCCAATTCCTGCTCCAGCTCATTTTACAGATAAGGAAACTGAGGCAAACAGAGGATCTACAGTTAGATTTGAACACAGAAAATGAGTCTACACTCTACACTCTACATACTGCCCTGAGAGATAACCTGGACGATTTGATTGCTTTCGTAAGAAGCTAGATGCTTAAAGAGTCAGAGAACTTAAATTTCAGTCCCATTTCTGATATTTGCCACTTGTGTGACCTTGAACAAGCTACTTAATTGTTTACACTTTAATTTCTAATCTCTAATATGAGAAGATTAACTACACAGGCCCAGATCCCTAAAGATATCAAGGAAAAAGGGAAAAGACGCATTGGTACAAAAATATTTATTTAGCACATTTTATGGAATCAAAGAGCTGGAAACTAGAGAGTTGACTTGAGGGGGAAAACTAAACAAATTATGGTATAAGAATATAACAAAATACTTTTATACTATAAGAAATGATGAAAGGAATGATTTCAGAGAAACCTGGGGAAAGTTGTATGACTTGATACAGACTGAAGAATCAAGAACCAGGAGAATAATTTATACAGTTGCAACTACATGGTAAAGACAAACAACTTAGAAACACTTGTTTAACATAATGATCATGAATGCTGATGAAGATGATAAAACATGCTATTA
The DNA here is from genome assembly GCF_016432865.1 of Antechinus flavipes. NCBI lineage: Eukaryota > Metazoa > Chordata > Mammalia > Dasyuromorphia > Dasyuridae > Antechinus > Antechinus flavipes. Next base: position 271,691,008 of record NC_067399.1, read on the forward strand.
ATCTCCAGACGGAGATGTGATGGACTAAGGATGCAAATCGAGGTATATATTTTTTAGACATGGCCAATACTGGAGTTTGTTTTGTTTGACTAATTATATTTGTTACAATGTTATGGGTTGCTTTTTTCTTTTTCCAATGGGGGAAGGAGAAAAGAAGAGGAAAAAATAGATTTCTATTTTTTTAATGTAATTAATTTTAAGAAATAGAATAAGGGATTGAGATTAGATGGAGGCTCCTTTTTTAGTTCTTGATCTATGAGGTTTAAAGATAATATTACTTCTGTGATGGTATTTTCTGCATAATCTTACATTTAAAGGACTAACAAATTCTGTTCTTGAAAACAACTCTACTATATAAATCTGCCTAATGAGTGAATAATACAATTCAACTACAATCTAGTTAAGAGATAATATAATTCACCTCTATTCTTTTTCACAGACTTCCCCTCATGCCTTTTTCTTTTTCCATTTAGCTTCTTAGAGTCATGGGATTCATTCAAGTCTTCCACAAGAGTTCTTTCCTGATCTTCCCCCTTAAGGTTTAGCACTCCCCTTCCTACAAATTACTTTGAGTTTATTTTGAGGATTAAAGTAGCTAAACTGCTGGATTTTTAATATGCAAACTCCAGTTCAAATTCTACTTCAAACACTTGCTAGCTATATGCTTGCACTGATCAATACTTAATTTCTCAATCTCACGGCCCTCATTTGTAAAATGAGTATAATAAGAGCATCTACTTGATAGGGTTCTTGAGAGAATAAAATGAAATACGGGAATGTAAAATATTTTGAAAACTTTAAAGTGCCACATAAATGCTAAATATCATTATCATTAATCTATGAACATATTGTCTCCTTTCAATAGAATGTGATCTCCTTCAAAGCAAGAACCATTCGGTTTGTATCTTTGTATCCCCAAAATCCAGCAGACAGTCAGAGCTTAATATAGGCTTGTTGGATTGAATTGAATTAAACCTTATAGATCCAAGTCTCACCTATAAGGTAGTAGGATTTAGAGCCAAAGAAGCCTTAGAGATGATGTCTAATGTCTCTATTTTCCAGATGAGGAAGCTGAAGTCCAGTCAAGGAAAATGACCTGCTCAGAAGCACATAAATAATAAATGTCAGATGGGGCAGCTAGGTGGAGCAGTGGATAGAGCACCAGCCCTGAAATCAGGAGGATCTAAGTTCAAATTTGACCTCAGACACTTAACACTTCCTAGCTGTGTGACCCTTGGCAAGTCACTTAATTAACCCCAATAGCTTCAGCAAACAAATAAATAGATAAGTGTCAGAGACAGGATTCAAATCCAGTTCTTTGAATTCCAGAATCAATTCTTACTCTACTATGTTACAATGAGAAAAGTATTAGTCAGAGTCTCATAGACTTAAAACAGGAAGAGAACTTGGAGGTCATCATTCCAACCTCCTCATTTTCCAGATCAGGAAACTAAGTCCCAGAGAAGTTAAATGGTTTACCCAAAGCTGAACAAATAATAAATAAAATTAATAATTTAATTAATAATTAGTGATGATTAATTACTATTGAAAAAATAAAAAGGTTGAGTCAAGATTTGAACTTTATTCACCATCCTACTTGAATGCCATTTTTTTTTTGCTTGTACCAGATCACCACCTCTGGTTAAATGAAAGCAAAAGATAGAGAAGAATCATCCTCTCTTGGGGAAGAAGCCATAAAACCAATTTTTTTTAAGAGTTAAAAAAAAATTCCTCTTACATATTGTTGAACTGGATAACTACCCCTGCGGCCAAATGAATGAACTTTAAACTTTCTCCTAGGGAAAGGCAGCCACAAGATGTTTGGCAGCATATTGAGAAAACTACTCCCTGAATGCATGACATTTGCAGTGCTTCATTTTATACAGAATTAATGCAAGCCCGGCAAAATGCCTGTGTCTTTGTTTTCCCATTTCAATGGCAAAACAACAATATGATTTTCTTCCCCTCTCACTGACAGCTACTACCATGATTCAGAAGTCCATTGCTACCTACCAGGGAACTATATGCAGATCAGGTTAAGATCTAAGCAATCTTCTCTCACCAGAGAAGGTGAGAGATTGAGAATTCAGAAATCTTCCAATTAGCAATGCCTTCCCCACAGAGCCAACTTGTTCCACTCTTCCCACTTAGCCTCAGTACCACTACTCCATGAATGTCTATCATCATCTGCGTAAAGCTGTTTCTCTTAATGTGACCCCATTGAAAAGGAACCCAAGGGAGACTTCCAATCAGTCAGAGAGCAGAATCTCAACATCTGCCTACTAAAAACAGTGCTCTTAAAATGTCAGTTTTTATAAACAAGGAAGCTATGCTAGGTACTAATCTGTTCCATGACTTTAAAAAATATATGTAAACCCACACAGTCTAATCATTCTCCTCACAATTCAGCCACACCAAATTAGTTCAAGAAAATCTTTCCCTAGTCCTGTTGCCAAGCTTCTAATGTTTCCTAGAACTGACTGATATTGTGTTTTCCCAGTTTCCATTAGGGATAGAAGTAGTGGGGGAGAAGTATGTGAAGAGGGAGAGATGAGATGAAGGATGCTGTGAAGTACAAGTTTAAAGATAATGGAAAGTTTAAAGTTCAGTCTCTTCCATGATGCTCCTTCCTAGCCTTTACTCATGAATTCAGTTCTATTTTCAACACCTATCAGAGAGCAGAAAAAAAACCAAAATGAGATTGTAAATTCCTTGAATGCAAAGACTAAATCTTAATCATTTTTATAGCTTCTAAATTGCTGAGCACAGTGATGGACATCCTAAATGCTCACCAAATGTTTATTGATTAAATAAGTTAACAAAAATGAATCGTGTCAAAGTTAAAGAAGGGATGAGAGAAGACCAAGAGTGATTTGCAGATAAGGGAGAACATGAAATGTCTTTACGATCTTCATTCATCTAGAAAACACACTCACTTTTCCAATCAAAATTCCCACTTCCTTGGAGCTGATTAGTTGAAGGAAACTCAGTTCCTCAGTTGGAATTAGCATGAGCTCTGAGTTAAAGGGCAGTTGGATGGATCTGTAGTAAGGAAGACTCATCTTTATAAGTTCAAATCTGGTCTCAGACACTTCCTAGCTGTGTGACCTTGGGCACTTAACTCTCTTTGCCTCAGTTTTCTCATCTCTAAAATGAACTAGAAAAGGAAATGGCACACCATCCCTGCCTCTTACCAAGAAAATCTCAAAGAGGATCAAGAAGAGTTAGAAATGACTAAAATACCTGAGTCACTAGGACTTTTTGTATTTGTAACCTCAGCACTTAGCACAGAATTTGATGCACAGTAAGAGCTTAATAAAAGTTTTTCATTCATTCACAAGACCCTCCAACAATACAAATGAGTTCTCTGCCCACACCCCTCCAAGTCAAGTTTCTCCATTGTCCCTTACTGGTGGGGATTTCCCCTCTCTCTCCTCTTCAATAGCATCTTTTGTCCCCAGGAGATGTCACCCCCAAGTCTCCTTCCCTTATCCTCTTTCTTGCCCAAGTCAATCAATTACCAAGCATTTATTAAATGCTTACAATGTGCCAGGCACTGTGTTAAGTACTGAGATTTTTTTAAAACCTGAAACAGTCCCTTCCCTTAAGTACCTTACATTCTATTCAGGGAGAAAACATATATCAATCAGAAAGTACAAGATAAATACAGAGCAGATGAAGAATCGGGGATGGCACCAGCAGGGGCTGAGGAAACAGGAAAAGCTTCCTGGTCTTGTGTTATCAGAATTACTAGATATAGCTCTGCCTTAAAAGGAAGTGAGAAGAAATATATACTGAAATGCAATCTTAATTCATAGCCCCTATCACAGAAATTGTTACTGCTCCTTTAAGGGATAAGCAACAGATTCTTATGTCTTTGTGAGAGGGGCTAGTTAAACCCAGTTTACACAAGCATTCTATTCTTTTCTTTTCTCCTTCTACTTTTTTTCTTCCTAAAAGAAATACAATGGTCTAGAGAAAACCAACCAAAAGTTGAAACTTCACAAGTTTGTCCTGGTATCTCAATTCGGATTATCAGGGTACTGTTTATGATCTATACTGCAGACAAAATTTCCCCCACTCCAAGAAAACCTGCTCTTTTTCTTCAAAAATGTTCCTTTTCCCCCCATGCAATTAAAACTCCTATATTCTGAATTCTTAGCAAGTTTCAGATAGATGATAGGGGATGATCTGATTAATGTAATTAATACACTACATGAATGAAATATAATTCTCCCAGGCAGTATTTATACAGATTGGGTATAGTTATGGGAAACTCTCACCATCTGATGTACTTTGGATAAGTATAAAACCAATAGAACATACCTGAAGCTGGGCACTTTTTTGTGTCCTATGTACTACCCTTGGAGCTTGGTCCCTTTAAAAAAAGAGATGCACAACTACAGGAGGGTAACATGATGTCAAAGTTGCATCAGAGAGGATTAGCCATTGAACCAGGAATAGTTGTCCAGTCAGTACATCATGAAGCAAGGCTTCTTAATTTTTTTATGCTATAGACCCCTTTGTCTATGTACCTTTTCAGAATCATGATTTTTAAATAAATAAAATAAAATACGTTGCTTTTCACTTAATTGTTTATTATATTGACTTGTAATAATAACTTTTTTAAGCTAATGGATTGATCTTAACTTAAGAAATCCCACCTAAAAAGAGTGACTGCCATCTGAAGCCAATTCTCCTCTGTCTATTCCAATTCCTCACTGAGTTCTATGTCCTCTGCTTACTCATGGAATAGGCACTTGTGTTTCTTTCTTTGAATATCAATGACCAAATATCAATCAAGGAAGACAGACTTTGGGGAAGGGGCTTTCTCTGAAATTCAAAAGTTCCCGAGTCCCTCAGCTAGTGAGCTACATGTTGAGGAGGCCGTTTTTATATACTAAGATATTCTCAAAGTGAATGTTGGCGGAGTATAAGCTTAAGCCTTGATCTGCCTTGCAGAAAGACCCAAGCTTTGAGAAAATTGTCCTGACAGTTCAGAGCCAAGGTGAAAATGAAATGCCTGTGCAGTCATGTCTTATGTTTTCCTGTTTTGATTATCAACCTCTCAGGAGAATCTAATAGGAATTATAAATTATGATATCACATTTAAGTCTCTGTCAGTGTACACTTGTAAGTCCTTTGTATCAAGCATTTCTTTTGTATGGAAGAAATGAATAGCTTCCCTATACTTAAACTGTGAAAATCACACATTTAATAGAATAGAAAACTGGACCAGAATTAATGTATCTGAGTTCTAATGTTAGCTCTGCCACTTGGGCAAATCTCTGAAATTTAACTTTTCTCATAGAGGAAGGAGGGACCAAAATGCGCCACAGAGATTTTACAAAGGAGTTTATTTCCTTCCCAGGGAATTACAAACATCCACATATCTCCCCATTAATATTAGGAGGCATAATCCCCCTCCCCATCCCACTCAATCTCTGGGAAAGGGAAAGGGATTAAGATCATAGTTCAGTTTGATTCCCTTAGAGCACAATCCCAGTTCCAAGTCCATTGCCTTCACTCTACTAGGCACAAGTCCCAGACACCCTGGCTTCTCAGAGTTTCCATGTTGACATGATTGACTGCTGCAGTGACTCCACCTGCAATCCTGGCTCCAAAGTCACCATGGCTTAAACTCCAGGCACTGATCCAACAAAGATCATGTCTGGTGCCTGAAGCTGGGGACAAATAGCTGACACAAGAAACAAATGTCCCAGGTCCACTTCTTGGCATCCAGATGAAGGATGGTAGAAAAGAGAGCAACCAACTGAATGTCACTAGTTTTAAAGAGTCAGGTAGCCAGTCAAAGTAAGCTACCCACCCACATGGTAGGGGATGCATCTGGCTACATGATAGGCAAACTAAGTACACTCAAAACTTGGTTACACAATAATCTCTAAGGTCATTTCCAGTTCTATTGCATAAATACAGAGTCACAACTAAGTCAATGCAATGAGGATTTTGTCTCAGAACACCAAAATGTAAAGGATGCAAAGAGTTTAAAATAATGATTACACTATTTTAAATTAGTTATGCCTATCCAACAATTTCCATTCATTTTGGACAGGAGAAAATAGCTCTGTTTAGTATCTGGTTAGCAAGAATAATTTAAATCTACTTTAGTTTTCATTTAGAATGAACAAATAGTTTAATCACCTGTGCATTCACTGAAGCCTTATGCTATCCTACCTTTAATGGAAAACTGAGACCAGGAGAAGTTAAACAATTTAATTTCAGAATGCATACTAACATAGACTAATTAGAATTCAGGATTGGACTTGGAATGAATCTCTAGGGTATTCTGTAGCAAAGATGTAATACAGAGTCCTTGGGAAAGAGGCAGTGTGATCCACTGGAAAGAACACTATCTTTGGGAGCAAAGGACTTGGATTCAAATCCTACCTTTGATTCTATTCATTCAGAGGCTTTAGGTCAGTCATTTGGCCACGTTGGATCCCAATTCCTCATTTATAATATGATGGAATTGGATCACACGATCTCTAAGGTCTCTTATAAATCTATATTTATAATGGTAAAGGGAATACTGTACACAAAATTGACTTTTTCTCAAGCTCATTTTCCTATATAAATTATAAGAACCTATGCCTTTAAAAGCTCTAAAAACTCTCATAAGACACCAAAAATTATATTAATAGTTCACATTAAGATAGCACTTTTTAGTCTATATCAGGCTTCTTTCCCAATACCTTCTTTAGATGAGGCAACAAAAATGCATTTATCCTCATTTTATGGTTAATGCTAAATGACTTCATAGAGTAAGGACCTAACGAATCTAAAAACTCAACTCACTCCTTTTACAAATTAGGAAACTGAGTCTCAGGGAGGTGAAGAATATCTCTTAAAGGTTACATATGTGGAAAGTGGCAGAGAAAATATTCAAACTAAGGCCCTCTGGTTCAAATTTCAATAGTTTTTTTTCATGGCAGAGTAGTATTTAAATCAATGTTTTCTGATTCCAAACCAAGAAAGAAGGGGAAGAGGAAGAGGAGAAGGAGGAGGAGGAGGAGGAGGAGGAGCAGGAGGAGGAGGAGGAGGAGAGGAGGAGGAGGAGGAGGAGGAGGAGGAGAGGAGGAGGAGGAAAAGAAAGACAGCCCTAGCTCCTTCCTTATACAGATGAAGAAATTGAGGCAGCCAGAGATTACATGATTTGCCCAAGAGCCTGCAGGTAGTAAATGTCTGCTATGGAATATGCACTGCTTGGTGTCCCAGGTCTAGTAAATGTCCCACATACAAACTCGATCTATCCTTTCCTGTATTTCCAATGAATGCCTATATATCATGCTGTGTTGATAGATGAATGATAGATAGATAGACAGATAGATATTTAGATGGCAGAGATAGAGAGATACAGAGATAGAGAGATACTGACTAAGAGTGCTTTGAATTAAAGTTGCAAAAAAAAGTTAGAAAAAGGTATGTTTATCTTTGTGAAAAGTAATATGTTTTACCTTCCTTTGATCCCCCATAGCCTTTGTGATCAAGCAATCTAATGTTAGGACTCATCCTTGATGTTCCCGGTGACAACTTTTCATATCCCACTTCCCGTATCAGTAATATGAAGTTTTATACTATCATACATACATTTTTCTAATGAAACTGACTAACATGTCAACAATTTATACATTTTATCAGAAGTATAAAAGCATATGTGTATATGCTTATATACACATATGCTTTTATACTTTATATATACATACACACACACACACACACACACACACACACACCCAGAAATAAAACCCAGACCTCCTAATTCTAAGCGCTGTAACCAATTATCCAGAAATGCTGGACACAAGCCACTTAATACAAAGTAATTTGGACACTTAGGGATTCCCTATAATAATAGCTTACAAAAAATAGCGTGTAAAGTAATACCAGGAAAATCCAAACCTTTACATCATCAAGGCTGAATAATATGCAGCCTGTAGTATTATTTAGAGACCTGTTTTGGTAAGATCTTGGAAAAGGAGGTAAGGGGAGTGAACTTTGGATATCTCTCAGAAATTAAACACTCTGCATTGCTATGAAGCTATGTTATTAGGAAAAGAAAGATAAGAGAAAATATGAATACCTTTGAAGACAATAACTAAACTTCCTTAAGGGAAAAACACTGCCAGACAATAAGATTGTTTTTTTGGAAAGGGTAGCCCAATGACAGAAGAATAGATATATAACAGATGTTGTATTTTTGGACTCCGAGTTTCAGTGTTTCATATCATGGTTCATCAAATGTTAATTACAAAGTTGGTTTTAAATGGTTACTGGGACTCAATCACCCAGGTTAGAAAGTTAACAAGGTAGTAAACAAAAGGTGAGTTTCTCCTTGACTATTTGTCCAGGTAAGAAAGGACTAAGTTAGCTAGGTGCCCCAAGGGGAAGTTGGAGCTCCTGTTTTCATTTGACATTCTAATTCGAGATATGGAATGGAGAGGAAAGGGAGGGAGAGACGGTGCAGCCAATGACCCAGGCATGAAATCTGAGGCTGATTGTAAATTGAGAGGTGTTGCAAATCCCAGTGAGGACAGCTAGATAATGTGGATGAACCCTGAGGTTAAAAAATGTGGGGAAAAGTAACAGAAATGGAACTTTGTTTAAAGAAAAGGCAAATTGATCCACTGGAAGAAAATAATCCAAAACATACATATTCCAGAAGCAAATAAGCTTGAAGAGCAGTAAAGTCTAGAATTATCAAGAGAAATGGAAAGTGTTGGCAAACCAAATAATAAGCAGCACTTTTGTCTCCAACTTTTAAGCCATATTTGTGTACCAATGGAGAGGGAAAGGGAGAGAGAGAGAAATAGTCTTTGATAATTACTGTCACAGACTCACAGATCTAGAGCTGAAAAAGAATTAGTCCAACTTTCTCTCTCTTGTTTGATATTGTTTAATAATTTCAGTTACATCAGACTCTTTGTGACTCCTTTTGTGTTTTCTTTTGGCCAAGATACTGGAGTGGTCTTCTATTTCCTTCTCCAGCTCATTTTACAGATGAGGAAACTGAGGTAAATAGGCTTAAGTGACTTGTCCAGGGTCACACAGCTAATAACTGAGACTGGATTGGAATCACATAAATGACTCTTTCTGATTCCAGGTCCTGCACTCTAACCACTAAGTCAAGTAAATTAGGAAACAGACTGAGGGAGGTTAATTGACTTAGTAAACATCAAAAGAGAGATGTGAATTCCAATCCTCTGACTCTAGAGCAAAGTATAAATTCTGCTATACCATAGCTACTCCTGGCCATAATCAGATAAGCTAATCTAAAACCATCATAACACTTTATAAACATTCTCACATTTGGTTGTCATTGTGACACTGTGAGGTAGATAGAGTTATTATCCAAATTTTACAGATGAGGAAAATGAGATTCTGAGAAAGAAAATGATTTGGCCAGAGTCACTGGGTGATGAGAATAAATTGTATTACCTTAATAAGATAGTAGGAATTAGCTTATTAATTGAAAATAATTTGTGTTTTAAGATTTCATTTTCTTAACGAACTGTTTTGAGTAAATTGCCTATTTATAAATATTTTTCTGAGATAAGATAAGCACTTGTATGACATGATGTTAAAAACATGTATGTGATCTTTAATGACTGATAAGCATATGTGGACTCTTATAAACTAGAAACTAATGAAAAATATTATAAATAACTTAATAAATTAACAATCAAATTATATAGTAAACAATTCGGGAACATCTCTAAGTGGACAAAAAGTCCACCTCAGGCCTTAGCCATCAACCTCTTCCTAGGGCAGGACAGAGACTGTTTCCTATATTTTCTACTCTGGACTCTCCCCTCAAGCAGTCTGGGTGTTTGAGGGCAGTGCTGATTGACAGCCCATCATGAAGGGAGACACAAGCTTCTGATTGGGCAGAGAAGAATCCTTGTCATAATTGAGCCAAGTATGAAAAGTCAAGGGGAATCACTAAGACCCATGTTGGTGGGCAGTTCTTAAAGAAAGAGGGTGTTATTGCACACTTTGCTCTTCATCCTTTTGTTTGTGACATGGAATCCTTTGGCAGCCTATTGAAATCTATAGACTCTTCTCAGAATAAATAAAATTTATGGTATTTAAAGGAAACCAATTTTCATTGAAGTACGGTTACCAAAATATTGGGAGGAAGATGTTTCTGAATTTCTGAAATCTATCCAAATACTTCCAGAGAAAGAATCCCTTCCTAATGCTGGATTTGAGTATGTTTCTGTTGTTATTTGAGAACAAGAAAAGGTTCTAGAAATCTTTGTTATTAGAACATTCAACTAAGGGCCTTCCCAGTAAACACCTTATCTTTATACACTTTGTTAAAGCTCCTCAGACCTTCAAGGTCATATGAGAAGTGCTGAAAATTTGGGTTTCCACAGTGTTGAGGTAGTGTGGGATAGTGGGTACCACTGACCAAGAGGTTTTCAGAATGTGAGAGGTTAAGATTCATAGAACAATTAAGTGCTCAATAGAAGCCTTGAGCAGTCAAGGAATTGGGGAGCTAGGAAGGCACAGGTGGATTCAACCAATCAGAAAGAATCTTGTGGTTTTAGAAAACCATAAATGTAAGAAAATAGTCCATCCAGCCCAAACTAATTGGGGTCAGTGACAGGATTTGACCAAATCACTTCTGCACCTGCTTAATAGGCTAATTGAATATTAAACAATACACCCTAAAGGAGGAGTTTTCCACCATTTTTGAACATGGGATGTATGATGAGAGCGGGAACATGTTTTGTACATATTAAGGGGAAACATGTAGTGGACATGTATCAGAAAGACTGTAACCCAGGAGAAACGGACCAATCTGCTCTCTGAAGGGAAGGACTGCACCACACTCGCAAGTATAAAGGTTCTCCCTTCCCGAAAAGTAATGGGGTTCACTTCTGTCCAGAAACATTAAGATGATTCCTTATGATTCTTCTTGGATAAATTTTCCTTCATATCTGATTTTTAGTGTCAAAAGTGTATTTCTAACAGTCAGAATTCCAATTCTCTATAAAAGCATATTCTATAAGGAAAGAAATGGGTATTTTCATATATTCAGAGCCTCCCCACATTATCAGCACCCAGTTATCTGGGCTACTAGTCATGTTTACATTGTGTTGCTTCCACTAAAGCCATATCATTATTCCTCCCCTCTCTCCCCCGTTGGAAGTTTTTCTCTACCCCGGGACCCAGAACTCTAATTTTGAGTTTTCACTTTATGTGGTCCAGTAAGTACTAGGACGCTACATTTTTCATCTCCACACTATGTTGCATACATTCCTTTTCTGGCTCTCCTTTTTGACGTCTCTTCCCCTCATTACAATATAAATTCCTAAAAAGACTATCTGGAAGCTTGCAACACTGTGGAAACCCCACTCTTCAGGATTTCTTACAAAGACTGGACTGTTTTGCTTGCTCATACTTCTTTTCCTGAAGGCTTAACACAGTGCCTGGTACATGCTTATTAATACTCTTATCCTTCTGCCTCTGTGTCTCTATTTGTCTCTGTCTCTCTGTCTCTATGTCTATCTGTGTGTCACTTTCTGTTTTCCTGTCTCTGTCTCTGTGTCTCTGTCTCTCTCTGTATCTGTGTCTGTTTATTTGTTTCTGTCTGTCTGCCTCTATACTTGTCTCTCTATTTCTTCATTTTGTCTCTGTCTGTCTCTTTCTCTGTGTCTGTCTCTCTATCTACCTCTGTCACTGCCTCTCTCTGTGTGTGCCAGTCTCTCTCTCTCTCTCTCTCTCTCTCTCTCTCTCTCTCTCTCTCTCTCTCTCTCTCTCTCTCTATCCCTCTCTCTCTCTCTTTCTCTCTCTGTCTCTCTCTCTGTCTCTGTCTGTCTGTCTCTCTCATATTCAGGTCCTCAGGATAAGAGCATGATGGACCTCCCCAGCAGGCATTAACAGCTCTGTAGTAGCAGAGGTAAGAGCTGTCCATCATATGGTCATATGTGTTTCTTATGTATGTGGCCTACCATGGTCCATAATTAACTGGACCATCCTATTGTTTTTTGTCTAATCATGTACAATACAGTTGCTTTGACTCCACTTTCTCAGGCCCCCTTTTTTGCCACCACAACCACCCCATTCTACCTCCCCAACACTCTGTATCTTGAAAGGATTGGAGAATCTTTGCCAATGGCTTGAGCTCCAAGTGATTGTGCTACCCCCAAATTTTGGAGCTGAGTAACTAACATCTGAGTTGCTTTTTGTCATCAAATATCAAAATAACTTTTACAAAAAATATTTACTTTAAAGGTATAGCAAGAACAAACATATAAATATTCTCTTCTAACATTTTTGAGACACAAACTTCCCTATAACAACTCAATTTCTGGAGAGAGGAGGGAATTTGGCTCAAAGTTTATAAAGCATTAGTCCCATCAAATTCAAATCCCAGACCCTGCTGCCCAGAACTTTTGTTCCTCAAGGCCCTCAATGTTATGTTGGCTGATCCTGCCCTAATTCTTGGATTCCCAAACCCTGTGACTCAGGGTCCTGAATTGGAGATTTCCATCTCAGTATCTAGAACAACAACAACAACAAAGATAAAGTAAAAGGCTAAAGTCTTGGGACCATGTGGCCTAAAGGGGGATCCTCAAGGCCTCTTCCCCTTGCTCCTGAAATCGCTTGTTCTGGAATAAGGCATCCTTTCCTCTTGAGATGAAAATACAGGAAAAGTCCAAACTGTTCCTAATTAGGCAGTTTTAAAGATGGAGATAGTCTCTATAATGCAGCCAGTGGGAAAAGACTGCTCCAACAATGGGGCAGGCCAACAGAGATTGTACATTCATACTACACTCTCTTGGAAGTAAGTCCCCAACATCTTCTGTGTGGACGATGTGATAGTAGATGATTTGAGTATGCAATAAATCTCCAGTAAAAGTAACTATATGCAGGGACTAGTGGACCAAGATCTTGAGTGGTTGCAGTCTCAGTACCTTCAACGTGGGTTATTTATCTGGGAGACCTTTTGAGAGAGGGAAGTCCCAAGTAGTACACGAAAATTCCACATTTTCAAATAATAAGCATATAATAGAATCCATATAACCCTGAACATATAATTAGCAGAATTCAATCCTCAATGAGCCCAAAGGTAATTCAAGATCTAAAAAAAATAAAAGTCTGTGAAAAAATATGTAAAGAATGTTCTCACTGCTATCATATTAAATTCAACAAAATATGAACTCATTTAAGGAAGGAGTGGTTGGGAGTTGCAATAATAATAAAGTAATAATAGGCATAATTTATATAATGCTTTAAGATTTACAAAGATTTTAATGTATCATCTCATTTGATTCTCACAATATCAACAATAAAAATAATTTGTTCTTCAGTCATTTCAATCACCTCTGACTCTTTGTGACCTCATTTGGGGTTTTCTTGGCAAAGATACTAGAGTGGTTTGCCATTTCCTTCTCCAGTTCATTTCATAGACGAGAAAATTGAGGTAAACTGGATTAAGTGACTTGTCCAGGGTCACACAGCTAGTAAATGTCTAAGGCCAGATTTGAACTACAGTACTTTAAGAGTTACAAAGATCATGACAAATTATTTTATTTGATTCTTACAACAACTATTTGAGGTAGGTGTTATTTTTATCCCTATTTTACAGATGAGTCTTGGATTCCCAAATCCTGTGACTCAGGCTCCTGAATTGGAGACTTCCATCTCAATATCTAGAACTGTCAGATTTTATTGATTCTCATGTGCAGGAAAAAAAAAAAAAAAACTATTTCCAGTAAGGCAGTTTTAAAGATGGAAACAGTCTCAGTCATGCAGCCAATAGAAAAAGACTTGTGACATTGAGGTAGATTTTATTATTATACCTAGTTTATAAATGAGGAAATTGAGTCAGAGAGTTGCAGTGATTTGCCCAGAATCACACAGCTAATCAGAATAGGGGACAGAATTTGAAGTCAGGTTTTGACTACAAGTATTGCACTCAGTTTGCTGTTCCTGGAACAATGCTTTGTACACAGTAAATGCTTATTAAATATATGTCTGATTATATTATAAGAAAATCCAATGATGAAGGACTAAGAAGAGAATAGGAACTAGAAAGCCAGATCCATATCAAAGTCATTGTGTTTGTCCCTGCTTTTAGGGACCATAGTAATATCAGTGGAAGAGGGTGAGATCTCCTTCCACCCCCATTCAAAGAAGAACAAAATGATGGTCTCAATGTCATGTCATCAAATGTATTACTAACCTTTGATCCATGAAGTGAATGGGATTGCTTTTATTCTGGTGATGTTAAACTCCAATCAGTTTAAATACCTCTACCTTACCAAGAAGCTAATTTTTAGAGATATATGTTAAATAAAGAAGATAAATTAAATTCTTCTGGGCTACTCTCTCTTCTCACTGGGACCTGTGTGTGTAGGGAAAAAATAAATGGCCTTCGTTCATTCAATTCTTTAAGCATTTGGTTAGGGTACAGAGGCACTGTTCTAGGAGCTAAGAATACAAAGAACAGAAACAAAAATTTCTGCCCTCACGGAGCTTAGTATCTACTGTGGTTGCTCTATACAAATTCTGGCTGTCAGTATTGTCTCACAATCAACATAGAATAAACATGACCTAAATTACTCTTAAGGATCCAAAGGAAAACAAGTGAAGAGATAACAAAGAGGCAAAAGTTTGGACTTGATTTAAAATCTTAGATGGCCTTGGGGCTGGCTTGATTTGATCTTTCCATTGCCTGTTTACTGAACAGAAGGCGTTGAGGTTGAGCATAAGAGGGAAATGGTAGGGAAATTGGATTCCAGTAGCTCTAGGCTGAACTTTCCAACAACAATAGACACATCCCTCTGGCTTCAGATAAGGTTGCTATGTCTTGGAACGCCAGGGTCTACAGAGGTGCTTGCCGAGGAATTAGATCTGTACAAAGGGTGCTTGGACCAAAGTGAAAAACAAACTGCAGTATCCAGGCAAGTCTGCAGAGTCCCCATTTCTACTGCATTCCTCCCTCAGCGGGTCAGTGCCGCCTGGGCTGACAGAGCAGTTACCACAGCCAAGATGGCAAGGTGAATGTGAATGGTCCTCTGCCTGTCACAAAGAAAAGAAGAGATACTGGCATAAAAGCCTTGTTTACTTGGTGAGATTTACTCCACTCTTATGTCCATGAAAGGAAATCTACAAACAGAGTTCCTACCAGAGCTTTAAACCCAAGAAATTTTAAAAGGAGAGAAAGCTCAGGAAGATACTGATTCACATCTGGAAGGGATCTTAGAGGTCTCTCACTTATAAATATTAAGGTCTCTCATTAATAAATGAAAAAATTGAGACCCAGGAAGGTTAAAATTT
The DNA here is from genome assembly GCF_016432865.1 of Antechinus flavipes. Taxonomy (NCBI): domain Eukaryota; kingdom Metazoa; phylum Chordata; class Mammalia; order Dasyuromorphia; family Dasyuridae; genus Antechinus; species Antechinus flavipes. The sequence goes on from NC_067399.1 coordinate 271,706,317, forward strand.
TCTCCAAGGTCACACACATAGTAAGAAGCAGAACAGAGATCTAAACTCATGAACTGGATTCCAAATTCAGTGTTATTTCTATTCTATCAGGCTGTTTCCCTTATGTATGCACACACACCATCATCCACCAAAATCTTATTGTAAGTCTTTTATTCTATTGTTGTTCAGCTCTATCCAACCCTTTGTAACTGCATTTGAGGTTTTCTTAGTAAAAAATACTGCAATTATTTGCCATTTTCTTTTCTAGTTCATTTTACAGAGGATGAAACTGAGGCAGACGGGTTAAGTGACTTGCCCATGGTCACACACTTATTGGTAAGAGAATAAATTAAACTGAAGAAGATAAGTCTTCCTGACTCCAGGTCCAGCACTCTATCTAGTTGTCTTTATTGTTTAATTATTTTTTAAATCGTGGATCTAGAAAGGATATCAGAGACCATCTAGTCCAACTCTCACTTTACAGTTAAGAAAACTATGATCTAGGTTGTTAAGTGATCTGTTCAGGGTCACACAGTGTTTGAGAGAGCTAAGTTAGCAATAATTAATTCCCTGACTTCCATGAACAGGAAGGAGCCAGGACTCAATAGTCAGCATACTGACTTTCTATATCCCATTGCATCAGGGAAGATTCATGATGTCTTCCTAACGCTGACTCTTAACTCTAATCCTGCTTCCAGTCAGCCTCTGGCTCCATTATTATATTTTCTTTCTTTTCTCTTTTGACTCTATGGCAATTTTTCCAACATTAAGTAAGAATCTTCTTTATAAATGCCTTTTTTTTTTTTTGGAGAGGAAATTCCTGGGGGGAAAAAGTGTGGTTGTTTTTCATATGAAGGATATATTAAGTCTCCTTGTTTTCTCGCAAAGTAGAGGTGAAGTTAGGTTGACTGGTTTTAAGTTGAACTGTGATCCTCAGAAATAAACACTATGTGCCACCCTAAGTGTCCATGGGAGATGGGCTATTCTAAAGGAGTCCTACTCCAGCATATTGACTCTTTTTTTATTTATTTGCTTAAGGCTCAGAATTGAAACAATGACAAGGCAGGACTGAGAATTTAGCCTTGCCCTAGGATCATGGGTATGAAGCCAGCCCTAAAATCCTCTGATCCTATGTTCCACCAGGTGCAGGAGAAAGCAACAAAGCCACACGGTCAGCCAGAGCTTGGCAGATTTAAGCTTCACCTTAATCCAATGAACAGAAACGTAACCCTCATGCTGCCATTGGGTAAGGAGACAGGAAAGATATTTCTAACCCCCATTCATCAGTTTCTATAGCAATGCCAATTTACCAATCTACTTGGTTCTACTTGATTTGTTATTATTGTTGTTGTTGTTTTTTCATCTTACCCCATTATGTTCTTTAAATTCCTTTCAATCCAACAAATATTTCCTGAGCACCTATTAGATGCCTGATGCAGTGATGAGATGATTCTCCTGCTCAGTCATGTGTCAATGACATTTCAAGAGTTCTATTTGAAATGAGCAAATGCACTTAAAAATTTAATTTCTGAATGGTCTTCTTCCTTTATTTAAGGATCAAAAGTGCAGAAAAATCCAGTATATAGCAACACAGACAGTAAATATATACTATGTATATATGTTACGTATACATACAGTAAGTCCTCAGTTTACAAATAATTGTATTCCAAGAGATTATTTATATAAGTTGTTTGGAACTATAGGATATAGTCTCAGTAATCCATTCCTTTGATATATTCAAGATTGATTTCTAGATTGGTTTTAGATAGTGGGAAGACCACTTAATTTTTCAGCCATTCTTTAGCTATTTGACCATTAAAAAATCACTCTATTTTCCTAGGGTCTTAGTTTCTACATCTGTGAAATGTAAGAGTTGTCCTAGTTATTAGACGACTATGCTAAGGTCCCTTCCAGCTCTAAGTATATGCTTCTATGAAATTTAAGTGAATAAATTTATTAAATACTTCCTATGAGCTAGGTCTTGCATTAAATGCAGAGAATACAAATACAAGCAAATAAAATAGTTCCTGCATTCAATCAGCTTATATTGTGATGAGGAAACACAATACATAAAGGGAGATGGAGTGTGCCCTCAGAAAGCTTATTTGGAATTATGTGCTAATTTCATGGAAGTCTGATTTCAGGCAAGAAAAGTAGAAAACTCATCTATGAGAGTCTATGATCAAATTTCCATTGGAAAACAGGTGAGGAGGAGGATGGAAATGCAGAAAGCATAGTTTGAAAATGGCTGGATAGTACATGACAACCTATATCTGGGCAAGATAAATGTTTTTTACTGCTTAGAATCTATGCTTAATTCCATTATGGGTGGTGTGGGTGATCCATACATGTACTAAAGAATTCCCTCATCACCTTGATAATCAAAAGGTGTTTATGTATATTCAACAAATACTAAGTATGGACTTATGAATTCAAATGGAAAAATCATTACCAGTTGTATCAACAAACTAAAAGTAAAATTCCAATCCTAATTCATTTGGGGCTAACAGTGTTTTTTGCATAAGGCAGTTGTTTACAGTGAGGAGCACAAAATGCAGTCATTCAATCCCCTCCATCTCCAATAAAGCTCTCTTCCTCTTTTGTGGTCTCCACAATACCATCCCCACCAGGACCATACGTCTGGAATGCCAGAGACATGAAATCGACTCCAGAGGTCTACTGCTGTGACAACACTGGCTTAGCCAAAGCAGCAGACATTTGGTTTTCCAATCTGACATTGCAATGTAATCCTGCTTCCCATAGTTTGGGGCAAACAAAACCCCCACAGGTAAATGTGGATAAAAACTGCTCTGACATTCTTTAGTAAGAAGAAACTAACAGACACACACTGGTAATATTGGCACTATCCTTAAACAGATGCAAAAAAAGGACAGTGGAAATTCCAGCCCGGAGTACAGACTGAGGTTCAGCTCATTCTTTAGAATCTGTGAGAAAATAATAGACTGGAGCAGTCTGGAGTCGGCATTAAGGCTCATTTACTGCACTTGTTTATCTCAATTTTCTATCTTTTAGGAATAAAAGCGCAGGAAATGGTTTTTGAGATATAGATTAAGCTTTGGGGGAGTATTGAAACCAGCATGCAACTCTTTGTCAACAAAAACACTCTTGACACTGCCCATTTGTGCCTCCCACAATTTCTGAATGAGTTTGCTGGATCTTAATAGTCTGCAGCTCACTCTGTGGGCTCTTTCTAAAAACAGCAAAGTGATGATAAGTTGTTGAATTTCTCTATCCCAAATCAACGTCTCTAACACACACACATATATATATGTCTCTCTCATAAACTGATGACTCATTTCTTCTTCTTTTTTTTCTCCTTCTTCTTCTTGGGAAGGAGGAATAAAGAAAGAGGGAAACAAGCATTTATTAAGCACTATGTGAAATGCTTTACTAATATTATCTCATTTAATCCTCACAGTAAGGTGAAGTAGGTAGAATTATGATCCCTATTTTACAGTTGAGGATTTGGATCTATGCTGGGAGAATACCCAGAAGAAAAGAGAAGTCTAGGATTAAATCATTCTGAGTGATACAAACTACAGGTGCATAGTAAAGGGTTGTTTTTATATATTATAACAAATTTGCTGAATGAAAAATAAATGTAATACTCCTAACTATGAATGTGAATAGGAAAAACTAACCTATCAAATGAAAGAGAAATAGGTTACAAATCAAAATCCAACAATATGTTGTATACAAGAAATATACTTACTTCAAAAAAATTCATAGAGAATAAAAGTGAGGGGTTGTAGTAGAATTTATTTTGATTCTGCTGAATCCATAAAAAGAATAGTCTTTGTTATTTCAAAAAAAGAGCAAGTGTTAAAATAAATAGTCAGGAAAGATAAACAGGGAGACTAAATTATTCATAAAGGTACCTTAGGTAATAAAATAATGTCATAGCATAGTCTCCAAGGATTTAAAACAGAAAACAAGCTGAATACAAAAAGACCTAAGCAAAGGGTTCTAAACCTTTTCTGTTTAATGGGCCCTCTTTAGCAGTCTAATGAAACCTATTGACTCCCTTCTCGGAATAATGCTTTTCTAAACATAGAAAATGAAATGAAAGATACTACAAAAGAAAATAAAAGTGCCATTTTTCATATCTAAATTTATAGACCCTCCCCTCCTCCTGGAAATTAATTCATGGATACCAAGTAAAGAACTCCTGACCTAGACAGTACAATTGAATTAGTCATATTATTCAAATTCATACTGCATCTCTTCATTGGGCTGCAACCAACTGCCATATTTTACATAATTATAACTTGAAACAGTATGAATTTGAATTCATTTAACCAAGACAATGATTGCCAATGTGTTCAGTATTCTTCATGTAGCCTTAAATAAATCTAACCAAAAGATAAAGAAGAAATAAATTAAAGTTCTGAATAGATTGTTAAGAAAAATAGCTTTTCAACTATTAAGTTGAAATAATGAAGAATATATCTATTTTTCACATTAGTATTATACCTTTATAAATTTGATCATATGCTAAGATATAACTAACAAAGAAAGATTAAATACATCCTTTATTAACTATACAATGATAAATTACTTCATTGGTGTCAGAACTGTTTACTCCAATGCTGTCTCTCACTTAGATAGTTGTAGTGTTGCCTGAGGCTTAGAGAGACTAAGAAATTTATCTATCTAATTGCTATCAAACTTCAGGTTTGAACCCAAGTCTTATGAAGGATGGGTAGGAGTTCAATAAGTGGAAGATATGCAGAACATTCTGCTTTGGTTATCAAATAAACTAAAGACCTATTTACTGGAACTAGAATGTAAGACAAGAGTTTGGTTAAAAGAAAGACAATAGTTCAGATACTAGAACCTGATCATAAGATCAAAGAGGGCCAGACAACAAAACTGGCTTGCTTTTAATTATGAAGTATCCAGTTGGCCTATATCTTTGTATTTCTCCTGACAAAGGGTAAATTTAGGGTATAATTATCCTTTATGTAGCCTCAGTCAAGTGATTCCAGGGGTATCAAACCTGACTGGTCATTGTCACCTGTTCCACTTATATGATATCTTGATGGATTCTATGAGATGCTTCAGTGTTAAAGTCCCAAGTTTCCAATGATTGGGCAGTAGTCATATTTACATTTACTATTCTAAAAATTGTCATAGTTTCAGAAAATGCATAAAATACTACTGTGACTCAATATTTTAAAACAAATTCTTCTTGGCATCAATCTATTGCTCACAGAGTAAAGTTCAAATCCAAAAAATGGCACACTTTGCCTTTACAACTTTATAATATATTCCTCTATATTCCAGACAAACTAGATAATCTCTATCCCTTCCTAAATATCCTTATCTTTCCTACTTCCTTGACTTTGTTAATTTCTGAAATGTCCTCCTTTTCCCTTAATCTATTAAACTACCCTTCTTTTAAACATGAAATCAGAAGTCAGCTCTTCTCTGAAGCTTTCCCTTATTTTCCCAGTCAGTAAGGAACTTTTATTCTGTGGACCTATGTGTATGGCTTTTATTTCTCTATTAAAATGTAAGTTCTTTTATTTTTTGGCAAGGCACTTGTGGTTAAATGACTTGTCCAGGGTGTTAAGTCTGAGATTACATTTGAACTCAGGCCCTCCTGATTTTAGATCCAGTGCTCTATCCATTGAACCTTCTAGCTGTCCCTAAAATGTAAGTTCTTTTAAGCAAATATTATATGTCTTATCTGAACTTTGTATTTTTCCCACACTACATGTATTGAACTATACACAGAAATGCTTAATTAACTAGGTTTGAATTTACTAAGTTGAATTAAATTCATTTGATTCAAACTCATTTGCCACCTTCAGGACCCTGCTACTTAAAAAGCCAAAACAAAACAAAGAAATAATCATTTATTAAGTGCCTATTATGTGCCAGGCACTGTGATAAGTTACAAATATTCATACAAATATTTAACAGTCCTGAAAGGTAGGTGATATTATTTCCATTTTACAGTTAAGGAAACTAAAGCAGACAGAGATTAAGTGACTTCCCCAGAATCACACAGTTAATAAATGTCTGAAATTGGATTTGAACTCAAATCTTCCCAGGCCCAATACTGTAGTCACTTTGCAACCTAGCTAATTAATGGTCATTTATTTGGATCCATTACTATCCAATGAAAGATAATGAATGGATTTAAAATTTTCAGTAGAAAGATTTCACATATTATAACCATGATGCCTAATATTTATACAATTCTTTTCATTCACAATCCTCAATTTATAGAAACCACTCATTAATCCCTCAAACATGCCAACAAACTAAGTAAAAATGTACACATTTCACAAATCTGTCACTAAACACTGCTATGACTACATATTTGGTTAGCAATTCAAAAAGGTGGAGTACCTTTTTTTCCCCCCTAGAGAATATGTCTTCTAAGGAAGATTGACACATTTAAATTGGAAACTTAAAATAGGTGTTGTTCTGGTGTTGAGAGTACATGAAGGAACTGAACGGATATTCAGTATTTGCCAAAGAATGAGTGGCTCAAAGGAACATTTCTTAGAATTTTATTCCCAAGGACAGAAGGGACAAAATGTTTTCCAATGCTTGGATAGTCATGAATTTGTAAAATGCTGTGAAATCCTGGAGGGAGACTTTCTTTTATTTGCTATTTCTCAAATAACAAACCACAAAAAAATCTCAACCATAACTTTGAAGTCATCTGCTACTTGATTTTATTTTTGATAAGTCAAAGATTTATACTGAAAAAGAAAGAAAAGCTTCAAACCCATGAGATTGTACCCACTTTTTTGTGGTTAATCTGTTAACACAAGTACGTTATATGGCTAGCGTTATTCCCTTATTTGAATGCATTCCTCACATCAAACCCAACTCTTTTGCCAGGCCCAGAATTTGGCTAACCCTTAACATGTGGTCTTTCCTGAATGATAAATCCAAAGAAATCCCCATGGTTTGAAGTATTTCCTTGGTTGAAGTCTATTTCCACATGAATTCTAGTTTATATTCTGTAAATTTTTAAAGATTTTTCTCTTTTGAATTTAGAAGGTTTCAATTTTTTAAAATATACCTTTCAAAATGAAAAGCTCAAAGTACATTTTTCATATATATATACATATACATGGTGTGTATCATTTGGTTAAAGATGTCATAGGATCACAGATTTTGGATCAGAAGCATACTGATCAGTTGATCAGTTGAGGAATCTTTTTTAAAAAATAATATTTTCTTTTTTCCCCCACATATACTAAAAACTATTTTTTAACATTTTGAGTTCCAAATTCTCTTTCTCCCTCCCTGACCTCCTCTCTTCCTGAGAGAATAAGCAATATGATATAGGCTATATAAAAGCAATCATGCAAAATATATTTCAGTATTGATCATGTCGTAAAAGAAAAAAATTCACAGACTCCCTCCCCCCCCCCAAAAAAAAGGAAAAAAAAGAAAATGAAAAAATAGTAAACTTCCATCTTTATTTAGATTCCACTAGTTCTCTCTCTAGAATTGTTTAGCATTTTTCATCAAGAATCCTTTGGAATTATCTTGGATCATTGTACTGCTGAGACTAGCTAAGTGATTCACAGTTGATCATTGGAAAAATATGGCTGTTAACTATGAACAAAATTCTCCTGGTTTTGCTTACTTCATTTTGTATCAGTACATGAAAGGTTTTCCAAGTTTGTTTGTTTTTTTCTGAAAGCATCCTACTTATTATTTCTTTGTTTGCATGTTTGTTTGTTTTTCAATTTTGTGTTGAGATAATTTTTAATTTCTGTTTTTACAAGATTTTGAATTATGAATTTTTTCTTCACTTCCTCCTTTCCCTTTTCCTAAAATGGTCGACAACTTGATATAGAATATATTTATGCAATTATGTAAACATATTTTCATATCATAGTTGTGATAGAATAAATAGATCAAAAGGAAAAACAAAAACAAAAAATATATTAAATTTTTAAAATATGCTTTGATCTATACAACTCCATCATTCTTTATCTGAATGTGGATGGCATCATTGTGTTGCTGAAAAGAGCCAAGTCATTTATGGTTGATCATCATAAAATGTTGCTGATATCATGTACAATGTTTTCCTGATTCTGCTCATTTTACTTTGCATCAGTTCATAAAGTCTTTCCAAGTTTTTTCTGAAATCTGCCTGTTCAGCATTTCTTAAAGCACAATAGTATTCCATCATAATCATATACCATGATTCCTTCAGTCATTCCCCAATTGATGGGCATCCCCTCAATTTCCAATTCTTTGCCACTACAAAAAAAAACTGCTATAAATACTGTACTTTTTAAAAAATTTCTTTAAGATACAGACCTAATGGTGATGTTGCTGCTAGGTCAAAGGGAATATGCAGTTTTAAAATTCTTTGGGCATAGTTCCAAATCGCTCTTCAGAATGGTTGGATCAATTCACAACACCACCAATAATGCATCAGTATCTTAATTTTTCTACATCCCCTTAATCAGTTGAGAAATAAGAGACGCGGAGTATTTATAACTAATTAAGGATCTGAGGTAATATTTGAACTCAAGTTTTCCTAATTACAAGTCCAGCACTCTGGTCAGTGCTCCATATTGCTTCTCTTCATCTGCAAAAAGGATATTGATCTCTAAGATCCCTTCTAGCTCTCCTAATCTAGGGAGGGGTGACCATGTTTTTTAATCACCTTTGTAGTTCTTTAATAATTAGAAACAATAATGTTTAAGATCTAGTTTGAGAGAATAATTAAACTAGGAAATTATCCCATGGAAGGATTTAGAAACCTGTCCCCTTTTCTCACCACTGCCACCAAAAAGAGGGCACACTTTGTATCCCTGTGTGAAAATTTAGCAGCTCTTTTTGTGGTAGCAAAGAATTGGAAAAATGAGTAGATGCCCATTAATTGGGGATGGCTGAAAAAGTTTTGATATATGAAAGTTATAGAATATTATTGTTCTGTAAAAAAAAATTATGAATAAACTGATTTTAGAAAGGCCTGGAAATATATACATGAATTGATGCTGAGCAAAACAAGCCGAACTAGGAATACATTGTACAAATGATAGCAAGAATGTGTGATGATTAACTATGAAAGATTTGGTTCTTCTTAGTGGTTCAGTGATTGAATGCAATCCCAATAGACTTTGGACAGAAAATGCTATCTGCATCCAGGAAAATAACTAAGGAGACTGAATGTAAATACACATGTTATGTTCACTTCTTTTTTCTATTTTTTTAATCTCTCCCAAGGTTTTTCCCTCTTGCCCTGATTTTTCTCTCCCAACATGATTCATAAAGCAATGTGCATTAAAATAAACAAACAAAAAAATAATAATAATGACTTGAACAGTCACCATGACAATGGCAGAATTTGAACTCAAGTCTTTCCTGATCCTGAGTCCAAAAAATTATTCACTATGCCACCTCAGGCAGCCAGATAGCATAGTTGATAGAAGGAAGGAAAGGGAAGGGAAGGGAGGAGAAAGGAAGGAGACGCAAGGGGAGGTCAGAAAAGGGGAGGGGAGAGGAGGGCAGAGAAAGGGGAAGGGAGGGAATAGGAGGAGAGCAGAGGGAGGGAAGGAAAGAGAAGGGGAAGGGAGGAAAGGGGAAGAGAAGGGGAGAGAAGAGGAGGGAAGAGAAGGAAAGAGGAGGGGAGGGCAGGGAAGGGAAGGAGAGAGAAAGAGAGAGGAAAGTAGGAAAAGGAAGGGGAGGGGAGGGGAAGGCAGGAAAAGAAAAGGGAGGGGAGGAAAAGGAAGGGGAAGAGAGGGAACAGAAGAGGAGGAGAAGGCAGGGAAGGGAAGGGGATGATAGGTGAAGGCAGGGAAAGGAAAGGGAGGGGAGGAGAAAGAAGGGAAGGGAAGGAAGGGAAGGAAGGAAAGGGGACCTAAGTTCAACTCTACCATCTTGCTAGCTGTATGAAGCTAGGCAAGTCACTTCACCTCTGTTTGTTTCAGTTTCTTCAACTATAAAATGGGGATAATAATAGCATGTATCTAACAAAGTTGTTGTGTGAAACAAAAAAGATAGCACTTGAGCACAATGTTTGGCGCACAGTAGGAATAATAATAATAATAACAACAATACTAATTCCCTCTCTTTGTCTGTTCCTTCTCCCATGTCATACTACCTCTACAGAATAATTAAGATGAGATTCTACAAATCGTTTACAAAAAAAGTCTTCTTTTAAGAACTATGTGAATAGTCACCAGTGCTAAAGTTCTAGAAGACTAAGTAGGGAAACTGAGACCGGAGTTAAAAAGTGAAGGGAATGTATTAATCTGTTTCCCTAGTCATTGCTGCCTTTGGGAAGTTTTAAGTTAGCCATCAAACAGGAACTCCAGCTTTCAGCTTGTGGGGAGGAAACACTGGTAATGGTGGAGAAGACTCCATAATGGTTTCCCTCCTATAGATGTCGAGTGTTGCAAATCATTGTGTGACTGGGAGTGAATTGTGGCATATCATATACTGTGATTGTACTGGACACCTGTACCGGAGTAAGGTGGGTGTGAACAGTAGGTGAGGGAGAAAGAGTCCATCTCTCAAGGAAGGCAGATATGTGAGACCACATGCTTCCAGGTTCCTTTTAGGCAGTGTATGTATTTAAATATGCTAAGCCTCTTTCCTCTCCCCCTATGAGCATATTTGAAAGTACTTGAGATATTTTGATATTACCTTTCCACATGCAAAGTAATCACCCTCCCTTTTCTCTAATTATCCTGGTTAAATGCTGCCTCCCATGAAACTTCCACTGTAGCTGAGTAAAGTGGATCTGTAACAAGCTCAAGCTGTCATAAAGTGATGCTAGTTTTGATGAAGAATTGCAGTAGATAAATTGTCTTTGCCAGCATCTTATACTGTTGCCCCCCCCAATGTTATTCACCCAACTCTTTACTGACCCCCACCTCCTTCAATCACTGCTCTCATCTCTGTTTCACAATTCCTGTCTAGTCTTCTGAACTAAATGATACTGATGAACTCTTGCCTTCAACCTGGCATTGAATTTTGTTACTTTCTCAGCCTAAACCACGGTGCTTTCCCCCATGTGAGTTCTCTGCTTTGCATTATTCATCCTTAATTATCTACGCATACAACCTCCAATCCCATAGAGAATAAGATATGATTCCTTCATACTTTGAAAAAGGTCACATAATTACTCACAAAATTGTTTTACCTCTTCCCTTCATCTTTTCAGTTCCTTTAGGCTTCCCTAAGTATCATGCTAATGCAAAGATTAATTTAAAAACTCATAAAATGCCTAAATTTTAGTTAAACATAATAAAATGCCTAAAATTTTAATTAAATTAATTTGAATATGTTACTTATTTGAAAATATCATTTACATGGATTTAAAAGATTGCACATATTTAACTTAGATTGCTTGTGATTTTGGGGAGGGGGAAGGTAAGGGAGGGAGGGATTAAAATTTAGAACACAAAATTTTACAAAAATGAATGTTAAAAACTATCTTTACATGTATTTGAGAAAATAAAATACTATCTAAAAAAGAAAAGAAAATATCATTTCATCTCTTCATCTGTAAAAATGAGTTTCTTCATCTGTAAAATGAGCAAGGAGAGTCTATGAAAATTATGGTCACTTCTATCTAACTAATCTCCATTTCAGGGACTCACTTGCACAATTTTATTTAATTTTAAAATACAATTAAATGTCCTCTTCTAGGAAATTCCAGTTATTCAAAGTGCAAACAATGTTGATATAGGCTGCTACTTGACAATACTTCCATGTACTTCTATATTAGGGTTCTTAATCTGGGAGCTATAATTTTTTAAATATATAATCTCATAACTGTAGTTCAATAGAATTGATTTATTTTTTTGTCTCTGCATTTTATTTTATGTATTCAAAAATATGGTTCTGAGAAAGAGTCTATAGGCTTCACTAAACCAAAAACAGGATCCATGACACAAAAAGATTTTATTTTTTTAAATTTATGTTTCAATGTAATATAAAAAGATATGGAAGAAAGGAAGTACATCCAAATTTACACTGTTATTCCTAGAATAACCTATCCAGATGACTTCTGACCTTCAATATAAAATAGTGGACAAAATACTGTACTTGAAGTCAAGAAGACATGAGTTCAAATATAGCCACTAAAATAGTTGAAAGATCCTGGACAAGTCACTTGATCTCTCTTTACTTCAATTTCTTCAGCTACAGAATAAGGAAATTGGACTTGATCTCTGAGGAACTTTCTAACCACAAATTTGTGTTTCTGTATACAACTTCTTAACCTGAAAACAATTTATTAAAAGCTTATTTTCTTCATCATACTTTTTCTGTCACATCTATCTAACTGAGAGGCAAGGCCAGCTTCCTTTTAACTATTTACAATTCATCTACAGACTGCAAGGAATGCTATACCTCTCCTGGGTGGTGAGCAGATGATTCTTCAGTCTAGGAGAGCACTCCATCTGCAGCCTTACACTGCCCAGACCTGCCCAGTATTCCCTCCTTAGCAAAGCAAGGAAAGGCAAGTTGGAAGAAGCTATGTTTTCTTGCACAATATCATCCAAGGTTATTTACTACGTGCCATCCAGCCAGATCTGTGGTTAGAGTATTTTTTCTGTGTCTGTTTTGGTTTGTTTAGCTTTTTTACTTTTTAGCTTATTTTGCTGCATATGCATGTTGTTTTTGGAATCCATAAAATTATGTTTTCTGAATTAGGAACATTTTGACAAAAATCTAAATGAAAATCCCCTTTGGGCTTACTATTATATTTCTATCCCCCTTCTCTTCCAAATTCAGTGTTTTTCTGAGTGGATTAATGTTAGGGTAAGAAGTGGTATAAGCAGAAGATCCCAAGTCCAGAAAAAGGAGAGATTTATTTTAATCTATGTTCTCCCTATTGCTAACTCCTGCCTCCTACAACAAAATGGGTCCCATGCATATGTCAACAATCATACACAGTTCCTTGACTGATGTAACAGCTGAGAAACATGAGAAGACTTGAATGCATTGATACAGAACAAAGTGAGTAGAACCAGGAGAACAATTTATATCAAAATAATGACATTTTAAAGGCAAAGAACTTGGAAATATGTAAGAATTCTGATCAGTACAATGACCTAAAATCAACCATCTTTACTGTAGTACATGTATTTGTTTATTATATTCAGAGAGTTTATAGACTAAAATCTATTCACACCAAATTCTAGTCAATGATGAGAAGTTAAATACAGATACTAACAATAAATTCTTTACTATAAGATAGAGGCTTTTAGACAATAGGACTCCACTAGGCCCTTTCATGTCTTTTTTAGAGCCATCTTCAACTAGGTATGAATACACAGAGCTCCCAAGTGAAGGATTTTGTTGTGTTCAAAAGAGTTCAGATTAGTCAAATCCCTGCAAATCATCCCCCAGAATTCTAAAGCAACTTTGGATCCTCTAGATGCACAGACTTTTAGGGAAAGAAATCCAAATTATGGATTCCCTCTACAAGAATCTACAGACATGATGCCTAAGCATGTATATGTATAAATGAATATTTTGGGGATATTAGGGAATTGACAAATAAATATATATCATATTGATAAATAAATAAATATGGCAGCTGAGGTATCTTTGAACTCTGAGGTCCCATGATTCCCCCAAAATAGTAATCCATCCTTCACATGAAAACCTAGAGTGACAAGAAATCCACCATTTTTTCAGGATGATCCATTTTATTCTTCAGTATCTCTAATAATTGGGAAAGCTTTCTTAATATAAAACTAAAATCTTTCTCACTGCAACTTCCATTCCACATTTCTATTTCTCCTCTTTGGAACTAAACCAAATAAGCTCTTCTTCATAAATCCCTTCAAATGGGTTAAAACAATGCTCCTACTATATTTTCTCTCTGAATGTTAAATATCCCTAGTTCTTCCAACAAATCACCATTTGGAAGTCTTCTACCCTCTTGTGGTTTGGAACAACTTCTGGATGTACCCCCAGTTTGTCAGTTGCTATACTAAATGATGCGCCCAAAATCTAAGCAATCCAGACTCTGAGAGAGAAATTAAACAAACTATTAATGAACTCCAAAAGGGAAGAAAACTCTCCCACTTCGGATAGATTTACAGGTATAATATATCAAATGTTTAAAGAATAAATATTGTTTGCACTGTATAAACTGTTTTTAAAAATAAGACTCAAAGATAATTTGATGATCTTTTTCTAAGATAAAAAAATTGATTCTGATAATAAGCAGGGAAAGGTATATAGCAGAGAAATAGAATAATAGACTAATACTGTCAATACCAAATGTGTGTGTACATATGTATATATAAACTATATATACAAACATATACACATGTATAGACACATATATATGATATATAGATAAATGATGGTAGCTGATAGATAATAGGTAAATGATAGATAAATAGCTACATAGAATGAATCTGAAAAAATTCTGTAGGACCAAATTGGATTTATACCAGAAATGCAAGAATGATTCAAAATTTTCAAAAAATTAAACTGATAGCATAATTATTCTTTTTACAAACAAAAAAGATATCTAGAGGTAGAATTCTTAACCAAACAAGGGATAAAAGTAATCGTAAAAGACAAAAAATGGAATATTTCAATTACATGAAATTGAAAGGTTTTTTTTTTATCAATAGCAATCTACTTATACTGACTGAATAAAAATTCTTTACCTCTCAGATAAGCATCTGATATCCAAGATATTGTGGGAGCTAATATAAATATGTCTTAAAACAGAGATAAATAAAATTCCTAGAGGATGGTCTTAGTGCCCCCATATCCAGATCCACTCTATTCCTGGAGTTTCTTCCCTTACTTATAAGCAACTAAACAAAAATCATCACCAAAACCATAATTAAGCAAAAGAAAAAGGAAGGAAGGAAGGAAGGCAGGAAAGAAGAAAAGAAGGAAAGAAGGAAGGAAGGAAGGAAGGAAGGAAGGAAGGAAGGAAGGAAGGAAGGAAGGAAGGAAGGAAGGAAGGAAAGAAGGAAGGAAGGGAGAGAAGGAAGGAAGGAAGGAAGGAAGGAAGGAAGGAAGGAAGGAAGGAAGGAAGGAAGGAAGGAAGGAAGGAAAGAAGGAAGGAAGGGAGAGAAGGAAGGAAGGAAGGAAGGAAGGAAGGAAGGAAGGAAGGAAAGAAGGAAGGAAGGAAGGAAGGAAGGAAGGAAGGAAGGAAGGAAGAGAGGGAAGGAGGGAGGGAGGGAAGGAGGGAGGGAGGGAAGGAGGGAAGGAGGAAAGGAGAGAAGGAGGGAGAGAGGTCCTAGAACACAGTTCACTGCCTAGTATGAAGAAATGCTTCCTAAGATCCCTTGTAGCACTTCTCCCACACCAGCCCAAGTCCTCTTTTCTCCATCTCTTTCTGCCCATGTAAAGGATATGCTCTCTATTCAACACATATATATTTGCTCAAACCATTCTTCCAACATCCCCACTGAATTGTACTTAACAAAAGGCTACAATCACTACTGTAAGCTGTCTTGGTCAAATGCTTCTCTCTCCATCCTTCTCTCCCTCCCTCTCTTCTCTTCTTTTCTCTTCTCTTCTCTTCTCTTCTCTTCTCTTCTCTTCTCTTCTCTTCTCTTTTCTCTTCTCTTCACTCACTCTCTTTTCTCCTCCTCTCCTCTCCTCTCCTCTGCTCTCTTCTTCCTTCTCTCCTCTCCTCTGCTCTCCTTTTCCTTCTCTCTCTCTATCTCTGTCTGTCTCTTCCCCCCCATCTCTTCCCCCTTCTCTCTTTTTTTCTCTCTCTCTTCTCTCTCTTCTCTCTCTCTCTCTCTCTCTGTCTCTCTCTCTCTCTCTCTCTTTCTCTCTTTCTCTCTGAAGCAAGTCCTAAGCCACAGAGAACCTATGACCCAGAAACATTCTTTAATGGCCAAAATGGTCATGGGATACAAATGAAAGTTTTTTGAAAGAATTATAACCTATTAACAATAATATGAAAGACTGTTTCAAATCACCCATAGTAAGAGAAATGCACATTAAAACAATTTTATGGTTAAATTTAACATTCAGCAAATTGGCAATTTACAAAAGATAAATAACATTAGTACATTGTTGATGACACTTAAAAAAGTATCTAATCTAAAAAAGAAATTGAAAGTATGTAATTAAAGTGATTAATAAGCACTTTCCTTTTTATCTGATGATCCTACTGGTACATATATTGCCAATTGACCCTAAGGGCCAATTACAGAAAGAAAGGTCTCCATATACATATACAAATATTTTTGTAACACTTTCTGTACAATAAAAGAACTAGAGGAAAAGGAGATGCTTATAATTTGAGCCATGGCTAAACAAATTCTGGCACATGAATATAATGGAATATTATTGTAAAAATATTCTATAAGAAATTATTAAAAGCTTACAATATAAATTTAGAGCATACCTAACAATGGATAGTATGAATATATCTGCCAAGATTCTTGCAAATTTATTTTTTAAAGAGCTTCAATCTAAAAAATGGGAAAGCTACAAAGAAGGAAGCAAAATAGCAACTGAAATACTCTAAGAAAGAAGACAGTAATAAAACCCTAGTGTCAAATGTCTGTACATAAATGACCAAAGATAAGCAACAAGAAAGAGTAACTAGGAAGCCTAATTCAAGAAGGAAAAATTAACTCTATTGGTATCATTGATTTGGTAGGATGAAATTCAACAATCCCCACAATTGGACTAAGCTCTGTGTGTCAGGATGAATATATAACATCAATAAGAATTAGTTAAGACAAAAGTAAGAGTACTCAAAATAGAACCAAAAGTTACCCACGTCTCTATATATTATAACAAAAACCAGTAGAAAAAGACAGGATTTTAAGTTCTATTTTATTAAAAATGTATTAAATATCTAAAAATATTCATAACAAACATAATAAAAATTTTACACCAAGGGGATATTTTAGAGCACTATATAACATAATGACAAAAGACCTAAGGAATTTTAAAAATGGGTCAAGAATTGGAATTATCAGATCCCAAATAATGTTAGAAAGCAATAATTTTGACACTATATGATACTAGAATAAAAAAGTTAGCAATGTACATATGGGAAAGAAAGTAAGCAAAACGTAGAAGCAAATACATTTAGCTATCTGATGTTCATGAAACCTATCATTTAAGATTACTTTGTCAGTTTTTTACTTTTTTGGCAAGAATCACTGAGAAAACAGGAAAATATTGTGGCATAAAATAGAGGTATATAAGCATTTACACCACAATAAACAACACACAACATACCACAATGAATATTGTTTCCAAGAAAAATTTTAAAAAGGTGTATCACAAAAAATTAAAGAAGAATTGGAGTTTAAATACTTTATACCAATGAATAGAGAAGGAATTTGAAGAAAATTATAAGAATATAGATATTATAAAAAACAATGTAAACAATGTTGATAATATTAAGTTAAAAGTCTTTACAAAAATAAAATCAAAATTCAACTAGAAATAAAACAAAAATACAGATTCTGGGGGAGAGAACAATCCTTGCATTACATAGCTCTGACAAAAGTCCAATATTTTAAATCTATAAGGCACTGTTACATAATGAGTATATATCCAAAGGATATTAACGGTTTTTGAAAGAAGAATGCAAACTATAAACAGCCACATAAAAAATTAAATCTTTGACCAAGGAAAGGAAAATTAAAACAATGTTGAGACATTCCATAACCATCAAATTCACAAACATGGAAAAATTCACTGTTGGCAAGGATGTAGGAAGATAGGAATGCTAATTCACTATTGATGGACCTGTGAATTGGTCCAATCATTCTTGAAAACAATTTAAAATTATAAATGGCAATTAATATATTTTTCGTGCTCTTTTCTCCAGAAATTCTATTTGAGAATTTATAACACAAAGAATGTATTGACCCCAAGAGATAATCTTTATGTAAAAATAAAAAAAATAAAATAAGCTAGAATTATATATGGAATAAAAATATATAATCAGTTCATTGAGAATAGCGGGATTGTGTTATGCTAATATACCAAAATGTCATTGCACAAAAAAAAAATGGCTAATATGGAGAATTCAGAGAGACATAGGAAGAATTATATAGGAGAATACAAAGATTGAAGAATAATACACATAATGTTTACAACAATATATATAAACATAATACCAAAATAAACAGAATTCAGATTAAATGAATGTTATTATTTCATTAATTTAAAATATATTATTTCTTTCATTTAAAGAAGAAATCTTTTCTTTAACAATATATAAACTGAAAAAATGGAAAGTGGTATATATTATCAGTTACAATTGTTCTATAAAGTAGTTTGGATTAATTGTTTTCAGGGAAAGAGATTTTTGTCAATATTCTTTAGCAAGTGTGTCAAAACAAAAATATATTGGGAAAAAACATTTATATCATCATTCATCAGGTAGTTCATTCATTAAAAACATTAAGTGATTTACACAGATTCAAACAGCTAGAAAGTGCTGGAGTAATTAAATTTGAACTCTAGCCTTCCTAACTCTTAGCTCATGTTTTACCCATTGTGTCACCTACCTAGCCTCTTAAGATTGACATTGATCCATTGACTACATTTTTGGAGGTTTGATCATCCAACTTATTCCAAAACTATTTAACTATTAAAGCCCAGAATTCACAAGCTTATAATGAGTGATTCATCAAATGCCTTGTTAAAATCCAGGTATGGTCACTCTTTAGAAATTTTGTTTTATCAGTCCCCTTTGTTTGTTTTGGACTGAACTTGGGGTTTTATTGATGTAGGGATCTCTGGGTGAGTAAGCTCCTTCTCCAATGGAGATGCTGAACTCTTCTGATACTTTAAAGATTTAAAGATTTAGAGAAATATAAGGCTTATTTATAGTCTTAGTTGACTTAGTGCCTGTGGACACTTAGTTCTAGGTACATTTCAAAGCCCCATAATTCAGAATATGTCAGAGGTATAATCTGAACCCAAGGCACCTAGACACTCTAGGTACTCATAAGTTAAACACACTAATATTAATAATTATGGAATTTTGCCAGAGCTCAAGCTCCCAGGTCTATAATTAGAGGAATCTCTGTTCTTAACATCTTCCATCTTACAATACTTCTTTCCCACCATACACTGTTTCTCAAAGATCAGCATCTGCTCAGTAATCACCATCTCAAGTTCTTTCAATATTCTTTAACCATGAGAAGGGGATGACAAATTCCACAGCTTCCATGGAGGGAGGATTCTTCAGATCTGATCCAGTTCTTGTTGTTGCTTGCTGTTCTTTCCCAAAGATAACCAATGGCATTATGAGGATGATATCTTGACAAGCTTGAATTGGATATGAGGGAGGCAGAGCTGCACTCTTTTCTCCAGAGTCATTGAAATCCAGTAGGAAGACAAAGGTCAAAATGACTACTGTTGGCCCAGAATGCAGTTGGGCGACCTTGGCCTTTCTAAAATTAATGTCTTTCTCTATGGAACTATGATTCATTTGGTAGTACTTTTCTTGTGTTTAGACAATACTCCTACTAATGATTAATCATAACCATTCATCAAAAGTTGATTTATACTAGTAAGCAATTCAATCCAATAAGCATTTATTCTACATCTACTGTTTGCCCAGGGCTACATGGCAGAGATACACCAAGAAAAAGAAAATAGTCTTTGCCTTCAAAATGTTTATCTTCTATTGGGAGAAATAACAAGTACACAGATAATTAAATACAGAATATATGTATTTTAAACACATGGAGAATATTGGAGGGGGTAATTTAAAAACTAGAAAAATCAGAGAAGGCTTCTTGTAGGAGGCAGAATTTGAGTTGAGCCTTTATGAAAACCAGGGGTTTCAACAAGCAAAAGTGAAGAACTAAAGAATTTCCTTCAAAGGAAATAGCTTGTTCAAAGGCATAGATATAGGGGTTGAAATGTTGTGCACAAGAAAAAGTGGATGAATAATATGACTTGACCTAGAGTACATGACCTAGAGTAATGTGTAATCAGCCTATAAAGATTATCTAGAACTAGATAATGAAGGTATGTGTGTGTGTGTGTGTGTGTGTGTGTGTGTGTGTACCCATATACTAAAGAGAGAAGTTTATATTTTTTCTTAGTGGCAATGAGGACCTACTAAAGCTTCTTGGACAAGAGAATAGCATGATCAGATCCATCATATCAATATGGCAGCTGTGTGATGAATGGATTAGACCAAATGTTAAAACTTCAAGTACATACTGCAAAAGAGCTCTTCTGTTTTGTGATAGTCTTCCCAATTTCCTTATCAGTATCAAAAAAGAGAACGCTAAGTCTTACAAAACAGATCTCTAAGACAAAGATGCTTTATTCTATTATGTAATTCTCTTCTTTCCTCTCTATGATTTGCCAGAATTATTAGTAGGAAAGGGAATATAACTGACTCATTCTAGAATTTTGCTGTGAGTACCAAAACCTTGCCCTTCTTCTGAGCTACCTCACTTGATCTCAGATAGGATCCCCACTATTTGGGATTCCCTCTTCTCCCATTTCTAAACTTTGGGAAAACGTGTTTCCTTATTACAAAATGGGGGGTAAGCATTGTCCTATAAAAAAGTAATTTCATTACCCAAGTTTCTACTGACTTCGTCTATAGATCTCAACAATAAAGCATAATAATATGATGTTTGTAAAAAAATTTTTTTGATATTTTTGACCAACAGATCAAAGTATTATAATTATTACTATCTCATGTTCTTAGAAAGATCATATCTCCTCATCTTAGAGGAACATTATAAACAGTTTCCTCTAATCGACACTACCATTCCAGAGCACTGTATAATAGAATGAACACTGAAATTGAAGTCAGAGAACCTGGATTCAAATCTCAGCTGTAGAATTTACTATCCATTTAAGCTTGAAAAAAATCATTGTATTTCTCTATGCTTCAGTTTCCTTCTCTCACAATGGATAGGTTGGAATAATTTCTAAAATCCCTTTCATTTAGAAATCCTACTGAATCTGAATTATATCTGCCTTCTCTGATCCCTAGCAACGACAACAACATCAAAAAAAAAAAAAAAATCCACCTCCATATTTTGGCTCTGTTTTTAACCTCTGTGTCATTAAGCAATCAGAAATCCATCGCCAGACTATACACTCACTCTCTTAAATTAGAAAGAGTGACAGTCCTTTTGGCTCAGTTCTAAATGTATACAAACTCGTCATGATCTTGCAATTTAAAAAAAAAATCCCTACTGGGGGTTGATATCACTTGATCTTAATTCTCAATGCCTCAGCCAACTTTATTAGTTGTCATTTAGGTTTCTCTTTTTTAATCCTCACAATATGTCAACATCACTGTCTTAGCCTCTAGTGTCCATTGCATGTCTCCATCAACACCTAGATAATCATTGTCATCTTTGTTTCATCTGTTTATTTTATTTGTTTAACTGACACTCAAAATGTCTTGAAAAAAAGGAACAAAGACCTTGGAAAAGAAATCCGATAGACACTGTATGTTTGAAAATTACTTGGATAGTTTGGGAAATCATAATTTATAAAAGAGTGTTTTGAAAAACTAGGAAGGAAAGCAAACTATAAACTAAATTCTATTTTCTACAGGAAAGATATGTATCAGAAGCATCAAAACTTCATTTCTCTCCAGAAGAACTAAAAACTCCATGATTTTGTAGATAGAGAATCCTACAGACGCAAAAGGGATGTCAAGAGGTCATTTATGCCATCTCATTGTCTTTGGTTTATACAACACCTAAACCATTCCAGATTAATCAGATTTCCAGAAAATGAGATTTCACAATTTCCTTCACCAACATATTGTGTTGGCTAATTATTTGTAATACTGTGTCTAAAGATGGAAACAGTAGTCCTTCTGCATTCCTACAAATTTCTGCATCAACTCTCAGTCTTCTCTGAAATAATCAGAAATACAGGAAAACCTAAAAGACCAAAAGGCATTAATTTTAGGAGGCAGAATAGCATAGGGGAAAGTATATAAGTCTGGGATCATGACAGAGATTGAGTGTTACCTACAACATGCAGAAAAGACTTCTCCAAATCTGGCTATGACATTAAATAGCTATAGACTTTGAACAAGTCAGTCAACTTCTTTGGACGTCAATTTGTTCATCTGTAAAAATGAAATAATTTATCTTAATGATGTTTAATATCTTTTCCAGCTCTAAAATTTTATAATTCTAATGGTGAAATTGTAGGTACCTTTGACATGTGAATAGGGAAAATAGTTTTTTATAGATTAAGGGAGCCTATGAAGCACTTCTCAAATCACAAAAAGAGTTTGTGACCAACCTGAGAAAAATGAATACCCAAGAATCTCAAGATTTCCAAATCCAACTTTCAGCTGCAAAGCAAAATCTTTCATTTTGAAACCTAAGGGATTAAGGGAAAGTTGAGCATAAGGGCTCAGTGGGATGAATTTTAATGAAAGATTCCATCGAGAGTTGTCTGTCCTCATTACCATTTTTATTCTTTATCCCTACCCCTGGTCCAAACTAGATACACTCATTCTTTTTTTATGTTTTATTATATTTTTATTTATTTTGCTAAAAATTCCCCAATTAATTTCCTTTTTATTATTATCATAGTTTTTTATTTACAAAACATATGCATGGGTAATTTTTCAACATTGACCCTTGCAAAACCTTGAGTTCCAACTGTTCCCTTCCTTCCCCCACTCCCTCCCCTAGATGGCAGATAGTCCAATAGATGTTAAGTATGTTAAAATACATCTTAAATACAATATATGTATATATATTTATAAGTTTTCTTGCTGCACAAGAAAAATTGGATCTAGAAAGAAAGAAAAAAACCCAAAAAGGAAAACAAAAATGCTAGTAAACAATAGCAGAAAGAGTGGAAATGCTATGTTGTGGTTCACACTGTGGTTCTCATAGTTCTCTCTCTGGGTATAGCTGATTCTCTTCATTACGGAACAATTGGAATTGGTTTGAATCATCTCATTATTGAAGAGGACCACATCCATCAGAATTGATCATCGTATAATCTTGTTGTTGCCATGTATAATGATCTCCTAGTTCTGCTCATTTCATTTAGCATCAGTTCATGTAAGTTTCTCCAGTCCTCTCTGTATTCATCCTGCTGGTCATTTCTCACAGAACAATAATATTCCATAATATTCATATACCACAATTTATTCAGCCTCTAATTCATGGGCATCCATTCAGTTTCCAGTTTCTTGCCACTACAAAGAGAATTGCCACAAACATTTTTGCACATACAGGACCCTTTCTCTTCTTTAAAATTTCTTTAGGATATAAGCCCAGTAGAAACCCTGCTGGATCAAAAGGTATGTACAGTTTGATAGCCCATTGAGCATAGTTCCGAATTGTTCTCCGAAATGGTTGGATCCATTCACAGCTCCACCAACTCCATCAATGCCCCAGTTTTCCCACATCCCTTCCAACATTCATCGTTATCTTTTCCTGTCACCAATCTGAGAGGTGTGTAGTGGTTAGATACACTCATTCTTCCTCCTCTCCTCTTTCTCTTCCTCTTCCTTCTTCTCTTCTCCCCATCTGTCTTTCTCTATGTGTCTTTTTCTCTATTTGTCTTCTCTTTCTCAAATCCCTCCATTTCAAACCCATCCCCTTTTCCTATTCCTACTCGTTTTTTCTTTTTTACTCTTTCTAAGGAGCTAATTCTCCTCATATCAACTTCATATCAACACATCCAAGGTTCCAACTCTTTTCTAAATACTTGGGACCTCTAAAAGTCATTCTATTTCTTCACATCAAAGATCATTCTATTTTCTTTCTCCAACTGGCATGTCCCTGGACCCTCTACTTTAAGCTTTTGTATCTTCTGAAAAACTTCTGAATCAAAGTACAGGACATGTGTATTTGATTACACTTTAGCTTCTCAGGCTCCAGCCAGGCTGGACATACCCCTAAATCCACAATGTTTGCAAGGGAGCTTACATTATTCATAGGCCATGAGAAACTGAGGGATACTGCTAAAAAAGTAGGCTCAGGGCTTTGGGATGGTTTTAGAATCTGCATTTCTGGGAAAATAATTCTAGATAAAGAGTGGGAATGGTCAGCAAAATAGGGGCAATGTTACAAAGGATGAATGACTCAAGAAGGAATAGGAACAAAAGAGAGGAAAGTAGATCAAAAGAGAACAGGATAATGCAGCTAATAAATATTAGAGGCCGGATTTAAACTCAAGATGTATTTTCCTGACTTCAGGTCCAACAGTCTATCATATAGACAGCATCACATAGCTGTCCATTCCTGCATTTATCTACTAAATTTCACTTTCTTCAAGAAGCTTTTTTCAATTCCCCTTAATACTAGTACATTTCTTTTGTTGATTATCTACAAATTATCTGTCTGTAGCTTATATGTAAATAGTTGTTTGCATAGTGTGACCTCCATCATGCTGTGAGCCCCCTGAGAACAGAAACTGTTTTCTGCCTTCCTCTCTTATGAAACAGCTGGGAGGTGTAGTGGATAGAGTCCTGGGCCTGAAGTCAGCAAGCTCTGAGTTTGAATCTGGAATCAGATGCTTACCAGTTGTGTGACCCTGGTCTGTTTCTTCATCTATAAAATGTGAGTAATAATAGAACCTATCTCCCAGGATGGTTATGAAGATGAAATGAGATAATAATTATAAAGTGCTTAGTCCTGTGCCTGGCATATAGAAAGAGCCATGTAAATGTTAGCTATCATTATTATTATTACTATTATATGAGAACATTTGTAAAGTGTTTACCACTATGTATACATACAAACTTATACATATATAGTGATATATAAATGCTTATTTCCTTCCCTCCCTCCTCCACTGTTTAGCACAATGCCTGGGACATAATAGCACCTTATAAATGTTCCTTATCTTACTGATCATTTGGAAAGGAGGCTACTAGGAGTTGGGAGAACAAGGAAAGGCAGAAGATCAATACTGAGCTATATCTTAAAGAAAGAAAAAAGTTGTATGAGGTGAAAGAAAAGAGAAAATACATTCTAGTCACAGAAGAAGGTTGCTATAAAACAACAGAGAGGATGTGGAGTATCATGAATGAGGAACTCAGAGAAAGCCATTTTGCTTAGATATGAGTGTATGAGGGAAGGTAATATCCACTAGTGAATTCCTAGATAGTTAAATAAGGAAGTCATATGATCACATCTGTGCTAAAGGAAAATTACTTTGATACTTATGATAAAGATGGTCTAGAGTGATGAGGGACTTGAGTTGGGTAGACCTATTAGGAAGCTGTTGCAATAATCTAGGTGAGGAGAGATCAAAGTAGGTAACTGTGTAAGTAGAGAGAAGGGTCAGATAGAGATGAATTGAAGATGAAATGAAAAGATTTGGCAACTGATTTGATAAATGAGGTGATGGAGAAGGAGGAGTTGAGAATAATGCTTAGGTCACTAGCCTGAGAGAGGAAAAATGACAGTGCCTTTGACAGAAATAGATAAGTTTGGAAAGGAGGACAGGATTGTGGAGAAAAATAAGTTTGCTTTTGAACATTATGAGTTTGAGATTACTCAGGAACATCCGGTTTTGAAATATTCAACACATAATTAGTGATACAGGAATAAAGTTGAGGGGAAAGACTGGAGCTGAATATCTCTCTCTGTGTAGATAATCAGAGGCAGAGATAGAGAGAAAGAGAGAGTTGGATAGATGAATATATGAATGGATGAATACATATATATATATATATATGTCAACATCATGAGATGATCATTGAATTTTGGGAAGTAAATGTTCTTTTTTTTTTAAAAGAGAGAGAAAGTATAGAAAAAGAAAAGAAAAAAGGCCCGAAAAGAACTTTGGAGAAGCACCTAACTTTTGTGAATGTGATATATATGATGAACCAGCAAAGCCAGACCAAAGGATTGTAGTGTAATAACGCCCCCCCAAAAAAAATATTCAAGATAAGAGGTTGGTCAACTGTGCAAAATGCCCAAATGGGCCAAAAAGAAGGGGCACTAAGAACACCAGAAGATTAGCAATTAAGAAATCATTGGTATTTTTTGATGGAGTAATTTCAGTGGAATTATGAGATCAAAATTAAATTATATAGGATAAAGATTGAATGAAAGGTGAGGAATTGGGGGCAGTAGATGTAAACGACTTAATATAGCAATTTGGCTAAGAAAGAGAAATATATAGACCAATAACTTGAGTGAACAGATAAATCTAGTTTATATATCTTAAGGATAGAGAATATTCAAGGATAGAGAGAATATAAGGATAGAGGTATATTCAAAGGAAATAGTAGAAATCAAGAGGTTGGACAGTCAAGAGAAAATAAGAGGTTTTTGGATTCAATTTACTGGAAAAGAAAGGGGAGAATATGAAGGGTACATATTGAGGGGGTTGCTATGATAAGGGGAAAGGTCACTTCTATCAGAGACTAAAGGAAAGAAGGGAAATTGGAAATACTATCAAGAGGTTTTGAGTTGAAGAGAATGGGAGAAAGAGGTCATGCTAAATAGTCTCAATTTTCTCATGAAAGTAAAAAACAAAATTTTCAAATGAAAGAAAAGGGGAAGGAAAGTGTGGGAATCTTGAGGGGGAAGAGAAGGTTTTGAATAGCTTCTATGAGGAGTGAAATTGGGAATTTCTAGTTAGGAAAAATGAAAACTTATGGCTAATGCTAAGATCTAGTATGTAACCATCAGTGTATATAAGGTGAAGAGAAGGTCTTGGAATTTAAGAAGGGCATGAAAATGGGAGGTTAAGGACTTTGGGGAAACATCTAGGTGGTTGTCTAATATAAAATCAGGGATGGAGAGGAGAGAAAGATGGTGAGCCTTTCCTTGAGAAAAGGAGAAAGATAATCTTGGGTCATTTGTCCAAACCCCTTATTTTACAAGAAGCTGTGATATGCAGAGCTTCCCAGGCTTCTTAAGTTTTAGTCCATTCCACTGTTGCTATTTGTCACACATGACAGTCTAGCTCCAGATCTTATGCATTTTTCCTGGTTGTCCCTCCTGACTAGAATGCTGTCCTTCCTCACTTCCCTTTGCTAGCTTCCCTAGTTTCCTTGAAGGATTAACTCAAACTTTGTAGATCATTCCCAGCATCTTGTTCTGTTGTTATTGTTGTATTATTTTTCAGTGACTGGACCAGGTCACAGAGCTAGTAATTATTTGGAGTCAGATTTGAACTTAAGAAGATGCCTTTCTGACCCCAGGCCCATAATTTTATAGAGTGTGGTACCTAGCTGCCCATAGGAAGTGTGAAGGAGCAAACAGATAAATATTTAAGTCCCCCTAACATAAATCCTGAAAGAACTAGGATTTACACACAGGTAACATAACTAGAGTTTAGTGCTCTTTTCAATCTAGCATGCTGTGAAGCATAGATATTATTTAGTATTCTCATTTTGCAGATATTAAAACAAGGTTGGAAAGTTTAAAGTGAATTATTCAAGGTTACATATAAGTAGTGAACTGCTGATTCAAACATGGATCATCATGAAGGCAACTTGAAGCCAGCAACTCCATGTATGGCACAGGCTTCAGGGGAATAAAAATGCTTAGATTGGGGAGATCATTGTCAGTATGGAATTATAAGGAAAGCAACATATAGTAGGTACTTTAATCAGTTCTTATTTACTGACCAACTTGAATTGGGTCTTTTTCAATTAAAACTTTTTTATTTTCAAAACCTATGCATGGATAATTTTTCATTATTGACCCTTGCAAAATGTTATGTTCCAAATTCTCCCCTCCCTCCCTCAATCCCCTCCCCTAGATGGCAGGCAATCCAATATATGTTAAACATGTTAAAATATATGTTAAATCCAATATATGTATACACATTTATACAATCATCTTGCTGCACAAGAAAAATCAGATCAAAAAAGAAAAAAATAAGAAAACAAAAGGCAAGCAAACAACAACAAAAAGAGTGAAAATGCTATGTTGTGGTCCACACTCAGTTCCCACAGTCCTTTCTCTGGGTATAGATGGCTCTCTTCATCACTAAATCATTGGAACTGGCCTGAACCATCTCAATGTTGGAAAGAGTCACGTTCATCAGAACTGATCATCTTATTTACTTTGTATATAATGAGTTCCTGGTTCTGCTGATTTCACTTAGTATCAGTTCATGTAAATCTCTCCAGGCATCTCTAAAATTATCCTGCTGATCATTTCTTATAGAATAATAATATTCCATTCATTTACCATAACTTATTGAACTGGATCTTGAAGATGAATAAGACACAGAACAATTTGGCTCTGAGTCTGAGTTAGTTGACTGAACCATTAATTAGAAAGAAAAAATTAGTAATAATCAATTGAAGAATGAATTCTCTAGACTGCTGTTTCTTAGAGGCAGTGGTTTTTTAATAATTATAGCACACAAGAATTTTAATTGATGATCACTTCTAAGAATTTTTGCAGAATGAAAATTTCAAGCATTTAAAAAATCCTTAACAAAACCTCAGAATGTTTGGGCATTTGGGGAATTTAAAATATATTTTTTTAAGTTCAGTGTCTTGCCATCCTTACTCCCATGTAAATTTAAAATTAACTTTAATTGACAATCCCTTTTTTTCCTTCTTTACTGGCAACTAAGATCTTATGTCAACTCCACCTCCAATTAGGGAAACTTAAAAAAGGAAACATCATGATGAAAATGTCATTTACTTTGTAATTCTGTTAGTTGTGGTTTATGCTAAGTAACACTCAAGGCCATAATAGCCCAGAAAAAAAGCCTGATCCTTCCTTTTGCTGGAATGGCCCTTCATCTCTATTCATTTCAATTCACTTGCCTAACAGACCAAAACTTTTCAAAGGATTCAGTGAATTGTTTCCCAAGAGTATTATACACCAGATTCTGACTTCTTTTCTCACTATTATTTTACCAGAATTGTCTATATGTGTGTATATGTCTTTGTGTGTGTGTGTGCCTATGTCTGTGTGTATGTGTGTGTGTGTGTGTGTGTGTGTGTGTATGTGTGTACACATGTGAGGTTTCTGGGAAATGTTCAATGTCCCTTAGCAAAGATAAATTTGGGTGAATTCCTGGTATCAGCATAAAACCTTCTGATTTTCCTCTTCCATTGGGACAAAACAATTATTATCTGTGGAAGAGACATTTGGGACTTGAAAGAATAGAACTAAGATGATTTAATATAACTCCTCATTTTACAGAAGCCTAGAAAGGTAGATATTTTGCCCAAAATCCTATAAGTATTAAGGGAAAGAAATGACATTGAAAATGCACTCCCATTTGGAATTTTCTGACTTCAACTCAAATATTCTTTCAGCTATATAACATTCATTTTTGTGAAACATATAGAGGTTATAAATTATTCTCTTGATTTTGCTGATGGACACTGGAGGTAAGAAAAGCCACATACATCTTTAAGAATATGACTATTAGGAACAGCTAGGTGGTGCTGTAGATAGAGCACCAGTCCTGAAGTCAGGAGAACTTGGGTTCAAATCTGACCTCAGATACTTAACATTTCTCAGTTGTGTGACCCTGGGCAAGTCACTTAGCCCCAATGCCTCAACCAAAAAAAAAAAAAAAAGAAGAAGAAGAAGAAGAAGATTATTATCTATTTATTATCTATTTAGAAGTGAAGGGTTTTACCCAGTCATGCAAGTAATAAGCAGGGAGTTTGAGAGCTGAACCAAATGTGTATTTCAGTCCCCAAGTAAAAATCGAGATAGAATCAGAATCTATAGATGGATAGAAGGTAAATAGTCTTATTCAGCCAATCTTAAAGTTTGTATTTTGAAAAATAGGACATGAAATAGTTCTAAATGCTTTTATAAAAATTGGAGTTGGAAATTCAGTGTCAATAATATAACAGGAATTTACTTAGGAAATTATAAAAATTCCTGGACAGAAATCAATCTATCAAGATATCTCCTAGAGAATATTACATATATATATATGTATATATACATATATACATATATATATTGTGTGTGTGTGCATGTATATGTATATATGTATATTTACACCCTGGAGCATATATTACATATATGTATCCTGGAGAATATATACATGTATACATATATACATGTAATATCTTGAACGGTACATATACCTATATCATATGTTAATGTATTAATCGAATATAGATAGCAATATATGTGTGTATATATGTGTGCATGTATATTTATGTGTATATGTATGTGTGTGAGGATTTTTTACATTTGGACTATTTGGGGATTGACAATCTCATCCCCAGCCAATTTCTTAAGGAAAAGATGACAAAGCTTTGGTTGACAGCATGTAGATACTAGCAAAAAAGCCCTTTTCCAATGTCATAGAATGAATTACCATTGGAAGATTCTATGGGTTAGAGACCAGCTAATCATCCTTAGGACATAAAAAAAACTCTTTCCTTAAAATCAGATGCCATAAGATGTTAGGAGTCAGGCCCAGAAAGCTGTTTGAGTAGTCTAGATGGTTAATTTACAAAAGCTGCTGGGGAAAAAATGAAGTTCCACACCAGTGTAGACTTGTGCATTGCAGGTGGCCACAAAAGCTTCAGACCAGTTCAGATTAATCCTTATTCAGTTGCCATTGAGGGGATCCTAACTTTTATAGAATCTCCTATTTTAGCTTCCGACCATCTGAAATCCATCTGGCCAGCAAGCTGAGTTAAATGAACATTTCGCTGAAGCACATGGCTGTTGTCTCTCCGATTGGTGTTTCATCTCCAAATTGTGTAACTGGAGAGAGATCACTCCAGTTTTCCTCAAAATCCTCCCACTCAGGAAAGTGAAATCTGCGCTACGATTAATGTGAAAAATGGATACTTCCAGCAGTTACTAACATGACCTGGTGTCAATGAGGAGGCCGCAGAGATGGAGGATCAGGGATTTGCACTGCCCTCTTTTTAGATCCTTATTTGGTGAAGGTTGACTTACCTGTGTGTGTGTGTGTGTGTGTGTGTGTGTGTGTGTGCCAGAACAGATAACAGATGAGTTCAGGAGCCCAATGGCAGCCCAGAGACGCGAGAGGCAGTAAGGCAGAGTGACTCCTGCCCCTGTTGCTGCTATTGCTGACGTCCCGGCCAAGAGAGATGAATGGGATTCCAAAGCGCTGCAGTCATGCTGGTTTGGGACAGTTTCTTGGAGACCAGTCTCCATCCGATAGAGACATGAGGCAACAACAATGCTAACGCCCGTTTGTGGTCCCACAAAAATGTCACAGCGCACCTCCGTTTACGGGAACCCAAGAATGAAAGGAACGCTCAAGGAAGGAAAAGGAAAAAATAGAGCAGATAGAAAAGAGCAATCTATCATCTAGTGTATCTGGGCTAAACTCCTGAAGTCAGGTGGCTCTGCAAATTCTCCAACCCGGAGTCACGTTTTAAAAGCACGAGTAGGCAAAAGAAACTGTTTTTCCAAGATTCAACTTAATTTTGGTTTCCAGAGGGGAAGGGGGGGGTAGGATTGTGGGGTGAGGGTGGGGGAGAGAGAAGTGAAAGTTTGGTTCAGGATTCCTGGCTAGAAAGAGAAAAGTCCGCCTGCGATTCTCGAATAAGAGTGCATTTACCGCCCCCAAGTGGAAACGGATCGAAATGATGCCTCAAGCTATTGGGGGGGAGGCGGAGGGGTAACTCAAAGTCAAGTCCGTTAGCAGTGCAGCTTTTGGGGAGAATGGAGAGAACCGCTCTGCGGACTAGCAGGAAAATGGGAGAGAAGAGTCCGGGAGTCAAAGCTCAGCGTCCAGCCCAGGGGAAGGCTTGGCGCGCCCTAAACACTTTCAATTATAAGTGAGAGGTGTAAGTGCTGCGAGGAAGGGGAGAAGCCAGGCCGAATGACGATGACTGGCGATCCCAGCTTGAATACTTAGAACTTGTAGTTCCGTCCTCGTTCTAAAACTACTTTTTATTTCCTTTCTTTCCTAATTGACCCAAGCCACCTACTGGAATAGTTTCAAAGCATCCGCTTCTTCCCAACTAGTCCCCCACCCCCACCCCATAAAGTAGTGTGGTCACGGAGTTAAGGGGAGTAGGTTTTGAATTCGAAAGACCTGTTATCGAATTTTGACTCTTGCTATCTACTGCCTCTGTGACCCTGGACAAGCGACCCCACTAGTTTGTATTTGAGTTTCTTTATTCGAGGGGAAAGGAAGAACTTGGATTCAATGATTTTCAAGGTTCTTTTCAGTTCTAAATCTATGATTCTTTAACTGCAATCCCTTTTATATTTCATCATTGTTTGTTACAAAGCCATTAAGCCCCCAGTGAGAAGTTATCAGGGGATTAAACAAGGGAAATCCAGTCCTGGATCCCCTGCCATTTAAAGAAATTTATGATATATATTTTGTATACTGTAGGCGCTTATGTTTGTTGAACTGAACCGGTTTGAATTGAGAGATTCTGTGTGTATTTAACTGTGAGCCAAGGGGAACAGAGAACACGGAGTAGACGAGCTATGTACTCTCCAGAGAAGTTAGTGTTGTTCCCTCCTCCCCAGACACCACGGGCTTCACTTTCTAACTGGAAAGTTGTGAGCGGGCCAGCCACCGGCGCGGGAGCCCCGAGAGGAGAAGGGAGGGAGGGAAGAGGGGGGATGGGCCGCCAGGGGAGGTGAAGGGGGGGGGACGAGGAGGAGTGGGGGCCAACCCAGTCAGACTCTCCCCCTCCCGCTTCCTGCCCGGTCTCCTCCGATTGGCTCCTAAGAGTCCCCAGGAATGTGCGCGACCCTTTAAAGGAGCACGACTCAGCCTCTTCTTCAGCCACTGCACGGGACCAAGGGAAGCTCAGTAGCTGAAGGGGACCCTGCCAAGCTCTCCCTTTTCCGATCTCCTCATTCCGGAGCCCGTCTCACAAACTCAGCCACTCTGTTCCCGGCGTTTCCTTTGGATTGCTTGAGGATCTCCTCCAGCTGGTACCTGCTCTTTGCTTCCCAGGACTTCGGCGCACCAGCTGCGCTAGGAAGATAACCCAGGGACTGCGCGCTTCCCTGACCCCATCCCTGTAGCGGAGGATCGCTAGCGTCCCGGCGCCTTAAAACACGCAGGTAAGATCATACCCGCCTTTCTGCTGCTTTTGGGACTCGGGCCACTCAGGTCTGTTCTAATTAAAGATTTCTCACTAAACTTTATCATTTCATCATTAAGCCCTCCCCGCCACACATACACACACACTCTACCACCACACTCTGAGGGCGAAAAAATCTTTATTCATCCCATTCACCAGGAACTGCCCCCCAGATCATTAAATTCATTCTCCCTCCCCTATCGTCTTTCTTCCAGCAGTCTCTAGAAATTCACCCCACACACCTCTGAGAAACTCAAGGACAACTTCAGGAGACGTTCTGACTCAGAACCCCAGCTCTACAAGAAAGTCTCAATATTTCATTAACTTCCAAAACATATTTAAAAATGAGGTCTCTCCAGTCGTTTGACAGTCATCCAAGTAAAAGCTACGGCTTCCTTCACAAACGATGTCTCCCCCTCTCTGTGTTTCGCTTTCTCAGGGATCCATTGTCCCCAAGTTTTCCCAGAAAAAAAGTTCCCAGGATTTAAGTGTTTTCCCTACAACTCTCAGTATTTCTGTCCCATTCCATACCATTTTTTTTCAGAACTAGACTGGGGTGGACTGAATAGAACTTCCTCTCCCTCAAGCAAACTTTGAGAGCACAGGGAAATCAGAGATCCCACAAGCACAAGTCCCATCCAGAACTATTTCCCCTTCTCTCATCCCCTTCTCTCTCTGAGTCTTAGCGCTTCTCTGTCCCGATACTGACTTCGCTCGCTCTCCACAGGTTTTGGGTACTGGACACAAACAGCTCCATCATGGGGCTGGCCCGGTGGCTGGTCCTAACATTGCTGCTGGAAGTATGTGGCACCAACAGGATCTCAGGTGAGCCTGTGCCCCAGCCGGCAGGGGGGAGGGGAAGAGGGTGAAATTGGGAGGGGTCAAATTCCAGACCATTTTAGGTAGTGCTCTTGTGGGGCTCCTAGGTACCCAATGATGATTGAAAAGAGAAAAGGCAGGTGCTGGGAGGCAAGAATGAGAACTCTGAATATCCAGATTAAATATAGCTACAGAGAAGAGGTATTCTCAAAGTTGAGTGTTGAGTATTTTCTCTTGCGTGGGAGCCTTGATATTCTAAGATACTTGTGTACTTTTCTGCCAGGATTTCATCCTGTGCGTTTTACTGTTTAATTCACTAAAGTGAACTTCTTAAGCAGGACAACTGAGAGCCTGGCATTCTTAATTCCTGTTCAGCCTTCTCACCACTCACTGAATATTCTACTGTCCCATAGAGTCTGGGAGTGACAACAGTGTGTTCGACCTCTTTGATCTCCCTGGGGCTGCCAACAAGGGTTCTGGTCGCCGTCTGGTGAAAGGTCCTGATCCCTCCAGCCCTGCTTACCGCATTGAGGATGCCAACCGGATCCCCCCCATGCCAGAGGACAAGTTTCAAGACCTGGTAGATGCCATTCGAGCAGAAAAGGGCTTTATCTTCTTGGCCTCCTTGAGACAGTTGAAAAAGACCAGGGGCACCCTGCTGACAGTGGAGTACAAGGATCACTCGGGTCACATCTTCAGTCTAGTTTCCAATGGCAAAGCGGGCACTCTGGACTTGAGCATGTCAGTTCAGGGGAAGCAGCAAGTGGTATCAGTGGAAGAAGCTCTCTTGGCCACAGGCCAATGGAAGAGTATCATCCTGTTTGTTCAGGAGGATAGGGCCCAATTGTATGTAGGTTGTGAAAAGATGGAGAATGCCGAATTGGATGCCCCCATTGAAAGTATCTTCACCAGAGACTTGGCTGGCAGTGCCAGACTCCGTGTGGCTAAGGGAGATGTCAATGATAACTTTCAGGTGAGGTTTCTTTTCCAAATCTAA
The DNA here is from genome assembly GCF_016432865.1 of Antechinus flavipes. Lineage (NCBI taxonomy): Eukaryota > Metazoa > Chordata > Mammalia > Dasyuromorphia > Dasyuridae > Antechinus > Antechinus flavipes. The sequence goes on from NC_067399.1 coordinate 271,741,056, forward strand.
ATCCAAAGAGAATTTTCCAGCTGTCTGACACTAAAAAAAAATTGTTGAGAGCACTTGTAAGTTATAGTGGGTAAAGACTCCCAGCTAGGGAATGATTTTTTTAATAGTATTCTTTTGCAGTTATCTGTTTTGTCTGCTCAGTCACTTGAATCTCTTCAAGTTTAAGAGCCTGTTACAAATGGGTCCAACATGTATTTTTAAGTGAAACATTTGTAACAACAGAAATATCTCTTGTCTCCTTTCTTCTTTAATGCTTAAGTCTCCTTTCCTCCAATAAAGCAACTCTCTTTAAGTTCAGGTACAGTGTTGACTTAGGAGGAGCTTCTTCCTCCCTCCTCTTAAATTCTAAGCAGATTTGGCTCCACTGCTCTAATACTTAATCCTTTGACACACTGGCCTATACTATTACCTACCTCACAGTATTCCTAGTATTTACGATCAGATTGTAATTCCCCAGTGCCTAAATGGACTGAATTCATTGAAAGATTCTAAAGACCTGGCAAACTCTTGAAATGTTGACAAAGTGCACTGCAGAGATGCTGGGATTTTTGTTGAGAATTTATCTAACATGTTAATGTTGAAAAATAACTTTCGTCAATAAGATTGTTTAATTTACAACACTTTATAAATTTGAACTTTGAGCATGATGAGTGAGCATTTCTTGCTTGCACCAAGTAATTATCATTCTGCCTCTGCCACCAGGGGGTGCTGCAAAATGTGAGATTTGTCTTTGGAACCACACCAGAGGACATCCTAAGGAATAAAGGCTGTTCAAGCTGTAAGTTTGCCTTTTTTTCCCCCCCACTGGGGGACAGGAAGGGAAGAGGGCAAAAAAAAAAAAGTTAGGATTAAAGTAGCATTAACAAAAATCACTTAGAATACATGAGATATGTTTGGAATGGTAGCTATGCATACATTGCTCATGCAACATTCCTTGTAAAGATGCAAAAATGACCCATAAGCAACATTCATTTTCACAAAATGGCATCTGGATAAGCTGGAAGTCTTAGGTACCAGCATGCATGGCCATTTGGGAATGCCCTGTAATCGCTTTCCTTTCTTTTGCTTCTTGGTAGCTACCAATCAAATCATCACACTTGACAACCCAGTAAATGGTTCCAGCCCTGCCATTCGTACTAACTACATTGGTCACAAGACCAAGGACCTACAGGCCATCTGTGGTTTCTCCTGTGATGAGCTGGCCAATATGTTCCTAGAGCTTAAGGGACTTCGGACTATAGTGACCACATTGCAAGACAGCGTCCGTAAGGTGGTAAGTGACAGCAGTCATTCTGAAGGAGCCATTTCCATGAGAGCCCTCCCCCACGATGGATGGTCCTGAATTGTTGAAAAGTATAACCAGATACTAATAATGCTTGTTTTTTCAATCCCATTTAGACTGAAGAAAATGAACTACTGTCAAAGGTAGTGAAGAAGGCTTGGACATACCCTGGATGCAGTTATAATGGAGTTAAATATAATAATAATGACATGTGGACTATTGATAGTTGCACGGAATGCCATTGCCAGGTAAAGAGACTTTTAGCAATTTCCAAATAACTAGCAGTATATTTGTCAGGCTGAAATCCCTGGGGAAGTACCCACACAAGTTCTTTCCTAATGTTCAGTAGCCTGATCCCCAAAGTGGCTTAAAAATTTAATTATGGCATCCATATACATTCTCTTTAAACAATGTGAAAAAAACTGTCTTAATTATACCTTAGTCTAGTATTTGAGAGTACAAATCTGCTGAGACAGCTGGATAATTTGGCCACTTTAGTTTAGAAATCAAAGGCTAAGTGTTGAATGTCAAGTAAATGGAACCCTGTTAGAACATTCCTCTCTCTCTTTTTTTTAAAGTCCTGATTTGTATTCAGGTATGACACTGCGGTTCTTTTAATAGAGTGCTGATTGTTGTTCAAATCACTCCACTTGGCATTCTATCAGGATAGGGCTGTTTACCTGACTAGCTGAAACGTACTTCCCAGAGTGTGTGTTTCACTTTAGGCCAGTTTCAGGCATGTGATGGGTGAATGTTTGGAGTTTTCTGGCTCAGGGATCAAAGTTCTTTTTTAAATACTACTCTGTGGATCCTTGAATTGGGGTCTCAATACACTGAATTTCCATTCTCTTCCTGTCTAATCAATTTTGAGTCAGATTTACAGATGACCACAAAAAAAATTGCTTATATATCCTTTATTTTTTTTTAAAAGGTTTCACTTAGCTCTCTTTGCAACATAACAGTAGAATATGACTCATGGTGTTTGGTGGTTCCCCCTGGATAACTTCTGCATGCCATAACACTTCCACTCTTGGCTGACAAGCAATTAAGAGCAAACTCTAGAGAGCTGAGTGACAACTCACTGAGACTGCCTTTACTATTGTGGCAGCTGCAATTCTAGAAGGAGCCAATTTCTCTATGGGATCCAGTCCAGTTAAGAGCTTACAATCCTCACCAAATTCAGCTCAGAACTGGAAATATCATAGCATGTTTATTTCTGGTTACAATCTGCTTAGTAATCCTTTTCTCCCTTTCTTTCTTTGTAGAACTCAGTAACCATGTGCAAAAAAGTGTCCTGCCCCCTCATGCCCTGTTCCAATGCCACAATTCCTGATGGAGAGTGCTGCCCACGTTGTTGGCGTGAGTTCTTTAAATGTTGTAACTTTCTACAGTAACTAGGCTGGTGCACATACATACAAACTGTAGCAGTGCATCCCCTTCTCAATCATACACATGCACCATGCTTCCTGTCCAGTGATCCATTTCAGGATGCTATAGCTGATTAGCTGACAGTTTGTTTTCACTGTGATACAAAAAAACTTAATCACAGCTAGGTCAGAAATTTGAGCCATTATAAGTACTGCCCTGAACACAGAGATCAGGCAGGCTATTGATTGCAAGTATCTAAACTTAGAAAAGTAGGAATGAGTAAAAGAGCATTATCAACTATAATCAGAGCTGTTCTGAGTTAGTTTGCCCTCAGTGCCATTGAGTCAGGGAAATACAGCCACTAAAGGTAGTGAAGGGTTTCTGATGATGATACTGGAATTGAAACAACTATATTTTAATAATATTATGACTAATGTTGTAAAAATACTTTTAGCTATGCAAAGCACTTTGTATATATACTTTTATATAACACATTAAGAAGTGCTTTACACATATTAACTTATTTGATCATTACAGTCTGTGAAGGTGGTACTGATATTATCCCCCTTTTATAGTAAATAGGGTCAGTGAGTTTAAGTTATTTGCTGGAGTCACAAATCTGATCAGAGTCTGCAACATGATCCAAACTCAGGACTTTCTGATTCCAGGGCCTCTATTATGGCACCTAAGGTTCTTGACTTAAATATATTACCCATCATAGCTGAGAAATTCTAAGAAGAACAGAGATAGAAAATGTCTCTAAATAAATAGTAGTTAAGGATTCTCATCACTCAAAAAAAAAAAGCAAGTTGAAACTTCTGTCCCTAACATTTGGATTTTGTTGCCAATAAAAATGAATCACTTTTCAAGGACAACATTGAATGGAATAATACAAATCATTCAAATGATTTGTCATTCTTTTTGCATTTTGTCCAAGAAGAGGAAAATACATAAGAAAATATTTATTCTTTACATAAAAAAAATTCTTGGCCCCAACTCTGAATGATCAGCCCCAACTTAGGATTCTTTTTAGCAATAGTGGCATGAAAATTTAAAAAGAGCAGAGTGAACTGATGACTGAACTCCAAACCTGAATTAAGAACTGCCAGGAGTAACTTCTAACTGATAAGACAGAAAAAGGAAAACACATTCTTTATGTCTAAGGCTCTGGACAACTAGAGTTGATTGTAGTCATGGTGCCTGTGCAGATGAAAAACAAATATTCTCCTCTTGTGAAAGTCTGTGGAGGGAGAGCCCACAAAGCCAGGGGGGAAAGATCAACACATTGATTAACCTCATGACCTAGTTGGAATCAGAGCCAACAGCAACCAAGCTACTTTCAAGATGATCTATGGGACACACTGCCTATGGCTTCTCTAAATACAAAAAGTGACTCAGTCTAGCCGCCTTCTGTGATTCTTGGGACCCGAGAGACTTGAAATTCTCATTGAAATATCTTCAACTGTTGAAATTAATCCCAGTTTAAAAGCTAAGGGGAGAAAGGTGGTGGCAGTGAGTCTGAGAACAGAGAATGAGGGAATGCGTGAAAAATCTAGCCAAGGAGAATTATTAAAGGATCCCAGTGTGCTACACATAGAGGCCTAACGTACTCCCAAAGCTATTAACTAAGGAAATAAAATTCAGCTGCTCTCTTTAGGGATGGAGGAAAAAAAATCAAGGTTGAAATAGGAATGGCTCTGTTTTGTTTTATATTCATGTTCTCAATGGCCTTCTGTTTCCCTTATAGCCAGCGATTCTGCAGATGATGGCTGGTCTCCATGGTCTGAGTGGACATCCTGTTCAGTGACCTGTGGCAATGGGATCCAGCAGAGAGGCCGTTCTTGTGACAGCCTCAACAACCGATGTGAAGGCTCCTCTGTACAGACACGTATTTGCCACATTCAAGAATGCGACAAGAGATGTAGGTATCTTCTTGATTTGCAAGGGTGGCAAATTGATCTCTAAACTCAATGGTGTGAATCATGCACCATTGTGAATGATGCTGTGATATTCCCCAAAGGACCGTTACCTATGTCTTCTCGGTTTTCTGGAATAGCACATTCTAAAATAGTATTTATCTATGAGGCCAGGTGGCACAGTGAATAGAATGTTGAACTGTTGAACTTAAAATCAGGAACACCTGAATTCTAATCCTGCCTTGTATAATTACTAGCTATGCAATCTGGGCAAATCACTTCATCCTTCTCCATTTCAGCTTCCTTATTTGTAAAGTAAGCATAACATAACACTTACTTTACAAGTCATGTGAAATAACATATAAAGAAAACTTTGAAAACCTTAAAATGTTATGCTTAAAATGCTAGTTATTTTTTTATCATCGTCAGTAGCTACGGCTGATTTCAATGTCAAACATTGCTGGTGACACCTAAAAAGGGATATGAGTTTTTGTCTTTCCACAAGGGCTCCAAACTGGTACTGTCATTGATAAGCAACTATTTATTTTAGTCAAACAGGATGGAGGCTGGAGCCACTGGTCTCCGTGGTCATCTTGCTCTGTAACTTGCGGTAGTGGTGAGATCACCAGGATTCGACTCTGCAACTCTCCTAGTCCTCAGATGAATGGAAAACCATGTGAAGGAGAAGCAAGAGAAACCAAGGCCTGTCAGAAAGATGCTTGCCCAAGTAAGTTTAGTCATTAAGGAAGAGATCTGGTCACCAGCTGTCACAGTGGATGACTGGTCAAAAGATAGCTTCTTATAAAACCATACATATTTAGTCTCTTACTTTTAACTTCAACAGCAAGAAAATTATTTGAAAATTAGTTCTATAGTAAAGAAACCCACTATGTTTAATAGCAGCAAAAATCTCTAACTTAAAAGAATATTCCAATATTTCAAAGAAATTTTCCATAGATTAACCTTGGTTTCTTTTCCTGCAGTCAATGGAGGCTGGGGCCCTTGGTCACCATGGGATATCTGTTCTGTCACCTGTGGAGGCGGCCTGCAGAAACGTAGCCGGCTCTGTAATAATCCCAAACCCCAATTTGGCGGCAAGGATTGCGTGGGTGATACTACTGGAAGCCAAATCTGTAACAAGCAGGACTGTCCTATTGGTAAGGGAATCATCAGTTATTTTTTATTGCACATCACAAAACACAGGGGTTTGCATTTAATTACACACTTTCAGTGAGCAATAAGGTAGTTAAAATCCTCTTATCCAAAGGAGTCTTCAAATTCTGAAATGTAAACAGACAATATTCTCCCTGAAGGTCATCAATGGGCAGAAAAGCACAAACACCTTTCTCCATATTTTTTGTTGGAAGCCATAGTAACTTAACCCTAAATCTTACCTGGCTTTTTTTCATCTTGGCACAGACGGATGCCTGTCAAATCCTTGCTTTGCTGGTGCAAAGTGTACCAGTTACCCTGATGGCTCTTGGACATGTGGTGCCTGTCCCCCTGGTTACACTGGAAATGGAATCCAGTGCAAAGATGTTGATGAGGTAAATAATTAACGATTTTCAGCAGCAATTATGTGCAGATTCTAGCCTTCGAACAAGCAATAATCTTGTCAATGATTCTGTATTAAAGATGTAAACATCTTAACATGAGGAAAACCCTTTGCCATTTCTGCTTTCCGCAGTGCCAGGAGGTCCCTGATGCCTGTTTCAACCATAATGGAGTGCACAGGTGTGAGAACACTGATCCTGGCTATAACTGCCTGCCCTGCCCACCACGTTTTACAGGATCTCAGCCTTTTGGACGCGGCGTTGAGCATGCTACTGCTAACAAACAGGTACAGTAGTAGCAAACATGCTTGGCAGAAGGAGAGAAATTCACAGGATCCTAGACTTAGAAAGGACCTCGGAGTGGTCCAGTCTCCTCACGGGGTCTCTCTTGAGCCCCATGTCAAGTGTTTTGCCCAAGTTCAGTCGCAAAGGTAGTAAATGGCAGGTCCTCTGTTTCCAAATCCAGAGACTTTGCCAAGATGCTATGCTTCTGCTCTTGTTCTTGCTAAAGCAAGGGAAGGGAAAAGTTTTAAAATATCAAGCCCTCTCAAAAGGAAAAAAAAAAGATAGATACCCTGTACTTTAGTCACAATAGCCATGGAAACACAATCTGGAGGGGCAGTAATAAATCCAGCTAGGGATGTGATAGGCAGGAGCATTGAGGAGCAAAAGGAAACACTGTGGTATCTAAAAGTGCTGCTAATATAAATGGCGGAATTAATTCACAAGCGAGAATTTAGATTGATAAATTTTTAGTCTACCTAGGAGATGAAAGTTTTAAAAAAAGACAAATGTTCATTCATTTTTAGAAAGTCATTTTGGATTCTTTTGGGAGTAGGAATGAAAGTGAAAAGGCAACTGGAAGACTTCATATACAGTATCTCCCTGACTTTAGGATATTTGAAAAATCGTAACTTTTCTTGTCTGCTTTTGAGGGACTCTGAGAAGCTCTCTTAAAGCGACTAACTTTATGATGGTTCGTGTTTTCAGGTGTGCAAGCCTCGCAATCCCTGCACAGATGGAACTCATGACTGCAATAAGAATGCCAAATGCAATTACTTGGGACATTACAGTGACCCCATGTTCCGCTGCGAGTGCAAGCCAGGGTATGCTGGCAATGGCATCATCTGTGGGGAAGACACTGACTTGGATGGTTGGCCCAATGAAGACCTTGTCTGTGTTGCCAATGCAACTTATCACTGCAAGAAAGTAAGTTGGCCCTGCTCTCATTCCCTTTTGTCAAGAATTTGATGCAATAGTTTTGTTTTGTTTTGTTAATATGATAAAGAGCTGCTGTGGGGCTCAACTTTGAAAATGAGAATTGTAGAGGATCTAATTTAATCTATCTAATGAAAGAGATTAAAAATCACTTACAGTACTGACAACACTAATTAGAAACCATCCCTTTGAGGGTTACATATCACAGTTAATTGTTGTCAGAAGTTATACAAAACAATACCAACTGGAGAGGGTGATTCATACTTATGACATGCACAAACTATTGAGCCTGTGGCAATACAAAATGCCTCCTCTACAATTCCCAAGAATAAGACTGCTTGCCTGCACATGTTGTGTGATTTACTGCAGCCCCAGTGTGTTCTATTTAGCCTATTCAAGCCACAGTATTTAAAGAAAGTCAACAAAGAGAATGGAAATTTGGATTGTAACAAGAATGTTCTTTCTCTTACTTTAGGATAATTGCCCTAACCTTCCCAACTCTGGCCAGGAAGACTATGATAAAGATGGAATTGGTGATGCCTGTGATAATGATGATGACAATGATAAAATCCCAGATGATAGGGTAAAGGACTATACTTGTTTCCCATTTCTTCTTTCATCTTTCCCATTTAGCAGCTACCTAATAGCCTAAAGCTACTTAAAATTAAAGACAATTGCAGGGTTATCAGAAAATGTACTGTTAGTGTATTTCAGAGCTGAAAAATATTGAAAAAAGACTTAAAGAGTCTGAAAACCAGATGAGCTTTTAAAATTAAATTGTCTGCGAATCTTTTTCTCCTGAGCATCTCCAGATGCTACATCCTTTGGGTTAGAGTTGATTAAAAGCTCTTCTCACATTTCTATAAGCTTTCTCCCAAATAGTCTCTATTAATGCCATTCCTAAATTATGTAACAGGTTTACTTTGGGGATACAAGATAGTGATGTCAGAATAGATGAGATGATAATGCTTCAAGAGTCTTTTCTTCAATAACAATGATCTATAATATAAGTAAGAATTCATTTCCATATGTAATTTCATGGCTTTTATTATTATATATTGTGATTTTTTTTATTCTAGGTACTTAGCCAGTCTCTAGAATAGTGCCCAGTATATACAGCAGGGAATTGATATGCTTGTTACCTAGAGTACTCATTAAGTAACTATAAAGCAAATTGTATACAGTTGTGCTGTGAAAAAGATTATACTGTTACCTATTATTGGAGAGTTGGTTTTCATTGTAAATAACAACATTTCTGAATTCTCTCTCCTGTTCAGGACAATTGCCCGTTCCATTATAACCCAGCCCAATATGACTATGATAGAGATGATGTTGGTGACCGCTGTGATAACTGTCCCTATAACCACAATCCAGATCAAGCAGACACTGATAACAATGGAGAAGGAGATGCCTGTGCTGCAGACATTGATGGAGATGGTAAGGGCTCCTGCTTGATAAGCCTTGCAGTCATATGAAATAGGAGGACTTATCTATTTAAAATAATCTCATTTTTCCTTGTTCCTTTCTGCAGGTATTCTTAATGAGAGAGACAATTGTCAATACGTATATAATGTTGACCAAAGGGATACTGATATGGATGGTGTTGGTGATCAGTGTGACAACTGCCCACTAGAACATAATCCAGATCAGGTAAGTGTTTTTAAACATGTATCTTCTAATGGCTACCTTCTAAGCCTTAAACAATGCCATGAGTACACATTACCCCCATTTTCATAATTCATTAGTCTCATAAATTTTATTTATCTTTGATAAATAAATATAGTGCTGAAGTTCTAAGCTTATGAAGCTCTTCTCAGATCTTAATATAGTTTGCATGTGTATTTAATCTTATTTATAAGATTTTACCTAATTTTCTTCCTGGAACCTCACCATACTGAATATTCTGTTCATCTTTGGATACAAAACATGCAAATACTTTTTTGATGAAGGAGAAGATTTGTGACTTTGGTAGATCTAGAACAATGTGCCATTAAAAAAAATAAATATTGAGGAAAAGTTATGTCCTGTATTTGGTCTAGAATTTGACCATGGGAAGATAGATGAAGTGAAAATAATAATTATGCTTGGAGAAACCAGTTGTTTACCATGAATTTGATATTAAAACACGTCATGCTATACCCATAGAAGGGATGCTGGGAATAGGTTTTAGACATAGAAGTTCGACAATTTTAGAGCATTTTTTTAGTGTGATCATTCAGTGACTCTTTCCTCAAAGATAAATTATGTATATTTCAAAAGATTGCTACTTTTCTCTTATTGGCAGTGAAGAAAATAGCTTCAACAAAAATAAGAAGATTTAATCTTTGCTAGAGTAGGCTGAAGGAAAGCCCTACTCCACTTACTCCACTTACTAAATACCTACTATTTCAATTCTATAAAGATAAAGCTTTGTACAATACTTTAAAGAAGTGAGATGGGGGAGAAGCCACTAGGATTAATAGCTTTAGGTACGTAATGTTTGAATGGTCCTAAGGAAGTTCTGATAATTTGAAGACATTTGAGTGTTATGAACTTTACATTTAGAGGTTTGCATAAAATTAAAAACTTCTTTAAGACTCATAAGTTAAGATTCTTCTTTCCCAAGAAAATAATAAAGCTTTACTAAAGTCACTAAAACCTTATTAAATATTATCTTAAGAAGACCCAAGATTCTCTTGAGTAGCCAAATCTATCTTAGAAAGTCTCCAAAACATGAGACATGGTTGACATGTAAAAACATCCTCAACAAGCTGTAAAGTTGAACTTATGGTTCTATATTATGGTAAACATTTCTTTCCCACTAACAAATGTGTCAGTCCTAACATAGCTAAGATCAGATGATCATAAATAAAAAGGAAAAAAATAAGCAATTAACTCTCATTCAATTTCTTTTCTAGAGAGCTGGTCTAGAAAATACTAGGAACACTGATAGCAAAGGAATTCTATTAACTCCTGTACTTTAAAAAAAACTTATTTATGATTAGTATATTCATAGATGTCTAGAATCTGCTCACTCTTAATGCCTATGTTTGTCAAAGATTCTAGTCTTATTTTGTTGTTCTCAATTCTGTGAACACAGAACCAATTCCTTTTGATCTCTGTGTTGCTCTAGAGTTCTAATTAGAGCCTATTACCAGAATTGCATTTACATGTATTTTCTGTACTTTAAGAACATAGAATATTCTTATAACTATCATTTCAGTCTATAATTCATAACACTTTAGTAAATATATCAAGAGCAAGATCAAATGACAGAGATAAGATTTAATCTCAAGATTTCAGCTGTTTTGGGGAATGGAAATAAAAGTTATAGATGTTCTAAGAATCTCTGAAGTTTAAATACTTGGATATTATTCTTTTAATTCACCTTGGTCTGAAATTCTTTGTTTTTCTTTTGAAACTCCAAACATCCCCAGAATTTCAAATTTTCATATATCAATAAGATTTAGGATCAAGAAAAATTATTTTAAAGGTGAAAAGTTTACACATAAGTGAATTTTCTCAGTTGTAGACAGTAAAGGACTAAATGTTTTATTCTCTTTTGGAAAGGCAAAAGCAGTTCAAACACTAGAATTCTCAGCTTTGTGTTAAATAGACAATTGACAACAGATTTTAGGTTCTTTGAAATCAAGAAATATTTCTTACTCACTTTTATATCCCCTTGACACTTAGCATAATATTTTGCTAGTAAACATCCATTAAAAGAATGAATGGTTATTGATTCTTCCATTTTTCTCCTTTTTCTTTTCCAGTTGGACTCTGACTCTGACCGTATTGGTGATACATGTGACAACAACCAGGATATTGATGAAGATGGGCACCAGAATAATCTTGACAACTGCCCCTATGTGCCCAATGCCAATCAAGCTGATCATGACAAAGATGGCAAAGGAGATGCTTGTGACCATGATGATGACAATGATGGTGTGCCTGATGACAGAGACAACTGCAGACTGGTGCCCAATCCTGACCAGAAAGATTCTGATGGTAAGTGGCCTAATCTACAATTTCTACTTTCCTGACAAGAGTATCCGTGATCAAGCAAACAAAAACACAACTGAAGTACATAACAATAACCAAATAGAAAAAGTACTATTATCCTGTGAGATGGACTTTGGTAATATTTTCTGATCCCAGGGTTATTGAAGAAGTTCCATTGTCTCTGCCCTGAAAAAAAAATTGCTTTTTTTTCTGAGACAGTTGGGGTTAAGTGACCTGCCCAGGATCACACAACTAGGAAATGTTAAGTGTTGGAGGCCAGATTTTAATTCAGGACCTCCTGACTTCAGGGCTGATGTTCTATTGCTTTGAAAATATTTATTTTGCCCTTAAAAAAACCTTCACATTGTATCTTAAGTAGTGTGATATAATTTCAATTAACTAAATTGATCATAATGAGTACTAAGAGATTCTCACTTCTAATGACAATTTGGGTGCAGTATTGAACTTTTTGAATCCTACATAATTGTTCCAGGAAAATTAATCTATGAGAAAGTGGAGTTTTGATTTCTGATGATACTCATGCTAATACTTCTGAATTATCTCTATAATCTTCTCTTCTTGACTGTAGGTGATGGACGGGGGGATGCCTGCAAAGATGACTTTGACCATGACAGTGTGCCAGATATTGATGATATCTGTCCAGAGAACTATGATATCAGTGAGACTGATTTCCGGCGATTCCAGATGATTCCTCTGGATCCCAAGGGGACATCTCAGAATGATCCCAACTGGGTTGTGCGTCACCAGGGTAAAGAGTTGGTCCAGACTGTGAACTGTGATCCTGGCCTTGCTATAGGTGAGTATAATTTTTCTTCAAAATAAAGGCATAAAACCATGTAAAATCTGTTATTTAGAGAAGATTCCTTTACATCTAACACATGATAATTCTAATATAGACCCAGCAAAGGACTAACAGTCAACCTGAAATATTTCTTCTTTCAGGCTTTGATGAATTTAATGCCGTGGACTTCAGTGGTACCTTCTTCATCAACACAGAAAGAGACGATGACTATGCTGGCTTTGTGTTTGGCTACCAATCTAGCAGCCGCTTCTATGTTGTGATGTGGAAACAGCTCACTCAGTCCTACTGGGACAGCACACCCACCATAGCTCAGGGCTACGCAGGCCTTTCTGTCAAAGTGGTCAACTCCACCACAGGGCCAGGGGAGCACCTGAGGAATGCTCTGTGGCACACAGGAAACACCCCCGGACAGGTGAGCCACAGCATTGCTAGGCAATAGCAAGAGGAAACATGGGGAAGATTAGCAATAGTAGGGAAACAGTTCTTTGAAAGAACATGGGAGTTTTAGAAGTCTGTATCCCCAGAAGCTTCAATAGCTACTAGTCACACTGACTTTGTACTTAGCTTTGGGTATGATATAGGTTGTGCAGGAAACATACTATGTCTAGGAAGCTCCTTCAAGGACAAAAAGACATTTTGGACCTCGGAGAATAGGAGGATGTCTTCCACTTCCCCAAAGATAAAGCATTTCTGTTCTTTGTTAATAGATACATTTTAGATAAGCCATTCAGGAATATACATCAAATTGGGAAATGTGAAGAGACTCTTTCAAAACACTGCTACTCAGGAACTTTGGGAACCTATTTTTTAGGAAGTGCATTGTTTCCAATGTATTTGACAAAACTTTTCGCTATTGTTTTCCTTCAGGTTCGAACCCTTTGGCACGATCCTCGTCACATTGGCTGGAAAGATTTCACTGCCTACAGGTGGCGTCTTAGCCACAGACCCAAAACTGGCTTCATCAGGTAATCATACTGATAAATTGGTCATGGATCAATATAATTTTATAGCAGTTTGGTGAAGAGAGGAGGGTGATACTACCAAGATTTATTTTTTCATTTGAAATGACTTGGGTTACTTATGATTGCTTTGTTTTTTTTTAGAGTGGTGATGTATGAAGGAAAGAAAATCATGGCTGATTCAGGTCCCATCTATGACAAGACTTATGCTGGTGGAAGACTTGGATTATTTGTCTTCTCTCAAGAAATGGTGTTCTTCTCTGATCTTAAATATGAATGCAGAGGTAAGGCTAATGGAATCAATTCAGTAATAGTTAAATCTCAATGAATAAGACTAATTGGAAGAAGGACAGTGTGAATCAATGAAAAACAAGTGAGAATTATAGATAGCTTTAAAGAGATAAAAGGCTTCTTAGCTTAGTGGATAGAGAATTGACCTAGAAACAAAGAATTGCAGTTTGGATTCAAGTTCCATTTCTGAGATAGACTGCTGGTCTTCACCATTTAATCTCTCACTATTCTGGACAATTCTCTAAGACTATAATGTTCACTCAGGATTTAACTATAACAATGACATTAAAAGCCTAGTGCCTGGACTTATTCTTTAAGAGAAATAATAATTATCTAAATTCCAAGTAACTAATGTTAAATCAAGTACACCCTGAAATTTCCCCTGAAATTTTGTTTGGCATATTTTAAAAAATAAATACTGCATAGTTCATTACTGACTTTGGTGCACTTTCCAAATTAGCCCAGATTGCCAATAATGATATTAATTAATGAGCTTTTCTAACAATTAATTTAAAATAATCTAAATCTTATCATTCAAGGCATCTTTCCTTAAACGAAGAGAAAAAGGCTGCATGGTAATCTCTGTTAAACTTACCTTCAGTCTTACCGAAGTCTTTTGTATCTTTTCTTCACTCCATTAATATTTGCTAAGCACTTATCAAGTGCCCAGAACTGTTCTAGAAACTCTTTCCATTTGTTTGAGCTAGTGAGAACAGAGTATAAAAGGATGACTGATGACCAAGCTCATAAATGAGCTCTAAAGGGTGGTAAGGTTTTGGAACAGAATTTAGAAAGGATATTTCATAAGCTCAGCTGTTAAAGATTACATATAATGCAGCATAGCTGTAGTTGTTAAATCCTAGCTGCTAAAATTTAGGATACAGAATACTATTTCGAGGCCCTGGGTTCAAATTCCACTCTTATCAATTACTACTATCAATTACTACAACAATGCAATGTTGATCAAGTCACTTAACCTCTCTGAGACTCAGTTTCTTCATCTGGACAATTAGAGAGTTGGAGTAAATAGCTTCTAAGGTCCTTTCCAGCTCTGGATCTATGATCCCATTTGATCCTATAATCATTAGCATCATTGGCAATTAATGAATTTATATGGAAATACATGAATAATCTTGAATTCTGCTTATAATTTTTATCATTAAAAATAAAAAAATAATCATATTGCCTCCTCCATTGTTAACTGACTGATAGTGATACTGCAATGCCTATATGAACTTAATGGCATTTATTGTTTCTTCCTACAGATTCCTAATCACCAAACTGTTGCTCAACAGACTGAACTTTCAAAATGCTGTGTTGCACCTTCTAAAACAATGGACTTTAAGAGCCCCTGAGATCATCCTTTTCCTCCTCTGTCTTCTGTTTCACTACATGTGGATTCTAAAATATGACTTACCTCCAGAAAATGCTACTTAAAAAACAGACTCGTCATTCAGACTCTATGGAACAAGAAGACATCTTTCAAGGCTATAAAGGATTACTTTTAGTCTACAGTTGAGCAAGAAAAAGCGTCTGCTTGATTCAGTCGGAAAGATGTTTGCTATGCTGTTGATTACAGGGTACTTATGCTGCCTCTGCAATTGGCAGCTCCATGAAATGGCGTTTTATAAAGAGGACATATCTGGATGAGCTGTGAATTCTATCAAAAGCATTTTCATACATGTGAGGGACAGGTCAACTGGTTGATTAGCAAAAAAGAAACTCCCCTTACTTACCCTCTTGTAAAAATGGATGAGGTGGGTTGGGAGAATGTTTCTGGGGCAGAGGGAGGCAGGTAAATCCACATAACATGTCTGGAGAAAACATGGAGGAACTGTTACATGTTTGATAATGAATTTTTTTTGAGGTGAATGAAAAAATTATTGCTGGACTTCAGGATACTGTCCAACAGTATTAGCTGGTTAATCCTTACCAATAGACACTTAAATGGAAGAGGGGAGAGAGGGAAGAATTGGCACACTGGATTCCCAGCCCTCTCTACCACCACCACCTTTAAAACTCCAACATGGCAGTCACAATTAACTGATGGAAGGCAAAGCTTCCCTGCCATTGTTTGGTTAAAGATGATCTGTTTTATTCCAGATGTAGCTTTTGCAGATGTAGCAAAAAAGTAGGAAGACCTACCATCTCAGTGAGCACACATGTTGTCCTCCAAGGAATAGGCAACTGTGCTTATATTTTATGGTTAGAAAGGCACAAAATTTATTAGCAATCTAAGTAGACATTCCTTTTTATCTTTTTTATCAGTGTCATGGACTTTTATAACTCTCTTTCTTGGATTGTAGATTTTTTAAAAAGCCCTTTAAAATGTAACATATTTATTTTTTATCTTTCCTGGATGACCTATGACTGAAGGACTATTCAAGAAACAAGGAAGAAACATAGAGACTATCCATATAATCATTGTTACGAGTCTTCATGACTGTAAGATTGTAAATACAGATTATTTATTAACTCTGTTCTACCTTGAATTTAGGTTTAGTTTTGAAAGTGCTTGGATCAGATAGTTGAAATTTATCAACTACAAAAGAGTAAATGTCCCCTAAGAATGTGGCTCAAGAAGAAGCAGTGAGTGGGGGTATTCTTTCAATTAGTAAGTGTGAGTGATTGTTTTTTCCTGGTCTTTTATGTTTTTGTTTTTGTCTATGGGCAGTTTGGTTGGCTGTAGATTAGTGGATTGACTTTTAGATGACTAAGAATGCCAAGAGGCCTTTACATACTGTCTATCCCGATCTCTAGTGTCTGTTGCCAGGGAGAGGGAAAACCATTTATACCTGTTACCTTTCATTTTTCCAAAAGAGAAAAAAAATGACAAAGGTGAAACTTATGTACAAATATTACCTCATTTGTTGTGTGACTGAGATAAGAACCTTCTCATCAAGTGGAAAGAGTTTTAATGTCCAACAAACTTTTAAAGCTACTGTAGTACTAAAAACATTCAATGTTGTACATAGTATAAAAAAAGAAACTTTGCAGAAATGTATTCCCTGTAAGAAAATGGCACCAAAATGTTAAATACAATTTCTAATGTTATGTTTTTCTGTCATCCTGTATACCGTTGCTTTATTTTTATAAATTATTTTTCTCATTGCCATTGGAATAGATATCTCATATTGTGTAGATATGCTATTTAAATAATTTATCAGGAAATGCTACCTGTAAAGTTAGTATTTCTATTTTTATAAAATGTTTGCACACTGAATTGAAGTTTTTTTTTTGCTTTTTTCTCCCTCCCCTCCCCCCCAGGTTTGTACTATTTGCATATATTCTTTTTTTCTAAGAATGTGGGGTTTTTAAAACACATTTTTTATCCATTTTACAGTTTAAAGCAATGTTAAATTGTACAGTTTCTTACATACAAGGAACAACAATAAATCAATATGGAAATTTATATTTACAGTTACTGATTCTCATATGTCATTTGTTCTCTATGATTTCACTTTATGAAACATTAGTAGATTCTATACTTAATGAATTCAGTATACACATAGTACTTAACTATATCAGGTAAACTTTCTAAAAGACTTCTACAGAACCTGATCTAATTCTAGTACATACTTATTCAGCCTGCAATCTTAGGAATATTTCAATATTTATTTTTTAATTTAATTTATTTTTAAAATTTCTTCAACATTAATCCTTGCAAAACCTTGTGTTCCAATTTTCTCCCCTTTCCCCCACCCCCTCCTCTAGATGGCAAGTAGTCCAAATATTTTTTTAAAAAAACATCTAAAATATCAATCTACAAAGAATAACATTTATTTAGTTTTAATCTCAAAGAATAACAAAGAGAGAAAGAAAGGAGTACAGTCAAGTCACAAAATTGCCCAAATAAATTAAAGAAAGCCTTGGGTGGGTATACAGGGTGAATGCTGGGTAAAGATTTTCAAAGCATGTAGACAATTAAGTATAGTTTGACAAATCAAGTCAAGTAAAACAGAATTCCTTTTTAGAACAGGGTTCTCAACCTGAGTCTGGATAGATTTTGAGGGGCTCAGGTTCTTGTACAGGAAAAAAAAATACATTTGTATTTGCATTAACATTTAATTATTCAATTATTTTAAAACATTTTAAGGAGACGATGGTCTTTATTATACATTGTTAAAGGGTCCATTCTCACACACACATACACATACACTTATACAATACATATGAATGATATATACAAGCACATGAGTTTGCACTAACAATTTCTGCTTTAGAAAACATGAACAAAAACCCATAGTCAGAACTAGATGAAGATAAAAAAGTGCGGAGCATTTAGAGTTAGAATAAGAAAAAAAAAAACCACTTGATAACTGACTGCTCGAAATGCTAAGGAGTAACAAGAGCAATACTCAAGTACACATATTGTAGCAGATCACATTTAATCACACAGAATATTGACTGCAACTGTTCAATTTTATCTCCAAAATGCAGAAATGAAGCAGAAATACCAAAAGCAATGACTGTGGTATGCTGTCCAAGAATCTCAATGAGGTGTTATTCCAGCAAATTATCTTTTGAGAACCAATATACCATTCAGTCTAAAGACAGTGGGAGACTGAGTAGGTACCAGTAGCAGAGCAGGTTAAATCAATAAGATGTAATTTCCAGAAAACAAAAACAGAAGGTAGAACATAGGAAATGATTTCTTTTTTTAGTCATTCCCTATGTTTCTCTCTAGAATGCTGCTAAATTTTGCTTTTGAGATCAGTAAATTTCATGAAAATAGACGTTAAAAATGGAAACATCGTCATTGAGATTTTAGTTTTTTCATATGACAACAGTTCATTATGTATAATAGTTCTGAACAGAATTACATTATTAGAGAGTAATAAATTGCAAGTCCCATAGGCTTTTATAATGAAATGGTATCAACATTTTTCTTTATGACCCTATAAAGAGCACCAGAAATAGACAAGTTCACCTTACTACTCTTAATTTCATCACCAAGAATGATTATTCTTTCCAGATCATTTCCCCGGGTACCTTATTTTAGGGCAAATACTTGGCCTCAAAAAGAATCTTAATTGAGGAACAAAAGCATCTTTCTTTTTCTCCCTGAGACTGAATGACATTTTATTTATTTTTCTAATATAGTTCACATCGAATAGTAATTCTAAAATTACCTACTTGGCTCATTGATAAGGGGAATGGTCTTAATATTGTTGATGGCATTGGAAAGTGATATCTTTAGTGTAAGGAATTCTCAGATAAGGATTCGCCATCTTCCAATTCTGGTAGATACATTCTAGGTAATTTAAGTCTAGAAGACTAAAACTAGGGTCACACAGCCAATCTGTGTCAGAGGCAAGACATAAACTTAACTGTTCATGGTTCTGAGACCCATGGTTCTATCTACTGTTACATTGCTTTTTGTTTGTAATGGGTGACAAATTTAAAAACCATTTCTGTTTTGCCCTTCTTCTTGAGAACTATAATAGAATGTATCTCTCTGCAAAATCTCATTTATAAAACCAGATGTGTTTTAAGAATACATAGACATTGCCTGGAAATATTTCTCCAGTCTAGAAATATTTGTATTTTCTTAAACCTTTAGTTGTATCAAATCATTAATGGAGACAGCTCTTAATCAGGAAAGAAAGTTGGATTTAGGAGACAGCAAGGAAAGGAAAATATTAATGAAGCTGAAATCCTCAGGGAAGCTAATGAATAATCAGGACACAAACAGTCAAATCTAGGTCTCCTCAGGTCTTCCCATTAACCCTTACTCATTCTGTAATTGTGCTGAGACAATGTGTATTAATGGATGGATGGATGGTAGTGAATGAATGAATGAATGAAAAAGCATTTAGTAAGTGATTACTACATTCCAAGCATTGTGTCCAATGCTGGAGATACAAACTCAAAAGAAAAATAACCCCTGTCCTCCAGGAACTTACATTCTAACACAAGGAAAAACACTTTATATAGGAAAGTGGTGGCCAGGGAGAGGCACTTTGGATCAGACAATCAAGTGAGTTCTTTGGGGGAAAAAATATGCCCTGTGAAAATTCTGTCATTTGTTAAGATAACACAAAATAGTGTATCATATAATATGTCACACTGAATTTGTTAGGAGACTCTGAATTCATTGACAGTGACATCTGCTGGCACTGGTATAAAAGACCTCTTGGCATCAGTATAATTACATTGACATGGTAGAGCCTTTACATTAACATGAAGTGTTTTCATTTTAAACCAGTGAACAGCATATTACAGAAGAAGGGCCTGAATGTGAAATTTGCTTGTCAACAATTTCTTTTAAAAATAGCTATGGAATTCATTAAAATGGACCAAGTAAAATCGACACAATTGCAATTACTAATGTTATCCAAGATCAGTCTGTGATAATTTGCCAGCATGAAACAATAATGTTTCATGGATATGATTCAGAATTTCAAAAATGGCATAATAGATTGTTCATTTCCTGAATCAAAAATGGAATGTGTTCCTACTTTCAAAGCCAAATCAGCCTATATTGGTTTGACATAAGATATTTTAGTGTGAGTCCAAATTACTGACTTGTCCCTGTAGTATGCTTTTTTCTCTAACTACCATCAAAGAATTATAAATATTATAATTGTCTGAAAGACGGCAAATAAAGGTAACAACAAACTTCTATTTGCTATAGATGATTGGTGAGGAGTCAGGACATGATCATCTGACAGACTGTTCTGTGGTAGAATGAAAGAAGCAACTATGAAAACTTGTTAAAAAAAATTGTACATTTTCTCTTTGTTTTTTTTTTCCATGCCTTTAAACTATAAAGATGATAGTATAGGGATTATATTCTATGGTGTGGTGAAAAAGCAGAAATCTAATAAAAAAATAGCAAAAATTGACAGTAGCTACAATGAGGTTAAGATACCCTTAAAATTAAAATTAAAAACCAGTGGTTACACAACATTACAGGAAAGGAAAAATGATGAAAAATCAGGTCTGTTCCTGCATTCAGCCCAGTGACATATGTACAATAAGCAATTAGCAAAAGCATCTGTGAAAGAGTTCACATACTTAAATTATGAAAAAAGTGAATTAATTAATTTTACAAACAAATGAAGATGAAATGACATCAATACATTCAGCCCTGAGGGAAGCCTTCACTGAATTCAATGATCTAGTAAAGTCAATCATATGGAAAAAAGCTTGCCTTTCAACTAGATTTACTAGTCTAGAGTCTAAAGTACATCCTAACAGTTTGTTTTCCTTAGGAATCTCTGTCTTCCTCTTCTTCTTCTGTCTTGACTTCTGTGGTTAATTCATCTGTGCAAGAAGGCAAGAACACCATTATTAGGTCATGAGAATATGTGCATGAGTAAACGCATGAGCAAATTGGGGGGGGGGAGGAAGGAGGAGGAGAACCACAGAATTTTAGAGTGAAAAGAGACCTTAGAAATAATCTAGTCTGGTTTTTCTTTTTTGACAGATGGAGAAATTTTGGCCTAAAGAGGGGAAAGGATTAACTACATAGTTCATGGGAGATGCTTTTCAGCCTTATGCTTTTCTACCACCTTTGACCATAAGGAAATAGATGGAAATAATTTCTAACAATTAGAGCCATCTAAAAGTGAGACAGACTGCCTTAAGAGGAGATAGGTTCCCCTTCACTAGAAGTCTTTGAGCAGAGACTCAAAGACCAT
This sequence comes from Antechinus flavipes, assembly GCF_016432865.1. Lineage (NCBI taxonomy): Eukaryota > Metazoa > Chordata > Mammalia > Dasyuromorphia > Dasyuridae > Antechinus > Antechinus flavipes. Next base: position 271,762,093 of record NC_067399.1, read on the forward strand.
TTCTCAGATATGTTGTAGTAAGGATTCTTTCTCAGTATGGGTGGGGAAAAAACGGTCATTTCAAACCCTAAAATTCAGTGATTCTCTAGGTTTATGAATTCACAAAATTAGCTTAATAATCCAATAACATTCTCCTTTAATATTTACTGAGGATTACAATGTACTACGTGTTATGCAGCTAAACAGAGTAAGCCAAAGAAAGCCACCTGGCCCTTCAGGAGCCTCCATTTTAAATAATGGTTGACAAATATTTGCTGTTTGGTGGCTCCAAAGAACTTGATGACTTAAGCTTGGGAGTGGTAATGTGGAATGAAATAATCATGTAGATTCCCAATGATATGGGTGATAGAAAAAGAACTTAGGAGATTTTGAAACTTGGAATCTGAGGAACTAAATTCTTCTCCTAAAAAGAAAAAGCAGAAGTAGTCATTTGATTTTTAATTTTTTAATTCTGTGTTGTCTCTAAAAAATGGAGTATGGACTACAAATTACATTAAAAGGAAACTGATTAGAAGAAATTCCCCTTTTAATTTCTTTTGTAGAGGTTGTGTTAAGGAGTTTTCTAACAATTCTTTTACAAAATATGAAACCTGCTCTGATTGTGTCAAAAAGGAGCAATATGTTTGGCAGCACATATACATTTATCATGTCCCTGGAGGGTTTAAAATAGTCACATTTTGGAAAGTTGAGGACAATCCAAATCAAAAACCAGAAGCAGAGAAAAAACCTAGATCCTGTAAAGGAATTCTTCTTGGGGGGGAAAGAAGGGAAACAAACTGATTTTCAGAGATCGTCAGAATGAATGAAAAGGTATGCATTAAGAACTTACTATATATGGGCCAAGTATTGTCCTAAACACTAGGGACACATTTTAAAAAGCAAGATAATTTGTGTTCTAATAATCTAAAGGGGAGGAAAAAATATATAAGGAAAGTAGAGGCCGGAGAGGGGTGATTAGTTTTTTTGATTTATGACCTGAAGGAGTTAATTATGAATGGTTGCTAAACAAAATAGAGTGAGAATGGTTTTCCAAGTCTAGTGAATGGCACAGAATTAGACTATAGAATTAAATAAAGGAAGCTCGTGGAAAAACATCTTAGATGTCAAATACAAGGTTCGTTTTGGAGTTTATACAGAGGGACAGGTAGAAACCAGGAAGAGATCTAGAAGAAGCCATGATAAAAAAAAAAATAGGGGGGACGTGAGAGGTGGGGGGGAAGAGTGTTTTTAATGGGATTTTCTCTTGGACAAAGGGAAATGATCAAAGCTGAAAAAAGGGCTGGTGAAGACATTATTGAGGTCCCAGTATGTCTGGAAAAGGAGATGGGTCATTTATGTAGCAAGAACGAGACCACAGGAGAAGTATTTAAGTAAACTTTGGAAGCCATCAGAATAAAAGGAAGTCCCACAGAGCACTGGGTAGATTTGCTATGGAAGATTTCAGTTATAGGGAAATACTGACCAGGATTGCCCAGGCAAAGAAGGCATAAGGGAGGAATTATAATCTGTACTAATGGAAGAAATATAATGATGATGAAATCATAAGATTTTCACAATGTCAAAGTACCTAATTCACAAAGTATAATTAAAAATTATTAGTGATGTACAAATTGATGGATTGTTGTTGTTTTCAGTTGTGCCAGACTCATCGTGACCCTATTGGGGATTTTCTTGGAAGAGACTGTAGTGGCTAGCTTTCTTCCTTCTCCAATTTATTTTACAGATGAGGAAACTGAGGCAGACAGGGTTAAGTGGCCTCCTCAGGGTCCCATAGCTACTAAGAATCTGAGGCCAAATTTGAACTCAGAAAGATGAGTTTTTCTGATTCCAGGCCAGGCACTCTATCCACTGTACCCTCCTAGCTGCCCACAAATTGATGGCTACTTCCAAAATATACTTGCAGACTCAAAAAGATGACTATTAATTCATACCATTACTAGGGTATGAACTTGAATGCCAGCTCTGTCACTTACTCAGGGTGTGACTTTGCATAGGTCACACTTAACCTTCTCTGATTCTAAGTTTATACATCTGCAAAATGAGGACAGCAATTATTTGCCTTGATAATATAATAGGGTTGCTGTGAAGGTCAAAGTTAATTAAAACGTTACATATATGCTGACTATCATTCATTATTAGAGAAAGTATCGTGCAAAAAATTGATGGTCAGCCAGCCAAACCAACCTCTATAAAAAAGTGTTCCTGAGAAATAAAAATATTAAGAGAGAATTTAAAGACTATAATAGCTGCTGTTTATGTAGCTCTTTCAGGTTTCTGATGTATTTTATGTAGTCATTATAGCATTTGATAGAAAGAAACCTTATTGCAGTTATAATTTATCTCATACATATTTACTGGTTTTAAATGTCTTAAAACCAATGGAAATTCAAAGTGCATAAACATATATAAAAACATAGTAGGGCTTATCTTTTGCTGAGTTCTCTCAGGGAAACTGGTTCAGACTGTCTGAAAGGAAATGGGATTTCAAGTAATTAAAGGCATAAGAGACCCCATTGATGCCCTTGGGGAAGGCAATTTACCTAAATGATACCCAAGTATCCTCAAAGTATAAGGTATTTAAGAGAAGCAGAAAGAAATCTATCAAAAGCAACCACTTAGCAAGCCTAAGTTTTTTTTCTGTAAAAAATTTCAAGGATAATAGCCTCATTGTTTTTATCCTCACACTCTCACACAATGAAAAGCAATTAATCCACACAACTAATAGCTGTACTGCTTGTTTCTCAAAACAATAGAAGCTCCCTTTGAAACTTTCCAGGTGGAGGGGATAATGATGTATACCAATATGTACTCACTGCATGACCCTGCATATAGTCTAGAAAACAATTTTCACATTTAAAGGTTTTAGCAAGCAATTCCAATCATATGGGCCTTCTCAGAGAAAAATGACTAAATTAATCAAAAATATTTACATAAAATTTCTTGAGTCTAGAGAATTAATTCTCTCAAATGACCACAGCAAGGCACTGATGTCCAGATAGATAATGAAGTTGATACACACATTGCCAGAGCTAGCTCAACATTTAGGAGGCTCCAGAAGAAAATGTGGGAGAGAAGAGGCACTAGATTGCCTCCTGAACTGAGGGTCTACAGAACCAGTGTGCTGACCTCATTTTGTATACCTCTGAAACCTAAACAGTTTATCAGTCCCATGCTTCCACTTAAAATCATTTTAGGAAGATTCTGAAAATCACCTGGCAGGATAAGGTACAGAATATACAGGTCCTTTCTGAAGCTAAAAACACTCAGACTCCATTTCAGAGGGAGCAACTCCAGTGGAATGCCTGCGTAGATGGAATGCCATACATACATTTGCCTAAAACTACTATACAGAGAACTCACATAGGGCAAGTGCTTGTATACTTAATGGTTTTTCTCATTAAATCAGGAAAAGTGGTACAAGGATCTTTCCAAGGTTTGTCTGAAGAATTTTAGTATCAATTGGGAATCATGGGAGATGTACTCTATGAGCAAAGCAGAACTGCAGTAGTACAAGGTAAAATATGCAAATTTTGAGACATCTCCAATCCTAAATTTCAAATAGACTATTTGTGCCTAATCTGTGCTAGAGTTTTCTAAACTCCTATTCAATAGACCAGTGTGAGCCAAACACACTACACCTTGATCCTAAGGGCATGATGTCATTGGTCCTCCTAGAACAAGAAGGTTGAACAACAATTATCACACTTTCTTTCAACTAAGTTGTTAAATCAACATATAAGGAAACACTTTTCAAGTTCTACTTACAAGTTAATGACTTCCAAAGAAACCTATATCTTATAAATTTGTGCATATAAATATATCAAGACTCATTTGATGGAATATAACAACTTACTAACACTAAAGGGTAATGAAATCACTATCCTTGACATTCTTAAGTTCTTTTTCTATTTGTGAAAAATGCATTCATTCAGTGGGATTTTTGAGGCTTATTTTCTTTCCACTCTTTCACTGATAACTGCCATGGAAATAGCAGCTGGAGAAAGATGGGGAAAAAGATATGACGATGATAATTCTGAAGGCATTTCTCTTACTTCATTACCTCCCTTTTCATGCCTTCCATTTTTTCCCCTCCTTTCCTCTTTTCTGTCTTTCCTCCCTCCTTATGTATAATAAATCCTTCTTTCTTTCTCTCCTTTCTTTCCTTTCCTTCCCTTTGTCCTTCCTTCCCTCCTTTCTTTCTTTTTTCTCTCCTTCCTGCAAAATGAAGATAAACAGCTCATGTGTGGCAGGGTCCCTAAATCCTGCATAGGCATTCTACATTCAATATGGTTATGCTTATTTCAAGAGAAAATGAATATGATACTTAAGACTCATGGGAATCTATAGAAACAATAATAAACATTAGCAGTCTATCAATAGTCTATCATATCTCCCCCTCCTTCCTAGGAAAAAAAAAAGTAAGAGATTTCCTCAGGGAAATATATAATTGGGAGATAAGATGAGTTGGGTATATTGCAAGAGTGAAGGACCATCAGTGGATAACCTTGGACCTCCAATGGAATAACCGGCATGCCAGGAGAAGGTGAGGAAGGACTCCACTCTAGCACATTGGGAAATTTTGCTATGAGGAATTTGTGGGAAAATATGGTCTTTCAGGACAAATAGGCACCAGTGAGTTTAAACTGCATCATCAGAAGAAATACCAAAATCAATGACACAACAGCTGCACTTGAAACAGGCCATGAATGGAATATTGTGATAAGGATAAGAAAAAAAAAGACACTAAGCACTGTTGAAAAGCTCAAATTCCAATAAAGGGAGGGAGTAAAGGGGTATAGACTAAAATATCTCAGATGAAACCGAAAGGATTCACACATAATAAAGCATTATTTACAGAAAATTTCTATCCCTTTTTACAAGGTCCCTGTAATTCAGTACAAGAAGAGTCCATCGAGTAGTAAGTCATCCCAGAGTGTAAAGCTCTGTGAATCTGGACCAGGGAGTATCAAGGTGAGTACAGAGGTGTCACCAAAGTAAATAAACACTGCCCAGGGGTCTGTTTGTACTTATGATTTATGTATTGTCTTTATGAGTTCACATGGAATTGGGGGAATAAGGATTGTGACTAAATCTGTGATTTACAGGTATAGGCAACTCCCAAGTGAAGAAACTTCCTCTATGAATATACTTTCTTTGTAACTTAAAGTCTTAAAAAGAATTGACGAAAGCAGTGGTGTCAAACTCAAAACAGAAACTCAGGCCACTAAACACTACCTAAGAATAAGGATCCCTACTAATCACTTTGAAAAACAGATTGATATTATTTATATATCCCTATAGGTTTTATTTTGTTAAATATTTACCATTAAATTTTAATCTGTCCGAGGGCATGTATTTGATACCTTTGTTAGAGCATTTCCAGCTTAAGTGACTTGCTTAGGGTCAAATAGCCAATACATGTATAAGACAGACCTTGAACTCAGTTCTTCCTTATTTCTAAGTAAACCTTAGGATGCTGCCTCTAATATGGAAGAGCCTCAAGCCTCAATTTTTTTAATCTATAAAATGAGGACAGCATGGACCAAATGGATCCATGGTTTGGTCCCAGGGCTGAATGAGACTACCGTCTCCAAGAATCCAGCAAACAATGTGAGTTCTCAATGACATATATACATGTGGCTCAGATTCAAGGGGTAGACTGAGGCAGGGGCAGAGTCAGGCTGCTGAGAGCAGGAACGGAACTCTGACAGGATGGGGTGAGCCTCCAGAGATGGAGGGAGGAACCCCAGAGATGGGGAGAGGCATCTGATAAAACAGTATCTGATATTCTGATAGCTTGGGATGGAGAGAGACATTCTGATATTCTAAAATATAAGATCTTTTATCTTTATCAAATATTCTGATTTAAGAAGGAGGGGTGGTTTTGTAGGACTGAGCAAAACAATTATAAACTGAGGCAGAACAATTAGGGAAACCAAGGCAGGACAATTTGGAGAAACTGAGTCAGGATAATTAAAAAAACTGAGTCAGGATAATAAAAGAGAACTGTGGCACAACAACTCATAGGACAGATCTCATTGTCTCTTATTTACATGGAATTAATAACTGGTTCATCCCTCCTGAGACAGCCTAGTATCCCTCTTCCTATACCCTCCCCCAACTCTTCCACCCCATACCATCCCAGGAACTTACAATATTGGCATCAGACTTAGCACACTGAAGCTTAGAACTCCGAAGCTGAAACAATTTGTTAGTTTTAGCCTTACCAGTAACAGTGATTACCACTCATGCCTGAATTAGGATTAGTCTTAAAATAGCTTTGATCTCTCCAAAAACTGGTAAGACATTTTTATGTAGAACACATTTTTATATTAAGCCTCTGATTCACAATTGAGTACCTTCAATAAAGGTGATGAACAAACAAATTGTGCAAGAGTAATAATAAAGGACATGAGGCATTACTAACATTTGTGATTGCTTTGCTTTGTATTTAAAGGGAAAATACCAATTTCAGTTACTTTGCTGTGGATTAGGACTGATGTAACAGAGACACTATTCATTCACTTCTTATGACTGAATAAGCCTGAAAATTAAATACAGTCTGTACATAAGCCACATCTATACTATATCATTCCCCACACATACCAGAGATGATTATAATCACTACATATTAGGAATATTTATGGCATTAGGAGGTTTGAAGTAACTTTTGAAAGGAATGCTCTACTAAGAAAAACGAAATAGGTTTTTTTTTATCATCATTCAACTGTCAGAAAACATTCTGGCTCAGCCTGTCAACTTCTGCTTAATAGACACAGACCAGTATAATTCATATATGTATATATTTACTTCAAAACTTCCAAAATTCATGGCTTCATCAAAGCAAGCATTCTTTCCACCAATGAAGATAGCAATCCAACCATGCCTCAGATTAAGGATTTTTCATTTTTTAAAATGTCACTGACCCCATTCCATCCCTCAACACCCCTTGGCAGTCTGGTGAAGTCTGCGGAGCCCCTTTCATGATAATACTTTTAAATTCATAAAATAAAAATCTGCAGGATTATAAAGGAAACAAATTATGGTAAAGATGCATTGTTCTCCATTCAGGTTCATAGGCTTCATAACATTTATGAAATCTACACCCCAGGTTAAGAGCCCCTATCTTAAATGACTTTGTTAATTTTCTCAATATCCCTCAAAAATCAAATAATAGCTATGCTTTTAGAGATAAGTTTCTCTGAAATTAGTAGGCTGATCCTGGGATAATAGACATACAATTCATCAACAAAGCAGCATGGTACTGTGGAATGAAAGGTGGATTTGGAGCCAGGTTATTTGGGTTCAAATTCCTGCCTGTTCTTTATTACCTATGTGACTGTAGACCAGCCATATACTCTCTCCTGGACCTCAGGTTCCAGGTTCTTCACCTGTCAAATGAGGAGGTGGCACTTTAGGGTTTCTTAAATTCCTTTTAGTTCAAAATTAACCCTATGATTCATCTGTGAAATTATTCCAATTAGTAAGACCTGTCAAAACTGTTATTTCAGGGACATAGCTTTCAGGAACCCATTCTTTGATTAGGCATTCTAATAGAACTCCAGTAGACATACATATTTATAAGTAATTAAATTTAAATAAAGCACATCTGAACAGCACACTATTGCCATGACCACTATGACAAATCTCTGTGTCCAATTTGGTAAACTTAATTTCTCCAATGTGGGAGTTCAGGCATTCTCTGTTTCTACAACAGGTGAGAGAGAGGAGAGAAGAAGGAGAAGAAGAAGGAGAAGGAGAAGGAGAAGGAGAAGGAGAAGGAGAAGGAGAAGGAGAAGGAGGAGAAGGAGAAGGAGAAGGAGAAGGAGAAGGAGAAGGAGAAGGAGAAGGAGAAGGAGAAGGAGAAGGAGAAGGAGAAGGAGAAGGAGGAGAAGGAAAAGGAGAAGGAGGAGGGAAAAGAGGAAGAAGATGAGGAGGAGGAAGAGGAGAAGAAGGAGGAGAGAGGGAGGGAGGAAACTAATCTAGTTGAAATGCAAATTATATGCTCTCTTTGCAGCTGGAAAAAGATTTCACACTTAAACACTATATGAAAAATATAAAAAGTCCATATTTTTTCATGCAAAATGCTAGTGTAGCACTTTATATAATTCTTCATTGATACCAGCACCTCTATTTCCATCCACATCATGGAGAATAAATGAAAGATTTATTTTGATACATAATTATAAAACTGAGCATCTACTTGAATTTATTCAAGAGTTATCTAGATAGTATGCTGGATAGAATCCTGCTGGGCCTGAAATTAGGAAGACCTGAGTTCAAATCTGTTCTCCAACACTAAGAAGTTGTATGGCACTGGGCAAGTCATTTAAACATTTATTTGCCTCCGTTTCCTCATGTGTAAAATGGTGACAATAGTAACAGCCACCTCCCAGGACTGTTGTGAATATCAAATGAGGTGATATTTATAATTTTGCAAAGCTCAAAATGTTGTATAAATAAATGCTAACTATTATTCGCTCATGGGCAGCTAAGCGATACAGTGGATAGAGTGGATAGAATACTAGGAATCAAGAAGATTCATCTTCCTGAGTTCAAATCCAGCCTCAGGCCCTTAGTATCTGTGTGACCATGGATATGAAATCTGATCCTGTTTGCCTCAGTTTCCTTATCTGTGAAATGAGCAAAAGAAGGAAATGAAAACCCCCTTTAGTATATCTGCAAAGAAAACTGCAAACAGGATCATGAAGAATTGAACACAGACACAGACATGAATGTTCACGACTGAACAACAAAATTATTCACTCACACAACAAATATAATTGAGCAATGGTTTGCACAAGGTAGTCTCTTAGTCACATAGCTATGAGCAGTGGGGAGAACACAAAGCTAAATAGAAGGTTCTCAAGTGTTATGGGCCAGAACTCTGAACTTGAAACAAGGATGCTTACAAGATACTAAGTGGAATTGATGAGACAATGGTTATCTGGTTTAGCAAGGTTCAGTATGATTGATTTAATTTTACAACAAATAATGGTTTCCTAGTGATATAATGATTGGTTTATACTCAGTGTGGAACATATAAGCAGGGACTGAGAGCCACAGAGGAGAAGCTCTCAGAGGCAGAGAAGACAAGAGAACTGGAGGCAGGAACTTAAGCTCTCAGAGGCTCGGAGAGAGCTAGAGAAGACAAGTGCATTAGAAGCTGTCGGAGCCAAGGAGACAGAGATTCATTTCCACCTTCAGTTAGGTTCCTGGTGGCTGGATTGGCTTCCTGTACTTCCCCCACTGAGACCAAGGCCGGTCGGAAAGGCTCTCCAGAAGGCTACCCAGCCCCAAGAAGGAAATAATACAGGATCTGGACTTTAACACCTGGCTGTTCTTGTGATGATTACTCTGACTGAAAAGAAGGCTGCTTCCAGAGACCCCAAGAAAACTGACCAGAAAACATTACACTCAAGGAGCTTCAATCTAGTAGATGAGATAAGATAAATATACCAATAACTATAATAAAAGGTAATGGCAACATTGTAATGGACAGAGAGCTAATCTTAAGAGTAAAGAAAGCTTTAGCTTATTGATGCTTCTGACAAGTCCTGACTATGTGATGAAGGACAAAGTACTTAAGTACTCAATGCCCCAGGCAATTCTCTGAGACCAGTATATATTTTAGAGAAGGTGCCCATCTGCACTAGTATATAAGAAGCACCTTCATTAGAAGTTCCAAGGAAATTACAGGTCTAATCCAAAACATGTGATAATTACCAGTTTTTAGGGACAGACTAGATAATCTTTAAAATCTTTTTTTGTGTGTGTGCTGAGGCATTGGGATTAAGTGATTTGCCCAGGGTCACACAGCTAGGAAGTGTTAAGTGTCTGAGGCCATATTTGAACTCAGGTCCTCCTGACTTCGGGGCTGGTGCTCCATCCGTTGCACCACCTACCTGCCCCCAAAATCCTCTCTTTCTTTAAGTAAAAGATTATAGGGTTTCAAACTTTGGTCACAGAAATAGAGAAGGAAGAACTAGTTCATGATGAAAGGAAGGGCTAAGGAGTTTGGTTTGAGTTATTTTGGGTATGAAGTACAAACCCTAATATCCAAGTGGAAATGTCTCATAAGCAAGTGGAAGTATGGAACTAGAGGTCAGAATTGAAGAACTCAGAGCTGGAGATGGAGGCTCCATAGACTTTCTAATAATAGCTAAAAGTGATAGCTTTCACCTCTCAAATGATCATACTATAGAAGCTTTTAAATCAAACACACAATTTATCCTTCACTTACATCAAAAGTGTCTATGCTATTTCTGTCTATGTCTATATAATAAAGAGGATCATCACACATTTTCTAATATTATATGGTGGATGACTGAATCATTAAAGAGAATTTTGTGTTAAGTGAGTAGTTAACCTATGAAAATGCAATCAGGAGATGTCATGTTATAATAAGTATGATCTAGTCACTTTAAATTTGTAATTTGACAAAATTTTCATCAATAAAAATAGATAACTGAAGTCCTGAGAAAATGTAATTTGCTAAATTGTCAGCTGGCTTCAAAATCCCTCTTGTGAAATTGACTTTTTTTAGGCTGACCTAATTAATTATGATTAAAACTGATACAGCTCATGACCGCCAAATACTATGTGTAATGTCAGGACAAAAATTTTAGATAACTATGGAATCAAAATTGTGGGTTACCTAAAGGGCAATGGAAAGATTCCTGATGGATGTAAAGAAGCTATAACATGTTTTTTATTAAAGTTTTTTATTTACAAAGCATTTGCATGGGTAATTTTTCAACACTGACCCTTGCAAAACTCTGTGGTGTTCCAAATTTCCCTCTCCTTCCCCCGTACCCCTAAGATGGCAAGTAATCCAATACATGTTAAATATGTGTAACATGTTTTTAATATTACCTATTTTCAAGAAATGCTATAAGGGCTATCATTAAGAAGATATATTATTGTATGGATGAACCTTGTATCTACTTTTTTTCCTTTATAAGATTTGAATTCCTTGAGGACAGGGACAATTTTTGCTTTTTTTTTTTGTATCCTCAGTTCCTGCTATGTGGTAAAGGTATAATAAATATTTGATGATTGATTGACTAATGTTTTACTGGAAAAGGAGGTTTTGGGAGTGAGAGATAACAAGACTGATACAAGCATTGCACTAGTACTGATAGAATGTAAAAAGACCTAAAGGGATGGATTCAGAAAGAACATTGGTTAGATTCTTTGTTGAGGCTATATAAGAGAATGTACTAAATCTCAAATGTGATTCTCAAAGGATGAGAAGGAATAAATGGGTTAAATCAAAGAATGTAAGAGTTAGAAAAGAGCTCAGAGAAGTTCCAACCCACATAAGAAAGAGGATGTTCCCTACATAAGGAGATACAGAGAGGAAATCAATGAAATACTGAAGAACTTTAAGAAGGTGTAGTAATTTGCAAAAATGACTCCTCATTTTCCCTTTGGATTTGAACAAAAATTTGGAAGGATGAATCTTGGTAGGGATTTGTAAAAGTGGCTCCTCATTCTACTTTTGAATTAGCAAACCCTTGGGATAAATTCATTCATTGGAACCATCACTTATTTGGACTTAGCTTCTCTAAGACTCACCAGGATTTGGTGGGCTTTCAGTGGAAAAATCAATCAGTTTCAGATTCTCATCCTCAGATGATGGGCTACTGTCCATACAGTATAAAGGATCATCCAAGAAAGAAGGCCTTTTCAGCCTTCCAATGCCGAGGGTTTTTGACATAAAGTAATGTTCTACGTCACCAGAAGCTACATTCCCTGGAGGCCAGGGACTCTCTGCTTCCTTTGTCTCAGTGACCAAAAATTCTGCAATGTGATGTTGATTCCCCAATGCTTTGGTAAGATAATAGCCAGGTGTTTCACATTCTCCATTTTCAAGGAAATCTTCATTCTCAACCTCAGGACTGCTGAGAGCTGGTAACACATTTAACAACTGAGCGATGAAGGATTTGGAAGGCTGGATGGATTCAGGCTGTACTCCATCAGCATCTCTGCTTTCCTTTTCTGATCTTTGTTCCAATATGCATTCCTCTAGAAGAGTCTTCAGCTGCTCTTCAGAGAGAACTCGTGGTGTTCTCACCTGAGGAAATAAAGAATATAATCAGTCACTAAACAGAAACTATTTGTTGAATACCTTTTAAAGGACAATGTTGGATTAAGTGCAAAGAAAGATATGAGAAATAAAAACTACCCACCCCTTTAGGAGCTAGATCCCTGATTTTATAGCCATTAAAAATTCTTTGTTTTGATGAGGTTTAGCTCCCCTCGATTCCCAGTCAGGGAGTCAAGTGATAAGGTTTGTGGCAGGGCAGGGAGTGTAGCGGCGCAGGTCCTTCGTAAATGAATTTACAAACCCGAAAAGTTAAACTGGCAAAAGAAGTTTATTATTGGCATTGGGAAGTCAGCCTTTGCTACAAAGATTGAATTCCTTGGTGGCAAGGTCCCAACAGAGGGATATAAAGTTTTTAGCAGAAAAATCCTATCCTAGCAGAGAAATCCTGACAAGAGAGGTGAATAAGGTCTTGTTAGGGAAATAGGAGAGAAAAATAAAGAGAGAGTAACGCTGAAAGAGAATGTCTTTCAGTGGGCAGAGTCCCTCGCAGGTAGCTATGTCAAGGGAGGTCCCTTGGCCTGGAATGATTCCTGCTTTGAGATCTTTTACTGCCCAGGATTGAGCTCAGCTGCTCCCTTTTATAACTGAAACCTTGCTAGAAGCTGGGGGCAGCTCTTGGTGGGAACTGGGAGCAGTTTGAGCTGGAATCAGAATAGAAAATCTTGGAATTGAATGAGTGTCTCTGGGCTAATTTCCAACTCAATAGGGTTAGATAGAAATCGGGCTAAGTAGGGAGTGATCCTGGACTCAACTAGTCCCATCCAGATAACAGAATGAAACCACTTTATCTTGATTCCCTGGCGCAGGTCTTTCAGGAGAGAGCTTAGTGTTCCCCCCAAAGTCAGAGAGAGGGAAAGAGAAAGAGTTTTGAGGCTCCCCTCTTCAGTTTGAAAATTCCCTTTCTCATGAAGATGAGTAACTTCTCTGCAATTCAAGAGCACTGCTTGGAACACTGGAAGGTTAATTGGCTTGTCCTTCATCAGAGGCAAGTATGTGTCAGAAGCAAGACTTGGATTCAAGTCTTCATTACTTCATGGCCAATCTTAGGTCTAAGAAAGGACAACTCACCAAACAGACTAAATGCATCCTCAACTCTATCTTGTCAAGTGGTGAATCTTAGATTATATTTTCATTAACATCAAATATCTCTCTGAGATGGTACAATGATTAGTGTGTTGGAACTGAGATCAGGAAGACCTGAGTTCAAATTAAACCTCAGACACTTACTTTTTACATGACCCTGGGCAAGTCTTTAAATTGATATCTGTCTCAGTTTCCTCAATTGTAAAATAGAAATAATTGCACTGTCTATAGTTATTTTCAAAGGAATTTCTCTGTCTTTGCTGCTAGACTTTGCAGAATATGCAGAAATAAAGAAATTTTTGTGATTTGTGTGGACTTATTTTATATCCTGCAACTCTGCTAAAGTTGTTAATTATTTTAACTAATTTTTAGTTGATTCTTTAGGATTCTCCAAGTATATTATCATTATCTACAAAGAGTGACAGTTTTATTTCCCCATTTCCTATTCTAAATCCTTCAATTTATTTTTCTTTTTTTATTGCTTTAGCTAACATTTCCAGTACATAATAGCGGTAATAATGGGCATCCTTGCTTCACCCCTGATCTTACTGAAAAGACTGGATGTGAGGGTCAAAGAGGTTGTTGTGAAGATCAAATGTGATAACGTTTGTGCATAGCACAAGCCTGGATTATGGTAGAAAAAATTCCTTCCTCCTTCTCTTACTCTCTGCCTTCCTCCCTCTCTCCCTTTCTCCCTTCCTACTATCCCTTCTTCCTTCCCTTCCTCTTTCCTTCTCTTCCTTTTTTCCTTTCTTCTTTCCTACAGTCCTAGACTTTGACATTGTTACTTTTTCTGGCAATAGATACCCTTTCTCTAATCTCGTCCACTATAGTCAAACACAGTCAGTTCAAACCTATAACAAAACTTGCATGCAGTGTGAGGAAAAACTACAAGATGAACCTCTATTACAGTAGACGTAAATCATTGCCAATTTCATGTTATTCAGTTAGCTTGATCCAGATTTAGAAAATAAAACAGCTTAGTCAAGGTGATCTCAATTCTCATTGTCCTTTTTAGATCACAAGTCCTTTTACTGGGGTTATACTTTTTTATACTTATAAGATTTCAACATACATATATCATTCTAATTTGAGACCAAATCAGTGCTTTTTAGTTTGATTTAAATCTCTGACAAAGCAAAGTCTTTCACTGCATTATGTGCCAAATGCCATCCCTTTCTGTCTTTCTTTCAGTACCCTTTTCAGGGCAGCCATTTCCCTTACCAGCTTAGTCAGGATCATACTGTCATCTCCACCTAAAATTTAGACCTATTCAACCCTAGCTTTCCTTAAGGTGGACCCAGTCAGAGAGAAAGGATTTCTTGGAGAACCTTGGACCACCTATTAAGAGGATAATTTTTTCATATGGAAGATATGATCCAGGTAGTTCACTCTCCTTAAAAGTTTATTCCTATTTTTTTTTTTTTGGCTGAGGCAATTGGAATTAAGTGACTTGCCCAAGATCACACAGCTAGGAATTGTTAAGTGTCTAAGGCCAGATTTGAACTCAGGTCTTCCTGACTTCAAGGCTGGTGCTTTATCCACTGCACCACCTAGCTGTCTCTGTCTAATTTTTCTTGATTAAGTTTCTGCTTGTTTTCTTATATCACTTATCAACTTGCATTAAGTTCTACCTCCCTCTGTCCCAAATTAGTTGTCTTTTCTACTGACTTGGCATGTAACCTTGACCTTGACATCTAACTTACTTGACACTAAGCATTGACCAAATTCTCTGATTATCACCTGCTGCTTCAAATTTTTTAAACTTCAGTCATATTTCTGAATAAGAATCACCAGTATCTGCTGGCCTGGTTCCATCTTCCCCAGTTTATTAGAAAATCCTACAGACTATGACTTACTGAACCCAGGTAAAGTCTGCTTATTCCAAGGTACTTATGGTTTCTAGGTAGGATTATAGTCAGATTTAATATCAGGATGCAGAGTAGCCTTGAATATCACAAAGTTAAACAGACATCCATAGCCAATAAAAATTCTTGTACCATGTTGAGACAGTGCCTTGCATATGCTTTCTAAATGAATTAATAAAATATAGTGGAAGGAATAATAGAAGAACAGAATTAATGCTTTTTGATTTGGGTCTTACAGTCTAAATCATCAGCAACTCATTACCCAAGTATTTGGTCCCTAATAGCCAGAAATATCTTTTATACAGCTCCTGATCTGTTTTAAAAAATATTCACATCATGGAGTTTATGCCAATTTATTTCTCTTCCCTTGGTACTTCAAGAGGACTGTAAGAGAGTCTGATGACCTTTCCTCCCCACCAAGTCAAATTGAAAAAGTAGCACAACATAAAGAAAACACCATTAGCTATGAGTCAGGAGTCTTCAATGGTAATCTTAGCTCCATTAATTTTCAGTGACTCTGGATAAATTATTTAACTTTTCTCTTATTTTTCTTTAATTATAAAGACTGAATGATTTTTGAGTCCTTTAAACTCTAAAATTGTGATGTTATTAATAGTAGCAGTATTAGTAGACTAGGATCTTTTGCATGTCTTGAGACAAAAGTTTACATTACATTGAAATTCTTGACCTTTTGTTCTTCCAGATGAATTTTGTTATTATTTTCTCCAGCTCTATAAAGTAGTTTCTTAGCAGTTTGGTATGGCACTGAATAAGTAAATTAATTTAGGTAGAATTGTCATTTTTATTATTATTAGCTTGGCCTACCGATGAGCACTTGCTATTCTTCTAATTGTTTTGATCTGATTTTATTTGTGTAGAAAGTGTTTTGTAATTATGTTTATATAGTTCCTGACTTTATCTTGGTAGGCAGACTAGCAAATATTTTATATTATCCATCATTATTTTATTTTTTTTAATTTTTATTTAATAATTACTTTATATTGACAGAATCCATGCCAGGGTAATTTTTTTTTACAACATTATCCTTTGCACTCGTTTCTGTTCCAATTTTTTTCCCCTCCCTCCCTCCACACCCTCTCCTAGATGGCAAGCAGTCCTATATATGTTGGATATGTTGCAGTATATCCTAGATACAATATATGTTTGCAGAACCGAACAGTTCTCTTGTTGCATAGGGAGAATTGGATTCAGAAGGTATAAATAACCCGGGAAGAAAAACAAAAATGCAGATAGTTCACATTCGTTTCCCAGTGTTCTTTCTTTGGGTGTAGCTGCTTTTGTCCGCCATTTATCAATTGAAACTTAGTTAGGTCTCTTTGTCAAAGAAATCCACTTCCATCAAAATATGTCCTCATACAATATCGTTGTCAAAGTGTATAATGATCTCCTGGTTCTGCTCATTTCACTCAGCATCAGTTCATGTAAGTCTCGCCAGTCCTCTCTGTATTCATCCTGCTGGTCATTTCTTACAGAACAATAATATTCCATAATATTCATATACCACAATTTACCCAGCCATTCTCCAATTGATGGGCATCCATTCATTTTCCAGTTTCTAGCCACTACAAATAGGGCTGCTACAAACATTTTGGCACATACAGGTCCCTTTCCCTTCTTTAGTATTTCTTTGGGATATAAGCCCAATAGAAACACTGCTGGATCAAAGGGTATGCACAATTTGATAATTTTTTGGGCATAATTCCAGATTGCTCTCCAGAATGGTTGGATTCGTTCACAACTCCACCAACAATGCATTAGTGTCCCAGTTTTCCCGCATCCCCTCCAACATTCATCATTATTTTTTCCTGTCATCTTAGCCAATCTGACAGGTGTGTAGTGGTATCTCAGAGTTGTCTTAATTTGCATTTCTCTGATCAATAATGATTTGGAACACTCTTTCATATGAGTGGTAATAGTTTCAATTTCATCCTCTGAAAATTGTCTGTTCATATCCTTTGACCATTTATCAATTGGAGAATGGCTTGATTTCTTATAAATTTGAGTCAGTTCTCTATATATTTTGGAAATGAGGCCTTTATCAGAACCTTTAACTGTGAAGGTGTTTTCCCAGTTTGTTGCTTCCCTTCTAATCTTGTTTGCATTAGTTTTGTTTGTACAAAGGCTTTTTAATTTGATGTAATCAAAATTTTCTATTTTGTGATCAATAATGGTCTCTAGTTCATCTTTGGTCACAAATTTCTTTCTCCTCCACAAGTCTGAGAGATAAACTATTCTATGTTCCTCTAATTTATTTATAATCTCGTTCTTTATGCCTAGGTCATGGACCCATTTTGATCTTATCTTGGTATATGGTGTTAAGTGTGGGTCCATGCCTAATTTCTGCCATACTAATTTCCAATTATCCCAGCAGTTTTTATCAAATAATGAATTCTTTTCCCAGAAGTTAGGGGCTTTGGGTTTGTCAAACACTAGATTGCTATAGTTGACTATTCTGTTTTGTGAACCTAACCTTTTCCACTTATCCACTAATCTATTTCTTAGCCAATACCAAATGGTTTTGGTGACTGCTGCTTTATAATATAATTTTAGATCAGGTACAGCTAGGCCACCTTCATTTGATTTTTTTTTATTAATTTCCTTGAGATTCTCGACTTTTTATTGTTCCATATGAATTTTGTTGTTATTTTTTCTAGATCATTAAAATATTTTCTTGGAAGTCTGATTGGTATAGCACTAAATAAATAGATTAGTTTAGAGAGTATTGTCATCTTTATTATGTTCGCTCGGCCGATCCAAGAGCACTTAATATTTTTCCAATTATTTAAGTCTGACTTTATTTGTGTGGAGACTTTTTTATAATTTTGCTCATATAATTCCTGACTTTCCTTTGGTAGATAGATTCCCAAATATTTTATGGTATCAACAGTTATTCTGAATGGAATTTCTCTTTGTATCTCTTACTGTTGGGTTTTGTTGGTGATGTATAAAAATGCTGAGGATTTATGGGGATTTATTTTGTAGCCAGCTACTTTGCTAAAATTATGAATTATTTCTAATAGCTTTTTAGTAGAATCTCTGGGGTTCTCTAGGTATATCATCATATCATCTGCAAAGAGTGATAGCTTGGTTTCCTCATTGCCTACTCTAATTCCTTTAATATCTTTCTCGACTCTTATTGCCGAGGCTAGTGTTTCTAATACGATATTAAATAATAATGGTGATAGTGGGCAACCTTGCTTCACTCCAGATCTTACTGGGAAAGGCTCCAGTTTTTCCCCATTGCATATGATGCTTACTGATGGTTTTAAATATATGCTCCTGACTATTTTAAGGAAAAGTCCATTTATTCCTATGCTCTCAAGTGTTTTTATTAGGAATGGATGTTGGATTTTATCAAATGCTTTTTCTGCATCTATTGAGATGAT
Organism: Antechinus flavipes; assembly: GCF_016432865.1. Classification (NCBI taxonomy): domain Eukaryota; kingdom Metazoa; phylum Chordata; class Mammalia; order Dasyuromorphia; family Dasyuridae; genus Antechinus; species Antechinus flavipes. The sequence goes on from NC_067399.1 coordinate 271,780,563, forward strand.
CATATGGTTTTTGTTTGTTTGGTTATTGATATAGTCAATTATGCTAATAGTTTTCCTAATATTGAACCAGCCCTGCATTCCTGGTTATAAATCCTACTTGGTCATAGTGTATTATCCTGGTGACGATTTTCTGTAATCTTTTTGCTAATATTTTATTTAAGATTTTAGCATCAATATTCATTAGGGAGATTGATCTATAATTTTCTTTCTCTGTTTTCAGCCTACCTGGTTTAGGTATCAGTACCATGTCTGTGTCATAAAAGGAGTTTGGTAGGACTCCTTCAATCCCTATTTTTTCAAATAGTTTATTTAGCATTGGAGTTAATTGTTCTTTAAATGTTTGGTCCTGGGGATTTTTTCTTAGGGAGTTGATTGATAGTTTGTTCTATTTCTTTTTCTGAGATGGGACTGTTTAGGATATTTACTTCTTCCTCTGTTAGTTTGGGCAAGCTATATTTTTGGAGGTATTTTTCTATTTCATTTAAGTTGTCGAATTTATTGGCATAAAGTTGGGCAAAGTAACTCCTAATTATTGCTCTAATTTCCTCTTCGTTAGTGGCGAGTTCTCCCTTTTCATTTTTAAGACTAACAATTTGATTTTCCTCTTTCCTTTTTTTAATCAGATTTACTAAGGGTTTGTCTATTTTGTTGGTTTTTTCATAGAACCAACTCTTAGTTTTATTAATTAATTCAATAGTTTTTTTACTTTCAATTTTATTGATCTCTCCTTTTATTTTTAGAATTTCAAGTTTAGTGCTTGACTGGGGGTTTTTAATTTGTTCCTTTTCTAGCATTTTTAGTTGCAAACCCAATTCATTGACCTTCTCTTTCTCTATTTTATACAAATAGGCCTCTAGAGATATGTAATTTCCCCTTATTACCGCTTTGGCTGCATCCCATACATTTTGGTATGATGTCTCATTATTATCGTTTTCTTGGGTGAAGTTATTAATTATGTCTATGATTTGCTGTTTCACCCAATCATTCTTTAGTATGAGATTATTTAGTTTCCAATTATTTTTTGTTCTACTTCCCCCTGGTTTTTTGTTGAATGTAATTTTCATTGCATCGTGGTCTGAAAAGGATGCATTTACTATTTCTGCCTTACTGCATTTGAGTTTGAGGTTTTTATGTCCTAATATATGGTCAATTTTTGTATAGGTTCCATGAACTGCTGAAAAGAAAGTGTATTCCTTTCTGTCTCCATTACATTTTCTCCAGAGATCTATCATATCTAACTTTTCTAGTATTCTATTTACCTCTTTGACTTCTTTCTTATTTATTTTGTGGTTTGATTTATCTAATTCTGAGAGTGCAAGGTTAAGATCTCCCACTATTATAGTTTTACTGTCTATTTCTTCTTGCAGCTCTCTTAGTTTCTCTTTTAAGAATTTAGATGCTACCCCACTTGGTGCATATATGTTTAATATAGATAGTGCTTCATTATCCATGCTACCCTTTAGCAAGATATAGTGCCCTTCCTTATCTCTTTTAATTAGATCAATTTTTGCTTTAGATTGATCTGAGATCAGGATGGCTACCCCTGCTTTTTTGACTTCACCTGAAGCATAGTAGATTTTGCTCCAACCTTTTACCTTTAACCTGCATGTATCTCCCCGCTTCAGGTGTGTTTCCTATAAACAACATATTGTAGGATTCTGGCTTTTAATCCATTCTGCTAATTGCTTCCTCTTTATGGGGGAGTTTACCCCGTTCACATTTATGGTTAGAATGACCAATTCTGTATTACTTGCCATCTTGTTAACCCCGGTTTATGCTTTTCTCCCTTCTTTCCCCTTTCCCCCCTTCCCAGTATTAAGCTTGTGAGCACCACTTGCTTCTCACAGCTGTCCCTTTTTAGTATCCCTCCCCCCGCCTTAGAGTTCCTCCCCCTATCTTATCCCTTTCCCTCCCAGTTTCCATATTCCCTTCTGCTTAGCTTATTCTTTCCCTTTTCACTTTTCCCTTCTCACTTTTCAATGAGGTGGGAGAAGTTTCACCATAGATTGAATATGTCTTAAGATTTTTCACTTAAAGCCAATTTTGAAGGCAGTAAGATACCCACTATATTCATCCCCCTCCATTCTTTCTCTCAGATATAATAGGTTTCCTATGCCTCTTCATGAGATGTACTACCCCCACTTTACCCTTTTTCTGGTACAATGTCCTTTCCACATCAATTTCTAGAACAAGGTATACATGTATTCTTTATACATCTATATAGTCGAAATATAGTTCCCAAGATTAATCTTTACCTTTTTAGATTTCTCTTGAGTTCTATATTTGTAGATCAAACTTTTTGTTAAGTTCTGGCTTTTTCATCAGAAATAGATGAAATTCGCTTACTTCGTTGAATGTCCATCTTCTTCCCTGGAAAAAGATGCTCATTCTCACTGGGTAAGTTATTTTTGGTTGCATACCAAGTTTCTTAGCCTTTCGGAATATCATATTCCAGGCCCTTCGATCTTTTAATGTGGATGCTGCCAGATCCTGGGTGATCCTTATTGTGGCTCCTTGATACTTGAATTGGTTTTTTCTAGCCGCTTGCAATATTTTTTCCTTCATCTGAGGGTTCTGGCATTTGGCCACTATATTCCTTGGTGTTTTGATTTTAGGATCCCTTTCAGTGGGTGATCGATGAATCCTTTCAATGTTTATTTTTTCCTCTGTTCCTATGACTTCTGGGCAGTTCTCTTTGATAATTTCCTGGAAAATAGTGTCCAAGCTCTTTTTTTCATCATGTTTTTCTGGAAGTCCAATGATTCTCAGATTGTCTCTCCTGGATCTGTTTTCCAGGTTGTCTTTCCCAGAAGGTATTTCACATTCTTTTCCATTGTTTGATTTTTTTGGATTTGCTTGACTGATTCTTCTTGTCTCCTCAAGTCATTCAATTCCAATTGTTCAATTCTGATTTTCAGTGAAGTATTTTCTTCACTCACTTTTTAAAAATCTTTTTCTAATTGTCCCATTGAGTTCTTTTGTTCTGTGGAATTTTTTTCCATTTCGCCAATTTTGTTTTCCAGTTCACCAATCCTATTTTTCAAGGATTTTACTTCTTTATCCTCTCTCTCTTTAACTGACTTCTCCAGGCTCTTTTGCCAAGCTTCCCTTTCCTTTTCCCATTTTTCTTCTAGCTCCCTTGTGAGAGCCTTTTTAATTACTTCTATGAGGTTCATCTGTGCTGAGGAACAGATGATCTCCTCCTTTGGGGATTCACCTGGGGACTGCCTGTTTTTAGTCTCCTCAGGATTTAGAGTCTGCTCTCTATCTGTATAGAAGTTGTCAAGGGTTAAAGTCCTCTTCAGTTTCTTGCTCATTCTGTCTAATAATCAAAGACAAACTAGCAAAGAAAAACAGAAAAAACTGGAGTCTTTCTTTGGGGGAGGGGCTGGGTGTGTTACCGAGCTTCCTCTACAGACTGCGGGGGGGCAGCAGTGAGGCACTAGCCCTACTGTGCTGCGCCTGCGCTCTGAGATCCCAGAGCGTGCTGAGTCACTGGGGGGGGGGGAGGGGGGAAGGGGGAGGCGGCCAGGTCCCGAGAGACTCCAGCTGTTTGGGGTTGTATTCTTCAGCCCCGGTGTTTTTAGCTTCTCTGCTGGGCTGCTGACTTGCTGCCGGAGCAAAGTATCTAATCCTGTAGCAAAGCTCTCCCCGCAGAGACGGCTGCGATCACTCCCCACCCCCTCTCCAGTCTGCTCCCGTGCTCTCACTGCCGCTGCCCGCCGCCTGCGCCCGATCTAAAACCGTCCCAGCCCTCCAGTAAAGACAGACCTTTCTTGGCGAATCTCAAGGATGGCTTCTCTTGGTAACTATTTGTGGGTTTTTTTTCAGTCAAGCATTAATTCAGAGGCTTGTAATGAAACGGATAGTGAGAGAAAGTGTGGAGCTTACACAACTGTGTGCCTTCTCGCCGCCATCTTAACTGGAAGTGTCCATCATTATTTTAAATGAAATTTTTCTTTATATCTCTTGCTGCTGGACTGTGTTGGTAACATAGAAATGCTAGGATTTATTGACAAAGAAGAATTAGAATACATTATGAAATATAAAATGGATAATTTTGATTGTATGAATTAAAAAGGTTTCGTGCAGACAAGTTTAGAAGGGAAGCAGAAAACTCGGAAAACATCCAAGGGTTCTGATAAAGGCCTCATTTATATAAAATATAGAGAGAATTGACTCAAATTTATAAGAATACAAGCCATTCTCCAACTGATAAATGGCCAAAGGATATGAATGAAAAATTTTCAGATGGAGAAATTAAAACCATTTCTAGTCACATGAAAAAAATGCTCTAAGTCACTATTTATCAGGCCAATTAACACAAGTCTGAGGTACCTCTTGGATTGGCTAAACTAACAGGATAAGATAATGATGAATGTTGGAGGGGAGGTGGGAAAACTGGGATATTAATACATTCTTGGTGGAGTTGTGAACTGATCCAACCATTCTGGAGAGCAATCTGGAACTATGCCAAAGGGCTATTAAATTGTGTGTGATCCAGCAGTGTCTCTGGATCTATATCCCAAAGAAATCATAAAAAAGGGAAAAGAATCCATATATGCAAAAATGTTTGTAGCAGCCCTTTTTGTAGTTAAAAGGAACTAGAAACTGAGTGGATGCCCATCAGTTGTAGAATGGCTGAATAAGTTATGGTATATGAATGTTATACAGTATTATTGGTCTATAAGAAATGATCAGCAGGATGATTTAAAAGAAGCCTGGAGAGACTTACATGAACTGATGCTAAGTTAAATGAGCGGAAGCAAAAGAACATTAGCAACAACAAAATTATGTGATGATCAATTCTAATGGAAGTGGCCCTTTTCAACAATGAAGTGACTCAGGCAAGTTCCAATAGACTTGTGATGGAGAGAGCCATCTGAATTCAGAAAGAAGACTATGGGGATTGAATGTGGACCACAGCATAGTTTCTTCACCTTTTTTGTTGTTTGTTTGTTTTTTGTTGGTTTTTTCTCATTTTTTTCTTTTTGATTTGATTTTTCTTGAGCAGCATGATAAATGTGGAAAGATATATAGAAGAATTGTACACTTTTAACATATATTGAATTACTTGCTATCTAGGGGAGGGCATGGGACAAAGGAAAGAGACAAATTTGGAACACAAGATTTTGCAAGGGTGAATATTTTTGCATGTATTTTGAAAATAAAAAGCTATTATTCAATTTTTTAGAATAAGAATATAAACTCTTTGAAGGTAGGGCTTATATTACTTTTGTTCTTCTTGTGCCTATCATATTACATAAAACATGCATAATAAATGTTGCATAGCTAGAGGTTTTAGAATTAGTTAGACTAGGCACAATCTGAAGTTGTCAGAAAAGATTATCTTAAGAGGAGCTAAAGGAGAAAATGTGTTGTCTTGGTCTTGCCCTGAAAACAAAAGGGTTCACTTGGCTCTCACTAAAGTTTCAGAGGAAAATAGAACTTGGACACCCCAAATCTCCTCCCATGTCATAAAACCAGCATATCCTAAGCACTAAGGGGTCAAAGTCATTTGATTTATGACTTGTTGACAAGGCAACCAAGCCTGCATCTTTGGCTCATTTAATTGGAAATTCACTATCATAAAACAAAAAAATATATTTTTCTTGATAAGATATTATATCATTTTTGGCCAGCATTTGAATCCCTGAAGACCCACCCTGACACACTGACACTATTACCAGTTAGTCAGTAATAGGAAATTAGGCCAATGATACTAAAGGGTGGAAAACCAAAATCTTGGATGATTAACACAGACAGAGAAAAAGAGCATTGTGTAAATAACCTTAAATAACATCAAATTCCATTTCAAATCAAACAACTAAGGTGCATTTCTAACTCTATTTAATTGCAAGGAATGGGGTTTACAGCTGCTAACAATAACAGGTGTTGTCAATAATGCTTTAAGCATTCCTGATGATGAAATAGTTATAAAGTCATCATTCCCAAGTATCAAAGTGTTAGCCATAAAGTCATTAACTATTTAAAGAAAATGTCAGAATATTATATTTCACAACTTTTAGTCAAAAGTTTCCATAGTAAATCAAAAACTGGAAAAGACCACCAAAATCTATTTTCTCTTTTAAATTAAGTGATAAATTGACATTCAACCACTAAAGATAGACAGACAGACAGATGGATGGATGGATGGATGGATGGATGGGTGGATGGATTAGGTAGGTAAGTAAGGAGGGAATAAGTAAGGAGGAAAAGAGGGAGAGAAGTAAGTAAGGAGGTAAGTAAGTAGGTGGGTAGATGAATAGATGGATGAAAAATGAAAAGATATATAAACTATATCTTCAAACAGAATTACACAATTCTAGAAATTCATTTAATGTAAAGCTCTTTGGATTTGTTTGCAGAGCAGCAAGTTTCAAGACAACATATTTTCTCCTTCAGAAGAATCTAGTGATATGCCAAGGATGACCTGTAACTTGCATTAGCCCAAGTCATGATGTTCAACTTGGAAACCCCAAAGACTAATGCACACAAAATGGATCACTTCACTTTAATAGAGACATCTCTTGTTGTTCAAGATACTCCTGGAATCTATTTTAAGTATTTTTTTTCTTTTCTGCCTATCTTAATCCCATTTCTATACCATCTCCCACTTCTCACATTCATGCTGAGATTTTTAAAAAGCACCATAAGTCAAAGGCAGCTGTCACTGGCACATAGGCACCAAAAATGGCAATATTTGCTATGAGGAGAAAATGAGCTTTTCATCAAGTTGCATTCTGCTATTTTAAGTCATGCAAATTTGACATCTGGAAGAGCACTTCTACATGTTGTCCTTTGTAGTCCATTTGTATCAACGTAACCAAAGAAATTGTTCATTATGTTTCAACTCCATTAATCTGACTAAATAGTAATTCAAATGCTATGGGGAGGTGAGGCAAGAAAGCCTTCAATTAACTTTACATTCCTCTTTAATTTGGAGTCCCAATACAGTGGTAGAAAGTTGACTAAAAGAGTTTGAGAGGCCATCTCTAAGAAATTAGTCTCAAATTGCACAAGAATTCTTAGATGAAACCAACATCCTGAATTGTGCTTAGACTTGGGAAAGTTGTGTGTATGCACTATGAAGCATTGCACAGTATAGGACAAATGGTCTGGATTGTAACTGATTATGCTACTGTCAGACGTGGATAATGTATTGGTTGATTTTGTTGATTTTTTTCTTTTCCTTTTTTGTTTGTTACAAGAGGAATGGAGAGAGAGAGATGTCAAAGCAAAAGTGAAGCAAAAATATTAATTTTTAAAAAAAAGAAATTGAGTATGTTGGAGCTTGCTTTCAGGCTTCTTATTTAAAAAATGTTATAATGAACATACTTTGTCAATATGCGATTCAAGGAAGCCATTGATAAAAATGGGTAATAAAGAGCAAAAACACCACTGAAACTAATTATAATGATTTTATGCAAGTTAATCAATATAATTGTAATAAAGAAACCAAGTGTTCAGAAAGAACTTTAATCAGTAAATCTTTTAACTCATTTGTTAGAGTGATAAGCATTTGTGTAGAATATAAATTCATTTGTAAAATCCTATTGAGGATGATGGATGATTATGAAAAATATTGTATAAAGAAGAGAAAGACAATGCAAAGTTAAACCAGTTTAAAGAAAGTTTGGTAAGGCCTAATTAAGCAAAGTTATTCCAAGGCTTTTTAATTGATAAAAATAGAAGAGCAACAAAAAGAAGAAGAAAAGGAAAAGATCTTAAAACTCTATTATAAAGCAGCAATCACCAAAACCACTTGGTATTGGCTAAGAAATAGATTAGTTGATCAGTGGAATAGGTTAGGTTCACAGGACAAAATAGTCAATAACTATAGCAATCTAGTGTTTGACAAACCAAAAGATCCCAACTTTTGGGATAAGAATTCACTATTTGACAAAAACTGCTGGGAAAACTGGAAATTAGTATGGCAGAAACTAATAATGGACTCACACTTAACACTGTACACCAAGATAAGATCAAAATGAGTCCATGATTTAGGCATAAAGAACGAGATTATAAATAAATTAGAGGAACATTGGATAGTTACCTCTCAGACTTGTGGAGGAGGAAGGAATTTGTGACCAAAGAAGAACTAGAGACCACTGCTGATCACAAAATAGAAAATTTTGATTATATCAAATTAAAAAGCCTTTGTACCAACAAAACTAATGCAAACAAGATTAGAAGGGAAGCAACAAACTGGGAAAACATTTTTACAATTAAAGGTTCTGATAAAGGCCTCATTTCCAAAATATGTAGAGAATTGACTCTAATTTATAAGAAATCAAGCCATTCTCCAATTGAGAAATGGTCAAAGGATATGAACAGGCAATTTTCAGATGATGAAATTGAAACTATTTCTACTCATATGAAAGAGTGTTCCAAATCACTATTGAGCACAGAAATGCAAATTAAGACAACTCTGAGATACCACTACACACTGGCTAAGATGGATTGGCTAAGATGACAGGAAAAAATAATCATGAATGTTGGAGGGGATGCGAGAAAACTGAGACACTGATGCATTGTTGTTGGAGTTGTGAACAAATCCAACCATTCTGGAGAGCAATCTGGAATTATGCCCAAAAAGTTATCAAACTGTGTATAATCTTTGATCCGGCAGTTACTACTGGGCTTATATCCCAACAAGATATTAAAGAAGGGAAAAGGATCTGTATGTGCCAAAATGTTTGTGGCAGCCCTGTTTGTAGTGGCTAGAAACTGGAAAATGAATGGATGCCCATCAATTGGAGAATGGTTGGGTAAATTGTGGTGTATGAACGTTATGGAATATTATTGTTCTGTAAGAAATGACCAGCAGGATGAATACAGAGAGGCTTGGAGAGACTTACATGAACTGATACTAAGTGAAATGAGCAGAACCAAGAGATCATTATATAGGTCAACAACGATACTGTATGAGGATGTAGTCTGATGGAAGTGGATTTCTTCGACAAAGAGAAGATCTAATTCAGTTCCAATTGATCAATGATAGACAGAATCAGCTCCACCCAGAGAAGGAACACCAGTAAATGAACGTGGACTATTTGCATTTTTGTTTTTCTTCCCAGGTTATTTTTACCTTCTGAATCCAATTCTTCCTGTGCAACAAGAGAATTGTATGGATCTGCACACATATATTGTATCTAGGATATACTATAACATATTTTACATGTATATGTATATGTATATACATGTATATACTGCCTGCCATCTAGGGAAGGGGGTGGAGGTGGGGAAAGGAAATGTCAGAACAGGAATGCTGTAAAAATTACCCATGCATATGTTCTGTCAATAAAAAGTTATAATTTAAAAAAAAGAAAAGGAAAAGATCTGCAAAGATGTTATAACAAAATCTTTTCAACACAAAGGACACACTGGAGCCATTACATTTCAATTCTATTGTCACAGTCTTGGAAGAACTTATCAGGGAAGTAGAAATGTCATTAAAGAGAACAAAAGATGAAGAAAGCTACGTTAAACCAAATGTATATAGAACAAATTAATGCTGAATATGATATAATTATAAAGCAATTAAAATATTGATATGCAATGTAAAGAGGAAAATAAAAACATGGGGAAAGAATCTCAGGATTTATCAATACTTTTAAAAATGATCAAAAACATCAGTTAACCACTAACCTATATAAATACTTTGCAATTTATATAAAATCTTCTTTGCATGAAGTGAGGTATACTTGACAAAGGCATTAAGAGGAAATACATAAGCTCTGACAAGCAGTATTTTATAGTGGTCCATATCATTATCACCTCCCAAATGAGTGAAAGGCAAAGAATATAAGATTCCATTGTGTTTAGTATTTGTTGATTATAAAAAAGTATTTTATATGATAGAGTAAAATGTTCCTTTAAAGGATATCTTACAACAAGATATCTCTTATTTATATGTGGACCTAACAAGTTCCAGAAGTCCTTATAATCTCCCATTTGCACTGATAAGTCAGGTACCCCACAGGATTGGCTATAGTTTCCCTATAGTCTCTTAGGAGTAGCTCTGAGGAGTTAGGGGTACATTTCTAATGCCATCTGCTTGAATTGCCATTTTGGCATGTTTTCCCTGATATAAATTAATAATTACAGTCATATCAGTGATTATTTAATTTTATCAGTGACTTGTGATTAGTGCTCCCAGTAACCTGCAACCAATTAACACAAATTAAATACCACTTAGCATAGCACCATTGATTAAGATTTACTGAGATGATAAAGCATAAATTTGAGTACAAACATAAATAGGGAGTTGGGGAAAGGAAAGATATTATTCTTCCCTCACCACTTTGTTCTGTGGAGAGAATGAGATCAAGTTTAAAGTAGTTGCTACCAAGAATTCGTCTCACTAAATTTACTTCCAAATGTAGCAAATTCAATGGACAAAATTATTCTCTTGCTCACAGAAACCAGGATCTCATTTTTGATCTATTGTCGGTTAGGTCAAACAGACTGTGAAGAGTTTCCCTCCTCCCCAGGTTCTGGTTCATAACCTTTGGCATAGACTCCAGTTGATTGATCCTTGGTACTCTCCCAATCTTTCAAAGCTCACAAATGTGTGGTCTAATCTGTTCCATTTCAAATACTCCTTCTGTTACATCAGGAAAAAGTAAGATACATGAGAGAAGAAGGCAAAGGAAATTTGTTTGCTCAAAGCTTAGTATCAGGCTAGATGAGGAGTATAGATCTCTGCCCTACTAGTTCTCTTTTCTCATCTGGAAACTGAGTAGTCTTTGCCTTCTCATTTGAACATGTCCAGGGAGTGACAGAATAAGGTCAAATGATTAGAGCTTTTTATATGCAAACTCGGTTTTACCTCAGATGCCAGTCAAAACATCTTTCTTCATCACATGGCAAGCAGACTGGTAAATCACAAAATACCTCCATATTTTGAAAATCTTATGGTTTAGCTTTTTTCTTTTTCCCCCTTTTTAAATTTATTTAATAAATTTATTTATTTATTTTTATTTTCCCTAGTTATATATAAAAACATTTTTGGGACTATACATGTACATTCATTTTTTACATAAGTGATGCATAGTGTTATTTTATGAATCATGTTGGCAGAGAAAAGTCAGAAGAAAAGGGAAAAACCACGAGAGAGAAAAAAAACATAGAAAAACGATTTAAAAAGTGAACAAAGCATGTATTCATTTATAGTTAATCTCCATAGTTCTCTCTCTGGATGCAGATGGCATTTTCCATCCAATATTTATTGGGATTGTTTTATAACACTAAACCACTGAGAAGAACAGTCTGTCATAGTTGGTCATTGTACAAATTGCTGTTACCATATACAACATACTCCTGATTCTCTCTATATTGCTCTGGCTGAGCATTTTTCACATACATTTATAAGAGCCAAGCTCATTTGTTAGTCTTTGTTATATATGCATTAAAATCCTCAAGCCTTCAAAGACGGAAAAATAAATATCCTTTTTCAAAGACCTTCTGATTATAAACACAAGGCAGGGCATTAAAATAAGTAGATATGCATTCACCAAACATGTTTGCCACTATGATATGATGCAGAGTCTAAAATGAAGATGGTGAGGTCCTTCAGTTGCTCCTTTTTGCATATTACATTGTGATACTTGCATCAAGCCTCAGGAAACTTAAAATCTCTAGGAAAATATGCATAACTACTCAGAAGAATTTAGCCTATCACACAAGAAAGACCAAATGGATGAAGGGTTTCACAATCACATTATAAAACACAGTTGGACAAACTACAGAAATTGTCCATCAGTATATGTGTGTATGTGTGGGTGTGTGTGTGTGTGTGTGTAAATATACATACACTTAAATATATACATAGGTATTTAAATCCCATATTACAAATGGATAATTAATTTGACCCAATATTTAATATGAAGAGAAAAATAACCTAATGATTGCTTTCCAGAACTAGAAAAACTCTTTTAATTATCCATGTTCTTGAGGCCAATTCTCAACTAGTCCCATTCCTATCTTCTACTTTCCTTAGGTATTGGGCTACAATAGCAAACTGCCAAGGTGAACAACTGGTATTGGCTATTGTAAGTAGTGGCAATAGCATAATCCTCTTAGGTTACTTTATCATATATCAGTGAATATTCTTTCTCTCATGAGCTTTTCTCTCCTTGCCACACCAGTAACTATAGTATGGACAGCAAGGCGATACAATAGAATAGAGCATTGAGTTTAGAATCAGGAAAACTCATATTTATGAATTTAAATCTGGCTTCAGACACTTACTAGTTGTGTGATTTTGGACAAGTCACTTTACCCTATTTGCCAAGTTTCTTCATCTATAAAATGAGCTGGAAAAGGAAATAGCAAACCAATAAAGTATCTTTGCCAAGAGAATCCCAAATGGGGTCACAAAGAGTTGAACAAGACTGAAAAATGGCTGAACAACTAAAATAAAGTAATGGCTGGCTGCTTAGACATTAATAGTAGCTATTAGAATCTGGGACTAAGTCAGTTCAAGAAAAAAAAGTGAGGTATGAATCTTAATATAGTCTTGAAAAAGAGAAAATCATTCAAATGTCATTTTTATAACACCAATTGAATTTAGACATTATAATATTCATGCTAAAATATTTAGCACTTTAAATAGTCAGCTTTTATTCTTTGCTCAAAGTAATCAATCCCAAGACCAACTTTCAGAATATCTAATGGCATGTTGGTGATATTTGTTTTAGATCATCTTCACTTTCTCCTTTAGGTTTCTTTCCTTTTCCAACCCAGCCATTCTTAATATACTTTCTGGGTATCCTATAACTTTACATTACATTTTAAAAATTTTCTTCCAGGATCTGACTTCCTCAAACATTACCCCACTGCTGGAGAGATGTGATTGAATAGGGATGATTGGAAGATAATGAATATGCAAACTACCCGGCACCATCAACTATAAATCCTGGATTTGATTCCCTGACTCTGCTCTTTTTGTCTGATTATTTGCTTTTGCTCAAATAACTTTGTCAGTCCCATGATTACCACTAAAATTGTTGGTGGACTATTTGGATTTTTAACCAGTTCCGGGTTCAAACTCTCTGGATCTCCCTTGTTAAGATTTAAATTTGACACCCTTCCTCTCCCACCCACTCCAAAACATACATATATATGTAAACATGTCATCTACAATTTTCTTCAAAATATAATTCTTGTTATAATGTAACTCTTTGAAAGATTCATCCTTTGGTTTATCAGCCAACATCCTTCCGACTATAGCAATCTAAACTCCAAGATTATTTTTAGGTCAACTAACCTTCTAGCAAAAGGTATCTATTCTAAGTTCCATTTCCTTGGATCCAATTCCCTAAGGCTGGCTAATGTGAAAAACTGATCCCTGCTAAATGTAAATGGGAAAAATATTAACTGCTTCAAGGAACATTTTAGCAGAATTCTTCTTGAGACCAGATAAAAACCCCAAAGAAAAAGATATTCAAGAACTATAGTACCCAGCTTCTTAAATTATATAGGTCTTATAACTGAATGTGGGATTGCAAATCTATGATTTATTATCAGTAAATCTTTGACTTGAATACCTATTATATATACTATTTACCCAGGGTCATATAAAAATTTCTTGGGTAAAAAGGAGTCACAAGTAGAAAAAAGTTTAAGAAGCCTTGTTCTAGTATATTGGTATGGAGAGATTAGCAATAGCACCCTCTCTGAACATGTCACTCAGATTACCATTTACTCTTTATGTGGATAGAAGGGATCAGACATAATGCTAGCAGATCATATTTTTTTCTTGGAGTTAATATAGAGTTGTCAGTTTTAAGTCCATTCAAATGTACCAAGCAAAGAGAAAATTTACTGGCCCAAAGGATCTTACTGTGAACATTTTCTAGTTTTAGACAAATATTGCTAATTGTTTGCCCTTGGTTTATATTCATGCCTAATATCCAATTGTTCTATGTACTCTGTACAATACATATAGTACAACTTAAGCAACCATGAGACTTATTATCACTGCTTCTCAGAGAACTATCTTTTTAGATTTGCTAATTTAAAATCTAAATCATACTACAGCCAAGTAAAAAGAAAATCTACAGAGAATATTCCATGATAAGCTGCGGATGATTCTTTTCTCAGGACCATAGGAGCATGAATGTCACTAATAATACTTAAGTAAAAAGGGACAAATTTTGCTGATATTGTCTACACAAATCAAATAAAGTCAACCTATACAAAACTTATACAATACAGTGCTTTAGCTCATATACCACCTAGCTGCCTCTATCTTTATAGGGTATTGGGACTCTGATTACCTTCCCTTATTCTCAGAAAAACTGGATCAACTTTAAGTTAAGATAAACCAGACTATCCCCAAATTATCAGTTTCAAAATGAAAAGTTTAAATGCAAATCCCAGAATCCCTGCAGCTACATTATTGGATGTCCTAGACAAGCTCACTGGCAGAAAATATATGAACAGATTAGCCAGAGAGCATTCTCTTCTCCAAATGAATAGTCCCTGTTAAGGTATATCCAATCCAGGATCACAATGGAGAAAACTGCACAACATATAAGTCCTTATTAACCCACCCTCATTTTCTACTTAGGGTTTCTCTACCCCTCTTTAAGTGGCCTGGTTAAAGTGTTTGGTTACCTCCTGCCTCCTAGGCTGCCCAAGATAGGGTGCTGCCTAAGCCTAGACTTATATTCCAGAAAAAGATCTTTCTTATTCTTCAGGTTCCTATCCTCTAATATGAATGTGATAAAGATTTAGCAATAAATATATAATATCTAATATTTATGGGGTCCTATGCAGTACAAGAGGACAGGACAATTAATAAGACAAGTCCCCTTCTTTCCAGGATATTAACTTTGGAACTAAGAAGGTCCTTAAAGACTATCAGGTTCAGTCCTTTTGTTTTACAGGTAAGAAACTAAGGCCCACAGAAGTCACACTGATAATAAGAAGAAGATCCAGTATTCACCCCAGATCCTCCAGCTCCAAACCCAGCATCATTTCCGGTAAACCATGCTGTAAGACAATAAAGTAGTAGGGGATATAAAAGATATATATATAATCCATGATAAAAACACTCCCTTTTCACCTATACCTCATAATTACTAAATTACATCAAAATTCAGACCAACTACCAACACTTTAAAAAGTTCTATCCTGATCTTCCCAGTTGTTATTTTAAAAAGTTCTATCCTGATCTTCCCAGTTGCTGATGCCTTCCTTTCCACTTCAGGAAATTACCTTATATTTAAGTTCTATGTTATGTCCCCCGCATGAAATGTAAAGTCCTTGAAGATAAGCACCAATAAACCCTAGTACTTTAATAAATGCTTGTTGTATGACTGAATGCATATATAGAAAGTTACAAAGGAAATTCTAGGAGAATTCAGAGAAATTAGAACTTCCAGTTGAGGGAGAATCAGGAAAAGCTGAGAGGTAGCATGAGCTATTTAACCCAGTAAATTCATCCTGGCTAAAGTAAGGTTAGTCAAATAAGTGAATGATCCTTTAATCTAAGAGGAGTTTTCTTATTTGACCTTTTAAAAGTAAAACCCAAAGGCCAGATTAAGTGGATGAATTCTATCATTGATCAATTCACTAATCCTACAAAATTATGGAGAACTATGAGAAGGCCAGTAAGAAAAAGAGCAGCTGCAAGGGAAAGGGTCCTTATGGTGTTTCACTATTGTGTAGGTGGTCTAATTCATATGGGTTACACCATTCCTGTCCAAAGGTTCTCTCTCAATCCAAGTATGCTAGAGGCTGAGTGCCAACTATAAAGTTCAGTTAGGAAGTCTGGTTCTAAGTGGACAACTTCTCTTCAAATTTTAGCTGTAATCCTCATACAGAATTAAAACCTATTTTCCCACTATAAATAAACTGAATAAAAGCTCACAGTGCTTAACATATTTCATACTTTAACTTTTAAAATCTGCTTATGCTATAAAGAAAATCTCTAGAACCATGGCAGAGAAAGCCCCTCCTTTAACAACAAACAAATGCCCACAAACACAACAAATTCTAACCTTTTTATGTGAATATTTTCTATCTTTGGGATAAAATTTGTATTGACAATTTTGAGACTGTTGCAACTTTCAGTTGCTAAAAGAAATTTCAGCATCTGCACTAGATAGTGGTGCTGAATCACTTATTTAGAATAGGATATTGATTGTATAAAGTCTGACAAGTTAAATGACTTGGGGGGGGTGGTCAATAGTAGTATGGTATAAAAGTAAATAGCAAAGAAAAAGAAATATATAATCTTTTCACCTTCCGATTGTTTAACATAGGAAACACTTCTTCAAGAAATCAGTCATATTTAATAAACATTCTTGGGATTTTTCTAATTGAACTTTAATACCTGCTTTTAGTCTTCAATATACTGAGTGAAAATGTTAAATTTCCCCAAATCATTTGCTGATTTGTAAACTAAAATGAAGTCAATAAGTTGAAAGACATTCCGATATTTAAATGCATTCATCCTAAAAAAAAAAAAAAAAAGTAAACAACTACAAAATTTTAAAAAAATCAGAAGCCGGATAAATTACTGTGATGTATGCTTCAAGCAGTTGGACATACATTTCACTTAAAATAGTCATTTTATTACAAGCATTAACATTAGTTTAGTCACTGTATCAGCTATATATATGTAATTTTGCAAAAAAAAAATGCAATAGGGGAAAAAGCAGTCTACATGATTATTTGCCTGAACTGATTTGGTTCCTTGACAAAACTGACTGGCTTTTTTAAATGATCAATTGGACTGGACACTGTACACAGTTATATTCGAGTCTACTGATGTAGACTATAATTGCCATAACTAACAAGCTATGATTGAAACCAACGAATGTAAATGTTTCAATGTGCTTAGCTAATTAATTATTCAATCTGTTCATTTGTAGAATAATTAGACATGCAAATATTAAGATTTTGACCTGAAGCCACAATGCTTCAAGTTCATGAGTATAAGAACTGTGTCTCTCCCTCAGGGCTTGTGATAGAAGATTAATAACTGGTTACACAATGAATAAATGAGTGTATTCAAATTCATTTAAATGTTTAAGAAGCAAAATTTTTGTCTATAAGCTAAAGGGGCATATATCATGTGTTATATTCTTAATGATCCAGATCCCAGATTAGTTGCCACGTTTTTAAAACCTATAATTTAGTTGGTGATGGGAATTCATGTTCAGGAAATTCCTTCTCTCAACACCCATCTACAACTGCTATGTCATTTATGGATTTACAGAGATTGCCTGGGCATTGAGAAGTTTAAATGACATCATACAGTCAGAGTATGTTAAGAGTCAGGACTTGAACTTGAGCTTTCCCTATATACATCATGCAATAATATAATTTAAAAGCATTTACTGCATGTAGTCATGCTACTTACAGAACTTTATTGATTTGTTCCCATACAGTATGAAATTACTGTACAAAACTATGTTTCTATGACTTATATTAAGAGCAATTCAGGGAAAATGCAAGATTTGGTAACATCAGTGACATTTTCAGGGTATCTAAAAATATTGCTATTGATCTGTGAGTGAAAAACTCTGAAAGTAATGCCTCTGTACAAAGAAAACTTTTTTGAGAACATCAGAAAAAAATGCTTAAATTTTAAAATGTAGAGAACTTAGTTTGAGGAGGGAAAAACAAAGAATCTTGCCGGAGTGTCTTTTACACAGGGTGGTAGGAGAGAGCAAGGAGAGAAGCATTTCTTGAACTTAATTGAAAGAAAAAGCAAAGTGTTGCTTCAAGTATGAAGGCTCATACAGTTCTGGGGATGCTGGGAATAATCTTGAAACCTTTTTTTTTTTTTAACTTCTCAAAAAGCTGATTCAGAAAAGAGTATCCAAAATATTTGGTTGCTGATGCCCTCTGAATGTTTTTGAATTCCACCTGGGCTGACTTGACAAGAATATTTACTACCTGTTTCTATTCACATGTGAATCAAAAAGAAAGAAGCAGATTCTTGGAGTAACTGGATACCTTCCTTCCCCTGAAAACATGTTTGCTATTTGAATTCATCTTCTAACAAGAACAGCAATGGGTAATTCAAGACTGCATTAAAACTCAGAAATTTTAGTCAAAAACACAGTGAAAAACAGTTGGGACACTTTCTAAGCAAGGAAGGAAAAGCAAAAGATTTGACTTGGGCCCAAGTTGTCTTCCTGACTACCCCCTTCTGAATTTTCTTTCTAGCACTGCCAGGGGGCTGCCTCTTTCTTAAATCGGAAAAACAAGTATATTTGACAGAGAACTATTAGGCTGGAATTTCCTTCCACTTATAAATAGTTCTCACCACATCTGAGATGGATAAGGTCAAAAAGGACAAAATGTGCCTTCCTTCTTCAGGAGAGGGTTTGACACTAACTTTATAACTCTAACTTCACTAATCTTGGAATAGGGGTAATTTAATCTGACACAATCTACATCATGCCAAATATTACCCCACACACATACCACCACCACCATTAAAAAAAAAAAAAAACAACAAAATGTCACAAAATTTCCTGAACAGAAATAACATGTGCTGGAAACCCTTGTTTTTATAATAAAGTTACTGAAAGTATATCATGAAGATATTTTAATCACATTTGATTTCCCCAAATAAATGGAGTCACAAATTAACTAGTCAGGTACTACAGGAATAGCTGTTGGTTGGGGCAATGTATATTCATCAATGAGTACTAGAGGGCATTTGATGATTTTAGGTGTGCTGTCTGTAACAACTAGAAGGGGCATTTCTCACTCCATTTTGTTTAATAAAAGGACATAATATGATGAAGTAGTGAGGTATTGATTTCTTCCTTTCCTCTCCTTTTCTCATTTACCATATATCACTCATTAATGCAACCCTTCATTAATTAGATCCTAGTCCCTATCTCAAAAACTTCTGATAAATACTTAATATGTACACAGTATTATATCTTCCGGGGCCTTTCTCAATAGCTATTTTTGTTTTACTCCCACTCTCTTCTGAGAGCATAAATACCTACTTCGCTTTTCTCTAAAAATCTCCCTGGCTTTTGTCCTCACCAAGGGAGAATATAAGAATTTGGATTGAATCATTCTAAAATCCCTAAACTCCTGATGCAAACACATAGACTAAAAACATATCAGACGATAGCTAGTTTTTTAATAACATTCCCAAAATGCAGAGATTGAAGCAGAACCTCTTAACAATCAAGAAAAATCTTTTCCCTCTTTTGGAAGACATCAAGGTACACTCCCATCAGGTATATCCCACTGCTCTCTGAACTGCTAATATCAACAAATGGTTGTAGTACACATAATTACCTGCTATAATAACTTAATAATCTTTGGATTGTATATATGTATGTATATATGGAGAGAGACAGAGACAGAAACAGAAAGCGACAGAGAGAGACAGAAACAGAGAGAGACAGAGACAAGGAGAGACAGAAAGAGAAAGTCATATAGACAGATAGACAGATAGATAAGATAGATAGATGGATAAATAAAGAGATAGACAGACAAACAGACCAACCTATGGCCAATTAGGTAGCACAATGGATGCACCAAAACTAGAGTCAGGAAGACTTGAGCTGAAATCTGGCCTCAGAAACTTACTACCTTATGGCACCTAAGGCAAGTCATTTAATGCTGTTTGCCTCAGTTTCTGCATCTATAAAATAAGCTGGAAAGGAAATACTAAACTACTCCAGTATTTTTGCCAAGAAAACTCCAGATGGGTGATGAAGAGTTGGACATGACTGAAACAAATGAATTATTCCAATATATGGCCTACAAGGATAGAAGGTACATGTGAAACTGTTCATCTCCAGCTCTTCTCCAACCTTCTAGTAAGGTTTTTAATCTATATTGTTAGTCTTGTTCTTATCAAAATTCTAGCTCTCTTTCTACATCTATATCTGGCAGTAATTCTCAGGCACACATGTTGCTTTTAGAGACTTCAATGGAGTTCCAGAGCCCCTCTTCAATTCCATTTGTAGTATCCTTTCAATTGGACCACTGTTTCTTTGTAAAGGTCAAAACTCAAAGGCCACATTATATAGAAGAATTATATCACTAATATAAACTCAATTCACTGATCCCACATGCCCACTGCTTCCCAAAGGAAGGTCAGTAGGACAATGAGAATCTAAAATGTTTGGAATACACAGCTCACTTAGAAAATTTGCCATTTTCTAATTATAAAAGGGGGCAGAGTTTACCTAACTTTTTGACATATTCAGCCTATATTCTAAATGTAATATAAATAGTGTTATGTGACTTAATAACTTCTTGGGATATGGAATATTGCTTACACCATTTTTTTGGATTACAGGCTCTAGGAAAGTAAGATGCCAAAGTTAAAACTTGGTTTGAACCAGATTTTTTTTAAATAGAGAAAAAAAGAGGAGAAGGGGGATGAAGCAAGAAATAGAGAAAAGACAAGGGGAAAACAACATTACCTTAACTAACTGATTTTTAGTTTGCAAAATTCTATCCACTCCTACAGAAATCATTCATGAACTCTAAGTTCTTCTTAAGAACATCCTCTTTTAAAAAGAATAAATGTGGAATGCCAAATTATGGAAATGCTGATCTTCATATTAAGCAAATCACAATGGTAAATGCATATTTAAATGTAATCTATTGGGTCAAAACAAGCATTATTAAAACCAAAAAATTCATCACACATTACTGGGACATTATATACAGTGAAATAAGTCCCTTATTGGTTCTTTTTAAGGAAAGGATGAGGAGAAGAGAGAGGGATTCAAAATGTAAGAATATCTTCACTAAACTTCTCTGATTTCATTTTCATCAAGACCAAAGTTCAACCCTTTTTTCCTGTAACTGAAGATTCTTGAAGGCTTGTGGGGGGTCCTGAGGAATGTGAGAGAGAATGTCTGTGATGGAAGCAGTGAGGCAGAGAAGGCATTTTCCTTTTTGCTCTGACCCTATACAAGCTTAGGTTTATCAGCTCTCAGCTCTCTCTTTGCAAACACCAGTTGCCTACAAAGGGATGGAAAGAAAATAGGAAACCACAAGCTCTATCTATAATTAAAAAGGCAATTTTAGTTAAGGGAGAAAAAAAACACAACAGAATGGATTCAGGGATTGAAGTAAGAGCTCTACAATTATCTTAAAAATAAAGCTGTAGTCAGGAAATAAATATGCAGATAACAACTACAGGGACACTTTAGCAAATACTTCATACTTCACTTGGCTTGACTGAATATGCTGATGTTTGTCATAAGTCTTATTTTCCTATCTTTATACACATACACATACATATGTACACATATTCATACATACACACACCATATATGTGTTTATATATATGTATGTGTGTATGATCTTCTCTGTAGGAAACTATAAGTGAAAACAAGAGCATGAAGTCAAGTTAGCAGAGAAAAGGTCCAGTTTGTACCTCCCCTATCTGGCAATAAGTACCTATTGGCAATGTGTAGTCTTTTTCCTATCAAGGCCCATTGCCTCAATGAAAAATAAAATTAATTTAAGCACGAAACCTAATAACAATGAAATGTAAGAGTTTCATATATGTATATATATATATACACACATATATATATATATATACACACACACACATACACATATACACATATAGGTATATATATATATGTATATATAGCCACACATATATCTAACTTATTTTTAAAATTTAGAACTATAAATATAAATTTTATTCAATAAATACAAGATATTATCTTAAAAGTATCATGATCAATTTAAGGAAAGGGGAAAAAAGAGAGGCAATGCGAGAAAAGCATGAGCGCGCACACACACCCAGAGGAAGAGAGAGAGAGAGAGAGAGAGAGAGAGAGAGAGAAGGAAGAAATAATACTAGCCTTCAAGTAAAAAGTTAGTTCATGTCCTGGTTCTGAGACTTAGCAACTACAGGACCCTGAGAAAGTCATTTAACCTCTTCATACTTCAGTTTCCTCATCTGTAAAAATGGGGATAATAATAGTATTTGCCTTCTAGGGTTACTGTGAGGATCAAATGAGATGATAATCATAAAGCATTTAGGAAAGTGTCTTGCACATAGTAAGCACCATATAAATGTTAGCTATTATTGTTATTGTTATTATTATTATTATCTGCAAATTACAGCTATAAATGCACTTGCATTGAAAGACAGCTGTGGCATAATGATTAGAGAGCTGACTCCTTCAATCAGGAAGATTAATAAGTTCAAGTCTTGCTTAACACAGAACGGCTGCTATAAGGGACCCTAGACATGACTGAACCTTTCAAATTCACCAGGGAACTCTCTAAGATTACTAATTACAGAGCAGTTGCTGACTTGCATTTCTTATTTTTAAATACTTTTGCTTTTTTTTCAAATTACATGTAAAAATGATTTTAACATTCTTTTTTTAAATTTTGAGTTCCAATTTTTCTCCCTTTCTTTCTTTCTACTCACCCCTTATTGAGAAAGCAAGCAATTTGATATAGATTATATATGTACAATCAACGCAAAACATTTCTATATTAGTCATATCGTAAAAGAAAAGCAAAAAAAAGAAATAAAGAAAAAGTACTTTTAAAAAGTATGCTTCAATCTGCAATCAGTCTCCATCAGTTTTTTCGCTGGCAGTGGATAACATTTTTCATTGTAAGTCTTTTGGGATTGTTTTCAATCATTGCTGAGAAGAGCCAAGTTATTCACAGTTGATCACTGTAACCTATAGCTGTTATTATATATAATGTTTTCCTGGTTCTGCTCACTTTATTTTGAATAAGTTCAGGTAAGTCTTTCCAGGTTTTTCAGAGCCTCCTACTCATCCTTTCTTATAGTACAATAATATTCCATCACAATCATATATCACAACTTGTTCAACTACTCCCAATTGATGGGTATCTCCTCAGTTCTAATTCTTTACCATCACAGAAAGAACTGCCATAAATATTTTTTGTGCATATGAGTCCTTTTCACTTTTCTTTAATATCTCTGGGGCACAAACCTGGGGAAAGATATGCAGTTTTATTGCCGTTTGGGCATAGTTCCAAATTATTCTCCAGAATGGTTAGATTAGTTCACAATTCCACCAGTAATGCATTAGTATTCCAATTTTTTCATATCCCTACCAACATTTGTCATTTTCCTTTTCTGTCATATTAGTCAATCTGAGATGTTTTAAGTGGTACCTCAGAGTTGTTCAATTTGCATTTCTCCAAACAATAGTGATTTAGAGCATTTTTTTACATGACTACATTTAGCCTATTTATATACTTTAACTATTCATCAACAAGTCATCAACAATGACTTGTGTTCTTACAAATTTGACTCAGTTCTCTACATATTTGAGAAATTAGACCCTTTATCACAGAAGCTTGTAAAAAGGTTTCCCCAGTTTCCTGCTTTTCTGCTAATCTTGACTGCATTGGTTTTGTTTGTGCAAAAACTTTAAAATTTAATGTAATCAAAATTATCTATTTTACATATTCTAATCCAGTTTTCTCCCTATCTCTATGCTATCTAACTTTTCTAAAATTCTATTCATCTCTAATTTCTTTCTCATTTTTAATTGTGAGAGGGAAAAGTTGAGGTTCCCCAAAAAAAGTTTCATTTTTTTTCATATGTCCTCCTGTTACTCGTTTAACTTTTCCTTTAAGAATCTGGATGCTACACTTTTTGATGCATATATGTTCAGTTCTGATATTACTCCCTGGGCCTATGATTCCTTTTAGTAAAATGTAGTTTTCCTGGTTATCTCTTTTAATAAGATCCATTTTTGTTTTGTTGACTTTCATCTCAAAAGAAAGTTTTCTTACTGGGGAGTTCCCAACATAATGAATTGGATCAAATCTCACTTCCCAAATAAAACTCACTTATACTACCTACTTTATACTTCATCTGTTTGTTGAGAGAATATCATTTTGCTAATACTAAAGTTATGCCTAAAAATGAACTAACACCAAGAGAGATAATAACATAGAAACAGAAGAGAAAGGAAATATGTATATTTAATAATATTAGTTTTGAATATAAAGAACAATAAAACCAATCTAGAGAAAATAGTAAAGTATAAAATGACTAAAACGATAGGAAGACAAATAATGAATGCTAGATATAAATATAAATATTTATATTTATAAATATAAATTTAAAAAAATAAAAATAAATATATAAATAATTAAATGCTAGATATAACGTTTTATATCTGATCTTGGAATAACAGGGAACCACTGAGTTTATTGAGTTCACAGTGGGAATGAAGGGAAGGGGAAATGACATAATCAGACCTATACTTCAGAAAAATTAGTTTGGCAACTGAGTGGAGGATGAATTGGAATGATGAGAGACTTAAAGTAAGGAGGCCAATGCTACTGGAATAGTCTAGGGATAAAGTATTAAGGGCTTGCATAATGGCAGCAGCACAATAGTTCAAAAGGAGGGGAGATATATCTAACTATATGATATAGATATAGCAAAGAAGATGGAGAAAGAGAGTTCAGAGAGAAGAATTAGAAGAGAACAGTGTCATGAGAACTAGAGAAGAATGAGTATCCAGGGGAAGAGGGTGGTCATCAGGATCAAAGATTACAAGATGGTAAAAATGGATTCAAACTTAGGAAAATCTATTAGATTCTACAATTAAAAGATCACTGACAACTTTGGGAAGTAGAACTTCAGCTGAATGATGAGATTGGAAACCAAATTGCTAAGATTTTAGAATTGAGCATGATGGAAATAAATAAGAGACGATAAGGCAGCCTTCTTAAGGAATTTAGCTGAGAAGAGGAAGAGACAGGATGAGACTAGTAGTAAGAAGGATGGCAAAGACATGGACATGTTTATAAGAAACAGGGAAGCAGCTAGCAATTAGAAAGACACAAGTTATCTTCTTCCACACTAGAAAGGGACCTAGAAAGTCTACTGGATTGTGAGGCAAATGATAAAATGACAAAACAATAATCAAATAAAGATTTATGAGAGGTTCATGAACATGAAAGTAGAATAGCTATGAGTGAAATAAAGACCAAAAGTATAGTCTTCTCTTTGTGTAGCTAAGGTAAAGTTATAAAAATTAACTAGAATGATAAACTGAAAAGTTGAGTACTTGAGAGAATATATATGAGTATGGTTGTGAATATACACACATATGTACATCTATAAACTCATATGTGTGTGTTGATGTATCCTCATATAAGGGCCAGAGAAGAAAAATATAAGCACTAACTTCATTGAGGAAAGGAAGGACCTAGGTGTCAGCTAGAATAGCTACTAGAATCTTAATTGATTTACATAAATTTGGATTGAACAATAATCAAAAGAGAGTTTCTGAGTGAGGATAGGAAAAGAAGGGCTTAAAAGAATCTAGGAAGGTCTAGAAGGTAGCATCTATAATACAGAGACAGATGAACTATCACAAGACAAAGCCCAGAGCTTTCCTTTAGAACAAAGGTTGCTAGTTGATGCTTTTCAGCTTTACCAACATATAAGCATAACATAAACATCCTTTGTCTCATCTCATTCTACATAGAAACCATCTGTGTACATAGTCAGAAATATGGCAAAGCCTATTTGTTGACTAAAATTAGCAGGGTTTATGATATTTGACAACAGATAAGCATATCAACACAGATTATGTCTAAAAATGCCTGAGAATTGTATTTAGTTTTGTAACGTGAGTCATTGCCCAAGATTATCTGAGAAAGAGATTATTCGGCAGTTCAATGAAGAAACTGAAGAAAGACTTCCATGGCTGCATTCCAATCTACCATTTAACTCATTAAAAAAAAAAAAAAAAAACCCTCTCTCCTTCATTCAATTCAAGAAACATTCACAAAGCATCTGATATGTGCAAGGTGAGAGATACAGAACATAGTAGAAAGCCAGTTGACCAAGGAATCAGAAAGACTGACATTTAAGTCCTGATACCTGAACCAGAGCAGAGCGGAAACCTGATTATCTCTAGACTTGGAGTAAGGTTTGAATGTCGACTCTGGTACTTACTACTTATGTGACTCTGGCCAAGTCACTTAAGTTCTTTAGAGCTTATTTCCTTATTTGTAAAACAAAAGGCTTGTACTATATCAGAGATTCCTAATCTAGGGTCCATGATCTTTTTTAAAAAAAGTTTTGATAACTATATTTCAATAATTCAACAATTCATTTCTCTCTATTTAATAACTTCAATAATAAATTCATTAATTTATTTCTCTCATAATCTTGTCTTTTGTTATATGAATTTTAAAAACATTATTATGAAAAGAGATTCATAGGCTTCATCAGATTGCCAAAAGAGTCGGAAAAAAAAAACCTTGGGACCCGTGGATTACAAGATCTTTAAAGTTTCTTCCATATCTAAATCT
The DNA here is from genome assembly GCF_016432865.1 of Antechinus flavipes. NCBI lineage: Eukaryota > Metazoa > Chordata > Mammalia > Dasyuromorphia > Dasyuridae > Antechinus > Antechinus flavipes. The sequence continues at coordinate 271,806,873 of NC_067399.1, forward strand.
ATGATTTTATGCTTAAAAGTTGCAGTAAAAGTCCCTCCAAAAACATTTTGTGGCTTTGGATCACTGAAATGTCAATGACCTAATATTTAGTATTTTGTTAAAGTCATGGTTGTAATTAATGTCTGAAGTGACTCTCAGATGCTAAGTGCCTAACATGATTATAATAATATCATTGTATAATACTGCAATTCTTCATAGCATAGGAGCAGAAAGGCAAAAAAATAAACTGGGTTGTTAAGTCTGACTTTCATTATAATGAGTGAAGTACTAATTATTCTTGCTAATTTTTAATGGTACATAGAAACCCAATTCAATAGCTAATCTTTTTTCTTTTTTTTCTTTCTTTTTTTTTTTTTCTTTTTGGACTGCTAATGGTCCAAGAAGCTATTTCCTACCCTGGGGTACTAGACGCTTATTTCCTTTCCTGTAGGATTCTGTTTGTGTGTGCCACTGACTACAGCTAGATGACTCTCCTTCCTCCTTACACGCCTATTGCCTTTTTTCCACCTGAGGGTCTTTTGTGTTTAGCTGAATTCTTTAGTGACAGGATCTATAGGATAAACTAGGCTGCAGGGGGTAGGAATGCACACATGGTTTCACCTACTTTGGATGCAGGCCTGCTGTGGCTCTCAGCTTACAAGGTCAAAGCTAGCTCGTAATTTTTTTATTTTTCATTTCTGGGTAAAAACCCATAGCAAAAGGAGGAAAATGATTTTACTTCTTTAAAATAAATATCTATATGATCTGATTTTATCTATAAGGTGCAGATCAGCAGCATTACAGGAAATCCTTGTCAATGTCTAAAGAAAATGAGAAATAACAAGTAAACTTGCTCCTCTTGGAAAATGGGCAATTTCATTGTTTTTTGAAAGTGTCTTCAAGTCAATCTCTTTGACTTTTTCTCTCTAAAAAAAAATTGTGTTGAAATTTCATACCAAAAAGTTTAAGAGAAAAAAAAAAAAAGATTCTCTGTGCAGTACTGACTCCTAACCACTAAGACTCAACTAATGCCCAGAGAATTTCATTTTAAAGTGGTCGCCTTGAAGACAGTATTTGTAATTTTCATTTTTATGACTTTTTCTTTTCTGTCATAGAAAGAAATACTGATATCATGTTCTGCAAATGCTTGATCCAGGAAGGGAAGAGCAGAAGGAAGAAAAAAAAAGTCAGAGAGCACTTATTCTTATGGAATGAATATATAGATAGAATACATACATATATAAACACACATATGTTTGTATGTATATGTGTGTATAGAATATATATGTGTGTATATATATACATATATATAATGAGAGAGGGAGAAAAATAATAAAAGAGGAAAAAAGGAAAAGAGAAGAAAGGAAGAAAGAGAATGTGGCATAATGGATAGGGGGGTTTTGTAATCATGGAAATCATACAAACCTGGGTTCAAATGCTATATCTGAAGGGTATCTTCCTTTGTGTCCTAGGCCAAATCACTTAACACCCCAGTTTTCCAAGAAATTCTCCAAATTGCAGGCAAAGTGCCCATCTCCACTGGCAGTTCCTCATTGGGAATTCTCTATACTACAGCAATGCATCACAGGTCTTGACGCTCTCATGTCCTTTTGCCCAAAAGATGTGTGTGTATAATTTTTTTCTTAATTATTTGTCTACAAATGAACACATTTTCATACTTCAGTTATGAGACCACAGTAGAAAGACTACAAGACTTTTGAGTCAGATAACCTGAGTTCTTATAAACACTCCCACCATTTTGATGGTTATTTTAGGGAAGTCACAGACTTTCCCAGTCTTAGCTTCTTCATCTGTAAAACAAGGAGATATTAAAGGCTCTCTAAGGTTCCTTCCAGCCCTAAGATCCTAAGTAAGGTTATGGTGTAATTTTCTTAGTGTAGTACTAAGGTTCTTTCTTTTCCAAGCATCAAAACTGAAGGCATTAAGCCAGTGAAAATTCACTATTGATATGACTTAATCATTTATTATATGTGCTAAGTCTTTGCCTTATTTCTTACTTAGTCTTAATCACCGAGGCATTGCCTCAGTCAAATTGAGATCTGGGAAAGAGTTTAGTTTAAAAAGGACAGGGTCTCCCATTGTGCCTGGGGCCATCTCCAGTCATCCTGATCTGTAACTTGCCACCAGACCCAGATGGCTTCAGAGAAGAAAATAAGACTAGTGCTTTTATACATTCCTCCTTCACTTAAATTAAGTTCACTTTCAATTCATGGCATCACCTTCCTGATGTCATGGCCCTCTTCAAGAATGAAGGAAAAATAATAACAACAAAAATATGTGATAAGTCTTGAAACTATCTGCCCAAACAAATTGTGACTTACTTTAAAACAATGTTATAAATTAGAAATGTGAAATTTGTTGTGGAAATAACTAAGAGGCAATGAAATAGAAAGGATTCTGCCACTGGAATTGAGGACTAAGGTTTAAATTTCAATTCTGCTTATTACCTGTATTATTTAGGTCTTAACTTCCTCATCCAAAAACAAACAAATTAGACTATTTGTATACCTAAGGTTCTTTCCAACTCTTAACATCAATATAATTTGTCCAAAAAGACTATTGCAGAAAGAACTACCGAAAAGATTTGAAATCTTTCAGTCTCTGATTGTGTCAAGATTTCTTTCTCATTGTTAATCAGAGACCAGTAACATTTGTAAGTCTCACAAATTTCCTCTAGTTTAATCTGGTACCCATAACAGCATCTGGACAAATCTTTACATTTAGTTCAGTTTTGTTTTTTAAAAAAGTTTTTTGGTAACTAATATTAGGAAATCTGTTCAGATTGAGGTGGCTAGGATTGGTCATTTGTCTGCAACACTAAAATATTTAAGTATTTTTGCAGTTTTTTTTCTGACATTCTTTCAAAAGAATGTTATTTAAATTGAATTTAAGTTAAAAATTAATCTTACCCATTTCCACCTTCCAATTCATTTTTGGTATGATTGGAAAATCCTGAATAACTAAGGAAGTATGTCATAAATTAGACTAAAATCTAGGAGCAATATATAGTTACATGGTCTATTAAACTACCCAGTTAACTCAAAAGAAACTGGAGTCATTAAGGCTAGGAGTAATAAAGCATGAAGAAGTTAATTTTATTCAACCAAAGTTCTCTATGAATTAAAAGTCTGCTGAACATTAAAAAAAATTAACTTTTTCATCAAATATTTAAGTGTCTTAAACATCACTTCTCAACTGTGCTCCTTATACTCTTGGTCTCCAAATGAATCCCAAATACATCTCATCTAGACATTACATGCTGATCACACTTGAATGAACAGCAGAATCCCTTCTGACTGCTAATCTGTTTATAAACCACATCCCCCCAACTACAGACAGAGAATTCGTTACTCAAATGCATTAACCAGCAGCCACAGCTGCCCAGTTTAAGCCATATCCTCGTTAGTAAGTTAGCTTAGGAGTTTAACACAGCTGTTCTCTTGGTGATTAATGGGACCCTTATTGCACAGTACCTTTGTTTCACTGGCAAAGTGTGCCTCACCACAGCTTTCCATTAGCACCACCAGTCAAAATGCCCTATTAAGCTATTACACCATGCATCACTTCCTTAACAAGCAGCCATTTATCGGTCCATAACCATCAAGAAGATCATTCTTTTGGCTAGTTTCATTGGAAACACAAGGAACAGCATAATTTACATTAATTGCCTGCAGTTTGCTTCATGGCCTCTAATTGCACAAAAACATCCAAATTTGTTTTAAATTCAAAATCTGAAGAGAGTGCTCTCTTCTCATACTAAAGAACAACTTCCAGATTTATAAGATTCCATAAACATCTTAGAACCATCATTCATAAGCACAAAGGACAGAATTTGTTCACATGTGAAATAGAAATACAAAATGGGAGGAGGGACAGTTAAGTATTTTCTCAACATTTGCCCTGTAGAGATTAGGAAAAATGATTTCACTGACCTGCTTTAAATGCCTTATATATTCTAGCAACCCATTTCACAGTAACCCACATTACAGACTTTAGCATTCAGAGAGTTCTTCTGATGGTATTGCTAGCTGTGGAGATGAGTGTTGGGGGGGTGGAGTTGGGAGAGGGGAAGTACTGTAGCTACATGATGTTAATTTCATATGAGTGTATATGTTCACTCTTTTGTCAAGGGACTTTAATGGCTTTTGACAGGGCTTATTACTGGTGTCTGTGTGTCTGGACCTTCATATCCTGGGTTGTATGGTGCCTTTGCTCAAAACATACTCCCCTGCTGAGATCTGGGTACTATCTTCCTCCATGTCTCCAACTACTGAGTGATAAACTGGCCTGACTAATCTTGTCTCCCTACATTACTTCCAAATGGAGGGATATTAGCAAGAGCATCAGAACTCATCTAGTCCTATCTATTCTTTTTTACAGATGAAGAAACTGAGGCTCAGAAATTCTGTACATGATGAATACAGAGAAGCAAGTAGAGAGCTATATGAACTAATGCATAGTGAAGTAAATAGGGCCAAGAAAACAATATAAATTGTAATGATAACATAAATGGAAAGAAGAATGACACACTAAAAAAATCAATAGTAAATGTTACAAAATTATAAAGCTCAATCAGGATTTGAATTAAGAGAGATAAGAAATCATTCCCAAACTATCCTTTCATGGAGGTGGAAGACCCACAGATGTTATACATTGCATATGTTATAGGACTTTTTCAATGTATCAATCAGTTAAAATGATTTTTTTCCTCGTTAAAATTATGTTATCTAGTCATTTTTCAGTCATATCCAACTCTGGGACCCCTTTTGGAGGTTTTTTTTTTGTTTGTTTTTTTGCAAAGAGACTGGCGCAATTTGCTATTTCCTTTTCCAATTCATTTTGTAGATGAGAAAACTGAGGCAAATAAAATTAAATATCTTGATTAGGGTCATACAGCTAATAAGGATCTGGGGCCACATTTGAACTCAGAAAGATGACTTCTTGCCTCAAGACTCAGCATTCTATGCACTGTGCCACCTATCTATCTCTTTCTCTACAATACTATTTGATTTTGGAATAACTCTCTGGAAAGAATATTTGGGAAGTTATAAGAAATAGAAAATAGCAACAAAATTGTATTTATTAAAAAAAGAGAACCTGAGGCTCAGGCAAGTTGAATGATTTGCTATACTGCACACACCTAATAAGTAACAGATTCAGGATTAAAATTGAGTGCTTTTCCCACTACAGAACTGTTCAAAGAACTTACAATTTATTGGAAAAACACATGCATACATATGTATGTGTATATACACATACATATATTTTATATTATGTATATACATACATACATGTATTTTATATATACATATATATATATTATATACACAAACATACATACAAACAAACAAAAAACACTAAACATAAAAAATAAGAATCAGAAGGAAACTCATGGCTGAATCCCTCTTCAGTACTGGCACATGATCACCTAGTCTTTCCTTGAAGACCCAAAGTAGTCCTTTCTGCTTCTGAATTACTTTAATGCCTAGGAAGTTTTCCTTTAGAACAGCCTGTTTCTTTATAACTTCTAGACATTGCTCCTAATCTAGTTCTGCCCTTGGGCCCAATAAAATGAGGATCTTGTCCACTGCAACACCCTTCAGGTAGCAAAAGATTACAGTCAAAATTATATTACCACTGAGTCTTCTCTTCTCCAATGTGAATATTTCCAGTTGAGCCCTCTAATTTTATGTATTTGGGAACTGAAGTCCATAAGTATTAGATGGTCATCCAAACATCAAGTAGCAGAGCTACAATTCAAAACCACAATTTCTCATTTCAAATTCAGTACTCTTACTATTGAAATTACAAATAAAAAGATGATGATGTGTTCTTAGCAATGATGGTTTATAAGGAAGGAATTTAATCATAATGGTACTAACCCTTCATATATCTTCAGCATTTTACAGTGGAAAAATGGTTTACCATTCATTATCTTATTTGAGTTTCACCACAACTTTCTGAGATAGGCAGGGAAGAAATAATTTCCATTTAACAGATGGGTAAACTGAGGCTTAAAAATAATTAAACTAAGTTGTAAAATTTGTAATTTGCAGAGCTGAGATTTTTACTCCCAATCATACTACAATGCCTTCTTACATTTTGGTCCCAAAAATCTGGTTTCTTAAATCTGGCATTACTTACTTTTCCTGTTGAATAGGGGAAAAACGTACCAAATCGCTAGCAAAACGACAGTACATTAAGTGCAAACAAAAGTCTATGTGTTCTAGAATACAATAGCTATAAAAATAGAAACCTTAAATTACCTCCCTGAAAACAACCCATTTCAATCCACTTTTTATCATCAAGCATCTACTGAATGTTCATAGAATTTGGGACACTATCCTACCTATTACCAAATGGTTTCCATAATTAAAACTAGGCATGGATGAAAGGAGGGACAAATGAATTATATTAATGGCTAAATAGATTTTATATACTTTATTATTATAGTGTATGCATTACAAGAAGCAGTTTGGTAGAATTAAAGAGTCCAAGTTGTGGAATCAGAAGATCTGGAATGAATCTTGACTCTTGATGCTTACTAAGTGATGCTTCCTTGGACAACTCACTTAACTTGTGTGGGCTTTATTTATCTATAAAGTTTAAGGGGTTAGACTAGATGGCTTCTGAGGTCTTCTTTTGCTGTAGTCTGTGGTACATCACTACATATTCTCACTATTATACCTGCATGTATAGCTAACCATTTCAACCTTATAAAATTGGTGACATTTTTTCTCTTGGTTCAAAAATAAGTATTTGAAGCTATACCTCCATTAGGCAATAGACTTGAATCGCTCCTACACAAATGAGAATATTAAATTTTCATAAGATTATACAAAAGAGATTATTTACAAGGGGATGGTAGAGGAAGTAGGTGATCCTGGGTCCATGGGGTGAGGCTTTCTGAGGACATATATTTTGAACTGAGTTCTAAAGGTATAGAGGGACAATCTGACCACTCCTGTCTCCTTTGCTGAATCCTTTTCTGATTCACATACTCTAACTACACATATCTCCAGGTTCTGTCCTAGTCTCCCTTCTCTTCTCCTTCATTAATACTTCCTTAGGTGATCACATCATTTCCCATGGATTTAACTGCCATCTCTCTGGTGCCATCTCTCTGGTGGTGATTCTCAAATCTACCTTATCTGTTCAAATCCCTCTGCTGATTCCAATCTCACACCTCCAACTGCTTTTCCAACATCTCAAATTAGATGTCTAGAAGACATCTTAAACTCACTATGTCCAAAAATGGAAGTCATTATCTCCAAAGCCTCCCCACTTCCTAATTTTCCTATTCCCATGGAAGACAACATTTTCCTGCCAGTCTCTCAGGTTTACAACCTAGGGTCAACCTGGATTCTTCCCTATCTCTCACTACTCTGTGCCACTCCTCCCCCTCCCCACATCTAAGTTATTACTAAAGCTTGGACAACATCTCTGGAATATACCCCCGTCCTTCCTCTGATACCACCCTCTGGTCGATGCCCAGCCACCTCATGCCTGAATTATTGCAATAGTCTGCCAGTGGGTCTGCCTACCTCGAGTCTCTCCCTATTCTCATCTACTCTCCATTCAGTCCCACTAACACACAAGTTCAATAATATCACTCCTCTCTACTCAAACTCCAATGACTAATGGATCCACCAACAATATGACTGTCACCTTTACCTACAAATCTCTCTCTCTTATCTCTACCTCCTGACCTCCCTGACTTCCTTTAAGTCCCAACTGAAATCTCATCTTCTCAAGGAAGCCTTTCCCAATCTCCTTCATTGATTCTGCCTTCCCTTTAAGATTATCTCTTAATCTTGTACATTAGTCTATGAGCTTCTGGAGATTTGGGTGGGAATTTTTTGTTTTGTTTTTTGTTTTTCTTTGTATCTCCAGAACTTAGCACAGTGCCTGGTACACAGTAGGTACTTAGTAAATGCTTGTTAACTGACTACCTTTAATAACTAGATGCAATATACTTATGGATCAGGAAATGAGGGAGCCAGGACATCTGCCTTATGCTATGATTCTGCCACTCATGAGTTGTGTGAATTAGTAAGTCTGATATTAGCTGTGTAATTTTGCACAAGTCTAAGTTCAATGTTCCAAACCTTAGTTTCTTCATATCCAAAATAAAGAAAATAATACTTAACTACCCTTGTTGTGAAGTTAATGTGAGAAAAATATTGTCAACCTTAAAACTTTGTATAAATGTGAACTACCATATTATTCATGAAAATAATACAATTATTGCTCTAAATACCATTAAGGAGCCCATCACACAAGGTTTTTGAGCAGTAGTGTAACCATATAAAGGTTGGTAATCTCTCTAGGACACAGTTTCATCAACTTTAAATGGGAAAGGGGGAAGGGAAGATGACCTTTAGATTCTCAGTACTTTGATTTTAGTCTAGAAGTTATTTGAGGTCAAGCCTAAGACAATCCTCTTTGTATTCTGAAACCTAATGCCATGTTTTTGCAGTGCTTTAATTGACTATCTTATTTAATTCTCTTGATCATGAAGTAGGTACCACAGATATTATTATTCCCATTTTACAGATGCGGAAACTGGGAGTCAATAGTATTGAAGTGACTTGACCATAGTCATACAGTTAGAAAACTTAAGAGAAAGAATCTAAACCAAGTCTTCTTCAGACTCCAAATATATTTTTCTTCTGCATCTCTAGTTTTTAAACAAGTTTCCTTAAAACCTTTTATTTTCAGAAATTATAAAAGTAAATTCCTATATATTTGACTGAAAATAGAACATTGCTTAAGGGTTTTGGAAAGGCAGCAGATCAATGTGTCCCAGGGCTGTAGAACACCAACATGATGCATTCACAAAAAGAATTTCTGTAGCCAATAATAATACAAAGGTCCTGCACAGTACCAGGACACTGAAACATGCTGGGAAGATCAGTGCAGGTCTCACTACCAGAAGGCTAGTCTGTTGCTGTATTTTTGTACAGAGTAATCTGTGGGTTTAATTCATGTTGACATTTCTACATGACACGCTACAAAAATAATAAGTACTAATAAAGTCTGGAAATACATTTATAAGAGTTATCAGGGTACAGTATGAATGAAATTAACTGAATTTTAATATCTCTTTGCTTTTAAAACACAAGGTAGACATGCAATACTTGTATTTTGAAACATTCCATCTTATTTTTCTTAATTTTTTTAAAAAAGTCTGCTTTTGGCCCTCTTGAGTGTGCATGAAAAAGCCCTAAACATAACCTACTTTCTCCATTGAGTAAATATTTAATTTGTAATCTGTTTGGCAGCTTGGACACCTGCACAATCTCTTGTAATCAGGAGTCCTGTTTATTTTTATTTTACTATATTTTTGTCAGTTATACCACCATTCTGTTTTATGATTCATGACTCTCTTTTCTTCATCATCTTACATCCATTAAAACCTGTCAAGTCTTCTTCCACAAAGCAGCTTGGATTAGTCTTTTTTTATTATTATTACTGTCATGCTAGACCTGGAGAACCATCATAGTCTCCTAAATAATCTCTCTCTACTAATGTCTCACCCCTCCAAACCATTCTTTATAAAACTAAAAGATTAATCTTTCTAAAATATCCTTTTACTCCATTGTTCTTCTGCTCAAAAACTGACAATGATTCCCTATTGCCATTTGAATTAATAATAATTATTATTACAATATGTTAACACATTTAGACAAAGTTTATAAAATAATTTTCTCATAGTAATCCTATGAAGTAAGTAGAGTAAATATGATCTTCCTTTTCTAGGAAGTTTCACTAAATTATCCAAGATTACAGAACTTTTTTAAGAACCAAAACCTTGACCATTTAAGACTTTCCATAATCAGGCTAACCAGAGTTATCTGAGCTTACCTTTCTTGGCCCTCTCCTGAATTGCCCATATTAGGTGTTAGAGCTTTCCTCACTAATGATACTTAGGGCCAGATTTGTGATTTCATTATTATGTGGAACAAGCAGGTGAGGAAACTCTAATAATGCAGAATGGCATCTCCTTGGCAATTTATGATCTTAGAGAGCTGCCTTGAGCACTGAGAGAATAAGTGCTTTTCCTGTTAAATCAGTATACATCAGAGATGATGTATTCCATCAGAGATGGAATCTGAATCTAGGTCTTCCAGGTTCTGAGCTCAGCTCTCTGCTTCACTGTCCTGCATCCCTCTACCACAAATTATCTCTTACTTATTGTGCATGTATGTGTGGGTGTGAGAATGATATTTACTTATTCATGTACATATTTTCTCATCCTAGGGGCTGCTTGATTTTTGACTTTGTGTCCCCAGAATCTGATATAATGCCTGGTATATAGTAAGTTCTTAATAGTTCTTATGTCAAGGAACTTATAAAATGTTTGTGGAGTCAAAAATTGGACATTGGACATATTCAACTATTTAGAGGAATAAGTACAAACCAGTTTGACTATAAATTTTAAATTTTAAAAAGGGGTTCAAAGAAAAGAGAGAACTCTCGAAATGGAAAGATGTTGAAGAAGGCTTCACAAAAGCAGTGGGATTTGCACTGCAAATCTATACTGTGATAATATGGGGAAAAAGGAGAAGGTAAATTTCAGGTTAGGGGAACAGGAAAAGTAGGGCAGGGAAGGGTAACAAATAAATGTTGTTCATGGGCAGAAAAGCAAGACTACTAGCCTATGTGGACATGAAGACGCATGTTGGAGAGTAATGGAAAGTTACATAAAAATGCACAGGCAGAGTCAGACCATATTATGGAGGACTTCAACTGATGGATTTGAGGGGAAAGGCAAAAAAGGAGAGAGAGTTACTATAGATTCCTTTTGAACATGTGAATTACATGATTAAAAATATTTTGGGGAAATGTTTCCGATCATGATAGGCAAGATAGCTTGGGACAGAAAAGACTACAAGCTTTTAAATCAGATAAAAAGGCTACCACTAAAATCTAAGCATATGGCCTAATGTAATTGGAATTGGCACAAATCTAAACACAATGGAACTGGATTTGGAATCAAACAACATGGATTCAAGTCCTTTCTTTGTTACTACCTATATGACTGGGCAATTCACATAAGGGAAATGCACTAGAATGACTTTTCCACTTGTAAGTCAAAGATCCTAAGAATACATTTATGTACATTCACTAAGTATTAAGTAGCAATAGCATATTGCACATTGTACTAAGCAATGGTAACAATGGGAACAGAAATAAAAGTATGAAATGTGAAGAAAGTAGCAATAAGACTTAGTGATAATTATCCAGGTAAGATATCTAATAAGGATCCAGAAGAAAAACTTAAAGATGACTCCAAGATTTTCACTGCCAAAGACCAGGAAAATTCTGTGATATTGTCATGGGAAATGGGGTCTTACCCATTAGGAAGGGAAGCCAGTTGTAGGATTTAAATTAATGACTTTAATATTAGATAAGTTATGCCTAAGTTGATAATGGATGATCATTAGTCTTTTTTTGTGTGTGTTTTCTTCAAAAGTTTTGGCATGATACAAAATCAACCAATACAACACAATTAACCATAGAGTTTACTATAAAAATATTTTTACCTTTTTCCTAATCTTTATGTAAGCCATGAAACAGAACTAAAGCTATGGATCTATACAACTGATGTTTAATCTCTAGGCTTCTTATCAGCTATACTGTATTATTTCTGTCCCCACTGAGAGCATCCCTAGGAAATAGCAGAATTTAGTTCTCATCTAGGTCTCTATAGAAAATGTAAAAACGAACATTCATGTTTTATTTATCCCAATAGAAAATGTAAAACCCTTGCACTGAGATCATAAATGATCAAATACAATTCTTTTCTTTCTAATAGCTCTTATATTCCCCAGGAACCTATATAATTATTTTGTTAACTGATTCTTTATACCAAATGAGTAAGGATTGTTTTGAAGGTCTGTAGGAAATATTCAAATAAAAGAATTAAACAGATTGTTTGACCTTGGCCTGTTCTCTAGATTAAGAAGAAGGTATGGTTGGTTGGAATGGGCTGATGATACTGTTAGTATTTACTCCTTGGTATCACAATAAAGATAAAGAAAGATTAGCTTCCTCCCTCCAACCTAAAACTAGCAAAGATTTTCCCTGTTTTGTTTTCTATTCCCTTAAGCTATTTCTAATTCCTAATTTTGCCTCTTATCAACTATGGCCAGTCATAAATGATCTTTCACTAACATTTATTAATTAATTGCATGTAGGGGGAGTACAGTGGAAGATGCCAATGTTAGTGGTTCAAATCTATGTTCAGAGTGATAAGGTTTTTTTTCCTAGTTGGGGGTGAACTGAGATCTAATATTAATTGATTTTATTAATAAGTCTTATAAGCTAGATAGGAAATAAAAAAATTATGTAAGTTGGTACTGTGTATCTTTAGGATAATTCAGTCTTTGATCAATTGGATTCACACTGCTTAAGTGCAACCATCAAAGGAGAAGTTCTAGTCTCAAAAGCAAGGAGTAAAGTAGAGGTGTGGAGCAAGGGAGAATCAGCCTCCTGGGCTGTCCAATGGGAAAAGAAAGATATGGTTTGGAATGAATCTTCCAATTGACAATCCTTTCTCTTCTGCTTTCCATCCCACCAAACCTCCAAATGTTGCCATACCTTCTAATTACATAAGCAAAAACAAAGTATAGACCAAGGTAATCAATTCATCTTGTCCATAGGTGCCAAAATGATAAGAATAAGGATGGCACACTCACAGCTGCAGGAATCAGGAATGATCTCCTGAAGGAAGTGGTACTCAGATTGAGTGCTAGACAAAGTTAGGGCTTCTGTAAGGTGATAGGGTGGAGAGAGCACATTCCAGGAATGGGGAACAACTTGTTCAAAGTCACAGAGACTGAAGCTGGAATGTTGTGTACAAGCAGCAGCAAGTGGGCCCGTTTGACTGGAATGTAGAGGGCATGAAGGGGAGTAATGTGTAACCAGTCTGGAAAGGTCAGCTGGAGCCAGACTGTAAAATGGCCTTAAATGAGAGAGGTTTGTAGTTTATCCTTCAGACAAGAGGGAATTTTCTGATGTGGGAAATGACATGGCCAGGCCTGTGCTTTAAGAATATCACTTTGGCAGCTGTGGGGAGAATAGATTGGAAAAGGGAGAAATTTGAGACAGGGAAACTAGTTAAGACCTTCCTGCAATAATCCAAGTGAGAGGCAGTAAGGGTCTGAATCTTTATGATGGCTGTGTGAATGGAGAAAAGGGGAAACAAAAGATGTGGGGGAGGGAGAGATGAGAATGAAAGATTCAAGAATGATTTTGAGGCTATGTACTTGAGTGATTAGAAGTGATCCTAGAAGGATCAACAGAAGTAAAGTTCAGAAGAGGAGTAAATGGAAATGTGTGTGGAAGGGATGAAATGGATTCAGTTTAGGAAATGTTGAATTTGAAATGGCAACATCATATCCAGCTGGGATGTCCAACAGGCAGATTAGGAGAAAAACTACAGCTAAGTAATCTAGGAATAATGTATATAGAAATACCCATGGAAACTGATGAGATCATTGAGAAAAAAAATTGTAAAAGTAAAGAAGAGGACCCAACCTATATCCTAAAGAGATCTTAAAGGAAGGAAAGAAACCCACATGTGCAAAAATGTTTGTAGCATCACTTTTCATAGTGACAAGACACTGGAAACTGAGTGGTTGCCCATCAGTTGGAGAGTGGCTGAATAAGTTATGGTATATGAATATTAATGTTCTATAAGAAATGATCAGCAGGATGATTTCAGAAAGGCCTAAAGAGGCTTACATGAATTGATGCTGAGTGAAATGAGCAGAACCAGGAAATCACTGTATACAACCACATCAATATTATATGATGATCAATTCTGATGAACGTGACTCTTTACAACAATGAGATGACTGATGCCAGTTCCAATGATCTTGTGACAAAGAGAGCCATCTATATCCAGAGAGAAGACTGTGGGAACTGAATGTGGATCACTCTCACTCCTTTTGTTGTTCTTCATTTGCGTTTTTGTTTTCTTATTTATTTTTTTATCTGATTTTTCTTATACAGCAAAAGAATTGTGTATGTTTATACATGTTTGAATTAACATATTTTAACATGTTTAACATATATTGGATTGCTTCCATCTAGGAGAGGGATGGGGAAAGGAGGAGAAAATCTGAAACTAAGGTTATACAAGGGTCAATGTTGTCAAACTGTCAGTGCATATGTTTTGAAAATAAAAAGCTTTAAAAATTAAAAAAGAAAAAGAAACTAGTATGGTATTCTGAATGCTTTAGGAACAATAAATATTTCTTAAATTAAAAAAAAGAAGAGGGCCTAAGACCAAGCCTTGAGTACAAACATAGTTAGAGGTTGGGACATGTATGATGATCCAACAAGGGAAATTGTTAAGGAATGATTACAGTATGCAAATAATACAAGGCTGAGGGGTTTATTGTTCAGTTGTTTTAATCATATTTGACTCTTTATAACCTGATTTGGGTTCTAACATTTCCTATTTCTAACATTATTATCAATGAAACTTAGTATGAAACACTATTTCACCTAAAGTTTTATTTTTGCAAAACCAATTAAGTTTTTTTTGACAAGGTGTACCCATAGTAGCCAATAAAAATGAATTTTCTCTGATAGAACAATAAGTAATAAGAATTTAAAATCACATAGTATTGTTTAAATAGACATATGACATTCTAAACAACTATACTGATCAATGTTTTAGGTGCTAGGAGTTTAAGATTTTTACTTACTGGTATTTTCTTCTTTCTTTCAGACTTTCTTACCTCCTATTTTCTCTAGCAAATGCAAGAGTCTGAAAAATGATTTAAGACATTTTACTGACAATGTTATCGAAAGCCTGACTTTTCGAAAAACACTTAAGAAAATGAAAGGTATAGAAAATATTACATTTCATGTTGTGGTTTTCTTTAAATGAATAAGGATGATGAGAATGATTATCACTAGTTAGTGACTTTATACCAATGAAGTTTTGTGAAATGATGAGAAAGAAAATCCATAGATGCTTGTGAAGAAAGGGATCTTGGATAGTTCTAAGTATAAAGAGGAAGAAGGAAGGGAGGGAGAGACAGCAGATACAGAGAAGAAGGAAGGAAGGAAGGAAATAACTATGATTCAAATCCCAAGATATATAGAGATTAAATTTTAAAATTCCAATGCCAAATAATACAAGACTTCTCTGCATTCAAAAGAAACCAAGGAAGAAAATAGAATAATATGTTCTAAAGAGTAAAAGAACTTAAGATAAAATTTTGAGTAACACATCTTGCAAACCTGAGCCTAAGTATTAATAGACTTAGGGAGATTTCATGGCATATGGAGGAAAACATTAACATGCAGAGACAAAAAAAAAATGAATTACATGATCAAGGACTTGAAAAAATTCCTATCATGGGGCAATGCTTTTATTCTCTCCAAAAACTGATATTTTTAAGAGTTAGACACAACAGAAAAAGAGAATCAGAGGCAAGATCAACAAATTAAGAACAAGAAAAATCTTTAGAAGAGAGAATTAAAAACAAGTATTTTAGAATCGTTAATTTCACAAGGATTATTGTGACAAAAGGGGAATAAGTAAGTATAGGATCCATGAATAAAAGAATAAAAGTTCAAGAAAGGAAGGGAAGAAAAATAATGACAAAATGTTTTTTTAAAAAGGTACAGAAAAGGAAATAAAAACCTAAAAGAAAAAGTCAAAGGGAAGAAGAAGGAGGAGGAGGAGGAAGATTTTACTTGATTATTTACTGAGAGAAAAAAGAAGGAATAATTAGGTGAAAAAGGAAGATAAAAAGTTTAAGCTAGGAAAAAGGTAACAAACAAGAGGAGGCAGATTTGAGGATAAGAGGGAAACAGTCAGTGGAATAAAGTTACTTAAAAAGGATTAAGCTAAAATAACTGAAGAAACAATGTATTGTCTTTACTTCAGAAAAATTTTCAATACTAGAGACAAATAAAAGAAAAATATATACTTAACTTTCATAACTTTAAGTGTAAATGGGTTAAACTTTCCAATAAAATGAAAAAAAATGACAGATGAGATAAGAAAATGCAATCCCATGATCTGTTATTTATTAAAAAACACACACACACACACACACACACACACACTAAAATTTACACAAAATAAAAATAAGTAAATGGAACAAAATTTTCTTAACATCAGGTAAGTAAAAAAAAAAGTAGGAGTATGCAATCACACAAAAGGAAAACAAAACAAAATCACAAAATAAAAAGAAAGAAGGATATTTTATCTACCTTTCTTTGTGTCATATTCTCCTACTGGATCATTAATTCCATCAAAGAAGAGGCCATTTCCAAAACTAAAATTTTGAAATACAACTCCTCACACTCCAACATCTAATGTGGTACTCTGTACACTTTTAAATGATTCATAAATTGTTCCATATTTTGTTCAGCCAGACAGCTATGGAAGCAACTTAAGCAACGTGCTGATCATGAGGAGAAAACAGGCCTTGCAAACAACTTTAAGAGACTAAAGAACTCTGTTGCAGTGATTCATCACAATTCTAAAGAACTTATATAAAGCATGACACCCACTTCCCCAGTGTTATGGGCCAGAACTTGAAATAAAGTACTAAGTGGAATTGAAGAGACAATGGTTAAATCTAGTTTAGCACTGATTTAATCCTACAACAAATAATGGTTTCCTAGTGATATAATGATTGGTTTTTTACTCAGTGTAGAGCCATATAAGCTAGGAGCCTCAGCTAGGTTGATTCAGAGACAAGTGGACAGAAGGCTGGAGGCTGAAGGCTGGAGCACAAATCCTTGGACTCAGACAGATTCATCCCATCTCACACTGCCTTGGTGGCAGGCTCTCCTCCATCACTTCCCCACTGAAACCAAGACTCCGGAAGGCCTCCAGAAAATTAGCCAAGTCCCAAGTGAAGGAGATAGGACTTTGAAAGAAATAATAAAGGATTTGGACTTTAGCACCTGGCTGTACTTGTGGTGATTACTGAACTGAAAGGAAAGCTGCTCCCAGGGACCTCCAAGAAATAAGAAGATTACACCTCAGAGAAAATTTTGCAGAATAAGAAACAGATTTTTTATATGACCAATTCAGGAATTTTTTTTTGCTTGAATTTATATACTTGTTAGAAGGGTTTAGATTTTTTTCTTTTTCCAATGGCAGAGGACTGGAGTGGGAAGAAAATAACAAATGCTTTGAATATTGAAATTTTTTTTAATTTAAAGAGAAAGCTGATCCAGGGTGAAAACTTGCCCCAAACTGCATGCAATTTATCTAAGTAAAAAATAATAATAATAAAGAAAAATTTGTAAGACCATTTCTTTTTGATGACCTTACTATCCAAGGTACAGTTCAAAAAAAGAGAAGTAGGTTCAGTGTTATTTTTGCTGACTATAATTAAAGGTTTTTCAGAAGCCTTTCAAGCCAAACAGAAAATAGAACTTTATTTTAATCTGGTCTGAGGAGGATTAGTAAATTACAAGGCTTTGTCCATGTTATGACATTTAATGTTTTTCTTCATATGAAATCAAAATCTTGCTACAATTAGTCTTACACACACCTGATAGAGTAATCTTCTTAATATACAGCTCTGATGACCTAAATTCCCTGTTCAAAAAAATGCATGTAGTACTCCACTGCCTGCCAAATAAAGTAAAAATTTCATGGCCTAGTATTCAGAGCTCTTCCTAGTCTAGGTTTAATAGACTTAGTATATCCTGCCTTCTTTCATCTAGTCTACCATGCTGCCAGTTTTGTTTATTCAGTCTTTACTGAATATATCCCATTCTTTCCCCCTGGTATACATTTGTTCTCATTCATCACCTAAGCATTTCACACGCTATCATCCGTCAGAATCCTACTCACCTTCAAGGGAATCTTGGGAAGACCAACCAGAGCTTGACCTCCAAACTGGGGCAAGTTCAGCCTCTAGGATGTGCAGAATTCCAGGTCCTCCCAGGCCAAATGGAAACATTCTACTCCCTGCCATTTTGCTGATGTATGTCTTATGATCTCTACTAGAAAACTGTAAGTAGAGACTAAGTCTTAGCCTTTTTCACCTTTCTCTCTCCCCAACTATAGTAGAGCTTTATACATAGAAGATGTTTAATAAATGCTGGTTGAATTAAGCAGTTAGGTGGCACAGTGGATGGAACATGGCTTAGAATAAAAAAGATCTGTGTTCAATATTGTCTCAGATACTGACTATAAGAAAGGCAAGCCTACATCCTTATCTGTAAAACTAGATTCACTGGACTCCAGGGTTCCTTTATATATCTATGATACCACAAACTAAAACCATAGTACCTAGAAACTTGGTGACAAATATCTATAATCCTTATTACTAAGGCAGCAAAAGATGGGTAGATACAAACTCAGGTGTTCTAAACTTCAGAGAACTAAGACTCATTATAAGTCCCCATTGATTTGGCAAATGGAACAAATCAAAATGTGTGTGTTAACCAGTAGTGAGGATTGGACTATGAGAAACAACTTTATTTCCAGGTTGAGATAGAAAGACCCAGTCAGAAAGCAAAAAGAAAGAAAGGAAGAAGTGAGGAAGGAGGGAGGGAGGGAGGAGAAAAGAAGGGAGGAAGGAAGGGAGGAAGAAGGAAGGAAAGAAGGGAGGGAGGAAAGGAAGGGGGAGAGAGAGAGAGAGAGAGAGAGAGAGAGAAAGAGAGAGAGAGAGAGAGAAGAGAAGGCGTAACATACATCGAAAGAGAGAGTTCAACGAAGCTGTTCTTCATTCAGGTGAAGTCATTTGTGTCATGGATAAGAATGCTTTTAAATTCCTCCCATTCCTAACATTACTGAAGCTGTTTCTGGGGAAACAAGTAAAAGATTTCAAGGCAAATTCAAGATCTCAATTTATAAATAATTTTGTTTCTGGCAGAGAATATTCTTAAAAAATTAAAGCTCTATTTCTTTAGAGGAGGGAAAAGGTTGTTTTAAGAAAAACTTTAAATAAACAGATCAGGCATGTATAAGTCAGGTGGCTCCATTGAGCTAACAATGTCCCTTTATCCAGAAGGTCAGGGTTCACTTAGAGATAGCATCTGAAAGTTTTATTTACTACCAGTTGTCATAATCAGATTATAAGGACCTAAATTTAAATAATTTTGTGCACTCCCAAATGGCACCTTGGTAAAAATATTTTCCACATATGGTTCTTCCTTATCTTCTTTTACTACAAAATGATCACTACTCATAGCTTAGAACTTAATTATTATAAAATCACAGAATCTAAAATAAGGAAAGTACCTTAGAGATCACCTAATTTGATCCATACCTGATCAAAGAGTCCCCTACACTGATAACAATTGGTTGTCCAAAAGCCTCATGAATATCTCTAGTGACAGAAAATTCATCATCTCCTTTGGAACCCATTTCACTTTTATTTTTTAAAAATACTAAAGATTTTTGATTTTACATTGCTCTCTCTCAGGTTTAAATCCTCCCTTGTAACAAAAAAAAATCAAATACATCTGATCATTCTACTTTTTAAACAACATAATTAATAAGAATTTTTCTTTTACATAAAGTCTAGAAAATATATCTTTGCAATGTCCAGTCATTGTTCCTGGTTCCACCCTTTGAGGTCAAGCAAAATAAATCTATTCCTTCAACATGTCATCACTTTTATACTTTAAAAACAACTGTCCACAACTATCATCCCCAATTATTGCTTCTTGAGGTACATAAAATCCCTAATTTATTCAAATAGAAGGCAAGGTTTCCAACACTTTCAGCATCCTGTTTACCCGTTTATCTTCTGGATGTCTAGCTTGTCTATCTTCTTCCTAAAATGCAATGCTCCAAGCAGTGGTTTGCACAGGGCAGAGAACCAGAGACTTCATAATTTCTTTGTTCTAAACACCATGATTCAATGTACCCTTTGACTACATTTGCTTTTTTTTGGCTATTATGTCACATTGGTTATTTAGATTAAACTTAATGTCCAGTATAATGCTTATATCTTTTTCATAAGAAAGTAAAAGTGAATCATGTTTTCCCTATCAATGAAAATTATTTTTTAAACCCAAGAGTAGGGACTTATGTTTATCTCAATTAAATTGCTTTTTTAGCTCTAACTTATGTAGCCCTTTTTGGAGTTAAAACTATTCTATCTAATATTTCAGCTGTACTCCATAGTATAGTTATCTTCAAATTTGTCAAACATCTCCTTTTATGGCTTCTAAATCATTGATAAAAATGTAAAATTTGAGGTTGGGTCAAGGACAAATCCTTGGAGCATTTTCCTAGACAATTCTCCCCAAACTGATATCAATCTATTGGTGACTTTGGGGCTAATCATTCATTCAAATCTGAATCCTTTCAATTGTTCTATCATATAGCCTATATCTCTCCATATTGTCTAGAAGAAAGGTATAAGAATCTTTGCCAGGGGCTTTTAAAAAATACATAAAAATACTCTCTGACATTTACTTGATCAACTAATGTAGTAATTCAAAAAATTCAGTGAGCTTAATCTAATATGATATGTTCTCAATGAAGCAATAATGATGTTCAAAGACCACTGCTTCCCTTTTTAAATGAAGCTGTTGCTGCTGATAGCAATAACTAATATTTTCATATAGCACCTATTATGTGGAAGACACTGTGCTAAGTGCTTTACAAATATTTTCTAATTTGATCCTAATAACCATTATGGAAGTTGCTATTATTAACCCTAATGCTATTATTATTTCTATTTTACA
Organism: Antechinus flavipes; assembly: GCF_016432865.1. Lineage (NCBI taxonomy): Eukaryota > Metazoa > Chordata > Mammalia > Dasyuromorphia > Dasyuridae > Antechinus > Antechinus flavipes. The sequence goes on from NC_067399.1 coordinate 271,827,573, forward strand.
GGTAACGAAACATGTTAATAAGCAATCATTTCATAATGTTTTAAAATTTTACCAGAAATGTAAGCCAAGCTCACCAGTTTATAGTTTGTTGTTTATGTACTCTTTTGAAAATCAGGACATTTCACCTCCAATTATGTTGTGACTCTCAATACCCCAAATCTTTGAATGATCCCCTATAATGGCTCAGTGATAACACAGATCTATTCTTTTAGTCTCCCAGGATGGAGTTCATCAGTCTTCTATTGCCAGATATTCAGTGAGGGAAACTAGCTTCTCTCTTACTATATCCTTACTTATTTTCAGTTTTATCTCTCTGCTAACCGTTTTTGTTCTTTCTTTGTCTGTTAAAACTATTGTTCTCCTTGGTAGAAAAAACAGAAGCCAAATCAGAGTTGAAAAACTCATCACCCATTACTCTTTCCAGCCACCCTGAACTATCCATCTTAGTCCTTCTTTAATATATTTATTGCCTCCAATACATTCATTTTGTTCTGCCCTTAACACACTTCACCAATTTCATACTCTTCTGAGTTGAAGCATCTGACTACCAATAACTTGTGAGTAGATTCCCCTGCCTTATATATTGTCAGTTGTTAAAATTTTCACATGATTTCAGACAATTGTTTCTGCTTATCATATCTTAACCCAGGAATTGTCATTTTTCCTAACGACTGCACATCTGTCAGCAGCACCTCCTTCCTTCCGATTTCTAAGGCTGTTAAGTGTTCAAATCATTTTTGATTCTTCTCCTTTGTTGTTGTTGTCATCTCATTCAGCCATTTGCAATTCTATGTGACCCAACAGACTTGTCCATGAGATTTTTTGCACTGACATGGTTTTCCATCTCCTTCTCTAGGGTATCCGCATTTTCTAGATGAAGAACTGAGGCAAATAGGGGTTAAGTGACTTGCCCAGGATCACAAAGTTAGTAACTGTCTGAACTTAGAGATCTTCCTTATTCCAGGCATACTACGTAGCTGCCCTCAGCTCATATTACTGATGAGGAAACTGAGGCAAACACGGTTAAGTGACTTGTACTACTATATCTAGTGCCCCACCTAGCTGTCTAGAGCAATTGTTCTTAATGATCTTGGGTACATTAGTTTTTTCTTCCAAGATGGCTGGGACCATGTCTTATTCTTCCTTGTATCCTTACAAGTACAGGACTGGCTGGGATGTAATGGGGCTCACTAATTGTTAATTATCTAATAAAATATCTTTTCAAATAGACATAGGGAGAAAAGAAAAACATAGATATCTTCATTAAACAAGAATTGTGGAAATAGTTGCCCAATTTTAGTTTTCTTTTTCCTATTAAAACTTTTGCTTAGAATTTGAAGTTCAGAGGAATTATAGAATGTTAAAGATGAAAGGAACTTGGAAGATTATCCTGTCCAATTTATTCATTTTACAAATAAGAAAACAAAGCTAAGGAACTTGTCCAGGATCACAAAATCCTTTAATGGCAAAAGTAGGATCAGAACAGTCTAGAGCCCTTTCTACTATATCACATGCTATTTTCAAAGTAGATAGGCCATTGTTGGATGATGTATTTGTACCTTTAAGACATTAACTATAATACTTATGGTCATAGTGATCATGTGTCCTACCAGAAATAAGAAAATTAGGAAAAGGAGTGGAATAATGAGTCATGTATTGGATATGTGAGATACCTTGGGACAGACAAGTAGAGGTATCCATTGAGAAATTGATCATTTGGAATTTTAGTTCAGGAGAGACATGAATGTATAGATTTGGAAATCCTGGGCAGGAATAAGAATTAGACCCATAGGAACTAATGATATCACTGAAAGAAAACACAGAGACAGAAATGAGAAAAGGCTTCAGCTCCTGATTTGTCGTGATTTTTTATGTTACTGAAAATTTATCCAGAAAAGGGTATTGTGCAGAAATGGACCTAACTAAATAGTATCCTTATTTCATAGAATGAATCATATAGAGCATGATTATTTTTTCTTTCTAAAAATCTTGCTTTTACCAAAAAATGCTTTGCCATTTAATTCAACTTTGAATGATGGCTAGTTGAAATGTGTCCAAAATAAAATTCTTCTTCCAAATATTGCCCCTGCAATACTCTTTTAAAATCATTAGCACTGCCATAAAAAGCAAAATCTGCTTTATGAAGTTTGGGGTCTTGGACCTTTTCTGGCTCTGCTCTCATAGACCTCCCACAGATTCAAAACCAAATGTCTTGTACATCTTAAGAAGTCATTGGAGTATAAGTTTCTGAACTTTGACAACCTTATTCCTGTTGCCAAAAAACTTTCTCCCATCACTCCTATCTTCTTTGTATAATGAGCTGGAAAAAAAATCAACAAATGATGAGGAAAAAACTGACTAGGGCAGGATATGTTCATTCTAGAGTCATTCTTCTATCATCTGCTTCTACAAAGGCTATTTTAATATTAAGCAGCATAAAGTCTTCACAGCAGAATATCGTTTAAAAAAATAAAAACTCTGGCACTTATGGGAAATATTCAAATTGTGGAAAGGTTATTGATACTAGGAAGTAACATCCCCCAATATTCCATCTGATAGAAAAGCAAGAGTATATCTAGTAAGAAAAGCACATATCATTTCCCTACCTACTGAAAATACAGCAATAGAAAATTGGGAAATGTAGTACAAAACATAATTCACACACACATACTTTCAAAGGCATTTCTGACTTTAATTTTTTGTGAAAGCAAAGTACTGACTAGTTCAACCCATTGCACAGGAAAGCTTTGTTGACTATTATAAACTAAAATAGACTAGGAATTTTTTTTATACACACATATCCCATCCAATTCCCTCCAAAGACAGAGTAGATCATGAATCTTGTGATCATGAATATTGGAGATGACAAGAATTTGGTGGGGTGCTATCTTTAAGGAAGAGGAAACTTTATGGGTTAATATGATTCTGTTAAACCTTAGAGATCTAGTTTCACAGAATTTAAAATAGGAGTTCTTCAAAAAAATTAAATATATTGGGATTAATAGGAATATTCAAAGAAATTATATCTAAATAGATATAAGAAAATAGGATAATATTTGCTAATTTGTTCTTCTAATGAATTGAGAAAGCACCTAAGATCCAGCAATGAATAAATAACTTGGAATTACACATTCAAATCAGGTCATCCTTCTATAAAAGCTTTACCATATAAGGCAATCTATCTTTCAGGGAGAAAAATCTGGTAAAGCCCAACAAAGAGGATTAACTGAGAAATCTGTTCTAACAATCAAAAATAAGGCATTTAGGATATCTTACTATTTGAAGAAAAGTCCATACTAAAACACCAAAGAAAATAAACAATGGCAGTGCTGACAAACCAATTATTGACAAGAGAAATTAAAAGCAGATCTACTTTTAAGTGAATTTCAAAGTAGTCTCTACTATCATATATAATAAGACCCTGGTATCATCTATAGCACAAATTGTTATACAGCAAATGACACTAAGGCTCCCGTGACAAAAAGAAATTATAGTGTACCTCATTGGACTCATTTATTTAGATAGATATCATCATAGGTACCATCTAATCCCACCTCCTCGTTGGACAAATAAAGAAATTAAGGTCCAAGGTCACACAGGTAATATAAATTCTTTGGATGCTGGATCAAGATCCAGCAACACTTTTCAAAAAACTTTTAAGTTTATACCAACAATATAGACGAGGTAACTAGGTGGTACAGTGAAGAGAGTACCAGGCTTTGAGGCAAGAAAATTCATCTTCTTAAGTTGAAATCTGACCTCAGATACTCATTAGCTATATGACCCTGCACAAGTCACTTAAGTCACTTAAACCCTGTTTGCCTCAGTTTCTTCATCTGTAAAAGACTGGAGAAGGGAATAGCAAACCACTCCAGCATCTTTGCCAAGAAAATCCCAAATGGGGTCATGAAGAGTCAGACATGACTGAAAAAGTAATATTACTAAAGTCAGACATGACTTAAAAAGTATAATGTATATATTATATCTTTTTATTGACAAAACATATGCATGGGTAATGTTTCAATATTGACCCTTGCAAAAACTTCTGTTCCAACTTTCCCCCTCCTTCCCCATACATGTTAAATACAATATGTGTACACATATTTATACAGTTGTCTTGCTACACAAGAAAAATCAGATTTAGAAAGAAGGTAAAAATAACCTCAGAAGAAAAAACAAAAATGGAAGTAAATAATAACAGAAAGAGTGTAAATGCTATGTTGTGGTACACACTCATTTCCCAGTGTTCTTTTACTGAGTGTAGCTGGTTCTGTTCATCACTGATCAATTAAAACTGATTTGGATCCTCTCATTGTTGAAGAGAGCCACTTCCATCAGAATTGATTCTCATATAGTATTGTTGAAATGTGTAATGATTTCCTGGTTCTGCTCATTTCACTTAGCATCAGTTCATGTAAGTTTTTCCAGGCCTCTCTGTATTTATCCTGCTGGCCATTTTTTACTGAACAATAATATTCCATAACATTCATATACCACAATTTATTCAGCCATCCTCCAACTGATAGGTATCCACTCAGTTTCCAGTTTCTAGCCACTACAAAAAGGGCTGTCACAAACATTTTTGCGCATGTGGGTCCCTTTCCTTTCTTTAATATCGCTTTGGGATATAAACCCAGTAGTAACACTGCTGTGTCAAAGTAACTGTGCTGTATGCACAGTTTGATAACTTTTTGAGTATAGTTCCAAATTGCTCCAGAATGGTTGGATCTTTTCACAGCTTCACCAACAATGCATTAGTGTCCCAGTTTTCCCACCTTCCCTTTAACATTCATCATTATCTTTTCCTGTCATCTTAGCCAATCTGAGAGGTATGTAGTGATATCTCAGAGTTGTCTTAATTTGCATTTCTCTGATCAATAATGATGTAGAACACCTTTTCATATAAGTAGAAATAGTTTTAATTTCATCATCTGAAAATTTTCTGTTCATATCCTTTGACCATGTATCAAATGGAGAATGGCTTGATTTCTTATAAATTTGAGTCAATTCTCTATATATTTTGTAAATGAGGCCTTTATCAGAACCTTTAACTGTAAAGATGTTTTCCTAGTTTATTGCTTCCCTTCTAATCTTATCTGCATTAGTTTTGTTTGTACAAAAGCTTTTTAACTAGATATAATCAAACTTTTCTATTTTGTGATCACTAATGGTCTCTAGTTCTTCTTTGGTCACAACCTAATAAAATTCAATAAAATTGTGTTTAACATAAACAGGAAAAAAAAGACAATTACTTGAAAGGGCACAATAATTTTATTCAAATTCAGTGATATCGATTACTTAGTTTTGACCTTAAACACAATTCAAATTCTTCAAATCATAGAGGCAACATGGTATGATAGAATGAGCACAGCATCTTGAAATCAACAACTTAGGTTTGCATCAGTTCCACCACATTCTAACTTTTGTGATAGTATGTTAGTCATTTCAACTCTGTAAGCCTCACCTGTAAAATTGTGATAATCATGTTCTTATTACCTACTTCACAGGATTATCATAAGAAAAGTTTCTTTTCTTTAGATATAAATCAGATTATGATTATGGTGAAACAGGAATACACATCTTTTATTCAATAATACATTTCCTAGTATGTTCAGTATGGCTTTAGTAATGTTTGTTAAGATAGCAAACTGACATCCTAAACTAGTATCAAATTCAAATAGAAACATATCCTTGAAGGTTGCATGTTGACTTAGAAATCACAAATCTATGTTGTAGTTTTTAAAATTTGTTTTGTTAAAACAATTCCCAATTCCATTGTGATCTGGCTCAAGACTTATGTAGCCCCATGCAGCCTAGCTGGTACAAATTTAACACATCTGTGCTATAGTACAGATGTACTTCATCTTCTTTCAAAAAACCCAAAGTATTAAAGTACTAAAATATTTTTATCTGGTCCAGAATTAATAGTAACACAATTAATTAGAATATTATAGTTAACATATTGGGTGACAATGTCATGATCTAAAGAGAGCTTGATCAGTGAGAAAAATGAGCAGAATCTAATTAGATTTAACAAAGACAAATATAAAAAAATATAAATATAAAAATATTTTTTTAAAACCTAACTAAGGTTCAAAAAAAGCTAACTGCTTAAGAATAGGATGAGGGAGATAGGATTAACAACAGGTCATATGAAAACGCCCTAAAGATTTTTTGACTATAAAAGCAATATGAGACAACACCAAAACAGTGTGATCTTAAGACTTATTTAACAAAAACACTATTGTTCATAGTAAGGAAGGTTTGAATCCTACTGATTGTCCTGCTAGAAAATTATCTGAATTCAATTTGGGAAATTACATTTTAAGAAGAAAGGACCCTGACAATCTAGACTAAAATGAAAAGATGGCAATCAGTATAGTAGAGAGACCTAGAAAAATAAGAGAAAGTGTCAAAATGCAAAAGGCAGAAGTAGGAAAAAAATTCTCTGGAAAGAGGAAAGTACTTATTCAATGACAGAAGAAATTAAGTAACAAAATGAAGCTTTGAAATGGTCTTGAAAGAGCTAATTGGTAATTTGCTCTATTATTCATTCAAGTAGAGGATTCTAGTACAATTGCTAGAGAAGCATAGTAACATAAAAATAAAGTTATGAAAAATGTATTATGAATTTATGAAATATAATTGTGAATATATAATGAATTATGTGCAACAGTTTATTTGTTTGTTTGCTTTATTTATACATAGTTTTGGCTTTTCCAATGCTTATCATATCCCAGGAAAAAAATCAGAAACAAAATAATACTCATTTCTTTTTGGAGATAGTTTGTTAAACAAAATGGTGATAAAATATTGTAGATAAAACAAGTTTTATCAAAATTTTTAGAGTACTTAATTCATCTCCTATCAGACTTCAGGATCAGCAAATCTTTTTAGATACTAGATCCTATGATATAAAATAATAATGATCTGTGAATGTTTTTAAAATTAGAATTAGAATTATTCTTGTTTCATTCTCTGTATTCCCTTGAGGTAAATTAAGTGATTAGTCTTTGGAACTAGCTACAAAATCCAAAAATTAAAAACAAATAAAATCTTGCTTACCATTCAGGAATTTAATGAACAAATTAACAAATTTTAAACTGTATTTTGTACTTGATTATTATTTCTCTGAGGATTTCTTGGAAAAATTTATTTTTGCCACTTATTATTTTTGTTATAATAAAAAATAATTCATATTAAATTATCTCAATATCATTTTCCCAATAAAATTGAATGTCTTATGGATGCACTTAATTTGTATGAGGTTTACACTTTCACATATTCTGAGATAAATTGATTTATTGTTATTTTCTGAATTATGTTAGAGGCAGCTTGAACCAAAAGTTGATTGTTAACTTTTCACTGTGAGCACTGCAGAAATCAGAAAATGTTATACTTCAGTGTTTGATTATTTATTGATTATCTAGACTTAAGAAAGTGATAAGAGAAACTTTTTAAAAATGAAGATAAAACTTAAAAATATATTTCTGTACTTTTAGAGAAAGAGTTTTAAATATTTAAACACACTCTTGATTATTCCCATTTTGTAGCTGAGAAGCCTGAGGACACCTGATAGAAGCAGAATTCCAACTTGGGCCTTCTAACTCAATAAACCTTGAGTGAGCTTGTATTCTTTGGCCCAGAGATCAGTCCTGATATTCATGCCTCATCAGCACCCTGTGACCTCTCTAATTGAAAAGCCTAAGGAAGAGCTCCTCCCAAAGCTTCTATTTAAAGAGGGCACCAGACTAGCCATCTTTCTATTCCCACCTGGCTGTACACTTTTGAACTTCTTTATCATGTCACCACACCAACACCTCCTACCCCACCCAGCTCATTCTTTCATCATAACTCATGGGGATAACATATATTTTTTTTTAATTTTTAAAAGGTGAATTTTAATGATTTGTAGTTAAAATGCTACATAAGTTTTTTTTTTCTGTTTCAATGTAAATGTAAGGTTATAGGAGCTAATCTATAAACATCATTAATTATTTGTATCTACCTATGAAATAAATGACACAAAAGCCAAAATAAAAAAAGCAAGCTTTAGAGGCTACTCTGTTAGCTCCTCATGTACATTCATAGTCACAATACTTAAAATGAGTGATTTAAGCCCAAAAGAACTTTTAATAAAAGTTCTTTGATAGGTGGTAAGGGTGTCAGACAAAATACTGTTTATTTGAAGAATTTATCTTGCTGTTACTAATCTGTGAAACATTCTATTTCCTTCCTTTGAAGCATAATGAGAATGCAACATGGTAGAGTTAAAAGAGAACTAGTTTTGGCATCAGAGGAAATCTGATTTCAAATTCTGGTTCTGATACTTAATACCTAATGTAAATTTAAGCTAATCAGTTAACCCTTCTAGACCTTGATTTCTTCATCTATTAAAAAATGAGAATAGTAATACATGAGTAGTTCTCAGCCTCAATTCTCTCATCTGTAAAACTGGAATAAAAATGTCTGAATTATTGTGTCATGTAATTGTAAAAATCAAATGAGATAATAAGTAGGTAAAGCATTTTGAAAACCTTAAAAGAACTATATCAATATCAATGATCAATATTATCATCATTATTTTTATTAATTATAAAATGAGGTGAAAAGTCAAAATGATAACTAATTTTCCTTTTAACTCTTAAATTCTAGTATTTTAATATCCTAAGTCATGATCTTAGAATTATGCTGGATATGGTAACCTTTGCTAATGAGCTAGTAAAGATCTGAGGTAGAAGCTTGATGAATGTATTTTTAATCAAAGATTAGTTTCTTTTTTTCTCCTTCAAGAACTTTTTTATGTATTTTTTAATCATTGACTTAACAAAGTCCATTCGTTTAAAATACATACATCAGAATTTCCCCTATTGTAGAATGTAAAACTCTCATTGTAGTTCTAAGAAAGGAAATTCAAAGTTTTTCAGATATACTTCAGCAAGGAATGGTGATCAAAAAATCAAAGCAAAGAAGCCATAAATTCTAATCAGATTATGCCCATTGGTATTTCCTAAAGTTCTTATACTACCTATTCTTTTCTTTTCACACTCTATTAATGAATAATAGATCAATCCCTAATGAATTAAATGATCCATTTTGATTGATTGGAGAATTGCAGATTGAAGGAAAAAATTATTGTGGAAAAGGGCCCCACCTTCTTTCTACCACAACCTCTGTTGAGGGTACCTCTATACTTTTAATCATTCAGGTTCACAAATTTAGAGACATTTTTAATTTTTCTCTCTTCTCCCACATCCTATCCATTTTCAAATCTTGCTGATTGTACCTCCACAGTGTTACTCACATTCATTCCCTTCTTTCTATCATGAAACCACCATCCTAGTCCAGAACCTCACCATGACCTGAGTTATTGGCCAGTTAACTGGTCTCTCCACTTTCATTCTTTCTTTTTACCTGGATGTGTTCCACACAATCTATGTGGTGACAGAAGACAGATATTTCTAAGCCACAATGTGATCATGCCATTTCCCTGCTCAAAATGATCACTGGCTCTCTATTGTCTCCAAGACAAAATAAAAACCACTTAGTCTGATATTTAAAATCCTGCACAATCTGATGATTCCCAGGAACTTCCCCACACTTGCCTCCTGTCACTTTCTGTCAAAGATTCAACATTCTAGTCAAACTGACCTACTTAGTGTTCTCTCCACTTGACCTGCCATCTCTGTCTCTGGGTCTTTACACAGATTATTCCCCAGTCCAGCAAGACACGCCTTCTTTACCCCAACCTTTTAAAGATCCCTAGCTCATCTTCTTGTCCTAACATCTTTTCTATCTCCAACTGGTAAGGACTCCTCCCTCCAAACGTCATTTTGTATTTACTTATTTGTGAATATGCCATGTTCTCTCAGTAGAATATAATTTCCTAAAGAATAGAGACTGTTTAGATAGCAGAGTGCCCACCTACATATATAAGCTGTTACTTAATATGTTTGTAGAACTGAATTGAATTTGCTCCACAAACCAGAGTAGCCTATTAAATATTTGGTGCCGTAACCTCCCTACCAAAAACAAACAACAACAACAACAACAACAACAACAACAACAACAACCAAAAATGTGCATTTGTTGTATAGTAGCTAAAAAGGGACATCACACAAGCCAGGCATATGCCACCAAGAAATATGTTTGCTTTCCACTCCAATACTAGAAAATTCCAAGGAAGTCTGGTGATTTTCAAAGATATTCTTAGGTTTTCTCAAATTCTATCTATAAAAAATATATAATAATATATATCTCACCTACCTCCCAGGGTTGTTGTGAAGAATGTGATTTGTAAATTTAAATATGAACTATTATTATTAGCAGAAGAACATTTCCATGTGACAAAATTTGGAAAGAGTGAAAATAATCTTTCTGTCTTCATACTGAAAGGGACCGATATGTCAAAGAAATATATCAAGGCATCATTTTAATAAAGGCAAAAATAGTTGCTGCACACAAAGGCCATCCAGACAGCATTATTTCAGATACTCTTCAACTGGATTAAACCAAGTGACAATAATTAAGCAAGAAACAACTGTCCAGTCAATAACAAAATCTTGCTTGGGCACCGGTCTATTCCATCTGTCATATTCTTTATTCATGACTTCTAAGCTGCCTAAACACAAAGAGACTAGATTTCAGTCTCAAAGAATACAGGTTCTCAACACTAGTGATACATGAGTGATATTATAGTTATAAAACAGAAAATCGTTTGTAATTAGGCGAGAGCTTCCATGGGTCCCTTTATAGATTAATTTACATAATTTTGATAATATATTTGTCTGTATCATAAACTCCTGCTTTTTTCCTGTACCAAAAGGGAATTTGCTTAATAGTGGTCCCTTCTGCGCTACTGAGTCCTGTCAAAGACAGCACTACTCCTTTCTACAATGTGGGGATGGTTTGAACTGAAAATAAGCCAGCGAATTCCTGGCTTATAAACTTTCGCTGAGTTGATTTTGGCAGAGCAGAGGCTGAGATGTGTCTTTAGCAAAATGGATACACTATCCAAACTGGACAGAAAATAGCTGATGAAGGAAAATGTCCATGTAAATACAGCACATGAGAAATAAACTTTAGTCCTCCCCCTTCCACAAGAGTAATTTGTCAATATAGAAAAACTTCATTTATCTGGAATAAAAACAGAGAAGAATGTACTACTCTACAAATTACTTTTAAAAATAAAAATAAAATTTTAACATAGAAATATTTCAAAGGAAGTAGAGTTTTCATGCCTCCAAGTACATACTGGGGTGCTAAATAATGTCTGAGGAAATGTTGCTAAGCAAAGGATTCACGGTCCTCTTTTAATTAAAAGATAAGAATAACAGTAATGGAGAAAGCATTCTAGTTCAGAAGACTTGGATGTGAGTTGCAGTTTTGCCTCCTAACTTTGTGACATAAGTAAGCCATTAAGCTTCTCTGGGCCTCAGTTTCTTAATGTATAAAAAAAAGAAAGAAAGAAAAGGCAAGATTGGACTGTATAGTTTCTAAGTTCCTCTATTCTATCTAGTATTTTGTGCTTTTAATTAGCATGGGTATTGATAAAGTGCTTCATAAATAAGCAAGTTAGTCCCCACCAAAAAAAAAAAAAAGTTTATCATAGCTGCTGATATGACCACTCAGTCTCTCCTCTAGCTACACAAAGTACCCTACATATATGTGTGTTTTTTTCCTAATATGTATATACTTATATGGATACATTGTCTCTCCTGATATGCAGCTTGAATACAAAACAAAATGTTTCATTTTTGTCTTTGTATTCTCAATGCCTAGGAACAACACATAGCAAATAGTAAACCTTTAATAAATGCCTGTCAATTAGTTTCTTGAATGTTCCTAGTTTTACCCAGTGGGTCCAGGTGAAAACAAATCTAATTCCTCTTCTACATGACAGTTGTGTCTCCCCTTCAAGTCTCTTTTTTCAGGCTAAGCATTCCAAGTGTTATCAATCAGGCCTCATATAGCATGATTTCAAGTCTCCTCTGCATCCTGGCTCCCTTCCATTCAAGCTAACTTATCACTGTCTTTCCTAAAATATGTATTTAGAATCACTCTATCAACAAGCAATTATTAAGCACCTTTTCTGTGCCAGAAATTATTCAAAGCATTAGAGAAGCAAATAGAAGACATGAAACAATTACTACTTCCAACTAAACATAATACCCTGGAATCTCTTCTTGTTTAGGAAAGCATGATTCATGGAATCTTAAGATACAAAGATCAGTGGCACATCCCACTGTTTACTCAGTGATTTTGTGATTATATTTTAATAGCCTTAAAGTTCTTTTATAAGGTTTGTTGTTGCACTTTCCTACCCCACACCTTTACAATCAATATTTCATGTTGTTGAAGTCAGACTAATATTCTCATCTGTTGAAGTCTTTTTGAAACTTCATTATGCTATCCAAAACTCATTTGTTCCTCCTGGATTCATATCATCCACAAATTTTGTCCACAAATATCATCTATGTCTTCATCCAAGTCAATGATTTAAATGCTGAGCAATGTGATATGAGGACAGATCTCTGTGGTTCTCTACTAAAGAAATGACTTACTTTAACACTAATCAGTACTCTTTGAAGACGGTTCTTCAATCTATTCTGATTCCATCAGTTTATCAAACCTACATTTTATGCTTTCCAAATCAACTAGTATTTCATGAAGCACATACTAATGTGCATGGCACTGTGCTAAGCTCTGGAACATAAAGATGTTCATAGTCCTTAATAACCTGTTCCCCTCCCCTACCTTCTTATATCTTCCTCTCCCTTGACATATGATCTTATTTAGTGACACTGGACTCCAAGTTATTTCTCAAACAAGACACTCCTTCTTCCAACTAAACATTTTCATTGGCTATTCTCCATGCCCAGGATTCTTTACTTCCTCATCTCCATCCTCTGGATTTCCTGGCTTCCTTGATTCCACCTTCTGCAAGAAACCTTTTCTAATATTCCTTAATTCTACTGCCTTCTCTCTACTGGTCATTTCCAGTTTATCTTATATGTAACATACTTATATAGAGTTGTTTAGATGTTGTCTCCCCTATTACATTGTGGACTCTTTGAGAATTGTCTTTGGCCTCTCTTTGTATCCCCAGCATTTAACAACAATGCATGGCATGAGGTTAGTTCTTAATAAATATTGATTGATTGAAAAACAATTCTTCTCCTCAAGGAGCTCAGAGACAACGGGCAAACAAGATAAAATAAACAGGATAAAATGGAGACAAATTTGGAAGAAAGGGGACTCATGAAAGATTTTGTGTAAAAGGTAAGATTTCTAACTGTGACCTAAAAGAAGCCAGCGAAGCTAGGAAGAAGAAGGGAGAAGGGAGAGAATGAGGGACAGCCAGTGAAAATATCCAGTTGCAAGGAATAACAAAAAGGCCATTGTCACTATGTGTGGAACAGTGACCCTTATCCATACTAAAATCAGAGACTCTCAAGGGAAAAAAATGGATTCATTACAAATCAAGAAAGGATAACTCAACAGACAATGAGTAGGTAGAGGAGTGCAAACTGCAAACTGCAAAACACAAGATTATACAGGTTTCAACAACCTCCCCTGACCTTTTCTCCCATTGTCTACTAGAATCCAGGCTTACACCTGAAATGTAGAATATCCTAGAAACAAAAGAATACTAGTAAATAACAAACTCTTTACCCACTAAGTATTTAAGACTAAATAAGAGATTGGGGTAAGGAGGGGAATGTTCATCTAAAATAATCAAACACCTTTTATAGCTTTTAAGATATAGGCCAACTTGTTCACAATTAGGGCAGAGGTCAAAGCCACATCCTTATGAAAGGCCTTTACTCAATTTATCTCATTCAACTAGATTGTAGAGAACTGTGGCAGGGAGTAAATTTTAAGAATATTTAGAAAGATAAGAGGGATTCAGATCAAGATCATTAAAGTCAAATTGAGAAATTAGGAAATTGGAAGATTGGTGTTTTTGAAGAAGTGCTAATATGTAGGGTGGAGTCTCCTACTATAAGAGGTAAGACAATGCTCTTAGCTTAGGTTTGATTTTGGGACAAAATGAAGCATAAATCATTAAACAGTTGATAAAAAAGAGGTTTACGGGGAATAGAGTGTAGACCACAACATAGCATTCTTACTCTCTCTGTTGTTATTTGCTTATATTTGGTTTTCTTTCTCAGTTTTTCTTTTTCTTCCTTTTTGATCTGATTTTTCTTGTGCAGCAAGATAACTATATAAATATGTATACACATATTGGATTTAACACATATTTTAACATATTTAACATGTATTAGACTATCTGCCAGCTAGAGGAGGGGGTGGGGGAAAGGAAAGAAAAATTTGGAACAAAACATTTTGCAAGGGTCAATATTGAAAAAATTACCCATGCATATAGTTTGTAAATTAAAAACTTGAATAAAAAAGTAGGAAGGAAAGAAAAAAAGAGGTTTACTTTACTCTAACACAGTGATAAAATGCAATTAAGACACAGTGGCATTTACCTACAGCTTTGAAAGTCACACTCTCCCTCACTTCCTTATGTGGCAGAGTTATCCTAGAGTATTAAAGCAACAGATATGGATTTGGAAGTGGCAAAGGAGGGAGGGAGAGGGAAGAGAGAAAAAGAGAAAGCATTAGTCTTTGGGGCAAGGCAACCAGTGTGGAGCTATAAGAATCTGGGAGCACAATAGAATGGCATGTCCAAAGACACTGAAATCTTTCCCTCTCTCACTAAGTAGGCAAGGCATCTAGTATGAAGTTGTGAGCGTTCAGGAGGTCAATGGAAAAAGTTGTTCATAAGAATGTTCATAAGAGAATTTATCAAATGTCTTACTGAAATCCAGCTATATGCTGGAGTATGCTATAATACTCCTTATCATGCCAGTCCAATAGCCATGTCAAAAAAAAAATGAGGTTAGTATAACAAAGCTTGTTATTGATAAACTCTTTTCACATAGAATACAGAAGGAAAATCAAACTTAGGCAATATCCAAATTATGGAAATGACAAAGGGGAACCCGAATATCTCTCTCTCTCTCTCATTCAATTGGAAGATTCTCTATTCTGATTTCAACACAAACAGTTCCCAGTCTCCACCAAGAGCTACCCATATAACAAGCTTCCTTCAGTTCAATTCCTTGCAGAGGGCCAAAAGCAGGAATCATGGCAGATTAAGGGATCTCCCTTGGCATAGCTGCCTATGAGGGACTCTCTGCCTGCTGAAAAGACATTCTCTTTTCAGAGTTAACGCCTAACTGTTTTTCTCTCATCTATTTCCCTAACAGGATCTTACCCCCTCTTTACCTTTCTGTCAGGACTTCTCTGCTAGACCTTTATTTCTCTGTCAGGACCTTGCCACTAAGAAAGTCAGGTCACCAAATCATTATTAATCAGAGAAATGCAAATTAAGACAACTCTGAGATACCACTACACACCTGTCAGATTGGCTAGAATGACAGGGAAAGATAATGGGGAATGTTGGAGGAGATGTGGGAAAACAGGGACAATGATACATTGTTGGTGGAATTGTGAACACATCCAGCCATTCTGGAGAGCAATTTGGAACTATGCTCAAAAAGTTATCAAGCTGTGCATACCCTTTGATCCAGCAGTGTTTCTACTGGGCTTATACCCCAAAGAGATACTAAAGAAAGGAAAGGGACCTGTATGTGCCAAAATGTTTGTGGCAGCCCTGTTTGTAGTGGCTAGAAGCTGGAAAATGAAAGGATGTCCATCAATTGGAGAATGGTTGAGTAAATTGTGGTATATGAACGTTATGGAATATTATTGTTCTGTAAGGAACGACCAGCAGGATGAATACAGAGAGGACTGGTGAGACTTACATGAACTGATGCTGAGTGAAATGAGCAGAACCAGGAGATCATTATATACCTCAACAATGATACTGTTTGAGGATGTATTCTGATGGAAGTGGACCTCTTTGATAAAGAGAGCCTTAATTGATCAAAGATGGACAGAAGCAGCTACACCCAGAGAAAGAACACTGGAAATGAATATAAACTGCTTGCATTTATGTTTTTCCTCCCGGGTTATTTATACCTTCTGAATTCAATTCTCCCTGTGCAACAAGAAAACTGTTTGGTTCTGCACACATATATTGTATCTAGGATATACTGCAACCCATTCAACATGTAAAGGACTCTTGCCATCTGGGGGGAAGGGGTGGAAGGAGGGAGGGGAAAAATCGGAACAGAAATGAATGCAAGGGATAATGCTGTAAAAAATTACCCTGGCATGCGTTCTATCAATAAAAAATTATTAAAAGAAAGAAAGAAAGAAAGAAAGTCAGGTCACAAAAGCTGACTTCCCAGTGCCAATAAACTTCTTTTGCCAGTCTAACTTTTCGGGTTCATAAATTAATTTATGAAGGACCTGTGCCGATCAGAAGGGGGTTCCCACAACATTCTGCCCTGCGCCAAACCTCATTATTTTTGGTTCACTGACTGAGAATCAAGGGGAGCCAAACCTCATCAACACTGCTAGGTAGAAAGATCTAAATGAATAATCAGCTATACTATCTATTAGTCGTTAGAAAGTTTTCATTCTTCTGAACTTAATTAATAAATGAATTCTGTTATAGTTAGGTTGAGTCTAAATTACCCATATGATACCCAATTTAACTTATATAGGATTATAATTTATGAGGCAAATGGAGGAATGATATATAAACCTGAGAATTGTCTGCAGAGAGATAATAATAGCTGATGAGATCACCAAAAGAGATTGTATACTCAGAACTTGGAGTATACCCTTGCACAGAGGACAGAGAAAGTGATGAGGATAATTAGAAAATTGTAGTATCATGAAAACCCTTGGAACAAATAGTATTTAGGATAAAGGGCAATATTGGGAAATGCTGCAGAAAATTCAAGAAGAATGAATGAGAAAAGGCAGGTTTAATTTGGCATTTAGGAGATCATCAATAACCTTGGAGCAATTTTAATTGAATTATGAAATTTAAAAATCAGATTGCAAATGACTGGGAAGTGAATGGGAGATAAAAAAGTATACACAAGTGTAAACAGCTTTTTCTAGAATTCACCTTTGAAATGAAGGAGAGCCATGAGATGAAAGTTTAAAAAAAATCAATAGAATCAAATGAAGCTTTTTTAAGGATAGTGTGTCAGCAATAGGAAAAGCATCAGTGGGAAAAGAATGACTGAATACTATTAAGGGAAAAGAAGGGATGATCAAAGGGAAATATTTCCAAAAGAAATGGGAGGAAATGGAATCAAGGACACATGAAAGAAAAAGTAAACCCAGAATTTTAACCCAAGTATTCAAATTCCCAATCCAGGATTCTTCATTTTATTTATTTATGATGAACCCCAGAGTAAATATAATTTTCTGGGTAAGTCAGGTTAAATTGAAGATTTCTCCAAACATTTTGGAAAGTTTGGAGATCTACTGCAAAAATCTATTTCAATAAAGATGCCAAAACTAATTAGCTTTTCTTTACTTTTTTACCCAAACTGCATACTACCATTAAAAAAGTTTCATCCCATAGGAGACATATCTTCACGACCACAAATAGTAACTTGTTTAAACCATATCCAGGAGACTTCTACACAGCTGGAAATCACTCCATTTTTTTCCCTCCCCCTAGGGAGACTGTCTGGTTTTAACATTACCCCAGGATAAAAACTAACCTCATCAGTCATTCAGGAGCCAGTTTCCCTCCATTCCATTAACACCTTCTTAGCATATTCCAAGTATTTTAGAAAGTTTTGTATTCTAGATGGATATTTGGGGAGGTAATGAGTTACAACTGTTTCCTTGGAGGGATATTGGATTGCCCCATGGAGAGCTCATGGAATCTCAAACTGAGTCCCAAGACAGAAACTAATATGATATTCAGGTTTGTGGATTTGAATTAATTATTCTATTAAACCTATCCTAGTTTCACATTCTATTAACTACCTCTCTCTTCTGAAGGAAAAAAAAAGCAAAGAATGAAAACCTCAAATGTATATAAATAGAAAACTTAGAAAGTAACATTAATTATAATTGTAATTAATTGCCAATTTTTTAATTAATTATAAAAGTTAACACAGCTACATGAGATAGGTAGACCCAATGAGTGAACAAGTCAGAATAAACCTACAAAGGCATAGATGACATTTTATAAAAATTTAAAATATAGCACTTCCACTATTCTTCATGTTATTGATCATTATGGTATCAAGTAACAGCTAAAGGGACTAGTGAAATTTTCATATCTAGTGAAAATGTTTATAACTTTGTAAATAATTTTGAAATTAAGTTAAAATACATCATCAACTATACTGAAAACTTACCTCTTAACTTACATACTCAATATATTCCAATGCAATGAAGTATAATGAATTAGGAACATAAATAGACTATGAGGCCATTGTATTACAGATTTAGAACTGAAGTCACTAAAAGTTGTAGAGTCCTACCCTTTTATTTTACAGGTGAGAAAACTGAAGTTTAGAGAGTAAGTGATTTACTCAGGTCTAGATAGTAGGTGTTGAGTCAGGATGTAAACCCAGAATTCTTGCCTCCAGGTCCAATGCTCTATTGACAACATTAAGACAATTCTTTATCAGCTCTCAAAAATATATGACAAAGCACTCTATACCTTACTTTTCCTTTCTATTAAATGGGAATGATTTTCTCATGAGAAAAAAGTATTTAGTCACAGTCATTTGTACTGCAAATAAAACATTCAATATTAATCAACTTTAATAGATGTTATTTATTTCTAATGAAAGGCATATGTGGAACCTATTGAATAACACTTGTGAAAGCATAATGAATCCCTAAAGACCAAGAACATAAATTGATATGACTAATAACATCTAATAAAAGACCATAAATCAAAAAAATTGCCCAAGTTTCACTGGCTCAAAAACTCTGTAAATTTTTTAACTGCCAAAAAACTTACAGGGCAGAAATACGAAATGTCTCATTTATGCTACGATCTTAGAAAATACCTTTGCAAAGTTAGAGTCCTCCCAGGATGCCTTGCAATTCTATATGGATACTTTCTAGGCTTTCTAAAGAATTTTCATCTATAAAATGAAGAGGCCAGATGGCAATATATCTGAGGATATCTTCTAAATTTAATATTATATAATTCAGTAATCTTTAGAAAATTCTGTCATAATGGATTTTCTCCACTTCAAAACCAATAAGACATAGCATATTAACCAAAGTTTATGGACTCTTCTTATTTTAAGTTGTAGATCATAGATCTGCAGTGAAGAGAACCCTAAAGGTTCACTTTTTCCATGAAACAATCCAAATCTAAAAATCCACTATCACTAAATTGCAGTTATTCTGCTCATTATATACAATCCAATAACTAAATAATCTGTTCTGGAAACACAAAGAATTGTATAATGTCAAAATTCTTGGAGATCATCTTCTCCAAAACCCTCATTGTTAAAGAGAAAACCGAGGTCCAAAGTGTTCAATTAACTTTCCCATATCACATTAACTATGTGATAAGAGTCAGGGATAGAACCTAGACCTCCTCACTCTGTCCAATGGTTATTTTTTTTCTTTTTTACTACATTAAACTTCTTCCTCATCTGCATCTGTATCTTTATTTGTCCTTTTTTATATACCTAGTCCAACTCTTATTCTCACATGGAAAGATGAAAGGTTAATGAAAATACACCCTGGTGATTCTACAGTACCTATAGCTACATTCATATCCACACAATAGAAACTGTACTTGGAATTCACAATACTTTCTTGCAATATGAGGTGAAGAATGCAAATGGACTAAGCCATTTTCATTGAGAGTAACTTGGGCAGAAGTAACAATGTGAAATGTATTGAGGAAAATAATGGGCAAAACAACAGGGGATGAAGAATTAATTTACAGGATAAAAACAGTCTGAGTGTTGATGATAAAGAAACAAAAGTGCCAAAAAAAAAAAAGAACTAATTTTTAAAATATTTCTTAAAGCATTATTCAATGACCCTATCCTCTATTTAGACTCTACTTTGAAGTAAATAAGAGAATCTCATTGGGGCAGGGATTGTGCTTTAGTACCAAATAAAGCATTGTTTGCTGCTGCTGTCTATTCATTTCTGCCACCTGGTTTGGAATCCAGTCTCCCTAATGGTAAGTGGTTTTTTGAATTGAAAATCGCTAGGAGATAGCCAGGGAAATGATCACAGCTAGAGAAAGCAAACAAAACAACCTTCAGTGTCTGGGATTCTTTTTTAATCCTTTTTAATGTGTAGCCCAGCACTGGCAAGACCCAATAAGGGCATTTTTTTCCTTGCTGCTTGTATTCAATGGTCATTAGAAACCCTAATAAAAACTAAAATGATATAATTTCATCAAGGCTACTAAAGTGATTTTAAAGCAAGAGTTTTTAACTTTTTGGTGTCTTGTACTCCTTTGAGAATCTGGCAGTGCCAGGGGACCTCTTCTAAGAATAAAGTTTTCAAATAATGAAGAAAATGTTAAAATTTCTGTTAGTTTAGTGAAAACAAAAATGCAATTTTTTTCCTATTCAATTTGACAAGAATTCCTGAAATATAGCTATGAGTCAAATTTATTTACACCCTAATTTCAAGCAATATTCAATTTAAACATGTACATTAAAGAGAACGGAGGGAGATTTTAAAACAGCAAGTTTTAATAGTCAACAGAGCATACCAGAAAAAGGAATCAGTTTTGGGAAATCTCTGGTTATGTCTAGATCTTAAATCCCTGAACCTTTTATTGGGCAACATGCACAGACTGTTTCCTCCCATTGCAAATAAGGAACTAGGAAGGTGAAGTAATGTCACCGATGCCATCAAAGAAATACATGACACAAAAAGAAAATGGCAGAAATCCTAAACAGGAAGCTGTCCTTCCAGGACTTTTTGCCCACTGGTGAAGATATTCTCTTCTCAGTGTAACCTTTGCTACCTTCCTAACAGGATCTTTTGCCCACTAAGAAGTCTGTCTTCCTAGCAAGCTGGCTTCTCAATGTCAATAAATCCCTTTTTGCCACATAGATTTCGAGTTTGCAAATTCTTTCACATAAAACTGCCACTTTCGATCAGAGGGGATTTCCCACTCCAATTCTTGCACCTCATCACTTCTAATATAGAGGGAAAATGAAGTCAAATTTCATGCCTGAGAATTTTGCCTACTTTGCTCTAATATGATAAAATCATAAAAATTTTTAAAAATTAATTCACATACTCTTCAACAAGCATTTATTGACTGTCTATTATGAACAAAGTACTAAAAGAGAAATAAAGATAATTTGGCTTACCCCAAAAGAAAATCAAAGATTAATTATGCTATAAACATTATGTATGTATATATACATATATATGATGGAATATTTCACATTTATAATAATTTTACAGCTCCATAAAACTTTGAAAAATACAAATGTTAAACAAGTATCATTTATATGATATAGTATAAATAAAAAGATCATAGTTGAAGAGAAGATGGTAATTTGCACTAGTGAATGAAGTTCACCAGGAACTAATCTCAACATTGATGAAGTCATATATCCAGTCCAAAAAAGAAAAATCTTATTTTGCATTTCTCCAATGTCACAAATTGAATTAATGGCAAAAGCAAGAAGATGGCTCCAGAGTCCTATCCTTTTATTTACTATAATGACAAGGTTACATTGATACACATTTACAAATTTCAAGATTATTAAAGTCATTGTTATTAATAATAAAATAGTAATAATAATGTTTTGCTAGAAATAAAAAAAGATTTTCAATAAATATGTATTTAATAAAATCTCAGGACTAAATTTTCTCATCTATAAAATGAAGGGAATGGATTAGGTTAAGGGTGCTGACTTAAGTTTTTTTTAATGTCAATACATTCTCAGACTAAGGTTTTAGATAACTGAAGGAAATGCCATATTTAAATCAGAAATTAGCAAAAAATAATTTTTTTTCTATCTAAGTTCATTGACCCTTAATATCCATAGACCTCTCTGGCTAAAAACTCCTGGATTAGATGGCCTCTAAGGCAATTTCCATCTAAAATCAACAAGTAAATGATAAATAATATTAGAGATAATAATGTCATATATGATAATATAATAATAAAACTGTGTAGAGTTCTCAGTTGCTATCATTTTAACTTGCACTATAAGAAAAGAATGCCTTCCATAAAATATACATACATACTATGCTCCTGTCATCTTGATATTTGTCATGAATCTTTCCAGTAAGTAAAAAATTTATCCTGGGCTAACAGCAAAAATATTAAATTCTAATTAGATATATTTTTGAATTGTCATTCTAGAGTAATCAACAGTGTAAGCTTAGACACAAATCTTAAAAATGAGATTTTTTTTTAGGCCATTACACACAGAGCTAAGCAAAGGAAAAATTTTTTATCTCAAAGTCTGAGTACAATAACTTTTTTTTCTGTGAACTCTGAAGAGATCATGATTATGCAAGAAAAACACTTAATTTTCTTTTCTCTTATACTCCTGATCTCCCAAGAGAGGTCAGACCCACAGTGTAAAAAATGATGCCATAGGCGATCATTCATTCATTAAATATAATCAACTCATTAAAAAGCATGAGATCAGCAAGTTCAGGTGTGCTGGTCTCTCACGTAGTCAACAGTACAGAAAGCTACTCGCATAGTCATTTAATAAATGTCTCAAGTAGATATGTAAAGTCGATGGTGTGAAAAAGGAATCAAGACTGAAGACCATGACACCATGTCAATAGGATTCATTTGAGCCATGCTTCACCTGCAATTTAGAAGTGGAACCACTAATTTTATATTAAAATATGTTAGCTCCACTGAGACTCTACAAGCAGGGTTTTCAACTGTCATATAAAAGAGATGCTAAATTATATATAATAAAAACATATGAAGAGGGAGACTCTAACAACAGGGGAACTCTAGAAAGGCATCTTGAAGGAGATGGCCTTTAAGTTGAGCCCTGAAAGTCACTTCAAGAGATTGAAGTAAGGAGGTAGAGCATTTTCATAATAGGAATCTATCTACTAAGCTATTTTCCCTCTCGCTATATTTGTACTATTGTAACACAAAGATTTACAAAATTGAATAAAAACAAAAATGTCCAAACTAAATAACCCCTTTAGATTTCATTAAATATAACATTACATTTGAAAACTATTTCTCAAAATAGAAATACTATTTTCTCTCCTTCTAGGTGATATTTTGTATATTACTTATTCCTTGTATAGTCTCCTAAATTAAGAAGCAAGATTAAACTTCAGAGAAAATCCTTTCTAAGTTTTAGGATACCTTTAGCATCACAGCTCAGTGGTTCAACCACCCCCACCCACCCAACTCCCCAATAAGTATTTTGCTTCTTTGCAGCAGGGTGATGCAGATTCTTTTTCTAAGTAGAATTCCAGACATTCCATCTGCCTCCCAAAACAGAAAATGCCCATTTGAAAGTAGTTCAGCATAGACTCCTAGCAGCCAAGGTGGATAAGCCATGACCTTACTATAAGTTAGTTTACATTTTCTATTTTAATCTATGTTTTGTGAACTTTATCTGCTTTGAATCCATATTTATGCTTCTCAGCAATTTATGCCATCAGCACAACAGGGAGCTTGATGAGTTTGGGGGAGAAAAGGAGAAGGATTTCCACTGAAACTGTCAATTCAAATAATTTTCAGTAGAAAAAAAATCAAAGGAATGTTACTGTTCTGCATTTTCTTTTTTAAAGAGTAGCTATATAAAAAAAAAGAAAAGAAAAGCAATAACAGATTTGGCTGGTATTTAAAGGTTCTCACAGCTAATAACATTTCAGAAGCAAGCCAGTGACTAATCAGTATTGTAACAAACTGATTAAAAAGAATTTTAAATATTGAAGCAAATAGACTCCTTGAGGCCCAGCTTCCTTGTCTGCAAAGTTGGAGAAATATCAGAAAATCTCAATATCTGAAAAGAAGAAAATTCTCTTTAAGCTAGTACTATCAAATTTGGAGCCCCTTGTAAACAAAGAGATAGACAAAAGTATCACATCCATTAAAACCAAGTCCACCAAGAGGCAGACAAATAAAGAAGCTATTCAGAACAGCAAAGAGGGAACAGTATGCTCTCTTCTCAATGAAATAAGGAGCTTGTAAGGGTGAAAAGCTAAGGAGGACTCCATTTATGTTTTTCTCTATTGTTTCTTTTTCTCTAAATGGGTTTACTTGACCATTTTCCATCTCATCCCTATTTTGATGTTTGCTATTTATGTGACCTTATCTTCCCTAGATAAATTATCTATCTACCTGTAAAATGAAGGATTGTGACTCAATGGCTTTCAGGGTCTTAACAACTCTAGAAGATATCATGCTATGATACCTTTCTCCTCAGGACTTTAGCTGCACCTTAAAGGCTCTCAAATTGGATCCTTCGGAATGTTTTGGTAGTCCTTTTGAATCAATACTTCAGTATTTTATTATTAAAACATTTTTATTATTTTTTTAATTATTAAACTAATATGAAGTTCCTATTTCATCTTTCTTTCCTATTCCAAAATCTTTTTTCATCTTTCATTTTTTTAGAATAGAATAACACCCAATATTCATCTCAAATAAATTCTTCTTAAGTTCATTTCACAAGAGTTTAAAAGGACTTAAGAGCATGTACTTGTAATTTGATTGCTAAAGGGGATTCCCAGATTAGAAAACTCCCTTTACCAATGCAGGTCAACATCTTTTGTGCACACCTGGTTTAAGAGAATTCCCAAGAACACTGAAAGGTTAAGTGCCCTCTTCACCAAGGTCATACAACCAGTATACAGGGGGTCCTAAAAGTCTTAGTGAAACTCTAAACTTTAAAGAAGAAGCAGCTAAATGGCTTAATTGATAGACCACTGAACCAAAAGTCAGGAAGACCCAAATTCAAAGTTGGAGTCAAATATTTACTAGCTATATGTCCCAAAAGCAAATCACTTAACCTCTGTTTGCCCTACCTAATCCACTAGAGAATGAAAATGGCAAGCCATTCCAGTATCTTTGCCAAGAAAACCCCATGGATAGCACTGGAGTCCTATGGTCTGTCACAGGGTCTTGAAGAAGTCAGAACAACTGAAAAACTTTAAATTGCACTAAAGATTTTTGGGACAATCCATAATTAGAGGCAGGACTTGAACCCCAATTTTCCTGTTTGAGGTGCTAGCTCTCTATCCACTATTCCACACTGCTTCTATTTTAAAGGTAAAGGGGAGAGGAAGTTAAATATTTCATTTCTTTAAAATGAGGATTTAAAAATCCAACCATTCTGGAGAGCAATCTGGAATTATGCCCAAAAAGTTATCAAATTGTGCATATCCTTTGATCCAGCAGTGTTTCTATTGGGCTTATATCCCAAAGAAATACTAAAGAAAGGAAAGGGACCTGTATGTGCCAAAATGTTTGTGGCAGCCCTGTTTGTAGTGACTAGAAACTGGAAAATGAATGGATGCCCATCAATTGGAGAATGGCTGGGTAAATTGTGGTATATGAATGTTATGGAATATTATTGTTTTATAAGAAATGACCAGCAGGATGAATACAGAGAGGACTGGCGAGACTTACATGAACTGATGCTAAGTGAAATGAGCAGAACCAGGAGATCATTAAACACTTCGACAACGATATTGTATAAGGACATATTTTGATGGAAGTGGATTTCTTTGACAAAGAGAGCTGAGTTTCAATTGATAAATGACGGACAGAAGCAGCTACACCCAAAGAAAGAACACTGGGAAACGAATGTGAACTATCTGCATTTTTGTTTTTCTTCCCGGGTTATTTATACCTTCTGAATCCAATTCTCCCTATGCAACAAGAGAACTGTTCGGTTCTGCAAACATATATTGTATCTAGGATATACTGCAACATATCCAACATATATAGGACTGCTTGCCATCTAGGGGAGGGGGTGGAGGGAGGGAGGGGAAAAATCGGAACAGAAACAAGTGCAAGGGATAATGTTGTAAAAAAATTACCCTGGCATGGATTCTGTCAATATAAAGTAATTATTAAATAAAAATTAAAAAAAAAAAAAGAAGTTATCCAAACTGAAAAAAAAAAAAAATGAGGGTTTCAATGAGATCGGGCCACTTCCAGTGGACTTGTGATAGAGCCATCTGCATCCAGAGGAAGGACTTTGGGGATGGAATGTGGAGCATAATATGGTATTTTCATCCTTTTTGTTGTTTGCTTAGTTTTTTGTTTTTTGATTTTTTTTTCCTTTTTGATCTGATTTTTTTCTTGTGCGGCATGATAAATGTGGAGGTATGTTTAAAGGAATTGCACATGTCCAACGTATATTAGATTTCTTGCTTTCTAGGAGAGCAGGTAGGGGAAAAGGAGGAAGAAAAATCTGGAACACAGAGTTTCAACAGGGTGAATGCTGAAAACTATCTTTGCATGTATTTTGAAAATAAAAAGTAGGGCAGCTACAGGTGGTGCAGTAGATAGAGTACCACCTCTGAAGTCAGAAGGACCTGAGTTCAAATCTGGCCTCAGACACTTAACACTTCCTATCGGTTTGACCCTGGGCAAGTCACTTAACCGCAATTACCTCAGGGAAAAAAATAATAATAAGCAATTTTTTAAAAGGACAAATTGAAAAAATCAATTAAAAAAAACATTTTAGATGGGGCTTTCATCAGTATGGGTACTTCCTCCATTGATGCAAGTTCCAACCTTTCTATGCCTTAGTAGATAAAACTTCAAGAACTTTAGGAATACAGAATGGCTTTACAAAGTAAAGTACTCGAAGCCTTTACAACTTGGTAGGTCTTGAGAGAGGTTATTCTCTTTTGGCAGAGCCTTCTAAATTTCAGAATCATTCCTTTCCTCCCATACACACTGAGGCAATAGATTAAGATTTAGAAAAAGAGAAAGTAATAAAGATAAAAGATCATTCTTCAAAGTTTGAAGTATCTTCAGGATTAACAGTTTTTGTATTGGTTCCTTTTTGTTGTTTAGGTTTTGTTTTTTAACAGTAAAACTTTTGGTTATATATTTCTTTTTCTTGATTTTTTCCTCTGAATATTTTTAAGTGATAAATGTAGCTTTAGAGTATTATAGTATAAAAGCCATATAGATAGGAGCCAGGAAACATGAATACTACTTCCAGTTTTATTAGAATATAATCTTGAGCAAATCATAGTTACAATCTCTTTTTCTGTCCAACAAAATGATAAAACACACCTATCCTAACCTAGCCACTCACACAATCCTAACCAGAAAATAATTAGGATGACAAAATTAAAATAAATGTGAAAGTTGTTAAGTTTAAATGCATTATATATAGGTGAAGCATTGTAATAAAAAATAAAAACCATTCTACTTTCTTGGGTGGCTTAAATAGCATAAGCATAATAACTGACTGCCTATCATAAATGTTAAGAACACCCTTATTTAAGCCACCTAAATTAACAGCATCTTAATAGCTTTGAGCAGCGGAAATATATTTTTATTCCTCTAAAGAAACAATCTGATTTAAAAGAAGAAAAAAAGCCTTTCTAGATTAATGTAATTCTCTGATAAGTTTTAAAATGTTATCCCAAGCAACTTTAGAAGAAAAGTTAAAAATAAAAGCTTAGAATGTGTCATAGCTTTTGTAATTTACAGTGTCACTACTGTGACATTTCAATAGCTCCATTCAATAGCTGCATTAAAAATAAGTAGAAACCCCATGATCATTATATATCTGAAACTTATTAGAGGAGACTAGACTTTTTTGAGTTTGTGGAAGTGAAATAGCTATTTTCCTTATTGTTTAGTACCTATTTAATCAATCAATTGATCAATCACTAAGTACTTGTTAAGGGGTACACAAAGACAAAAATGAAACTATTTTCCTGTCTTTAAGGAACTTACATTCTACTGAGAGTAAATGCTATGTTCACATATAAATAAATACGAGATACATACACACACTCTAAATATATGAAGAGGGAGACTCTAACAACAGGGGAACTCTAGAAAGGCATCTTGAAGGAGATGGCCTTTAAGTTGAGCCCTGAAAGTCACTTCAAGAGATTGAAGTAAGGAGGTAGAGCATTCTGGACAGAGACAGGAATATGGAATGTCATATAGAAAGAGCAGCAAGTTGACAAATGTGGTTAAAGCATAGACTATCTGAAGGGTATAATATGTAATCAGTCTGGAAAAACTGGAGGGAGTCACACTATGAAGTGCTTTAAATGTTAAATAGAGAAATTCATATTTTATTCTAGAGGAAATGAGCAGCCAATGAAGCTTCGTGAACAGCAGTGATAAGGTCAGACTTGTGCTTTTGGAATGTCAACTGGGCAGCTGGGTGGAGGGTGATTTGGACAGATCAATCTTTATTCTCAGTTCACCTAATCTTGAGTAAAATATAAAAATATATTAAATATTAAAAAGATATTTTAAAAGATCAATTTTTACATTTACAAAGGAAAATTCTCAACATTTTAAGGGTAAGTCCATGTTTCTATTCATAATTACATATTTCGAAGATGGCGGAGAGGAGGCTCACAGTTGCATAAGCTCCGCGCTTTCTCTCACTATCCACTTCATTACAAGCCTCTGAATCAATGCTTGACTGAAAAAAACCCACAAATAGTTACCAAGAGAAGCCATCCTTGAGATCCGCCAAGAAAGGTCTGTCTTTACTGGAGGGCTGGGGCGGTTTTAGATCGGGCGCAGGCGGCGGGCAGCGGCAGTGAGAGCACGGGAGCAGACTGGAGAGGGGGTGGGGAGTGATCGCAGCTGTCTCTGCGGGGAGAGCTTCGCTACAGGTTTGGAACCTGCAGCAAGTCAACAGCCCAGCAGAGAAGCTTAAAAACACCGGGGCTGAAGAATACAACCGCAAACAGCTGGAGTCTCTCAGGACCTGGCCGCCCCCCCCTTCCCCCCCCTCAGTGACTCAGCACGCTTTGGGATCTCAGAGCGCAGGCGCAGCACAGTCCTGCTAGTGCCTCACTGCTGCCACCTGCAGTCTGTAGAGGAAGCTCGATAACACACCCAGCCCCCCCCCAAAGAAAGACTCCAGTTTTTTCTGTTTTTCTTTGGTAGTTTGTCTCTGATTAATAGACAGAATGAGCAAGAAGCTGAAGAGGACTTTAACCCTAGACAGCTTCTACACAGATAGAGAGCAGACTCTAAATCCTGAGGAGACTAAAAACAGGCAGTCCCCAGGTGATTCCCCAAAGGAGGAGATCGTCTGTTCCTCAGCACAGATGAACCTCATAGAAGTGATTAAAAAGGCTCTCACAAGGGAGCTAGAAGAAAAATGGGGAAAGCAGAGTGAGGCTTGGAAAAGGAGAGGGAGGCTTGGGAAAAGGAGAGGGAGGCTTGGCAAAAGAGCCTGGAGAAGTCAGTTAAAGAGAGAGTGGATAAAGAAGTAAAATCCTTGAAAAATAGGATTAGTGAACTGGAAAACAAAATTGGCGAAATGGAAAAAAATTCCACAGAACAAAAGAACTCAATTGGACAATTAGAGAAAGATTTTAAAAAAGTGAGTGAAGAGAATACTTCACTGAAAATCAGAATTGAACAAGTGGAATTGAATGACTCGAGGAGACAAGAAGAATCAGTCAAGCAAATCCAAAAAAATCAAACAATGGAGAAAAATGTGAAATACCTTCTGGGGAAGACAACAGACCTGGAAAACAGATCCAGGAGAGACAATCTGAGAATCATTGGACTCCCAGAAAAACATGATGAAAAAAAGAGCCTGGACACTGTCTTCCAGGAAATCATCAAAGAGAACTGCCCAGAAGTCATAGGAACAGAGGAAAAAATAAACATTGAAAGGATTCATCGATCACCCACTGAAAGGGATCCTAAAATCAAAACACCAAGGAATATAGTGGCCAAATGCCAGAACCCTCAGGTGAAAGAAAAAATATTGCAAGCGGCTAGAAAAACCCAATTCAAGTATCAAGGAGCCACAATAAGGATCACCCAGGATCTGGCAGCATCCACATTAAAAGATCGAAGGGCCTGGAATATGATATTCCGAAAGGCTAAGGAACTTGGTATGCAACCAAAAATAACTTACCCAGCGAGAATGAGCATCTTTTTCCAGGGAAGAAGATGGACATTCAACGAAGTAAGCGAATTTCATCTATTTCTGATGAAAAAACCAGAACTTAACAAAAAGTTTGATCTACAAATATAGAACTCAAGAGAAATCTAAAAAGGTAAAGATTAATCTTGGGAACTATATTTTGACTATATAGATGTATAAAGAATACATGTATACCTTGTTCTAGAAATTGATGTGGAAAGGACATTGTACCAGAAAAAGGGTAAAGTGGGGGTAGTACATCTCATGAAGAGGCATAGGAAACCTATTATATCTGAGAGAAAGAATGGAGGGGGATGAATATAGTGGGTATCTTACTGCCTTCAGAAGTGGCTTTAAGTGAAAAATCTTAAGACATATTCAATCTATGGTGAAACTTCTCCCATCTCATTGAAAAGTGAGAAGGGAAAAGTGGAAAGGGAAGGAATAAGCTAAGCGGAAGGGAATACGGGAACTGGGAGGGAAAGGGGTAAGATAGGGGGAGGAACTCTAAGGCGGGGGGGAGGGACACTAAAAAGGGAGGGCTGTGAGAAGCAAGGGGTGCTCACAAGCTTAATACTTGGAAGGGGGGAAAGGGGAAAGAAGGGAGGAAAGCATAAACCGGGGTTAACAAGATGGCAAGTAATACAGAATTGGTCATTCTAACCATAAACGTGAACGGGGTAAACTCCCCCATAAAGAGGAAGCGGTTAGCAGAATGGATTAAAAGCCAGAATCCTACAATATGTTGTTTACAGGAAACACACCTGAAGCGGGGAGATACATGCAGGTTAAAGGTAAAAGGTTGGAGCAAAATCTACTATGCTTCAGGTGAAGTCAAAAAAGCAGGGGTAGCCATCCTGATCTCAGATCAAGCTAAAGCAAAAATTGACCTAATTAAAAGAGATAAGGAAGGACACTATATCTTGCTAAAGGGTAGCATGGATAATGAAGCACTATCTATATTAAACATATATGCACCAAGTGGGGTAGCATCTAAATTCTTAAAAGAGAAACTAAGAGAGCTGCAAGAAGAAATAGACAGTAAAACTATAATAGTGGGAGATCTTAACCTTGCACTCTCAGAATTAGATAAATCAAACCAGAAAATAAATAAGAAAGAAGTCAAAGAGGTAAACAGAATACTAGAAAAGCTAGATATGATAGATCTCTGGAGAAAATGTAATGGAGACAGAAAGGAATACACTTTCTTTTCAGCAGTTCATGGAACCTATACAAAAATTGACCATATATTAGGACATAAAAACCTCAAACTCAAATGTAGTAAGGCAGAAATAGTAAATGCATCCTTTTCAGACCACGATGCAATGAAAATTACATTCAACAAAAAAGCAGGGGGAAGTAGACCAAAAAATAATTGGAAACTAAATAATCTCATACTAAAGAATGATTGGGTAAAACAGCAAATCATAGACATAATTAATAACTTCACCCAAGAAAACGATAATAATGAGACATCATACCAAAATGTATGGGATGCAGCCAAAGCGGTAATAAGGGGAAATTTCATATCTCTAGAGGCCTATTTGTATAAAATAGAGAAAGAGAAGGTCAATGAATTGGGTTTGCAATTAAAAATGCTAGAAAAGGAACAAATTAAAAACCCCCAGTCAAACACTAAACTTGAAATTCTAAAAGTAAAAGGTGAGATCAATAAAATTGAAAGTAAAAAAACTATTGAATTGATTAATAAAACTAAGAGTTGGTTCTATGAAAAAACCAACAAAATAGACAAACCCTTAGTAAATCTGATTAAAAAAAGGAAAGAGGAAAATCAAATTGTTAGTCTTAAAAATGAAAAGGGAGAACTCACCACTAACGAAGAGGAAATTAGAGCAATAATTAGGAGTTACTTTGCCCAACTTTATGCCAATAAATTCGACAACTTAAATGAAATAGAAAAATACCTCCAAAAATACAGCTTGCCCAAACTAACAGAGGAAGAAGTAAATATCCTAAACAGTCCCATCTCAGAAAAAGAAATAGAACAAACTATCAATCAACTCCCTAAGAAAAAATCCCCAGGACCAGATGGATTTACATGTGAATTCTACCAAACATTTAAAGAACAATTAACTCCAATGTTATATAAACTATTTGAAAAAATAGGGATTGAAGGAGTCCTACCAAACTCCTTTTATGACACAGATATGGTACTGATACCTAAACCAGGTAGGCTGAAAACAGAGAAAGAAAATTATAGACCAATCTCCCTAATGAATATTGATGCTAAAATCTTAAATAAAATATTAGCAAAAAGATTACAGAAAATTGTCACCAGGATAATACACTATGACCAAGTAGGATTTATACCAGGAATGCAGGGCTGGTTCAATATTAGGAAAACTATTAGCATAATTGACTATATCAATAACCAAACAAACAAAAACCACATGATCATCTCAATAGATGCAGAAAAAGCATTTGATAAAATCCAACATCCATTCCTAATAAAAACACTTGAGAGCATAGGAATAAATGGACTTTTCCTTAAAATAGTCAGGAGCATATATTTAAAACCATCAGTAAGCATCATATGCAATGGGGAAAAACTGGAACCTTTCCCAGTAAGATCTGGAGTGAAGCAAGGTTGCCCACTATCACCATTATTATTTAATATCGTATTAGAAACACTAGCCTCGGCAATAAGAGTCGAGAAAGATATAAAAGGAATTAGAGTAGGCAATGAGGAAACCAAACTATCACTCTTTGCAGATGATATGATGGTATACCTAGAGAACCCCAGAGATTCTACCAAAAAGCTATTGGAAATAATTCATAATTTTAGCAAAGTAGCTGGCTACAAAATAAATCCCCATAAATCCTCAGCATTTTTATACATCACCAACAAAACCCAACAGCAAGAGATACAAAGAGAAATTCCATTCAGAATAACTGTTGATACCATAAAATATTTGGGAATCTATCTACCAAAGGAAAGTCAGGAATTATATGAGCAAAATTATAAAAAAGTCTCCACACAAATAAAGTCAGACTTAAATAATTGGAAAAATATTAAGTGCTCTTGGATCGGCCGAGCGAACATAATAAAGATGACAATACTCCCTAAACTAATCTATTTATTTAGTGCTATACCAATCAGACTTCCAAGAAAATATTTTATTGATCTAGAAAAAATAACAACAAAATTCATATGGAACAATAAAAAGTCGAGAATCTCAAGGGAATTAATGAAAAAAAAATCAAATGAAGGTGGCCTAGCTGTACCTGATCTAAAATTATATTATAAAGCAGCAGTCACCAAAACCATTTGGTATTGGCTAAGAAATAGATTAGTGGATCAGTGGAAAAGGCTAGGCTCACAAGACAGAATAGTCAACTATAGCAACCTAGTGTTTGACAAACCCAAAGCCCCTAACTTCTGGGAAAAGAATTCTATATTTGATAAAAACTGCTGGGATAATTGGAAATTAGTATGGCAGAAATTAGGCATGGACCCACACTTAACACCATATACCAAGATAAGATCAAAATGGGTCTATGACCTAGGCATAAAGAACGAGACTATAAATAAATTAGAGGAACATAGAATAATTTATCTCTCAGACTTGTGGAGGAGAAAGAAATTTGTGACCAAAGATGAACTAGAGACCATTACTGATCACAGAATAGAAAATTTCGATTACATCAAATTAAAAAGCCTTTGTACAAATAAAACTAATGCAAACAAGATTAGAAGGGAAGCAACAAACTGGGAAAACATTTTCACAGTTAAAGGTTCTGATAAAGGCCTCATTTCCAAAATATATAGAGAACTGACTCAAATTTATAAGAAATCAAGCCATTCTCCAATTGATAAATGGTCAAAGGATATGAACAGACAATTTTCAGAGGATGAGATTGAAACTATTACCACTCATATGAAAGAGTGTTCCAAATCATTATTGATCAGAGAAATGCAAATTAAGACAACTCTGAGATACCACTACACACCTGTCAGATTGGCTAAGATGACAGGAAAAAATAATGATGAATGTTGGAGGGGATGCGGGAAAACTGGGACACTAATGCATTGTTGGTGGAGTTGTGAACGAATCCAACCATTCTGGAGAGCAATCTGGAATTATGCCCAAAAAATTATCAAAATGTGCATATCCTTTGATCCAGCAGTGTTTCTATTGGGCTTATATCCCAAAGAAATACTAAAGAAGGGAAAGGGACCTGTATGTGCCAAAATGTTTGTAGCAGCCCTGTTTGTAGTGGCTAGAAACTGGAAAATGAATGGATGCCCATCAATTGGAGAATGGCTGGGTAAATTGTGGTATATGAATGTTATGGAATATTATTGTTCTGTAAGAAATGACCAGCAGGATGAATACAGAGAGGCTTGGAGAGACCTACATGAACTGATGCTAAGTGAAATGAGCAGAACCAGGAGATCATTATACACTTCGACAACGATATTGTATGAGGACATATTTTGATGGAAGTGGATTTCTTTGACAAAGAGACCTGAGTTTCAATTGATAAATGACGGACAAAAGCAGCTACACCCAAAGAAAGAACACTGGGAAACGAATGTGAACTATCTGCATTTTTGTTTCTCTTCCCGGATTATTTATACCTTCTGAATCCAATTCTCCCTACGCAACAAGAGAACTGTTCGGTTCTGCAAACATATATTGTATCTAGGATATACTGCAACATATCCAACATATAAAGGACTGCTTGCCATCTAGGGGAGGGGGTGGAGGGAGGGAGGGGAAAAAAAAAATCGGAACAGAAATGAGTGTAAATATAATGTAATTATTAAATAAAAAAATTTAAAAAAAAATTACATATTGCAATACAGTTCACTATAAAGTTCAGCAGCAACAGAAATGATTTAATCATTTCAGTCTGGTTTCCAATGCATAAATTATGTATATAGAGCTGCCTCTGCCACCAGCATTTGCATTCCCTTGTGCTTTGCATTGTATTTAACAATGCTTAATAAATGATTTTTTTATTATTCATTCATAAGGAAACTCATATAATTGGGATTTCTTCAGCTTTGGTACTCTTGTTCAGTCCCCTCAATTGTCTCTGACTGGAAGCTGATTGTTATTTTTGAGTTGTTTAAGCTCAAGTGATTTGTTTCCTTTTCCAGCTCGTTTTATAGATGAGGAAACTAAGGCAAACAGGATTAAATGATTTGCCTAGAGTCACACAATTAATAAATATCTGAGACTGGATTTGAATTTAGGCCTTCCTGATTCAAGACTTAGATTTTATGCACTGTACCATCTAACTGCCATAAGGCTGGAAGGTAGAGCAAAACAAACTCCTTCCAAAGCCTCCTTTATGGAGAGCTCAAATCCATTTTGACTCCATCATCATCATCATGTCTCATACCCCCCACAGCAGTTACCATCAGGTACTCTACCCCGTTCCATATTCATAAAATCATAGTTCACAAGCCCTCAGTTTTATACTAATTAAACTTATAAACCCCTATTGATGGAACTGCCTTCTATAGTTGATATAGTTAACTCAAAGCAAAGTCATTTTTTGAGATGGCATAGAATGAACAACAGTAATAAAACTATAAACCAAACACTCACCCACAAATACATACAGCATCAGTTGAAAGAACACACAGGAAATCTAATAGAGAAACAAATACCTAGGGGACAAATAGGGGCAAGCCATAAATGTACTTCTGGGCAATTTCTTCAGCTGAACTTCCTGAGCCTGATCCTCTCTAAAGTGCAATCCTAATTTCCAGGAGATAACTCTAACTCCCAGAAATGCTCTTTATTGCCTCTCAAAGATGTTTCTTTCTCAAATGACAGAGTTTCTCCCATCTTGACTAAATTTCCATAGAGAATGTCATAGCTGCAGAATTAGCTAGCTTTTAAAAGACTGCTAGAGGTGTGACTGATTCATCATCCAGCTAATGGCTAACCATCCTATCATTTCACCAAAATGACGGAAGAATTTCTTCATGCCTCCTAAAGAAACAGTGAAGTACATTGTTTATATTTTCCCAACCCCTCTTAATTCTAGTGCCTTTCTTTTTTAAATTATTTTCTAATTTTTTCCTCCATTAAATTGTTATAATTTTTTAAAAAATCATTTCCCACTTATCTTGTATATAGCTTATTTGTACATATTTGTACAAATTCAGTTATGAAATCCTTAAGGGCAGACACTATTATTTTGCCTCTTTTTATATTACCATCACTGAGCACAATGCAGGGTACATAATAGGTGCTTAATAAATGTTGATTGACTGCTTGGCTGACTTCTTCCTTTAAAAGCTTAACACCTCCATGCTTTTACTTTCCTGTCACATCCTATAATTTTATCAAATTGACTGGGGTAAACTCAATTGATCTAGGCTTCCTTGATCAACCTTCAAAACTCCATTTTTTTACATCTGCTTTTCTAGCTTTTGTTTATAAACTAATTTATTTTAAAAACTGAAGACATTTCTTAAAATATTCAGTCCTTATGTTCAAAGTCAGTATTTTATAATGCTTTGAAGATGATATGATGCCTGAAACTTTTGCTTAAAACATGAAGAGTCAGGTTTATCACTGATTCCATTCCATTTTCTGGTCTTAGTCAAATATCTAAATTTAATTCTATAGTAATTCTTCTAAATTTGTTGCTTCCTTCTCTCTTTATGGGGTATAGCCCATTCCATTTCTGAAAAGTTCTTAACATATAGCCTACATTTAACTTTTTACATTTTTCACTTATTATTACTATGTTTGTCTTTTGGGGCCAAACAGAATTTAAGGCTAGTCCCTCTCAAACAAGATCAGTCCTCAAATAGTAGAAGGAAAGCATCAGTATTCACCAGATCCTGATCCCACATATACAAAGAATCTCCAAATGACAATATCTAAAAGTTAGAACCTGAATTCTGCTCATAAAAGTGACTTCCCATTTAGGTAAAATGATGTACTAAGATATGCTGCTTAAATTCAATGCAAAGCAGAGCTGCCAGATGTGGTGTTATTTTGATCAAATTTCCACAGAGCAAAGATTAAAAAAAAAAGACAAAAAGCACAAGCACCACAAAGTAGATATGTGGATCCACCCAAAGGCAAATATATTAATTTGTTTTAGTCATCTGTGTACTATTCTAAATGTTTTTAAATAAAATCTGAAAAGAAAAATGTTATTCTTCATTTGAGTACCCAATTATAGCTTCCACTGAACACATAAGCCAAATACACTGCTACTTGAGTAGGGGAGGGTGTTATAAAAACAACACTTGACAAACTGACAGAAATATGTTACCTCCTGTAGAGTGATAGTGCTGTTGAAACAAATCAGGTTTATTCTTGTTTTTATTAGTGTTTAATCATTTACAGAACATATTTCATTTGCAATGAAAATACTTGTTCATCAAGTTGAAAGATGTATGATAATTGCTTTTCAAGCATTTTGTATTAACTGGATCAAAGCATGGGATAGAAAAGGGACTGAGGAAATTCAACAATTACTCCCAAAACTTTGGTGCCACCATTGATTTCTCAAATGCAGGAGGAAAAGAGCATTTTAAAAGAGAACAGCTGAGTTTGCATTTTCACATTTAGTTAATAATGATGAATTAAATATTTGAATATAATATAAAAGTAAACCAAAGTTTTCACTTGTATTTTTTTTCAACCAAGAAAACTTCTGCTGGGGGCATTTATTTTACAAAGCTTATGTTAATGTTTAATTTGGTTGTATTTTAAATGGACATGATGGCTCCTACAGATTCTTTTCA
The DNA here is from genome assembly GCF_016432865.1 of Antechinus flavipes. NCBI lineage: Eukaryota > Metazoa > Chordata > Mammalia > Dasyuromorphia > Dasyuridae > Antechinus > Antechinus flavipes. The sequence continues at coordinate 271,865,331 of NC_067399.1, forward strand.
TCATTGCTACTACCCTACTCCTGGGTACAACCACTAAATTTTAGTATCAACCTCATAAAAACCAAGGTGGTGGTTTTCCTTTTTCCAGAAGGTTCACAGAGATCTCTTGTGCTTGGAGAGAAAGTGATGAATTCCTGCATTAATTCACACTTGTATTAAGCATTTAGCTTACTGGACTATGCAATAGTTTGGTGTTGGGGTTTTTTTTTCCTTACAAAGGTAAGTTATACAATCACCAAAGATTTAGGAAGTAAAATTTAAAATAAAAACACATAATTATGAATGTGCAATAACAATGCATTTCTTATCTGAAACAAACATTATAAAAACACTTCAAAATTGCCAAATTTAGCATTAATCCTTGGTATTAAAAGAATCATTCTATTTTAGGTATTCAGTTTCAATGAAAAATATCCAAAATGATAGATTTCTCTCTCCTCCCAAACCCCTTCCCCCCAAAAAATCTGCCTGACCAAGCAGAATGGTTCTCACCTTCATAAGCAAAGAAGTGGGTGTTGTTTAAAGTGACAAAAAGAGCCTCAAGTATTTGCAAGATTTTTTCTATTTCACAACAAAAGGAAGAATTTGTCCCATTTAACATTAGGAAAATGGCACATTAATGCATCTAATAGAGCCTTATATAAGTCTCCTGAGCTCCTATCATGAAATGAGATTCAGACTGACCAGGAGTATAGCAGTGGCATTTCTCCCAGCCATCTATTCTGCCCTGGCATATCATATATTAATCATTCAACAAACCACAAACATGTATTAAGCTCTACAATGTTTTAGGCATTAGGGAAATAAACAGAAAAGGTCCTGCAATTAATTGAAGAATTACTGAAAAGGCATGGGGATGTTGCTAAATAGAATGAGCCTATCTTTAGCCAAAATCTAAGGAAAGAGATACTAGCTTCCAACAAGCTTCTTTTCCATCAGAGAGCATATGAAAGGAAGGAAGAATTCCTGGAAGAAACACATAGAAATGGAAAAAGTTAATTACCAACATGATAAAAGTAAGAATTTGTCTCAACAGCTTTAAAATGACATCCAACCAAAATGAAGTTCTCTCAATTAACTCTAATGATGTTTTCTACCCCTTTCCTCTGAGTCCTACTAAGCCATATTGAGTCATGGGATAGCATTTTAAAAAAATAATAACTTTATTTTTCAAAATACATGTAAAGATGGTTTTCAAAATTTACCCTTGCAAAAACCTTGTGCTCCATATTTTTCTTCCTCCCTTCCCACCTTCTTCTTCCTCTATAGAGGGCCAGAACTCTAGAAAAGTATGCTTGAAACAAGGATACTAACAGCAAGTGTTAACTCAGTGTGACTGATGAGATAATGGTTCTCTAGTTCACATACTTAGTACTTAGTATGATGATGTAATGGTTCTACAGTTGGCACATGGTCAGTATTGCTGTAGTGATGTAATTGTATTAAAGTATAAAAGGGCTGAGAGGACTTGAAATAAGCAGACTTGAGGCAGATTCAAGTGAGTGTGTGCTCGAGCTCAGACAGAGGAGACACAGACGAGGATTCAGACACAGAGAAGGATTCAGACACAGAGGAGACACAGAAGAGACCCAGAAGACAAAAACAGAAACAGAGATCCTCCAGAGAGCTAGTCCAGACATTACACTCCCCTAGACAGCAAGTAACCCGATAAATGTTAAACATGTTCATACATATTTCCACATTTATCATGTTGCACAAGAAAAAACAGATCAAAAAGGATAAAAGTGAGAGAGAAAAGAAACAAGCAAATAACAACAAAGGTGGAAATACTATATTGTGCTACATATTCAGTCCCTATAATCTTCTTTCTGGAGGCAAATGGCTCCCTCCATCACAAGTCTATGGAAATTGGCCTGAATCACCTCATTGTTGAAAGGAGACATGTCCATCAGAACTGATCCATCATATAATCTTCTTGCTGTGTACAATGTTTTCTTGGTTCTACTCACACTTCACTCAGCATCAGTTCATGTAAGTGTCAATAGGCCTCTCTAAAATCATCCTGCTAATCATTTCCCACATTCCATTTTACTCATATGCTATAACTTATTGAACCATTCCCTAACAAGGAATTTCCAATTCCTTGCCACCACAAAAATGGCTGCTACAAATATTTTTGCACATGTGGGTCCTTTTCCATGGGACAGAATTCAATGGAATTAAAAATATAAAAATGTATTATGTGAGTCTTCCAAAAGTACAAAAATTTGGGTTATATACAATTAGATCTAGGTGAAAAAGCAGGGATTTAAGGATGATTAACTAAGCAAAAAGAGTCAAAGATCTGAATAAAAGCAGCATTCTGAGGGCCACTGATGCCTCCCCCATCAGATTAAAATCTTATTGAGAAATATTTCACAAAATCCCCAGGACCAGATAGATTTACATGTAAATGTAAAACATTTTATTTTTTAATAAACATTTAAAGAACAATTTGCCCCAATGCTATATAAACTATTTGAAAAAAAAATAAGGAATGAAGGAGTCCTACCTAATTTCTTTTAAAACACAGACATACTACTGATACCTAAACCGGGTAGGTTGAAAATAGAGAAAGAAAATTATAGAGCAATCTTCCTAATGACTATTGATGCTAAAATCTTAAATAAAATATTAGCAAAAAGACTACAGAAAATCATCCCCAGGACAATACACCATGATCAAGTAGGATTCATACCAGGATGCAGGGCTGATTCAATATTAGGAAAACTATTAGTATAATTGACCATATTAATAACCAAATTAACAAAAAGCATATGATCATCTCAATAGATGCAGAAAAAGCATTTGATAAAATCCAACACCCATTCCTATTAAAAACACTTGAGAGTATAGGAATAAATGGACTTTTCCTTAAAACAATCAGTAGCATCTATTTAAAACTATCAGTAAGTATCATATGTAATGGGGATAAACTGGAACCATTCCCACTCAGATCAGGAGTGAAACAAGGTTGCCCACTATCACCATTACTATTCAACATTGTATTAGAAATGCTAGCTTTGGCAATAAGAGTTGAGAAAGAGATTAAAGGAATCAGAGTAGGCAATGAGGAAATCAAATTATCATTCTTTGCTGATGATATGATGGTATACTTAGAGAACGCCAGGGATTCTACTAAAAAGCTATTAGAAATAATCCACAACTTTAGCAAAAATTGCAAGATACAAAATAAACTCACATAAGTCATCAGCATTCTTATATATCACTAACAAAATCCAACAGTTAGTTACAAAGAGAAATTCCATTTAAAGTAACTACTGATAGTATAAAATATTTAGGAATCTATATGCCAAGGGAAAATCAGAAAATATATGAGCAAAACTACAAAACACTTTCCATACAAATTAAGTCAGATCTAACCAATTGGAAAAATATTAAATGCTCTTTGATAGGGCGAGCAAATATAATAAAGATGACAATACTATCTAAACTAATCTATTTATTTAGCACTATACCAATCAGACTCCCAAAAAACTATTTTAATGACCTAGAAAAAATAACAAAGTTCATATGGAAAAACAAAAGGTCAAGAATTTCAAGGAAATTAATGAAAAAAAATCAAATAAAGGTGGCCTAGCTATACCAGATCTAAAATTATATTATAAAGCAGCAGTTAATAAAACCATTTGGTATTGGCTAAGAAATAGACTAGTTGATCAGTGGAATAGGTTAGGTTCAAAGGACAAAACAATCAATAACTTTAATACTCTAGTGTTTGACAAACCCAAAGACCCCAGCTTTTGGGATAAGAACTCACTGTTTGACAAAAATTGGTGGGAAAATTGGAAATTAGTATGGCAGAAACTAGGCATTGATCCACACTTAACACCGTACACCAAGATAAGATCAAAATGGCTTCATGACCTAGGCATAAAGAATGAGATTATAAATAAATTAGAAGAACATAGGATAGTTTACTTCTCAGACCTGTGGAAGAGGAAGGAATTTATGACCAAAGAAGAACTAGAGATCATTATTGATCACAAGATAGAAATTTTTGATTATATCAAATTGAAAAGTTTTTGTACAAACAAAACTAATGCAGACAAGATTAGAAGGGAAGCAATAAACTGAGAAAACATTTTTACAGGCAAAGGTTCTGATAAAGGCCTCATTTCCAAAATATGTTGAGAATTGATTCTAATTTATAAGAAATCAAGCCATTCTCCAATTGATAAATGGTCCAAGGATAAGAACAGACAATTCTCAGATGAAGAAATTGAAACTATTTCTAGCCATATGAAAAGATGCTCCAAGTCATTATTAATCAGAGAAATACAAATTAAGACAACTCTGAGATACTACTACACTCCTGTCAGATTGGCTAGAATGACAGGAAAGATAATGCAGAATGTTGGAGGGGATGTGGGAAAACTGGGACACTGATACATTGTTGGTGGAATTGTGAATACATCCAGCCATTCTGGAGAGCAATTTGGAACTATGCTCAAAAAGTTATTAAACTGTGCATATCTTTTTCCAGCAGTGTTACTACTGCGCTTATATCCCAAAGAGATTTTAAAGACAGGAAAGGGACCTGTATGTGCAAAAATGTTTGTGGTAGCCCTCTTTGTAGTAGCCAAAAACTGGAAACTGAAATTGCCCATCAATTGGAGAATGACTGAATAAACTGTGGTATATGAATATTATGGAATATTATTGTTCTGTAAGAAATGACCAGCAGGATGATTTCAGAAAGGCCTGGAGAGACTTACATGAACTGATGCTGAGTGAAATGAGCAGGACCAGGAGATCATTATATACTTCATCACAATACTATATGATGATCAATTCTGATAGATGTGGCCCTCTTCAACAATGAGATGAACCAAATCAGTTCCAATAGAGTAGTAATGAACTGAATCAACTACATCCAGTGAAAGAACTCTGGGAGATGACTATGAACCACTACATAGAATTTCCAATCCCTTTAATTTTTGTCCACCTGCATTTTTGATTTCCTTCACAGGCTAATTGTACACTATTTCAAAGTCTGATTCTTTTTACAGCAAAATAACTGTTTGGACATGTTTACATATATTGTATTTTAACTTATACTTTAACATATTTAACATGTATTGGTCAACCTGCCATCTCAGGGGAGGGGTGAGGGGAAGGAGGGGGAAAGTTGAAACAAAAGGTTTTGCAATTGTCAATGCTGAAAAATTACCCATTCATATATCTTATAAATAAAAAACTATAATAAAAAAAATATTTCACAAAATAAAAATACCATAGAATATAGATAATATTAAGATGTGATTTTCTAAATCAATATGCTATGTGGTTTCTTATTATGACTCAATGACCCATTTCTAATTGAGTTTGATTCAATTGAGCTAAGCAATTGGATTCACAGGATAATTATTTAAGTGTTTCAGTATCTTTGGGAAATGTAGGTCTGCCATGAGTATCCAAGAAGTATATGAATGGTCTCACATTTAATCAAGAAATACTAAAAAAAATAAATAAATAAAATCTATATAGGAAAATAATCTATAGGTTTTTTGGGGGTGGGGTTAATCCTTGAAATGAGATACTGAAGTAAATAAAAGATTATCCAACCTAAATCTTTATTCAGAAAAAAAAAAGATCTCTACAGGGTCAAATATGAAATTTAGGGCACTATGAAGTACAACAAAAATAAATGTCTCAACTCATTAATCCATTATTTAAATGTAACAAATCTCATTTGAATTCAATCCAATATATGTCCTATTAAGACTGCAATAATGCCAAACGGCACTAAGATATAAATTTGAAAAACAACCTTATTCCTACACTCAGAAAAATTATAATCTAATAGGATAAGACATTCAGAACAGTAAATATAATTTCAGATTAAATGTGATAAAGATAAAAGCACTCAAAATAGTGTGTTTTGAAGAAATTTAAGAAATTTGGACATGTTAAATATGAGATACTAGTGATAGACCCTGATAGAAATATCCAACAATTTAGAGAAATTAGGGTTAGAATCATAGATTTGGGAATTGCCTACTTATACACAAAATAAAACAGTCCCATTGAGAACAAATGCTAAACAACATATGATAAAATTGAAATATAGATAGTAAAATTATCTTTCATTTATAGTAACTGTTTAAAAATTCTAATGTACTCAAATCAATATGAATTTCTTTAAAGTGACTACTATGTGTCAGTCACTATGTTGAGCATTTAGGAGGCACAATATAGATAATACTAGGTCTGGAGCCAGGAAGACTTTAGTTCAAATCCAGCCTCAAATATTTATTAACTCTCTGACACTGGGCAAGTCATTTAATCCTGTTTGTTGCAATTTCATCATGTGTTAAATGAACTAGAGAAGGAAACGGCAAACCACTCCAGTATTTCTGCCAAGAAAACTCCAAATGGGGTCACAAAGAGTCAGATATGATCTATTAACAACAACAATACATACATAGATTGTACCCAACTAGGCATTAAGGACACAATGAAAAAGTGATAGTCCTTGCGTTTAACAAGTTTATATTCCTTTAAATACAACCCATTCACAGATAAGTAAAAAACATAATATGCCAAAAACTAGCTGGTAATTGAAGTGGAGAGTTACTAACAATCCTGTTATCCAGAAATAAGTTCTTGGAGAAATAATTCAACTGCACCTTTAAAAGATCTAGGGCTCCCAAGGGGCAAGTGTAATGGGCAGTTCAGCATAGGAAAGAGCTGATACAAAGATACTAAGGTAGGAGATGGAGAAACAAGCAGCTCAGTTTCACAAAAACACAGAAAACACAAAGGGAAATAATTTGTGATCAGCTTCAAAATGTATCCTGATTTAGTGTAAAAGAAAATTAAAATTTAAATTAAATTAAAAATTTAGAAGTGAGTTTGTTAGGAATCTGAGAAGAACAGGGATGTCATGGACAATTACCAAGAGAAGGAAGCAATGGCTATGAAAGAGAAGCTTGCTCTGGGCAGCTTATGACTCAGAATCCTAGGGATGATAAGTAAAATCATAGAGCATTAAACTGTGATGACCAAAGTCCTCCAGGTCAGATTAATGTTCTTCAATACAAGAAAAGCCAGGGGAATCCAAAATAATAGAGAAGTTATTCCACATAAGCACACACTAGAAAGTGTAAGGTTCAGTGATGTAATCTAGCTCATCAACACTATTCAAATGTGACAATCTGTGATATAAATCTCTTCATTCATGGTCTTTTCACAATGAAAGGGATAGCAAAACATTTGTGCAAAGATTAACTAGCAAGTCTCCTAGGAAATACCTTTAACTCCTGAATTAGATCAGAGAAATATAAGCAGCATACACATGTGGAAAAACTATTTTGAAATGAATAGTATAATTATTCACCATGAACTAGGATTCTGGTGTTTGGGTTTTCAGAGTATCTCTCTATAGTAACCACATTTGCTCTCCAAGCTCTCAAACAAAGCAAGAAATGTGGTTTTGACTCTCAAAAAAAAAAACCTCATTCATACATTCTTGTGACAAATAATTGATTTTGATTTCCAGATATTTAATACCACCAGTGATCTGTATGCTTCTAATCAACTAATGCTCTTTACAAATGGAAAAATTCACTCTCTTCATGCAGAATATTAAGGTACAGTATATTATCCACAAAGCAAACAAGGGCCACAGGAAGTAATACACAATAAATTGCCATGTACCTCATTATAGAATTGACCCTGAGATATTCTGCCTGTATTTTCACTTCTATGGTTGTTTATATTCTTATTTTCTATATCTGACATATTTGTCAAATGTATATATATTTTCAATATTTTTCAAAAGCATACATATATGCATACATATGCATATATGTGTGTATATATACAATATATTAATTTTTATATCTTTTGAGAGAAATTAGCAATATACTGTGTCCTTATATAGACATTTTTAATACTGGAAAGAAAATGAATACATTCCATTAAGTATTTTAAGTGTCAAAAAGTGTTGACATTGTATTTTCACAAATTACAATACGGAAAATATTTAAAAAGTGAAAAACCCCCCACAAACAATTATGAAAGCATTGTGGTAACAGCAGCTAATTAAACATGTGATGAGACAGTTGTACTAAATTTAGATTGATTAAAAACAGAGCTTTTTCTTTTAATTTCTTTTTTTGATTCTCTGTTCCTTAGAACAGCTTTCTATTCATTGTTCAACAAAGATTGAGAAATTCTTAAAATTTATTTAAGATGAAATTTAGTTTTTAAGAACCTTTATTAAATATTAATTTTACTTATTGGGAACCTTAATTAAGCATCTATTATGTGCCAGGGGCTAAGTGCTAAGTATTAGGAACACAAGAAGAGGCAAAAGAGGTCCCTTCCTTCAAAGAGCTTATGACTTAAGTGAGGAGACAACATGTAAATAAATATTTATATAGAAAAAGCTATATGTAGTATAAAAAGGAAATAATTAACAGAGGAAAGATATTAGAATTAAGAGGTTTTCAAACTTAGAGTAACCAGGAACTATATTTATTACCTCTTGATAATATTAACTTTCTAAGTTTGAACCTACTTTGGCCACAGTCTTTGTATTGTGGGAGAATGTCCCAGACGTTTAAGGTGGTTGACTTCATCAATTTCCTTGCCATCCTTACTTATTAAATATCCCTTTCTAAGAGCTAAGTCTTGCTAATAATAAGCAAGAATACGTGAGATGAAGATTCATTAATTATAATATTAGAAGTCACAATCCTTCAGAGTTGCCTCTAGAACTCTTGGAAAAACAATAGTCAATTATTGGGCAGGGGGGGGGGGTGTTAGGCGTGATCTACTAGTATCAACAGAAGTTAAGAAAGAAAACCCAAAAAGGGTGCAATATCAGTCAGCATTCTCTGTTTCCAATCTGTCCTTCCCTTTCCTGGCTCACATAATGTTGCCTCATGGCTTTTCCTTTACTTTTCCTATGCCAAAAGTAATTATTTGACTCTACTAAGATTTTCAAAGTTTTTTTTTTTTAAACTACCAACAAGAATAGGGCAGCTAGGTAGCACAATTTATAAAGCACTAGGCCTAGAATTAGGAAGGACTGAGTTCAAATATGACTCCAAACACTTCCTAGTTATATGAATCTGGGCAACTCACTCAACCCTATTTACCTCAATTTTCTCACGTATAAAATAAGCTAGAGAAGGAAATGGCAAATCACTCCAGTATCTTTGCTAAGAAAACCCTAAAGGGGGTACTCAAGATTCAGACATGACTAAACAACAACATCAACAACAACAACAAAAAAAGAAAAACAGGGCAAAAATAAGAAATTATTAAGGCTTAAAAGACTTTGGGAAACTTTTTAAACATACACAATGACTTGAAGTATAATTTTTAACTGCCCTGAAGGGGCAGGTTCACAGGAATGGTTCACAGGAAAACCAAGACTTCATCAACCTTTTTCTTCATCCATAATAAAAGGATAACATCAGTGATCTGTATGCTTCTAATCAACTAAATGCCCATCAATTGGAGAATGGTTGGGTAAATTATGATATATGAATGTTATGGAATATTATTGTTCTGTAAGAAATGACCAGCAGGATGAATACAGAGAGGTTTGGAGAAACTTACATGAACTGATGCTAAGTGAAATAAGCAGAACCAGGAGATCATTATATACTTCAACAATGACATTGTATGAGGATATATTCTGATGGAAGTGGATTTCTTCAACAAAGAGAAGATCAAATTCAGTTCCAATTGATCAATGATGGACAGAAGCAGCTACACCCAAAGAAAGAACACTGGGAAATGAATGTAAACTGTTTGCATTTTTGTTTTTCTTCCCGTGTTATTTTTACCTTCTCAATCCAATTCTTCCTATGCAACAAGAGAACAGTTTGGTTCTGCACACATATATTGTATCTTGGATATACTGTGACACAATTAACATGTATAGGACTGCTTGCCATCTTGGGGAAGGGGTGGAGAAAGGGAGGGGAAAAGTCGGAACAGAAGTGAGTGCAAGGGATAATGTTGTAAAAAATTACCCAGGCATGGGTTCTGTCAATAAAAAGTTATAATTATTTTTAAAAAAACTGAGCCCCTTTGAATTTCTGTATGGGAGGCCTTTTCTCAACTCTGACATTCTTGTAGATCCAGAACAGCATCTAGTCACTCAGTTTGCCACTCTGCATAGTGCAATCCAGAAAGCCCTTTCTGAATATGCAAATGATTATTTCCCTAAACCTACAGAAGGGCTCATAATAAGAATGCTTTCCCCGTAAATCCCAAAGACATGGTATACTTGAAATCTTGAAAGCCTCAAGGTGCTGACTCTCTAGGAGTAAAGTGGAAAAGACCATATAAGGTCATTCTGACTACTCTAACATCAGTCAAACTGGAAGGGTCCCCCAGCTGGGCACATATTTCTAGGATTAAAAATGCTGCTTCTGATATCTCTCCTTCAGATATCTCAGAATATTCCTGTGAATCCAAAGAGGACCTGATGTTTCTTTTCCACAGGACCCCTGAAAACACTCTGGAGAAGGAAGGGTGAAATTGTCTGTGTCCTTCTGTCTCTCACTATAATCTCCTTCCTTCCTTTCTCACCATGAGAATTCTACTCCTAATACTCTCTCTCCAGCTTTCTTGGTGTTACTCTGTGAGCCCTCGCCAGTGGGGAGATAACTTTCTATTCAGGCTAGGGAAATCTGTGAGTAACAGGACGTTCAGGATTGTTGGGTGTGTCATCAGCTCCCCCAAGGCGGCCCACAAATGCAACCTAATGCATTTTTTGCAAAGATCCCATTCCCAAATGTCGCCATTTCCACCCTGGATGCCACCCCATTTGTACTAGCTACCCCCCAGGGGAGCTACTCTGACATGACTATCCCCTGTTTTCTTGCTGGGAAAGATCTCATGTTTACACATTACGACACCACAGGGACAGTAGTTGCCACCGTGGCCCATAATGGCTATGTTTATATCTCTGATGTGGGAACGCTGACTTATACCACCAATACTGTTGGTACAAGTGAGTGTGATTCCTCTCAAACCTGCCACAATTTCCACAATTTCCTCAGCAACCTTAACCTGCTGCACAGGTGGTGGGTCAAGGACTAGATGCATTTATGATTATGGACCACCCCAAAGAATAACTGTAGAGTATCCATTCTAAGATTATCCTGGTAAACCTATATACAATGCTTCTACATCACCTTCTTTGAAACTTCTTCATAACCTTCTGAAAACTAACATTCCAACTGAAGGATTGTCATGTAACTACAATCATCCTTGGGGACAAACAACCAAGAAAGTGCTACAGAACTTGACCTCAGGTACCATCTGTGAGCCTAAGGGATATGCTTTTCTCTGTAAATTAAGTTCTCCATTCTACTTCAATATTTCTAAGGGGCCTGTTAAGAGGAATGCCTCCGACTCTCTCCACCTGATGCTTAACCCCTTTTAAACATTATGGTTCTTGAACCCTAGGTCACCTGAGTGCTCCTTTCACTGTATATAATGCCACTGCCTCAGGCACTGCCACCACCCCTTCAAGGAGACAAAGACAGGGATTTGGGGGAAATGTTTTTTAGTATTTAAAGAAAAGCGTAGCAATACTAGTTCCCTACATGAGATACTTAGGAACATGAGAACATCCTTTCCAACCTGACTGCTACAACCAACCAGCTGGCCAACGAAATTGCACCCTCCCTCTGGGAGATCCAAGACTCTTTGGACTCTCTTGCTAATGTGGTTTTAGATAACCAGATGGCCTTGGATTATCTCTTTGCCTCCAGTGGAGATGCCTGTGCACTACTCAATACCTCTTGTTGTATGCACATCAATAACTCAAGGAAGGTTGAACTTCGTACTGAGAGAATCTTAGAGAAAGCTGGCTGGATGCAAGACATTCATAGAAAACTCCTCACACACACCCCCACCACCAAGGTGTTCCTCTGCATGGAGTTCCTGGCTATGGTCTCTACTAACACTTATACTAACTCCACTTCTAATTATTATCTTTTTACTCATATTTGGCCCCTGCATTTTTAATCTGTTCATAAGATTTGTTTCCTCTAGGCTTCAAGCTATGAATTTTCAACTGCCTGAAGATCATGGGATAACTGACTTGGACACAGAACATCCCTTAGATGCTGGTGCTGCTGTCTTCAGGTTTCACACTTCCCTTCCTGGCCTGAACCCCCAGTGAACATAGGGACAGCTCTATGACCGTTGTCAGCTTGAAGCAACTACAAAAGATGAGACTTTCATCCCATTACCCCAAATTAATTTGGGGAGACTGCTTTGAGGGGGGGAATGATGTAAATTGTGTCCCCTTTAACCTTTGGGGTATGGATGTAAACTATGCCCTCTTGGGGGATAATTCCTGTCTCCCAAATAATTCCCATTCAACTGGAAATCTCAGCCTGGGGCAAAGGCAATATCCTTTTGAATGGCTCAAACCCCCCCCCCCAACTCCAGGCCAACACTAGCCTGATATAACTGGGGGGTTGTCCATGTATCTTTACAAAATCATCTTAACAGGATTCTTTGCCCACTAAGAAAATTGTCTTCTTAGCAAGCTGTCTTCTTAGTGCAAATAAATCCCCTTTTGCCACAAACTTCGGGTTTGCGAATTCTTTTTCAAGAAGTCTGTGACATCAACCAGAGGAGATCTCTTACCCTCAGTTCTTGCACCTCACCAGGTCCACCTGCCTCAAATCTCTTCTTCACTCCAATCTATCCTCAATTCAGCTGTCAAAATGATTTTCTTAAAATTCAAGTGTAATTATGTCATTCCTCTAATCAATAAACTCCAGTGGCTTCCTATTGCCTCCAGGAACAATACAAACTTTTCGGGTTTGGCCTTCAGATTTCTTCATAATCTACTCCACTCTTACTTTTCCAGGTTTCTTATACCTTAACTCCAGGACTAAATCCTTCAATCTTATAACACTGGCCTCTGGCTGTTTTACAAAAAAGATCTTCCACATCTTATATCCAGGCATTCTCTCTGACCTCATATTTGGTTATGTTCTTCCTCCTTCACTCCAACTTCTATACTCCATTGCTTCCTTTAAGTTTCAACTAAAATCCTACCCTCCTCCTTCCCCAACCCCTCTTAATTCCAATATCTTCCCTCTCTTAAATTATTTCTATTTATCCCACATATAGTTTGCTGGGCATATATTTGTTTGTTTGATTTCTCCCTCCAAAAAAATTGTAAGGTTCTTGAAGGCAGGAGCTATCTTTTAATCCTTAGCACTTAGTATAGTGCCTGTTGTATAGTAAGTGCTTAATAAATGTTTCTTTGTTAAAAGACAGGCAGACAAATAGATAAATATTAAAGATGATAGATGGATGAATAGACAGATAGATAGATGGGGGCAGAGTGAGAGAGAGATTTGAAGGAAAAGAAATTTACCTACTATTTTTTTCTCAATTAATTGTAAATCTACAGTAAAAACAACTTGTTTGATGCCTTGTTTGAACAAGTATCTGGCTTGGTCCACTTAATCTATGTTAACATTACATATCAATACTGTGTCCTTCATTCAATTCAAATGTTGGTATATATGAGCCAGATGGAAATTTTGGGAAAGTATTATTAAATGTATTCACTTAATAAATATTTATTAAGTACCTACTATGTGCAAAAAGCCTTAGAATTGTTTCCTAGATTAAAGTGTTTCCAATTATTAAAAATATAATTGATAATAGTTTACTATAAGGGATAGAGAACCTGTCTCAAGCAAGAAGACCTGAGTTCATGCCCTACCTTTGATACAGATTGACTGTGTGACTCTGGGAGAATCATTTATTTTCTCTCTTTGTCCCAGGCAACTCTATAAATGGCAAAGTTGTGGCTGATCTGCATTTAGAGAGGGAGATGTTTTATATCAATAAAATCACAGATGTGGTCCAAAAAGAAAAATAACAACAACAGCTATAAAATCTGATTAATATAATCAGCAAAATCAAATATATTTAAATTTTAAAACTACTTTTTGTTTCCAAATAGAATGAAATAACAATTTTATACCCACAAAACCTGTCAAATATAACTATATTTTAATGTTGGTGCATTTTTATTTTATTTTCTAACTCTTGCCTTCCAACAACAACAAAAAAGCATTGGGAATCATGACTTAAATTCAAAAAAGAAACATTCATAAGGAAAAAGAAACTATGCAAATATAGTTTAAATACCACAAGAGTAAATCTACCAAAATGAAACCAGACTTTAAAAATAGATATACAAGCTAAATATCTCATCGGAAAGGTAAATAGTAGTGAATATGTTACTTGAATTATAGATGTGTATATTGAAACCCTGGTAACACTGAATATACCACAGAATGTCCACTGGTTATTCTCCACTCCACCCCCAGGTCTTCACCAAAAAAAAAAAAAATTACAAACATTATCCTAAAAAAAGAAAGACTGGCCCATATCTTATTAGGTCTGTGAGTTTGTCATTTCTTCCATACTGTTTTGTGCTACCACTATCTAAAGCAAATTAATGGTATCAGCATTCTGGACTCATTGTATGGAAAATTTCAGTCATTCTCAGACTGTATTTTGAAGTCATTTCAGTAGGACCTGCACAAGACAAAATGTTCCTTCTCTTCTATAACATCTGTCTACATAGAGAATGAATTAATAAGAAATAACAAAAGAGACTAGGCTAAGTAAAACTCAGTCATGAGGTTTTGGTCTGTAAATAGTCACCCCTATAAGTAAAAGTCTGAAACTACACTAAACAATAAGGAAAAAGCTTGTTCATATTGTAGGAAAATCCCAAATAAGGGTTTTTCCTTGCACAAATTTTGGTTTACCATCATGAGTCCATTTCTAACTTTCTTAATGTAGACTAACATAGCTGATTGGTGAGCTAAGCTAATCATCAATTAGCTAATCACCTAAGGAAACTCTTTGTGGTCATATCAGCTATAAAAGGATGCTGGGAAATATAGTAACATGTGTTTTTTACAACAGGCTTCCATTATCTGTCATATCCTATTCCACCAGTAAGTCTGATACCAAGACTCTCAGACATCCCAACTACAGTAGGAGTGGAGATAAGCCTTCTGCTCTCAGTGAGAGATTCTGGTTTGTAACTTCAACAAAGGCAGAAATTACTCATTGATGAGTATTCTAGGACCTGAGATTTCCACAGTGCCTTTCATCTGTCGTGGGAATTGTATCCAGCAGGGGACAAGAATTGGGAAGAGGGATAATGGCTATGGGGAACAGTTTTGTGGAGCCAGCCACAGAGAATTAATAGTAGGGAGTAGCTGCAAGTGCTAGAAGAACAGAGTTGCCAAGATTTCTGTAATCATTTGGTTGCTGTGCCAAAAATCCCAGTATCCTCTAGCCTACCATATAATGCCAGAAAGCCTAGAGTTTCCTAGAGTCAGAGTAAATTTTTCTTGCATCTTTCCACAAGTGCTTCTTGTATCCCTTCTCCTGATGTGTTAGTTACATGGGAGCCAAGAACAGCACTCCCCAGAAGAAATGTGTGTGGGTGGCAACCATTTAGAAATGGGCACCAAAAATTTAATACTTGATTCAAGTCCCTGTTATGGCCTTGTCATAATGCCTCCATAAATGCCTTTGCTTTAAATTCATGGTCTCCTGGTTTAGTCTGGTAAATGAGCATTGGTAGAGGTTAATGAACAAGGGATTTTGAAAGATTACTATCCAGTAGTGTCATAAATCTTTAGGTACCAAGGAAGGGGGTCATGAGGAGCTCTAAGTGTCACATAAATAATAATAATAATAATAATAATCCACATTCCATGACAGTTTACAAAATACCTTATTCACAATAATCTGTGTGGTTTGTAATATAATACAATTATTATTACGCCCAATGTACAGATGAGTAAATAGGTTCAGTATCTTGTTCAGTCACAGAGTTAGGAAATATCAGACCTGAGAATCAAGTCCAGATATGAATTTTAATACATTGCTCCTTCTATTACATGACACTGACTCTCAAAGAAAAAGATACAAAAAGATCTTCCACTAAAATTCTATTTTAACCCCTCATTTTGGCAAAAAGATTATAAATCATCCAAGGTTATGGAAAGAAAACACATGTAATGGCAATCCTTGCCAAAGTGAAAAGGCTATAAGTCCAGACTAGTCACAGACTAAGTATCTTTCATTTTAGAACAAGATGAATCAAAAATGCAAAGGGATTCATCACCATTGGATCAGTTGAGTTTTTTGGCCATAACAACTCATGAAGGCTGTCCAATAAGATATAAAGGAATTGTGATTTGTAATAACAAAAGAAGTAACCACATCAATAAAATCACATATTCTTTTCAAATAAAAAAGAATGGGCCAGTAGGAGGGAACCTTTCCTCCTCCCCATGCCCTTATCTGTATCCTGTTGCTCAGGGTACTTTATTTTTAAAGGGTAGGTATCTTGAGCTCCAAATTATATAGAAGATATAAACAGAAAGCTCAACTAGCATTCATTTGAGGCAACTGTGAAATCTGTCTCAGCAGTTTGGCCTCTGCTACTATGCTGAATGAAATGGAGCATTAGGTAATGGGGAACTGATTAAACCAAAATCCAAACCCATGCAATTCACATATTACAACAGTGCTTTTGACTAACACAAAACCAAAATTATTTTGATGATTAGTCAAGGCTAAGAAATATACAATTCTTAAGTGAAAAAAATCAACAATTCAGTGCTGATATGCCATATCTTACCATAGAGTTTCTGATTGGTTACATATATATGGTATAAGTTCCATTTTACCATTCATTTGGAAACATTAAGAAAACTTCAACAATCTGGAAGTTGAGTTTCCTGAACTGTAAAATGAGGAAGCTGGACTAAATGGTAATCTTGATTCTATGATATAAAGTTATACTTAGAATATATCAAACTTCAAGTATTTTAAAATTTTAAAGCCTTTAACCTTCATCTGGAAGTTTGGAATTGTATATACACAATCCATAAAACACTAGACTGAAAATGTTTCCATTTACTTATAACATAATGCATAGCAATGTATCAAGAATGTATCAAGTACTATATGGGCTGTTCTAGAAACTGGTTAATACAGTTTAGATAAGAAATGTTCCCTGCCTTTATTACAACTTACAGTCTAGTTGGGGTATAAGACACCAACACAGATAATTATTATACATTATACATAAAAATACATGATAAGTACATTTGGAAAATTATACAATAAAGTGCCATATAAAGTATGAGGAAGAAGTAGTATCATCCAGGTGAAATATGAAGGGCTTCACAGAGGAGATAGCATTTGAGTAGGACTTTAGCATATAAGGAGGATTCTAATCAATAAAGATGGGAAGAAAAGGCATTCTAAACATAGAGAACAGCTAGGTGAAGCCAAAAAGGAAAAAGAGCACTGAATATATTTCAAGGGTGGAGAATTGCAGTTTCACTGAGACATGGAGTGTGTAGAGAAAGGTGATAAGAAAGAGGAAAGGAAAAAAAGATGTTGCCAGATTGTGAAATCCTAATTTCTACCTAAATACCAGGCAGAGGTATCTGCATTTTTTATGTTTTATATCAGTAAAGCAGACTTTTGAGCAAAAGGGTCAGATAATCAAATCTGTGCTTAAGCAAAATTATTATGACAAGAATTTTAAGGACATAAAGAAAAGAGGTGGAAAATACAAGACCTTGAAAATCACTTATAGGATGATACTGCAATAACTTAGGCACATGATACTAAAGATCTACATGGGGATGGCAATGATGGTATTAGAAAATAGGCAACAGATTACTGATCATGCAGGTCTGGAATTCAGAAGGATAGTCCCAAGTAGATATTGTGGTCTTCTTCATAGGTTACTAAAGGAAATAGGGAAGAGGAGGGAAAAGAGGATGAAAGGAGAGGGGGGAATAGGCAAAAAAAAAAAAAGG
The DNA here is from genome assembly GCF_016432865.1 of Antechinus flavipes. Lineage (NCBI taxonomy): Eukaryota > Metazoa > Chordata > Mammalia > Dasyuromorphia > Dasyuridae > Antechinus > Antechinus flavipes. Next base: position 271,883,231 of record NC_067399.1, read on the forward strand.
AAGATTCTTTGGGAAAACCTACATTAAGGGATCAGAAAGAGAATGAGATAATATAGTCAGGAAAAGCAATGGTAAGTTCCAAATAATGTATTAGGGGTTTAGGCACCAACTGTTGGGGTTCAGTCATATGAAGAAATCACAATGGCCATTCTCTGGCAAAAGGTAGGTTTATTTAGGATAAGAGGCTATAAACAAAATAAAGAGATACAACAGACAACAAGAATGATGAAATATGAAATAAAATTGGAAAAGCACATAGTAAAGAAAGGTGGAGGGGGCTAATAATGATTGAAAAGAGAAGTTTCCTAGTGAAATTCACAATTAACCAAGAGAAAGGGAATACCCCAAGAGGCTGAAGTATGCCCTTAGCAGATTAGTACTCTAAAAGTTAGTTAAAAGGAGGAAGATCCCTGAGGCATGATGGGGTGAGAAGAGAGATACCACATGACAAGAGGAGAGGTGAGGCAAAGTGTCATGGTGTGCTATAACCTATCTTTGTTGAGATGATATGAGCCATGGACAGATTTATAGGGGAAATTTAACCTCAGGGAGTGGATATGGCTTAGATTTCTGATTGGACTTAGGAAGGTGAGGCTGCCCACAACTATCACAGACTACTAGACTAAATTGATTGATCTCAATCAGTGCCCTTCTCTCCCTATCAATGCTCTAATTCCCCTCTGCCAACCAAACCTAATTACTCAGGACTTCATCAGAAGAACTTGTTGAAAAAAACAAAGGAATAATTAAAAGAGATAAGAAAATCAGAAGTGTGTGACATCTCTGAAGCTGATTTATCCAACAGACAATGATTGTCAACAGTGTGAAAAGTTATAAACTAGCCAAGCTTTAAAGCCATTGAATATGGAACTGTTAAAGTCACTGGGGATCTTGGAATCATATATTAAGAGCTTGAATGTGCCTTAGATATCATTTGAGCTTAACTCCTTCATTTTTACAGTTGGAAACTGAGACCAGAGAAGTTACATGATTCACAGTCACACAGAGTAGTTTCAGTGAGTGGTGGAGATAGAAGTATTATTTAAAGTTTTGAAAGGAGAATGGGTAAAGAAAAAGTGACTACAACTATGTAGACAACTTTTGGGAAAAAATTTAGCTGTTAGTGAAAGAGAAAAAAAGAAATAGGGCTACATTGTTTGTAAGAACCCAGTCAATCACAATATAACCAACACCTTGGCTGGTACTAAGAAACAAATTAGATCCAACTTACAGAAACTTGAAAGATTCTGAGCAGTGCCGAATCCTGGAGAAGTTCCATTTCCAGCTCTGGTTAACTTAGAAGTAACTTAGCATTGCCTCCCAAGGCTGATTAATTTATAGTATTTGGGGCAAAGAAGACAAAGCTACTTCCTCAACTTGAAGTGGGTAATGTAGGCGCACCAGATGATAATTACCAAAAGTTGGAGTTCAGTCACATAAAGAATTCACAATGGCCATTCTCTTTGGCAAAAATAAAGGGATACAATAGATAGCAGGAATGATAAATATTAAAGAGAGGGAGAGCATATGAAAGACAAGTTTCTCCGTGGAACTCACAATTACGCTATAAAAAGGGAGTATCCCATGAGGTTGGGTGATGCTCTTAACTGGCAGACTAAATCCTGAAGGAATAGTGGTCTTCTTCATAGGTTACTAAAGGAAATAGGGAAGAGGAGGGAAAAGAGGATGAAAGGAGAGGGGGAATAGGCAAAAAAAAAAGGAATATTCTTTGGGATTACTTACATTAAAGGATCAGAAAGAGAATGAGATGATATAGTCAGGAAGAGCAATGGTGAGTTCCAAATGATGCCCTAAAAGAGTTAGTTAGAGAAAAGGGCTTGAGAAGCATAATAGACTTAGAGGAGATACCACATGGCATGGGAAGGAGTGAAAGACACCATGAGGCATGCCCCAATCTCATGGAGTGTTCCCTTTCTCCTGGGTAATTGTGAATTATACTGAGAAACTTGTCTTTCATATGCTCTCCACTCTATTTCATATTTACCATTCCTGACATCTATTGTATTCCTTTATTTTGTCTGTAACCCATTCCCCTAAACAAATCCCCTTTTGCTAAAGAGAATGGCCACTGTGAATTTGTCACATGACCAAACCCCAACTTTTGGTGCCAACCATCATCTGATGTCTACATCACCCACATCAAGGGGAGAACTGAAAGAATATTTGAAGGGGAGAAAAAAAGTCAGGGAAGATATAGGGAGAAAGTCTCAGAGTGGATTAGGAAACTTTTGGTTTTAAGAAGAGGGCAAGCTGGCTAGAGTTCCCATCAGAGCTATCCAACTGAGGACCTAACTGGAACTGGTCAGTTGGGAAACTTTTTTTTCCCTCCCTTTTTCCTTCCCTGCCTGCCAGCCTACCTTTCCCTCCCCTTTGTCCACAGAGGATATCATACCTTTACCTATCTATGAAAAATGGATGGGCATTTGTTTGGTTTCCACAGTTGTGAAGGCTGAATTGGAGAAATGGGACTTGAATTGAAAAGTTGAAACTCACAGGGACATCAGTGGGTGATTGGAGTGGAGGTTATCTTCCCCAAAAGAATGTAAAAATGTAAGCTCCTAAGGGCCAGGGACTGTGATTTGGGGTGGTAGCCTGAGATTTGAAAAGAATCTTTCATTCTCTGCTCCTAAATTTCCTATTGAAACCCCTTCAGTACAATCACATTCTTGCACCACACCTTCTCTAGTGACTCAAGATAAAAGGGTGCCAAAAGATCCTGTTTGACCAGATCTTGCTTACTCTCCAGATCCCTTCTTTTGGTGTTGAGTAAACATCTTTGTTTCATGCTCTTTTCTCTTGTTGTTGGGGAAAGTTTCTGCATGAGCTCAGAAGCCCAGCCAAAGTGAGGAAGAGTCATGGAGTGGGTAGGAACTCCAATTTAGGGTCTATATAAATTTGCTGAGGACTGCTCACCTTTGCACTCACTTCCTGAAGCCATTTTGGTTAACACTGAGTGTGTCCCTAATGCATTGTTGGTGGAGATGTGAACGAATCCAACCATTCTGGAGAGCAATCTGGAATTATGCCCAAAAAGTTATCCAACTGTGCATACCCTTTGATCCAGCAGTTTTTCTACTGGGCTTATACCCCCCAAAGAGATACTAAAGAAGGGAAAGGGACCTGTATGTGCCAAAATGTTTGTAGCAGCTCTGTTTGTAGTAGCTAGAAACTGGAAAATGGATGGATGCCCATCAACTGGAGAATGGCTGGTAAATTGTGGTATATGAATGTTATGGAATATTATTGTTCTGTAAGAAATGACCAGCAGGATGAATACAGAGAGGACTGGCGAGACTTACATGAACTGATGCTAAGTGAAATGAGCAGAACCAGGAGATCATTATACACTTCGACAACGATATTGTATGAGGACATATTTTGATGAAAGTGGATTTCTTTGACAAAGAGACCTAACTCAGTTTCAATTGATCGATGATGGACAGAAGCAGCTACACTCAAAGAAAGAACACTGGGAAACGAATGTGAACTATCTGCATTTTTGTTTTTCTTCCCGGGTTATTTTTACCTTCTGAATCTAATTCTCCCTGTGCAACAAGAGAACTGTTCGGTTCTGCAAACATATATTGTATCTAGGATATACTGCAACATATCTAACATATATAAAACTGCTTGCCATCTAGGGGAGGGGGTGGAAGGAGGGAGGGGAAAAATCGGAACAGAAACGAGTGCAAGGTATAATGTTGTAAAAAAAAATTACCCTGGCATGGATTCTGTCAATATAAAGTAATTATTAAATAAAATTTAAAAAAAAAAGCAGGGTGAAGGTGGGAAACAAAGGCAATGTTATTATTATTGAAAAATAAAGAAATTATTTTTCCAAAAAAAAAAAAAACCACTGAGTGTGTCCTTTCTCATGAGAAAATAATAAAGTCCTTTTTGCTCCTCCTAAGAGAAGTCTCTGATTGATTAATTGAAAGGGGAGACAGTGACCCTTTTCGCACACTGCCAATGCTTTAAAAACAAAAAACTAAGAACCAATCTCCTCCCCTTTTTTTTTCTGATCGCTAAACCCTCCCCCAAGATATTTTGGAGTTTACTGGTTTTCTTAAATCCAAATCACTGGAACACTCATAGATTAGCCAACAATAGTCCCTGGTCAAGGCCCAACTGGTTACTATTTGGGTCCTGATTGATTAAGAAGTAAATTTAAAGAGTAATCATGCCAACATGCCACAAATACTTTCTATTAAGAGGACAATTGGAAAATACTGGCCATGCTGAATATCAAGACTTTCTGTCTCTCTCTCTCTCTCTTCTCTGTCTCTCTGTCTCTGTCTCTCTCTGTTTCTCTCTCTCTGTTGGTCTCTCTCTCTTTCTGTCTCTGTCTCTGTCTCTCTTTCTCCTTCCTTCTCTCTCTCTCTTTGTTCTCTCTCTCTCTCTCTCTCTCTCTCTCTCTCTCTCTCTCTCTCTCTCTCTCTCTGTGTGTGTGTCTGTTTTGGTGCCTTTCTCACACACACATGCATACACAAAGACTTAACAGTTCTTAACAGAATCAGATGTCTGCATACAGTAAGATCATTAAAAGTCAAATTCAGCATCAATTCAATTCCATTCTATTCAACAAAATTCACTAAGCACCTTCTTTGTAGAAATCACCACATCAAGCAAGGGATAAAAACAACAATGAAAACAAAAACAGGTCTTTCCCTCAAAGAGTTTATATTCTACTGATAGAATAAAACACAAATATTAAATTAAAAGAAAAGGTAAAGGTGAGAAGACACAGCATGCAAATTCAATGAGTTTGATTCAATTAACTTGTATGGATCCTAAAAAAATAAAAAGAAGAATAAAAAGAAAAGAAATCACAGACATTTATTTTGATTATCATCATTTTCTGCAAAGGAATATGACAAGAGAATCCACAAACCTGATTAGCTAGTGAGCACTGACTTCTATGCCAAATTAAAAAGCATGGCAGTCAAGGATAGTATTTTGTTTAGAATACAAAAATCTGTAAAACACTGCAGAGAACAAACAATGGTTATCTGCAAGATTACTCATAGAACAGCAAAACAAAAACAGAGCTGAGAACAATATTGCAAAATATTTGGCATGAAACTAATCTAAGCTCTATCATCCCATTGATGTGAAACCTTAACAAGCTTATAAGGAACTGATAAGGTGAGCCCTATTCCTATTTATGAATCACAATCAAGTCAATTCTACTAGACTGTCCTGTTTGCATAGAATGATATGAAGTCAGAGTCCATTGTTAATCCATACATCCCTCTAACACTGTCTTGATTAGCATATTTGAAATAGCCTTGATGGGAAAAGTTTTTCCAAACTATTTTTAAGACAGTCTCAACATCTCAATACACAATCTTTTCTCTTCCCTAATATGCTTTTATTTCCCTCTTCTTTCTATATGACCTTAAAAGTTGTGTCCTCCCTAAAGCCAGCAGTCACTTTTAGCCCATGTGCTATTTCATGTAAATAAATGATAAATCTGTTATCTGTGATGGATGTCTTATCATGGTTATTCCATATCACTAACTAGTGATAACTACTATGTCTGTCAAATCTGCTTCATAGTTCTCTCATATCACCACTTCTGGTGCCTTTATTTTCATGTCATCATGACATTGGAATTATTCCACCATAGATAAAACTAGTAAGAGGTCAAAAAAATAGGCAAAAAAAAAAAATAGAATAGCCATGTGTAGAATTAACTGAGTAAAGACACTGTCATGATAATATATATACCTTAATTGTGACAATGATATGCCACAGTTCTCTTTTATTGTCCTGACTCAGTTTCCCTGATTATCTTGACTCAGTCATCATCAGAATATTTGATAAGGATAAAAGATTTTATATTTTAGAATATCAAAATGCCTCTCCCCCATTCCAAGCTATCATTTTATCAAGACGCATCTCCAGGGCCTTCCCCCCATCCTGTCAGAGTCCCATTCTTAGTACCCTGACTCCACCCTTGCCTCGGTCTACCCCCTGTGTCTGAGCCACATGTATATATGTCATCAAGAACTCACATTATTTGCTGGATTCTTGGAGACAATAGTTTCATTCGGCCCTGGGACCAAACCATGGATCCATTTGATCCCAATAAATCTCCTCCTTTCAAATAAAATATTAAATACTCTCTAATCTCTATCTTGCCTCCGTTTCTCCAGCATTACAAGACAGTATAATAACAATTATAGCTGTAACTAAAAAAATTTGCAGATGTTTGTCCTCCTATTTCCTACCACCTCTTAATTAGTATTTAAGTACCTCTTTTTTATTCTCTTATTTCTGGGTTAGATTTCTATGATTAGAATAAACCTGGTCTCCCACAAACAATGGGAGAAAAGACCAGGCTGTGGGTGTGGGGGGCTTTGAAGGCTTCTGTGTTCAGGCTATTTAACCTTGTGTTTTTTTAGTTTTTACTTTGCACTCCTTTTCCTGACAATCACCTTGTCAGATGGGAGATGCCTTTTCTCTCGAGATCGTAATAAACCCCTTTTTTCTTTTTCTTACTTTTGTGGTTGATACTGTCCCAGACAGTGATATCCATATTTTTCCAACAACTTAGTTTCATTACTACCAATGAAACCACCATATTTAGATTCTTAACACTTCCATGTCCAATGTTCTATTTAAAGAAATAGAAATGACACTTTAAAAGATGAAAACAGTGCTGGGTCTGTATTCCAAAAAGATCATAAAAAAGGAGAAAGGAGCCACATATGTAAAAATGTTTGTTGTGAACTGATCCAACCATTCTGGAGAGCAATTTGGAACTATGCCCAAAGGGCTATTAAACTGTTCATACCCTTTGATCCAACAATGTGTCTACTGGAGCTGTATCCCAAAAAGATCATAAAAAAGGGAAAAGGACTCACATGTGCAAAAATGTTTACAACAGTCCTTTTTGTAGAATTTAACCTATACTGGATTGCTTGCTGTCTAGAGAGAGGGAAGGACGAAGATATGGAAAACAAGGGTTTGTAAGGATCAATGTTGAAAATTATCTTTGCATGTATTTTGAAAAATAAAAAGCTATTATTAAAAAAAAAAGATGAAGATAGGAAGAATAGCTGATCCAAATCAAATACACAGAGAAAACCACAATACAACTTTGAAAGCATTGAGGAACTATTTTCTAAGATATATGAGGGAAAGGAAAACACTAGAGGAGTAGAAAAGATAACAGAGGGTATTGTAATGCCAGAAAAACTGAGGCAAGATAGAGATTAGAGAGTTTTTAATATTTTATTTGAAAGGGAGAGATTTACTGGGACTAAATGGATCCATGGTTTGGTGCCAGGGCTGAATCTAAGAATCTAGCAAACAATGTGAGTTCTCAATGACATATATACATGTGGCTTAGATACAGGGGTAGACCAAGGCAGGAGCGGAGTCAGGGTGATGAGAATGGGAACACAGGACTAACAACCTGGTTCTGACAGGGTTAGAGGAGGCATGGGGAACATCTGATAATTTGGGATTACAGCATGGGGAGAGGCACCCAACATTCTGATGATATCTAAGATAAAAGGTCTTTCTCCTCATCTGGATTATCATGATTAGGAGGAAAGGGTGGTGTTGCAGAACAATTATGAACTGAGGCAGAACAAGTCAGGGAAACCAAGGCAGGACAATTAGGGAAACTGAGTCAGGACAATTAGGGAAATTAAGTCAGGACAATAAAAGAAAATTGTGGCACAATGGTATTAATAAACAAAAAAAGGAGACCACAAAGGCATCAATAATTACCAAGCACACTTGTGTGTGTGTGTGTGTGTGCATGTGTGTCTATGTGTGTGTTCATCTTGATGAAAATGACCTACATTTAGATGTATTGAGGGTATCTTTGATGAAAATATAAGGAAATAGAGGCAGATTCATTTTCTCTAATATATCTCACATCTTTCTAGTCACAAAATTGAATGGGAAATAGAGATATAAAATCCTGAATTTACTGTTTATTGATTATTTAAAAAAAAAAAAGGATTTGATTTGGTAGAGCAATGGAACTTTAAGCCTCTTCTTCCATCAAAGAATCTCTCATGCAAATGTTAAGATCATAGAACATTTCTATGATAAATACAATACTCTTGATTATTCACATCAAGCAAGATATAAAATAGGGTGCCAGAGAGAGGGGAAAATTTATTCATCTAAGTTATTTGCCACTGTCACAGAAGAAAGATATTCTACACAGGGTTAAAATTCTTTTAAAGTTTCTTTTAGAGATGGTGACTATGACTTTGTGCTCATTATACTGATGTAATAGGACTCTGTGACCCCCTGATCTTTGTAGGAGGGTGGGCCTGGATTAGAAAAACCCAAAATCTCAATTCCTCCCAGCGTTAGGGAAAATTATCCCCACCTAAATCTCAACCTCTTCCCCATCCTCCCACTGGGTTCCAGGAAACTCCCACCTTCAATTGATCTGGAAATTAAGTCTGGGCTGGGAAATAATCCCCACCTTTTATTGATCTGGATATTAGTTACTCAAATCGCTCCCTAACTCCTGGCCATAGAAAGCTAAATAAAATCAAAGCTCCAATCTTTGCTAACTTCCTAATCAGGAAATAGCCCACTGAGACCAAGAACTTCTTGGTGAAAATAAACCCATTTTTGCCAAATCTCCCTTGGAGAATGGGACTGTGAATTCTTTCCCAAAACCTGCAACACCAGCCTGGGGACCCCTATCACTGTTAGGGTATCTCATCCCTCAACAATATCAAATAACAGAAAATTCAAAGAGCTATGATTAGAGTTTATGATCATTGAAAAGATATCAATCTAAAGTCAAATGGCTAAAAATGACTATTGTTCGAGCCAACATGACATGAATTATAAAGACAATCCATTGAGGTGGTATGTATGTATAATGTGTTTATATTTAATGTAGATACATGCATACAAATGTTTATATTATATATATATATATATAATATATATAATATATATATATGCATATGCATAACAAGCACTGACCATGGATAACACTGAATATGATCTGGACCCAAGACTAAATAAGGGGAATAGTATAGATTGGGAATTTGGAAAATCTTGTGGAGTTTTTAACAAGCTCTAGTATCTCCCTAACACAAAAAATATTTCTTTTCGAATACAAATCATCTCCAAATGATGTATGGTCTTGAAACAAGAATACTATACTCTACAAAGAATAAAGTTTACAGTTGACTTAAATAGTAATACAGAAATACTCAGTGGCAGAAGCAGGCTGTAATACATTTCCAATAATGACCTGTCAAATGAAATGATGTTAATATTTTCATTGAAAAAATGGATAATCATGAAAAAATTTATGTAGTAGAAGGCAGGAATAATAATTGAACATATGTTTCACTAGAGTCAATGAAATACAAAGATTCAGGGGAAGGCTTCCTACATGTTGGGTAGATTTTCAATGAAGGACTTATGAACAAATATGAACAAGTATGTAAGGCAAGGAAGTGTGGAAAGGATGCTATCTATACTGAGAGAATGCACCAGTGAGATCATGTATCTACTGAAGCAGAGATACATAATTTCTTTATTCAGAAATTCTTTATACAGAAGATATAAATAGATAATATACATACATATATATATACATATACATATATATATAAGCTGACTAAAATTTTCTATTATGTGGCAAAAGGAGGTTATCCCCCAAGAGTTCAAAAACATTTCTACTGTTCATCTCTATAAAGGGAATCAATTGTCCTGTGACATTCACAGGATAGGGTCTCATTGCTGTCAAGATTATTGCCAGAGCCCTCCTTTATAGGCTGATCCTTCACCTGAAAGATGGTCATTTACCTGAGAGCAAGTGTGTCTTCAGAATGGGCCGAGGAACAGTTGTAAGGTGGTGTTTGCTGTCCAACAACTCCAGGAGAAATGCGAAGAGCAGAAGAGAGGACTATACACAATGTTTATAGATCTGACTAAAGCCTTTGATAATGTCTATCATGAGATCTTATGGAAAATTATGTCAAAATTTGGTTGTCCAGAAAATTTCATCAATATTCTATGTCAGTTTCATGACAGCATGCTTGCACAGGATATGGATAATGGACAATGCTCTCGAACTTTCCCAGTCACCAATGGAGTGAAACAAGGTCACGTTCTTGCTCCATTGATTTTTAGCATGCTATTTTCAGCCACATTGTCAAATGCTTTCAATGAGGATGAACATGGCATCAGCTATCATACTAATGGTAAATTTTTCAACTTGAAAAGACCACAAACCAAAACTAAAGTGGAGGGACTATCAGTATATGATTTTTTATTTGCAGATGATTATGTGCTCAATGCAGCCTCCAAAAGCTAAAATGCAACAAAGTACAGATTGATTCTCTGCTTCTTGTGCCAATTTTGACCTAACACTACCAAGAAAACACAGGTGCTCAATCAGCCAATATCACACCATTCACATGTGGAATCATCAGTTACAGCAAATGAAGAAGTTTAAGTGAAGAAGTTCACTTTCCTTGTCAGTATACTTTCCAGGGATGTACACATTGATAATAAGGTTGATACATGGAACTTGCTCAGTACTTGAGAGGCTCCAAAGGAAAGTGTGGGAGAGAAGAGGTATTGGACTGACTGCCAAACTGAAGGTCTAACAGTCATTGTGTTGACACATTATTGTATGCCTGTGAAATCGGGATGGTATAATAATGCCATGGCAGGAAACTGAATTGCTTCCATTTGCATTGTCTCAGGAAGATTCTGAAGATCACCTGGTAGGATAAGGTACCAGACACTGAGGTCCTTCTTGAACTAGACTTCCAGGCATTCTAACTCTACTGCAGAGAGCACAATTCCACCAGGTTGGACACAAGGTTCAAATGCCAAATGTATGCTTGTCAAAAAGACTTTTATGGAGAACTCTCACAGGGCAAGCACTCACAAGATGGTCAGAAAAAGTGATACAAGAACACTCTCAAGGTTTCTCTTAAGAACTTTAGAGTTGATTGTATGACATGAGAAACACTGGCAGGACTGCCCAGCATAGTGTGCCCTCATCAGAGAAAGGACTGTGCTTTATGAGCAAAGCAGAATTGAAGTAGCTCAAAAGAAATACTGTGTTTCCCCGATAATAAGACACTGTCTTATTAATTTTTTTGGACAGAAAAACCCCAGAGGGCTTATTTTCAAGGGAGGGCTTATTTTAATGAACATTGACAGCAATTTTAATAAACAGGTAAATGTGAACAAAAAAGTACCTTTATTCAATAATGATCATGTCATCTTCTTCAACAACATCGTCCTAAGTGTCCATACCCTGAATTCCATCCTGGATGTCTTGCGCTCTATTTCCTTCAGAAGGAAGTGGACCCAATCTGTCATGTCCAGCAATATAGCTCTCTTTAAATGAACATGTCTTGTCCAGGTAACCTGCTCGTAGTCCCTTGGCGACACAGCGGTCAGTAATTTTATCCCATGACTTCTTCACCCAAGTCACGACTTCTTGCAGACAGGGCTTCACAAAGTTTCCACGCTGATTTCTTTCCATTCTATTTTCAATGTAGTCATTGACTTCCATGCGCAAATGGTCCTTGAATGGCTTATTACAATATCAAGGGTCTGGAGATAGGCAGTCATTCCTGCAGGAATCATTATTTGATCTATTCTTCTCTCTGCAAGAAAGTTCTTCATTTCTTTAGTGCAGTGAGTACTGGCTGAGTTCTTTTATCCTCCATGATGCCCCCTGAGTTCTTCTTTTATCCTCTATCATGCCCCTTTTATCCTCCATCATGCCCCCTCACTCCCGCTTACATACCAGGTTTTTATGTTGTCCTGCCTCAGATCTCCTCCACGGCACTGCTCTCAATGGCGCCAGCAAGCAAATCACTGGGGAAGAACAGGATGCTTTGATCCAGCAGTGTTTCTACTGGGCTTATACCCCAAAGAGATACTAAAGAAGGGAAAGGGATCTGTATGTGCCAAAATGTTTGTGGCAGCCCTGTTTGTAGTGGATAGAAGCTGGAAAATGAACGGATGCTCATCAATTGGAGAATGGTTGAGTAAATTGTGGTATATGAACATTATGGAATATTATTGTTCTGTAAAGGAATGACCAGCGGGATGAATACAGAGAGGCTTGGAGAGACTTACATGAACTGATGCTAAGTGAAATGAGCAGAACCAGGAGATCATTATATACCTCAACAATGATACTGTTTGAGGATGTATTCTGATGGAAGTGGATCTCTTCGATAAAGAGAGCTAATTCCGTTTCAATAGATCAAAGATGGACAGAAGCAGCTACACCCAGAGAAAGAACACTGGGAAATGAATATAAACTGCTTGCATTTTGTTTTTCTTCCCGGGTTATTTATACCTTCTGAATTCATTTATCCCTGTGCAACAAGAGAATTGTTCGGTTCTGCACACATATATGGTATCCAGGATATACTGTAACCTATTCAACATGTAAAGGACTGCTTGCCATCTGGGGGAGGGGGTGGAGGGAAGGAGGGGAAAAATCAGAACAGAAGTGAATGCAAGGGATAATGCTGTAAAAAATTACCCTGGCATGAGTTCTATCAATAAAAAGTTATTTAAAAAAAAAAAAAAAGGAAGAACAGGATGACGGGCTCACTGCTGCAGCTCTGATTGGATGCAGCTCCGAGCGCGGTGTGTGTTTCACCCGGGGGGAGGGGGGGGAACGGGGGGAGGAGGGAGGGACGGTGCATATAGAGGGTACCATAATATAGCGTGTAGCACAGGGGATCACCTTCACTACAGTAGCAAGTAGTAGGGCTTATTTTGGGGGGAGGGCTTATTTTAGAGGAATCTTACACAGTAAGGGGAGGGCTTATTTTCGGGATAGGTCTTATTATCGGGGAAACACGGTATGAGATGAACACATTTAGAGAATCCATTGGCCATGTTCATATGGATTATTTGTGCCTAACCTATAGTAGAGCACTTTGAGTTTGTATTGGTCTGATAAACCACTGTCAGATACATTTTTAACTTGAATCTAACAGTATATCATTGCGGTCCTTTTCAAGAAGTGCTATATACACATATATAAGCTATATATACACATATATGCATATTTATACATTATAAATATGTATACACATATATATTAAACTAATTATTCCACTGATAAAGTAAATGCTGAAAAGATAATTAACTTCAAAAATGATTGTTATGAATTTGTAAACAATAGAGCTTAGATAGAAAGATGTTCAGAACATATCCCTAACTTTTGAGTCTGATGTTATAAAGGGCAACCATGATAATCTGACACATAGTTGGATGGGCCCTTGTTCTGATCCTGAATGATATTTCCTTTGTTCCTACAATAAATATATCACTTCAGAGCACACAAATGATTAAACAATAATACAGTCAAAGTTCTCAATGAAAATTATTCCCTCTGCTCCCCTACCCCTGTTGTCAATGAAATACAACTTATAATTATACACTGGGTCAGAGAAAGTCTTGTTTTGAGTTTTTCATTTAAAATTTATACATATGGCATTGGTGTGTGTGTGTGTGTGTGTGTGTGTGTGTGTGTGTGTATGTGTGTATGCTAAATCATATGAGATTTCTTGAAAATGAGGTGCTATGGAACAATTAATAAAATAGATTAAAAGAATTATTTTTAAAATTAGATTTTTGAAAAGTTGGGAGTTGGTTTCAGATTTTTTTAAAAATTAACATTTTCAAGGCCCAAATTAGTATAAGTTAAAACTTCAAAAGCTTGACTCTTATGTAAAGTCTAAATGCAAAAATCTAGATGATTTCCAAGTTTTTTCCAAACCATATTCTCTCATTTTACTGTTATTTACTGTTAATTATTTTCTATAACTCACTTTTTTGCTGATACTAATATCTTAAATATTGTAGGTTACAGTAATATTTTTTAAATAACGAACAGCACTAAAATCATTATAATGTGACATTTTTATATGCTCATAAAACACATTTTGTTCCATTTATTTTTATTAAATGAAATGTGGCCTGCTGAAAGCTATGAACTACATATTTTTACTGAAAAATATTAGTTAGAAATATGAAACCCAACTCATTTACTTTTAACACTGAATGTGAACTACAACCAAAAAGTATACTTGATGTCTATTAGTGTTAGCTTCAGAGAAACACACTGAAACCATTTTTTAACTAAAAACAGACTTTTGAAATAATCCAGCATCACTTGCTTGCTTTGCAATGATATGCAGTATTATGTTCCACTCAATCCAGCACCCATCAAATAACTTCAGGCAGAGGTATTTGTCTATTGAGCCCTGCAGATGCAAGGATTCAGATACAGGCTTATTTGAATGTTAATCCAAGAAGGTAAACACATCAAGCTCACCACAGGTTAGGCATTTATGTCTATCTCTAATTTGTTCTCAACTATTTTCCAAAATAAACAACAATTTCACACAACTGACTTCTTTAAATGTCCACATGTTTACACAACTGACAAGACAGATGTATGTTTACCTTTCATGGAAGAGAAGGGGCAAGAAATATGGAAATAAGAGGACAGAGCAGATGTTGAAAAACATACCACTCAACGGTTTTTTTTTTCACCATTTTGATTCAGGTTTTCCTATTACCAAATATGTTTGTGTTCAAATGTTTGCTTCCTAAAAACCACTTTTTTCAATTCTCTTACCATAAACAGAAACAGCACATTGAAAGGTTAAAATATTGCCTAAGGAAACTGTCCTTGGAGATAAATCAGAGGTGCCAAGCTCTGGAATACCTTTTATCTTGCCTAAAATTTGAGCCTCTCCTCTACTCCTAGGTCCCCTGTCCCACTATACTCACATAACTTTTAGGGTTTTTTCCCCAACTCAACAAATATTAAGAAGGCCCACCAGAGTAGCTATAAAGGGTATAGAGTTCAAAGGGTTGTCCTTTGCAAAGGTTTGAAGTCAATACTGAGGTGGGCCAGACAGCTATGATTAGCTAAGGGTACTCTTTCTAACTTCAAGATTTATTATATGCTGAAAGTATATAATATACATATAATAATATGCTTATTATATGAGTAGAGTAAGCAGAACCAGAAGAACATTGTATACAGTAACAGCAACATCATGCAAGGATCAACTATGAAAGACTTAGCTCTTTTCAGTAATACAGTGACCCACAATAATTTTAAAAGACTCATGATGGAAAATGCAACATTCAAAGAAAGAAGTGAGGGAGTCTGAACACAGATCAAAGCATACTCTTTTTGATTTCTTTTTCTTTGTTTAATGGTTTTCCCATTTGTTCTATTTCTTCTTTCACAACATGACTAATGTGGAAACATGTTTAACATGTTTGCACATATATAATCTTTATCAAATTATTTGTTGTTTTGGGGATGGAAGGAAAGGAGGAAGGTAAGGAGTAAAATCTGGAACTCAAAATCTTATAAAAAATGAATGGTGAAAATTATCTTTTCATAAAATATGGTTTATTTTAAAATGCAAATTAAACTAAAGAAAACCTTACTATGTGTTGGACACTGTGCTAAACTCAGGAAATACAAAGAAAGGCAAAAACACATACTTTGCCTTCAAGGAGTTTACATTCTACTAAAGGAGATGATTTTCAAATGACCATATTATACAAGATCTATTACGTATTATCAGAGATAAAATACTAGCAGTGGTGGAGAACAGCAAAAGTCCTTTGCAGAAAGTAACTGAGTCATGAAGATGTCCAAGAATGCCAGGGAGTTAGAGACAGAGCATTATACATTTGGGGGACAGCTAGTAGAAAGGCACAAATGAAAGAATGCTCTTGAAGGAAGAGTAAGGAGGACAAAATCATTAGATTTATATAAAGTAGATAGAAGGAAGTAAAGCTTACGATTGTAAAAAGTCAGTTTTTGAAAGGCTTGAAGACTGTTAATATTTCATTCTGAAGGTAATGGGGAGTCACTGGAATTTACTGCATAGGGAGATGATATAGGTAGACCTGTGCTTTAAGTCCAGAGAATTAGTGCCTAGTGCCAGTCACCTAGGCAGGTGTTAGCCTCTGGACTAGATATAGAATAAAGCAGATCTTCTACATGTGTACTGGACTATCCTCAAAATTCCCAGAGCAGTGTTATGATCATTGGCATGTGAACCAGTATTTCCATAAATAGCTGCTGAGCAATAAACAATCCCAGCTACTTCCAGCTATCCCAGATCTCTCTTAGGGAGACAGCATGTCAAGGAATAATGAACAGGAGCAACAGTCACAAACCTCCCAAGTGCTGAAGAAAGAGAAAATAACTATAGGAGAAAGACATAGGCCATTCATGATAAAAGGGAGTAGACAAAGGCATACTAAAGGGGAAAGTTTGTTCTTCATTCTCAAAGAGGATCATGACATCAGGGAGGTGATGCCATGACAGGCAAGTGAATTGGCTTTTAGTGAGGGAGGGCTATGTGAGGTCATCTGTTTCACTTTTCCCTCTGGACCATCTAGGTCCAGTGGCCAGGGATAGATTAGGACAACTACAGATGACTCTGGATGCAATGGGAGAACTTGGCCTTTTTAAACTAAGGTCTTCAATGGGTCTCACTTAGACTGAGGCTGTATTCATTCACTAGGTAGCAATTAAGGCAAGAATCTCTTTCACCTAGACAAAAAAAAAATCTAAATAAATAAATAAAAGGGGTAAGGCAAATAATAATTTTTTATACCCTTAATAGTCTGGGATAGCGTCAAAGCCCCAGGGCCTTGAGGACAATACTTCATCGGACAAGCAATATCAGCAATACATAATTTGGTATGTTACTGAGAGATTTCTTAGAAATCAGATGTACAACAAGCAACAGGACATTGATGAGAGAATTCTGAAGGGCAATCAATTAACAATAAGCTAACCTAAATCCTATTCTTTCCCATTTGAAATGCCTCACTAAAATATAACTTGATTGACTACATGATTTACAAAGGAAAGTTGGAGGAGGGGGAGGGACTACCCTAATGAGTGCAAAAAACTAAAAGGTTAAATAAAGCATGGAAACTATAGGAAAAAAATGAAAGGAACTGAGATTATTTTGCTGAAAGACAGTAAGTGAAGGTATAACTTATTTTCATTAAATGTATGGTAGAATACAATATGAGCTAGTAACCAGCTAATTTCCTAAATACTGAGAGCAAAAGAGAGATAAATTAGTTTAAAATATTAAAAATATTTCAATTAAAATAAAAAATTAAGAATTTGCAGGATAAATTCTATCCACTTTTTCTATCTTGGCTAAAAACCTCTTCTATTTCTGTAACTCCTAATTATTTCTCCTTTCTCTGTATTCCTGAAGAAACATCTGGATCATACAATGTCATATTTCAATATGCTTAAAGATTCATTATCTCATCAATGCAGGTAACCCTTCTAGTAATGCAGATTGCAACCCATCCATCCATTCCCTCCCATAAATTCACAAAAATGGAGTCCACCACCCAACTTGCTAGGGACCTTTCATATATTTTCCTAACTTTGCATGGATATCAAGGGCAAAGACAAAGGCTGGTAATTATTCTTGCTCTGAGACCAATCCAATTTTACTCTCACCAGTGACAATTTTGCTATCACCTTTCCAATTAATTATTTGTTTATATGTTATAGCCTGCTGACAACTATCATATACTTTTCCAAAGCCCTTTGTTTGAGTTCCAATATAGTATTCCATGATCCACAGCCTTGCAGCATTACTGAAAAAAATATTGGTATTCAACATGTGCCATTCTTTCAGGGAGAAATTCAAGTTTATTAAAAGAACTTCACAGTTTCGTAATTTAGCTTGTTGTCTCTTCCTCCTCCTAAGGTCTGTCCATTTGCAGTGTCTGTCCAAAATATACAGACTGTTGAAAGGGCTGTAAATAATGTCCATCCAACTGTGTATATCATAGTCTAGACAATAAGCATTCTTCATTTACTTGGTTTTTCCTGTGTGGATCACAGGATCACAGAATCATAGATTTAAAGTTGGAAGGGAACTCAGGGGTTAAAAAGCCTAACCCCTTGTTTTATAGGCCCAAAGCAATTTAGCTATTTTCCCAGTCATATAGTGTTTGAGGCAGGATTAGAATCCAGGTCTTTTTGAAACCAAGTTTAGCTTTCTACCCACTATATCAAGAAATCAATATCTTTTATGTGTTCGGGGTCTCATTTACAAGATTCTGCAAAGATCCAGGGCATGCTACAATCAGTACACCTTCCACAAACAAAAGCATCTGGACAATCTCATCATCAATAGGGAACTTCAATGATTTGAAATTTGTGCTATACCTCCTCTAAGACAGTAACAAGTTCCTTTGGTGAGTAAATATTTCCTTGTTTCAAGACTCACTTGAAATTATTCACGGCTGGGGAGGGGGGGGAAGGGGAGGAACAAAGCTACATCTTTCCAGGTATTTTGTATGATTCTGAGATTTGCCTAGGAGATGCTAATTGTTTAAGACTGTGTTTTGTTCTACCAAATCAGAACACTAGGATCCTACATTTCTTATGTCAATCAATTATGGGATGGTAAAGATATAGTATATTATAGAATATTATTTGTGAATAATAATCTCTTCCTGCCTTGTATCTTCACCAAGAATAGTATGATGCATGTGTAATTATTCTCATTCATTTTGTAGTGGGTCATAGTTATTAAATAATTTCTTAGCTGTTGGTTTAGTTGGGGGAGAGGTTGCAAGAATAATCACTAAAACTTTTTTCTGCATCTCTGGGATTCTTATTCTTGGACATCACTACCTCAACACTCTCAAAATTGTGTTATCTCTAGCAGGGACCTCCCTTCTTTGTGTGTATTTTGTGTACTTTGTAGTGCTCAGCCACTATTCTCACTTTTGTTTACCTCAATGACATTTCTACTTCCACCTATACCACGTGTACAACTATAATGTTAAAGTCTAAATATGTTTACTCCATTGTGCTTGGAGTTCGTTATAAAAATCTTTACAGATTTTTTCCAATTTTTGAGCTTGTTTGATATCCTTCCGGTTTTATTCTTAAACTCTCCTGGAATTACTTTGCTTAGTTGGGCCTACTATCAAACTTTTGTGAAATTTGTTTTTCACCTAGTACTTTATCCTTTTGCAACCAATGTTACCATATAAACCAGTGGTTCTCAAACTTTTGTTTTCAGTATCTTTATCCTATTAAAAATTATTGAGAATCTCTCCAAAGAGTTTTTGTTTATCTGGATTATATTTATAGACATTTACCATATTGGAAATAAAAACTATTTTTGAATTTGTAGACCCTCTAAAAGGGTTTCAGAGATCCCCAGGATACTCTAGACCATACTTTGAGAACCACTGATATAAACTGTAATTTTTATCATGTTCTTTTGAAAAATGCACATTGTGAACATCATAGAAGCAAGTCTCAACTTTTCTTCTGATTTTTTAACAATATTTTTTAAAAATAAAGTTTTGTTAGTTTTTAAAAGTAAATTGTTTTAATAATTTAATAAAAAAAGTCCTTTGACAATGAGTACATACTTAGATGTTCATCTTAAAAATATAAACTAAAATTCCCTTGGTACACAACTTAGTTAAATTTGCTATACATGACAAATACTTGTGTGAACATGGTCAAGTCATAGTCTCTTCTCAATGACGTAGGCAACTCCCTAAGAGTAATTTAGAGATCAATAGCCAATATGCACTGGTGGAAGATGTTTTTTAACTGGGAATTCTGTACATCAATAAAGTAAAAAAAGAAAATCACTCTCATCCTTATATCATAATTTCACTGCTTTAAAAGGTAAAGTCCAGTTGAGGTGAAAAATGTTTATGCAAATATAGCCAAAAAAAAAAAAAAAAAAGCAGAACAGAAACAAAAGACTAGCCAATAACAAATTCCCTCCTGGGGAAGTTTTCTCTTGTCTCCCATTAAAGTCCCACTTTAAGGCATTTGAACTCATGGCTTAAAGTCTTTAATGACAGGGCAGACCTTCCAAGACTTCTTGTCAGTGGGAAGACAATGTGAGCAACATTACCCAGAGGAGATTTTGTTCGTTTTTAGATTTCTATCATAAAACATTTAATTCCAAAATCTAATGATTGACTTCTACATGTTACAGAAATTTCTATCGCATCTGGTTAAAAGTAAAAGGATACCTGGAATCATCTGCAATAAAGGGAATTATGAGAATAAATCATGGACCCTTGGCAAGTGAGAGAAATGTTTACAGGTCGTAACCTGATTTAAAACATATAGGGGCAACTCGGTGGTGCTGTGGATAGAGCACCAGCTCTGAAGTCAGGAGAACCTGAGTTCAAATGTAATCTCAGATACTTAACACTTCCTTGCTGTGACCCTGGATCAAGTCACTTAATCCCAATTGCCTCAGGAAAAAAAAAAAAAATTATATACATTGATACACACACACACACACACACACACACACACACACACACACAGACACTTTTCCCCCTAAGAGACTCATTTCTCCAGAAATGTTTTATTTACCAGTTTCTCTGTCCTTGACCATCAAGCAAATGTCTGGGTAAGTCCTGTGGCATACTCTGGGGACTCTTGATTATATGGCTTTGTTTTTGTTTTTATTTTTCTATGAAGTTCAATGAAATGGCAGGCTATGGAGCTAAGTTTAACAAAAAAATTTCTCCCTAACACAAGTAGGAGTAAAAATTTCTTCAGGAATCAAGAAGTACCAGAATACCAAAAAAACTGACTCTTTATAACCACTCAATATGTCCAAATCCAAATCCAAAAAGAGGGAAAAAATAAGGGAAAATAGATTCCAAAAAAGAATTGCCCTGGGCTAATTCCAATGAGGAAGTCAGTTCAATATAATTATGTTGTTAAAGATACTGGGATTAATATAATTTAAGACACATCCTAAGTCTCTTTATGCTAAGAAAAGTATAATAGTTAAATCCATCACTGAAGTCTTCCATGAAGGAAACCTCAATTGGCTTCATTTTCAAAGACTATTATTTCAAAAAAGTAGACACTAGGTGGCACTGTGGTACCTTATTTTTCCATCTAGACCTTTCTATGCTATTAATTTCTTAAAAAGAGCCATTCTGAATTCACAAATGTAGTGTCACTTTAAGAAAATCTATTGTACAAAAATTCAAATATTAAAAATAATTAATTAAATAACAAAAGGAATCACTATAAATGACTTTAAATTCACACATACCAGAATTTTAGGAACATATGTAAAGCAAAACACACATACCAGATTTCAATGACAAGATTCCATAGTGATATGGCTCTTCCAGAGATTTCCAATGGATGAAGTAAGGAAATGCAGATTGCCATCTGCATGACCTCCTCCCCCCAAAAAAATCACTCACTATGTCTTACTGATACAATCTCCAAAGGATTTTTCCCACTGACCCCCTTCTCTCCACTCACACAACCTGTACTACCCTAATTCAAACTCTTATCAACTGTAATAAATTTCCCATTGGTCTCCCTTTATCTCGGCTCTCCCCAATCCTTTTTCTGCACTGCTATTAAATTGATATTCCTAATAATTCTGAACATGTCAATTTTCCATTCAAGAAGTCCTGGTACTCCTATGGTTTCTAGGATAAAATAGCATTTTTCTTTATTATTATTATTTTTTGCTGATGCAATTGGGGGTAAGTGACTTGCCCAGGGTCACGCAGCTAAGAATTATTAAGTGTCTGAGGCCAAATTTGAACTGAGGTCCTCCTGATTTCAGGGCTGGCACGCTATTCACTGCACCATCTAGCTGCTCCAAAATAGTCTTTTTTAAATGAAAATCCTTTGCCCATCTTTCCTGGGAGTTAATCAGTTACTCCCTTTCACCTACTCTTTATTCTAGACAAAGTGACCTGCATTTCCTTTACCAAGTACAATATTCCATCTATTATCTCCCTGCCTTTGCAACTGCTATTACTCCTATCAGGAATGTCATCACTTCAAGACCAAGTGAGTCTTTTGACCTAGGAATTTCGACTGGACTCTGATGAGTCTGGAGAAAGAAGGAGGCTGATGACTTTGCACACAGCCTTGCCATCACTTAAATCCAATTTATTTCCAAGTCAAGACAGCATCTTCTTGATAGCATTGGTCCTCTTTGAAAACAAGGATGAACAACAAACAAGACCAGTATAATAGCTATATTCCTCAAAAGGTTTTCCTGTTTCCTGTAGTTAGAGTTCATTCCCATCCCCCTACCCAAATTACACAACATATAGTTAGCAACGAAAGGGATTTTAACAAATAATGATGGAAAAGACAAGTTCCCTAGTGGAACTCACAACCAGGAGAAAGGGAACCCCCAATCAAGTTGGAGTATGCCCTTACATATCAGGTTAAATTATAAAAGAGATTTAGCACCTTAAAGGAATTAGTTAGCTGTAGGAAGGAGAAAGACACCACAAAGTTGAGTGCTGAGGTGAACTGACCCAAAAGGGATTCAGCCAAAATGGCATGAGCCAAGGACAGATTTATAGGATATATTCAATTTCTGAGGTTTGACATAACTCTGATTTCTAACTGGACACAGCAATTAGGAGCTGTCCATGACCTCCACAGAGGGAGGGATTGTAAGTTAAACTGATCCTCATCAGTACCCTTCCATTTTTGCTTCGGGGAGCAATTCCATTAGTACTTGTTTTTGTCTGCCAACCCCACCTAGTTGGCTTGAGGATTTAGGTCTTCATCCTATACATGCATTTGTATTCAACCATCATCTCTGTGTAGATGATTTCCAGATCTAAATATCTAGCTTTTGTCTCTCTCATAATTCTATTCTTTGTTCTCTAAATACTACTTAATACATTTCTACTTGATGTTCCATAGGTATCTCAGATTCAACATGTTCAAAAGTAACTTATTATCTTTCTCCTTGAAGCCACCCTTTCCCTAACATTCTTTTCCTTTCAATGATCCGACCATTATTATGATCACCCAGGATCAGAATCTGGGCATCCTATTTTTTCTCCTCCCCCTTTTCCTCAACAATATATATATATATATATATATAAATTTATATATGTGTGTGTGCATATATAGCTATATTATATATATATATACATATATATAATATAGCTATATATGCACACACACATAGCTATATATGCACACACACATATATATACATATATATATGTATATATAAATATAGTAATGATGAGGTCTAGAATGGGGTACCTAAATGAAATTAGGGTTTAGTTGAGGTCTTAGTGGCAGGTTTGGGGTACAGGGAGTCAAACAGAGCTCCCCTGCAACCCTCTTGGATCCAGCGCAAGGATACGGCGGTAAATGAGGTCTAGTAGCAGCGTGAGTCCCGAATAAAGGCATTCATCGGCCTGAAATCTAGATTGATAAAAGAGATTTATTATTGGGTTTAGAAGCAAGGTTAAAGTATAGGTGAAGTAGAAATAAGAAGGACACGGGACAGAGGGTCCAGTGGACAGAAAGTCCTGACATGCCTAGCATGTTTGGGACCTCTGCAAAGAGGGGGTCCCAGTGTGTCCCTTTTATAATGGGAGATTTAGTTAGAGGAGCCTTTGGGTGTAGCCCCAAAGTTAGCTCAAATCCTGATGGGGGCTGGGACAGGTCCGGATCCTCTATTGGAATACAAAGGGACCAGGATTTGTGAGTTAAAGGGTAATTACATTAATTGGGAGGGTGGAGGGGGGAAAGGAGTTGGGAGTCACAAAGAAAGGAATCTTTCCCACATCAGTAACATTTGCTTATCTAGGTATACATGATTTTATAAGTACAAACTCCTTGAGGTCAGGAACAAATTTATTTTTCTCTTCAGCCCCTAGCAGTCAATCAATCATCAACAATCATTTAAGTGCTAAGCACAGCACCAAGTGTTGGAGATACAAAGAAAGGCAAAAATGTAATTTCCTGACTTAAAGGTGAGTTCAGAAAATATGTACATACACAATTGCTGCAGAATTGATGGAAGAGGATCTCAAAGGGAAGTGAGGTAGAATTTTAACTTAATCTTGAAGAAATCCAGGTAAATCATAAATAAAGGAGAGAAAGCAGGCTGATTTCAGAAAAGCCTGGAAAGACTCATATGAACTGATGCTAAGTAAAGTGAGTGGAACCAGGAGAACATTGTATACAATAAGATTATGTGATGATCAGCTCTAATGGACTTGGCTCTTTTCAACAATGAGATGATTCAAGGCAATTCCAATAGACTTGTGATAGAAAGAGCCATCCACATCCAGAGAGAGATCTATGGAGACTGAATGTGGATAGAAGCATAGTATTTTCATTTTGTTGTTGTTTACTTCTTTGATATGGGAAAATGTCACCTTTGTTTTTCTAATTTATTTACTCTGTAAAATGAGGAATCAGACTAATCAAGACTGACCATCCTTTATGCTAAGGAAATGTCATACTTTTCATGTTTGTATATCTTTCAAGAAACCTAATCTTCCTTCCCAAAATAACTTTCCTATTTTTAAATCCATATAACTTGATTTTATAGTTATTTAATGAGTAGCCTATAGCCTATTTTTAACTAAAGATTTTCATTTTAATTTTTATTTCAAAGAACTTTAATTAGAATAAATAAATAAAAGTAATCATATCAAACAGTTGAATAACAGAAAGTGGTTACAGGAATGAATGACCCCTCCCCCCCCCCCCCGAAAATGGTTTTTTTTTAACTAGCAAAATTTTTAATTTCTAGCCCAGTACAATGACCACTGGATGTTTCTAAGAAGAATCAAAGTACTATATTATAGAAGTATTTGGATATTTTCCCAGGGACTTGGGGGTTTTGAAGTTATTTTTATTTTTTGCCATTTGTTGAGGAAAAGGGAGAGGAGAAAAAATAGGATGCCCAGATTCTGAGCCTTGGGTGATCATAATAATGGTCGGATCATTGAAAGGAAAAGAATGTTAGGGAAAGGGTAGCTTCAAGGAGAAAGATAATGAGTTACTTTTGAACATGTTGAATCTGAGATACCTATGGAACATCAAGTAGAAATGTATTAAGTAGTATTTAGAGAACAAAGAATAGAATCATGAGAGAGACAAAAGCTAGATATTTAGATCTGGAAATCATCTACACAGAGATGATGGTTGAATACAAATGCATGTATATGATGAAGACCTAAGTCCTCAAGCCAACTAGGTGGGGTTGGCAGACAAAAACAAGTACTAATGGAATTGCTCCCCGAAGCAAAAATGGAAGGGTACTGATGCAGATCAGTTTAACTTACAGTCCCTCCCTCTGTGGAGGTCATGGACAGCTTCTAATTGCTATGTCCAGTTAGAAATCAGAGTTATGTCAAACCTCAGAAATTGAATATATCCTATAAATCTGTCCTTGGCTCATGCCATTTTGGCTGAATCCCTTTTGGGTCAGTTCACCTCAGCACTCAACTTTGTGGTGTCTTTCTCCTTCCTACAGCTAACTAACTCCTTTAAGGTGCTAAATCTCTTTTATAATTTAATCTGCTATGTAAGGGCATACTCCAACTTGATTGGGGGTTCCCTCTCCTGGTTGTGAATTCCACCAGGGAACTTGTCTTTTCCATCATTACTTGATAAAATCCTTTTCTTTGCTAACTATATGTTGTACCATATTCACCACTTCTGGTGTCTAATGTATCTCTTCATTTTATCTGTAACCTATTCTCCTATAAACCTACCTTTTGGCAAAGAGAAAGGCCATTGTGAATTCTTCATATGACCAAACCCCAACAGTTGGTGCCTGCATCAATTTCAGCATTTAATGTTAAACCCCAAACATTATTTGGAACCAAGAATTGCTCTCCTAAATCACATCATATGTGTGTGTTAAAGGATGATGACCAAAGTTAATTTCTTAACGTCTGGATCATATCAAAGACATTCATACATTCAAGGCAGTAGTCCCTATCCAATGACCAACAAATGTTATTTTGACCTCTGTAGAGAGAGGCAAAATATATAAAGCATTCAGTAATAAGCCGGTTATATATCTCATTTCAAAAGTAAGCTCTGAAATAAACTGCAAATACCTCTCTCCAACTATTTCTATTCCCTTTTTCTGGAAGTAAGGAAGGAACAAAAAATAAGAGAAAAGAAAAACATAACTATTGTTCTCTACTTTAGGATAATAATAATAGTTTGCTAATTTTTGTTGTTGTTGAGTTATTTCAGTCATGTCTGACTCTGTGTGACCCTATTTGGGGTTTTCTTGGCAGAGATAATGGAGTGGTTTGTTATTTTCCTCTCCAATTCATTTTACAGATGAGGAAACTGAGGCAAGCAGGGGTAAGTGACTTGCCCAGAGTCACACAACTACTATACATCTAAGGCTAAACGGCCATCTAAAAAGATTATATGGCACCATCACAATATATGATCAATTTCCCTGAGCAAATTTAGGATAAAATGTACAAGGATTTATTTATATAAGGAGCTAGAGTTTCAAATATGTGCCATGAAACCTGCTGCCCACAAATTTCATATTTTCTTGCACATTTGAAATTTGGCAAAATACACACATGGGGTTGTGTTTAAGGACTGCAAAAGAAACATTTCAAAATCTGATGCTTTTCAGCAATGTTTACTGTAATGAAAGGGAAGAAACCTGGCACTAATAGCAAAAGAAGAGAATCACAAAAATGATTCACAGATATCTTGTTTTAATAAATGCTTATTTGAAGCTTTATTGTACAACATCTACACCACATGACAGGATTTCTGAAGATGATGATGATGATGATGATGATGATGACCAAGACCAGGACAGCTAAGCTCTCCACAGGAAGTTAAGTACTTACTGTGTTGCTAGGTGTCCTTTATTGTACTGATCACAACAAACTTCTAAATACTTTGAAAGCTCCTTAGTGAACTATACATCATTAAGAAAGAGAATGGCCTAACTTTCCCCAAGGAAAAACATTGAGGGAGAAGCCTAGTTCAGCCCTTTACCATCTCTTGACTAGAGTATGACCACAGACTCTGAGTTGGTCTCCTCTGCCTCCAGTCTCTCTCTCTCCAGTCCACAACTGCCAAAGGGATTTTCCTAAAGATGATATCATGCCATGGCACCTCCTACCCAATAAATTCTAGCAGCTCCCCCTTATATCTAGGATCAACCTCTTTGCAATCTGGCCCTCTCCTAAATCCCTTTTGAGACTTATTATATATTACTTCCTACTTCCTTTTACAGATTCTGTGCTCCAGCCAAACTGGTTTTCTTTTTGTACTTAATGCTGACACTCCACCTCCTGCCTGCATTTCATACCTCTTCACCTCTGCCCCGCTTCAGGACTCAGCTCAAGTGCCTTTCCTGGCTCTTTAGGTGCTAATGCCTTCCATGAGAAAGTTACCTATGGTGTACAAGTTTTGTATGTTCTTTATAAACCTATAAATGTGCATATTTTATTCCTTATTATGTGAACTCATTGTGCTTTGTCTTTTTTATCTCTAGCACCTAACACAATGCCCGAGAGTCATGAGACAGCCTCAGACACTAAGTGTGTGAGAGGCAAGTCACTTAAACCTGTGCCCATCATTCTTGCCATTCAAGTTCTTTTTGGATCCTGATTCTGCCAAACAGTATGGTATCCACATCTCTCAGTATGATATCAAAGTGCTTTAGAAATATGAGCTACTGTTCATTATGATAAAGGTATATATAATATATAGTATGATATATTAAATGATATAATAATAATAAAGTCACTATTATTCTTGCTGTCTTTATCCAAGTTATTGATAAAACAAGGTCAAAGACAGCATCTTCTCCCAGAATACTTAAATCATTACATACTTTGCCATTTCCAAATTTCTCTAGGTCAGAAATAAACTTGAGTAGAAAAAATAAATACCCAGCTCTCCCTTTTGTCTATATCCCCCCTCCAAAATCTATCATTCACTTCAATGCCATGTCATAGGTAATAATAGAATATTTAATTCTATCAGATAACACAGCAAAGCCTGTTAAATTATAAAAGGAAAATGCAAAGTCCCCAATTTAGGGACTAGTTACAACTCATTAAAGTAAGGATACCTATAATTTAGTGTGTAAGAATGTCCGCTGTAAGATAATTAGTGCCTGTGAATTAAACCTGGTTGGATTAGGTTAATTCCAGGAATGCTATTATAGAATGTGCCTTGCACCAAAAGAATGATCCTTCTGTTTGTACAGCAACTAAGCAGCTTCAATTTACTTCTAATCGATTTGAATAGACATAAAGGGACAGCATCTCCAAATGAGCCCCTCAACATTTAATCAGTGTGAATTATGCCTGTTTCACTCTGCAGTCCTGGCAACCTGGTTACAAGCAGGATGGGTGATGCTGCCCTCCCCTTATTTCACTGCTTAATTTACATGGTAATTATAGCACTACATCCAGAATGGAGTGCATCTGCCAAAACTGAAGGCCCCACAATAACAACTGACATGTGCTGGGATATTGTTAAAATGCTGACTAAGAAACTTCTTTTATCTCCTCTTTAAACCATAAAATAGTATTTGTGTTATTACTAGCTGGGAATCTTAACAGCCATGCACTGACAGCAATTATTTAACACATTCACAAAACAATAGAGTTTCACATCACTTAATAAATCTTTGGGCTCTCTAACTTCCAATTCTCTCACTGGCTAGATTTTATGGTCTGGTAACCCCATCTGACCTTCAAACAGTGAGGTATACAAACCACGAAAACACTATAAAAATTATTTGAGACAAATTATTTTTTGTCCCTCTTCATATCTCAATGAATGGGACATGCTCCATAATCATAGAGTAATTAAAAACTTAGAGAACCCGCTTTATCCTCTGCATTTAAATACTGCAATAAATCATTTCTGGCAAGGAATTTGAGAGTTTATGTTGTTATTGTGCTGATTAACTACCTATATCTACTTTGGTTAAGTATTCATCAGAAAATAACCTAAGTATTTTAGTAATGTATTTAGTGATGTATTTAAGAAATGGAAACAGTAAGGTAAAGCACAAGACAATGAGCCTCAGAGTCAACACCTGGCTTCCTGGCCTGCCTCTGACACATCCTGGCAATGTGACACCTGGCAAGTCATGCCTCTGAGCATTCTCAGGGATTCTTAATACGGGGTTTATGGGTTTTTCCCTAATATTTTGATATTTACATTTTAATATAATTGAATACCTCTGTAATCCTATGTAGTTTATCCTATGCACCTACAAGCATGTTGAAGAAGTCCTTAAGTTTCACTAGATTTCCAACAGGATCTCTGTCTCTTTTTGTTTGTCTTTCTCTCTTTCTATCTCTCTTTGTCTCTGTCTCTTCTCTCTGTGTCTGTCTTTCTCTCTCTCTCTTTTCACACACACACACACATACACACATACACACACACACACTCACACACACCAATTAAGAACTCCTGAGAAAATAAGTTATAGATTGATTGTTGCTTCAAATGGACCAAAACAAAGGGTCTCACACACAAAAATTTACAATGTATTATATTCCCATGTTGTCACTATTCAGTTATTTTGTACTCTTCATGACCCTGTTTGGAATTTTCTTGACAAAGACAATGGAGTGGTTGGCTATTTCCTTCTCTAACTCATTTTACAGATGTGGAAACTGAGGCAAACAGAATTAAGTGACTTGCCCAGGATCACACAGTTTGTAGGTGTCTGAGGCCATAGCAGAACTCCATTTTCCTGACCCTAGGTCTTACATTCTATCCACTATGCTCCTAGATTCCCCTAGACATTTCTATCATATTTGATCAGTTAGTTTCCTTCTGAGGAAATAAAATCTATTTTTAAAAATCATTCATTCCAAGATGTTTGATCACTATATGGTAAGATACTGTCCTAAAGGGTATGGGGGGCTTCGAAGAGGCATAATATATAGGGTTTCAGTAGAAGTACTTACAAACTGGTTAAACATATCATAATCACAAATGCCTATAATATGAAATACTGTTAAATACTGAGTGGGCAGTACTTTTAACAAGTATTATTGGAGTTAAGAGGAGAAAGTGATTTCCTTGGCCTGAGAGGGTCAGAAAAGACTTTAGGGATGATGTAGAACTGTAGTAGGACCTTGAGGAAAAGAAAGGCTTAGTTGTTCCCCCCAGAACACATAGCTTCTAAGGCCTCTGTACTTTTGCTTACATTTTTCCTTATTCTTCTAACCCACTTTGAACTTCTAAACTTAAAAGCTATTTCTTCCAGAAAATCTTCCTGATTCTCCCTCTGACTACGTAAGATTTTGCTTTGTGAATCTCTAATGGACTTTTAAAAATACTTTCTGTAATGATGCTTGATCTGCCTATTAGATTATAAGCTCCTTGAGGACAGATAGTGAGTTTTATCTGGTTTGCATCTCTTATACTTAGCATAGTGCTTTTCAAGCAGGAAATACTTGATAATTTTTGGTATAGAAATAGAGGAAGGGAGAATTAGACTGACATGTGTAAAGGTTCCAAGGCAGAAAAACATGATATATGTGAAACCAAATAAGCAGATCAATTTTAAAGAGCAGAAAGGTCATATAGGGGGATGATGGAAGATAAAGCTAAAATGATGATTTGAAGCTATATTATGGAGAGCCTTGAAAGTCATACTATAGACTTTATCCTACAGGCTATGGAGAACTATTGAAGGCTTTTAAGCAAAGAAGTGACAAATGATAAGCAGTTTTAAAGAAGAGTAATCTGACAGCAATGACCAGAATTAGTAGTTATTGGTCAGTCATTTTCAGTAAAGTCTGACTACTCTTAGTGATCCCATTTGGAGTTTTCTTGACAAAGATATTAAAGTGACTTGCCCAAAATCACACAGCCAGTGAGTGTCTGAGGCAAAATTTGAATTCGAAGAGGAAGAGGAGGTATCAAAACTGATGAGAATAGTAGATGCTGTATACTGGCTCTGCTAGTGACTATATGAGCTGGGATTGGTCCTTTCTAAGCTCCACTTTTTCTCATCTATAAAATGACAGTATTTTACTGTCTCTTCTCTAAAATCCTTTCTAGTTTAAATTTCACTAAGCTGAGAATTCAAACCTGAGAGAATCATGGATGCTTGGGGGATGGGAAACTTTATTTCCTCAGCTAATATGTAAAAAGCCCTTTAACATTTACAAGGTGCTTTGCATACCTCACCTCACTTGAACTTTACTGGCAACTGTCCTCAGATTTTATTTTGTAAAGGAAAAAATTGAAGCTCAGGGAGATCAAGTGATTTTTTTTTTCCAGTCACACAGAGACAGAATTCAAACCCAGCTCCTCCTGATGCCCCCGCCAGCACACATGACCTCTCAGTGTGATATAAGTAGAGAGGTCAGAAAATATGGCTAGTTTGTAAAGAAGAATGATCACTTCATTTTTAACCATCTTGAGTTTAGGTCACTGTGAAACATAGTTAAGACTGTAAGAAATGGAAAGAAGAGACAAGCCAACCACACAATGCCTCCTTTTCTTGAAAGACCTACTGGGACTTAAACCCCATAGAAAGTATTTAAAATCAGTGTACCAGACACCACAAAGTGGGAATTTGTTTTGCTTGCCTTTACATATTTGTCACAAGGGTTTTCTTTTTCTTTTTTTCCTATTTGAGGAAGAGATGGAAGGGAGAGAAAATAAATGCTTTGTTAACTGACAAAATTAAAAAATAAAAAACTCAAGAAAACAACATTCATTGAGTGCCAGCTGTGTAAAGAGCACTGTACCAGAAAAACCATAATGCTAAAGAGGGTGCATTTGTTTTTCTAGCTTATTTGTTGCTATGTAACTTTAGCACAGGGCAAACACTGATAAATGGAAGTTTACCTATTAATGCTATACAGAATAGGTCATACTGCTAGGGAAAAAGGAAACTTAGAAATAGTGATCTGAGAGAATAAAGTCACATTTTGATTCTTGAACAAAGTACATCTAGTTGTAGATTTTTGTTGTTGATGGTTTTTAATCATGTGTACATATGGCCACACTTGGCCTGCTTGGCCTGTTTATTAAGTCTTCTACACATTCGCCCTTTGAACAAGTCATTATCACTCTCCACTGTCTCAGAATCAAATACAAACTACTGACCAATACTGTCTTAGCCTTTTCTTTGTGCTATTTGCTGCCTGCCTGTGACAGTCCAATGCTTTACATTCTTATTTTAACCACACTGACTTTCTGGTGGGCCCCAGCATCCAATTTCCACTCTTCCTTCTTTAGTTTATATTTTGCCTGTTATACCTCATTTCTTCCTATCTTTTAAACAGCCACTCAAGGTTCACTAACTCCAGAAACTTTTGCTTCATTTCTTTCATTCTTCTATCTGACAACATGTCCTTGATAAGTCATTTCCCATGAGTCACTGGTAATTGACATGGTCTATTACATCACATAGAAATCAAATTTAAAGTGAAAGCAGGATAATTTACTTCCAATTTAATATTATATTTAAAAATTAAAAATGAGTCTTGTTTTTAAGAGCAGAAAAAAATTACATTAAGTGTTTTAACTTTTTGTTGCTGAACTTTTTTGATCCTAAGAAATGTCACTGAGCCAAGATTAGAAGAAAACTTCAAAGCCCAAAATAGAGGCTGTAGCAAGAATGTAATTAGGAGGCAACTTCTTTGACATGAGTTTCACAAAACGTACTCTAGAGGTGATGGTAGGCTTAGACATGAAAGAATAAAAATACTTTTGATAGAACATTTCAAGAAATACAAATTAACTTTCATATGCTAGAATTTCTAGCAAATAAATCTGAGTAGTAAATTCATTATGAAACTAATATTTTGTAGCACTGTTCTATTAATTATTCTTTGAATATTAAGTTTACTAATTATATTGGAAATTTTTAAGTAGGTCTAACATTGTAAAATCTGGATGAAAATAAAATAAAAAGGAAGCCTCTGAAACTACTCTTTTTACTTAAAGAGAAATCTTCCAATAGATTCCTAAATTCCTTTTTCTTTCATCTTTGGCAGAAATCTTACTGTGTTCCTTATTGGTCACTGGCGTAACTTTTAGCTACACAAGGCATGTTGATGCAGGAATGCGTGTACTTCCCAGTGAGGGTGATGAGTTCAGTAAGAGTATCATGCTACTACTATTGATAAACATTATACACATTAACAACACTGAGATGCCAGAATCTAAGACTTTCCCATCAAGTAGCCACCCTATTGGTGCGAAGTCTCTCCATACTTAGGTAAGTTGCTTCTCAAACAGCAGACATAGTCTGTGGCCAGGACCATACTCAAAGCCTCTAAAAATCTGGTGTATTTTTGTTCCATTGCTCCATATAGTCTTGGAGAATAAAGCAATCAACAATGTACTAAGTACTAGCTATATATCAGGCCCTATGCACAGCATTGAGGAAACAAAGGCAAAAATACCTTCAAGTTACTGATACTCTTTGTAGACAAAATGCATATCACTTAATCACTCAGCCTCAGTTTCCTCATCTGGAAAAGGGAGATTAATAATGCACCTTTTTTCCAGGATTGTTGTGAGGATCAAAAGACATGTAATTCATGTTTCT
Organism: Antechinus flavipes; assembly: GCF_016432865.1. NCBI lineage: Eukaryota > Metazoa > Chordata > Mammalia > Dasyuromorphia > Dasyuridae > Antechinus > Antechinus flavipes. Next base: position 271,916,671 of record NC_067399.1, read on the forward strand.
CTAGCTCTTACTGCCCGAAGGCCAGATGATTAGATTTTTCTCTTCTCCTAGGGATTCTCTGGTACTTTTAAGGGGATTCTTTTTGAGAAGGAGGGTTTAGGCTCTGTGCAAAGGCTCTACCTCCCATTGGTAATGTTCTCTCAACTGCAATGGGTGCAATCCCCTGCACCCCTAGTTCCATCTAGCCACTTCCAGTTGGATTAGATTTTATATAGAAATATTTACTCAGAGGCAGCTAGGTGACGCAGTGGATAGAGCACCAGCCCTGAAGTGAGGAGGATCTGAGTTCAAATGTGATCTCAGACACTTAACACTTCCTAGCTGTGTGATCCTGGGCAAATCACTTAACCCCAATTGCCTCAACAAAATAAATAAATAAATAAATATTTACTCTAAAGGTATAATCACAAATATATAAACTTACTCATGGGGAAATAAAATTCCTCTTGTCCTTCTCACCTACATCGCAGTCCCTGGGAAATAGTTTCGTTCAATTCCCAAAGAACACAATACCAGTTCCAAATCCAAAACCTTCTTTGGGCACAATTCCTAAGCTTCTCAGAGTTTCCATGTAGAGCCCCTGAAACTGACAAACATCACGGAACAGAAAACAGAACTCCCTCTCCCTCATTACATTCTCAGAGAAAGGAAACCCTTCCTCTCTCACTGGGTGACAGCATAGCATTCTAGCTGTGAGTGAGCTAAGATTTTCACTCTCTATAGGCAGTAAATAAATGATGCCAAAAGAAGTGATACAGAGAAACCAAAAAAAGCTATTGGGTAGTGGACACAGCAGTTCCATTTTGGACAAACTGGACATGCTCAAAGGCACTCAAGTGTACTTCTATCTTAAGAGAACTGGATATGCCCAAGAAGTTCAGGTTACATTTATAACATGTATGAAGCACTTTGCAACCCTTAAAAGATTTATGGAAATGCTTGTCATTTTTAAAGTATTGATTTGGGAGAGCAAAACAGTACCTTTACAAGGCTTTGCTCCACTGAGTATCTCTTATGTGCTTGTCAAAATTATACAAGATTCCTTGAAAGATGAAATAGTAAAAATAATTTTACTTGACAATCTTCTGATTATGAATATAACATGAGACATGAAATAGAAAATGTATGCTTGCCAAAGCATTAGCCACTATATAGGAGAACCAGAAGAGAATTCAAATCATAAATAAATTCAATTGTAAACTCCTTGAGGGCAGGAAATGTCTTTTGCCTCTTTTTATATCCCTAGTGCTTAACAGAATATGTGGCACATAGTAGATATTAATTAAGTGTGGGTTGTTTGATTGTTTGTTTTTTTAAATAAATATTGAGAGGTCCTCTAGATGTTTCTGTTTGTAGACAATACTATGCTGACTTCAACAAACCTTAAAAGACTTCTCAACATGAGCCATAATCTCAAGAGTTTGGCCTTATAATCCACAAAGGGAAAAAACAAGTAGACAAAGCGCAATAGGAGGGGAAGAAAACAAGGAGGTCATAAACAAGCATTTATACATTTTATATATAATTTATATATTGGGTATTGTTCTAAGAATTTGTTTACAAACATTACTCATTTGATCCTTAGATCACTGGGTGAGATGTATGCTGTTATTAACCCCATTTTTCTCAGTTGAGCAAATTGAGGCAAACAAATGGTAAGTGAGACTTGCCCAGATTCAACATCTAATTGGTATCTGAGGTTGGATTTACAATTAGCATCTTTTGTTTATTGTGTAGACTACAATATGCATAGATGGATAACCTAGAGAGCTCATTCATGAGTACATATATCTTAGAGGATACAAAAAGTAGACAATGAGCTGGGTTTAGGATTAAATAGAAGAGAGAGAGAAGATTTGAGTTGATAGAAGTGAGGCAGATTGTCTTTGGCAAACTACAGATTTCTTTTAATGGCATAAGTCAAAGCCCTATATTTTTAACATCAATATTCTCACAGTGAGGTTATGCCTAGTCTTATAGAATATAACAGTCTCCAAAGAAGTGAAGTTGTAGACCATTCAAAGGGCAACAGAGAAGTGTAAGCAGACTGTAATGCATTACAAATGAGTAATTATGAAGGCAAAGTTACCTAAAGGATGTTATCAGAGAAAAATGTTACCAAGAAAAAGACAGTCACATAATGAAAGAAAAGGTTAACTGTTATGAGCCAGAACTTGAAACCAGGATTCTTACAAGGTGCTAAGTCAGTGGAATTGATAAAGACAATGGTTATCTACTTTAGTTATCTAGGTACTTAACAATTCTTTAGTTCAGTACATGTACTTAGTACTTAATATAGTTCTACAAGATTCACACCTATGATAATGTAATTATAAGAGAGCCTATAAGCTGGGAGCCTCAGCCAGATTCAGAGCCAGAGAAGACAAGCTGACTGGAGGCAGGAGCTCAAGCCTTCAGGCTCAGAGAGATTCATTCCATCTTCATCAGCCTTGTGGTGGCTGGCCTGTCCTCCTCCATTTTCTCCACTGAAACAAAGTCCCCTCTGAAGGCCACGAGAAAGCTAGCTGAGCACCAGGCGAAGGAGAGAATAAAGACTTTTGGACTTTAATACCTGGCTATTTTTGTAGTGATTACTGAACTGAAAAGAAGGCTGCCCCAAAGACCTCCATAAAACCAATAAGAACATTACATTTTAGTGCCCAACATGGGGCTCACAGCCACCAACCTGAAATTAAGTCTCATGCTCTACTAAGTATAAAACAATTATTATATCACTAGGAAACCATTATCATACTGATAATCATACCGAACTTAGAGAACTATTAAGCACCATGCTAAACTAGATAGCCATTGTCTTTCTCAATTCCACTGACTTAGCACCTTATAAGAATCCTGGTTTCAGAGTTCTGGCTCTTAACAGATAATGAATGGATAGTCCATATAATCCATTGGTATCCACCTAATGTTAAGAACATGATGGTATTATATCCTATTGGTACAATTAAAGAAAGATTTTACAAGAACATATGCTAGGCAGACTGAAAGAAATAAACACATCAATGAGATTGCACATTCATTGGAATATGTGGTATACAATACCAATAAGAAAATATTGGACATGTAAATTAAGATTTCATTTATTTCATGAATGCCAAAAAGAAGACTCAGTAAAAAATCTTGAAATCAGATGAATTAAGTCAATAACTATTCAATAAATATGAAAAAATAATAAATTCCTTCCTGCCTTCTCCCAAAGCTCTCTCTTTTATTCTACCTTTCACCATTCTAAGAAGAATCATTAAAAAGCCAAATAAATTGCATTTTCACAATTTCAAGTAGAAATTGTGAATGACTTTTCCCAAACCACAAATATTTTCCTACTTTTTGACATACCCATGAGGTATAATCAAGACTATTCTTTTCTTTTTCCAAAATGAGACATATGGCTTTAATAAATCTTTTATTTTAATTTTCATTTTTTAGCCATCATTTGTTGATTATATCTAACAACCTGGTTTGTACAGAGTTCAAGGGAACATTGTGTCCAATGTTTTAAATGGGAATCTTTTTCACCATTGTTTTTTATACTCTCCCAGAAACTTACTTTTTTTTTTCCTTCTGACCTTAGGCAGTTTTATTTTTTTCTACCCTGTTTTGTTTTTAGAACAAAGCATTTTGTCGACTTTTATTTACTATTTTTTACCTTGATTTTGTTTAGTCTTTTTTGTTGTTACAGTGATCAATTTTTGTTGATATCAAGAGTTCTAGAAATGACTTGGAAAAACGGTATGATTAAATTTGGCTTCATCTCAAATGGCTCAGTAGAAATAAGCTAAAAAAATTCTGAACTATTATAAATTATGTGTATTTCAATTTTTATTTACATTTGGCATAAACAATGAGAGACAAGATTTTATCAATCAAATAGGTCACAATTGTGGCTAAACAATTTCACCAGATTTAGCCCATTTTCTGCCATAATAACAGAACCTAAATCTGAGATACTATGAAATACCATTTATGGAACTTCTTATATCAGCCTATGTGTTGAAGATAAATTATGTCAATAACAAACCAAACTGATATTTGTCACTCAGAACAATTCAATTCAATTCCACAAACTTAATCATGGACTTAACACTCTGATTACAGAATTCTGATGAGTCTATGATTTTATTCAGCAAAATGATACTCAGGAATAAGTGATGAACCTCAAAAGAAGGAAAATTTTAAAAAAATTATGATGGAAGGATTCTTTTAAAAATTTGCATTTCTTAAGGAGAAGAGAAGTTATAAGCAAGCATCCAGAAAACATAAATCTACATCTAGAAAGAAAATAAAATCCTATTTGTTTATAGCAGTTTTCTAGCAATACTGTGAATAAGAATAATGATTTTACAGCTAACTACAACTACACTTTCAGTATCTGGGCCCTATACAAGGAACCCTTCTTCTCACTACCTTATTTTCACTGGAGTAGTGCTTGTCAAAGATTTCAGGAAGCAATGAACTGGAGGTGAGAGAATAAGGTTAAATAATTTTGTTTGTTTGTTAGGAGTGAGGGTATTCACCATTCTTCCTGTCACCCAGGATCACGATGTATTCCACATTCCTTTATGCCCACAGTTTCAATTAGTTGTCAAACTTAATCCCTTAATACTTCAGTCCCCAGAAAACTTCTCAAAGGAAGATCAGACAGAATAGATAAGCAAAGATTTTTCCCAATAGCACTTGCATAGCTGCTGTGGGAACCTGGGGGTAGTTCAGTTAGATTAGCTTAGTTTAGGTTAGATTAGGTTAACTTAACTATCCTGAGGGAATAACCCTTAGTTCAGATAGGTGGTACCTGGAATACTGCCTGGCAGACTGATTGGGCAAATGGAGGACTGCTACTAAATAATAGTCGGTAAGGTTGCACTGAAGATAATCTCCAGGATTGACTACTTCTGGGAAGGAAGAATATGACTCATCCTTCATGCTCAGACTGGTTGATTACATCTTCTTTGGGGTTAGTGGCCACCATTAGGAAGACCAATAATGTAAGTAACCAGTCAATGCAAAATGTTAATAATTTCACCTGACAAAGAGGTTAATTCTTAGAGAAAACTCAAAACATCTATGAAATTCTTTTCTGGTAAGAAAATGGTAAAATTGCATAGCTTCATATTGGCAAATCTAAGAATACAAAGATCATTTTTTTTGTCTTTTGTTATTGTTGCTAATACAAAGAACTCAACTAGCTGACTGAGAATTCTAAGCAGGTAATTTAATAAGCCCTCTATTCTCTCATTTACTTTGTGAACTTATCATGTGTTTAATTATGATCTCTAAGTTGATGATTCACAAATCTAAATACTGTATCCACTTTCAGCTTCCCCAGCTTCATTTCCTCAACACCAATTGATTAGTGGTCAGTTAAAAATGCCCCAACTTCATTTTCTCAACACCAATTGATTAGTGGTCAGTTAAAAATGGATTAAAAGATAATATATTTATAAAACTGAAAGGGACCTTTATAAGGCTAGTCAGACCAATTCCCTTATATATTCTTTTGTATGTATGTTTACTTGTAAATGTATTTTGTCTTCCTATTTGGATGTAAGCTTCTTGAGAAAAAGGATTAATATTTATATTAATATATTCACCACTTAGCACAGTATCTGGCATACAAGTATTTACTAAATACTGATTGACTGATTAATTGATTTAGACCAGTCCATATTCTGGCAATTTATCCTAATTTGAAATGGTTCCAAAGGATTTACATATCCTCAAGTGCCTTCCTTGCAAATCCAGACTTAATAAGTGTTAGAAAACACAATATTAATTGATTATAATTAATATTTTTGTATTAATAATTACTTTGTCCTCATTAGCTGGACTAAATACAATGTACTTATTAACAGTTCAAAGGAGACCAATTGTGACAGTAACTTTAATCAATGATTATCAGTTAAATGTTACATGTTAATAGCAATTGGTTAGCTCAGGGAGTACAGATATATTTGAAGAGGTTTTCTATAAAGGATATGGAAATTACTCAGTAAATTAGATAGAAAATAAAATTTTGCCTAAGGATTTTGTGAGACAAGAAAACATATTCATAGTGCTGCTGTTCTGTTTTCTGACACATAATACCAGAACCCTGGTAATAGTATTTTTGTCACACACAAAAAAAATTTAAATATACAATATATCCCAGAACTATATAAATGTGGACTAGTATCACATTTAAATTTAAACTGAAAGATTCTCTAAGATATTAATATTTCTGCTTCCCAGTACATGCTTCATACATGCCATGAAAAGATAGAAGAGCTTATTTTTTTAATTTAAAAAGATCTTTGTTTCCTTAGTTTTGATCTTGCCTCAATAAAATAGAACTAAGCCGGTAGGAATTAAGGCTTTAAAAAATAACAAGTATATTTCAGTCCGATTTCATCGTTTTTTATGCAATTCTACAAAGTGTCTTTCCTTCATGTGGCACACAGAAACTATTTTCAAATAAAAAGTGGTAGCAAACAGTATTCTCCTGGAAGCAATTACTTTTATGAAAACCAAATGCTTAACATGTAACATAAGAAGCAAAAGTGACCTTAGAAAGAACAACTTTAAACAACATGGTAGAACAAATTTAACTGCTATTTAATTGTACTATTTGATGGCTTAAAGCAAAACCTTCAAAGATATTCATTATTGTCATGATATAGAGTGGCACTGTCACAAAAATTTTACCCTCATTAAGAGAGAAATTTCTACTAGGAATCTTAAATTTGGAAAGATAACATTTGACATTTTACTGATTTTCATATGTAAATTAATAAGATACCAAAGGGAAAATTTATCTTAAAAGCATGGTATTTCCAGGTAACTTTTTTCTCAAAATTCTCCTAATAAGTTTCAAAAGACAAGTGTCATTCCAGAAAGTAGATAGCTTAGGGATCAAGTCTGTTTAAGAGAAAGGATGCCCAGGACCAAAAATGAACTGAGCAAAGGACTTTCTGACTGTGAGATCCACAAATGGGAGATTAAGGCTCCCACAGTCCCTAGAAGGTATACGCAAGGCAAGGGTCAAGAAGCTAGAAGGTTAAAGCATAGAGGAGAAGAAAAAGCCTGAAATCTCTAGGATTCAACTAAGGGGTCTAGGAACCTGAAGGGCATAGCAAAGGTAAGAAAAGGTAACTAGGCCTCAGTATTTAAGGCAAATGAGGATTCCTAAAAAGTGCAGAAACAAATATAGGACAGGAGAAAGGCTGATTCAAACGAGGATTACCTTGCCAAAGATAGGCATTTTATGCCTATGTGAAAATGATCTAAGGCCTTTGGTGGACCTGGCCTGCAAATGCTTCTGGCTATAAAAGGATGAATGACACAACAGACAAGAATTCCTAATAAATACTATCTCAAGATAGATTACCTATGGTACTGGTACTAAAGGTGTATGTTAGAAATGATATTCCATTGTACTATGGACATTGCAATAAAATGCAAATCAAACACACTATATCAACTTCTAAAATACCATAAATATTTTAATTTCTTTTTAAGACTAGAATATATATATACAACATCATAATTTAATATTAATAAAATCTACATTTATGATAACTGACATTTACATAGCTTTTTAAGGTTTAGAATCACTTTGCCTATGTTACTTCATTATATATTCACAAAAACTTTGGGGAATAGGTCTTACTATCATTTCTTAATTTATAGATGAAGGAAATGAGTTGAAAAGAGAATTATTTGGCTTGCTCAGAAGCACAAAACAAACATCTGTGGAAGGATTCAAATTCCTATCTTCCTGACTTTCAATGCAAGCTTTATACATACTGACAATTGACTGTGTACATTATAAGTTTCTTGAAGAAGGAAAAAAACTTACATAGGAAAATCTATTAATATATTTTTAAAAGATTTAGAAAATCTTTTGTTAACAGGAGCTAAAACAAAGAAAATTCAATTAACCTATGCCTTAAGTATTCTAGTTAAATAAGGTTGTAGTATTAATTTAATCAATCACTGAATATAACTATCTAGTATCTACCTTTCACTATTTTATTATTTCACCAGAATATTACTGCCTATATGAGAACAAGCAATAACCAATAATAATTCTTCTGAATACATATTATTTATGTTAATCTTAAGAATCTCAAGACCCTATTTTCCCCAAACTTCTATATTAAAGAGTTAAAACTGAATTTATTTGCTTTAGTTCAGAGAAATTTATAAAATACATATTTCCCTACAAATATGTATTTTTAGTGTTCAAAGTCCAGACAAAATTTCACAACCAACATTTTACAACATTATTTAGGAAAATAATGAAAACACATGTTATTATTCTAAATGTTATTGTGGTTGCCATTACCTAAATGAGACTAAACAAGATTTTCATTCAAAATAAAAATGCCAATTTGGTAGAATGTCACAATATGAATACAGCTAAGATGATGGGAGAAAAAGCAGTGATTCACCTGAGCTCTCCCCTAAATTCCTCCAAACACTTTTAAGTAAAGCCATAAATACAATTCTTAGAGCAGAAAAACCCACAAAAGAACAGGATAAAATAATTTTCCAGCCAAAGATAACTTAGAAGGTCGGCAAGAAAGGTCTGTCACACCTACTAGGTAAGAGTAGGGCACAGTCCATCAGAGGCTACACCAGCACAGATCAGGCCCCAACAAACCAGGAGCAGTCATTTAGAGCCAATGAATCAGCCACAGCAGCTTCCAGAGTTCTCAGCCCACAGATGATAATAGGGTTGAACAACCAGTCAGAGGAAGATTACAGGGGCCATTTTAATAGCACTGAAGCAGAACTCTGTTACTTAGCCTGTACTTGGTTCCAGGTTACAGTTATTGGTGGTCATAATCCCAGGGCAAGGAAGAGCACTTAGGACACCAGAAATTACAACAACAGTTCCAGGGCAGAAAAGAAGCTTATGGTCATTCACAAGCTCCTAGGTCACAGCTCCTAGGCCAGAAAATTAATAAATACCTCTCCTTAGATCATACCATCTTGGAAGAATAAAAACTTACAGGTCCCTAAAAGTATCTCTCAAAACTGCTGCACAAAATTCCTGAATTTTAGAACAGTGGATCCTCCACCCTGGAAACTCAACCTTACTTTAACAAAGGGGTAAAGGTGAAGAAATGCACTTAAAATTGAACAAAACAAACAAGGAAAAAAAATCTGATCACAGAGAACTACTATGATGACCAGAAATATCAAAATATACTCTCAGAAGAAGATAATGAAGTCAAATCTCCAAAACTCAAAGCCTTAGAGAAAAATATAAATTGGTCTCAGGCCATGGAAGAACTCAAAAACAATTCTGAAAATCAATTAAGAGAGATAGAGGGAAAAAACATCAGTTAAGAGAGATAGAAGGGAAAAAATCAATTAAGAGAGAGGAAAATTGGGAAGAGAAATGAAAGTAAAGTAAGAAAATCATTAAATGATTCAATAGCTTGGTAAAAGAAACACAAAAAATATGGAAGAAAATGACACCTTAAAAAACAGAGTAAAAGAGGTACAAAAATCCAATGAGGAGAAGAATGCTTTGAAAAGCAGAAATTGACTAAATGGAAAAAGAAGCACAAAAATTCATTGAAGAGAAAAAAAAATCCTTAAAAAGTAGAATTGGCCAAATGGAAAAGGAGATACAAAAACTCACTGAAGAAAAAAATAATTCCTTACAAAGTAGAATTGAGCAAATGGAAGCTAATGACTCCATAAAAAATCGAAAAATAAAACAAAAGCAAAATTTTTTTTAAAAAATTAAAAAAAAAAAACATGAAATATCTCATTGAAAAAAACGACCTGAAAAATAAAACCAGGAGAGAAAATTTAAAAAATTTTGGACTATCTGAAAGCCATGATCAAAAAAAGAGCCTAGACCTCATGTTTTAAAAACAAGCATTCTTGATGAAAAGACCAGAGCTGAATAGAAAATTTGACTTTAAAAAACAAGACTCAAAAGAAGCATAAAAAGGTAAACTGGAAAGGGAAATCATAAGGGCCTTCATAAGATTAAATTGTTAACATTCCTATATGGAAAGATGATATCTGTGACTCTCAAAAACTTTCTCATTTTTAGGACAATTTGGAGTATATCTAGACAGCGGGGGCACCCAGTGGCTAGCTGAATATAAAGGGATGATATTAAAAAAAAAAAAATGAAGGAATGAGAAAAAGGAATTCACTTGGGAAAAGGGAAAAGGAATGATGGAATGGATTAATTTATCTCACATAAAAGAAGCAAGAAAAAGCTTTTACAATGGAAGGGAAGATGAACCTTATTCTCACAAGAAAAGCCTCAAAGAGGGAATAATATATACACTCAAATTGATATAGATATCTAAATAACCGTACAGGAAAGCAGAAAATGAAGAGAATAAGAAAAAGGAGGACAGAATGAGATAACTGTCAGAAGCAAAACACTTTTTCCCCCCTGAGGCAATTGGAGTTAAGTGACATGTCCAGGGTCACATAGCTAGAAGTGTTAAGTGTCTGAGGTCAGATTTGAACTCAGGTCCTCCTAACTTGAGGGCTGGTGCTCTATCCATTGTGCCATCTAGCTGCCCCCAAAACACTTTTGAAGAGGGACAGAGTGAAATGACAGAGAAAAAAAGAATAGAGGGAAAAGAATTTAGCAATTGTAACTGATAAAATTTTTGAATTGTTTCTCTTATAAAAGCCTTCTTTTTCTCAACTAAATATAGAAAATTGAGCCAAATTTTTAAAAATAGGAGCCATTTCCTGACTGAAAAATTATCAAGAGATATGAACAGTTTTCAAATGAAGTAATCAAAGCTATCTATACCCATGCAAGACAGTGCTCTAAATTGTTATTGATTGAAGGAATGCAATAGTTATGAGGTACTGCTTCATACCTACTAAATTAACTAATGGGACGGAAAAGGATAATGACAAATGTTGGAGGGAATGTGAGGAAAATGAGGTATTAATGTATTGTTGGTGGAGCTGTGAAATGATTCAATCATTCTTTAGAGTAATTTGGAACTATGCCCAAAGAGCTACAAAACCATGCATACCCTCTGACCTAGAGCTAGCAGTACTACTACTTAATCTGTAACCAAAAAAAAGATAAAACACAAAAGACAAAAGGACCTATATGTATAGAAGTATTTGTAGCAGTTCTTTTCTAATGGCAGGAGGTTGGAAATTGGGAGGATGTCCATCAATTGAGGAATGGCTGAACAAATTGTGCTCTGTGACTATAATGAAATACTATTGTGCTATAAAAAAGATAAGTGGGATGCTCTCAGGAAAACCTGAAAAGACTTACATGAGATGATGAAAGTGAAATGTACTATGTACAAAGTAACAGCAATGTCGCAAAATGATCTGCAGTGATGACTCTCAGAAATACAATGATACAAACCAACTCTGAAGAATTTATGATGAAAAATGCTATCCTTCCCCAGAGAAAGAATTGCTGGCATATGAATACAGGTTGAAGTATATTTCTTTAACTTTTTAAATTTTTTTCTTAAGTTTTTTTTTGTTCTACATTTTCTTTCACAATAAAATTAATATGGAAATATTGTTTTGCATGACTACACATGTATAATCTATATCAAATCATTTCCCTTCTCAATGATGATAGTGCAGTAGAGGAAAGAATGGAGAGAATTTGGAACTCAAAGTTTTAAAAAGGAATGTTAAAAATTGCTTTTACATGTAATTGGAGAAAAATAAAATAATATTTTTAAAAGAAAAAAAAAGAATGTGAATGCCTCAAAAGCAGGGACTATTTTACTTTTTTTTTCTAGTATTCTGTACATCTTTTAATTCTTCCCTACCTCCATCTGTTCATTTATAATATTCCTTCAAGTTTATGAAGACCAGCATTATGTTCTTCTATCATCATTCCAACTCTTTACTTTTCCAGACTAAACACACCTAATTTCTTTAATCAATCCACTTTTTTTCCACTTTCAAACAGTTGTTATAAAGAAGAAAATAAAGCAAAAATAAAAAATTTATTTCTACAGTACTAAACATTACTTCTAAAAAACAAAGTACTGTCCCTTTCCCTTCCTTCATATTAAAATATGAAGAAGCTCTTGGTAGGGAGAATAATAATTTACAAGCAAAGATCTTCTGTGTTGTGCAGCCACAGATTTTACCCGAAAATTGACTATTGACTTAGAAAGTCAACATGGCACGAAGAAAAGCCTATTAGATTAGAGAAAGAAGTCAAGTTTTCATCCCAAACTAGACCACTAAATAGCTCTGGATCCTGGAATAAATCACAACTTCTCTGGAATTCACGTTTCTTTATCTCTAAAAATAAAAGACTTGGACAAAATTAGGAGTGCTTAACCTTGTTTGTCTCTAGCTGTCTGGTAAATCCTATAGACTCCTTCAGAAAAATACAAAATATATAGAATTACAAAGGAAAACAATTATATAATATACAAGTACCAAAATGTCTATTTTTAAGTAGGTATTACAGGTTAAGAACTCCTGGATCAAATAATCTCTAAAGTCCCTTCCAGCTTGATTTTATGATTCAATAGCTTCCAAGTGAAGTAGAGACTATCTTCTGAGTAAGGTTTAGAAGCTATTATATGAAGCTAACTAAATGACAGATACATTTCAAAATAAAAATAAAAATCACACAAGAGCTATAATCCTTTGTGGACCAAATTCTTGGTCTCAGTGCTCAGCAACAGAGCAAATGGTGCTAGACATATATTGATGCAGCAATGACAATGCAGTTCACTAAACAAGGCTAAGCTCAATGGTTTCTAGGAAACTTGACGGTGAAAGAATGTGGAAAGAAATAGCAAAGGCTTCCAATGACAAACAAATGAATTAAGGTCAAACTGAGAATCAAAAAGAAATTCAAAAAGAGCCTAAAATGCATGGTTAAGTACATTCTAAGATAACTGAGACTAGAAGAGGCTTTTACAACAATACTTATAGACCATTCTTGGGAATATTTCATAATGGGAGCAATCATTGGGATAAAATCTGAATGTTATTTCTTTCTTCTAATATGAAGTACTATAAATGAAGGCTTGTGATTGAACACTGGGTTCCACCAAGTAGTTTATGCCCACCTAGGACAGATTTAAAAAATATTCTTTACTGGGGTGATTAATTTTTCTTAGTCTTATGATCATTGTACAACACCCCCCCCAAATGTTGTGGTAAACATAAATTATTATTTCTTTAATACCTCAAAAGCAATTCACATGAGGACATAGACATATACACTATAAATTAAATAGCGAGACAAAAAAAATTCAATTATCTCCTGCCCCAGATGCAGCTGAGTAGTATAATGGATAGAGTACTGGCCCTAGAGTCAGGAGGCCTTGAATCCAAAACCCTTGACACTTATTAGCTGTGTGACCATGTGCAAGTCACTTATCCCCAACTGCCTTGCCAAAAGGAGGAGGATTTAAGCATTTAATTTATTCAAGGTCTTTCCAAATTCTATTGCAATCTTAATATACCACTTTCAAAGTTGTAATTTTGTGGTGAATTCTTTTTTCACTGAATTTTATATAAACATTTCTACTTATAATTTGGAAAAGTTAAAAAATCAGTAAGATAGTAAACATGTAAGAAATTCAAATAAAAGGCTACTTTGTTACAGTGTTTTATATTTATATCTTATATTAACATACTTTAAAATAAAATTAATATGATAATTTTCTTGTGGTATTAATACAAGTTTTTTCACTATTATAAATGGCAATGCTAAAAGCATATTTGCAAAAAGTAATTATTTTTCTTTTTTCAAGTTATTTTCTTTCTGTTTAAGATCCTCCTTTGACCCAGAGGCCAGATGAGGTAAGTTTCTGATTCCATTAGGACAAGGATGCTTAATCTTTTTTGTATTATGGACTCCTTTGTAACTCTGGAAAACTATGGACCCTCTAGAGGGAATCAAGTTTTTAAAAGCATAAAATAAAATGTATAGATTACAAAGAAAACCAATGACATTAAAATGTAGTTGTATGTTTGGATATGTATACTTATATTGTATTTAATTTATACTTTAACATATTTAACATGTATTGGTCAACCTGCCATTTGGGGGAGGGGGCGGGGAGAAGGAAGGGAAAAATTGGAACAAAAGGTTTGGCAATTGTCAATGCTGTAAACTTGTAAATAAAAAACTATAATAAAAAAAATAATAAAATGTAGTTGTAAAAAAAAATACAACAGCAGCCAAAAGCTAAGTTTACAGACCTCAAGAGCCTTTCCATTAAGACATGAGAATAATTTTCTTTATTATGAGAATAACGTGCTTTATTTGTCAATAACAGGCAATTATCATTTTATGAAAAAAGCAGGAAATTCCTAGAAAAAAATCTTCTATAAATAAAGATCTGCTTAGAAACCCAAAACAATTCTCTTGCAGAGAATACTCATTGCATAAAAATTAGCTATGGCTTTAGTGATTCTACCCTGAACATGCCTGATTTCATTTAATATCAGAAGCTAAGCATGGAGAATTTTCTGGAGAGCATTAATAGAATACATAAAAACAAGAAATCCTAACATAATAGGATTGATTTAAAAAATTAGGTATGTTCAGGCTAGAAAAGTGAAGAGTTGGGATGAAGATAGAGGAACATAATGCTGGTCATCATATCTTTGAAGGAATATTATAAATGAACAGATCGAAGTAGGGAAGAATTAAAAGCTGTACTGAGCACTAAAAGTAAAAGCAAAATAGTTCCTGTTCTTGAGGAGTTCACATTCTAATGGGAAGGAGGAAATGTGTATGAGAGGGGGGAGAGGAAGGGAGGGAGGGAAGGAGAGAGAGAGAAAGTGTTAGTTAATTTTCATCTGCAGGTGAAATGAAAAAAGTCTTCCATAAATCAGCAAAGCAGAGAGTAATGCATCTTCCTTCATGATATTTCTATGGATCAAACTAAATCTATTTCTGACATTGAACCATTTGATAATACTAAAGAGTTGGTAATAAGAACTTTCTTCTCTAGTTCTTCAACAGCTGCAGTAGCTGAGATAGGACTATAGTTTTTAGAGAAGTAGTCCCTTGTCAAATCTCCACAAGGATTGTTAGTATGGATAATAGCTTTAGGGCTAAACCAGAAAAGAGAGGGGATCCTATTCTCAGAGCTTTTAGGGTTCAACTGATGAATTTTTGGTACTGGTGGCTGTAGGGATGGTAGGCTCCTTCTCCACAATCAATCAATCCACAATGGTTGTTGCTCTCAAATGTTAATTATAGGTAGCAGGCTAAAACAGGATCAATGGTCTACAGATTACTGCTATTCCCAGCATTCTTAGGGTCAGGGAATCAGAGAATGAGAGGGGACTCAATTGTACAAGATCAATTTAATGATGGTGGTTTAATCTGCCTGATCATGCCGCCTCCTATTTCTTCCCCAGGGTAGCTTACTGCCTCAGCTAAGCAAGCTTGCCTGACCCATAATTGTCCACTGATTGGCAGGTGATAATGATAGTGGTGGGAAGATTGAGAGTCTTGTCTCCTCCCTTTCCCTGAATAGTGACTATGAGGTCTATGCTAAAAGCAGAGCCAAAAGTGTGGGGTGTTCTGCTATTCCCCAGGCTCCTGACTCATGGAAGAGGGACTGGATTTCTTATGCTTAAAGAAGATCCAGAACCAGTGAGTGAAAACTGGAGAAAAGCCAATCTGAGATTTATAATAAATCTCTTCAAAGTATAATGGACTACCTGTGTAAGTGATATTCCTCCTTACTAGAGGTCTTCTCCTGGTGAAAGTATCATGATCACTTTGTGGGAATTTTATAGGGAGGGCTTCATTCAGGTAGAGATTAGTTATAACTAGAAGGTCTATGAAGTCCTTTCTAATTCTGCTTCTGTGACTTATTGATCCACATGCTATCGTTTCTTACTCATTACAGAACAAAAAATGGTGATATGAGCATTAGTTGTATTTGCAGAGCAAATATGCTTCATATATGAAGCAGATTTTGCACTGTTAAATACCACTTTGTAACAAAAAAGTATACAAATATTACAATAAGTATGTCAAAAATTAGGTTTACCTACAATTGAAATAAGCAAAAATGATATTCAGAGAAATCTTGAAGTATTTACATCAAAATATTTGAGATTTGTTGAGAAACATAGATCACCTCCTCCAAATATTAAATAATTGTTAATCATTACTAATCCTGTTAGTACACTATTTATTTCTCTCTTTTTTGGTATAACTTTTTTATTATAGCTTTTTTATTTATAAGATATATGCATGAGTAATTTTCCAGCATTGACAAATGTAAAATCTTTTGTTCCAATTTTTCCCCTCCTTCCCCCCACCCACTCCCCCAGATGGCAAGTTGACCAATACATGTTAAATATGTTAAAGTATAAGTTAAATACAATATATGTATACATGTCCATAAAGTTATTTTGCTGTACAAAAAGAATCAGACTTTAAAATAAGTACACTATTTCAATGGAATACAATTTCATTGTGTTTCAAAGCTCATATATACACAACATACATAGAAGATTTCATCTGTAAGTAAAATGCACAGGTCCAATGGTGCTTAGGGTACTGAGACAAAGCAGATTTAATGCCTCTTCCTGAATGACATTTACACTGATGAAATCACATCAGCTCCTGATGCCAGTTATTTTGGTGGCAACAACTTTCTTTTCTGAGTCTTCAATAGCTGTACCTATGGCATCTACAGGTGCAATTGCCCAGCTACATTTCCATCAGGGCTGTTTCTCAGGGTAATGGCTGAGGATGCTGGGCTGGAAGCATTGTTCTCCTAAACATTCTTTTGTTTAGCATACTGGACAATTTCCATCAGGGTGTAAGGGAAATAGCGGCCAAAGTGGTGATAATGGTTCAAGCATATGCTACCTCCTGCCTTTCCCTCAAAGTACCTTGCTGTTTTAAGCTAGTTTAGCTTGCCTATCCTCTCAGTAGCATTTTGTGAGGATGGCTGGCCCTTTTCTAAAATTATATCCATACCAAAGAGTTGTTTTAAAATAAATTTATGATGTTATCATTGAAGGTTGGATTTGTATACCTATTTTATTTACTTGTATACTCGAGGTCATATAAAAATTTGGGGGTCGAAAAGGGGAAAAGTTTAAGAAGCCCTGCTGTAGAAGATTTTTGGTTAGCCTGGAAACAAGACCTATGGCCCAGGTGATACTACCATTGTCAAGGCTTTTGAGCCTATCTGCCTGTATTTAACTGAGATGGTTTTCCTTTAAGGAAGCTTGGAGACAGTCAGGATTTGGTTAGTCTGGTGATCTAGGAGCAAAATAAGCCAAGCTTACAGGGTCTTGATGTTCTTGAAATTTAACAGAATTCTTACCCTGGTTCTTTCTTACACTGCACAGGCTGCCTTGGTGAATATAAGAGCAGAGGAAAGAAGTTTCTGCTCTTAGTAAATTGTATCCTTTTAATCTTTTAATAAATTTATTTTTATTGTATTTTAGAGTCTACTAGCATTTTATTGCATTCTAATCCTGAGCCTTAATCACTAGCCAGGTCTGAGTTGAGTCTAGACCTGAACATTTAGTGTTAGTAAAATTGTATTGCAATGACTTCATGACTAATTTTTGTTGAAGTCAGGAAGAACCATGCAGAATAAAGAAAGAGAAGCTTAGATGACTATATGGTCAGATCCAGGAGTCTGACACCCTATGAATATAGCACTTTTAGTTACACATGGGGCACTCTCTCAATGAAATAAGGATTATTGATACTGTAAGATTGTCAATGAATACTTAAGGATCTTTGTAGGGAGAGTAGTATTACAAAATCCATTATCCATGACTCTTTTCAGAAAAGCTAAGGTACCAATATAAGGAAAATAAAAACAAGTTATCTTAGTGCAATCAGCAATTAGAGATAGATATGAATGTGTGTTTGGTTTTTAGGGATCATACTCAAAGGCAGAAGGAAGCTTATGGATTTAAGAGGTGCATAGGTGAAAAGAGCAATATTGATGGAGACAGGGACCAATAGGCTATAAGAAGAAATTTGATCTATAATTCAGAGACCTCATTGAAGAATCTCTTGAATCTTAATAAGATTAAGAATATAAGAAAAGAAAATGAGAGTGACTGTAGCAATGAGAATTTGGAACTGGAACTGGTAAGAAAAAAGAAAACAAAAAAATAATAACTACATGAAAGAGAATACTAATGATGAGTCAACATACCAGAGTTTCTGGAATGCAAAAGAAAAAAAATAACCATAAAAAAATACATTAAGAGAAAAAAGAAAATTGTTTAAAATGTAAAAGTTGACATATAAACAAATCCACAGCAACTAGGATTAAAAAAAATTCTAAATCGGGGGTGGGGAGTAGAATCCTTGCAAGAAATGTCTATAATATATCATGACTTCAAAAGACTAATGATGAAGAATGCTTTCTACCTCTTGGCAGAGATATGATGAATTAGAAGTGAAGAATGAGACATACATCTTGAGACATTCCAATGTGCTGATTTATTTTTCTTGATTATACACTGTTCAAAGAATTATTAATCTAGCATTCTGGAAAACAATTTGCAATTGTGCTAGAAAAGTGACTAAACTTTTCATACCCATCTTCCTAGAGAAGCCACAAGAGGTAATACAACCTAAGGTTGTCCAAAAAAATTACTAAATAAAAAATACTAAATAAAATCTACTAAAATATTCATGGCAACATTTCTTTTGTGGAAGCAAAAAACGAAAATGAAAACAATACTTATTCACTGAGTTGATAGAATGGCCGGATAAACTGCAATATATGAAATGTCACAAAATATTACTATGGCATGAAACAACTGTGAAGAATTCAGAGAAACTGGAAAACTTATCTGAACTGATACAGTATAAAACAGAAGGATAACTATATTTAAAATGACTAAAATAATATATTAAATGAATATTAAAGCAAAACTTAATGCTGAATAATTGTCATGGCTAGAGATTAAGGAAGTGTACCTTCTTTTCAACAGAAAGGTAAAGGGACCACAGGCACACAATGTTATACACATTGCCAGGCTAGTCACTGTGTCAGTTGGTTTTTCTAAATAACTGTTCTTTGTTACTACAGAAAGTTCTTGGGTAGAAAGAAGGGAAAGACAGGGATATCATCATCTCCATTTCTTCTTTGGAGAGATACAAACCTAAAAGTTGACAGTTCAGGGACAGCAACTGATTCTTAAGTCTGGCACCAAGAAAGAATTTGGAAGGAATAGGAGAAGAGGCTGCTTCTCCTTTCTGGGCATAGAATACACATTGTCTGGTATCCAAGGAAGGTTCATTATAAATAAAGCTCATGATGTCTTAATGAGTAAAATTAATTATATTTTATTGTTAGAATAAAATTTGAACTGGAGGTGTCCACACAGCATATGCAAGAAGCTGACAAATGTAGATGGGAAGCAAGCCAAATGAAATATATATTACTTTTTTTTCAAACTTATCTTAAAATTTCTTCAGTAATTCACATAGTCAGCAATAATATCATAATTATTGTTCCAGCAGCAAGAAACCAAAATCAAGAGTTGTAATCTCTTCCCCTACTGTTAAACAGGCTTCTGGGAAGCAGGTGCAGCATGCTCAGATAAAAGCTATCTCCAGATGGAAGAGACTGAGGAGCCTACTTTCCAAAAGGCACAATGGAGGATAATGGAAGGGATCTGTTTCCCAGTGCAAAGAATAGTTGGACATTTTGTAACTAGTTCCAATCACTAACTATGTAGTGAAAACAATCCTTTTTGATTAGCTGTTGAGCCAGCATTCAAATGTGTCTAATAACTAACCAGTATCATTTCTTCCTGACTGTATTTCAAGTGAGGAGGATAGGAATAAGCTCTTGCTAGGGAAAGAAGTCTTAGATCCTTGGCTCTATGTGATTAACTTCAGAGTAATACTTCAGAAAATACTCAGGGGAGAGTAGTAGAATATTAAGAACTATTAAATATTAAGATTTCTACTTCAAATCTTTTTATAGTGTAAAAAATGGCAATGAATAGACTTCCAACATAAAAGTAATTCATTTGAAATGTGAAGTGTACAAATTTAGAGACATCCCCACTCCAAATGTTTTCAAAAGAAGAAATTCAAGATATCTAAAGTCATATGAAAAAATGTTCTGTGTCACAATTAGAAAAAGGCACATTAAAACAACTGATATGGTTACCACCTCACAGATATCTGATTGACTAACATGACAAAAAAATAATGTTGGTGAGGATGTGGGAAAACTGGCATACTAATGCATTGTTGGTGAAGTTGTGAATTGATCCAATCATTCTAGAGAGCAAGTTGTAACTATGCCCAAAAGACCATAATACACAGCATACCCTTTTATCTAGCAATAGCACTTCTAGGTTTGTGTTCCAAAGAAATAAAACAAAAAGGGAAAAGAATCTATTTGTAAGAATTTAGCTGCTACACCACTTGGTGCATATATGTTTAGTATTAATATTGCTTCATAGTCTATGCTACCCTTTAGCAAGATATAGTTTCCTTCCTTATCTCTTTTAATTAGATCAATTTTTGCTTTTGCTTGATCTGAGATCAGGATGGCTACTCCTGCTTTTTTGACTTCACCTGAAGCATAGTAAATTCAGCTCCAACCTTTTACCTTTACTCTGCATGTATCTCCCTGCTTCAGGTGTGTTTCCTGTAAACAACATATTATAGGATTCTGGCTTTTAATCCATTCTGCTAACCGCTTCCTCTTTATGAGAGAGTTTACTCCATTCACATTTATGGTTAAAATTACCAATTCTGTATTACTTGCCATCTTGTTAACCCCTGTTTATGCTTTTCTCCCCTTTCCTTCCCCCCTTACCCCCTCTCTCCCCAGTATTAAACTTGTGAGTGCCACTTGCTTCTCACAGCCCTCCCTTTTTAGTATCCCTTCTCCCACCTTAGAGTTCCTCCCCCTATCTTACTCCTTTTTCCTCACAATTTCTGTATTCCTTTCTGCTTAGCTTATTCCTTCCCCTTTCACTTTTCCCTTCCCACTTTTCAATGAGGAGGGAGAAATTTCACCTAGCAATCGAATATGTCTAAAATTTTTCTCTTTAAGCCAATTCTGATGGCAGTAAGATACACACTATATTCATCCCCCTCCATTCTTTCTCTCAAATATAATAGATTTCTTTTGCCTCTTTGTGAGATGTAGTACTCCCACTTTACCTTTTTCTGGTACAATTTCCTTTCCACCTCTAGTTTCTAGAACAAGGTACACATGTATTCTTTATATATGAAAAGAATTATTTGTACAAAAATATTTATGTTATTTTTATAGTGACTAAGAATTAGAAATTGAGAGATTGCCCATAAACTGAGAAATGACTAAATAAGTTGCATATGATTGTAATGGAATATATAATTGTGCTATGAGAAATGATAAGTATGATGATTTCCGAAAAGTCTGGAAAGATTTACATGAACAGATACTAAGTGAAGTGAGCAGAACCATGAGAACATTATATACAGTAATAGCAACATTGCACAATGATCAAATGTAAATAATTTGGCTATTTTTCAATAATTCAATGATCCAAGACAATCCCAAAGAACTTAGCATGAAAAATGCTGTCTGCTTCCAGACAAAAAATTGATGTTTTCTGAATACAGAATGAAGCATATTATTTTTCACTTTTCTTCCTTCCTTCCTTTCTTTCATTCGTTTTTTTTTTGTTCAAGTGTCTTTGCAGAAAACAATTAGTATGATAATGTCTAACACAGGGGTCCTCAAACTACAGCCGAGGGCCAAATGCGACAGCTGAGGACGTTTATCTCCCTCACCCAGGGCTATGAAGTTTATTATAAAGGCCCACAAAACAAAGTTTTTGTTTTTACTATAGTCCAGCCCTCCAACAGTCTGAGGGACCTACTATTTAACTGGCCCCCTATTTAAAAAGTTTGAGGACCCCTGGACCATGACTGCATATATATATAACCTATATCAGATTGCTTACCATCTCAGGGAGGGAAGAAAAAAGGAAGGGAAAGAAGAGAAAAAATGTTTTAGAAAATTTTGCATGTAATTGGAGAAAAAATAAAATATTAAAAAAACATGAACTACAACTACATTCAAGCCATTCAACTGCTTGTTTAGGATACTACCTGGTATTATTTTAACACTATAGTGTTAAGTGTGGATGGCAAAGCATGATACAGATTAAATCAAACTAATCATTATTACAGTTTCACTCTATAACATAGCTATGAATAGAACAAATAGCCCCAGCCAACCATGCTACAAAATCCACCAAAAATTTTAAGTAAAAATTAGACCAAAGGCTATAAGTAGATCAGAATAAATCTATCATGTTTTCTGAAAAAAAAAAAAAAAAACAGCTTAAAGATCATTATCTTTTGGTGGTATATATTAGGAAGCTATTTTTTTTTATTTCAAGCACAGCATATTCATATTCTTTAAAAAATTTTTCCTGTTTATAAGAAACAAAAATTACAAATAATGTAAAATATGTGAGAAGACAGGTACATCAAGGTACTCTTGGTGGTGAAATATCGGTAGGTCTAACTTTTCTGGAAAATCCTGTGGTTTTCCAGAATTACACCAAGAAAATAATTAACTCATTTCTATCCTATAATCCTACAATGATCCTACTATGTATATACCCCAAGAACACAAAAATTGAGAAAAAAGTCATATATTATTATTGTAGTAGTAAAATAGCTGGGTCAATGGATATATACAATTTAGAAACTTTTGGATCATAATTCCAAACTGCTTTCTAGAATAGCTGGACTAAAATCATAGCTCCATTTAAAAAGTATATTAATGTGCCCATCTTCCAACAACCCCTCCAACATTTGATATTTTCTTCTTCCATCAACTTTGGCAATCTGCCAGGTGAGATGGTCCACTTCTTCAGCTGAGAAATCTTGACACAGTCAAGATTAGTCACTATTCTGGTGTCTTTCAAAAGTATTTTCTTTCTTTATGGTTATTATAAGATTATTTTTTAAAACTTCTATTTGTTTTACTTTCTATCAGTTCATGCAAGTCTCTCTAAATTCTTCAAATTCTCAATATTCAGTGTTTCTTATAGTATAAGAATATTCCATGATATTCAAATATTACAATTCAATCATTCTGCATTTAATAGATACCTATTTTGCCTCTAGTTCTTTCCTATCACAAAGAGTGCTGCTAGTAAAATTTTTATAATAATATATGACTTTTTTCTCTTTTTATGCTTCTTGGGATACATATCTAGTAAAAGCATTGTAGGGTCAGGATAGAATCAAGTCAAATTGAGGGGAAAAGGAGGATAGAGAGGCGTAGACTAATATAGCAAAGTCTTCATGAGCAACTACTTTTCTTAATCTCAGGGCAAGATAAGCAATACTCCTCATGCCCCCAAGATGGCAAAAACATCTCCGTGAGCAATCTCTCCTGTCCTTTATCAAGTAGGACTCTCAAAGTAAGCACAGAGCAGTGAGCCAGCACAGGCAGTGGTTGACCTTACTTGCAACCAAGTGGAAAAGGCAGGGCCTATCCTGGTACTGACCTAAGACCAGATATATATGATCATCCCCTGCAAGTGCTGAGTGACTGTGATTACTCACCCCACTCCTGGGTGATTGGAATTGGAGAACAACTGGTTTATCTTACTTAAATAAAATTCCTAATATTTCCTCCTCCTGGTTCATAAGCAGAAAGAGGCTTTATCCTAGAAGGTGGAAGCAAGATTTTTGGGAAGCTTTTCCTATAGGGGCTTCTATACCTGAAATATGATCCTACTAATTAAATTGTTTTTGTTTTTTGCTAAATATGGGGTCTAATTGAATTTTAGTATTCAGATGTAGAGGATTTTCAAGCACTTAGCACAGAGTTTTATTTAATATTTATTAACTGACAGTGATAGAGCAAATGAACCAATTAAAGCTGAATCTTAGTATAATAAAGGTAGCAAGTACCCCCAATTAGAATTGTAAACAGTCTAATTTTTTGTGATGTATGTGCCTAGTTGCAATTGGTAAGATATGTAAGTGGTTCCTCTGGGTTCAAAATTATGTATTCATGCTTGCTGCAGAGTTTAGACAGAACAAATAATTAAAGGGAGAGCAAGGCAGATAAGTACTCTATAGTTCAAATCAATCTAACATTCCATCCTTTTTTAGTCATATCTGACTTTTTGTCACCTCCTTGGGGTTTTCTTAGCAGAGATAATTATAAACTATAACTATTTATTTGGAAAACCATAACATGCATACCAAGTATTTTGGGGATGAATTTTTAGGGGCACATTAGTTGATTCCTGCTGCCATTTTTTTTTAAAACACAAACTCCTCTGGCATTGAAAATAGTTTCTGTCTGTGTGTGTGTGTGTGTGTGTGTGTGTGTGTGTGTGTGTGTCTGCTTCTCTTTCTCTCTCCTCCTCTCTCTGTGTTTCTCTCTCCCTCTCTCTCTGTTTCTCTCTATATATTTCTCTCTTTCCATCTCTCTCTCTCTCTCTCTCTTTTTCTGTCTCTGTCTCTCTTCTCCCTCCCCCTTCTCTCTCTGTTTTGTTGTGCTACAGTTCTCTTTAATTATCCTCGGTTTTCCTAATTGTCCTGACTTAGTTTCCCTAAATTGTCCCTGAATTGTTTTGCCTAAATTTTTCTGCTCAATCCTGCAAAACTACCCCTCCCCCTCTTAATCATCAGAATATTTGATGAAGATAAAAGGTCTTATATTTTAGAATATCAGAATGCCTGTCCCCATCCCAATCTATCAGAATTATCACAAACCATTTTATCAAGAGGCATCTCCAGTGCCTTCCCCCTACCCTGTCAGAGTCCCATTCAGCTCTTAGCACTCTGCCCTTGCCTCAGTCTATTCCCTGTGTCTGAGCCACGTGTATATATGTCATTGAGAACTCATATTGTTTGCAGGATTCTTGGAGATGATAATTTCATTCCGCCTTGGGACCAAACCATGGATCCATTTGGTCCCAGTAAATCTCTCCCTTTCAAATAAAATATTAAATACGCTCTGATCTTTATCTTGCCTCAGTTTCTCCAGCATTACAGTTTCTCTCGTTTCTCTGTTTCTGTCTCTCTCTCTCTCTCTTTCCCCTCCCCTCTCTCTCTCTGTTTCTTTCTCTGGCTCTGTCTGTCTGTCTGTCTATCTGTTATTCTCCATGACACCTCTGGCTTTTGTGCTCTTCATTTGGGCTATCGCCAATTGTCTTTACTTATATCTTGCCACTGAATTCCTATGAAAACTCTAGAGGAGAGAGTGAGACTGATGAGTCTAAACAGTGCTTTCCTCACTTAAATCCAATTCACTTGCAAGTCAAGGCATCACCCTTCTGAAGTCATTGTTCCTCTTCAAGAAAAAAGGATGAACAATAAGAATGATGGCAATAATGACAACCACCTAAAACTAGCTTATATATAATATCTGAGATCAACAATTTTTTCCTGGCCCTGGTAATTGGTATTTTTCATATGTTTCATATGTCTCAAAAGAAATTACAGTGGATTCTATTTCCAGCTATGGATTGCAGCCTTTGTGTGAGACTCCCTACTGACAAAATTGGTCAGGTACATTTTGGAATTTTCTCATCAATCTGCCTTTTAGTCACTATTCAGATGCTCTAGGAACTTCAATATTGTCCCCTTGTAATGACAAAGTATCATGAGACAAAGTACAAACAATTTTACTTTCAGGTAAGTGGAATTATACAGAACTATGTACTCTAAACCACTGAAAGTAAAGATACCCATTAGCAATCGCAATCAACTCTTCCCCTTAGAAGAACTTTGAATAGTCTCAGTGACTTTCATCAGATAGGACTCTACACCTCAGTAAAGTGGGAATTTGTTTCTCTGTGTTAGTTCTCTCCTCCACCAATTCCTCTGAATGTGCAGCATAGTGTATTTCTGGAAGTTGGGGTGTTCCACTAATCTCAGCAGCTTTCATAAATCATTGTAACTGCTGCCCTGTCATTTGCCACAACTTCCTGTACCTGCAGCTCTCCCCAGTTATGAACAAGTATAACTACTTCTCATCGTGAATTCCTGGTGAGTTTCAAGCAAGTGGTGATTGGTTTCTCAAAGGCTATACTTGCTGATTCTGAAGTTCTGAAGCTCAGAACTTCTCAGCCAAAATGATCTTAGCTATTTCCAAGTGAAAAGTGCTCAAAAAACATTTGAGAAAAGCATTCTGGGTGTGATGAGTTTTTTAAAAAGCACCTCCATTACTCTAAAGTTTTGCTCTGTACATTAGTCCCCATTGCTCTAGAACTGACATATAGTAAGTAGCTCTCACAGGCCACATGCATTTTCTCCTCTTATGCCTCCTAAGTATATTTCTCTGCATATATGATGGCTCACTACAATTTGTATTCTCTCTCCCCCAATTCCTGGACAATGTGTCTCTTGCCCTATTAGCACTTCCCATTAAAAATCAAGGAACAATCTATTCTCTTCCCAATTGTCCCTCTATCTCTTAATTTCCCCTGAAACAGACCAGTTTTTATACTACCTGAGCCAGCTTCCTGATACAACTAGTAAAAAGAGGAGAGATGTAGCCAGCAGCTCCCAGCATCATTTGTGTGCCAGGAAAGAGGGATTTGTGATCCCTATTATTGGATTAAATTTTCAATTTTATTCAAATTCTTATTTCTAAATTTCATGTTGATTTTTATGGCTGATTTGATATATCTCAGAACATAGAATGCCAAAGGCTTCATTTTGCTTTTCTTCACATATTAATTGATCACATTAACATTTGAAAATTTGAAATATAAAGACTTACAAAATCTTCCTCCAACTCTTTCAGCTGCTGATCTATCTCTTTGAGCCGATTTTTTTCTATCCGGTGTTCTTTGGTACTTTGAAGTATCTTATCCCCTGGAGTCACTTTCACTTGTGTACTGTCTTTAAGAACAGTTTCCTGGAAAAAATAAAATTGATTATATATTAAAGAGGGAAGCATATTATTACCATATACTATTCTAAAGCAAGGGGAAAAAAAACTATGCAGTAAATTAGCCTCCCACCATTTTTCTTTATGGTAAGCATTTTTTTGGCCAGAAACCTTGAGGGTCTTCCCCTCCCCAAATTGATTTTTCTTGACTAGGTGAAAAAGATCATTTTCTGCCTCAATTTATAACTAGCCTTAATCACTAAATGGTTATACCTCAATCAAACTGAGAACTGAGAGAAGATCTTAATTTTAAAAAGCCAAGGTCTCCCACTGCATTCAAGGCCATCTCCAATCATCCTGATCTTTTTCTGGCCACTGGAACAAAATGGCTCTGGATGAGAAAGTAAGGCGGGTAAACTAACACAGTTTTCACTCTCTTAAATCCAATTCACTTGCATGTCATGACGTCACCTTTCTGATGTCATGGTCATCTTCAAGAATGCAGGACAAACTACCACCACCTCATTAGACTCCAACAATAAATTTTTCTTCATCTTCAAATCCCTATTTGCAACCTCTCAAAATTTTCCCTTTTCAGAAACAAATTATCAGACAGATCAACAGAATCAATAGAAATACAATTTATTGCCCTCATTATCATTAATTGAAGTTTTCAAATTATTTTCCCAAAAATAGTTATTTAATAGTGCTTAAGAATTTCAAGAGGTAGGATAACTTTTCTAGTCATTCAATCAACAAAACTTATTAAATACTATCTGCATGATATTATTAATCATGAACAAAGGCTAAGCTTAAGGGAGACTATTCTTACTGAATAAGATTTTACAACATACAATGTGTATTACAAGCAACATTAAATGAACACAGAAATAAAACATCACACACACACACATACACACAAGCCTGTCTTGTGTTTTGTAACTTTTTAGAACCATTTTTTCCTGTGACTTCGGTTTCAAATTATGACTTAGTAGTGTTAATATATGATTCAATGCAAAAAAAATTTGGCCCATAAAATATAGATCAACTAATATTTTCAAAAAGTCTATGAGACTATTCTATCAAACAAGCACTTATTAAGCATCTATACCTAGGCAATGTTAGGTGCTAGTTATGGAGAAAAATATATAGAAAAAAATATACAGTTCCCATCCAAAAGAGATTATTTCCTAACATGAAAAACATGTCCACATATCAATATAATGAGATTGCATAAAACTGTCTGGCTTTCTTGGGGCCAACTACATGTGCTATCTTGGGGTATTGAAGACTCAAGAACTCTGGGATGATAGAACTATTATTCCCTTATTGGCTTCTAAGTAGAAAAACTGCTCACTCAATGGTTCTATGAAAGGGAATGATATGCCCTCACTCTCTCCTTTTTTCCCAGCTGCAGAGTATATATGTCAAGACATGTGAGTAGATCCCTGGAAGATGGAGTAGCTTCCCCATGGATTTAACTCCCAAGAAACAGCTAATGCACTGGATGTGAGGAGGGCTGGATGAGGGGAGAAGAGGAGGGAGAGTGGATACTTCTGGATACTTCTGCCTAATGTCTATGCCTAATTGTCAATCAATTGGCTATTACTTAAATATTCAAGCATTTTAATATCTGAAGTAAATAATTCAAGTAATTATTGTCTTTCCTGATTATGCTGATTGTAAGGTGGCAGACTATAGGGTGGCAGATTGTGGGAGAATACCAAGATTCAGAAGAAAGGGATATGTGTATAGATTTAGGATATGTATGTAGATTTAGTAGAGTTTATTTCTCCCTTTTTTCAGTGAGAGGTTGTCACAATTTTCCTTTACTGGTCAGTATAGAAACAAGAAGAATGATTAATTATAGTATAAGTCATAACAAGAATAATTAAAATAATATTTTAATGATAACAAGATAGAGAATTCAGTATACAGATACAGTGAAACAAATAGCCAAAGAAATACAATAATGACTATCAACATTAACTATCTAACATCAAGTCTCTTTGCATTTTAATAACCCACTCCCAATGTCCATTTAATTAGAAAGTTTCATCTTGAATCCCAAATAATCCATGTCTGATCTCTGGAAATATCTTCTCTTAGACATCTGGAATAGGTCTTATTCTCAGGGCAGCTATGCAGGGGACTCCTCCTTAGCAGATGTGTTTCACTGTTTCCAAAGAACTTCTTGAGACGCCATAGATGTTCCTGCTAAAATCTTTTACAAAACAGATCTCAATTCAAGTTAGTATATAGCCTCTCAAATTTTACTTCTCCAATAACCATTTCATGTGGTGAAAACCAGCTTAAACCTTGTGGTTCAGATTTTATTAATAACAGAACTATAATAAGAACCAGGGAATTTTGTTTTTATATAGCCCCTTAGAACCATTTACAATTGACATACAGGACTATCTGATCTCTTTGCTTTCTCAAAATTTTCCACTCCAGTTAATTCCAAATTTTTAAGAGAATAAAATGCTATTAAAGATTCAATTCTATATATGAAAACCTGGAAAACAATACTTTGCAGGCAGATACTTTTCAATCCTAAATTCAATAATTACACAAATGAATTTACTCACTAGAAGCTAACTTTACTCCAATTTAAAAAAGATCTGAGATGGAATGTACATATACACTTAATTCCTAAATTTGTACAGAAAATAAGAACATATAAAATGAATTGTTTTATTAAAATTGTTCAATTGTTAACCATATTTCAATGGAATCATATTAAGCAAAAATTACTCTATACTGTATACTAAAATAACTGACTGCAATGAAATTCTATTCTTAAAAATGTAACAGAAGTAGTTTTTTTACTTTAACTTCACAAACTATCAGATTCAGATGTTTATTTCACAAGTTTTTTATCCTTATTCAATCATTCCTATAGCATTCTGAATGAAATATTTCAGGGGCTTAATCTTATACATGACTATGAAAGTAATAGTGGGAAGATGATGAGCTCAAACATTCATATAGTTAGTTATTTGGGAAATGAAATGACTACATATTCAGATTGAAATTTTTTACTAACCACTTGCTCTGATAATAGAAATTTGTCAGAAAAAGAAAAAGCAGGGATATTATTATAATAGTATCAAAACTCTTCTCTTGGCCTATGTCTACGGGCACAGATTAACAACACATATATGCCAGGATAAAGCTTCCTCATCAATTCTGTTTGATTTCAGGTAAGAGTAACTGTTGACAATCTATCATGCAGTATAATTATACCTCATAAGACAGACTCAGGATGAACCAGGTGGAAAATATTCCTATACAAAAGAAAGTAACACATTGGGGAAATTGAATCAAGAGTCAGGCAAAGATTCAGCCATGCCAAGATTTTCTAGAATACAAATATACAAGATTTTCCATTACAATTCTGGATCACATTCCCTCTGAGTATCTTATGGTATTTCTCTCAAATGGTATATTACTGGCAATAATCCATCAAATAACTACAATTCAGAACTCAGAAAAATAACCATACAGTCCCCTAGATAGTTTTTGTCTTTTACAGCAAGTTTCACTAAATAGGACTTAGGACTGGATACAATTATATCATTCTCATGATGTTGCAAGAAGCAAGGACTCACATAAAAAATTTCACTTAACATGCCTCAGTTTTTTCTTCTTCTCAAGTTTAAACTCATCTTGGTATGAAAATCAATTATTAGAAATCACTTCTATATCATTTACATTTACAAAGACAGAGACTTCCAAAATTCTCAGTAATTTGATCCATTGTTTAGCAATCTCCCTAACTCAAATAAGCCTCTCACACAGATGATGACCTTGCTCAAATAGATGATTTCAAGAAACCTGGTAATTTTACAAATAAGGAGTCACCTACAAAGGTCTTGTCTTTATACCTTTTTTCTGCATAGTAATTACCTATTTCTTTCCATTTTTTCCCATTTTTTTTTACCGTCTCTACAAAATTTCATCATTCAGTTATGTCTAACTGGCATGATTTTTCCCAAGCTATTATAGCTCCTCTATCAATTCTCAAGACCACTTGGGCTTACTCCTCCCTACTCTCTTAAATAAGTTTCTCTTTTGTATGGAGAAAAAGAGAATTCTTAAAATTCAAATTGAATATAATCTATTATAAAAATAGATAAAAGTCTCATATGCTTTAAAGCAAGATTTCTAATTTCAAGATACACATCAGTTTAAAAAGTTATTTTTAAACTGATCAGTAACTTTAATTTGTAAAACTCTCTAAGTATTTAACTTAATGTTCCAATCAAACCAATTATCTTTTTGTTGTTTCCTGATGTACACATTTTCTCTTTTCCATGAACAAGGAAGAAGTTACTAATACGCAGTTTCTAGGTTCCAGTTCCAATTTTTTTTTTCCTCTGAAACTTCAGTGACACTCACCTCTCTCCCATTAGCCCAAACCTGCCTCTTTATAATTAGTGAGATGATCTTCATATGATAGCTGTAAAACAATAAATCCCTCATGCTGGGATTGTTCTTAATCTCCTTAAAACAGTTTAAATAATAGTAAAATTTACTATTTACTACTATTTAGTAACTTAATACTTGCTAGAATATTTCAGCATTTATAAAAATATCCAAACCACAATTTAGGGATTCATTGTAAAAAATAAGTTGAATTTTTGGGTATCCCCACAATTTCCAATTCTTTGCCTGGAATTTACTTTCTTAATGTAAGCTGATTTATACACTTTCCCATTCTATCTGGGTGTAAAGCTAGTTCTTCTACCTCTGAAATTTTGCCACTCTCAGATTTAAATATTATAGAATCTTATATAATATCAACAACAAAGGCAAAGCAAACTTATAAATCATGTCCAAAAAGCTATTTTCAAATATCAAAAAATGAAAACGTTTCTGAAACCATTACTAATAACTTTAATGAAATACAATTACACTTACCAAAATAATTAGCAGCTTTCAGAAAACTCTTTAACAGCTGAATTTATAACCTAATATCCTAATACAAGAGAAGTGTTTTGATTTTTTTCCCCAAACAGTGTTGATGTTATCAAGTTTTGCCATATAAATATACAATTAATTTTATATTAATAGTACTAAGAAATACAGATAAGACTGTACCAATTTATATTCCCAACTGTTATGATTTAAGTTTGTTCAAAGTATGTTGGATAAAATTATTATAAACCACTGCTATCAAAATTTCTCAATCTAATGTTCTTAGTAAAGGATTGTTAGAGTAGTAGGGTTTTTTGTTTTTGTTTTTGTTTTTATTTGGGGGGGGGTAGTTTTTGCCCAGGAAAAGGGCTCTAAAAAAGTCAGGTCAATCTCTAACAAGGCATGGCCCTTTTTCCTTAGGCTAGAATACTTGAGAATTATCACAAAACACAGTTAATACAATGATCCCCAATTTGTACTATATAAGCAAACACAAGGTATTATATAGTTATGTCTAAAACAGAATAGAGCACTAAGACTCTCAGTAGCCAACACATATAGTATTATATAATAATCATATCTAAAACAGAATAGACCTCAAAAAGCTTCAAAACTCTTAAGGCCCTGTGCATAATGAATAAGGATATGAATTGAATCTTTCTTTTTTGTAACTTTTAGTTCTCAATAAAATTAAATCACTGTAGGGCTGGCAAGACTTTAAGCACTGCTTTTCAAAGGTTAAGATATTATTTCCATAATCTTGTGTACTTCTAAATAGTTTTCAAACATATTTGCATCAATCTTTTAACAATTGAATCTGTAACTCGAGAAGCAAAAAAGAGTGTACTTTTCTAACAATATTTCTAATATAACAAATTATCAAATTTATGCTAGGCACTTAATTGACATATCATTTGGTTCTCCCAACAATCCTGGAGGTAAACACTACCGTTTTATAGATCAGTAAAACTTGAGATAAAATAAATGGAGATAGGGAGAAGACAGCTTCGTTTTCCCTTCCTACTGCCTATTTCAATTAAATCAAAGAATCTCTCCCCTTAAACTTATTTTCTTCATTTTTTCCAAAAATTTTCTTTTACTTGCTCAATTTCTAAAGTGTCTTTCAACTAGACTATTTAGAGATCTAAATTTCCCAATTAGCACAAAAAGTTTTTAATCACAGCCAAAGTTTACTTTACTTCCTAAGCTGTATAGTTCAATTCCAATGCTTTTTTATTAATCTATAACAACTAAACACCACTGAATGATTGCTTGGTATTCTTTATGAGATGAAAACATCTCACATCTCTTCCACTCTCCCAAAAAGGGAGAAAGATATAGACTCATATTACTCCTAGTTCCAATACATGAAGAAATTAATTGAACTCCACCAAAAATATATTAATATATTCTTAGTAATTACAAAAATCTTTAAACCATAACCTTTTTAAGGCAGGAGGCTTTCAGTGGCTTATATTCCTGCTGATAAACAAGAGTATGATTTTCTGAGTTTGCTCAGCCCTAGTTAATAGTTTACAAAAATATGGTCTAACCTTACTAACAATTAAGGTCTGTATGTCATTTATAAAAGTCAACCTAAAACTTTTTTTTTTTACCAACTAAGTTGTACTTACTTCTCTTTTCCCTTTTCTGCCTACTTATTTTCTTCACTTTTCAGAATCTGTAGGGAGTTAAATCTTTAATTTCCTAATCAAGAAAGTTGCATTTTATAATTTGTAACATTTCTTTTACAAATACTTTTGATGATAACATACAATTTTAAAAATTATTTGGTTGACATTCTAAACTGACTGCCTCTTCAAGGCCTATATAAAGAAAAAAGTTGATCAAAGTATATCTTAAAGAACAAATTTGGTGGGCAGCTGTAGAGACAGAGTACCATTAGGAAAGTAGGGAATGATAGTCCCCAATTTGCATAAATCATCTTGTCCCAATAAGTTTACAGAAGGATAAAGGCATAAGGAGATAGGAAAGTATCACTGAAGGGAAATCCATAGAATCAGGATAACTTAGGACCTATTTAGAGGCTCCAGTATCTACTGAATGTATCCCCAACCTTAAGGGTTGTTTTGGGGAGAGGAATGCAGATAATTTGGGATAAGAGCTCAGATTCAAAGAAAACAAAAGGTCCACTTGAAGATCCACAGCCCCTCTCCTGTGGGGCTTACTCCTCCAATGAAGGCATT
Organism: Antechinus flavipes; assembly: GCF_016432865.1. Lineage (NCBI taxonomy): Eukaryota > Metazoa > Chordata > Mammalia > Dasyuromorphia > Dasyuridae > Antechinus > Antechinus flavipes. Next base: position 271,950,644 of record NC_067399.1, read on the forward strand.
GCAAGTCCTCTGCTATATCCATTCCACCTTTCATTCTTGAGGTCCCATCTTTTGTTTCTATACTGTATAGTAATATGGCCCTTCCTACAAAACATTAAACATTCACATGAGTCCCAAGATTTTGAAATGGTCTCCAACACTACCTATGCAAGAGCCTTAGGAAAAAAAAAACCAGTAAGAAAGAGAAAATGGTTTGGACTGAAGCTTCCTACACTGCAGCTATAACAACTTGCCCTTTCTCTTTTCTCTATATGAGCCTCATTTCTCCATTTCTTGTTTTTCTAGCTTCCTACCTTCATATCCAAATAGGGCAATGCCCTCAAAAAAGATCTAAACTGACTAAATCACGCCATCCAGGGTAGTCTTAATACTATCTTATTTCAGGCAAGAATTGATCTAACAAAGCTCGTGTTAAAATTACATGCATTTTTCAGATGGATGGGGTCTAATCTAGCATACAGTTTAGCAGTTTTGCACAGCCTATTATAGAAATGATTAGGATTCTCACCCTTGTCTTGCACTGTTTTCCTGAAACTTATTCCAACTCCGGGCATGCTATGAAATCATCCATTCCTTTAAGCAAAGATTAACTGCCTGATTTAATCTGATGTAATCCTCCAGATCATTGGGATCCCAATGTGGATCTTGTAAAGGTCAATTGAGAGATCCTTAGAATCAGAATTCTCCCTCACCACTGAAGTCTTTGTTGCCTTTATGATGGCTTTTCTCTATCCCATGAAGAAGAGAATCATCATTAAACCAGTCATATCTGACCAAGAATTATAACCTTTAAATATAACTTGAAGTGATCTGTAACTGCTTTAGGGTAGTCTTCATAAAATCTAGGAATGTTATTTGGCCAAGTGGAGAAATTCAAAGGACCAAAAGGCTCCCATGACCTCACGAAAACTATGTGGCCCCTTCAATCACGACTAATAACTTCTTGAAGAGGGAAGGTATCATCAGATGATTTAAAATCATTTAAAAGGTCAATTAATTTGCTTCATAAATACTAATAATCCATTTTGTTTTTAATCTGCTAAAACTAATCATAAATCTTTCAGTTTATAATACTTAAAAGTGTTGATATGAGGTCAGAATAATTCACCAACTACATTTCTTTCCTTTTAAAACCAAATAATCCAAAATCTAATTGTTTAAAATTTTGTTTTGTTTAATGGGGGGAAAGAGGGGAAGAAGTTGTCATCGTTGGCTCAGTTGAAGCTTCAAAAAGTTTCTCCAAAGGAATTGGCACATAATTTTTGCTATTTTATATATGCGTGTGTATATACATATGCATATATGTGTGTGTATATTTACATGTTTAATTCTTAAATGTGACCAAGGGAAATCTCTCTTTCTCTCTCTTCTCTCCTCTTCCCCACCCCCCCCCACACACACACACACATTCCCACTAGGTGTTAGCTTGAGGCTTGAGTAGCAGCCTCTGGATTTTACTTCTTCTATCTTGTAAAGTACATCTCTTCTGTATGGAAAAGTTAAAAAAAAAAAAAACTTACTAGCCCAGTTTCCAATCTAGGGTATATACTTGTGGAAATGGTCTTTGAGAATGCCCTGGCTAAGCTTTTAATCATTTCAGGAAACCTCCTGAGGAATTGCCTCCTTAACAGCCTTGCCCCAGGCCAGATGTTCAATTTATTAATCTAATGGGCAGGGTTCAGGAGTCCTATATTCCTTTCTGACTGTTCAAGATGGGAAAAACAAAAAAAACTAAACAAAAAAACACCTAGATGTCATTTTTTTAGCATTAGAACCAGTGGTCAGTTAATGGCTAAAGAAAAATCCGTGGATTATGTCAGTTCTTTTAATACAAAAGAAACTTCCTGAGGACACACAGAATTTTCCTCAATGACCCTTGCCTTTGAACAACTGGCTTCACAGTGCCATGTTGCCTAGCATAGATAGTGCTGCCAATGGGTTTTGTCCTTTTTCCAGGGATCCAGTTTATAAACTAATACAGGGATGGATCGATCTATCTGGGCTAAAATCTTTTGAGACCAGTCACCCTCCCTGGATTATTTAAAGGGGCACTGTCATGGAACACCACTGATGAGAACAAAAACACAAATAGTTATTACCATACACATCCCTTCCCCAAAAGTGGTCAGACCAAAGGGAAAAAAAGCAACTTATGTATACTCACTCATATACATACACTCAGTCATTCACATAAAAAGAAAAATCCCTTTTACACCAATAGTGGGTTATAAATCAATTTGTGCTCTATATTTAATTATTTCCCAACCCGGGTAGGGGAAGACGAGGTCCCCTCAGTTCCCCAGACTTTGAAGAACACTGATGATGGCATGTGGTGTCACTCTCCAACTAGAAATAGAGGATTTTCTCAATTCTTCAGGCTTGGGAGAACGCTGAAAATGGTGCACACATTCTGATTACCCCCGATTTGGGGGGTCTTCCTTAAGGGGAAAAAAAAATCCAAATTATAAAATTCCTTAATGAGGATTATAGATTATCTTCCCAATTCTATTTGGGAAGATCTTCCTTGAAGGAAACCAAATTTCCTTCAAAGGATGATCCACAGGGAATATATCTAGGCAAATACTGTCATTTTTCTCCAGATGTATATACAAAGCTCTAATTTTTTACAGATACTTACCTCCTTGCCTGAAGACTAATATAGGTTTCAGGGGGGAAAGCAGTTCACAGCTAAAGTTCCCTAGAAGAAAACCCTCCCATTGGGCAGAAAATGTCCACCAGGGTCCAAAGAAGAGAAAAGTACTGGTAAGAGGTCTAGGGGACATGGTCTTAACTCCAAAATCCCAAATAAATTCCCCAAAACTATGACAAGTAAAAATGAGTCAAAGGTAAGCTGAGGGAAGCTTTCCAGACAAGATAATTACTAACAGTGATGCATATTAGCTAATAGGTCAAACTGTCCCTATCTCAGTGAATCAACAACTTCTAGTGGGACTGAGAACATTATATTTATTGAACCCCCTTCTAAATAGTTCTAAATAGAGCAGCTGGGTGGTACAATGATAGAGTGCCAGGCCTAGAGTCAGGAAAACCTGATTTGAAATACAGTCTCAGCTGTGAAACCTTGATTAGGTAGTAGAAAAATCTTGTAATTAGGTGCAACTAGGTAAAGTAAGCTGGTCTTCTGATATAGCTGACCACAACTCTCTCAGATAAAGAATGTTAACAGCTTTATGAAACTCAGCCACTTCTAATAATCTTGACTGGAAAAACAAGAACAATCCCAACGAGGATCCCCTTTACCTCACCTCACTGGCTTCACCCCCCCTTAGCCTTTCCTTTGGTGACCACATCACCCCTAACTTTTACAAGAAAAAAGCAGGACAGGACAGCTATATTCTGATAGGGGAACTCAGCTTAAAGCTTGTTCCTCTGTTTATATATAACCAGAAGCAAGGGTCCCGCTTTAAACTGGTTAACCAGCCAATGTCTCTGGGGCTATAAGTGATCACATTCTTCAATCATGTCTTTAGTTCAAACTGGGAGATGCCTCATTTTGAACTAGGCTGAAAAATGAAGTTTGACAATAAAAATGGGTTATGAAGTATAAGTAATTATTAAATAATATAGCATATTATTAATTTTCCTCAGAGGCAACCTTGTGAGTTCAAGAGACTGTAAATCAATCCATTAGCTAGAGCTAGAGCTGACTAGTAGGCAAGGTTAGAGAATTAGAGAAGCCATCCACTAACTGAAGTGATTAGTCCTAGCCTGGCTTCCAAAAGTAAATAATGTAGTTCTGTACACTCTTAGTTATAATGTTCCCACTGGGTAAATGTGGTACATCGGGCATATTAATCCATATCTCAAATTCTGGAAATTTTTCAGTCATGGCAAGCTTTGTTAAACATTGTCCTTTTAAGAATATAAGCTATATCAAAATTTAATGAAAATTCGTTTCAAGGAAAAACATTTAAGAATTCTGCTTACTAGGGAAGACCTCATGTAATTGGGGACACCTGAGCCTAAAGGAAAGTAGGGTTTAAGAGAGAGTGCTGAGGAGTGAGTATATTCTTGGATGAGGACAATCAGTACAAAGGCATAGAAATAAAAGGCTGTACATAGGTATTGTGTTGTAAGAGAATGTGCAAACCAGTACAGCTCCATCACAAAGCATGTAGAATGGAATAGTGAATCAGGACATTAGAAAGATGGGGAAATTTCAGCTAGTGAAGAGTTTCAAATGTTAAACAGATGAGTTTTTATTTCACCCTAAGGTAATAAGGAGATCCTGGTGTGATCCTGGTGTGGGGAGGGGAGGAAGGACATGATCAGACTTTTACTTTGAAAATCACTTTGGCAGCTAGCTATGATGATGAAGGATTTCTTAAAAGACAGAACCACCAAAAAGGAGGCTTTTACAATAGTCCAGATAACAGGACTACCCCTATTATAACGACTACCAAGTAAGTGATAGTTAACAGTTACTAAGTAGTCGCTCTATGAATGGAGATCAGGGGATAGATTTATTGAAACTGAGTAAATAAAATTTGACAAATGATTATTTGTGTTGTGGTGAGAAAGTGGTGGCAAAGGGGAGGAGTAAGACTCAAGAATAACGTCAAAGCTGGGAACCTGAGTTAATTGGCAGGATGATGGTGTGTTCTAAATAGTTCTACCGTTCTAAATAGGGTAGCTAGGTGGTACAGTAGCTAGTACTCCAGGTCTGGACCTAGGAAGACCTGAGTTCAACTCCAGCTTCAGACACTAGCTGTGTGACTCAGGGCAAGTCACTTAATCCTGTTTGCCTCAGTTTTTCTTCATCTATAAAATGAGCTGCAGAAGGAAATGGCAAAACACTCCAATATCTTTGCCAAGAAAACCCCAAATGGAGTCACAAAGAGTTGGATATGACTGATAATGGTTCCAACAACAACAACAAAGAGGGATAGATTTATGGGGGAAAAACAATTGCTTTTGAACACAATGAATTTAAGATTTTTATAGGACATCCATTTGGTTATGTCCCATAGGTAATTGGAGATGTAAGAATGGAACTCAGGAGTGATAGTACGCTTAGATATCGAGCTTGGAGTCATAAACATAAAGAGAATAATTAAATCCACAGGTAGAGGTGAGGTTAGTAAAAAGGAAAGTTCAGCAAGAGAAATGAGGGTTTAGGAAGGAACTCATACCTGTGAAGCAAACTGAGAAAGAGTAGGTAGCCAAATAGGAGGAGAATCAAAAAGAGGGCAGCATTGAATTTTAACATCTCAACAAATCACCTCTTGCCTGGGTTTACTTAATGTGCCATCTGGGAACGGTACCTTCCTACTTAGAACCATCCTACTTAGGAATAGGCAGGACTAGAGCCAGGACTACCAAGTAAGTGGTAGGCCAGTCATCTTTAAAACCTATTTTAATTTGGATTAGCCACACTTATGCAATAAAGGCAATTATATGGCCACTATTATGAGAAAAAAAAAAAAGACTAGGAACTTGCTGGGTGGTCAGAATCAGATACAGAATAGTAATCCCTAGCCATTTTCTCATTCCTATTAATGGTAAAATTATCACTATTGTTGTTGATAAATTTCTATTGTCTCAACAGCCAAATTTAAATAATGAGCTTTCTAAAATCATTAACATCTCCTCAAAATAACATTTTTCAGTTTTGTCAGACCCAATCAATTGGGGCCACTGAAGATATCAGACTAAGAAGATATCAGATATATGAACCAATTATGTTTTATAAACTTGCAAAAAGCCAAAACTGCTCCAAGCAAATATCTATAAAACATAACTGACCCATATAGTAATTATAAAAACTATGTCTTCTCAGTGCTGTAAACCACTGTTGTGCGACACAAGTTACAAGTGGAGAGGAAAAATCTTTTTTTTTTTTGGGGGGGGGGGCTGATTCCACTGTTTAGAGTTCTATGGAGTATTTTCAAGAAAGTAAAAAAAAAAATCTTAACTGACGCCTTAAGTAGAGAAGAAAAAGACACAGAAATAGCCTGTCAAAAAATTGTTTCTATAAATAATTAGGTACTAAGACATTTCAGATGATCACAAAGGATCATAGTTCTAGAGGTGGAAGCAACCTCAAAAGGCCATAACCAATTTTATGTGACTTATCTGAAATCACACTGGCAGAATTTGACTCCAGAATCAATGAATTTATGTTTTGTTTTGTTTTTTTCCTTTTTCCCTTAGGCTGTTGAAATAGGCTTCTCTGGCTCATCTCCCTAGTTTTTTTTTCACAGAAACATCAAATCTCAGTCAGAAGGGACTTCAGGGTTCATCTAATCCAACCCATACCTGAACACAAAATAGATTTATGGCATCACCAATGAGTGCTCATCCAGACATTGCTAAATGAGCTCTATTAAGGGAAAACCCATTGCTTCTCAAGCAAGCCCAGTCTACTATAAAAATAACACAAATTGGTAGGAAGTTTTTCCTTATATTGAGCCCAACTGTGTCTCTACAACTTCCATCCCTTATTTCTAGTTCTTGTCTTTAGGGTGTCAAGAAGAGAAAAATGCAATTTCTCTTTAACAGGCAGCAGTTTGTATAATTAATGGCAGCTATCTTGTCTTCACTAAGTCGTCTTTTATCTAGGCTAAATATCCCCTAGGGTCTTGCTACCAGTTTTTATTAAGCAAGATATTGGCTGCCCTCCTCTGGATACCTTCCACTTTATCAGTCATTCCTAAATCACCATGCCCAAGGAGGACACCAATAAATTGGAAAGCATCCAACCAAATATAACCACAATGGTGACTAAAGGCTAACAGGATTTCTGTGCTTGTAAAATTTTCTGATACAAAGTAGGATTCTCTGCTATAAAAATCTCTAGATCCAAAAGCAAAACTATAAGCTATGGATTAAATAATATATTTGGTTCTCCCAATTTCAGTTAAATGTGGTAACATGATGAGGGATAAAATTAACTTCCAGTCAATAGTAGTATGCCCCTGATAAAAGTGGATGATTACATTCAACAACAATGTCTCCTTATCCTGGGATTTCACAGACATGAGGATTTTTTGTTTTTGTTTTGTTTTAGCAAATTGTATTCAACTGAGTTATTTTTTTAATAAAAATGAAATTAATCAAATTAGAACAAACATTTGTATAAATATTCAATTAAGCTACTTGACATTAGAAAAAAAGAAATGCCTCTGATAAAAAAATAAATGTGATGAGAACCATTTTTGAATTAAAATTTTAAAAATCTAACCATGGACTAGCATTCTGGACCCAGCTGAAATGACTACCTGACAGATGAATAAATTATCCTCCTGCTATGAGTGCTAAATTAAATAGAATTTATTAAGTCCATTTGTTAAGTTTTTTTAAAACAAAGTAATAGTTTAATTCCAATATCTAAATACTGCTTAGAAAGGCTAGAATCTAAGGCTCTTGTCACTAAGCTATGGAAAATGACTCAACTTTATAGTAGGATTTATAATAATTGGAAAGAACAGATTTTTTTTCTTTTTTCTTTTGGCAAAAAAATAGTGCACTGTTATACCACACATTTTGAAGAATAAATTGCTTCAATTAGTTTTCCTTTGCTGAGAAAAAAAATGAAAATAAAAAGCATATGTAAAAACTACAACCACATGGTGTTATTCATGTTATTCCAATATTATTAACATAGCATTCCTTCTCCTGAATGTGACCAAGTGCTTCTTATCCAGCCTGTGATCAGAAATATAAAAGTCCAAATTCTGCCTTTCAAATCTTGGCATGCAACAACCGGACCCATGTCTGGCCACCTGAGGGTGGAAGGATAACATTAGCAGACGACTTCTAAGCAAGAGATGCTATGTCTAACAACACAACATTACAGATCTTTTTAATCCCTGAACTAATGTTACACACAAACCTTTCAACTCATTTTGATGAGACTTTCCACATAAGGAATCTCTTTCTGTGCCTACCAAGGTTACTCTTATACAGCTTTCTTGCAAACAGAAAGTCTGAAAAATTTTGTGTTTAGATTTGCTTCCAGATGCTAGTTGGTTCAGTTCAGTGTATGGTTTCAGTAAGTCCAACTACAGTTATTCAAGTAAAACATGTATTTGGGGGTGGTACAAGAGATAGAGTGCTGAACTTGACATCAGAGGAAGTGTGAGTTCAAATCCAGTTTCAGATATACTTACTATCTGTGTGACCCACTAAATCTGCTTGCTTTAGTTTCCTCATCTGTAAAATGGGGACAATGATACCTATACTTCTCAGTGATGTTTTAAGAACAAAGTACAATAATAATTATAGAGCAGTTAGGTGGCACAGTAGAGTTCAAGTCTGGCCTCTGACAAGTCTTACTAGCTCTTAAGAACAAGTCTCTTAACCCTGTTTGCTTATTTTCCTCATCTGTAAAATGAGATGAAGAAGGAAATGGCAAACCAGTTCAGTATCTTTGTCAAGAAAATCCCAAATGGACTCATGAAGAGGCAGACATGAACAAAAAAATGACTGAACAGTAATTCAATCAAGTCCAGCACATAGTAAGTGCTATATAAATGTTAGCTATTATTATTAAACTGATGTTGACAAACTAAGGATCAAATCTGGCCTTTTGCTCAGTTTTGCTTTATCATAAAATGGTTTTTTACTTCATCTTATTTTTAAATTTTAAAATGTAGAACCATTCTTAACTCATGGAATGTAAAAAAAAATAGATGGTAGGCTGTACAAAAAGAGGTAGTGAGTCATATTTGGCTTGCAAGCCCATAGCTTGCCAACCTGTGATTTAGAATCCAAACCCAAGCTCTCCCAATTTTTTGTTTTTACAAACCTCTTATTAAATATCACCAAACCCCACTGATTTTCTTCATGATATATCCCATGTATCTATCCTTCTCTTTCTTTTCTATAGTCATTGTCATAATTCAGCCTTTTCACTCTTACATCTGGTCTTTTGTGATCTGTAATGCTCTCCTAACTATTATCTTCTCTAACAGTTTATATCATGTTATTCCTTGCTCAAAAATATTTAGTGGTTCCCTCAATACCTTAAAAATAATGTCCAAATTTATGAATCTGGCTTTCAATAGATAAACCCTGACCTCTAAACAAACTTGCTTATGTTCACTGACTCCTACATATATTTTCCTTTCATAATTTCATCTTCCAGAATTTCACATAATGTATATGTCCTTTTTTTCTCTGACATGCACAGCATGTAAAATTATGTCCCTTCTCTCTGATTATTCCAATCTCTTCCATACTTCATGACTTTGTTGAAATTCCATATCTTCTATGAAGCTTCTTCTAAACTCCCCAAGGTATAATCTCTCCATCCTATGCATTCCTATAGTAATACCTACATAATTCATTTTCACAATTCAATTACTCCTAGTTTTCTTCAAAGTTCAGTTGAATACACACACACACACACACACACACACACAGTTTCTGAGATTGTGTCTTCCTACATTATCCAAGCTGGCAGGACAGCATTCTCTCGAGTCCAAAACTACTCCAAATGATACAGAAGCTTTAAACTATTTTCTTTTTTTACTTTTCTTTTTTTTTTGGGGGGGGGGGAGGGAGGGAGGAGCTGAGGCAATTAAGGTTAAGTGTCTTGCCCAGGATCAAACAGCTAGGAAGTGTTAAATGTCTGAGGTCACATTTGAACTTAGGTCCTCCCGACTTCAGGGCTGGTGATCTATCCACTGCACCACCTAGCTGTCCAAACTACTTTGTTTCTGACCCGTATAATATTCTCTTTAAAATGTAATGTTCTCTCGGAGCAGGTTTCTTGGGAGGGCTTCTGGAAGCAGCCTTCGTTTCAGTTCAGTAATCACCCCAAATACAGCCAGGAGTTAAAGTCCAAATCCTTTATTGTCTCCTTCAAAGTCTTATTTCCTTCACCTGGGGCTCGGCTAGTTTTTCTGGAGGCCTTTTGGATCTTGGTTTAAGTGGAGAAGCAAAGAGGACAGCCTACCACAACTTCTCTGGTCTTCCCTAGTTCTTTTTCTGGCTAAGTTTGTCCCAGCTTATATCCTCTCTCATCATAGATGTGAATCTTGTGGAACTATAGTAAATACTAAGTACATGTACTGAACTAGAGAACTGTTAACCACCATGCTAAATTAGAACAATTCTACTGATCTAGCACCTTGTTTCAAGTTCTGGCCCATAACAAACCCAGACTAGTTAATCCTTCTTTGGGCAACCTGGTATCTTTCCCATTACTAAGGGGCTTATTATATTGGTACAGGATTTTAATATAGACCCTGTTCAGCTTAATCCACCATGTTCATGTGACCTACCAGTCTCAGCCACACAGGGGTTTATAAGTGTGAGCCACCATGTCCAGTCAAGGATTACTTTCTACTTAAAGCTTTTCCATAATCCCAGCTGTGATGCTTTCCCACCCCCATCACTCACACAAAATCACCTTAGATTTATTTTGTTAAATATAAGCATGAACTGTCTCAGAATCAGAAAGACATGAGTTCAAGATCTACCACTGCTACATATATTACTATAACTAAGTGAAAATATCATTTAACGTTTTTGTTCCAGGCAGGTTTCTCAAAATAGAAGTAACAGAATCAGTGCTGATCTTCATTGTTAGCAGGAGTTTCCTCTTTGGGAGAGTTCCTTATACCAGTGAAGTGAAGTCAGTCAACAAGCATTTATTAAGACTGTGTCAGTAGTTGAAGATATAAAGGAAGGCAAAAACACAGGGTCTGCCCGCAAAGAACTTGCATTATAATAGAGGAAATGACACACAAAAACCTCAGAATATTACAAGATAAAACCAACAAGACCAATCCAAAAAACACTGTATGTATATTTTTATGTATATATGTTTTATGGGTGTAATGTGAGCTCCTAGAGGACAGAGATTTCATTTCCATCTCTGTATGCCCAGCACCTATTAACTGGCACAGTGTCTGACACAGAGTTAAGATTTAAGAAATGGGGGCAGCTAGGTGGCACAGTGGATAGAGCACCAGCCCTAAAGTCAGGAGGACCTGACTTCAAATATGGCCTCAAACACTTGACACTTCCTAGCTGTGTGACCCTGGGCAAGTCACTTAACCCCAATTGTCTCAGCCAAAAAAAAAAGATTTAACACTTACTGATTGACTGATAATTGATTACATATTACCTTATAAAATCTATTTCTATCCTCAAATGTTATTTAAATCCGATGTTGGTGTTTGTGTCTGTCTTGCTTCTCAAGTCATATAATTTATTGCAATTAGCATAGCTTAAAAATTCACAAACATACCAAGAGTACATAAGCATTGTGTTGTTTACCCCTCAAAAAAAATAGAGTACTTGATTATTAAAGCTAGATATTAGTCTAAGTTTTAGAGCAAAGAAAGAAGGTAAAACTAATAAGAATGAAAAGCAGTCATTCACAATGACCCTACACACACACACACACACACACACACACCACATACACACAATCTGTTTTCTCACATTGTCTTCTCTAAATTAACAAAAATTTATGTTAACATAAATTGTATTAAAAAAAGAACCCTAAAAACTCTTCAAGTAACTAGAGATAATGCTCCTCTCCAAAGCCATTTTCACAGCTTTTTTTTGTTTGCTTTAAATGCCATTACAGTGAAATAATACACATTTGACCAAATATTTCCTAAACAGTCCCAGCAGAACTGCAATATTCAATGTGTTTGTGTCTTCTCTCAAACTAGATTGTAAAAATGCTAGACAGGGAGGACCACGTTTACTACTTCCTTGAATCCTCTAAATTTGCAGAGTGCCTTTCATATAGTAGGTACTCAACAAATATTATCTGATTGCTAAAATAGCATCAATCACTCAATAAACTATTAAGAATTTTTTGTCAAACATTTGCAAACTTACTATTCTAAGAAACATAAATGTTTATGAACTACTAAATTTAGACTACTAGCCCATATAGTATGCTAAAATTTTATTTTTTTTTTAATTAATGGCATGAATTTTTGTTTTTTTCTTTTCACCTTGGTCTTTTTAGGAATATTGTTCTGATGTTAACCTTTTGGTTATAGCTCCATGGATCAGCTTCTGAAGTGTCAGCACTAAATTCAAAGGATAGCTAAATTCAAAGGATATACATATATATGTGTGTGTATGTGTGTGTATGTTGTGTCTATGTTCTGAAGGCCATGTAAGTTTGTGTATCTCTTGACTAAAATATAAATAGGACCCTCTTGTTAAGTCTAGTGTAAACCCAATGTTGACATACAGTAATATCTACTGTTTACTTAAACTGTTGTCATTACAACATTAGTACCTGTCAGCAAATGATAAGTGTTTGAATTTTACTCTTCTTTTATTTTTAAACAAGGATGGAAACTCAGAAAATATTTTCATACATAGATAGCTATAATCAAGGCCTAGGATTTTCATCTAACAAATTAAAAACAGACCTACAAACAGATAACTAATCCATGAATTTGCTAAGAGTTCTTTCCCAATTATGAATATCAATGTTTAGTCACAAAAACACACAGAACCATCTTAGTCATTCAAAGGTCAAAAAGCTACAATAGGTCTTATCCTCAGCAAATTTTAATTTAAAGTTACCATTATTTTTGGTGATTCTATTTGGTTACAAATCATGGAAAAACCACAATGTCTGAATCACAATTAGAGATGATCTATATTGACACTGGAAAAATACATAATGGGCACATAAATAGGCTAAAACATATGACCAATAATGATTTGTATACACAAAACAGAACAAAAATTATCCAGAAAATATAAGATCAAAAAGGGAAGAAAGCTGGTCATATAGTAAGAGGAAGAGAGAACATCAAATGGACAGGCCATATTGATACTATGTTGATACCAACAAAATGAGAAAAGATTTAGATTTAGGCTTTCAAAGTTCTGGATATAAAGACTCTATGGAGAAAAACGGTCACCATAGAACAATGGGAAAAGAATGCTGGATTTGTAATCAGAACTTGGGTTGAGTCCCATCCTTGCTATTTATTTCCTGCATGACTTTGGACAAGTCATTTAATTTCTCTGATGGTCAGTTTCCTATCTGTAGAATATAAGGAGGTTGAACTAGATGATCTTTAAAGATCCCTTCTAGCTCTTAAGCTGTGATTCTATGATTTATAAGCAGATACAAATAAGAATGACACAGAAAAGGTATGCATGAGTGAGTTGATATCTATATCAATGGAACTGATAAGATCATAGATCCATTCTATTATCCATATTGATAATTTTCTTAAGCTCTGTATTAATATACAAAACACATTCTCCTTTACTCTTGCCAAACAGAAATCAAAAGATCAATCAAATGATGACAGTTCTTTATCCCCCCAAAAAAAATTTTTTTAAGTCATAGATTGAAAGGCTGTTTTTTTTTTGTTGTTGTTGTTGTTTTGTCTCCATCTTAAGGGACGACTCTACCTATACCCATAAATAGCATGGGAAGAAGCAAGGAAAAGTTGTTTGGAATTCAGAGAGTAAAGGATGGGGTAGAGGGCAGGAAGCTACAATTAAAAGGCTTTTTAGCTTCTCAGAAATCAGATTTTCTTATTTAGTTTGAAATAAAATATGGTAGAATTCTACAGCATTTAATATACCAAATCTTGTCATTTTTCATTTCCATAATACCATTCATATACATCCCCTCCTCAGCAACAATATAACTACCACCCTCATCACCTCTCATCTGAACTAGTGGAATATCTATTTCCATTAAATTCCACTAATTTTCCCACTTATGCCTTTCCCCAGAGGTATAAAAATGACTTTCTTAAAATGCAGGTCAAACCATATGCTGTTCCCCTCTACTTAGTGAAAGCCAGTGGTTACCTATTTCAATATCAAATATGAACTCATTTGTTTAGAACTCTTTACAATGTGGCCCCTTCCTATACTAGAACTCTTGAAATTGTGGCCCCTTTTTATACTTTTGCCATTTTCTTATATATTTCTTCCCTCTATATAGTCTGTGTCCAACCACATATAACACATTTTATCTCTTCAATCTATTTTTTTGTATCAGCTGTCTTCCATACCTGGAATGAACCCTATTATTGAGACTCCTTCAAAACTCGGCTCAAGTACCACATTTTACATGAAAATTTTCTTGATTCCTCCCCAAAATTATCTTATAATCATTTTGGAAGAGGAAGAAAAAGGAGGGAGAGGAAAATAAAATGTATTTTTTTAATTTTTAAGATTTGCAAAGTGATTTATAAAATTAACAACAGGGTTTAAGTTATATTTAGGGAATACTAGTACCTTTAGTAATAGGGCTGCTTTCTCTGTTTGGTGTTTTCACCTGATGCATCTAATTCTCACCAGTGGCTCCAAGAACCTGTAGCATGCACAGTGGGCACACCACTGGCAGATAGGTTAAAGCAAGTGGAGAGTAATCAAAGGGTCTTAAGCCCATCAGTGAGTTAAGGTGGTATCTATTCCAAGCATGTGAAGACTTCCCCGGGTGGGATGGATGGATGAGAGCAATTTGTTCCAACAGTCATGAAGGCAGCTAAAGCAGGTAGAGCGCTGAGCTTGATGGTTTGTGCTCACAAAAAGGCCAAGATCACCCACTGAATCTCAAATTATCACTAGTTGTCTTGACTCTGTCCTGTCAATGGACTGACAATTCTAGAAGAAAGAAAGGCTGACAAACTTCATGCAACGCAGCTTCAATTTGTGCACAAATCAAAAGACATCACCCATATTATTTTACCATTTCTATCTATCTCAAAGTCCTGTTGCAAAGAGTGAGTAACAAAAAAACAGCAAGTGTAGATAAAATGCAATGGGAGTTATGTGGTCACAATCCTGCACACAGGTAGCTCAGGCCAAAGGATCATCTTCTCACTGGAAGCAAGTGGGATTCAGAATCAGAAACTGATAAAACAAAAAACAAGAACTTCATAGGGTTCATCTATCTCTAAGAAAGCAGCTTTTAACTCCATCAAAAGTAAAGTAAAAGTAAAGTGAAGCTTAAAAATATGCAGGATTCTTGGCTCTTTACACTAATAGTAACAATCTAAACAAAGCACTTCTATCATGCCCTGCTTTTTATGGATCAAAAACATGATGCATCTCAATTACTTAGTGCTGATGGAACCACATTGATTAGTGATGACATAATCATGGAAAAATGGGCTGAACAATTCCATGGTGTTCTCAATAGGTCATCTTTAATAAATGTTGAAATCATTGGCCATTCATCACTCAGGTTGAAGTCTATCCCTTTCTAGCCAAATTTCCAATTGAAGAGGTTTTGAATTCCATTAAGCTCTTCTGTGGCAAAGCATCTAGTGTTGATTCTATTTCAGCCGAGATTTACAGGGCCCAGGGAAGGGGAGGGGTTAGGAAGAGGAGGTCCATTGTTCATACAAAAGCTGACTGAAATTTTCCAGGTTTTATAGGAGGAGGATATTACCCTCAAGAGTTCAAAGATGTCTCAAGTGTTCAGGTCTGTAAAAGTAAAAGAAATAGCAATCACAGCAGGGGAGAGGAGAGGAAAGGAGGGAGGGTGTCTTTCATAGGCTTTGCTGATGGGATTCTGGCCAGACTCTTACTTAATAAGCTTATCCTTCATCTGGAATATGGTCATCTACCTGAGAGCAGTGTGGCTTCCGAAAGGACCAAGGAATAGTCAATGTGGTGTATTCTGCCTAACAGCTCCAGGAGAAATGCCAAGAGCTGAACAGAGGTCTGTATACAACATATGTCAATCTGACCAAGGTCTGTGATACTGTCAATCTTGAGGACTTATAGAAAATTATATCAAAATTCAGTTGTCCAGAAAATTTCATCAATATTGTACACAATTTCATGATGGCATGCTTGTCCAGGTTGTGAATAATGGACAATGTTCTTATGTTTTCTCAGTCACCAATAGTGAAATAAAGTTGTATATTTGCTCTCATGCTTTTTAACATATATTTTCAGTTAGGCTGGCAGAGGACAAACATGGCATCAAGATTAGTTATCCTACTGATGGTATATTGTTTGACTTGAAAAGGCTACAAAGGCTACAAGTCAAAAATAAAAATGGAGGAAGAGCTGAGTTGGCATATAATTTTTTGGTTTACCGATGATTGTTCACTCAATGCAGCCTCTGAAGTTGAGATGCAACCAAGTATAGATGGATTCTTTCCTGCTTGTGCTAATTTGGCCTAATAAATTAACATCAAGAAAACACTGGTTCTTTACAAGCCAGCAACACACTTTCCATACATGGAATCATTGGTCATAGCAAATAAAGAAGTGCTTTGAGTACTCTAGATAATTCACTTTCCTTGGTAGTATACTTTCTAGAGATGTAGACATTAAGAATGAGATTGGCAAAAGGATTGCTAGAGCTAGCTCAGTGTTTAGGAGGATCTGACAGAAAGTGTGAGAGAGGAGGCATTAGACTGACTACCAAACTGAATGTTCACAGACCTATTGTGCTCATCTCATGTGCGTATCTGTGAAAGCTGGACAGTATACCAACACCATGACAAGAAACTGAATTGCTTCCATCTGAACTGTCTTAGAAAGATTCTGAAGATCACCTGGCAGAATAAGATACTAGACACTGAGGTTCTTTCTCAAACTAAACTACTAAGCAAACTAAACTAGTATGTAGAGTGCAACTCTTATGGACTGACCATAATTTTTCAAGTAATAAATATATACTTGCCAAAAAGACTATTTTATGGAGAATTCACAGAAGGCAAGTGTTCACAAGATAATCAGAAAAACCGACACAAGGACACGCTTAAGGTTTCTCCTAAGAACTTTGGAATGAATTGTGTGACACAGAAAACACTGACACAAGGCCATATCCCATAGCACACCTTTATCAGGGAAGGTGCTATGCTTTGCAGAACTAAAGTAGCTCAAAAGAACCAAAAGATGTGCAAAGAGTTATCTCCAACCCAAATGTTCACATGGATTACTTATGCTCAACCTGTGATGGAGCATTATCACATTGGTCTGATCAACTAGTCAGACACACTATAATCTGACATAGTGATGTCACTGTGGTCCTCTTCCAGAATGAAGGACTATAACCAATCAATAAATATTATCTCATTTGATCCTCACAACAACCCCAGGAGTATTTTTATCCCTATTTTGAAGTTATGAAGCATTTGTTATGTGGCAAGTGCTGAAGATACAAAGGAAGGTAAAAATACAGTCAGTCTTTAAAGAGTCTATGTTCTATTCAGGCGAATAATACATAAACCATTTAAGATAAAACCAAATCATTTTACATGGAGGAAATGGAAGTGAACAGAGTTTAAGTGACTTGCCCAGAGTCATACAACTAAAAGTATCTGAGGTTAGATTTCTTTTTGACTTTCAATAGTACTTTATTTTTCAAATACATGTAAATATAGTTTTCGATATTTTTGTAAGACTTTGTGTTTCAAATTTTTCTCCCTCCTTCCCCTTACCTCCACTCTCTCCAAGACAGCAAGCAATCTAATGATATAAATTAAATAGGCACAATTCTTTAAACATATTTCCTTATTTGTCATGTTGTGCAAGAAAAACCAAACCAAAAGGGGAAAAAACACAAGAAAGAAAACAAACAAATTAAAATAAGGTGAAAACACTGTGCTTTGATCTCCATAGTTCTCTCTGTGGATGCAAATAGCATTTTCATCCCAACTCTATTGGAATTGCTGTGAAACACTGCATTGTTGGGAAGAACCAAGTCCATCACAGTTGATCATCCCTTAATCTTGCTATGATTATATACAATGTTCTTTTGGTTCCGTGCACTTCATTCAGCATAAATTAATGTAATAAGTCTTTCCTGAAAATAGTCTGCTCATCATTTCTTGCAAACAAATATACTATTATATTCATATACCATAACTTATTCAGCCATCTCCCAACTGATGGGCATCCCACTCAATTTCCTCTTCCTTGCCACTACCCAAAGGGGCTACCACAAATATTTTTGCATATGGGGGTCCTTTTCCCTATTTTATGATCTCACTAGGATATAGACCCCATAGTGAGACTGTTGGATCAAATGTTATACATAGTTTTGTATGCCTTTTAGGCATAGTTCCAAATTGCTCTGAGGCTAGATTATAAATTGGTACTCCAGGATCAGCATTCTCTCCATGGTACTATCTAATTGCGTGTATATTATTATGCATATACTTGTTCATGTATATGTTTTCTCTCCCATTAGAATAAAAACAACTTGAAGTCAGGAGGAACTATTCCATTTTTTGCACTTAGCACAATGCCTGATACTTAGTAAATACTTTAAAAAGCTTGGTTTGTTTGAAGACTGATGATCATATTCAAATATAAATATAAAAACACTCTCCAAAGTTTATCCTTACCACTATTCTCCATTCTTATTGTGAATTATTAACAAATTAATAAACAAAAAGAAAAAAAGAGTGAAAAGAAAATACATCTGTGTCTGTTTTAAATTCTTTTTACTGCTTAGAGAAAAATAGAAAAAATATGTCCAGTAATAATTTAAAATTTTACTGGAAAAAATATGCTAAAATTCCCTCCAAAACAGTCTTCATTATGAAATTGTTATGAAATAATAATTATTAAAATTATTAATTATTAGAAAGCTAATGATTCACACAAAGGGGCAGAAAGGAAGAAAACAAAATACTTTACTATTAGTTCAACAATAAATATTAGAGTGGGGCCAACAAATTAACAGAAGAAACACACTGGTGAAATCCAGAGGGCTCTACTTTGAGTACATTTAAAAAGGGTCCTTGATCCAAAATAAATAGTACCCATAAAGGCTTCAGAGAAAATTTGTCATATTAGCTTTCCAGTTTCTGGCTTGAAAAATTCAATGTATCATGTATGCTGGGTCGGGTGTAGTTAGAAAATCAGGAAGTGCCATGAGGAAATTAAACAATGATTCAGAAGATACTTCTTTGCATCCAAGAGGCATCAATTGTCCCTTTTCAATAACAATGCTGCTGAATCTTATGATCCCACATCCAGTGGAATACTAAAAAATGCAGCTGTTTCCTGTACATTTTCCTCGAAATAAAAACATATTAAACTTGGTATGTGACAAAGTAATGTTGACTTGCATTTTCTTTTATTTTGTTTTAAATATTTCATCTCAATTATAAATATTAACTTAATAAACTAAAAACACCATTATCTTATCACATTTTTGATTTATTTGAAATCCTAAAAACTAATCAAATCTCACAATCCTCATCTCCATTTCAAAAATGGTATGTGATAAATATGAACCAGACAATTTCTGTCTACATACTTACTATTATACTTTAGAGTTTAGTTCCCTTTAAAATTTAGCAGTGGTAAAAAATGTTCTAAAATATTCCAAACATGAAAAGAACAAAAGACAACTTTGAACTATTGTCTTATTATTTTATCTTCTTGTTAAGAAAACTGAGCCTTGTTCCAGAGCTATGCCAAGATAACTAGGATCGTCAAAAACCCTAGAATAAGTTGAAAGGCTTTGTTTTGAGAAAACATCTCCCACCATTTCCAATTCTCTTTACCCCAAACCAAAATTTAAGACTAGAATATGACATGCCTACAATCCTCTGATTACAAAAGCATGTGCAGAAAGTAATACAGGAGCAGAAGAGCTTCAGCTGTCTGATGGCACAATATTACCAACCAATATTTCTCCCTGCTATCCCAGCTTCCTTAAAAATCAGCAAATTTCCAATTTTCCAATTACATCATCATCCTGAACCCAAACTTCTTTCTCACCAAAACATGATCATCTTATTCTACTCAATATAAGCACTTCACTGGTAGGCCCAAACTCATAGCAACCTGTGTTTGTATGGTTTATCCACCTATTTTAAGTAAATTAAAATTTTACAACTGATAATTTACATTCACTTTGTGAAAAAGGTGAAAACTATGAAAAAATACTAAATATCAACACCAACAGATGCGGGTATGGTTCCTTTAAGAATTGACTTATTTCTTTCTGATTCCCAACCCCTCTTAGTTGATGTAATTATCAATCAAGGATCTTTTGAGTCACAAATTCTGGTCCCTTTGAATTCCAACAGAAGATCCAGCCTGTCCCAGATCTCCCCCTCTCCATCTGATACAACTTGGGGCTACACCTACAGACCCCTCCTAGCTAAATCTCCCATTATAAAAGGGGCCAAGCTGGGACCCCCTCTTTGCAGAGATCCCAAACATGCCAGTCTCAGGCCTGGCATTTCAGGACCCTCTGTCCACTGGACCCTCTGTCCAGTGCCCTTCTTATCTATACCTTCACCTATTTCCTTAACTACATTTTAACTTTACCTCCAAACCCCATAATAAACCTCTTTTATCAATCTAGCTTTTCGGGCCAATAAATTCCTTTATTGGGAACTCTTTCACCGCCACTAGACTTCATTTAACTCAATATCTTTGCGCCAAACCCAAGGGGGTTGCAGGGGAGCTCTATTTGGCTACCAGTACCCCGAACCTGCCACTAGACCTCAATTCAACCCTATTCATTTAGGTACCCCATATCTAGATCTCATCACAACTATTACCACTTTATAAGAAAGTTAATGACATAAATGAATCATCAAAAGAGAAAACCAAACAAGCCCAGAACTCAATCAAAAAAAATTGAAATAAAAATTTCATTTTCTTGAGGAGAAGGTATGGCAAACAAGGGTAATACCAGTTCAGAAAACAAAAGTATTAGCTCAGTTTTAAGCTATTAATGCTTAAATTTGTTTGTAACAGCTTATAGAGGAAGAAGATGATAAAAAACCTATGAGCTAAATTACTTCATAAATTAATGAGAAAGTTTACTGAATCTTTTGTAAGACAACTAAATAAAATCAACCCAAAGGCATTATGAAAATTGTAATGACAGAAATAAAAAGATCTATCAATATTTCTATAATAAACAATTTTTTCTATCACTAAGGATGGAATTTTGGATTTTAACAGCATAGTCCCAGATAAGCTACATGAGGAAAAAAAGATACATCAAAAGAGAGAGAGAGAGAGAGAGAGAAAAGAGCTAGATCAAACCAATTACACAAAGAGAAAGAAGCAAATCAGCTAAATTTTTTTATCATTTCATTAGCCGATCTTATGCCACATAAGAAAATCTTAGCAAAGTCTTATTTCATGCCATCTAAGAAAAGGGAGAATTTTTAAGTGTTTTTTTTTTTCAATAAAAGTTTAAACTTATAATGTTAAGTTGCTAGCATATGCTAGGGATATAAATATAATGAAAAAAATTATCCTTTCTCTCAAGGAGTTTACAAGATCATAAGAAAAGTGATGAAAGGAAACATTCTAAATGCTCAGAAAAAAAAATCAGGGACTTCGTAAAATCACTGTTAAAAAAAAAAATAATGAATCATCAAGATAACACCTTCCTACTAGGCTTTTTATTCTGATTCCTTCGTACTTGCAAGGACTAATAGAGCAAAAATGCACTAAGGGCTGAAAAGCAATAGGAAGAAAAAAGGTAGGTGGAGGAAGAGAAAAATAAAATTCCAATTGATAAAGAATGATAGAAAGACCCAAAGAGCCAAGGTGGAAGAGACATAGGACCCAAAAGTAAGATTCTCTTCCTTCAAATGGGGCTGAAAAAAATAGTAGTGTAAGAGGAGTCTATATTCCAGGACTCATCTGTGAATCCATTCCATTAGCAATAAACAAGGTTCAAGGAACTATCAAATTCTATGAGCCTCAGCCAATAAGCCAAGCAGAGAAGCAGTGAGTGGACAAGGTAAGAGGTCCAAGTCAGCAACAAAGCATTTAGAAGAGGAAACAGGCAAGAGGGAAAATAAGTACCCTATGTCCAAAGTTTCTTCAAACTAACTAAATATTGAATAGTCTTAAAATCATGAGGGAAACAGCACTGGAGACGCTTGCAGGCCCCCAGTAGGAGTAGCTTATAAGAAGATATGGCTAAGCAAAGGTAATATATTCCTAGAACTCCAGAGTCTGAGGAATGCTTAGACTCAGTAAGGCTTGCCCAAGTCTAGGGGAAACTGTGGGTATGAAGAATAGGAATTGTTTTTATATATTTTATTTTATTCCCTTTAAATTTATGAACATAAAAGAAAAGAAAGTTAAATTTTGTTAAGATAGCTTCTTTGAAACAGCCCAAAAATAGGAAGGCAATTTCCTCCCAGTGAGGGATGGGAGGAATAAGCCATAAGTCTAAATAGATAAAAACACAAAAATAAACCACACCCTCTAGAATAACAAAACGAACACTGCTGGTTACACAAGGAGGCAGAGTTAAATGGCAGAGGTTGCCAACTCTCTGAAAAAGAGAGAATTTAGTGTCTTCCCCAGTTCCCTCTGATGTTGTATGGAGTATAAAACTGCCAGAGTGAGCATAGAACTGCCAGCCCTTAATCTTTATTACTGACTAGGCCAGCAACAACCCTCAAAGATGAATCAATAACTGCTGGCCGATGTGCCTACTTGTCCATCTCTATAAATCTTTGAAAATGGCCTCCATTAACAATGAAGGCTTCAGTGAGGGTTTGCAGTTTGCATAAAGAGAGATTTAGAACTGAAAGAAGCTACTTTTTTGACAGATAAGGAAACTGACACTCAAGGAGACTGTGTAACTTTGCCCAGATATTGCCAGATATTGGCAGAGGCACAATTTGAAACCAGATCTTCTGATTCCTAATCCATTATTTATACACCAAAATACGCTGTCAACAGACTTCTGGACTTCTGGCAAGCTATGTGCTGCACAACACCAGATCTTGATAGTTCCACAATTGACTGAAAGGATCAGCAAATATAACACCAAGATTATCTTTGTTGCTTATTTAAAAAAAAAAAAAAAAAAAAAGAGGGGAGGGATTTGATTCCAGAGAGTGAAATACTGACCTAAAGGGCTTACTTCAACATAGAGAGCTTGTCCTCAAAACTCAGCTCTTTCACCTGTTGCTTATAGGGGTTATGCAAGTTACTTAAGAACAATAGTCACAAAACATCGCTTTCCCTCTATCCCCCAATAAGACTGGAGCACGCTCTCCAACAAATCTACACAGTATCTGAGAGAAGAGAAAGAGTGAATTTAAGAATACAAAGGTAATGGGGCATACATTTAGGGATTATATGCAACAAAGGAAACTCTCTACCCTTAATCCCAGAAGGTCTAATGCATTTTCTCTCCCTAGGCACAGCATCTCCATTGTAGATCCAAGTCTACTCTTCTCAGTACAGCTACTGATCCCCAAAGCTTATTGTCTTATTTTTCTAATGCTGCCAGGATGTCACGAAAAGCTTCTTCCTGCCTTGAATGGTGTCTGTCTCCAAAAAAGTATCATTCAAACTGACAAACTCTCAAATAAATGCAACCATGAAAGCAGTTAAGGGCCTCTTTTTAATTCAAATAGTCTTTTCATACTTTGTAAATGGATAACAAGATATTAGCATGTTTTCTTTTTTTTTTTTTTTAGTTTCATTAACACATTACTATGGTCCTTCATAACATCACATCTGGATTATTGTAAAACCTTGAAGGTGATTTTCTCATTCTATTCCTCAGTCTGTCTTCCATTTCGTCACTAAAGTGATTTTTCTAAAGTACAAGTCCAATCATGTCATATGCACCTCCTTCCATTCAATAATCTCTAGTGCTCCCTATTACTTTCAGAATCACATACAAAATCTAGCTTCTATCCTACCTTTCCAATCTTATTATACCTTGCTCCTGATGTGAGCTCTTGATCCAATGACAATGATATTGTGTCTGTTCCATGAAGAAGAGAGTCCATCTTTTCGATCCAGACTTTTTTCCCTGGCTGTCTTCCATGGCTGGAATATTCGCCTTCATCCAGTCACTGATCTATTTTGGCCTCCTTTGGTCTCAACCAAAACACCATTTTCTACTGGAAGTAATGCTTTCCCTTTGTTAATGTATCACCTACTTATCCTGTATATAGTTTGCTTTTTTTATTTATTTGTTTGCATGTTGTCTCCATTAGATTGTAAACAAGTCTTTTGCCTCTTTTTTGTATCTCCACAGCTTAAAAATGGATACTAGCATTATTTCCATTTGCTATTTTCTCTTTTAGTAGAATAATTTATCTTCTACACAGAACAATTTAGTTGAGCATTGGTTTTATTTAGACTAGTGCTCAGGACAGCAATCTAAACTGACTTCATAACCATCTCAGTGACAGATAAATGCCAAAAATCCTGGGCCTCCACTCCCCTTCTAGAAATTTTTTACATAGAAAAGATGTTCTTTAGAACAATCTTGAAGAAAGTAAGATAATTGATGGTGGTTCTCAAAGAGGATCAAAATGACATTTTTTTAGAGTCAAGTTACAGTGTGGCTGATCAGAACAATACAAGCTCAGAATACACTTTACCAGAGGTTGGGCACAAACAGTCCATGTGAACATTGGGGTGGATTCTCTAACTTTGCACATCTTTTGTTTCTTTTGAGTCGCTTCAGTTCTGCCTTGCTCATAGAGCACAGCCCCTTCTCTGATGAGGGCTTGTTATGCTGGGTGGTCCTGTGCCAGTGTCTCCCATGTCACAAATCAATTTCAAAGTTTTTAAGAGACCTTGAGAGTGTCCGTGCTTTTTTGACCATCATGTCAGCCTTTGCCCAGTGTGAGTTCTCCATGAAATAGTTTTTTTGGCAAGCATACATTTTGGCATTCAAATAAAGTGGCCTGCCCTTGGGAAAAGTGCTCTCTGCAGCAGAATTTAAATACTCAGCAAGTTTGGTTTGAGAAAGGACCTTTGTATCTGAAATCTTCAAAATCTTCCTAAGGCAATTCAACATGGAACCTATTCCCTAAGGAGAAATTCCAGTCTTTCTTCCTAGGGCATAAAATGCTTAATTGAAAGATATGTATTAAAGAAGATCCTTCATTGAGTTCTGAATGACTCTGAACACCTCACTGCTGCCACTGGAAGTAGTATTGTATTTAATATATACAGGCCCATGCAAATATTGCTTATTAAGGGAGTCTTGTCTGTTTGGTTTGACAGTTATCTGGTTCACCTGTTTCTCTTTGTGTAACTCATGGTTTTTGTTTAATTTATTGGTTTGACAGAAACCAATCATTCCACCACAGAATATTAAGAAAAAAACAGAATTCAAGATTGTCCAAGTGTGTTGTTTGCCAACACTTTTAGAGCACTAAACTTGAGCTTAGAGTAGACCTTTATTCAAATTCTACCTCTGACACTTATTAGCTACAGAGTCATGGGAAAATCATATAACCTTAACACTCAGTTCCCTCAACTATAAAAGGGGAATCATATTTACACTACCTACACTATAGAATTATGAAAATTAAAAGAGATGGATGAAATGTGCCCTACACACATTAAATTTTTACATAAATAAAAATTACTACTATTATTTTTGTTATTATTAAAGATGGCTGATACAGTTGTCTTCACATTCTGGGTAGTAGACTGCATGATGTCATCAAAGACCTGGATTGGAATTTCATCTCTGACATACCTTAGCTGTTATGACCACATGCCAGTGGTCTATGATCTCTGACCCTCATCTATAATTTTTTCTTCTATAAAATTGCGTTTTTAATCATATTTACTTTACAAGATTGTTATGAAGATCAAATGATACATGTTAAAAAAATTTTGCAAACATTAAAGCACATAAATGTCTGGACTAATCACTATTAATTATGAAATACACCTAGCCTAAAATTTAAATTTCACATGATCACTTTCTGAATCACTAGACTAGATAGGAATTTAAAAGCTGATAGGCCAACTAATTTCTCAAATACTAATTGTTAACAAAATGGTATTCTTTCATTAATGTATTTTTCATATGTTGAGGTGTTCTTCACTATTATAGCGTACTTGATAAGAGAAAACTAGCCTCAATAACAAGGTTCAAGTAGTACCTCCAATAAATATAGACTCTGTGACTCTGAGCAAGTCACTAAAGGCCTTAATACCCAAGCACTTAGTCAGAGAAGGTACCCACCTGCATTGGTGGGATTATTTTCACCTGGGAGTTCCCCATATACTAATAAAATTACAAGCTGACTCATTCTCCTGAATGTTAGTATACATGTTATTTCCAAAGATATTGAATAAATTATTCTCTTCCTTAAATATTACCCCAAGTCTGGGTCATATTTTAAACACTATCCATGAAATTGGAATAAATCTAATCCAATTTAAAAACCTCCGTAAGAAATAACTACCAAAAATAATTAAAGTACTCACTGTATTCCATAAAATTAAGGCTCATGATGATACATTTGGTATTGTTTCTCATGTGTCTCTTATATGCAAAAGGCAGGTGAATACGGCCAAAACATGTGTTTGGAAACATATGTTGTGGGAATTAAGGAGTAAAAGAGAAAGGGCATATGCATTATCAGAAATAGGATGAAAATCAAAAATTATTGATTGACTTTAGCAAATTCTGAATGACTCTACACACATATAAAAAATGAAAATGATTGTTATAATAAAATTAATCAGCCAATTACTGACATGAGAATTATTTTCGAATTAGTTGTTTCTGTGCTGTCTTCTGTGTTGTCAATCCATAAGCCAGTTATTGCAAAGATCAAAATCAACATCAATTTAAAAGAAAGAATAAAGGCAAAAAAGATGATGCATTATACAACAGTTCCAATTTAATTTAAAGATCTTGTAATGGGCATTGTTAGAAATAAAAGCATCAGACCAAATTCTTGGAGTAAGTGGAAGAAGGTTTTATTATGTTTCTTGCAAAAAGCAGGCACCATATTCATTAGAGGGGAAATTAATGCAATTTACAGAAGCCAAAACAAGCAGTTATATATATTCCATAATCTCACTATCTCCTCATCTCACCTCAGAATTTCCATTAGAGAGTCCCTTCCAAAATCTATTATTTTGTGGCACTCGTATTACATACACTCCTTGATATATTTCTATGTTTCCCCCCTACCTTTGCCATCATCATTATATTCTGTTAATGAGGACCCAATTTTATGCAGAATCGGTATATTGGCCTACCTGCATGAAGCTTAAGCATATTCAACTAAAAAAATTTTTTGTTAGGACATAAACCTAGATCATTTGCACTCAATCAGCATCTGCAGTTACTCTGTTGACTTAAAACATTCTTTAATTCTCTTCATCCAGATGTACTACCCCCTAAAGTTTGCATCCCATTCTTTTTAAAGTGTTGCATCCCATGTCAACAGAGAAAGAGGCTATGAGACTCAAACTTTTCAACTACGAAAACAAAATCTTACAATTTTACTTTTCACAGTTGTGGATAATGTGCCAGGACCAACATTGTATAGGAAGAAAAGAACAGGCTGAACTATATTTGGGAAATGAAACTGACTGGCATTTTCAACAGGCCCAACACGCTCTCTGGAATAAAATGCTCTCTTTTTAATGGTAATACTCTCCCAGTGATATGGCACAATTATGAATAATGAAACACCTCAATCTTCAGAGAATTAAAACTGCAGGTGACCCCAAAGAGGACAATGAAGAAATACACAATGAGAAGAAAGAGATTGCAACATATTGCTAAAAATGACTTGAACAAAAAAATTGATATAAAAGTGTTCATCCAAAAAATACATGATTGGAAAATGATGTGGATGTAGCAGGTAGCAAGAGGAAAAATGGATAAATAGTTTAAATGCCAGTGGGTACCATAAAATGTTAAACATCCCAGAAGACTACTTCTTGTATGTTAAATGGATCTTCCATGCGTGATATATAGAAGAACAAGGACAGTAATCAGAGATGTAAGAAGGCATGTTGGCAGAAAGACAATGAAGTAGAGGTGGATAATAAGACTGACTTGAACAAGATAGACATAGATCTGTTTGACCTGACTCTACTTACTTGTTACAAATAAGAGATTGGCTTAAATATTCCTTTTTTCAGCTACTTATTTTTCTTTTGTTTTATTTATCTGCTTGACTCTAACTAAACCCATGTGTAGAGAGAAGGAATTTGGCCCACTAATTTTGGAAGGACTTAGAGATATCACATGTATCAATACCATACAATGCATGATTTGGGAAAACCATCATTGTCATGTTTCAAGATTTCTTAAGATGACAGGCCTGTCTCCATACTCTACTCTGCTAAAGTATTAAAGATGAGGGCAGACATGAATTTTGCATTTGTTTTAGCAATTCTCCAAGAGGCCCTCCATTATTTTTTTCCAGAAATTTCACTATTTTCCTACTAGGAATGAAAAAAGATCTTCTGGATGAATTTACTGAATTTAACATCCAACAAAAGAGTAAATACTACAAAAAACCCTTATAGAGAAAAAGGTGTAACTTCCACAATGTTGTTCACAACTGAGTTAAAACACCTGGAAGAACAAAGCTGAGTGACCACCATATGGCTGACACTACTAATAATATAGCCACAGTGAAAGGGCTTTCAGAAATCTAAATAATCTTCTTTCTGGCCCCCTTAGCAATCAATTATATATCTCAAACATACACAATTTTCTCTGAATCATATATTCATGAGAGTAAAGAAATGGAGAGAAAAGGGAAAAGAGATACTCAAAAAAGAGAGCTTCTGTTGTAGTCACATCAAAAAGTAAATAGAAACTATTTTCAATGAAGAGTTTTAGTCAATTACCATAAACTAACTAAAAATAATCCATATAATCTTGGATTGACCATACCTGACCAGTCTGATTGTCCACTCCTGAAAAATCATCGGATAACCCCAAGGAAGTTAAAAAGAATTTTTCTTGAAGTTTGGAATCTATTTGAGCTAGTTGCTCGCGCTCTATATGTGCTGCAGACATATATCCTTTTTCTGGTATGAGCCAGGCAGACTCCCCATCCTAAAAGGGAAGCAAGGGCAAAGTTGCTAGGATATTCATGCAAAGCTATTAATTTCCTGACGTTTACCCATGGAAGCTTAGATTATTGACTCAAGTGTTATTGAATACTCTAAACCTTTAACAAAAAAGAAGTTAACCTGTAAAACTAGATATTAAATTGAACAAAGTAACTAAAGAAGAATAAATTGTTATACATTTTCACTAAATTTGAAAAAAGAAATTAAAAGAATTTTTCGAACTTCTACAAATCACTTACATTTGGCTCTTCCTTCTCCAGTCCTGCTACCAATATGAATTAAAGTCCTCATTTTTTGTAAAAAAAAAAAAAAAACTATTATAGCGACGACCTTATCAACAATCCTGCTTTCAATCTGTACCCTCTCCCAAACATACTGCTTTCCTGAGTAATCTTCCTAATGCAATACACCATGTACAATTTACTTCTCTACTCTGAATGATCATTGACTCTCCTTAGCCTACAAAGAAGTATAAACTCCTATGTCTAGCATACAAAGCCTTCCACAAACTGGCTGAAATCTGAACAGCTCATTTACAAACTGAGGAAGCCATGATAATCTTTTACAGAGAGTTACAGTTAGAAAAATTACTTAACTCCCATAAATATTTTAAAATTTGACTAATCTTTATCAGTAAGTAAATCCCACAAAATAAGTACTTTCAAAGTTTAATTAAGGAGTCGAACTGGACCTGTGATTTCAAGAAATTCTTAAAAAGGAAACTATCAAAGCAGGTTGGCACCTTCTTCTCTGCAAGTGAAAGTGTTAGAAAGTTGTTAGAGTACCAAATAGGTTAAGTATCCACTCTGAAGTAAATTCTGATTCACCTTGAATCACAACCAATATGCATTTGGCTCCAAAGTCAGCTAGTGAATACTCTCAGGCCATACTGCCTTCTACAGATTAATTAGCTATTGTGAATTCAACCAAATCTAATAAATATTAAACACCTACTATGTGCAAAGGCATGAAACTACACACTGGAGATACAAAGATGAAAAATGACCCACGCTCTGTCCTCAAGGTGCTTGGAGAACATGACACAGAAGTCCAACTAGGATATGATAGGGATGAAGGAAAAATTCAGTGCTCTAGGAAAACTTGAAGAGGGAGGGATTCAGATGCTTCAGATGCAGAAAGTAGGATCAGAAAAGAGGAAGGAATAATCTGAGCTTATCCTTGAAAGGAGAGTAGCCTTCAGGAAACAGATGAGGAAGAATGGAAAGTGTGGGGAATAGTTTGCAGAAATGCAAAGAGGAACAAGTATTTTTAAAGCATTTACTATGTATCAGGCCCTAGATATTCAATAAATATTATCTCATTTGAGCTTTACAACAATCCTACAATGTAGGTGCTTTTATTATGCCTATTTTATAGATGAAGAAACTGAGGCAGACAGATTTCCCCAAAGTCACATAGCTAGTGAAGCAAGACAAGATCTGGGGGGAGAGTCTGTCATTTGTCTGGAATATAGAATAAATTAAGATATAGGATATAAACTTGTGGGCATGATTTATTACTTCAACCATTATTTAATTCAAAATTGAAAAGTCCCAGAAGCTAACTCACTGGGAAAGTATGACTAATTGTTTGATTAATTGTATCTGAATTTTAATTCATATGCCTTTGTAAGATAGCAACTGAGAAGCAGTATTCAAGAACATTTTGTGGTTAAGTTTACTTAATAATGTGGGAGGGAAAAAAGTCAAAAATACATACGTAAAGTAGTACAGGATTCACTTATAAATGATGCATAATTCTAAAATTTTATGTAATAATTTGAAAATAAGCAGAATCTTCCTAACTAGAAATAGTATGAACTAAAAATAAATGGGACGAGATAGGTGAGGAAACAGGGAGAAGAATGCTGAACATAGTGTCAGAGAGCCTGGGTTCAAATCTTGATCCTCCCACTTACTACTACATACCTACTTAAGTGAAGGGGGGATCATTTTTGGTCTCTGGCCTTCAATTTTCTCGGTAAAATGAAGGGGCTAAACTATATAGCTTTTGTCAACCCTTCCAGGGATATGCCTATGATTCTATGACTCTAAGAAATATATGCAATTAATAACCAAAGGGTAATTTTCTAAGTATTCGACCTATGTCTGAATTGTGTTCTCTTTTTTTAAGCTGGCTTATTCAATGGCTTGCAGAGATTCATATTTTAATGATGTATACATCAATGTTGGTATTCATTCCTCTGGTGAAAACTATAGCTTCTCCTTTAAAAGACTGTCTTCATGAGTTGCTTTGCCTGAAAAAAATCATCCTGCGGTGACCACCATTTTGAGAATAGGTTCTTTGATCCTTTTAGCTAAACTGATTCTTAGATGGCAAACTAGATAGCTCATCATCAGGCATATACTCAAAAAAGCCTTTCTGATTACAAACTTTTGAGGGTTGTTTTATTTTGATGCCATCAAAAGAATCAGAGTAAGATTTTGTTAATTAGTACAATCATTACAGAACTACTTTTTAAAGAGAAAATAGCATTGTTTCCAAAATAAAATTCTATAGAGTTCACAAAAGAAACCTCGAACGACTTTCAATATAACATTAATATAATAACTACCATTTACATAGTGAATTGAGGTTCTGCAAAATAGCTTGCAAATTATATTTAATTTGGTCCTCAAAACAACACTGAGAGATAGATGCTATTATTATTCTCATTTTATGGTTGAAGAAACAAAGCCAGATGAAGGCTAACTGCCTTGCCCAGGGTCATACAAGTAGTAACTGAAACCACATTTGAAGTCTGGTCTTCTTGACTCTATGTCTAGCTGTCCCATTCTGCTGTTTCATAACATGAGAAAAATCACAGTATATTTCATCAATCCTTCAAGGGTCTGTGATCTCACCAGCACACATAGCACAACCAGGATATGACTTTTTAAACTCTTAGAAATTCCCAAGGTTTAGAGAGATTAAATAGTTTCCTGGTAATCATATGGGTAAGGGGATGTCAGAAGGAGCCTCTGAACCCAGGTTCCCTGAGGCAAATCCAGCACCTTATACACTACACCAAGTTTTCTCAAACTTTTGGCAGTTAAATATAAATTTGTGGCAAAATGGCATCAATTTAAAAATGTACAGCTGAATAGAAAAAAATCTACAAGGTACAAAATATCAGTATCCACATACCTCAGTACTTGGAAGTACATCTTCTCCACTATCTATATCCTTTAATAATTCAATCAATCTTCGTTTTTCTTTATCCATCATGAAGACTAAACTTTTTGAGTCCTTGGCCAGCTGCAGAATTTATGAATGGAATACTCAGTATTCAGAGCTCTTTATAATTCCAGAAAATAAAAATTGGTTATCAAGCTCTCCCACCTCTATCTTTCAGTCATATCATTATAGTCAAACATGGGAATAATAGCAACTTATATAAGGTAGTTGGATACACTTTAATACAAAGTCAATGGCACTGGCCCACTTTAGTGTTTGAAGCCATTAATTACAAGCAGTGTCTTCTTACTGACAGCTTTAGAAAATAAAAGATTTTAAAATAGAAATATTGAATGAGAAAATCTACTTTTATATTGTTCCTAGACATTTGAAGGTAAAGGGAAATCTTTCCACTGCAGTCCATCACTACAAGATGGAAATTTCTTCCAGACCCACTAGTCATCAATTTCATTAAACTGGGTATATTCTGGGACTGTTTGCAAAGAATTCAGGCAAGGAAAAGGAGAGAGGAAATGGGGTCAAGAGGATGAGATTTAGATTGGTCCTTATGAATATTAGCATTGAGAAACTGTGATCCTCTACTCCTCCCTACAAAAACTGACCACTGTTGGGTAGATCACTGACAGGGTAAGAGCCAGGGCCATAATGGCAGACTAACAGACTGGAGGATTATAAGACCCTTTCCCCATCTTTCACTCCTGCCTCTGATCTGGTATAGGACTCCAGCAACCCAAAGGCCTCTGCGATTCCTTTGGTCTCATCTATGCAAAGAGGAAAGAAGCTGAACAGAGGATGACACCCTATTCCTGCAGTCAAAAGCATTTGGCATTGCCTACTGTTATTTCCAGTGAACTGGACCCTTTCTCCCCTTTCTATTAATTCACCCCCAAAACTATTAATCCAATTGTCATTTAAAAGAAATTAGTAAGCACAAACCTTTGTTTTATGTTTAAATGTTATTTGCTGTTATAAGGGTTGGGGAGAGGATGAATCTAGAAACACTCCCCTGTTTCCCTCCACTCCCCTACCACAGTGGGAGGCCTAGATCAGTGACCAAGTACAGAATTCCTTCCCCACATGTCATGTGCCTGAGTCAGCCTGCTGGTGAGTTTTCCATCCCTTGCCCAAGGTAGAAGCAGAGGAAATAATAAGTAGGGAGGGCAATTAATAACAGAAGTGAGTTATATAGATAAGCAATACTGCTTATGAAGCCTAAATTCAAGAGGGAAGGGAAAGTGGCTCACTTCCATAAATACCGCTCAGACTCCTCCACTTCTAGACCTCCCTCCTGTAACTGCTTTTCCTTCAGAAATATTTATCTTAATTTTATTTATCTTATTATCACTATTAAATTGTGAGTTCCTTGAGGACATGGACTGGTTTTTTTTCCTCCTTTTGTATGCTCAGTGCATAGCATAGTATTTAATAAATGTTTATTAATGATTTGATTATGAATAATGATTTACAGTTTAAGATGTTTTCATACACCCTCATATTTATCCTCATATTAATGTGATGTAGGTAATTATTTTCATTTTAGAAATAAGGAGACCATGGATCATAGAAGGTAAATGTTTAGTACAGTGCCTGGGCAAAGAGTAATAACTTTTAAAATGTTTATTAATTGACTGACTAAGTGTCTTGGCAGAGTTTTACAGCTAGGACTCCATCTGGGTTTCATGCTTCCAATCTATTATGGAGCTTCTCATTACTACCTATAGGGTACACATGTAGTATATGACAAAGTTTTCAGATTTTAAAGCTAGAGAGGGTGTAGGAAATATCAGACCAACATGTTTAACATGTATTCATTTATTTCGATAAGAGAAAAACAAAAGGGAAAATCAAGATATGGCCCAATCACAGCTGATTAAAAAAAAATCGACACTGTACCATTACCCTATTTGACACTATTGCCCGACATATTTACTATAAATCTACTTGTTTACAAATTATAAAACATTATCAGAGACTACCATTTGACAGCACAATCTATAAACCATTCAATTTTTTAAAACTAATTCCATTTCGAATCTGAGACTTTTACAAATTCTAAATTCATACCTCTATATTTTTCTTAATGAAATCCTGATTTTTTTTACCCTTGAATTCACCGCAGTTTTCTCTCTGTGACTTCTTTTCTGGTTTGATCAATGATTTATTATTTTCACTTTGATATACAGACTCTGATATAAAAGCAGAGATTTTATGATTAGTAACATTTAAAAATTCTATGTCAAACATCTATTATCACAAACAGAAAAATCTTTTTTTTTAAATTATAACTTTTTATTGACAGAACTCATGCCAGGGTAATTTTTTTACACATTATCCCTTGCACTCACTTCTGTTCCGACTTTTCCCCTTCCCCCAGATGGCAAGCAGTCCTATACATGTTAACTATGTCACAGTATATCCTAGATATAATATATGTGTGCAGAACCTAACAGTTCTCTTGTTGTACAGGAAGAATTGGATTCAGAAGGTAAAATAACCCAGGAAGAAAAACAAAAATGCAAACAGTTTACATTCATTTCCCAGTGTAGCTTTCTTTGGGTGTAGTTCAATTGAAACTGAGTTAGATCTTCTCTTTGTTGAAGAAATCCACTTCTATCAGAATACATCCTCATACAGTATCATTGTTGAAGTATATAATGATCTCCTGGTTCTGCTCATTTCACTTAGCATCAGTTCATGTAAGTCTCTCAAAGTCTCTCTGTATTCATTCTGCTGGTCATTTCTTACAGAACAATAATATAACATTCATATACCACAATTTATTCAGCCATTCGCCAATTGATGGGCATCCATTCATTTTCCAATTTCTAGCCACTGCAAACAGGGCTGCCACAAACATTTTGGCACATACAGGTCCCTTTCCCTTCTTTAATATCTCTTTGGGGTATAAGCCCACTAGTAGCACTGATGGATCAAACAGTTTGATAACTCTTTGGGCATAATTCCAGATTGCTCTATAGAATGGTTGGATTCGTTCACAACTCCACCAACAATGCATCAGTGTCTCCGTTTTCCCGCATCCCCTCCAACATTCATCATTATTTTTTCCTGTCATCTTAGCCAATCTGACAGGTGTGTAGTGGTATCTCAGAGTTGTCTTAATTTGCATTTCTCTGATCAATAGTGATTTGGAACACTCTTTCATATGAGTGGTAATAGTTTCAATTTCATCCTCTGAAAATTGTCTGTTCATATCCTTTAACCATTTATCAATTGGAGAATGGCTTGATTTCTGATAAATTAAAGTCAATTCTCTATATATTTTGGAAATGAGGCCTTTATCAGAACCTTTAACTGTGAAAATGTTTTCTCAGTTTGTTGCTTCCCTTCTAATCTTGTTTTCATTAGTTTTGTTTGTACAAAGGCTTTTTAATTTGATGTAATCAAAATTTTCTATGATCTCTAGTTCTTCTTTGGTCACAAATTTCTCCTCCACAAGTCTGAGAGGTAAACTATCCTATGTTCCTCTAATTTATTTATAATCTCATTCTTTATGCCTAAATCATGGATCCATTTTGATCTTATCTTGGTATATGGTGTTAAGTTTAGGTCCATGCCTAATTTCTGCCATATTGATTTCCAGTTTTCCCAGCAGTTTTTGTCAAATAATGAATTCTTATCCCAAAAGTTAGGATTTTGGGTTTGTCAAACACTAGATTGCTATAGTTGACTATTTTGTCTTGTGAACCTAACCTATTCCACTGATCAACTAATCTACTTCTTAGCCAATACCACATGGTTTTGGTGACTGCTGCTTTATAATACAGTTTTAGCTCAGGTACAGCTAGGCCACCTTCATTTGATTTTTTTTTCATTAATTCCCTTGAGATTCTCAAACTTTTGTTCTTCCATATGAATTTTGTTGTTATTTTTTCTAGGTCATTAAAATAGTTTCTTGGGAGTCTGATTGGTATGGCACTAAATGAATAGATTAGTTTAAGGAGTAGTGTCATCTTTATTATATTCGCTTGACCTATCCAAGAGTATTTAATATTTTTCCAATTACTTAAATCTGACTTTATTTGTGTGGAAAGTTTTTTGTAATTTTGCTCATATAATTCCTGACTTTCCTTTGGTAGATAGATTCCCAAATATTTTATGCTATTGACAGTTATTTTGAGTGGAATTTCTCTTTGTATCTCTTGCTGTTAGATTTTGTTGGTGATGTATAAAAATGCTGAGGATTTATGTGGATTTATTTTGTATCCTGCAAGTTTGCTAAAGTTATGAATTATTTCTAATAGCTTTTTAGTAGAATCTATGGGGTTCTCTAAGTATACCATCATATTATCTGCAGAGTGATAGTTTGGTTTCCTCATTGCCTACTCTAATTCCTTTCATCTCTTTCTCGACTCTTATTGCCAAAACTAGCGATAAACAGAAAAATCTTAAGAGATTCCAGTATTTTATGAACATTCAACTTTTTAAAAGCAAAACATTAGTTTGTGGCAGCCCTCTTGTAGTGGCCCGAAACTGGAAACAAAGTGGATGTCCATCAATTTGAGAATGGCTGAATAAATTGTGGTTTATGAATATTATGGAGTATTATTATTCTGTAAGAAATGACCAACAGGATGATTTTAGAAAGGCTGGAGAGACTTACATGAACTGATGCTGAGTGAAATGAGCCAGACTAGGAGATCATTATATACTTCAACAACAATACTACATGATGATCAATTCTGATGGACGTGGTCCTCTTCAACAATGAGATGAACCAAATCAGTTCCAATAGAGCAATAATGAATTAAACCAGCTACACCCAGCAAAGAACTCTGGGAAATGACTATGGACCACTATATAGAATTTCTAATCCCTCTGTTTTTGATTTCCTTCACAGGTTAATTGTACACTATTTCAAAGTCTGATTCTTTTTGTACAGCAAAATAATACATATATTGTATTTAACTTATACTTTTAAACATATATTTAACATGTATTGGTCAACTTGCCATCTGGGGGAGGGGATGAGAGGAAGGAGGGGAAAAATTGGAGCAAAAGGTTTTGCAATTGTCAATGCTGAAAAATTACCCATGCATATATCTTGTAAATAAAAAGCTATAATAAAAAAATAAATAAAAGCAAATCATTAGATTATAACTTTCAAAGAAATTCTTACTAAAATCCTTTTTGTTTTTTCTATAATTGAGCTAAAATTGTTAATAGAGGAGTTTCTTATATAGACAGTGTAAATGTTTTAAGACAAAATTTTTGCTTAAAACAAATATGTGTCGGTTCCCTGATGTGATAGCATACCTCTGGCTAAATAGAATTTTTGATTAAGATGAGTTACAACTACAGGAATCAAAAATGATACCTTTGTCAGGAACCAGTAGACATAAAGTGGAGAAATTTGCTTTAGCAATGAGCTACCAGACAAAAATGAGATAAGACCAATCACAGGGCAATTAAGTACCACTATTTAACAATCATCACCATCACCTACACGCATGTGTGTGCATACACACAGACACAGACACAGACACACACACACACACACACACACACACACACGAGATATATTTTACTTTATTAATTTTTTATTAAAAGCATAATACATAGATATAAACTAATAACTCCAATCTGGTGTTTCCAGCTTAATTTTTCTGGAAAAGTGTAAAGTAACTCTGAAGAAATATACTTAAGGCTCAGTATGACTGATTTAATCCTACAACAAGGTGTTAATTCAATGGAACTTTTAAAGACAATGGTTATCTAGTTTAGCATATGAGTTCTCTAGATCAGTATGATTGATTTAATCTTACAACAAATAATGGTTCCCCAGTGATTTAATGATTGGTTTATATTCAGTATACTGTAATGATGTAATTGTAATAGAGTATATAAACTGTAATGATGTAATTGTAATAGAGTATATAAACTGGGGACAAAACTCAGCTAGAGACAGAGAAGACTTGACCAGCCTCCTGGTGGCTCTCCTGCCTCTTGCACTTTGACAGAGAAGACTTGAGCAGCCCCTGGTGGCTCTCCTGTCTCCTTGTATTCCTCCACTGAAACCAAGGCCCATTCTGGAGGGCCTCCAGAAAGCTAGCTGGGCCCCAGGTGAAGAAGACAGAATGTGAAGAAGATAATAAAGACTTTGGTCTTTATCCCAGACTATTTTTGTGGTGATTATTCTGCTGAAACAAAGGCTGGTCTCAAGACCTCCAGAAAGCTAACCAGAACAATGTTGGTCAAAGATGTAATGTCTTCTCTCTCAAAGGGCAGGAGACAGGAGAGCCACCAGGAGGCTGGTCGAGTCTTCTCACATTTTCCAGACTTTATACTTAATTTCACATGAATATTCTTGGCAAAATACTTGAACAACTCTTTCTAGGTTACCCTCTGAGTTTTTTTAGTTTCTTGTTTCCCTCTTTATTAGAGAAGTTTAGTAAATATTTCTTCTTAGTCTCTAGCAAAATTATAGCACCAGAGGAGTCCTGTTGGATATCCTAGGATAATCTTTGTGCCAAACTTCTTACATCACTCTTATTTCATTCAACTGGACATTCTGAGCACCAAATAAATAAATCCTTGTCAACTTGACCTCCAAAACTTCCTCATAAAGATCATAGGAGTCCTCTTTGAAAGGCAAAAGGAGTCCATCCTGCTCAAGTCATATAAAAGTACATTAAATTGCAAAGACTTCATTTCTTGAATAGTAATATCAAAAGACAATTGCTTAAAAATTATTTTCATCTTAGACATCAGTCTGTGCTAGAAACTTCAGGCCTCGCTAAAATAAATTAAGCTGAACTATTACCAATATATTTGTAGCTACTTCTTAAAAGTAAAAACAAGTGTCTGATCATTTGAGGAAAATATTTGAATAAACAATCAACCCCCTTTGGAGAAGAGTGAAATATTTATATTTTATTTCTTTGCAAATATTTCACAGGAAAATTATGAATTTTGAATTAGTAGGTTTTGAGCAACTTAAAGTTCTAATGAGGCCTCACAATTTGGAATTTATTTTCTTTTGGGCTTCAACTCCATTTTGGAGTATATTTTGGAGTATAATCTACTTGCTTTCGAGAGGAAGAGGGATGACCATCAAAGATAGAGAATGTATATATGGCATTTATTTGCTATGATTTAAGTTATGTGTAGTATTTCAAATGCAATATAGAATTTTTTCATTCCATTTAAGCTGTTTTCATGACTTAAATGAATGCAATTTTAAAAGACTTCAAATAAAATTCAATTATGCATTTGTTGTCGATTATGGTTAAAATATGCTGTCAATAGGCATGATTTCAAGTCAAACCAACCTTTCCTGGCTTGTTCAATACAGTTTTCGTACTCTTCAGCAGGAATTTGCGTGTGAAAC
Source organism: Antechinus flavipes (assembly GCF_016432865.1). Lineage (NCBI taxonomy): Eukaryota > Metazoa > Chordata > Mammalia > Dasyuromorphia > Dasyuridae > Antechinus > Antechinus flavipes. Next base: position 271,989,957 of record NC_067399.1, read on the forward strand.
ACAGAAACAAAGGAATCCTCTTGTTCCGGGTGAAAAGGATCTATTAATTAAAAGTCAGTCAATCAGTACAGGCAAGAGAGAAAAATATCTAGGCCCACAGAGTAATCATAAAAATATGAGGGTCTCTTTTCTCATTGGAACTTCTCAATTCCCTTCTTACACATATATTTCTTAAATTCATGTCAGTTCAACTGGAAAGAGAGAAGATTAACATTCAGACTTTATGTGTATGGGTTCATGAGAACAAAAATCAGAGAAAGGAAAGGAAGGCAAATTTTAAAATATCCAGGCCTGCAAGCTCCATTACTAGGATCCTAAGTTCTTAAGGCTACCCTGCAATATTACAATTATTCACAAAAGGAAAATTTGCCAAAAAAAATGAATTCCTCATGATATCAGGAATACACAACATTAACTGGGCCAGTCTTTTTCAATTTTAGCTTTCCAAGAATGAGCAATTATATTAATTTTCAGAAAGTATGCTTAATCATAAAGACAAAAAAATATTTTGACAGTGAAATTTAAGAGGGATCCTAAATAGTTGACCCTGAATTTTGTTGATTGTGCTATTCATTTCTACTCAGAATGCTAACTCTAGGAGCTAGACAGCATAGTAGATAAAGTGCAGATCCAAGAGTCAAGAAAACTCATCTTCCTGAGTTCAAATCTAGTCTCAAGTATTTACTAGTTGTGTGACCCTGGGAAAGTTCCTTAATACTGTTTGCTTTAGTTTTCTCATTTGTAAAATGAGCTGGAGAAAAAAATAGCAAACCACTCCAATATTATTCCAAGACAACACAAAATAGGGTCACATAATTTTACATGGACTGAAACAATATATATAATATAATAATATAATATATAATGATGAGTAGGATGATTTCAGAAAAACCATAAGATTATATGAATTCATGCTCATGTGCAAAGTAAACTGAACAGCACCAAGAGAATAATATACATAGTCACAGCCATATTATAAAGTGATCATGTGTTAAAGACCCAATTGCTCATAAAAATAATAACCAATTATTGAATTATGCATAAAGTTTTCCCCCTATTTTCTTCATTTAAAAATCAGCCTCATTCAGTCACATCTGAAGGACATTACTGTTATGCCACAGTTTTCTTTAACTGTCCTGACTCAGTTTCCTTGTACAAGTTTCCCTTGTCTCAGTCTCCCTAGTTACTCCCCTAAGCTGTAAATCTCCCTCTGGTCCATGAAGGCTGAGGACCAATTAGTCTAAGGATATAAATTGTTAGCCCAAGTAAGATAAACAAGAGAGTAGACTTCCTGATTATCTTCTGTCCTTGAAAAGTTACAACATCCCTCTAAAATATTCCAAGATATTTCACTGACATCTTTATCTCTGGGTTCCTTTTTGATTCATAGCCTTTTCCAGCTGGGCTTTTCCTGCTCTTTTTCCCTCTTCTTTGTCTCTAAAAGGTATATAAAGGTTAGAGATTCTCCATTCATTGCTGGAGAATGGCGGCTGGCTGTGGATGCTGGACGCTGGATTCTTTGAGATGATAGTCTCCTCCAGACCTGGGACCAATATGAATTCCTTGGTCCCAGTATATCTTTATCTCTGTCTGACTGGATAATTTGAGACGAGAGTCCTGTCCAGTCAATCTTACTCTCCCATTAATAAAATATTAAAAACTCTCTAATCTCTCTCCTGCCTCAGTTTCTCTGCCATTACATTACTATGATGAGACTGAATTAACTTTCTCCTCCTCCCAACTAAATGGGGAAGTCCATGTGTTCTAATCAGGCTTGAGTGGGATCCTTTTCACTACATTGCCAAGAGTGACTGAATTCTAGGTAGAGGTCTAAGAAAAAAGAAAGAATGAATGACATAATCAAAATTATATTCACCCATCCCCCCCTTCATTAGAATAAGTTCATCCCCTCATTCCAATATTTATTCTTTGTTAATCAAATTATTTAACTGTTAAGCAATCAGAATTTATTGTTGTCAAAAAATACCCATTCTTCCAAGGACATATACATGTCAATAGGTCATCACAATCAATCTTTGGTTCACAAGAGACAGCCAAATGAACAAACATCCTTTCATTGTGTGTGTGTGTGTGCACCCGCACATATATGTACATATATATATATATATATCTATATATATATATATATATATATATATATATATGTATACATTCTCCCAAATATCCTAACCTCTCAGTTCCTACTAAATTTTCATGAGCTACAATTTTCTAATACATGCATTGTATTCCCTATATGTATCTAATGAACCTATTTCTTCCAACACTAATACTCTAATTTCTTTCTTTTCTATCTTATTGTCTGACTGCTTATGGGATATATGATGGTACAGTAGATAAAACGTATAGACTTAGAGTCAGGAAGAAATGAGTTCATATCTAGCCTCACACACTTGGCAACTGTGTGACTTTGGGTAAGACACTGTGTAACTTTCCTCAATTGTAAAATGGGGCTTGATAATAAATGTTGTTTGCCTCAGATTCCTTAATTATAAAATGAGGATAACAGCAGCACCCATATCGTAAGATTGTTTTAACAATCAAGTGAAACAGTAGTCACTCTAAAAATGTTTATTCCCTTTCTCCTTATGTTTTCAGCACTTGGCATGGGGCCTGGCATATAGTAGATGGTTAGTAAGTGCTTGTTGACTTGAAAGGCAGAGTTTTGAAATATCCCACTTATGATGGTTTTTTATCTAGAACCTTGGGTAGTTCAATTAACTTTTTTATTCATCAATCAATCAACAAGCATTTATTAACCACCCAACAAGGTTCCAGGTATTGTTCCAAGCACTGTTCTAGCCAATGAAGATACAAAAAACAATAAATGAAGCTGTTTCTTCTCACAAAAAGCTCAAAAATGGGAGACAATTATTTAAACATCTACATATATGTAGTGTATATATAGTATGTGTGATAATATAGAAAATAAAAAATATAACAATAATAAATCTAATAACTACAAAAGTGGTTAAATGCAAAGCAGTTTGAGACAAGGGCTCTAGCAGTTGGAAAAATCAGAAATAGTTTCATGTAAAAATTAATTGTTTAAGCAACATCTTGAGGGAAGCTATGAAGTAGAGGTGAGAAGGAAATGTAATCTATAAATAAGTCCATGAATCAAGACAAAAGCATGGAAACAGGAGATCCTCCATAAAATTTTGCAACTACATACATCCTAGATAGATGCTGCTCTTGTCTGCCATATCTTCCCTTGGCAATAATTATAGAATCTTAAGTTTGGGGCTGGAAAGGACCTTAAAGACAAGCAATCCAACCCCTTCAATTTATAAATGAGAAAGCTAAGATACAGAGAGGTTAATTACTTGCCCAGGGCTATGCAGCTAGCTATTAGTATCTAAGGTAGCAGGTGAACCCTGGTTTTTCTGACTCCCAAACTAAGTATCTCATCTACTGCTCCATATGAGAGAGTGACTGATAGCTAAAAGTCTTTGGGCTTTTTTGGTCTCTCCATCTTGGTGTTTGCTTGATATCACTTATAGGTCTTATGGTTAATGTACTATAAACCTTAGTGCTCAGATGAACAAAGGTAATGATAATCTATTTCTTCATGTATATATACTGTGGCTGGTGGTCATTCCTCTGAGAGTGATCAGAATATCCAGAAACATGAGCAATTTCAGGACCTTGGATTGTCTGGAAGGGCCTACAATTGTGGTGTTATACTTCTGAGGCTGGGCATTGATCATGTTAATTTGCTCCAGATTCAACTTAACAATGCATTTATGACTATTTTGACTAAGCAGCTCCCCACCCCGTGGGTGTCATGTATTCTGCCGTTGGCATAGGAATTAAAGAACCATATACTTCAATCTTTCAAGTATACAATACAATCTTTCAAGTATACAATAAAATATATACATATAAAAAATTACTAATGCCAGAACAAACTGTTCCTTATACAACTCTGAAGACATCTACCAAAGGTGAAATATTTTTAAAAATGTCTCCGCTCCAGATAACATAGCTCTTATATTGTCATAGGACCTAAGAGTCATATCTCTTCAGACACAATCCATGACTGATCATTTGATGGTGCTTAACTTGAGTTTCATGAAGTTGTAACTTTTAGTATATTTATAACTACATTTCATTGTATAGTTCTATAGTCCTATAAATTTTATTTTATGTATTTAAAAACAATATTCTGAGAAGACTTCCATAGGCTTCACCGGACTGCAAAAGGCATCCATGACATGAAAATGATTAAGAGTCCCTTATTGCAGGCAAAGAAAGGAAGTAAAAGAAAAATGCCAGAGGCTAAAAAGATAAAATATAAAACTAAACTTATTGGTATAGGGTAACCATGAATTATTTTAGATAGCACTGATTTGTGGATTAAATTGAATTAGTTTTTCTGTGAAGAAAAGGTTTACCAATCAAATTAATCGAATAAATCAGACTGATGTGGAATGATTTTTTTAAACTAATGAAAAGGGGAAAAAGGGCTTTAGGGACTCAGGTCATTAATCTTCAGCATGCAAATGGTTTTACTGATTATTAATGAGTCTTAGCTATTTAATAAAACAAGCCCAAAGTACAAAATTTAGCAATATTTTTAAGTGCTTAATTTAACTAAATTGCTACATGGAAAGTAATTAACTTATACTTTTTTTGAATACTAAAAATCTGGTTTCCTATTAATTTCTCCACTAATTAATGATGATTTGTTGTATGCAATACCAAATGACAAATGTGAATTTGTTTCAATGGAAGATCTGATTTTAAGATGGTATGAATACGTGTCTTAATTTTAAATTCTAAAGAAAAAGCATCTTGCAATAGAATTCAACAAACTTTACCCTTCAAAGATTTTGCCAATTTGTATTGTACAGATTGAATTGTTATATAGAATTATACAGAACTGAATTGAATGTACAAATCCCAAGCTAGTTTGAGGCAGAATGTGGGAATATTAGACTTAAGAGTCTAAGGACCAGGAATTAAAATCTAGTCCATCTGATGGCTACCCTCTACCATAGACTATCTTATGACACTGAGAAAGTCACCCTTTTGGTATGCTACATATCCTAGAGGACCATTCTCATGGATCTTCCCCTTTCACCTCAGACCAAGATCCAGTGGAAATTCTTCCCCATAAATATGATGGTATAGTTGCTCCACACTCTATAAGTATCTCTGTTTTCTGAGCTTCAGTTTCCTCCTCTGTAGAATGAAGAAGTTGGAATAAATGATCTCTAAAATCTCTTTCAGTTCCAAATACAAAAATCTTAAACAAGCATGCAATTTAGAGACCTCTGTTAATAGGTCAGTCAATACAATGCTATGAATAAATTGTGGTAGGAAAAATGCCTTTTTTTATATACTCTTACCAGTTTCCCTTTAAGAAACCAGGAAAGCCATTCTTTTTTCCCTCTCAAACTTTTTCTATACATAGAAAGATAAGATTTCACATTCATTTTTGTTTTGTCCTCTCTTTCCTTCTCCCTCCTTTCCCTTAAGATAGCAAGCAATCTAATATAGGTTATACATGTACAATCATTTTTAAAACATATTACCATATTAGTCATATTGTGAAAAAAAAATCAGAACAAAAGGGAAAAACCACAAGAAAGAAAAAGCAAGCAAACAAGGTAAAAATAGTATGCTCTGATTTGTATTCAGTCTCCATAGTTCTCTCTCAAGATACATGTGGCATTTTCCAGCTCAATTGGAATTCTCTTGGATCACAACACTGTTGAGAAGAGCTAAGTCTATCATAGTTGATCATAGCATAATTTTGCTAGTGTGTACAGTTCTCCTGGTTCTGCTCACTTCATTCAGTATCACCTCCATGTAAATTTTTCCAGGCTTTTCTGAAAATAGCCAGCTCATCATTTCTTATAGAATAATATTCCATAACATTCACATACCATAACTTATTCAGCCATTCCCCAAATAATGGACATCAACTCAATTTCCAATTCCTTGCCACTACAAAAAGGACTGCCACAAATATTTTTGCACTTATGAATCCTTTGCCCTCTTTTATGATCTCTTTGGGATACAGATCCAGTAATGGCACTGCTGGATCAAAGGGTATATCAAAGGGTATATATATAGTTCAAGTCCTTTGGGCATAGTTCCAAATTGCTCTCCAGAATGAATGGTTCAGTTCACAACTCTACCAATAGTGCATTAGTATCCCAGTTTTCCCACATGCCCTCTAACACTGTGTCCCAGTTTTCCTATATCCCCTCCAATAGTTATTATCTTTTCCTGTCATCTTAACTAATCAGCTAAGTGTGAGGTGGCATATCTAAGAGTTGTTTTAATTTGCATTTCCATATGACTATAAATAGCTTTAGTTTTTTCATCTGAAAATTGCCTGTTCGTATGCTTTGGCAATTTATGAATATTCTTGTATTCTTATAAATTTGACTCAGTTTTCTAAATATTTGAGAAATGAGACTTTTATCAGAAACAGTGGCTGTAAAAAAGTGTTTCCATATTTCAAAGATGATCTAGTATAAGCCTCTCATTTTTCTGGATAAAAAACTTGAAGAATTCAAAGAGTTTAAAAGGACTTGGCTAACATCATATAGGAATTCATAATATGTTCATAGGAAAGATTTCATCTAGAGTTAGGGCCCTGTACCTGAAGTCCTTTCCAGCTTTAATCAATCTGATTTTTTACCAGATGTTCAACACATTGTTCACTGTATATAAGACTCAAAGCACTTTTGAGTACTGTGGAAAAGATTAAAATGTAATTCCTACCTGTTTTTATTATACTGATGTATCAAAAAAAAATCTATTAAAAAATTTGTTTATAAGCTTTCTACTTCCCTTCTCATTTTGGCTTCATTGGTTTTGCTGGTGCAAAAACTTTTAATTTAATGTAATCAAATTATCCATTTTGCATTTAATAATATTCTCTAGTTCTTTGATCATAAATTCAGGCAGGCCATTTTTGAGATTATCAATGGATTGTCTTCCTTCCCTAAAGCATAAAAGGCCCAATGGAAAATTGGTATAGGAGATTATAAAGAAGGTCCTACACTATATGTGTTTAAAAAAAAAAAATGCCACTCTTTGCCTCATTTCTTTCTTACCTAGCCTTAAACACTGAATGGGTGTTTCCTCAGTCAAACTGAGACCTTGGAAAGACAGCTTTAAAAGGCCACCACTACATCCCAGGCCATCTACAATTGTTCTGATCTAGATTTTGCCACTGGGATCCAGATGGTTCCAGCGGAGAGAGTAAGGCTGGTGACCTTGCTCTCCCTCACTTAAGTCTAATTCATTTGAATGTCATGGCAGCACCTCCCTGATATATCATAGTCCTCTTTGAAAACAATAAACAGCAGCAACCCCCAACTATCTGGTATCACCACACTACCAAAGTCAGGGTTCTACAGGAGGAAGAAGTGAGTAAGTAGTGTTAGAGAAAGGATTGGGAAAGGATTGAAACGATGATGCAGTCCCCAGAAACTGTCCTAATGATATGTGTTCCCTATATTGTGTGCCCTCTCCTCACAAAAAGCTTTCTCACTAACATATAGAAGTCTATAGGAGAAGCATCTCAATGTGACGTGTGTGTGTATGTGTGTGTGTGTGGTTTTTTGTTATTTATTTTGCTAGGCTATTTAATTAAATTCATGTTTTTCCATCTAGTTTATGTCTTCTCATGTTTCTCTAGAGCAGCTAGGTGATAAAATAAGAGATAGCATTGAGCCTAGAGTTCAGAAAACCCAAGTTCAAATTCAGCCTCATTTACTTACTTGAAAGATTAAGTTCTTTCTGTCTCCATTACCTCAATTGTAAAATGGTGAAATTGTAAAATTACCCTCAAAGAGTTGTAATAAAGATCAAAAGACATAAAATAGATGAAGTACTTTACAAATCCCAAAGTGCTATACAAATATTAGTTATTATTTTATCATAACCATTGATTCCTATGGCATCATGATACTCTTATATTCATGTACCATAATGCTATCACAAGTGGCTAGGTAGCATAGTAGAGCGAGCACTGGACTTGGAGTCAAGAAAACAGTTATCCTGCTTCTAATGCTAACTACTCTATCGTCCTGAACAACTCACTTATTTTCTGTCAGCCTCAGTTTCCTTGACTATAAAATAGGGATAATAACACTTACCTCACAGGATTATTATGAAGATTAAATGAAGTAATCTATGTAATGAAGTAATCTATGTAAAATACTTTTGCAAACTTGGAAGGACTATATAAACTTGGAGTCAAGAAGATATCATAATCCTGCTTCTAATACTAACTGTTGTAACTCTGAACAACTCACCTTCTGTCAGCCTGAGTTTTCTTGACTATAAAATGAGAATAATAACATCTACCTCACAAGATTGTTGTGAGGATTAAATGAAGCAATCTATGTAAAATACTCTGTAAACTTGGAAAGGCTATATAAATGTAAGCTATTATTATTACCAAAACTTGTTTAGCCATTCTTTAACTGAAAGATAAATTTATTTCTAGTTTTCAGCTTCTAGAAAAAGTGCTGCTATAAATATTTTAATGCATATGGGAAATTTCTTTTTATCACTGACCTCTGAAAAAAGATATGTGGAATACTACATAAAATGTCATATCCTTTCAATTTATTATTTTTGCTGAAATGGATATTTTAAAATTCTTTGTAAGGTGATAAAATGATAACACTTTAGGAAGAGATATATTGGAAAATCTAGGTGAAACAAGAACAAAAACATTAATAAAATTATTTTTTCAATGTACCTTTTACTCTAAACTGGAATGTCCTTTGGGTTATCTGGTCAAAGAAAATCCACTGAGAGCATATAAACTGTACTCCCTGATCCAAAGTATGCTTTAATTTTTTTTCTTTTCCTTTTTTTTTAATTAATAGCTTTTTATTTACTAGTTATATGCATGGGTAATTTTACAGCATTGACAACTGCCAAACCTTTTGTTCCAATTTTTCCCCTCCTTCCCCTCCTCCCCTCCCCTAGATAGCAGGATGACCCATAGATGTTAAATATATTAAAGTATAAATTAAATACAAAATAAGTATACATGACCAAACAGTTATTTTGCTGTACAAAAAGAATCGGACGCTGAAATATTGTACAATTAGCCTGTGAAGGAAATCCAAAATTCAGGCAGGCAAAAATATAGGGATTGAGAATTCAATGTAATGGTTCTTAGTCATCTCCCAGAGTTCTTTCGCTGGGTGTAGCTGGTTCAGTTCATTACTGTTCCATTGGAACTGATTTGGTTCATCTCATTGCTGAAGATGGCCAGGTCCATCAGAATTGATCATCATATAGTATTGTTGTTGAAGTATATAATGATCTCCTGGCCCTTATGCTTTAAATTTGTGGCAGCTTTCAAGGGCCCATGGTGAAGGGAGGTTACACTACTTGAGACAGCAGAAATCTAGAAAAACTTTGCTGCTCATAAATTCTAATTATCCTTTTTAAAGAATTCACAAGTAATTATTGATTAACATTTGCATATTAAAATGTTTCAAAGATGTTCATGAGATATTTATGTTCTAATTCAAAATTCCAATGGCAAATTAGAAATTATCTTTAATTTATCAATCCCCAAAGAGATTTAAAAATCAGTCCATAAGATCCATGATGATATTTTTCATTTATAGCTAATACTTCATATATTATCAAATCTAAACATAACACAGAGAAAAGCATCTTATATTTAGAGCCAAAAGATCTGGGCTCACGTCTTGGCACATGGTTGTGTATTAGCCATGTGACTTTAAGAAAACCATTTAGCTTTTCCTAATCTTCAATTTTTTCATTAGAAGAATAATTATATAGAGTTATTGTAAGGAAAGGACTTTGTATTATATAAAGGTAAGCTATTATTTCTTAATATCCAACCTGACAGGTCTTCTCTTTGATTTACAGATTTAGAGCCGAAGGGAGCTTCCAAAACCCCTAGAGGTTTTGACTTGCCCAAAATCATACAGGGAATAAGGATTTAAATCTAAGCACTGAATTCTACAACAATATTCTTTTTTTAATTTCACACTTACCTAGGCTCCCCCTTAGCAAAAAGAACTATACAGAAAGCCTTCCTACAATGGCTGGAGCTGCCAAAGCATACCCTAACAATTTACTTTTTGAGTTATTGTGTCATCCTAAAACCATGATGGAGAATCCAAGTAGAATTTTTATGTCTAAAAAACATGATTGAAAAAGATTTGGCTTGGTTTTGTTTTTAGTGACCTAAAGTAGAGTTAGAAACTGCTCTGTAGGCACAAGCCATTTAAGATTGACATGTAAAGCACTTGGCAAATCTTAGGGCACTATATAAACCAGCTATTATTACTATTATTGATGTAGCAATAAGTGGACATTGATAGAATGAAAGAAAACTGCATCAAGCAAAGAAAAATATTCACTATAAGAATTTCTCCATAAGTAGAAAAGAAAAGGGGTAAAAAAACTATCAGGGAATCTTCTATATTTTGTTCACAACCAAATTGTCTTCAATTTTAGAGATTTTAAGTATTTTAATTTGATGCTGCCACCTGCTGGACACCTTTTACATATAAATTTCATGTGAGAAGTATTAAGTACTTCATTTCTTCATTGTTACAGGGAGGAAAGATCATTCATGGTACCACAAAATATTTGGGATTTTTAAAATGTATGTGTACTTTTCTCCATATAAAATCACATATGTGTATTAAAATATAAATGTTTAATTATATTGTGATGTAAATAGCAGCAGGAAATGTCAGCTAAGAAACTCTCTCTTAGAAGAAGGAATAAAGTATTCCACAAAGTTTCTCATTAAGTTCTAACAGTCAGCAGAACAATTTTCATTCTCCATAGAGGTGAAACATTCAGCACAATGAAAGCAAGACAACCACTGAGAGTAGAGGATCACAAAAGCTCACGATGAACAAAATTAATATCTTTACTTATAGTCTTTACCAATAACTTTTTTTAGAATCTATCCCAAACCTCATCCAATCTACAGAGATCTGAGTATTTTAATAGGAAATGCAGCAGCTACAATTCAAAAGAATTTTTCTGGGCAGCCTATCACTCTCTAAAACTTTTGATTGCAAACTTTTTAATATATCAGAGTCATCTAAAAGGCAGACAAGTCATGTAGCTCTCTTCTGGGTTAACTGTGATTGCAAATGTAGCTCAAAAAGGTACATAAATATGAAGACCATTGATTTAAGTCAAACACAAAAAACATTCTTTTCATAGTCTTCAAAAAACATACATATTTTGTGGACTGCTCTCTACTGATTTGAAAAAGAACACAGATTAGTATTATTGTGAATATGGTAACTGAAAATGTTGTTCAAAATTAGTAGGGAATTTTGTCTGTCCTTAGAATACCATCTGACAGAGTATGCAGGAAATATTTAATGACCTTTAAAAAACTTTTTCTTTCCACATTGTGAATTTGACAAGATAAATAAATATGAACATTTTCATATATGTACAAAGAACAGAAAAAAGATCTGTATGTTAACCTTTAAATCTCATGTTCTTGAGGTACATATTAAGTTTGACACTATACTATCAATATTTCCAGGCTTATCTATGCCCTTTTTGAAACTTCCTTCTGTTCACTTTTATTTCTTCTTTAATATTTTACAGATTTTCTTTTTTTCTTGTCATTTCTTTTTTGTGGGTGAGGGGGAGAAAGGAACATTATTGTCACTATCCCCTTCTTCCACCCTAGTTAACCTTTCAAGAAATAGTTGCCTGTTAGATAAAGAAGTAAACAATTAAGCCCTGTTTCTAAACTAGAAATTATGACACTTCATTAAAATTCTGCATGTCATACTGTCATGGTCCAGATTTCTTGCTTAAAGTAAAGAAGTTCTCTGGGTTCTAAGTAGAAGTTACATCACAAACTTGGAAGGTACCTCATGAGGTCAGATTTTCAACCATTATCCTTTAGCACTAGTTTTCTCAATAGCCCTGATAAGTTTTGTTCAACTTTAAAAAAATAAAAACCACATGGCAACTAGGTGCCATAGTAGATAGAGTAAAAAGCCTGGAATCAGGAAGACATGAATTCAAATCTGGACTAAAGACACTTACTAATTATATGAACGTGGGCAAGTCACTTAACCCTGTGTGCCATTTTCCTCATCTGTAAAATAAACTGGAGAAGGAAATGATAAAATGATAAACTACTCCAATATCTTGGCAAAGAAAACCCCAAATGGGATTATGAAGAGTTGTTTTTTTAACATAGTCCAGCATATGTATTGCTAAAAACAAAGTCTCTCAAATTAAAATTCTGAATTTAAGTCCACTTGGTTATCACATTGATATAAAAAGGCATTATTTTAATATTTCAAATGGTCTAACAACAATAGCAAATTCAACTTCAGTATGCCATATTCTAAAATAAAATATGCCAATCAGGAGCCATATTCCATTGACTTAAGTGAAGCCTTTCTGACAAAGGCAAATTCTCATTACCCAAATAAGATCTTGAAACATCACCATTCTATACAGCAAGTTTTGGTCAAGATTAATCTAGTCCATAATTACTTTAACAGGACATCTCCATAAAGGGACTATTAATCTGGGGTCAACAGACTCCTCTGGATAGACTGCAGGGGAACTGTGAACTTGGATAGGGAAATTTTACTTCTTTATTTTCACTTATTTCTAAATGAAATTTAGCATTGTCTTCAATTTGGGGGTCTACTTACGTGCATATTTGACTCAAATTCATTTCTACACAACATTTTTTTCAGTCATCTTTTTTTTTACTCACCAGTTGTCCCTTCTGAAGAAGCAGCCAGACTCACAAATTTTTTGGTATTTTCTATCTCCTCATTACTCTGTATGACATCAAAATTTTTGATAGTCTAATAAAAGAAAGAGAAATTCTGAATATAGGAAATAGGACAACTATACTCATTTTATTTAAAAATAATAACAACCTTTTTAGAATAGTTCAGAAAATGAAGGAATTATAATCTTTATAATTAATTGTTTAAATTAATTTAATTTAATTAATTTAATTAAATTAAAAATTAATAATTGTTTTAGCAATTTTTCTGCCATTGTGAAAATATTATGCCAGTGATTTCCAATGGAGGCAAGGGATATTTCTCTATTATGTAATTAGCATTTCATTTTATTGACTATTATTCTTTTCAGGTCAAGTAAATAATTTATCTGTCTAAATTTGTCTACAACTAATGAACATTACAAACATTTCATGGTTTTAAAAATTAATACAACCATTGACTAAATTTTATTGTAGGCTGACTGAAACTCCCAGAAAATCAATGAGTATAAATGAAAATAAACAAATTACCAGGTCCAGGTTTGTATGTTAATATATACAATGTGCCTTTACCAATTAGACATTTGTTACTTTCATATACTATAGGTGGGTGATCCCTTTTCACTCCTACTTCAAAGAAAATTTAGTTTTCAAAAGCTTATTATTAATTATATTATTTCTACTGAAACCAAATGAGCTAGGAGAACTTATTCAAAAATAATATCACATTGTTTCCTCCTCTGACCTTAGGGGTTCTCTTCCAAAATGTATAAGTCCAGATTGGAAGCAATAAGCAGAAAGGAGCAAGCATCAATATTACAAAGAAAAGAGAACAAAATATAAAAATAGTTAAGTCAACAAGTATTTATTGAATACCTACTATATGAACAACACACTATGCTAAGTATTGTGAAAGAAACAGGATAAAATTAATATTCTTTTTCTTTAGGACATTAGAGTCTAAATGAAAATAAAAAGCCAAGGTTATTCTATAACTGGAAATTTAGATAAAAAGAGAAACAAAATGGTAAGAAATGACCAGCAGGATAATTTCAGAAAGGCCTGGAGAGACTTACATGAACTGATGCTGAGTGAAACGAGCAGGGCCAGGAGATCCTTATATACCTTCAACAACAATACTATATGATGATCAATTCTGATGGACCCGGCCATCTTCAGCAATGAGATGAACCAAATCAGTTCCAATGGAGCAATAATGAACTGAACCAACTACGCCCAGCAAAAGAACTCTGGGAGATGACTAAGAACCATTATATTGAATTCCCAATCCCTATATTTTTGCCTGCCTACATTTTGGATTTCCTTCACAGGCTAATTGTTCACTATTTCAAATTGTGATTCTTTTTTGTACAGCAAAATAACTGACTGGTCATGTATACTTATTGTGTATCTAATTTATACCTTAATATATTTAACATCTACTGGTCATCCTGCCATCTAGGGGAGGGGGTGGGGGAAAGGAAGGGAAAAATTGGAACAAAAGATTTAGCAATTGTCAATGCTGTAAAATTACCCATACATATAACTTGTAAATAAAAAGCTATGAAAAAAAATTTTTAATAAATAAATTAAAAGAGGAACAAAAAAGGTTAGAATGTACGAATTCAAATGTCAGGACTTAAGGGCTTAAGAGTTTGGTTAAGAAGTCAAGACTGGAGGCAAAGATCTGATAAAATTCAAAATAAAAAGCACACATCATGAAATCCAAAAACAGAGGCAAGGATGAAGTTTATGCTTCTATTTTTGTCATGATTAACGCTCTAATGCTAGTTCCTCTTTGTCCCTTAGAAATCTGACATGTAACCCCTGATCTCACAATTCAAACTATGTTCCTAAACTCTATTGTAAGCCCCAGTAGTCAAATCATCAGTGTCATACAAAAAGAAGAGAATATGAAGAGCCTTTTACCATCAATCCCCCATAAGATATCCTCAAGGCCTGAGTTGAACTTAAAATTTCTCTGTATTCTCTATGACTATATCCATCAGTGAATGTTAAAATGAAATTAACTTTTTTGAGCAGATTTCTTTTTTCCCACATATAGATTTTCTTTATTGCTTTATGAAATATGTTGAGAGAGAAAAATCAGAACAAAAGGGAAAAAATACAAACGAAAAAAAGACAGAAAAAAGTGAACATAGCATGTGTTGATTTACATTCAATTCTCATAGTTCTCTTTCTGAATGCTGATGGTGTTTTCTATCCAAAGTTTATTGGGATTGCCTTGGATGACTGAATTGCTGAAAAGAACCAAGTCTTTCAAAGTTGATCATCCTACAATCTTGCTGTTACTGTACATAACGTATTCTTAATTCTGCTTGTTTCACTCAGCATCAGTTCATGTAAATCTTTCCAGGCCTTTCTAAAATTAACTTTTTCATTTTTATAGAACAATGATATTCCATAAGTTTTGTATACCTTAACTTATTCAGCCATTCCCCAATTAATGATCATCTATTCATTTTTCTCAATTCTTTGTCATCACAGAAAGAACTCCTAAAAGCATTTTTGCACATATGGGTTCTTTTCCCTCCTTTATGATTTTCTTGGGATACAGACCCAGTAATAGTACTGCTGGGTCAAAGGGTATGCACAGCTTTATAGACTTTTGAACATAGTTCCAAATTGCTCTCCAGAATGGTTGGCTCACTTCATAACTCCACCAACAATGCACTAGTGATATGAATTTTTCCCATATTCTCTCCAACATTTATCATTATTCTTTTTCCTTTCACCTTAGCCAATCTGAGAGGTATGAAGTGATACCTCAGCATTGTTTTAATTTGCATTCCTCTAATCAATAGTGATTTGGAGTATTTTTTCATATGACTATAGATTTCATCATCTCAGAATTGTCATTTGTGTCCTTTGACCATTTATCAACTGCAGAATGACTTGTATTCATTTAAATGTGACGGTTTTTTATATATTTTAGAAATGAAGCCTTTATCAAAAACACTAACTAAAAAATTTTTTCCCAGATTTCTATTTCCCTTTTATTTGTTCTTGTTTTAGTTTTGTTTATGCAAAACCTTTTAAATTTAATATAATCAAAACTGTCCATTTTGCATTTCATTATGTTCTCTACTTTTTCTTTGGTCATAAATATCTTCCCTCTCCAAAGATCTGATAGATAAATTATTCCTAGCTGTTTTAATTTGCTTATGTTATCACCCTTTATGCCCAAATCATATACCCATTTTGATCTGATTTTGTCATGGGTGTGGCAAGTAGATCTATGCCAAGTTTCTGACATATTTTCCAGTTTTCCCAGCAACTTTTATGAAATAGTGAGTTCTTATCCAAGAAGCTGAAGTTTAGGAGTATATCAAATATTAGATTCCTATAGCCTAATTATTATGTCATGTTTATCTAACCCCTTTCACTAATCCACCTATTTTTTAGCCAGTATATAGTTTTAGGTCTGGTACTGCTAGGCCACCATCTTTTGCTTTTTTTTCCCATTAATTCCCTTGATATTCTTGACTTTTTTGTACTTCCAGATAAATTTTGTTGTTACTTTTTTCTAGTTGTATAATATTTTGGCAGTTTAATTGACATGGTAGTGAAAAAAACAGACCAATTTGGGTAGGATTATCATTTTTATTATATTAGCTCAGCCTATCCATAAGCAACTGATATTTTTCCAATTGTTAAGATCTGACTTCATTTATGTGAGTAGTCTTTTGTAACTGTGTTCATATATACAGTTCCTGGGTTTATCTTGGCAAGTAGACACCCCTGTATTTTATTTTGTCTACAGTTATTTTAAATGGAATTTATCTTTCTAGTTCGTGCAACTGGGCTTTGTCAATAATATACAGAATTGCTGATGATTTGTGTGGGTTTATTTTATATCCTGCAACTTTGCTAAAGCTGTTAACTGTTTCAAGTAGGTTTTTGAATGATTTTCTAGGATTCTCTAAGTATATCATCATATCATCTGCAAAGAGTAATAGTAATTTTATCTTCCCATTGCCTATTCTAATTCCTTTCATTTATTTTTTCTCTTCTTATTGCTAAAGCCAACTCTCTATTACAATACTAAAAAATAATGGTGATAATGAGCAACCTTGTTTCACTCCTGATCTTAATGGGAATGCAACTAGCTTCTCTCCATTATAAATTATGGCTGCTGATGGTTTTAGATAGATACTGCTTATTATTTTAAGGAAAAATCTCCTCTTCCCGCTGCCCTCTACTGTTTTCAATAGGAATGAATGCTTGAAATTAACTTTTTGCTCCATTATCAAAATTTTATGCTCTTTACACATCTCTAGATTTTGAGATACTTGTGTATCTGTGTGTATGTGTATCTGTGGCTAAACTCCTGGAAAAGGTTGCCTACAACAACAGGTACCTCTACTTTCTCTCCTCACACTTTTCTTAATTCTCTCCAATCCAACTTCTGATTTCATCATTCCACCATAACTGTTATCTTCAGTTACTAATAATCCCTTAGCAGTTAAATCTAATAGCCTTTTCTCAATCCTCATTCTTCCTGGCGTCTCTTCAGGTTTTGACATTGTTGAGCACTCTTTTCTTCTAGGTTTTTGGGACACTACTCTCTCCTGGTTCTCCTTGACTACTTCTTCTAAATATTCTTTGCTGGATTTTCATTCAGATTATACTTACTATTCATAGCTATTCCATAAGGTTCTATAGCCCTTTTCTCTCCTCTCTTACTATTATTTCACTTCACGATCCCATCAGTTCCCACGGATTCAATTATCTCTATGCTGACAATTCTCAATTCTACTGATCCAGCCCTGATCTATCTGCTTACCTCCAATCTCAGATCTCTAACTGTCAAAAGGTAAACATTTCTAACTAGGTGTCCTTTAAACATCTTAAATTCAATATGCAATTTAAATTCATTCCCCACTAAATCCTGCCAACCTCCAAACTTTCTCAAATGTCGTTGAGGGCACCATCCTCCTCCTCCTAGTACCCCGGATTTGCAAACTAGATTTCATCCTCAACCCTTCATTAAATCTCTTTCCTATATCCAATCTGTTGCCATGGTCTGTTGATTTCACATTTGTAACATGTATCAATATATGCCTTCTTTTCTGCCTTCTACTACTCGGGTACAGATTCTCATCTCTTGCCTGTCACAAGTTTCCCTTACTCAAGTCTATCTGTCATTTAGTTACCAAATTAACTTTCCTAAAGCAGAGATCCATGTCACTCCCCACATACCACGTTCTTCTCCCCTACTCCAGAACTTAATGAACTCCACTGGCTCTCATTTCCTGGTTCAGATACATGTTTTGTTGAAATTGAAAGCCTTTCATGACCTAGTTCTACTTTTCTTATATTTTATATCACACTTCCCAATCCCCACTACCCTATTATATATTATTCAGTCCAATAACACTGTCAATTATATAACTGAAGCTAGGGTCTGATACAGAAAATGCTACATGAAATACCATGTTCTTATTATTTTCATCCAGAATACCCACTATATATATATATATATATATATAGATCATTCTCATAAAAATAGGGCTATGAATCTGTAATTACAAACTTCAATTATATATATATAACCTGTGATTTTTTTAGCCCATTCAATATCCACAAGCACCAGAATAGATGCTGATAGTGGTAACCTGTTATTTTTTTGTCTGTTAAAATACAATCAGTTCCACTTCTGTACTAATATGCAGTATTCAGTTCATTGTTTTCAAACTTTCTTCTTGAATAAAGTATTTATGCTATAAGAACAAGGGACTTCTAATACAGCCTGTGACTTCTTTTCTTATTCCTGAATTTTATTTTATGATTTGCTATACTACTCTCCTATGATTGCCTTAAAAATATCACTGTATATGTAGATTTGATTTAAAAGATATTGTTAATTATTCATAGAATTTCATTGCCTCTTCATCCTCTACAACAAATAATGTTTCATAAGCTGGGGTTTGTCTTATTACTTGTTATGGTCTCCACTGAATTTCATCAGATCAGGTATTTCACAAAAATATTTCTTATTCCCTTTGAGCACATGATCAAACCAAATTCTACCAACTCAACAACATATGAACATCATTTCTATTTGGCTACAATTTTCTTATATTTAATTTCATAACAAAATTATCAATTAGGCATGGACCCACACTTAACACCATATACCAAGATAAGATCAAAATGGGTCCATGACCTAGGCATAAAGAACGAGATTATAAATAAATTAGAGGAACATTGTATAATTTATCTCTCAGACTTGTGGAGGAGAAAGAAATTTGTGACCAAAGATGAACTAGAGACCATTACTGATCACAAAATAGAAAATTTTGATTACATCAAATTAAAAAGCCTTTGTACAAACTAAACTAATGCAAACAAGATTAGAAGGGAAGCAACAAACTGGGAAAACATCTTCACAGTTAAAGGTTCTGATAAAGACCTCATTTCCAAAATATATAGAGAACTGACTCAAATTTATAAGAAATCAAGCCATTCTCAAATTGATAAATGATCAAAGGATATGAAAAGACAATTTTCAGAGGATGAAATTGAAACTATTACCACTCATATGAAAGAGTGTTCCAAATCATTATTGATCAGAGAAATGCAAATTAAGACAACTCATACCACTACACACCTGTCAGATTGGCTAAGATGACAGGAAAAAATAAGGATCAATGTTGGAGGGGATGCGGGAAAACTGGGACCCTAATGCATTGTTGGTGGAGTTGTGAACGAATCCAACCATTCTGGAGAGCAATCTGGAATTATGCCCAAAAAATTATCAAATTGTGCATACCCTTTGATCCAGCAGTGTTTCTATTGGGCTTATATCCCAAAGAAATACTAAAGAAGGGAAAGGGACCTGTATGTGCCAAAATGTTTGTAGCAGCCCTATTTGTAGTGGCTAGAAACTGGAAAATGAATGGATGCCCATCAATTGGAGAATGGCTGGATAAATTTTGGTATGTGAATGTTATGGAATATTATTGTTCTGTAAGAAATGACCAGCAGGATGAATACAGAGAGGACTGGCGAGACTTACATGAACTGATGCTAAGTGAAATGAGCAGAACCAGGAGATCATTATACACTTCGACAACGATATTGTATGAGGACATATTTTGATGGAAGTGGATTTCTTTGACAAAGAGACCTAACTGAGTTTCAATTGATAAATGGCGGACAAAAGCAGCTACACCCAAAGAAAGAACACTGGGAAACGAATGTGAACTATCTGCATTTTTGTTTTTCTTCCCGGGTTATTTATACCTTCTGAATCCAATTCTCCCTATGCAACAAGAGAACTGTTCAGTTCTGCAAATATATATTGTATCTAGGATATACTGCAACATATCCAACATATAAAGGACTGCTTGCCATCTAGGGGAGGGGGTGGAGGGAGGGAGGGGAAAAAAATTGGAACAGAAACTAGTGCAAAGGATAATGTTGTAAAAAAAAAAAAATTACCCTGGCATGGATTCTGTCAATATAAAGTAATTATTAAATAAAAATTTAAAAAAAAGAAGTGATATGAGGAAGAAGACAAAAAAAATTTTAAAAAATTATCTAGGTTCAATTTATTTAAAAGACAACTGAAACCAAATTGAATTTAGACTACTTAATATGATGACTTGTAAAATGCCTATCACATGTCACATTCTTCTTAACTGTTTACACAGCTGATACACAAATAATAGTCATTAAGGATTATATCTTTTTTTGATCTGGCTATTCACTAATCAAATTTTAAATTCCATGTAGAATGAACAGAGCTTCCTGCCCAGATTTAAGACCAAGATGTCCTACTTCTATCCTGGAGTCTATTCACTCCAGAATTTAGGCAATACCATTCATCCTTATACCCATGAATAAAATACTTATCAGTGTAGGTCGGGTTTGTGTTCATTATCAGAAGTACTCCAGAACACAAATTTTGCTATTATGGGTCAGGCATATGACAATCTATTATTAACCAGAATATAGATATATTGCCAATTGTTCATTCTCAAAGAATAAAATAAAATCTATTTTTAAAACCACCTCAAATACATTCTACTTCTCATTACCATAGCCAGGAATGTATCATACCTTCCCTTCACTAGAGAATTTCATCCCTCATATATCACACAATTGTCATCTCTCTCTTACCCGAAGTTCTTCCCACAGCTTTGTTCTCATTTCTTGGCCTTGCTTCTTAATTTCTTTCTCTTTAAATTGTTTCTCCACCAATAGTTTGTCGAGTCTCTTCATCTTTTTAACAGCTTCCTTAAGTTGTTGATCTGTTTCTTTTATTTTGGAAACATCTATATGATATGGAAAATAAGCTTATTTAGCCTTTAGAACTGGAACAAATCATCTAGGGTCAGCCCCCTCATTTTATAAATAAAAAAACAACAGAATTTGGCCTCAAGAAGCTTAAGATATGGTAAGGGAAATAAGACATGAACATAAGCCAAAGGACATAGATTGGAGTCCTGCTTCTGAGGCTTATTATAAGCTACATCACCATCAGCAAGAGATTAATGGTCACATTACTTCCAAGACCCAACTACCTCATCTGTAAGATGGAATAAAATATCTGTAGGAGTTATCTTACAGTAGTTGTGAGAATGAGATATGGATGAAATAAAGGATGTAAAATGCTTTGCAAACTACAAAGCATTATACAGATATGAGCCATCATTATCGCTACAAAGAATAAAGTTCTACATGTGAACAAAGAAACCTTAAAAAAAAAAAAAAAAAAGAACTTTGGGAGAATGTTTCACTTACTTACCCAGGAATTTCCTTGAGTTTTCATTTTTAACATTAAATTCTAAATTGGTGTCACTTAGGGTCTTTAAAATTATTCATATTTAAAGTTAAATATGACTAAAAATAATAATCTTGCAGGGAAATAATCAAATATTGAACCAGTTTGGGTTTTTTTTAACCTTCCCAGCATAGAAAAGCAGTAGTTTATTGTTATGTGAAAGAACAAATTCACAGCTTCTGAGAGAAGTCCAAATGATGCAATCACATTCCCCCTAATGGGGCCATTTTGTTTTTTGAAAGGGAAGCGTCTCCTAGAATATCAGCCCTATTAATGAATGGGTACAGCAACACTTAATACATCTAGTGTACTATCTCTAATTCCCCACTGCCATTCCTAACGTTCTCAGCTTGTGTCGACTTGGGTGGTCTAAAAATAAGGTATTTAAAAGTATCTCACACAGTTTATACAGCTACTAGACAGGCAAGATAAACATAACTGAAATTTGTCTCGTTGTACTGTGGCGCACAATGAATCTGCACCATACTACCTTCTTTCCACTTGGTTTAGGAATTCCTGAGGTATATCAAAGAGATTGAAATATTGAACTTCATATTCATCTTCTGAAGCATTCAAACTGGAATTAAGTTCTTGTAATCAAGCAAAAACAAAAATGACAGAACATTCAGCCTTTCAAAAATAAAGTAAAAACTAAGTCAGAATTCATATATAAGAAGCAGAAAAGTGTTGGATTTGTGTCTGGCTTCATTTAACTATTTAAACCTCAGGTTTACTACTCTCTAAAGTAGACTATCTCTACTACAGAGGATTAGTTTTTTTTTAATGCTTTACAAAGCTTAAAGCACCATGTTATTGTATTGTTATTATGAACAAGATTAACAAATTATACTAATAAATTATATTTATCACATAATTTCAATTAAACAAAGGTTTGTGAAGAAAAGCAATTTGTCATCATGGATAAGTTACTGGGTTAGATAAGTATGCTTCATCATTGTTTACCATGATGATGGCAATTCAAATACTCTAATATTTACTATGTGTACCAGCATAAATCACTTAACCTCTCCTGCCTCCGGGCAATTCTCAAGCATTAATTTACTGAATTATAAATGGACTGCAATACACATTGCTGCAAATGGAAGGGCCACACAGGGAGTTCCCTATGCTGAAGAAATTAACAACAATAATAATAGTTGGCATTTTATATAGAGCCTACTAAAAATTACAGATCCTTTTTATATTTGTGTAAAAGTTTATAAAATACTTTCTAGTAAATTAATTATATATAACAGCATTTTAATAACCAATATTTTCTAATAGTTTATACTAATACTATTCTTTATACTTTGATATATACATGATTAGCTCAGTATAGAAATTTCCTCAAGCCATAAAGATCAAAATTACTGATTTTCTTGAAGGTAGCTTTTGAAACTTTCCCTCCATGTTTGTTATCTTAATTCCTGTCCATTTCTCTCCACATATTCTGTATATCAGCTATCCTTCCCATTCAGAAGCTTCAAAGCTCACCTGTAGGTTTGTATGGAGGCATGTTCTAAACACCATATTCCATTTAAAACTTTGAGCAAAGTTAACTCCTCTTCAAATTCTTCTATTATTTAAGCTCTGCCAAATGAATCAGCCTCCCATAGTGCCAACATATCCAGTTTCCCAATCCCAATCATGAAGTCTTACTATCTTCAATGCAAGCTCTATGTCCATACCATTTTCTTTTGAACACTCATTTCGATTTTGATCAGCTTTCCTCTTCCCCAAGCCCAATCAACCATAGTTTATCAGTCTCCTAGCTCATTCACTATGGTCTTTTGAAACCCATCCTATTCTCAAACTCCATTATATCCCTTAATGTTTCAGCTAACCTTATCCTATAAGCTTTAGCAAAAAAATCTGTCTTTCCCATGAGAATACTACATACCTCATAATTTTGACACTGGAAACCATATTTACACACAGAATCAAGAGGAGAAAGCTGGCATATTGTTTCATTCCCCAGTGCTATTTCCAGATAGTTGGGTTTTTTTAATCTTCACCCCTCAATAAGCATTGCTTTTAAAAAACACACACACACATATAATTTATCCCTATGCTCATTGTTGTTATCTTTTACTTTCCAAGTTACTCATATCAATTTTCTCAATGATCTGGTTCTTGAACTTCTTTAATCTAACCCCAATCATCCTCCTTTCTCAGAGATTTTCAATATTCAAGTTGATAATCCCACTAAATGTCCTTTGCTTCTGGAATGTATCTTTGGTGGTGGTTATTAGCCTACCAACATACCTGAATACTCGGTGCTTGGAAGACTTGATCTGTTTACATAAAGTGTGGTCAACCTCACTGGTATAATATTGAGGGGTTTCTACTTTCTCAATATCATGTTTTTTCTTACCATTATTGCTGCTGCTTTCCCTGAAAGTGCAATTTTCTTTATTATTCTGCAGGTTATTATTGTTCGAGTTGATTGAAGTATCAACCTAAAAAATAGATTTCAAATTCAGTCCCTGTATTTTTAAAATATTTTTTAAAAAAATAACTTGGATTGCTAGTAAAAGCAACAACCTGAAAATCTACAGTAGGTTCCTTCAATCTCTCTCCTCTGTCTTCTTAAATTTTTACAGATTAACTTCCAACTTTATCTTTCCACTGAAACTCTCTTCAGAATTACTAATCTTTTTCCCAGTCCAGTGGTGATCTTTTCACCACCCTCATTCTCCTTGACTTCTCTAAAGATTGACACTTTTCATCATTCTCTCCTCCTTGACATTCTCTTCTAAATTTTTAGGACAAATACTCTCTCCTTTGTTTTCCTATCTGACCAGTCCTCCTCTCCTTTTCTTTTCTGGATCTTCTTCCATGATCTCATGTTCTCTTAACCATAGGTATCCTTCTGGGTTCTATCCTGGCCCCTCTTCTCTCATCCCTCTCTACTATACTCCACTTGGTGATCTCATTAGCTCCCATGGATTTAGTTACCATCTCTATGCTAATGATTCTAAAAATCTATTTTTTCTGCCCTACTTTCTCTTCTATAATTTTGCCATTACAATTGTCTTTCAGACATCTCCAGCTGAATGTCCAATGGACATCTTAAACTCATTATGGCCAAACCAGAACTCATTATCTTCTCCCCAAACCCCCCCCTTCCTGCCATCTTCCCCATTACTGAAGAGAAAACACCATTCGCCCATTCCTCAGGTTTCATAACCTAGGATTCATTCCTCACTCTCCCTCCCTAACCCCTCCCAGTCAGAACTCTTGCCAAGACTAGTTCACTTTTCAACTTTCTTTGAATATGCCCCCTTCCTGCTCTTCTCAGACACTACTGAATTGAGTTAGTAACCAAGAATTGCACAGAAGTGGTAGCATAAAGGATGTCATCAGAAAGATATTCGGCTGTAAAACACAACAGATGAATTGATCACACAGCAAAAATAAGAAGTACATGGCTGGCTACATGGGAATCCAACTAATGTCAACTAACAGAAAACTCACGCAACACTGGATAGATTCCCTATTGAGAATTTAAAGGAGGACATGGACAAGAGTCACATAGGCTGAATGACATGAATGACATGAACAGGTTGTGATATACATATAGCAAAGACATCACAGAGCCAGCGCTATCCACCAAGAAAAAAAGAACAGAAATGACTAATAGTTGAAACCCAAGATAAATGAGGAGATAAGAAAGCAATTAGTTGTCTTTTATGAGCTCAAGTGCTAGTTAGGCCCAGGAAAATCTATATCAAAATGGTAAAAGACCTGATGGATGTGAATAATGGCAAATTTTAAGGAATCTTTAAAAGATAAGGAATGAGGTACTAAATGACCAGAGGCAAATGAACCAATTTTTTTAAAAGAAAGAGTAGAATCTGCAAACTACAAATTGATGAGCTTGACTTAAACTCTTGGCAAAATCCCAGGGCCTATTGTTAAATGAATGGTTAATGAATAACCAGAAAAGGAAATAGTGATCATAAAGAATCAGTATAATTTCATCAAGAACAAGTCATGGCAAACTAATATAATTTCATTTCTTAATGAAGCTATTGTCTGATAGATAAGAGAAATATTGTAGAGTTTACCAAGATTTCAACAAAGCATGTGACAAAGATTTTTATGTTATCCTTGTGGAAAGGATGAGAAAATATGGATCAAATGAAATTAAATTAGGTTGATTTGATAGTAGCTGAATAAGCAGTCCCAAAGAGTAGTCCATGTCAATGTGAAGAAAGTTCCATAGTAGAGTGACCCCCAGATCTGTTCTTGATCTGTGTTCTTTTAACATTTTTATCAATTACTTAGATGAAGGTATAGATGATCTATGATAAAAATATAACTGATAAAAATACTAGATGATGACAGAGTTAAAACCCTAAAAAAATCTCCCCACATTTGGAGAATGGCTGAATAAATTGTGGTATATGAATATTATGGAATAAAATTGTTCTGTTAAGAAATGACCAGCAGGATGATTTCAGAAAGGCCTGGAGAGACATGAACTGATGCTGAGTGAAATGAGCAGGATCAGAAGATCATTATATACTTCAACAATAATATTATACGATGATCAATTCTGATGAACGTGGCCCTCTTCAACAATGAGATGAACCAAATCAGTTCTAATAGAGCAGTAATGAATGAACTAGCTACACTCAGGGAAAGAACTCTGGGAGATGACTATGAACCACTACGTAGAATTCCCAATCCCTCTATTTTTGTCCACCCACATTTTTGATTTCCTTCACAGGCTAATTGTACACTATTTCAAATAGTGTATTTTTTTATACAGCAAAATAACTTTTGACATTTTATATATATATATATAAATATATATAATATATATATAATAATATATATATTATATTTAACTTATACTTTAACATATTTAACATGTATTGGTCAACCTGCCATCTGGCGGAAGGGGTGGGGGGAAGGAGGGAAAAAGTTGGAACAAAAGGATTTTCAACTGTCAATGCTAAAAAATTACCTATGTAATATCTTGTAAATAAAAAGCTATAATAACAAATAAATAAATAATCTCAACAGTTTAGAATATCTTGGCACATCTTATAAGACAAAATAACTAAAATAAATATAAACCAGCAAAACTTCACTTGGAGTCAAGAAATAAGCTCAAAAATACAAGATGAGGTAAGATCATCCATCTGAAAAAGATGAGGGAATTTCAGGGAGTTACAAGTTCAAGATCAATCAAAAGCATGACCAAGAGAGACCAGATAACCCAAAGAGGATGATTATGGCCTTGTTCTAGCCTGACCTGGTCAAACTGCATTTGAATAAGTTTAGACACTGTATTGGAAAAAGAAAGTTGATAAGCTGGAGACATTAAAGACCTCAAATATATGACAACTTTTTTTTAAAAAGGAAGAGATTGAAAAAAATTCAGGCTATTTAGCCTGGAAAAAGAAGAATTAGCAAAATTCATGAGAGCAAACTTCAAGTATCTTAAAATTTGTTCTGTTCAACCAAATTGGAAGAAATCAAGAAAAGGTAGATTTCAGCTTGACACAAGAAAAACCTCCTACAATTAAGAGTTGTCCGTAAATGGAATAGGATGCCTCAGCTAGTAGTTGATTCCCTTTAATTAAGATCTTCAGGTGAAGGCTAGACAACCACTTGCTAGAGACATTATAGAGAAGATTCCAAGATAGGTAGCAAGGTAGAGCAATCTCTCGATTCTGGGATTCAGCTAAGTAAAAAATTATTCAAAATCAGTTTCAAATAATAAAACTGATAAAAATATCAGAATTTTTTTATTTAGGAACCACAAAATTTTATAGATAATACATTACTTTAAAATAAAACAAATAGATCATATACATGTGACTTATCATTAGTCTAAAAATAGCTGTCATGTTTTCTTTATACTACTCTAGCAACTATAACCTTTCAAGAGGCTTTTCCTTTTCAAAATGTACTCCAAAATTCCCATCGCCTAATGCATATGACATATGTGTATATTTTTATTTGAAAGGTCATATTTTAAGCTCCTTTCTTTTTTAAGTGTGAAATAAACTTACAGCACCATATCAATTTACAATAGCACATATATGAAAAGAAAATGTACTTCTATTTAAGTCCTATTTTGTTATATCAGGAAAGAGAACTCTGGGTTCTTGAAAAGTTATTAATGAAGCACAGGTTATGGCAGGTCCTGCTAAGATGGAAAAACTTCAGATATAAGCCTGGTCATAGATGGTACAGCTGTTGTCCGAGGACAGAGAGGTTACTGAGCAAGTAGTTAAGATGCTAGTGTCATCTAGTAAAGTATAGATAGAATGCAATCTGCTTTGCAAGAAAAGATTTTATAACTATCACATTCCTAGGAAATGGCAGACCATATAACAACATATATTCCCCTTCAAAAATGAAAGACAAAATCTCTGTAACTAAAGCTGGCCTAGAATTGATCAGTTTGAAGACTCCTTCCTTCCTTCCCTCCCTATGTATCCCTACATAGTGTGCATACAAATTGATGCAATTTTAAAATTATTTTATTATATTAATATATATTTTACACATTAAATATATATAATAAATAAATAAAATGAAAATATATTAAAATAAAATTTATTTTAAATTTGTTTTTTAAATTTCATAATTCAACGATATATGTCACAAATATAGCATCTGCATATCAAAACTGTACTAGTCTTCTACCTTCAAATTGCTCAGGTTTTTATTAGTGTGACATATTTAATTTTTTACTTCACCACTTAGATAAAATGAAGCATAAAAAAGAATGACCAAAATAAGTTAAGTGGCTGGAGATAATAAAAGACAAACGTTCCAAATAAATAACAGATAAACTTCTTTTCCAGAAGAAAAGAATGCTCATTGTGAACTCAATGGTTTAAGCTATTTATAATGAAACTGTATAATTACATACATATAATTGTATGTTTCCTCTAAAGGTGAGTAGAAACCAAAAGAAAAGACAGCATTTGGGGTTAGACATTAATAGATTTGTACATGAGTTCAGAAAATCATTCAACTTACAAAAAGTTTCTTTAATTGGCATCTCCACCATCTTTTGCTATGTTACCCAGGCTCCATACTTCTGCACCTCCTCCACTGCCTCCCTCCCTCTATTACTGGGATAAAAAAACACTGCTTCTCCCTCAATCTTCCTAAGAGCCCTTTGTCTCCTCTTTGCACCATAGTCTGCCTTGTGTTATATAAATTAGGTACCCACAATGGACTTTAAATTCCTTCAAGGATAAGATAATAGCATCATTCTTAATCTTTGCAATTCTAACAGTATACATATTGTAAGCATTTAATGTGTTGAAATCAAGTGAACAAATGCACCTTAAATTTTCCCCACTAACTCAGAAAACATGAGGATCTAACAAGTATTGATAAAAATAAAACCTCTTTTCAAAGTAAAATATTAGTTATGCTTACACACACCTCTATTTTTTGTGTCTCTACTAAAAGGCTTTCTGATTGGCCAAGAATATATTACAATTATTGAATTCTCACAATTGATCATTAATTGCTTACAATGTCTTTCCTCTCTAATCCATGCTCTATATAGATACCAAAATCATCTTCCTAATGTACAAATCTGACACTGGTACTCCCCAGATCAAACATCTACATTGACTCCCTCTTACCTCTAGAATAAAATAAAAATTCTTTAGTTTGGATGTGGGTGTATGCTTTAAGATTTTTATCAAAATTCCCTGTCCAAAATAGTAACTATAGCAAATTCACTATTTGACAAAAACTTCTGGGAAAATTGGAAATTAGTGGCAGAAACTAGGCATGTACCCATACTTAACACCATACACTAAAATAAAATCAAAATGGGTTCATGATTTAGGCATAAAGAACAAGATTATAAATAAATTAGAAAAATATAGGATTGTTTACCTCTCAGACCTGTAAAGGAGAAAGGAATTTGTGACCAAAGAAGAACTAGAGGTCATTACTGATCACAAAACAGAAAATTTTGATTATATTAAGTTAAAAAGCTTTTGTACAAATAAAACTAATGTGGACAGGATTAGAAGGGAAGCAATAAACTGGCAATTGACTCTAATTTGTAAGAAATCAAGCCATTCTCCAATTGATAAATGGTCAAAGGATATGAACAATTTTTGGATGAAGAAATTGAAACTATTTCTAATCATCTGAAAAGATGCTTCAAATCATTATTGATCAGAGAAATGCAAATTAAGACAACTCTAAGATACCACTACATGACAGGGAAAAATAATGACGAATGTTGGAGGAGATGTGGGAAAACTGGGAAACTGATGCATTATTAGTGGAGTTGTGAACAGATCCAACCATTCTGGAGAACAATTTGGAACTATGCTTTAAAAATTATCAAATTATAATTGATCCAGCAGTGTTACTAACTAGGTTTATATCCCAGAGAGATATTAAAGAAGGGAAAGGAACCTACCTGTATGTGCAAAAATGTTCATGGCAGCCCTTTTCATAGTGGCTAGAAATTGGAAATTGAATGGATGCCTATCAATTGGAGAATGGCTGGGTAAATTGTGGTATATGAATGTTATGGAATATTATTGTTTTATAAGAAATGACCAGCAGGAAGATTTCAGAGAGGCTTGGAGAGACTTACATGAAGTGAAGGCTAAGTGAAATGAGCAGGACCTGGAGATCATTATACACTTCAACAACAATTCTATATGAGGATCAATTCTGATGGACATGGCTCTCTTCAACAATGAAAGGATCCAAATCAGTTCCAACTGATTTGTAATGAACAGAACCAGCTATACCCAGAGAAAGAACACTGGGAAATGAGTATGGACCACAACATAACATTTTCAGTTTTTCTGTTATTGTTTGCTTGCATTTTTTTTCTTCTTCTCAGGTTATTTTTACCTTCTTTCTCAATCTGATCTTTCTTGTATAACAAGATAATTGTATAAATATGTATACATATATTGTATTTAACATAATATTTAACATGTGTAGAGGGCTGAAACTATTGAATTCAATGCACTAAGGTTGGGACTGCTGAGCACTTGAGGCTAACTTCTGACTGGACGATACTCTATGGGAATATACTTGGAAAATGGTCCTTTCCATATCCATACTGGCTCAATGATTGGTGTATAGAGGATTGTTGAAGGGACTAGGGGGTGGAGTAAAGCTAGACAGGGACACACACACTCTCAGTAGATGAGGGAGAAGGCACTTGCAGAGATTCTCTTCCATCCCTTCACTTCTACCTCTAAAGACCAAGAATAAAGACAGAATTTTGCTTATCCTGACTCCGGCTGATTCTGAGATATCCTGGGTGCTGGCGCAGCCATTACAAACATGTTTGGGACTACCTGCTATCTAGGGGAGGGAGTGGAGGAAAGGAGGGGAAAAGTTGAAACAGAAGT
Organism: Antechinus flavipes; assembly: GCF_016432865.1. NCBI lineage: Eukaryota > Metazoa > Chordata > Mammalia > Dasyuromorphia > Dasyuridae > Antechinus > Antechinus flavipes. Next base: position 272,020,930 of record NC_067399.1, read on the forward strand.
TTTTGCAAGGGTCAATGTTGAAAAATTACTCATGCATATGTTTTATGTATAAAAAGCTATAATAAAAAAATAAAATAAGAAATCCCTGTCCAGATGATGTTTCCATCTAGACTCAGAGTTCTCTCTAACTACAAAAAGCTTCACAGCATTCTGATCCAGTAATAAGGAACATCTTTATCTTGTTTTTCCAGCATTCTTTATCAGTTCAGAGTTCTTTACTCCTTTTCTTCTTTACTTTCCATCCTTTCTAAGCTTATAGTAAAACAGAAAACAAAAAAGAAATGTAATAATATCATGTTTGCCTGTGTAAAAATCTATATAATAACCTTTTTGTAATGAGAAGTTAACACTTCTCTAGGAAGTCATTTAACCATTCTGTACCTTGAAGTACACTTTTATAAAAAAGAGGTTGTTAATTGTTATCTCAAGTCCCTTCTAGCTATCTCAAGTCCCCTTCTAGCTCTAGATAAGAGTCTCAAAGTGAGGAGTCCATGAATGTTTTTTAAATACATAAATGTGAAAACTATTTCAACACAGTTTTCCTTTATAATCCAATGTGGTTTAGATCCTACATAGTCCTATAAAATTTTAAAAATCAACATTTATTGCCTTAAAGTCCTTCACACAATGATTCATTTCTAAATAGTATTTCCTCTTTACACTGTCTACTTTCCAGGGAAACTGATCTAACCTGCTATTCTTTGAACTTTTGCATCCCATCTGCTATTTTTTTGGCTTTGCCTGTTTTCCCTCCTCACTTCTGCCTTATACAATCCTTAGCTTTCTTTAAGGCCTTGTTTCAAATGCTATCTAAGGTGCCACATTCTATGGAAAATCTTTTCTAATCCTCCTGGTTATTAGTACACTCTGTTTCCTCAAATTATCTTCTATTTAACTCATTTGTTTACTTTTTGTAATCTGTAGTATAATGTAAGTTGTTGAGGGTGGGCACCGTTTTTCATTCAGCATGGTATCTCACTGATAGCAGGTACTTCCTAAATGTTTATTGTCTTAAATGAAAAAATAATACTTTTGCCCTCCTGTTAATTGATCTCTGCTCACCACAGCTCAGAAAGGGTGAATGTAGACATTAGGAACAGTATAGCTATAGCAAACTTTGAGGAAACCAGAGGGTCAACAAACCAGCTGTACAGAACAAGGGAAAAAACATGCAATTTGAAACAGTTAGACCATGCAAAAATAGGCATCAATAATTGTTCCAAAAGTTACTGTCATCACTAAAGTTCTTAAGGATCTCCTTTTGAAAAAAATGTTTAATAATAACTTTTTATTTTCAAAATTTTTAGTTTTCAATGTTCACCTTTGCAAAACCTTGTGTTCCAAATTTTTCTCCCTTCCTCTCCGCCATTTCCCTCCTATACAGCAAGTAATCTAAATGTGTTAAACATGCACAATTCTTCTAAACATATTTCCACATTTATCATGCTACACAAGAAAAATCAGATGAAAAGGGTAAAAACATGAGAAAGAAAAAAAGCAAGCAAACAAAAACCAAAAAAAAGGTGAAAATACTATGCTTTGATCCATATTCAGTCTCCATGTTCTCTCTCTGGATGCAGATGACTCTTCATCACATGTCTATTGGAATTGGCCTGAATCACCTTATTGCTGAAAAGAGACACATCTACCAACAGTTGATCAAAGGATCTTTTTCTTCAGCATCAGATCTGCTGGCCTCCCTCTTCTAAGTCCTGATTCTTCTTAAACTCTCTTTTGACATTATTAAGTATCCTTTTCTTAGATACGCTCTGAATCTCTGTGACACTGCTATCCCTTCACTGTCCTAGCTGACTCTTCTTTCTCAATTTTCCTTTGATGGACCATCTTTCACATCATTCCCCCTAACTAGTGCTATTCCACAACTCTGTCCTGGGCCTCTTTCTGTTCTCTCTCTCTACACTCCCTTCTATAGTGACCTCACTAGCTCTCATGGCTATGATTATCATTCCCTATAGATTCCAAAATCTATGGAAAATCTTTTCTAATCCTCCTGGTTATTAGTACACTCTGTTTCCTCAAATTATCTTCTATTTAACTCATTTGTTTACTTTTTGTAATCTGTAGTATAATGTAAGTTGTTGAGGGTGGGCACCGTTTTTCATTCAGCATGGTATCTCACTGATAGCAGGTACTTCCTAAATGTTTATTGTCTTAAATGAAAAAATAATACTTTTGCCCTCCTGTTAATTGATCTCTGCTCACCACAGCTCAGAAAGGGTGAATGTAGACATTAGGAACAGTATAGCTATAGCAAACTTTGAGGAAACCAGAGGGTCAACAAACCAGCTGTACAGAACAAGGGAAAAAACATGCAATTTGAAACAGTTAGACCATGCAAAAATAGGCATCAATAATTGTTCCAAAAGTTACTGTCATCACTAAAGTTCTTAAGGATCTCCTTTTGAAAAAAATGTTTAATAATAACTTTTTATTTTCAAAATTTTTAGTTTTCAATGTTCACCTTTGCAAAACCTTGTGTTCCAAATTTTTCTCCCTTCCTCTCCGCCATTTCCCTCCTATACAGCAAGTAATCTAAATGTGTTAAACATGCACAATTCTTCTAAACATATTTCCACATTTATCATGCTACACAAGAAAAATCAGATGAAAAGGGTAAAAACATGAGAAAGAAAAAAAGCAAGCAAACAAAAACCAAAAAAAAGGTGAAAATACTATGCTTTGATCCATATTCAGTCTCCATGTTCTCTCTCTGGATGCAGATGACTCTTCATCACATGTCTATTGGAATTGGCCTGAATCACCTTATTGCTGAAAAGAGACACATCTACCAACAGTTGATCAAAGGATCTTTTTCTTCAGCATCAGATCTGCTGGCCTCCCTCTTCTAAGTCCTGATTCTTCTTAAACTCTCTTTTGACATTATTAAGTATCCTTTTCTTAGATACGCTCTGAATCTCTGTGACACTGCTATCCCTTCACTGTCCTAGCTGACTCTTCTTTCTCAATTTTCCTTTGATGGACCATCTTTCACATCATTCCCCCTAACTAGTGCTATTCCACAACTCTGTCCTGGGCCTCTTTCTGTCCTCTCTCTCTACACTCCCTTCTATAGTGACCTCACTAGCTCTCATGGCTATGATTATCATTCCCTATAGATTCCAAAATCTATATAACTTGCCCTAATCTATGTCTCTGAGTTACAACTAAACATCTCAAATGGCCTACTGGGATATTTCAAACTGGATGCAGTTTGTGTGTCAAACTCTTTGAAAGCAAGGACACATTTGTCTTTGCATCTCCAGAGTGTCCTGAATAATAAGCAATTTTAAAATGTTTACTTGAATCTTACATGACTCTCCTTTACATTCTCCATAATCAGCCAAAAAAAGACCATCACCAGGCATTTCCAGGCTTTCTATCTTCTAATACTTTGTACTAATTACCCCCTTATTCCTAAACTGCTTTCTTGCCTTCCACCTAGATCAAATGTTACCTGAAGTCCTTCTAATTCCTTGAGCCAGAAAACGTTCTTTTCCTTCTCTGAAAAATTACATCACTTTGTTCTATACCATTCTTATGAATTTAATTTGCATTATATTTACTGAAATAAAGACTTTTCTATTAAATTTTAAGCTTCTTATAGCAGGATCCATATATGTTTTGTTCATCTTTATGAACTGCTAGATGGCTAAGTAGATATTGCTGGGTCTGGAGTCAAGAAGGTCTGAATATAAATCCTACTTCCAATACTTATTAGCTCTGTGTAACCTTGGGCAAGTTACTTAAGTGCTATCTTGCCTCAGTTTCCTCATTAGTAAAAGGAGGATAATAATTGCACCTACCTCCCGAGGTTGTTACAAGGTTTAAATGAGATAATTGTAATGAACTTAGCTCAGTGTCTGGTACATAATGTTATATAAATATTATCTCTTTTTATGACTTATCTTTCATCCCTACCAAAATTTCTTAAAATAGTAGATTATGATATTTCTCAAATGCATGAACAAATCAGTTTATGGAATCATTTTATCAATTTATTTTCTCATCTTTATTGGAGCAAATATAGATCTTCACTTGTAATAGATGAGAAAAGAAATGTTTCAAATGATTACCTGATTACTTTAAACAAAAAAGATCATGAAACACAGAGATCATAGAGGTAACAGACCTATGAAGCACTGTAGCTTATTTCCATTACCAAAATAATCTGCAATTATTAGATACTATACCTTTTATATATCATCAATAGAAGCCTACTAAGTAACTAATAACAACCTTTTACTTAAAATAAAATTTATACCAAAGTACATCAAGAAAAAGTAAAGTGTATTAAAAAATGTCCAAAAGAGGAAATTGCTTAGTATCAATGATTCCAGAACATCTAAAAACCCTCTCAGATGAATGCGCATATGGCATTCTGAGAAGTTTAAATACAATCATCTTAGGCTTTTTACAAGTGCATAAAGAGGAGAGGTTGAAATTATTTCCAATTTTAAAAAATACCTTAATAGACACTGGTTCTGGTGTCAGGACTTCTAAAGAAGCACTTGAACTTCTGCTCTCAGGATAAATTCTTGAATTTGATGCTGGTCGTGAAATTCCATCCAAGTTTCCCCTTATAATATCCATTGAAATCCTAAAGGACAAAAAAAAAAGTGAAGTTATATCATCATGAATTTAAATAAATACCTACAAAATATTACAAATTGGAAATTTTACACTATAAAAAATATATGACTGATAAAGACTGGAGGCTTTTCTCTGACATCTAAAGACTAGAGGCTTTTCTCTGACATCTAAACAATTCATTCTATGGACTGGTACCTGCCAGTGACAAAATTTTTAAATACACTGGATGGCTGATCTGGCAAATGGCATAAATAAAGTACTCATGTGGCCCCAAAATTTGCAACTGACATTACTGGTCACCATAAGAAATGTGTATGATGTCTATGTCCTTCCTCTAATACTTAACTAAATTCTTCCATCCCAACCAGAAATGATACGCTCTTTCCCCAGAGTTGATCATTTCATAAAAAGACTCTTGTTTTTTCTTGTCCTGCCTTTACTACATCTACATCGACATTTACTACTACTACTACTACTACTACTACTACTACTACTACTACTACTACTACAACTACTACTACTACTACTACTACTACTACTAAGTTCAACAATTTCATTTCTCATTACATCAGAGCAGCATGGATACTTGAATTTTTTTTAAATGAAAAGGACTTTTTAAAAGGAAGTCATTAAGGATAGTTATTTATTTAATATAGGGGATCCTTTCTATAGCATTGCTGATAATAGTTAACAAACTTCTTTTTCAATATCCCTAATAATACAGAGCTCACCATAAGCTAGAAAATTCTACTGGGGACCATCTTATTTTTAGAATATTATTTCTTATACTATGCCAGAATTTGCCTCCTTGCAATTTTCACACAATGGTCTTCAGTTTTGTTTTCATGCTTCTTCTTCTTCTATATGACAATTCTTTAGTTATCTGAAACTGGCCACCATTTCCCTCCTTAGTTTTTTCTTCTACAAACTAAACTTCTCAGTCCCTTCAAATATGATTTCCTGATCTTTCACAATCTTGGTTTCCCTTCTCTGAACTCATTCTATAAACCTCTCCTCATTTTTGGCTTAAAAAAATAACTTTTTTCAAATCTTCCCTGCTTCTAGAACGTGTCCTTTGAACAGTGATTTGATGAAAGTCACTCAACAATGTTAGTTATATAGAGGTGTCTGAGAAGAAAGGAAGAGAACAGATAAGGAAGCAAATGAGAAGGTTCTAGATTTTTTCTCTTGATATTTGGTATGTTTTCTACTTCCAACAAGGATGAGTGTACAAATTCCAATTACATTCTCCCTGGAACTTATCACTTTAATTTGCATTCAGTATTTACTAAAAGAATTTCTTTTTCTAGAGAAACACACTGGAATGGAAAAAGACAAGGGATTGTTTCTCTTTAGGCATAATATAAGTTTCTGCTATTTCATGCAAAAAACTCTCCTCTTTCCCTTTATGAAGAACAAATAAAGAGTCCACACAAAACTGTTGGAAGTAGGAAAGGAAAAAGAACAGAGATAGGTATAACATATTTTCAAACCATTGAGTGTCCCTAGGCTATTGCCTCATTTGACTCAAACATGTTGACCCTGTCTATCTCAATAAATGAAAAGGTCATTTATCTGACATCACTGAGGTTCTTTAGAAAGGCATGGGCTTAGGGAAAAGCCTTAGCACTGCTATTCTTGAATGATGGATCACTCTACATAACACACACAGTACAAAAAATGTCAAAATTTACTAAAAGGCTACATATCTTGTAACTGCCCTAAACATTCTGTCAAAGGAGACATTGTCCCCTTAAAAAGGAGCAATGAGAAGGAAACATTTTGTGAATATAATATATGTCAATAAAATAAAAAGCTTATTCTAAGTACCAATGACAAGCCAAAGTCAAATAGTACCCAGAAGTCTGTCTTTCCTTGAGCTTAAAAAATTCTTCAGAAAATGACCTAGGCTTGTTTCCATTGTGCCTGTTCCTGAAAATTATGGAACATAAAAAATGTCTCCTAACATATTGTTGTTAAATAGTTCAACATGAAAAATTACTATTCCCTCCTCCACCCAAAAAGCCTCCCAACCCCAAACCCACTAAAAGTAGAGATTACCCCAAATTTGTATTTCTAGAACCTAAAAAGAAAGAATTACACAATGAGATTCACTTTCCTTGAATGAGATGAAGCTTATTTTGTTTTTTTGTATTTTTATGCCAGGTTGGAGGCTAGAGAGAAAATATTATGTAATCAGTAGTAAGATGTCTGGGAATGTTACTGAGTTTGCTCTAGAAATTTTTTATTCCAGCAAATATTTAAAACAAAATCACCTGACTCCGCTACAAATGAGCAGGGAATATTACCTCCCCAGTGTATTTAATAACGGTTGGTCTGTAAGACAAGCCTTTTGTCATAAATAGTCAAATTTGCATAGTCAACATCACTCAGCCTTGCTGCCCATCTGGGTTCTCTGCATGGGGGAAAAACCAATTGACCATTTAATTTCACTCCCACTTGAAAGAATGTGGCTCAGGCGTGATGTCAAAGGAAACTGCTCAATCAAATGTTTTGTTTTCTTTAATTCTTTTTTTTTATTTATAGAGAAATTGTTCCTTATATCTTCCTAAGTATAATTTTACACTATCCAGTTGCAAGTAAGATTAGATTTCTATCTTTCCTCCAATTATTTGCCATAGATTCCATTCAATTTAGCAAGTATTTATTGAGTATTTCTTTGTTCCAAGCCTTGTGCGAGGCACTGTGGATGCAAATAACCCCTACTTTCTAGAAGCTTTCATTTTACTGAAGACTACAAAATGGACAAGATAAAATAAATTCAAGGTGTTTGCAAAATGAATACAAAATGGATGAAGTATTGGAGAGATACTAACAAAAAAATCTAGAATAGCCTCTTGAGGGAAGTAGCAATTGAGCTGAACCTTGAAGGGAGCTAAGAATTTCAAGATCTTGGCAGGGATGTAGGCAGCTTGTTAGTTGAAAAAATATATATATCAAATTTAATTTTAAAATAGTTTTGTAACAGAATTATTTAAAAGTCCTAAACCATTCTCAAAATCGATGGGCACCAGGAATATAAATATTGAGGAGAAAAGTCGAAAATCAGCCTTCCTTAGTGATTTTCCTTGTGTAGTCTTTTTCAACCATGTCCCACTATTCATAATTACTTTTTAAGTTTTTTTTAACAAAGATACTGGAGTGATTTGCTATATTTTCTGTTTCGGCTGCCCTTTAGTAATTTACTCTCCTCCAATTGTACCGATTTATCTGAATAAATTCCTTGAGTATGAGGCTGGCCCAATAGTTATAGCCCAATCGGCCACTCCATTTAACTCATTGAACATCGGACCTTAACTTTTCTTTGGCCTCTTACCTAAGACGAAGAGACCTGCTCCTTCATCCAGCACATCCAGAACATATAAGCCATTGTTTTCACATTAGCCCCGCCTCTTATAGTCCCATTGGGCCCCCAGAATGCCCCACCCTCCTCTGTTCAGTCACGAAACCATTTGGAGTTTTCCTGGCTGAGAAACTAAGGTGGTTTTCCATTTCCGTCTCCAGCTTATTCTACAGGGGTGGAAACGGAAGCAAATATTATTAAATGACTTGCTCAGGAGTCACACAGCTAGCAAGTGTCTGAGGTCAGATTTGAACTCATTTAGATAAATCGTCGAGGTCCCGAACTCTATCCACTCCGCCACCTAGGGGTCCTCACCTTCTTTCTCATTGTACTTCCAATACAATCCCTCCCCTTTACTTGTACCGCCCTAACACCGCTCAGACACCACCTCCTACATCTACTCCCATGTCCATATTACTGCCCTAGTCCTTTCATTGGCAGACCTAACGGCTCACTTCTGCCCTCTCATTGGGCTTCTTACATTTCCCCATTCCTAGCCTGGTAGACAATTTACACATAGTCCCGCCCCATCTTCTCACTGAACTTACGCTTCCCTCACAGCCCTCTCATTGCACTTCTAACAACCCTTGTCCCCTTCTCTCTGTATTCTACACATATACTTCTAAACTAGCCCACCCCTTCCCTCTTCACAAATATTTCCAATATAATCGTGTCTTTGCCCCAACTTTAGTACTAGGATACTCCCTCCCCTCTTCATAGACTTAGCCCCAAGTCCCTACGGGTGCGAGAACGGCCCAAACATTGTTCCAAGCACGGCCTTTCATTGGTCGGTCGCTAAGCGGTCGATCCCGCCCCCTCACCAATCGGGTCCTCGTTTCTCACCTACTTCTGAATTTGCTGAACCAAATTTCAGTCCAGGACAGTTGTGCATGTAACGTAATCTGTGCGAAGGAGCGGAGACCGAACCTTCCCTACTCCACACCCTACGTCACAAGCTTTCTCCGCGGAAGCAGCCTTCGACGTCTTCGCCACTCCTTCTCCCAGGACCCACGGCACCCTCTGCGAATTCGAGAATGTTGTTTCCCCGGCAACCATTAGCCAGTTTCCCGGCTACTCTCCCACGCCGCGAGTGTTTAACTCTCGCGATAGGAGAACCGACCTGCCCTCCCCAAGTAGTGGTAAATCTACCGGCTCCCTAGTGATCGGGAGCCCGCGGTAGGGGAGGATGGTCCCGCGGACACCCTGCGCGGATCTGGCTTGTTTACCGATTATGATGTTTCCAGGTCCACATCGCGGCGGAGCTGAGCTCTCCCGGCACTACTCCATAGTGACCTTTTTTTGTTTGCCTCGTGCCTTCCCGAGACATCAGCACTTCACCTCACCCCGGCCCGGCCTCGTGCTGCCCCTCCGCCTCCGGCCTGGTCCTAAACCAGTCGAAGTTAGGAGTCAGCCATTCGTGGCCATAGCCCAGAGCCGGAGGGAACCCACGAGATTAATATGGCCCAGGTCCTCATTTTACTGAGGCTCAGAGGGGTGAAAAGATTTGCCAGAAGTTGCAGGGTACAAAATAAATCCCCACAAATCCTCAGCATTTTTATACATCTCCAACAAAATCCAACAGCAAGAGATACAAAGAGAAATTCCATTCAAAATAGCTGTCTATAGCATAAAATATTTGGGAATCTAACACAGGAAAGTCGTGAATTATATGAGCAAAATTACAAAAAACTTTTATTTTGTGGACACAAATATAAATAACTGGAAAAATATTAAGTGCTCTTGGATAGACCGAGCGAATATAATAAAGATGACAATACTCCCTAAACTATTTATTTAGTGCTATACCAATCAGACTCCCAAAAAAATATTTTAATGATCTAGAAAAAAATAACAAAATTCATATGGAAGAACAAAAGATAGAAGAATCTCAAGGGAATTAATGAAAAAAAAAATCAAATGAAAGTGGCCTAGCTGTACCTGATCTAAAATTATATTATAAAGCAGCAGTCACCAAAACCATTTGGTATTGGCTAAGAAATAGATTAGTTGATCAGTGGAAAAGGTTAGGTTCACAAGACAGAATAGTCAACTATAGCAATCTAGTGTTTGACAAACCCAAAGATCCTAACATTTGGGATAAGAATTCATTATTTGATAAAAACTGCTGGGATAACTGGAAATTAGTATGGCAGAAATTAGGCATGGACCCACACTTAACACCACATACCAAGATCAGATCAAAATGAGTCCATTATTTAGGCATAAAGAACAAGATTATAAATAAATTAGAGGAACATTGTACAGTTTATCTCTCAGACTTGTGGAGGAGAAAGAAATTTGTGACCAAAGATGAACCAGAGATCATTATTGATCACAAAATAGAAAATTTTGATTATATCAAATTAAAAAGCCTTTGTACCAACAAAACTAATGCAAACAAGATTAGAAGGGAAACAACAAACTGAGAAAACATTTTCACAGTTAAAGGTTCTGATCAAGGCCTCATTTCCAAAATACATAGAGAATTGATTTTAATTTATCAAAAATCAAGCCATTTTCCAATTGATAAATGATCAAAGGATATGAACAATTTTCAGATGATGAAATTGAAACTATTTCCACTCATATGAAAGAGTGTTCCAAATCACTATTAATCAGAGAAATGCAAATTAAGACAACTCTGAGATATCACTACATACCTGTCAGATTGGCTAAAATGACAGGAAAAAATAATGATGAATGTTGGAGGGGATGCGGGAAAACTGGGACACTGATGCATTGTTGGTGGAGTTGTGAACGAATCCAACCATTCTGGAGAGCAATCTGGAATTATGCCCAAAAAACTATCAAACTATGCATACCCTTTGATCCAACAATACTAGTAGGCTTATACCCCAAAGAGATATTAAAGAAGGGAAAGGGACCTGTATGTGCCAAAATGTTTGTGGCAGCCCTGTTTGTAGTGGCTAGAAATTAGAAAATGAATGGATGCCCATCAATTGGAGAATGGCTGGTGAGATTCCAAGACTTACTCAAGATTAGCAAGATTCAAACCTAGATTCTCAAATACATCAACTCAGTTGTTCCATTACACAAGGATATCAGTAAGGGCTGCCCAATCCCACAGTATACCTTATAAGTCTTTTAAATTCTCATTAAGGATCTCACTAAAATTCTGATTATATTAAGGTCTGTGAGAAATCAGCACATCCTGACAGCCCAAAATGATTCTCAGTTGGCAGAATGCATTCATAAAGACTTAAGACTCAGGGTTTCTAATTCCAATTGTTTAATGATGAAGAGAATAATCTACACCCAGAAAGAGGACTGTGGGAACTGTGGGATTCACAACGTAGCATTTTCACTCTCTTTGTTGTTGTTTGCTTGCATTTTGCTTCTCTTTTTTTCTGGTTTGATTTGATTTTTCTTGTATTAAGAAAACAAAATTTTTCTTGTATCATATATTGTATAAATATGTATGCATATATTGGATTTAACATATTTCTACCATGGTTAATATATACTGGACTATATCCCATCTAAGGGAGGATGTGGGGGGCAGAGAGGAAATTGGAACACAAGGTTTTAACAAGGGCTAATATTGAAGAATTGTCCATGCATGTTTTGAAAAAATAAAAAGCTTTAATAAAGAAAAAAAAGACTTAGGATTTCTTAAACTTTTTCCACGAATGAACCCAAAGATGAAAATGTTGAAGGGGATTTGGGAAAACAGGAACATTCATGCACTGTTGTTGGAACTATGAATTGGTACAGCCATTGTAGAAATCAGTTTGAAACTGTGCCCCAAATGTTAATAAAATGTGTAGACCATTTTGATCCACCTATGCTTATACTGTGGTATAATAGGTCTATAACACAAAAAAGTCAAAGAAAAATACCTAAATGTAACAAAAATCTAATAGGTTTTTTTTCATAGTAACCCAGATTGGAAACTAAAAGACTATACTATATGGTATATTTGTAATAAATTATGGTATAGAATATAATGGAATATTATTGTACCATAAGAAGTAATGAAATGGGAAGTTTTAAAAGCTGAGGAAGCCTCTGTGAACTGACGCAGAGCTAAGTGAGCAGGCTTAAGAGAAAAATTTCTAAATTGACAGCAACATTGGAGAGAAAAAAATCTTTGAAAATCTTTAGAATTCTGATCTGATTCAATCTGATTCAGTGATAAACCATGAACCAGAAGACTGAAGATAAACCCTCTCCATTCACATCCTGCCAGAGGGGTGATAAATTTAAAATACAGATATACATATATATATATATATATATATATATATATATATATATATATATATATATATACACATACATACATACATACATACATACACATTTTCAAGATTAGCCAATGTGGGAATTTATTTGCTGGACTATATACATTTATAATGATTTCATTTTTTGTTTTTGTTGTTTACTTTTGGGAGGGAATAGTGGGAAAGACAGATTATGTTGAAAATCATAGCAATTCCTTAAAAAAATAGATGTCCCTGGCCTTGGAAAACTAGGGACTATTCCCATTTCCTCTGGAAGATGGATAAGAGAACAATGGAAAATTCAGTCAACAATGTCCAGGGCACAATAGTAAATGTTCCATAGAATACTATAAGGATAACATGCTCTTGATGAAGCACAAACCTTATAAAAAGCTTCTGTAGCTCATGGAAGTGCTAACCCATTCTGTTTATGACTTTTACCAGGCCCTTGGATTATTAGAGAAGTTTTTATTTTGTTCTTGTAATACTATACAAAACTATATAGTCCTACCAGTTCTTACCATAAAGATTAACACTTCTGGCAGAGGCATATCCATGATTGGAAAAGGACTCAGAAGATGTTGTCAAGGATGCAATTATCACTATCATAAACTATCATTGCCTAAGCCCATAGATGAATGTTGAACCTTAAGACCTCTAGTAGTTAATTCTAGGAGAAACCTACAGAAGACAACAGACTACAAAGAGAGAAAACCATCCAGTTTTGTTTTTTTTAAGAGCTTACTCCATTGCTTAATAGGTCTCCCCTTGTTCTCTGGTTCTCCTATTCTCTTTCCTAACATTGTACCCAATTCTGCAAAATGAGGGAAACTTTAGAGACACTGGGTGAAAGGCTTGAGCTAGCTCAATGCCTGTTCTAAGCAATCTGACAGTATAACAGAACCTGACTCAAATTCTTGTCACAGAATATCAGGATTGGAAAGAATCTCAGCAGCCAATTTGTACTAGAAAAGGAACCCTCCCTCCAATATACCCAACAAAGTGTCTTTGCTTGGCAACCTCTGAAGAGGCCGAACTGACTATATTTCCAAAGCAACCCCATCCCCTTTGGGAGAAATCTGATTAAGAGAAAGTTTTTATGAGTGGATGCCCATCAGTTGGAGAATGGCTGAATAAATTGTGGTATATGAATATTATAGAATATTATTGTTCTGTAAGAAATGACCAGCAGGAGGATTTCAGAAAGACGTGGAGAGATTTACATGAACTGATGCTGAGTGAAATGAGCAGGGTCAGGAGATCATTATATACTTCAACAACAATACTATATGATGATCAATTCTGATGGACGTGGCCCTCTTCAACAATGAAAATGAACCAAATCAGTTCCAATAGAGCAGTAATGAACTGAACCAGCTATGCCCAGGGAAAGATCTCTCTAGAAGATGACTAAGAACCATTACATAGAATTCCCAATCCCTCTATTTTTATCCACCTGCATTTTTGATTTCCTTCACAGGCTAATTTTACACTATTTCAGAGTCTGATTCTTTTTGTACAGCAAAATAACTGTTTGGATATGTATACTCATATTGTATTTAATTTATACTTTAACATATTTAACATGTATTGGTCAACCTGCCATCTGGGGGAGGGAGTGAGGGGAAGGAGGGGAAAAATTGGAATAAAAGGTTGGGCAGCTGTCAATGCTCTAAAATTATCCATGCATATAACTTCTAAATAAAAAGCTATAATAAAAAAATTAGAATTGGAAAAAAAGAGAAAGTTTTTATCTCAGTTTCAGTGTCATCCTTCATTCTTCTCTTGGGCTTACTCCACATATTGTCTGTTTCCAAATCTTGTCATTTCTACCTTCAGCATTTCCCCTGTGCTTCAGCTTCGCTCCAGTCACATAGCCAACATTCTGGTGGAGGCTCTTCTTACTACATGGGGCTATTTCAGTGTTCTGCTGGATGGACTTCCTGTCTCAAATTTCTCCCCTACTCTATTCCATCTTCTACTCACTTGCCAAATTGATCTTCCTAAAACACAGTTTTTACCCTGTTATATCCCACCACCACTTAGTGAACCATAGTAATCTCATATTCCCTCCAGGATCAAATATAAAATCCTCTGGCTTTATAACCTAGCTCTTTTCTATATTTCCCATTCTTCTTTCACCTTATTATCCTCCACATACTTTACAAATTAGTATATAAGAAATGATTATCTTTATGATTTTAGTAACTAATTATTGAATCAGAACCAAAGTTTTTTCCCCTTTTCTAGCTCCTCATCCAGAAATCAACCAATATGGGAAATCTTTCTAAAACACTTACCCAGCTCCCTTGACTGAGATCTAATCAAAGATAGTAAAAGAAATTCTAAATTTGAGCTAATGGGTGTTTTCCCACTCATTGTGTTTGTTCAGACAGATCTGGGGAAGTATTTATTATTCCTTTTGTCACATAGATGATATAATAAATCTTTTTGATCAAGATTTGGGTGACCCAAGTCACAGTACCTGAGACCTTTATTGTAATATAGCCTAGCCTCTCATTGTAATATTCATTTTCTCATTAATTATTAACCAATCAGAGCTGATTGCCACCTTCAAGAAATACCTAGTCTTCCAAGGACATATAACTGTAAGCCTTTCATTAGCCTTTCATCTAAGAGAGATGGTCAAATGCCCATATTTTTATTAAAATGCCCAAATTATTATTAAACTAATTAAATTACCTCAAAATTATATTGCTCAAACCTTTTTAAGTACCACAAGTGACATTGGCTGACTTTCTATTCCTTGCCAACAACACATTAAATCTCTCAACTGCGTGCCTTTTTACAGGCTATTCTACATATCAAGAAAGCTTCCTTTCCTCACCTTCAATACTCAGCTAAAATTCTACTTTTGAAGAAGCAGCTTTTCCCAATCTCTTTTATTACTAGTGTTCTCCTTCTAGAATTACCTCACATTTATACAGTAAATAATTTTTATGTACATATCAATTTATATACTGTCTCCCCTATTAGAATTTGAGCTCCTTGAGGGCAGGAATCAATTTTTTTTGTCTTTTTCTGAATTTTCACTTAGTACAGAGTTGCCACATTGTAAATGCTTAATAAATACTTTTAATTTATTGCTTGCTTTATATGAAACAGAAGCAATTTCCATACATTGCTTCCATTTCTACTGTTTCAGGCCAAACAGGAAGGAAAACATATTAAGTACTCCTCTTCCTAGGCACAGTATTTATAAATAGTATTTCATTTTATCCTCACAAAAATTCTACAGTGTAGATGTTATTATTCTCTCCATTTTATAGATGAGGTAACTGAGACAAAGGTTAAATGATTTGCTCATGGTTTCACAGGCAAGATTTGAAATCATGTCATCCTGATTCCAGGCACAGAGCTCTAACCAATGTAGATGTCTGGTCTTTAGATATTTGAAGATAATGATCATGACCTCTCTGAGTCTTCTCTTCCACTGGCTAAACATACACAGTTCCTTCATTTGATCTTCATTTGTCCTGAACTCAAGGGCCTTCACCATCCTCTAAGCATTTTTTGGATACCCTAGTAATATCCTTACTAAAACATAGTGCACCAATCTGAACAGAAAATTCCAAATATGATATGATCAGAGCATAGATAAAGAAATTATCATTCCCTTATTCATGGATGTCATATCTCCTAAAGTAGTCTAAGATTTTAGTAGGGTTACATACCTATATATACAGTAGGGATTATAGGGCTGCCATACCACACTCTGAACTCATTTTGAATATGCTATCCATTAAAACACTGCTTTTTTCAAATTGTTGCCTAACCACATCTCAATCAGTCTGTACTTGTGAAGATGAATTTTTATACCAAGTGCTATATGAAATTTAATTTTATTAGATTCAGCACAGTGTTCTAACCTGTAAACAATTTTCCAGAATCTATTATCATGTTAGCTATTAACAGTAACTATTAATTAATTATAGTAGCTATTAATAAAAACTAACATTTATATAGTGCTTTAAGGTTTGAAACACTCATTTGATACCCACACAGCACCCAGGAAGTAGATATTGTTATTATCTCCATTTTACAGATGAAAAACCTGAGGCAGACAGAGGTTTGGTGACCATTCTTTTAATAATAAACTCTAGAATTTCACCAGATGTAGTCTGCTGGCTCCATTCTTTCCCATTCTCTCTCTCTTTTCAACTGACACATTTATCTACCTCCAATCTCATACCATAAGATATAGTTCATCTGATACACTTGATTTGAACTCATTAAGGTCACCTAATATTATCCTTATTTATTTTGAGTGCCAGTTTTATAATTAGACATATTCTGTCCCTTCTAGTTCTAAGATAATTCTCTTTGGTAGTAAAAACAGAAACCAACTAAGAATTATGAAGCTTTGCCTTCAATAATTATCATCCCATCCACCTCAAGTAAGCAGTTCCATCTCTTCTTTAATCCTACTCTTTTCCTTACTATAACTTTAAAAAATTATTTTCTCACTAATCACAACTTATTCTGAACTTTACCATTTATGTTACAAAAGCAGGTAACATCATCATACAGAGCTATGTTATGTTTTTATATTCATCTATTTATTTAATTTGGCATTTTCCACCATACATATATGTGTGTGTGTGTGTGTGTGTGTGTACACAACATTTAAAAATCCACATTAATTGACAACTCTCTGTTCATCCACACAGAATGATGCTCTTTTTTTCCACCTTACTAAAGAAAAAATTATAGAGGAGCCACCATAAGGATTACTCAGGATCTAGCAACATCCACATTAAAGGATCAAAGGGCCTGGAATATGATATTCCAAAAGGCTAAGGAAGTTGGTATGCAGCCAAAAATAACTTACCCAGCAAAATGAGCATTTTTTCCAGGGAAGAAGATGGATATTCAACGAAATAAGTGAAATATATATGTGTGTGTATATATATATAAAGTGAATTTCACCTATTTTTGATGAAAAAACCAGAACTAAATAAAAAGTTTGACCTACAAATATAGAACTGAAGAGAAACCTAAAAAGGTAAAAAGAAATCTTGGGAATTCTATTTCTGCTATAAAGATGTATAAAGAACACATGTATACTTTGTTCTAGAAATTAGACATGAAAAACAAATTGTATCCAGAAAAAGGTAAAGTGGGGATACTACATCTCATGAAGAGGCGATGGAAAACTATTATATCTGAGAGAAAGAGTGGAGGGGGGTGAACATAGAGTGTATCTTACGTCCATCAGAATTGGCTTCAAGAGAAAAATATTAGACATATTGGATTTATGGTGAAGCTTCTCCCACCTCATTGAAAAGTGGGAGGGGAAAAAGGAAAAGGAAAGGAGTAAGCTAAGTGGATGGGAATACAGAAATTGTGAGGAAAGGGGTAAGATAGGGGGAGGAACTCTAAGGTAGGGAGAGGGATACTAAAAAGGGAGGGCTGTGAGAAGCAAGTGGTGCTCACAAGTTTAATACTGGGGAGTGGGGTAAGGAAGAAAGAAAGAGAAAAGCATAAACATGGGTGAACGAGATGGCAAGTAATACAGAATTGGTCATTTTAACCATAAATGTGAATGGGATAAACTCTCCCATAAAGAGGAAGTGGTTAGCAGACTGGATTAAAAGCCAGAATCCTACAATATATTGTTTACAGGAGACACACCTGAAGCAGGGAGATACATACAGAGTAAAGGTAAAAGGTTGGAGCAGAATCTACTATGCTTCAGGTGAAGTCAAAAAAGCAGGGGGAGCCATCCTCATCTCAGATCAAGCAAATTAAAAGAGATAAGGAAGGGCATTATATCTTACTAAAGAGTAGCATAGATAATAAAGCAATATCAATATTAAACATATGTACCAAGTGGTGTAGCATCTAAATTCTTAAAAGAGAAATTAAGAGAGCTACAAGAAGAAATAGAGAGCAAAAATATAATAGTGGGAGATATCAACCTTGTACTCTCAGAAGTAGATAAATCAAACCACAAAATAAATAAGAAGTCAAAGAGGTACTAGAAAAGTTAGATATGATAGATCTTTGGAGAAAACTAAATGGAGACAGAAAGGAGTATACTTTTTTCACAGCAGTTCATGGAACCTATACAAAAACTGATCATATATTAAGACATAAAAACCTCAAACTCAAATGCAGTAAGGCAGAAATAGTAAATACATCCTTTTCAGACCATGATGCAATGATAATTACATTCAATAAAAAGCCAGGGGAAAATAGACCAAAAAATAATTGGAAACTAAATAATCTCATACCAAAGAATGATTGAGCGAAACAGAAAATTAATAACTTCACCCAAGAAAATGACAATAATGAGACATCATATTAAAATGTGTGGGATGCAGCCAAAGTGGTAATAAGGGGAAATTTCATATCTCTAGAGGTCTACTTGCATAAAATAGAGAAAGAGAAGGTCAATGAATTGGGCTTGCAACTAAAAATGCTAGAAAAGGAACAAATTTTAAAAAACCCAGTCAAACACTAAACTTGAAATTCTAAAAATAAGAGATCAATAAAATTGAAAGTAAAAAAAAAATGAATTAATAAAACTAAGAGTTGGTTCTATGAAAAAATCAACAAAATAGACAAACCTTTAGTAAATCTGATTTAAAAAAGGAAAGAGGAAAATCAAATTGTTAGTCTTAAAAATGAAAAGGGAGAACTCACCACTAATGAAGAGGAAATTAGAGCAATAATTAGGAGTTACTGATGCTAAGTGAAATGAGCAGAACCAGGAGATCATTATACACTTCGACAACGATATTGTATGAGGACATATTTTGATGGAAGTGGATTTCTTTGACAAAGAGACCTGAGATTCAATTGATAAATGACGGACAAAAGCAGCTACACCCAAAGAAAGAACACTGGGAAACGAATGTGAACTATCTGCATTTTTGTTTTTCTTCCCGGGTTATTTATACCTTCTGAATCCAATTCTCCCTATGCAACAAGAGAACTGTTCAGTTCTGCAAACATATATTGTATCTAGGATATACTGCAACATATCTAACATATAAAGGACTGCTTGCCATCTAGGGGAGGGGGCGGAGGGAGGGAGGGAGGGAAAAAAAAATCAGAACAGAAACGAGTGTCAATATAAAGTAATTATTAAATAAAAATTAAATTAAAAAAAAATAAAAAAAATAATTAGGAGTTACTTTGCCCAACTTTATGCCAATAAATTTGACAATTTAAATGAAATAGACAAATACTTTCAAAAATGTAGCTTGCCCAGATTAACAGAGGAAGTAAATTGACTAAACAGTCACATTTTAGAAAAAGAAATAGAACAAGCTATTAATCAACTCCCTAAGAAAAAATCCCTAGGACCAGATGAATTTACATGTGAATTCTACCAAACATTTAAAGAACAATTAACTCCAATACTATATAAACTATTTGAAAAAATAGGGATTGAAGGAGTCCTACCAAACTCCTTTTACGACACAGACATGGTACTGATACCTAAACCAGGTAGGTTGAAAACAGAGAAAGAAAATTATAGACCAATCTCCCTAACGAATATTGATGCTAAAATCTTAAACAAAATATTAGCAAAAAGATTACAGAAAATCACCCCCAGGATAATACACTATGACCAAGTAGAATTTATACCAGGAATGCAGGGCTGGCTCAATATTAGGAAAACTATTAGCATAATTGACTATATCAATAACCAAATTAACAAAAACCATATGATCATCTCAATAGATGCAGAAAAAGCATTTGATAAAATCCAACATCCATTCCTAATAAAAACACTTAAGAGGATAGGAATAAATTGACTTTTCCTTAAAATAGTCAGGAGCATGTATTTAAAACTGTCAGTAAGCATCATATGTAATGGGGAAAAACTGGAACCTTTCTCAGTAAGATCAGGAGTGAAACAAGGTTGCCCACTATCACCATTATTAGTCAATATTGTATTAGAAATGCTAGCCTTGGCAATAAGAGTCAAGAAAGAGATTAAAGGAATTAGAATAGATAATGAGGACACCAAACTATCACTCTTTGCAGATAATATGATGGTATACTTAGAGAACCCCAGAGATTCTACTAAAAAGCTATTAGAAATAATTCATAACTTTAACAAAGTTGCAGGAAACAAAATAAATCCCAATAAATCCTCAGCGTTTTTATATATCTCCAACAAAATCCAACAGCAAGAGATACAAAGAGAAATTCCATTCAAAATAACTGCTGATAGCATAAAATAGTCTATCTACCAAAGAAAAGTCAGGAATTATTTGAGCAAAATTACAAAACACTTTCCACACAAATAAAGTCAGATTTAAATAATTGGAAAAATATTAAGTGCTCTTGGATAGGCCAAGCAAATATAATAAAGATGACAATACTCCTTAAACTAATCTATTCATTTAGTGCCATACCAATCAGACTCCCAAGAAACTGTTTTAATGACCTAGAAAAAATAACAACAAAATTCATATGGAAGAGCAAAAGGTCGAGAATTTCAAGGGAATTAATGAAAAAAAAATCAAATGAAGGCAGCCTAACTGTACCTGATCTAAAACTATATTATAAAGCAGCAGTCACCAAAACCATTTGGTATTGGCTAAGAAATAGATTAGTTGATCAGTGGAATAGGTTAGGTTTACAAGACAAAATAGTCAATAACTATAGCAATCTAGTGTTTGACAAACCCAAAGAGCCTAACTTTTGGGATAAGAATTCATTATTTGACAAAAACTGCTGAGAAAACTGGAAATCAGTATGGCAGAAATTAGGCATGGACCCACACTTAACACCATATACCAAGATAAGATCAAAATGGATCCATGATTTAGGCATAAAGAACAAGATTATTAAAAAATTAGAGGAACATAGGATAGTTTATCTCTCAGACTTGTAGAGGAAAAAGGAATTTGTGACCAAAGAAGAACTAGAGATCATTATTGATCACAAAATAGAAAATTTTGTTCCTCCTAAAAATATGTCCCAGTGTCCATCATCTTCTTCTAGCAAGATCATCTTCACATCCTAGTGTGAAAAAATTTGAGTCTTGTGGATCTGGAAGACTTTTTCACAGTTTGCTCTTCCTTTGTTCATGTTTAAGGAAAATTTAGATTTGAACAATGCAGAAATAGCTTAGAAACACAGTATAAAGATTTGAAATTGATGGTGTCTTACAGGAAGATATTCAATTACTTCTTCATTTGACATGAGATACATTTCATCAGATTCAACTTTTTTTATGGCAAAGATGAGAAGCTTTTTTAAAAAATAATTATAACATTTTATTGACAGAACCCATGCCAGGGTAATTTTTTACAACATTATCCCTTGCACTCACTTCTGTTCTGATTTTTTCCTTCCCTCCCCTAGATGGCAAGCAGTCTTATACATGTTAAATATGTTATAGTATATCCTAGATACAATATATATCTGCAAAACTGAACAGTTCTCTTGTTGCACAGGAAGAATTGGATTCAGAAGGTAAAAATAGCCCAGGAAGAAAAACAAAAATGCAAACAATTTATACACTCATTTCCCAGTGTTCCTTCTCTGGGTTTAGCTGCTTCTGTCCATCACTGATCAATTGGAACTGAATTAGATCTTCTCTTTGTCGAAGATAACCATTTCCTTCAGAACATAAAATATTGTTGTTGAAGTATATAATGATCTCCTGGTTCTGCTCATTTCACTCAGCATCAATTCACATAAGTCTCTCCAAGCCTCTCTGTATTCATCCTGCTGGTCATTTTT
This sequence comes from Antechinus flavipes, assembly GCF_016432865.1. Classification (NCBI taxonomy): domain Eukaryota; kingdom Metazoa; phylum Chordata; class Mammalia; order Dasyuromorphia; family Dasyuridae; genus Antechinus; species Antechinus flavipes. Next base: position 272,042,881 of record NC_067399.1, read on the forward strand.
TACAGAAAAATAATATTCCATAACATTCATATACCACAATTTACCCAACCATTCTCCAATTGATGGGCATCCATTCATTTTCCAGTTTTTAGCCGCTACAAAGAGGGCTGCCACAAACATTCTTGCACTTGTTGGTCCCTTTCCCTTCTTTAATATCTCTTTGGGGTATAAGCCCACTAGTATTGATGGATCAAAGGGTATGCATAGTTTGATAGTTTTTTGGGCATAATTCCAGATTGCTCTCCAGAATGGTTGGATTCATTCACAACTCCACCAACAATGCATCAGTGTCCCAGTTTTCTCACATCCCCTCCAATATTCATCATTATTTTTTCCTGTCATCTTAGTAAATCTGACAGGTGTGTAGTAGTATCTCAGAGTAGTCTTAATTTGCATTTCTCTGAAAAATTTTGATTACATCAAATTAAAAAGCCTTTGTACAAACAAAACTTATGCAACAGCAACAATACTTAGTGTTTTTATAGCACTTTAAGGTTTGAAAAATGTTTTCCATATGTTATAACTCATTTGATCCTTATAATAACTCTAATAAGGTAGGTATTATTAGAGGATAACATTTTTATTGTGAGCCTCAGTTATTGGGAGGATGATGGTACCCTTGATATTAATAAGTAAGTTAGGAAGAAGGGAGGATTTGGGGAGAAAGTTAAGTTCAATTTTGAACGTGTTGAGTTTAAAGTATCTAGCAAACATACAGCTCAAAAAGTCTAATAGGCAGTTGGAGATGGGAGAGTGGAGACCAAAAAGAAAGTTAAGACTGGACAAATAAATCTCAGAATTACCTGAATCCACAAGAGTTGATGAAATTACCAAGCAAAATAATCTGAAAGAAGAAGAGAAGAGGACCCAGAACAGAACTCCTGGAGGCACCCTCCAGGGCATAATTAGTGGGTAGAAAGATTCATAATAGAGGCTCAAGGGAAATTGAAAAAGAGAGGTTAGGCTCAGGTAAGAGGAAAAACAGGAGAGAGCAGTATTCTGGAAACCTAGAAAAACTGAAAACCTGTCAAGAATATCATGGACATTGTCACTAGTGCAGAGGTTAAGAAGGATGAAGAGTGAGGAAAGGTTGTTAAATTTGGCAATTAAGAGATCATTGGTTACTTGGGAGAGAGCAGTTCAGTTGAATGATAAGAGAAGAAGCCAAAATGGAGAAAGTTAAGGAATAAGCAACAACATTCTCAGTGAATTTTATTATAAAAAAGTAGAGAGCTATAGAACAGAATCTAATGAAGATGGGTCAATCAAGGGAAGGTTTTCTGAGTATGGGGAGACATGGGCATATTTGAAAGCAGAAAGGAAGAAGACAGTAGATAGGTAAAGCTAGAATTTTGTGAAAAGAGGGGGATTATAGAGAAAATAATAGGCTAGAGAAAAATAAGAATTAGAAAAGGTCCAAACAAGTAGTCAATTGGTAGTATGGATATTTGATGGCAGGTCACAGGACAGAGCCACTGTCGAATAGGATATGGTAGTAATCTCTAGAAGTGTTGGTAAAAACAAAGCAAGGAACTAGGATGTGGGGCAACATGACAGGACAAGACCTTAGAGTAGCAGTGGGGAACAAGTCACTGTTACTCTAATTGGAATACCACACAGGTTTGATCACAATGGAGTCAGAAAAAGAGCAGAACAATAACTTGTTCCTAAACTGACAGAATGGTATGTTTATGGGTCCTTAAGTGTCCTCTGCCTAAACATCAAATTGTTCCCTGTGCTCAGAAAGATTAAATCTGTAATCCCAGTAATCCCAGAAAATGCCATCTGCATCCAGAAAAAAGAACTAAGGAGACTGAATGTAAATCAACACATTTGTTCACTTCTTATTTCTGGTTTGTTTTTTTAATCTCTTCCATGGTTTTTCCCTTTTACTCTGATTTTTCTCTCCCAACATGATTTATAAAGCAAAATGTATATTAAAAATAAATAAATTTACTAGAAAAAAATAAAAAGAGATGAAAGATTAAAAAAAATTAAATCTGCAAGTGGAAACAACATGGCCTTAGCTAAAAGAATTGATCATGGAAACAGCTGGTTATTATAATAGGGAGAGCTAAAAGTGATGCCCAACAACTCAACTTAAGTAGATAAGTATACAAAGTATGCAAAGTATGGAGAAGCAAAGATGTCCTCCATCCTAGATTAATATTGTAACAACCCTAAAAGAGAGCACTATTTCTCATTGATCTTTCCCTTTCACCTCACTGCCTATCACAGTATAAGCTTCCTAACATTCCGGTAAATGCTACTAAACTCCTAGACACCCATGTTCATGATCTTGAAGTTATAGATTGCATATAATTTAGAGGTTGAAGGGACCTTAGAAAACATTTAGTCCAACTTCTTGCTTTGTAGATAGGGAAACTGAGACCCACTAAAATAAAATGACTTAGCTAAAGGTAATGATAATAAAACATGATAATAAAATAAAGCTGGAATTTGAGTCCAGATCTTCTGATGAATGTTTTTGCTAAACCGTGGTATCACTTCCTTACTCCATGCATTTAATCCATTGTCACATCCTGTTGGTTTTGCCTCTACAAAATCTCTTACATCAGTCTTTTTTCCCATTGCAACTACCCTGCAGTATGTAAATGAGGCTTTCACTGAGTCATGGCTGGATTATTGCTGGATTATTGCATTACAGCCTGCTAATTGATCTTCCTGCCTCCTGTCCAATATCTTGCTATTTTTCTGTCTTTGCTCACATTGCTACCCAAATAATATTCCTGATATGTCATTGATCACATGTCACTTCTCTACTCAACAACCCTCAATGGCTCCCCATTGGCTACCAAAGTATTATATTAATCTCATGAGTAAAAATTTATTTTGCTGACATAATAAGTGATCTCTTATACAAACAAGACTTACACAAATAGGCCTTCAAATCACAGAATCATAGACTGCTATGGGATCATAAAAATTATACAATACAAGCACTTAAAGTTCTTGCACAATCTAGCTTTAACCCACCTTTTCATAGATCTTATAAAACTCCCTTTCACATAATCCTGAATCACAGTCAAATCCTTTTTCTTCCAGCCTATATGAATTATTCCTGCTAAAGGGTAGCCATTTTAATTGGCATTTTCTTCTTAAAATAAAAAGACAAATTGATTGAGCTCTTTTACTCATTTTCTTTCTTGTATTTTGGCAGCAAACATCTCTCAAAAAAAGAGGAATTCTGTGGTAAATCAACATTCTTATTAGAAAGGAGGACATTATAGAGTTTTTAAGCCCATAAATAAAACATATAATCAAATGAGATTTATTAGAGAATATTCTGTGTAGCCAATGAAGGTGTTAGGAGGACAGGAGAAAGTTATAAATCATCATGATCCTTCCCTAGATCCTAGTTTAAAAAAAAAAAAAAAATCTTTGTCCAGTAAAATTCAGAGGGAACAAGAGGAAGTTAGTGGTTAACAACTCATCAAAGTTAGCTTTCTTGCTTTTTATTTTTGAATAGGAAAAGTCCCCTTTTAACTTCCTAAGGGTCTTACAGAAGGAACTGATGAGGAATCAAGATATTTAACTCCACCTCAAGACTTATGCATTGGAATCTTTGAATATTATAATTGGATTAGAAGAATCAAAGAAAGGAAAAAGGGAAGAAGAGAGAAAGTCTCATTCATTCCTTGGCTCTTTGGATCAAAGTTCACAAAGATAGGGATCTTGCTTCTCATTGTCTTGTTTGATTCCCAAGAAAAGGCAATAATCATTTAATGAGTGTTTATTATGTGCTAGTCACTGTACTAAGCACTAGAAATACAAATGCTTTCTTCTGGACAATACAAGAACATTCTCAAGGTCTCTCTGAAGAACTTTAGAATCAATTGTGAGACATACCATATTTCCCCGATAATAAGACCTATCCCGAAAATAAGCCCTCCCCTTACTGTGTAAGATTCCTGTAAAATAAGCCCTCCCCCGAAAATAAGCCCTATTGAGATTACTACTGTAGTGAAGGTGATCCCCTGCACTACACGCTACATTACGGTACCCTCTGTATGCACCGTCCCTCCCCTTCCATCCCCCCCCCCCAATGAAACGCACGCTGCGCTCCGAGCTGCCTCCAATCAGAGCTGCAGCAGTGAGCACATCATCCTGTTCTTTCCCAGTGATTTGCTTGCTGGCGCCATTGAGAGCAGTGCCATGGAGGAGAGCTGAGGCAGGACAACATAAAAACCCGGTATGTAAGCAGGAGTGAGGGGGCGTGATGGAGGATAAAAGAAGAACTCAGCCAGCACTCACCGCGCTAAAGAAATGAAGAACTTCCTTGTAGAGAGAAGAATAGATCAAGTAATGATTCCTGCAGGAATGACTGCCTATCTCCAGACCCTTGATATTGCAATAAACAAGCCATTCAAGGACCATTTGTGCATGGAAGTCAATGACTACACTGAAAATAGAATGGAAAGAAATCAGCGTGGAAACTTTGTGAAGCCCTGTCTACAAGAAGTCGTGACTTGGGTGAAGAAGTCATGGGATAAAATTACTGACAGCTGTGTCGCCAAGGCACTACGAGCAGGTTACCTGGACAAGACATGGTCATTTAAAGAGAGCTATATTGCTGGACATGACAGATTGGGTCCACTTCTTCTGAAGGAAATAGAGGCGCAAGACATCCAGGACAGAATTCAGGGTATGGACACTTATGATGATGTTGTTGAAGAAGATGACATGATCATTATTGAATAAAGGTACTTTTTTTTGTTCACATTTACCTGTTTATTAAAATTGCTGTCAATGTTCATTAAATTAAGCCCTCCCCTGAAAATAAGCCCTCTGGTGTTTTTCTGTCCAAAAAATTTAATAAGACAGTGTCTTATTATTGGGGAAACACGGTAGGAAACACTAACATAGAACCAAATAGTATGCTCACATCAAAGCAGGTTCTGTGCTCTATAAGCAAAGTAAAATTGCAGCAGCTCAAAAGAAACATAAAATGCACAGATTGAAAGACATCTCCAAATATTTATATGAGATATTGGCTCCCAATTCATGATAGAGTCTTCCAATCTTGTATTGGTCTGAACAGTCATAGTAAAACACACTTTGACCTGGACATAATGATGGCACTTTGATCCTCTTTCAGCATATAGGTCAACAACCAACAAAGGAATACAAAAATAAGCAAAAAGAAAGAGGATTGCTCCTGCTCTCAAGGAGATTACATTCTAATGGAAGAGGACAACACAAGAAATGAAGATAAAATGGGGAGGAGGAGAGAAGAAGGAACTCAAGAAGGGGGATAGTAGAGAAAGTCCTGAGTCAGGTGTGGGGAGCCCAGAAAAGAAGGAAGACATTTCCTTCTACTACAGGATCTGGCAGGAACCAGCCAGTCAGAAGAAAGGGCCAAAAGAGTCAAGTGTACTTGACCCTCTGGACCTCCTACCTTTTCCAAAGACCCAAAGGGTCCTCCAACATTGTATTACTATCCAGTCAATGATGGAAGTTCACCTCGAGAAAAAATACACTTGAGAATGCAAGTCAAGTCCAAGGGTAGAAAGAAATTCCAGAATGAAGATGCTGTTGTGATATGGTAGAGAAAGTTCAGAGTCATGAATAGAGGCCAGAGAAGAGACTCTCTGCTGTACCAGTGGCAGTGAACTAATAGCAAAACACAAAAACAAAAATAATATAAAATAAAATAAATATATTTAAGTTTATTTACATCTAGAAATTCTGATTTAATGCAACTATACTGAACCATTCTCAGATTCTGTTTGGAAAATGATGTAGATACAGAGGACATTAGTATTCACTCAAGTTTTTTTGTTCAGTATTTTATATGTTGAGATATTTTGCTCCAGTATGAGGGACCAGCATGCAATTTCCCCAAGAAGGAAGAGGTCCTAATATGCAACCCCTGCTGTCAAACTTGGAAAGAAGATGACTTCTCCATCTCTACCAATCTCTGTGGTGCTCCTTAAACACCACCCTCCTCTGTGATGATTTCACTGAATGATTTCTCTTCATGATTTTTTTTTCATAATTCTCTTTTACATTTATCTTATTCTGCCTGGTGCTAGAGCTATTTGTGTGCATAACTTGACCTTCATTGTATTGTAAGCTCCTATCTTACATGTCATCTTCTCTAATTAGGCCATAAGCTCTATGAGGGCAGGGAACTATTTTTGCCTTTCTTTATCACTAATGATTAGCACAGTGCCTATCGCATAGCAGCCTTAATAAATATTGTTAAGGAGGAGGAGGAAGAGGAAAAAGGTGAAAGTAGAATCTATATCATATTTATCTTTGAATCCCTAACATGGGGCTTTGCATTTATTATATAATTAATAACCATTTGTTAAATTGAATGGTTTGCTCATACTAAGTACTTTTTGATTCTTTTAAATTAATAGGAAGATAATATAAGTAACTGGTCTTGTTAGAAGTGGATCATCGACTTTTATCTTGATGAAGTTTAAACAATGTCATATGAGAGAAAAGTTTCAACAATGAAGCTAATTATAAAAAGTAGAAAAACAACAAAAATAAAAATTAATAAAATTGCTTGGCTATGAAAACAATAGTTCTCACTAAAATCAGTTCTATGAACAACTTACATTTTTACCTAATTGTCATTTATAATAATGCATCTTACTAAATATGTGTCAGACTGATTTGTACTGGTTTTATTTATTTTCAGCACCAACTTCTGTTCAAATAGGCTTAGCCTTCATAATTTGTTGCTCATGAAGCATGTCTGTTGGCTCACAATATGTTTAAAATTTGGAATGAATGTTGACAAGTATAAGCTCCCTATAAAACCTCACGTTCTAAACAGAGACAAACCAACCCAATCCTTGTATACAAATCACTTTGGGCCTCATTCTCCCACCCAAGATTTTCCTCTGGGAACCCAAGAAGTTGGCTCAGATAAATCTTCACAGAAAAACGTAAAAGGATACTCAGTCTTGTCCCAAGCTGCCCTACTCCCTCCACTCCCATGTGGTCACTATAAACCCTTAAGCCAAGATCATATCAAAGATAAGGTAGTGTTTATTTCACTTTACAGAAAATATAAAATATAAAGGACTTAGATGTGAGCCCATAAACAGAACAATTTTCTTTTCCACTCCCAGGGAGTTCTACTCACTTAGGTTTTGTACAATCCTCAGTCTTAGAACACTAACCTGTGGTTGAAGTTCTCATAAAGAGGAAATATATTTGAGCTCAAAAGTCAAACCCTCACCCTCTGGGCCTCCCTACCTTTTCCAAAGACCCAAAGCATCCTCCACCTTTGAATTATTATCCAGTCAATTATGGAAGCTCACCTCAAAGGGAATGCTAGAGTCAACCACTTCTCATCAGATCTGCACAGTCCATATAATTCACAGTAATTACGGAGGGTACTTCGGGTTAATCCTGCATTGCTCCTTCAGATCTGGAGCAATATGGCCGTTCCTCTTCTCCTTCCTAGAAACTTAGTTCAGTAACACAAATAGGTTGGTTTGCCGCTGCGGGCAAGTCGGCATTAGTGCCCATCCAGAGTGGTGAAAGGGCCTTGCCATCTGCCCTTCACCTCTGCCCCTCCTGCTCCACAGGCACAGCCATCTGACCTGTCACCGCAGTTGCCTTTGGGCCTTCGACCTCCTTAGGGTCACTGGGCCCTTCCATTTGCCTTTCAGATGAACCCTATTAGATGTGTTTAGAATATGAGCACAATGGAAGGAGGAGTGTCCCAACATCCTATTTGTATTCCTCTTACTTAAGGCAATCTTTGGCACACAGTAAGCACGTAAATTTTCATTCATTCAATCAAGATTGTATAAAATAATCTCGGAGTTGATTGACCCGGCTCTAATAGGCACCCCTTTCTAAGGTGAGTTCTAGTATTTGGGACAGCCTGAACTCCAGATAACAATCATCCCTAGTGCGTTAATGATGCTTTATCTCCCCAAACCTTAATGAATGGCATGCATCCAGCACAATGAGGAGCATAGGATAGCCCTTTTAAGTGTTTTAGATTCAAATAAGTTGTTAAGTGTTCTTGGGAAGTCGATTATATTATAGTATTGAACACATAAGCTTAGTAGCTTATGGGTATTCAACTGAAGGAAGAAAAAAAAAGATTATTCTTTTCATCCACTAGGTGATGCTGTCCATCTTTGTTTAGATACTAAATCCCCAGGCACATCCTATATTACTACAATTCCATTAAATAGAATTATAATTTTTTGGGTTGGAAAGAGCCTAAGAGAATTTCCAAGCCACAGAATTTCCAAGTCTTAGAACTTCGGAGGCATCTCACGTGCCATCTGGCCCAGACTTTATGCGAATTGTAATCTCCTGCAGTGGACCCATCAGAAGTCTCTGTCCAGCCTTCGCTGATGAGGGATACCTTTTCTCTTCAAGGAAGCTCACTCTGCTTCGGGAAAGTCTATGTTCTAGATTTTTTTTTTTTTCTGCTGAGACAATTGGGTTAAGTGACTTGCCCAGGGTCACACAGCCAGGAAGTGTTAAGTGTCTGAGGCCAGATTTGAACTCAGGTCCTCCTGACTTCAAGGGCAGATGCCCCATCCACTGCACTACCTAGCTGCCCCTAGGAAAAAAAAATTTTTTTCTTAAGCTAAAATCAGCCTCTTCTTCTTAACCCTTCACTTTTTGGACGGAAAAACTAAGGCTCGGGAGAGGTTTCCTCATTTGTTCAAAATCAAACGCTTCATAAGTATAAGAGTCAGAACCAAGGTTTTCTGATTCTAAATTTAGGAACTTTCCCACTATACCTTCTTTCCAAACTACTTATCCTGGCATTGAAGACCTTCCACAATCCAGCATTATTCTTTTTTTCTGGTTTCATCTCCCATAATATCCTTTGGATTACTCAGTGCCTCGGCCATACTAAAGTATTTACCATTCCACGAACATGACCTTTTCTTTGTTGTTGCCCACACCTGGAAATACTCTCACCACCCTCAATGCCTATTGAAATTCTGCTCCTTGTTCCAGGCCCAGCTCAAATGCCAGCCAGTACAAGACGCCTTCAATACCTTCTTCCTTTCTTTTTCCTTCTTAACTCCAAATAGCAAGCTTTGAGTATTTTAAAATCTGAAAAGAGCTTTCCAAAAAAATCTCATTTAATCTTCATAACAATTCTGTAAAATAGGTATTATTATTAGTCCCATTTTAGAGATAAGAAAACAGGCTGAGAAAGGTTAAAAGCTAATCATCTAAAATCACACAGCTAGTATGTAGGTAAGATTTGAATTCAGATCTTCCTGACTCGCAATCCAGCACTCAATCTGTGGTGCTACCCATCAGATCAGAGGACCTCCTATATATACAATTAAATTCAGCAGATCATTTAAGTACCAACCATGTTAAGGTACTATCAAGGATAGTGATACTCATGGCATCACCTCTGATGTCATGACAAGCAACAACAACATTTTCCTCATTTGACTGCCAGCATTTTGAGAACAGGAACTATTTTGAATTTTAAATGATCTAATAATAATACCTTGCTTTTTACAAAGTTTTATAACTTACAAAGCTATTTAACAATTTATCTCATTTAATTCATTCTTCACAATAACTTTGTAAGGAAATGAATTAAGTATTTTACACACTTCTTTTGAGGGTCAGTTAATGTAATCGGTATAAAGAAATCATATATGTATTTGCAAACCTTAAAAATCCTTCAAAATATTATTATTTTATATGTAGCACAGGATCAACCTCAGGTTCCCATATGGCTCTGGGAGATCTCTGCCCCATTTCTCAGGCTTGATGTGTTGTTTAGGATCAGCATTTATTTTCATAAATAGCCCCAGGTCTTCACAAATGAATGAGACAATCAATCAATTAATTTTCAAGTATTTGTTAAGGACTGACTGTGTGCCAGGCATTGTGCTAAACATTAGGGATACAAAGAAAGTCAAAATAGTCCCTGTTCTCAAAAAGCTCACAGTCTAACAGGGACAATATTGTGGTTGTTAATCCTTTGTTCTCAAAGAGGATCATGACATTGGGGAGGTAATGCCGTGACACAAGTGAGTTGGATTGAAGTGAGGGAGGACTGGGCAAGGTCACCTGCCTCAGTGTCTCCTCCAGAGCCATCTGGATGTCTGGAGATGGTCCTGGATGCAGTGGGTGTGGGGAAAATATACAAGCGAATAAGCATATAGAGCAGAAGGAAAGTAGTTCTGGCAGCTGTGAGGAAGCAGGACTGGGAAAGGCCTCCTCCAAAAGGTGGCATTTGAGTCTTGTAGGAAGCCAGGGCTTCTAAGAAGGGGAGTGAGTCTTTCAGTGATAGGGGAGAGCTAGCACAACGGCATGGAGTCGGAAGATGGAGTGTCATTGATGAGGAAAAGCAAATCGTTCGGGATGGTTCGATGACAGTGTGTGGAGAGGAAAAATATATATAAGAGGATCAGGAAAATAGGAAGGGGTCAGGCTGAGAAGGCTTTTCATGTGCTTAGCACAGTGCCTGGCACATAGTAAGTGCTTACCTATTTAGGGGCAGCCAGATGGGACAGTGGATGGAGTGCCTGCAGTCAGAACCTCAACTCATAATCCAACCTTGGACACTTAATAGTAGCTATGTGACCCTGGGCAGCTCATTTAGCCCTGTTTGCCTCAGTTGTAAAATGAGCTCAAGAAGGAAATGGCAAACCAGTGTAGGACCTTTTCCAAGAAAACCCCAAAGGGGAGGGAAGAGTTGGACATGACTGAACAACAAACAGCAAAAGCCTTATAAAGTACCATTCTAAAGAACCATTTTTTTTTTTTGAGGCAGCTATTGGCTGAGTGAATAGAGAACTGGTCATAGAGTCAGGAAGACCTAAGGTCAAATCCACTTCTTAGCTGTGTGACCCTGGGCAAGTCACTTAGCCTTGCTTGCCTCAGTTTCCTCATTCATAAAATGAGCTAGAGAAGAAAAGGCAAACCACCCCAGTATCTTTGCCAAGAAAACCCCAGATGGGGTCATAAAGAGTCAGACGTGACTGAACAACAATATTAAATGTTTATCAATTAATTAAATGATTGATTTTAATGCTAAACAAAGGAGGTAATTTTCTGAATAGAGCCAGGCAACATAGTTCCCATGATGCACTTTAGCAAAAACCCCAAATTGCACTAGATTGAATAATGATCAAGAAACCCAATGAGAAAATCCAATAAGTGACTTATTCCACTCTAGAACTACACAGAAACCGAGAAGCCTATGGGCAATAGGAAAGGGAACCAATCAGAAAAGCTAGCCCTAGTGTTCAAACAAAAAAGCCAGAATTCTCCTGGCAAGACCTGACATGGACCAGAGACACTAATATAATAATGATAACAATAATAATAATAATATATAATCTGTTTAATCTGGAGGAAGTTAGAGTTCGGAGATATCCTAAGAACACGCCAGCAGACACACCGTGGAGGTCTTGGGAGTGACAGGGAGTAGAAGCTACCAGGATAGGCTGGACTCTAGTACTGGGGCTTCAAAATCCTAAAATGCTGTAGAGAACCCTGAAGACTCAGCATGCCAGATCTCAAAGATGCAGCTATTCTTAACTCAGGAAGGCAGAAGTCAGCACACAAACTCAAGTTGAGACTGAGAATGGTCAACCAGACAACCCAAAAGTGAAGCAGGCAAAAGAGCCTGGTTCTGGCACAAAACCCCAATTCTGGAACCAAGGTTGCCAAAATAATGAAGCAGAAATTACTGAGCAATATACAGAATCATAATAGATTCAGATATATCCAGAAATATAACCTAGGAGAAAGTAATCCTATAATAGCATCAATCAGGGACTCAAAATGAATAAGGATTTTTCACAAAGATTATGTATATGAATGCCTAGAAGAAATGAAGGAAGAGATTTTTAAATGAAATAAAAAATTCTGGAAAAAAAGGACTTGAAAGTGAATAAAATGCTTTTAAGAATCGTCAGATACTTTGAAAACCATTATTTTTAAAAGACCTGAACACAATCTTTCAAAAAATCATAAATGAAAACTGCCCACATCTATTTGTAACAGAGGGAAAAATGAATATAGAATCTACCAATCATCTCAGAAATAAGTTACAAAAAGAAAAGTATCCAGAATAACAATTCCAAAATTCAGAAGTTTCAGTTCACAGAAAAAATATTGTAGGCATCCAGAACTCTAAGTATCAAAAAATAACAGTAACACATAAGATTTGCAGCTTTGGCCATAAATGCAGAAATCTTAAGAGTGCAATATTCTAAAAGACAAAGGCTTACAAACAAGAATAATATCCTGCGGTCAGTTTAATATTATAGAAGAAAAGGATTAAGTATTATATAGTACCTGCTATGTTCCAGGCACTGTTTAAGTTCTTCACAAATATTTCATTGGATCCCTACAACTACAACCTTGCCAGGTAGGTGGTGTTATTATCCCTCTTTTTCCGTTAAGAAAACTGAAGCAAACAAAGGTTAAGTGGCTTGCCCAAGGTCATACAGCTTATAAATGTCTGAGGCCAGATTTGAACTTATTGTCTTCCTAGCCTCAGCATTTTAATCACTACCACCTTGTTATCAACTACAAGGAGGGGAAAGGATCTTTCATGTTATAGAACAGTGAATTTTCAAGCATTTCTGATGAGAAGACAAGAACTGAGTAGAAACAATGAAATGCAAATCCAAGTCCAGAAAATCTAGAGATATAGATTTATTCAATAATTGGGAAGGGCTATATGATGGGTAATATTCTTACTGGAGGAGAGTGAAGAAGAAACAAAGGTTTCCTTCAGAATCTTAACATCTTCAAATGACATTGAGGGAATTAAATAAGAAAAATAGAGGATCTGAGAATGAATAGGTTCTGTTCTGACTATTTAAGAAGGGAAAGAAAGAAGAGTATGAAAAAAATACTCGTGTTTATAAGGTTGGAATAGGGTGGAATTTGATATTTTTCATAATCAGAGTGCTTAAAAAAAGAGTATATACAAATGGTAAAGTAGGCAACAAATGAGTGTCATTCTTGCATGAACTAGACAAGAGGATTGAATTCATAAACACATGGAGTTTGTAATAAAAATACATCAAATTTAATAGGAAATAGGCAAGGATAGGGAAAGGGAGAATATATACAGGGGAGAAAATAATCACAAACAAAATCACAAAACAAATTTCCTCCTCCCAAAGGTAGCATTTAAAAGAAAAAGGGAAATTGAAAACTAGAGAGAGGGTGGTCATCAGTTGAGGTATGGCTTAACTGATTGTGATACATTAATGCAATGGAATATTATTGCACCTTAGGAAACAATAAAAGAGATGATTTCAGATAGTACTCTGGGAAATGGAAATTGGTACAGATTAAAGGGAAAAGAATCAGGAGAATAATTACTGCAAGTTTAAGAACATTGTAAGAAAAAGAAATTTAGAAAGACTTAAGAACTCTGATCAAAGTAATTACTATCTAACTGTATCCAGAGGACCTATGATGAAGCTTATTACCCATTTTCTGATAAGTGATATATTTAAGATATGGGATACACACATTTTGGGACATATCTACTATGCGGATCTGTTTTGTTTAACTATGTTTATTATAAGAGTTGGTTTTGTTTTGTTTTTTCTTTTTCATTGGTGGGGAGAGGATAGAGAAAGAACCCAAAAAAGAAAATTTAAAAGTGGAGGGCCATTGATATATTTTAAAAGCACACAGAGTACAGAAGAAAGTTTAAAAAAAAAGAAAGTTTAAAATTTTTTGAAGCAGAACAGTTTGTTTTATTAAAGCTTTTTATTTACAAAACATATGCATGGTAATTTTTCAACACTGACCCTTAGAAAACTTTGTGTTCCAAATTTCCCCTCCTTCTCCCTATCTCCTTCTCTAGATGGCAGGTAATCCAATACATGTTAAGTGTGTTAAAATATAGTTAAATCCAAAATATATATACATATTTATATAGTTATCTTGCTACACAAGAAAAATTGGATCAAGAAAGTAAAAAAAAAAATGAGAAAGAAAACAAAATGCAAGCAAACAACAGAAAGAATGAAAATGCTATGTTATGGTTTGCACTTAGTTCCCACAGTCCAGAACAGTTTTTAAAATAATAAATAAGTAGCATACTTTTTAAAGGAATGAAATAGAGATTCATAGTTTCATAAACAATCTTTTATTTATAGGTGAGAGAAATCTTCATTATTTTCTTTTTTAAAGTATTTGTTTAATTGTTGTGTAAAAAAAATTGATATAAAAATGCTAAACATAAGATTTTATATTTGATCCCAAAAGTAATAAGGATCTACTAGAATTCAATGAGCACATGTAGGGTAAAAAGGAGAAGAAAGATGACATAATCATATGTCATTCTAGACATTATAAGAGCAATAAATTGGAGTGGGGAAAGACTTAAAGCTATTGAAAAATCTAGATAAGAGGTAAAGAAAGCCTGAATTAGAGTTGTGGTTGTGTGAGTATAGAAAATGAGACATACCATTGATAAAGTGAAAGTAGAAATAACAATTGGCTTGGCAGGTTGGAGAATTGGGTTGAAGGTGACAACAAGATTATAAACTTTAGTGGAAAAAAGGCAGTGCCCTCAACAGTAGTTGAAAAGTTCAGTAGAGCAGAGTAGAGTTTCAGTGAGGAAAAAATGACAAGTTCTATTTTGGACATGTTGAGTTTTGGGATGCTTACAGGACACCTAGTTTAAGATATACAATAGACAGTTGACGACAGGAAACTTGATCTCAAAGTAGAGATCAGGGTTAGAGATATAACTCTGGGAATCATCTGCATAGAAATGATGACTGAATCCATAAAAACTGTTAAGATCCATAAAAAGGCATAAAAAGAAAAGAGTGGTGGACTCAAGAAAGAGCCTTAGGATAACGGCCATAATTCACAGACATGACATCAATCAATCTATATAACACAGAAGACTGAAAAATAGTGGTCAGAAAGGAATCAGTCATGAAAATCAGAGAAGAAAAAATGAATAGTGCCAAATAATTCATAGAGGTAGGTCAAGAAAGATAAGAACTAAGACATGCCCAAAAGGTTGGTTAATTATAAAATGAACAGAGTGGTTGCAGTGGAATGTGAAGGTCAGAGGCTTTATAACAGAGGGAAATAGAAAATAGGCCACTTTTTCAGGAGTTTAGCTGAGAAGGGAAAGATGTAAATTAATGTGGATTATGGGATCAAGGGAGTGATTGTGTACCAGACCATGCCAGATGAGTCAAGAAATAAGAGCAAAAGATTAAAGCAACATGCAAACTATTATAGAATTGAATCAAAGTCATACACATCCTCCAATTAATCCTTCTGTTTTCCCACCACAGTGGGAGAGGGACACTGTAAGATTACTTACAACAAAGTATTAGAGATTAGCATCTGTAGCAGTCTCTGTTTAATTATTTCCCTTTCCACATCAGGGTAGCAGTTAGCAAATGTTGACATCTCAAAAGCCAGAGTTTTAGGATGGCTAAGCCAGGGCTATTCCTTTGGGTATCCAAACATGTCCTGGTAAATATTTACTAACTACTCTCTAGGAAGAAAAAAAAAGATATTTCTTCACATTTCTCCTGTCTCTAAAATCTCTATTTATGCCAGACTTCCACTCCTGGTCCAGTCCCTATCTATACCCACAGCACAGTCTAGACATGTGTGTCATTTCTTCTCATTTCTTATCCCTGTGCCAATATTCTTACATTTCAGCCTTTAACTCCTTCTGCTTCCTTAGCTTTGAGTAATTCTTGAATCTTCTTTTAAACTGCCCTAAGCTGGAAGCAGTCTACCCAACACAATGTCCTTATATTCAGGTTCACATGCAACCTTTGAGAAACTAATTATGAAGAATTTTCCTCAATTTGTGAGAGATTCTGTGCTGCAAGCATTATGGAAACGTGGAACCTATCTGTAAACAGACTCCTCTATTTATGTTAGAATTTTGTAAATTGTAAAAATGATTTAGTATATGTGACAATCATCAAGAGTTATAAATTGTGAGGGTAAAAAAATCCACCTTATTTACCTCAAAAGGCAATTATGGGGAACAAAGCAAGTTAGATAATTTATCCAAGTGCTTGGTGACTGATAAAGTTCTGAGAACATTCAGGACATTTTACCATTGCATCTTAGGCCAGTGGAAAGACCTGTAAAGCTGGAGTTAGAGAATTTGAGTTAGAATCCCAGGATTGACATATACTGTCATATAACTGTGCATATAACATTTAACTTCTCTGGACCTCAGTTTCCTTATCTGTAAAATGAAGAGATTGGACTAGCTGGTATAAAATGCCTCACATCCATTCTCTAGGATCCTAGATCTCTTAAAATTCAAAAATAATTAAATCACAATTAAAAATAAATAAATTACATTGTTGTGTAAATATGCTCACCAGAAAGATGTAGAATCAGAAAATAGAAGAGACTAGTAATATAGCAAGATAAAAAAGAATATCAGTGGATAACTTGTGTATTGCATTGGTAGCCATATATGTAATATCAAAATATTTAGAGGAAGCAGATTGGATGAATCTTCTGTGAATGTTTCATGGAGAACATGAAAATACTCACAAAGGATAAAGATGTTGTAGAGAATACTACATTGATAAAATCACAGATCATTAATAATAATCCAAATTTATATAGAGTTTAAGATTTTCAGAGTGTTTTTCCCCTAACCCTATGAAGTTGTTATTGTTGAGTAGTATCTGATTCTTAGTGACCCTATTTAGCATTTTGTGGTCAAAGATACTGGAGTGCTTTGCCATTTCCTTCTCCATCTCATTTTACAATTAGAAAACTAAGGCAAACAGGGTCAAATGACTTGTCCAGGGTCCCACAGGTAGGAAGTGTCTAAGCTGGATTTGAACTCAGGTCTTCCTGACTCCACATCAATGCTCCATCCACCTGCAACTTTGGCTAGTTGACATCAATATCATCATCTCCTTTTTCAGATGGAAAAATGAGAATTAATTAAGTGACTTATCAATTGGTACTAAAACTAACAAGTATTTTAGCTAGGACTGGAACCCCTGTTTCTTGACTTTAGGTCTAGGTTGTTTAAACCACACTGCCTCTGAGTTTTACAGAGATGGAGATAAAGAGCCAGAGAAGCTAAGGTTCCCCCAAATCACATCCCTAATAAGAAACAGAGGCAGAAAAAAAAAAAAAAACAGGCCTTCTGCCTTCAGAGCCTCGCCATGTCTACCACGGCAGGGGCCTCTGAAGTCACAGCTGCAGCCATGAAAGGAGCCATCTGAACCTGGAAATCATGGCGTTCTGAGACGTGTTCGGCTCTGCCCTCTGGGCTTAGATGCTTCTCTAAACATAGCCCTCCAAAAGGGAAATAAACAGAACAGACGCTCACAAAAGTCCCAGGTATCTGCTGCATGTGGGCATAGGAACATGAGTATGTACACGTATACAAGTGTCTTGCATATTGCATGGGTGTGGGCACATATGTGTACATGTATACATGTGTGTACAGTACATTTTTGTACATCTAATAAATTTGAAGCAATAATGACTAATAGAATCTAGATTTCTGTGTTCAGATTATTTCTCTAAAGGTGTCCATGGTAGCTAGAATCACTTTAGAAATCCATGTTTTATTCCATTTTCAAAACACAATTGGGGGCAGCTAGGTGGGGCAATGTATAAAGTCCCAGCCCTGAAGTCAGGAGGACCTGAGTTCAAATCTGGCCTCAGACATTTAACACTTCCTAGCTGTGTGACCCTGGGAAAGTCACTTAACCCCAATTGCAGAAAGAAAGAAAGAAAGAAAGAAAGAAAGAAAGAAAGAAAGAGAGAGAGAGAGAGAGAGAGAAAGAAAGAAAGAAAGAAAGAAAGAAAGAAAGAAAGAAAGAAAGAAAGAAAGAAAGAAAGAAAGAAAGAAAGAAAGAAAGAAAGGAAAAAAAGAAAGGAAGGAAGAAAGGAAGGGAGGAAGGAAGGAAGGAAGGAAAGAAAGAAAGAAGAGAAAGAGAATTGGTTTCTGTGACCTGTGAAGGAATTAAAACCTAACAGAATTAAGTCCAAGCTCTTGATTCAATCTTACTGTTGTTTTACATTAAATGTATCTCTGTGTGTATATGAGTGTGTATGTGGAGATAAACAGACTGAGAGATAGAGACAGGAAGACCTTAGTTCAAATCTGACCTCAGACACTAACTGTGTGATCCTGCGCAAGTCACTTAATGCCTATTTGTCTCAGTTCCTCATCTGTAAAATGGTGACATACTGAAAAAGGAAATGGCAAGCCACTACAATATCTTTATCAAGATAACCTCATGTATAAGTCCGTGGGGTCACAAAGAGTTGGACCCCATTCAACAATTGAAATATATATAAGTAAGTGTGTGTGTGTATGTGGGGGGGATGTATGTATGTATATGTAGATATACACACATGTATGTGTAGATATATACCCATTATATGTATTTTTTTTTACCATGTATATATGTACATGATAACTGTGTTTGGTCACACACAATGTGAACTAAATCCTGTGTTTAAAAAATGTGAGTGGTGTTTTTAGAGTAAATACAGGTGTAAATATACTAACCATAATAACTTGTTAGCTGTTCCTTTTTCAAAATAATAGAAACAATAAATATTTATGATCTTTAGGGAAAAAAATCTAAATTATTACTCTGGTCAGGATGTACATACCAGAATATATCCCCAAAACACTAAAGCAGCCAATTTGTTCTCCCTTTCGCCTTTTCCCCAAACCTTGTTTTTTTGGTGTGGGCTTGTGATTTCATCCCCATAAGGAATTCTTGATGTAGAAACTTTCACAACTAATGCAAGTCAGCAACTTATCAACCAACTTATACTTTGAGAAGGTTTTCTAGGGCAATGAAAAGTTAAGTGACTTGCCCAGGATCGTGCACATAAATGTATAAAACACTTTAAAAAACATTATCTCATTTCATCTCACCCCAAACCCAGGTGATAGATGCTTTTAGGACCCCTATCCAACAGAATAAGGAATTACGGCAGAATTTAAGTGACTTGCTTAAGTAAGGATTACTCAGATTTTTATGCTCTATCTCCAGTGCCACCTGGCTGCCTCTTCCTCTCTGGGAGATCAAGTCACTCTTCTATATCATGCTTCCTTTTCATTTTTAGTGTATGTGTTTAATGTGAGTATATAAATAATGTCTAGCTATATTTAATCCTACATTTGCTACTTGACTAAGTCTTATTACTCAGAGTGAGGGGAAAGGGAAGGTCGAGTATTTAACTTGACTTAATCTTGATTCTGTTAGAGCAAGTATTTTCTTGATGATTCTATCTGGCTATCTATGAGTCATAGATGGCCACAGTCTTCTTTATGAATCAAACTTGCAAGTAGTCCACAGGCCAATTCAGAGATGGCCGAAGAGTGAAAGAAAGCTGTGACATGTTACCAACAATGGTTTTCATGCAAGAAGTTCCATTAAAAAACTATCAAGGTCATATATCACTGGAATACGCTTGTCATTCATCTCAAGTAACAAAAATAAAAGGCAATCTAAATGCTGCACTAATATTTATTTAATGTCAAAAGACCCAGAGGAAGTTCCTCACAATGCTGGCTAAACCATCTGTGAAGAATTCCTACCAAAGCTTTTGACCCAGATGTACCATTACTAGGCCTCTGCCACAAAAACATTTTTTAAAAAGGGAAAGGATCCAAATGTCCACAAATATTTATAGCATCTTTTTCTGTGGTTCCCCAAAACTGGAGATTAATTGGCTGTCCTTTCATAGGGGAACAGTTAGAGTATATAAATATAATGGAATATTATTGTGACATAAAAATGATGAAATGCACAACTTCAGAAAAAACTGGGAAGATCCCTATAAAATGATACAGAATAATGTGAGCAAAACTAAAACTATTTATACAACGATAGCATCATAGAGAAAATCAACTTTAAAAGTCTTTAAACCTCTTATCAATGCAATGATGAGCCACAAGACCAAAAGAATGAAAATGAAATGTATTACTCACATCCTGCCAAAGAGATGGTGAATTTCAAATGTAAAAAGAGATAGACAGTTTCAGATATGGCCAATATGGGAATTTGTTTTGCTGGATCATGCAACTATATCAATTCAACAAGCATTTATTAAACTCCTACTATGTGCAGGGCATTTTGCTAACACAGGGTACTGAAGACTTTCTTTTTCTATTAGTATAATTTGCTCAATGGGAGGAAAGTAACGGGAGGGAGACATTAAAGTGGGGGGAGAAAGAAGGGTGATACACAGAAGGACAAAACCTTGTAGAAAAATTGTATAAGAAAGTCAAAAGTAGATTTTGACCTGCCCTGATGGAGATAGTATTCATGTGATTAAGATTACAGACTCATGGAATTAATTAAATAATTTTTTAATTGCAAATAAATAATAGAGAACTGTGAAAAAGTTATAGTATGGTATTTTCAAGTACTTAGCTTTTTTTCCCCAGTGGATCTCAACCTTGGCCTCAAGGGATTAGCTCTAGTGAGTCATTCTTGCTAGAAAGGCAGGAATCTGAGTTTCTCCTACCATCCTCTCATCTCACACCCCCACTGTTAACAAGGAATTCCCTTACTGACACAGGTGTGTTTAACTTATCTCATCATATTACTGAGGCTCCAAAGTTTGGTTGCCTGGGGCAGTTCTGTACCAATAAAGAATTAAAGATATGATTTCAACTCCCCATGGCCTGAAACTGGGTTTGCACGTACTAGGTTGGATTTCAGAGTTTCTGATTTGGTGCCGATTGAGATTACAATGTTGTAATTTAAGCATCAGTCCCCTGCAGGCTGAAAAGACTAGACACTGCTTGAAAGTAATTGATGAATAAGGGGGCTTTCCATTATACCTGTCAGTAGCACAGGATTGAAACCCAAGCTCACTGACAAAGTCTCAGGTCTCATGCTTCAAATTTACTGATCTTACTTTCCTACAATTTCTCTTACATCTTGAGCCAAAGCTCAGTGATCCTAGTCCTTAAACAGCTCTTTTCTTGAAATACTAAAATTGTCATGCTGTGCTACTATAAACTTACACATGGAGTTTAATAGATTTGAATTTGTGCTTGTATAAAATGAAATAAGGGTAATTAGGGTAATTAAGAAAACCTAAAACAATTGCATCAAAACTAAATATTAAGGATCTTTTCATTTTGGAGCAGACTTGTGATTTCACTGGCATAGGAAATTCCTCTACCAATGCATATTTCTACGTCCTCTGCAACTTACAGCCTAGTAGGGTTGTCTGGTGCACTGGGAGGTGGTGACTTGCTTAGGGTCATACGGTTATTATGTACCAGAGGAAAGACTTGAACCCAGCACTTCCTGACTCCAAGACTGGCAAACCTATGTTTTCTTCATATAGAGGGAGTTATGTACACAATAATACAGGAAAAATTATTAAAAGAAATGATTAGGTAAAGAAAACTAGGCATGAAACTAATTATTGATAAAATTAATTATTCCTCACTAGGTTTCACCTTGAGGAAGTAAGAAGAATTCTCTAGGTATTTCCTGGGACACTAAGCTTTTATCTTACAAATCTTGCTTCTCAGTCCTGATTCAAAGCATTATTTCTTCCTCGAAGTGGAGGATGAAGGAATTATGGGGAAATGGTGTACAAAGTGAATAATATGGAAATGTTTTACATGATTACACATGTATAACTTATATTGGATTACTTACTGTCTCAAGAAAGGGATATTGGAGGGAGGAGAAAAGGATATAATTTGGAACTTAAAACTTTTTTTAAATGTTAAAATTGTTTTAACATGTAATTGGTGAAAAATAAAATATTTAAAAAATAAAACTATTCAAAGAAATGATCAAAGGAAAGGTTCTAACATGTTCAGAAAAAATTTTTTGAAAATATTCAAAGAATAGTAATATCAGAAACAAAGCTGAAATTTTTCTCAACACAATAAAATAGGTCATAAACACATTGGATAGATTGAAGGAGGGAAATGAAATTAGCAAAAAATATGAAATTTAAAAAGGAATTGTTTGTGACTACAGAATCTCAAGATAAGAAGATGATGAAACATAATAATAGTTTAGAAATATCTATGGAAAATATAAACAAAACAGTTGCTTCAATGAAAAAAAAATTTTACTAGCAGAATAGTGGAAATTAAAGCAGTAGAAAAATGAACCCAGATGATGACTCACTTGCAAAATATTTCAGCTATGCCTACAAAAAGAAAAGCTCTTAAAGATGGAACAAAGGTTAAAAAAATTAAGAATTACTGATTTTCCTAAAAACTTTGAAGAAGAATTTGGCCACTATATTTCAGGAGCTCATACAAAAAATATCAAAATATACAAAAAAAGAGATATGTATTATAAATATACAGTATTTGTTTCAAGGGTTGAACTCCAACTCACAGAGTGGAACTCCAAGCTTTATGATTTTTATGATAAGTTGATTTTATAAGTAAACATTAAGAAAGGACACACATGTGTGAGTGTGTGTGTGTGTGTGTGTGTGTACATACAAAGAGAGAGAGGGAGACAAAGACGGAGATGGAGAAAGAGAAACAGAGAAGATAGGGGGAAAGACTATACACTAAGGTGGCAATCTGATAAAGGACTGGATTTGGAGTAAGGAAGACCTGAGCTTGAATCTTATCTTGGACACTTTCTTACTAGCTATGTGACCTTAGGCAAGTCATTTGATCACTCTCAGTCTCAGTTTGTTCATCTGTAAAATGGGAATACTACCTATTTCACAGGGCTATCAATATTAAATGAGATATTTGTAAAACAGCACAGTGTCTGGCACAGAGTAGACACTTGATAAATGTTTCCTTTCTTCTGCCGAAGCCCTTAAAAATACATAGGAATATTATTCACATGCTCCAGAGAAATAGAAAGAGTTCTACATTGAGACTCAGTAGATATCTCAGTTCTGATCCTAACTCTGCCATTATCTGGTTCTCTGACCCTAAAGAAAAGACAGTTAACTAAGAATGAGATATCTCCATGGTTCACTCCAGATTTAAAATTCTATGGCTCCATGGCAATGGAATTAGGAAACTTCTCTCCTTTAGGTCCTGGAAAAACAAATCCCTATCCCAGTTCTAAGAAATGGTGATGAAATAATGTTACCTGCCCCTAATTTCTGAGAAATACAAGGATTCCTGCAGAAATTGTTAAAATGTTTTGAGGTTTTGAGATAAAAGTATTATATAAATAGAACAAACTATTCTGTATGTGTTCTGCAGTTATTTTGACATTTAGCAACCTAGTTTTATATTTGTACTTGATTTTATCTGTAGAACCCTACATTTAAAATCTGTAAAAACCTTAAAGGTAGGAATTATTTCATTTTTTAAAATTTTTGTATCCCCAGAACCTAGAAGAGATTCTGACATATAGTAGGTGTTTGATAAATGCTTATTGATTTTTTAAAAAGAAAATCAGCAGCCTTATTTTAAATAAAATAGCAATCTAGTCCATCTTCAAGGTAGAAGAAAAAACATCACAAGTGCCAAGATTCTGAAATCTTCAATTTATTTGTAGGTAAAGCATGTTATTAATTTTATGGTTCTACATGTGTGTCAGCCTTTTTCCTCTCCTTTTACAAAATCCTCTCTGAGTGGCTCCTCTTGGCTCAGTTCCCAAGCATCAGAGACACAGTCCCCTAGGTCCTGGGACCAGTAAAAGATTGCTGCTTTGTCCAGAGATGCAGGTCTTCCAATCCTGAGCATGTGTCTAGTCCCATAAAGCCAAAGAATATGCCATGAGGTCATCCCCATTATATTGTTATTGCAGGAAATGTTTTAAAATTGTTATAACTTATATCCCTTACAACATGTCATTTTAATATTTTTTGGAGATTGCCAATTGCTTTTGATTTAGACTGAGCATTTAAGCACTATCTCCCTCCCTCCCAAAAGAGCCACATATGGAGGAGGAAATACATTTATTTTATTTCTCTTCCCACCTACAAAAGATTTTAAAAATTAAAGTATTCTCTCAAACAAGCTGAAAATATCAGATAAAGCTTTGTAGGAAATGAATGGATTTTCAATTTACCAACTATGTACGAAGTGTAGGGGACATACTTGGAACAGAATGCTATTTTTAATGATGGCTAGAATCCAGATAATCTTCCTTCTGTTTCTTCAAACAAAAAGATCTCTTCTATCTTGAAAGCAATTTTATCTATTCCTTTTGCCTTAATTAGCATTAGTATGCTTATGATTCCCTAAGCAGAACTTTACTAGAACACTAGTCCACATTGCCTAGAACAACTCAACCTGACATCTCTCCAAAACTGAAGGCATCCTCTTCCTTCTTCAAAATCTACTTCTCCTTCTTACTTCTGAGAGTTGCAACCTAAAAGCCATCTTAATCTTTGCCTTTTTTTCTCATCCACCATACCCAATGCATTCCATGACCTATTGATTCTACCTTCATAATTTGTTGCTATTCAGTAAATTCAGTCCTGACTGACTCTTCATGACCCCATTTGAGTCATTTCCTTCTCCATTTTACAGATGGAGAAATAGGGTTAAGTAACTTGTTCTGGATCACACAGCCAATAAGTATCTGAGACTACATTCAAACTCAAGTCTTCCTGACTCCAAATTCTACCCTCTAGTTCCTATGAACTATCTACATAACAGCTTTCAAATATGCCCCTTTTTTCCACTCTCGTTGCCACCATTTTAGTTCGAGTCATCACCTCCTTTCTCTTGAACCATTGGAATAGCCTCTAACTGATTTACCTGCCTATATCTCTTCCTTTTCAAATTAATTCAAAAGACATCTGTCAGAGTAACCTTTTTTTAAATATACAGTTCACACCATGTTAAAAACCCTACTTACCAAGATTCAATAATTCCCTGTGGTTTGGAGAACAAATTCCAAACTTAAGTTTGACTTTCCATAATTTGGCTCCAACCTATATTGCCCATTACTCATCTTCACTGACTCTATATCCTCGTTCAGACATTCTCAAAGTCTGGTCCATAGATCCCAAGAGTTCTGAGATCTTTTCAGAGAATCCATGAGGTTAAAACTATTTTCATAATAATATCTTTTAATTTTAATATGGTAAATATCAACAGATTAAAAACCATATAAACCAATATTTTTGTATGGTTCTTAATAATTTCTAAGAGTAAAGGGGTCCTAAACCAAAGTTTTAGAACCTAGTAGTAAAGCCCTGGTAAAAGTGAACTCTGATTGATTCCCTTCCCTCCTACATCTATTACTTTGCTCAAACTATTTCCTAAGTACAACATAAACACCCCCACCCCTCCATCACTCCATTGATATCTTTCCTCTTTTTTAGAACCTATTTGAAGTCATGAAACTTGCCTATATGCCCTCCCCTTTACCCCCAGGTAGGTGTGATCATTTCTTCTTCCAGATTCTCTTAGTACTTTGCACTTCTTTTGTGTAAATATCACATTTAATTTGCATTATGGTTATGTGTGTGACCAACATATCTTCTCTACTTGATTTTAAATTTTTGGAGAGCAAGGACTATGTCCCATTCATTTTTAATATATAATATATGTAACATATATTAATAATATATGTATAATTTTTGATGAATTCTTTCAAATTCATTTATTCATTTACCAAGCATTTATTAAGTGCTTACTTACTATGTGCCCAGCATTATACCAGCTTTGAGACAGTGATAAAAGCAAACAGTTCCTTCCTCAAGGAACTGATTCATTGGAGGGGGAAACAAGATATATATATAAAGAATTGAAGCATATATATAATTTCCAGGGAGAGAAGAGATTGGAGGTAAGGAGTAAAAATTTGGCTTTTCTGTAGAGGGTGCTCTTGAGCTGAGCATTGAAGGTGAGAAGAGTGTGCATTCTAGGCAAAGGCACAGAAACTGGAAATGGAATACAGCATGGGGAAGACCAAGTAAGTCATTTTGTCTGGAATATGTAATGTATGAAGGAAAGTATAAAGTCAGGAAAGGTAAACTGAATCTGGATTACGCAAGACTTTAAAAGTCAAAGCAAGGAATTTGTACTTTTTCCTAGAGGCATTTGGGAGCAACTGGAGAATTTTAAGTAGGGAGGTGATATAGTTAGATGTGCTTTAGAAATATCAATTATCAGTTATGCGAAAGAGGGAAAGCAGAGAGGAGAGGCTGGAGACATGACTACTAATTAAAACTCCAGCACTATAGTCCAGGCAAGAAGTGATTTGGGGGCCCAAAACTAAGATGATGGTTGTGTGAGTATATGAATTAAAAGAAATTAAATCCTTCAATTTCTTAAGCAGAATGTGCAAAGTAATCTGTTAAGCACTGGAGAGACAATTGGAAAAGTCTTTTCTCAAGGATCTCAGATTCTAATGGAGCAGAAACAACACACACATGGAAAATTGCAGGCAGCAAGTCAAAACAATCCCATGATGCTTAGGGTATAGCAGAAAAGCAGAAAGTAATGTCTCATATTTATTTTTAAATTTTACTTTGTTTTAAAAAATAGAATAAGAAAAAAGAAAAATTTTTTAAAAGAATACAAAAGAAAACAAAAGAGAACATTGTCATGTGCCCACAGAACATCAGGGAGGATTCAAAATATATCACAACAAATTACCAGATCAAGGAAGTGTATATATTCGTAGAAGAAATTATATTCATGAGTGTCCATCTTTTCTTTATTTCCTTGTAAATTGTTGTCTACTGCTCTCAATTTTTTTCCTTTTCCCTTTCATCATCCTCACCACCCCTAAGCAGGCTATAGTTAAGAAAGGATATATTTATATATAAAATGTAGATATATACATACACATATATATCCACACACACCCCTCTCCCCACCTACACATAAATATTTTTCCTAACCTTGCTGATTCTTTCCCTTAATTCTGCTCCTTAACTTGCCTTGCTATTATTTAACCTTTCCCCACCTTCTTCTTTCCTCATTCTTTGCTTCCTCATCTGCCCATCCCTCCTCCGTTATTTCTTAAAGATTTTGGAGGGTGCTATACGCTTCATGGTATATATGTAGTGTTGCTTATTTAACCCATTCCTGATATGAGTAGGTTTTCAGAACTATGAGCCCTTCCTCCACCCTCTAATGCCGCTATGTTTATTCTTCTTCTGCACTTCATTTGTAAAATATAATTACTATTTTATCTTACTTCTGTCCTAATCTTTCTTTTGAGCTGCCCTAGTGTTGATGTCAATCTTAAACAAATGATATATATTTCCTGTGTAAAAAAACATAAACAATTTGTCCATGCTGAGTTCCTTGAAATTGATCTTTGATATTGGCTCTTAGATGTTAAATTTTCTATTAAGTTTGAGTTTGGTTGTTAGAAAGACCTGAAAATCTGCAAGTTCATTGAGTGTCCATTTTTTTTCATTCAATGTTATAGATAATTTTACTGGATATGTTATTTTTGGCCATAGATCTAGTTCTTTTGATTGTTGGTAGATCTGATTCCAGGACCTGTGGTCTTTTATTATGGCTGCGGCTAAGTCCTGTACAATTCTAATTGTAGCTCCAGCGTATTTGAATTTTTTTTCCTTGTTTCTTGCAAAATTTTCTCTATGATCTGTGGGTTTCAAGATTCGGCAATAATATTCCTATGTGTTTTCCACAAAGGATCTCATTGACGTGGTAATCAGTGGATTTTTTCTATTTCTACTTTCCTCTCATGTTCTATTACTCCAGGACAATTTTCTTGGATTATTTCTTGTCATTGTGTCAAGATTCCTTTATTTGGTTACAATTTTCAGGCAGTCCAATTATTTTCTCTTCTTGATCTTTTCTCCAGATCTGTTGTTTTTCTTATAAGATTTTTTCACATTCTGTTTTCCATTTTTTCATTCCTTATAAAGTTTTGTTATTTCTTGGTCTCTCATAGCTTCAATGGTTTCCCCTGGCCCAATTCTAATTTTCAGAGTTCTTTTCATCTTTAAGGCTTGTTTCTCCTTTTCTAGTTGGTTAACTTTTTATAATCTTCATATTTTTCTTGGATGGTTTTTATTTTTAATTTTTTGTTGTTGTTTTGTTTTTCCTCAATGTCATTCATTTGATTTTTAAATTCTTTTTTGAGTTCTTCGATAATTTCTCTCTGAACAGGGAGCCATTTCACGTTATTCTTTGGCATAGAAGCTTTCTTACTTCAGCATCTTCTCAAAATGAACCCTGGTCTTCCCAATACTCCTAGTAGTTTTCATGGTGGGGCTCTTTCTTCTTTGCTGGTTTATTTTTTTTTAAATAATAGGTATTAGTATAAGCATCTCTAATTGTGGGGTGGGGGATAATGTCTTTAGCTTCACTTGAACTCTCCCCTCTGACCAGAAACCCCAAATCAAGGAGGGGTAGTTCCCTCCTACAAGTGCCTGAAGCCAACAGAATCCCTGCCCCACTGCCCCATACTCACAGGTGTTCTGATTCCTTCTCATCCCTGCAGCACAACTGGGCTAGGCATTCTTAATCAGGTCTTGGGCCATCTCCATTAGGGTCTGAGGGCAGATGGTGTCAAGGTAGTGGTGGTGAGCTGACTTGCTTAGCACATGCTGCTTCCTGTCTCTCCCTCTGAGTGCCCTTGATGCTTCACCAGGCTGACTTGCCTTTCTGGGAGTGGCAGTTGATTGGCAGTTAGTGAGGATGGCTAACTCTCTCCAGAGGCACTGCTTTCCAGGAGCATGACTATGAATCTGGGACAGACAGGACCAGTGGTTTGGGGATGCTACTATTCCCATGGCTGCTTATACTTCTCTGCCCATTGGCAGGAGCTGGCTCTCGTTTGTTGTTATTGATGATAAGGAAGATTTAATAAGAAATCCACAATGATTTCTCCTCCAGTGATAACCGCAGGCCTGGGCTAGAAGCCTGCCTAGTGGTTTAGGGAACTCACATGAATCTTGGGGTTCAGAGTTCTGGATAATCTCCATCAAGGTCCAAATGGAATTGCTGATCAAAAATGGTGATATTCTGCTCCTTAATCACCAGAGAGAGGAAAAGGGCAAGAGATTTTGTGGCGTAAAGTCAGTAAGACATGGAAGTTGGTTGGATGTGAAAGGGTTAGAGGGAGAAGAATGAAAAATGACTCCAAGGTTGTATACTTGTATAATTAGAAGGATGGTGGTACAGAAGTAGGGAAGCTAAAAGGAGAAGGCTATGAAGGGAAAGATGAGTTGATAATAATACCTAGCATTAGCTATTAATATTAATTAGTTAATAATATAGCACTTTAAGTTTTGCAAAGCACTTTATACAAGATATCTCATTTGATCTTCACAACAAGCCTAAACCATTATGATGATGATGATGATAAACCTGAGACTCCCAGAAGTCATGATTTGTCCAGCATAACAGAGCTAGCAAGTTCTGAGGCAGGATGCTGGTTTTTGAGCCTACAGAGGAGAATTTAGAGTATGGTGGTTATAGGTATGAATTATGTTTACTCATGTGGTTTTCTTCCTTTTCTTTCCACTTTTGTGCCTACATTTTAAGAAGAAAATTTACAAAAATATTTCTAACACATGCTCAACAATAGCTAAGTGGCACAGTGGATAATAGAATGATGGACCTGGAATCAAAAAGATTGATCTCAGGCACTTACTGATAATATAATTACCAGGCAAATTACCTAAATTTGGTCTGCTTCAGTTTCCTCATCTATAAAATGGGAATAATATTAATACTTAACTCTCAGGACTATTGTGAGGATCAAATGAGATAATATTTGTAAAGCAGCTTGCAAACCTTAAAGTACCAATTAAATAAATAAACTATATATATATATATATATATATACAACAAAATAACACAGGAATGCAAATTAATGTAAGCTAAGAATATGATTATAATAGAAACTAGGACATAGAGAAAGTATGTTTTGATAGGAGTTAATAAATTGAAATTGGCTGAAAGAAGAAAAGAGAGGCCTGAAGAGAGACTGAAAATGGCCTCCAGTCCTGTTACTTAAAATCTATGTGACATTAGGCAAATCACTTAATTTCTGTGGACCTAAGTTTTTTCATTTGTAAAAAGATTATGGGGTGAGGTAAGGGAGAGGAGGGTGATGATTGGATTATTAAAGGTTCCTTCCAGCTCTAAAATTTGTTTTCTTTTGGGTCCCTAGGGATAATGGTTAGTACCCTGAGAAAAGCTGGATAATAAACTTTTCCCACTTCATAATTTACTCTAGGACAAACTGTGCTCTGAGCCTCTACTTTAAAGATTAACAAAATGAACTAATGTTGAAATGAATCAAAATCTCTTAAAATTCTGTTTTCAACAGTTTCTTGATATCAAAAAAAAGGTTCTATTTAGAATGGAAGATTAAACTATAGCAAATTCAAGAACATGTGGTTTTAAAGAGTAAATTGACAGACGGTAAAAATATTTTTAAAAACTAATATTCACATAACATTTTTTCTTCTCCAAGTTTCTGGTTTGGTTCATTGTCAGCTTTGATTCCAGGGGGAAAAAAAGGACATGGTAGATGCTACAGTCTGAGACTCAGAATCCCTCCCTTGAATTAGACCGAACAAGACTATTTTGTTTCCTTGGCTTAAGGGACAAAAGAGGGATACAGAGATGAGAGAAAATGGTAAGAGAAAAGAGTAAAGGAGTATATGCTAATTAATCCCTTCCTGATCACAATAAATTGCAGATGGTTACACTTCAAATTATTTTACCCTTCCCAAGAAACATGCTTAAAATTAAATTAAACTTAATTTTAATTTAAAAAAGAGTTTTCTGGAGCAATATTTTAACACAAAGGAACAGTCCTAATTATGAAATTTCAAGCAGATTATATTGCTAGCAAGTAGACCTTTCATTGACTTTCCAATCGTACCAGGTAGGTAATAAGATACTGGAGGTCCCTGATGCAAATGACTATCTAAAGAATAAAGCCCTTCTCTTCTGTGTTGCAACTTGCTACTATCAAATAAGATGAAGAAAAATGAAAGTTTATCACATTCATGTGGAAAATGCAGTCTCCTTCTCAGTTTCATGTGATCTATTGGCTTGTTCTAGTCTGATTGTGGGGAGTAAAAAAAACAACCACCCTGATTCTTGACTTCAGATTTTTACAAGGATTTAGACTACTATTATTATGAATAATAATAATTATCATTTATGAAATACTTTAAGAAATCCAGACCTGAATATCTTTGCTTTGCAAACCAAAGATAAACAAATACAGCAATCCAAAACAAGAAAACAACAAAACAATAGAAAGACCATTAAGAGTACTTTTTATATGTAAATAAGATAACAAAGATAAAAGTAAAAGTTGAATAGAAGTGAGAGTGGAAAATTCGACCTGAAACATCATTCATTAAACCACATAACTCCATCTATAGATAAATCGATGTTTTGGGGGGACTTAGAAAAGGGGAGGCTGTGTAAATGGAGGAGGGGAATATGTGATATACTCTAATCAAGTCAAAGTGAAGGGAAAATAACCTCTGTTTTCTTTCATAAAAAAAAAAAAAAAGACCATAAAAGAATGCATGAAGAAGCAAAAGGAAGGATTGCAAAATGGGGAGATCTTGTTTTAATGGTGCAAGGGATTATTTTCCAGTCATTTCAGTCATGTATGAGTCTTTGTGACCCCCATCTGGAGTTTTCTTGGCAAAGAGACTGGAGTAGTCTGTCATTTCCTTCTTCAGTTCATTGATGAAAATTCCCATTGTGGAAGAAGGAAGGAGATATTATTCTATAAGAGATTACTGTGACCTTATAATGAGGTTTGGTCCTTAAAAAGAGACTACTCATCCTACCAGAAAAAAGGAATCAGAGCTCCTGACCCAGAAGAATAGAAGGGTAGAGGTTCAGGGGAGAGATTTCAAAACTAATGAGGACAAGTACCAATGGTAAAGGCAAACAATAACAATACTATAACAATAATAAAGTGTGAGAATTCCTACCATGGGACAATGACATTCAATAAGCCTTCAGAAATTGATATTTCTAAGTTGAGAAACAAATCAAAAAAGGGACCAGAGAAACAAAGTCTATAAGGCTATATTAAAAATGGTTTAGAAGAAGAAACTCAAAATAGATACTTTAGAATTCCATGAGGAATATAGAGATTAAAGGATTAAACAATTGAAAGGGCCATGATTCAACAACAGAAGTTTAGAATAGACAGAAAAGACATTATGATGAAAAGAACAAGTGAAAGAAATCCTTTTTTTTTTTTTTTTAGAAAAAGACACAGAAAATGAAATTTTAAAAACTAAAGAACAAAAAAAGTTAAAAGGAAAAGATATTTTCCTTGTTTATTTAATTGAACGTTTTACTAATATTAATTTCTTTTTCTTTCTTCATTTTATCCAATTACTTAGTTCTTTCCTTCTTTCTTTTCCCTAATGCAGACCTGAGAGATCGGGCAGCAGTGGCCAAGACTGCTTTAGGGAAAAGAAAGAAGGGAAGAACTAAGTAACTGGATAAAATGAAAAAAGAAAAAGGAATTAATAAATTAAAACTAAAAAGAGAGAAAACAATTTGGGGGTGGGAGCTGGAAAAAGCTTAAGAATGAGGGAGTTTGCCTTAGGAAAAAAAAAAAACCTAATTGAGGGGTATAAATATTGACAAATGAAGGAAAACATGAATTAAATTCTATGACTTGAGGAAGGAATTATGATGTAAAAATGCAAACTTTATATACTCTGCTATAGCATTTTAAAGTCAATCCCATATGACTAGTTATTGTTCAAATTTAACTGAAATATATACCCTTTACTATTATAGAGGCATATCAGAGGCATATTTGATTGTGTGATGTTTATTCATATTTGTGTAACTTGAGCCCCAAAGCCCATAGGTTTGGGACTCTATTTGTGAGGGCAGGGCAGAACTGGTGATATCTAGAGAAAGATGGTGTCTCTATGTTCTTGAGCCTCTTCTTTCATATTTTAGGAATCCCTTTGTACTCTTCAGTCATTTCTGAGACTTCTGGCTCCTCTGGTTTCCATTTTCACGAGAGGAGATGGAAGATTACCTCACTGCAGCTTTCTGACAAGAGAATAAGACTCTGGGAAGAAACCCAAAATGAGGAAAGTTAGCTGTCTCCATCATGTCCCTGTGCCTAGTTTGCCTAGTTTGCCACAACAGAAACTTCAAGTTTCTGAGTGAGACCTTCTGAGTCCAAGTCCAGCAGTCAGACTTTTTATTGGCATGAAGTCAAAAAAGTAATATATAGGTTTTTTTTTTTTTTGAGAGGCAATTAGGGTTAAATGACTTGCCCATAGTGACACATGTAGTAAGTATTAAGTAAGTGTAAAGTCTGAGGATATGTTCTGCCTCCAGGGCCAGTCCTCTGTCCATTGTACCACCTAGCTGCCCCAAGCACATAGATTTTAATGATGTCTTCACTCTAAAATGAGGGGTTGAAAGAAGAATATAGTTCCAGTGTACGATTCTACAAACACTATGCCTATGATTATCTGATTGTTCGTGGGCACGTTTTATGGAAGTCAAACTTTATTCTCACAAATAAGATTTCTGACCTTGTCATCTTCATCCCTAACATTTATATAGTGTAACTTACTATTTTCCAGGTAATACGCTAAGTGCCTTACAAAGATTATCTCATTTGATTTATATAGTAACCCTTGGAAGTAAAGTACTATTATTATATCCATGATGCAAACAGAAGTTAAATTAACTTACCTGCGGTCACCCAGCTAGTCAGTGTCTAAGGCTGGATTTGAACCTTGGATCTTCCCAGCTCCAAGCCAGGTACTCTATTCACTTTACCATGTAGTTACTCAAGTGGCAAGAAGACTTTATCAGCTATCTATAAAGGAAGCATGCTAGAGATGGGAAGTTCTCAAAAATGAAAATCGGATGACACAAATTAAAAGGAACTGTTAGGGAGACCAGAAAGCTACAACCACAGAGATCTTATCAATCAACTATTTTTACCAACACATAAAGAAGATGAAAGCAAGGGCAGGTAACTGAGGAGACCCCAGCTGGTCAGATCATAATTGGAGTATTGATTTCTATTCTGAGCTACAAACTTTTGGAAAGATGTTAATAGGAAGCAGAGTAATGGAAGGCAGGGACAACGACAGTGATGGGACTTGAAGCAATGGCATAGATGGACCAATTAAGATGTTTAATTATAAAAATATGTGTTGGGAGTTGTGGTACATATATTCATATGTTTAAAAGTTATTACATAGAAGATAAACTGGACTTATTTTTCTTGACCCCAGAAAGAAGAATTAGGCTCAATACAAAGAGAAATTGGAATTTGATCTAGGGGAAAAAATTAAGAATTAGAGATGTCCCCTAGTGGGATGAGTTTTGTTGGAAGACAGAATTCCCCTACTTTGAATGAAAGCTGGATATTGTAGAGAGAGCCACTGCTCTGTAATGGATCCTGCTAAAAGCCCTCTGAAGTCCCTTCTGGTTATGAAATTCTATGATTTTATAAAAATGAATTTAAATAGTAGAAATGTGCCCAGACTAGACACCATCTAGAAGATTATATTTGGTTGTAGGTATCATATTTGAAGAAGAACATGAATGAATAGGCTAGATAGTAATCAGGATAGTGAAGAGATTTGAAACCATAAGAAAGATTCAGAGATGTTTAAGATGGAAGATATAAAGGGGACACAACTGCTTTCAAGTATTTGCAGAATTTTTACACAGAAGGGGGACAAGATTAATTCTAGGAATAGTGGCTAAAAATTACAGAAAGATCTTTTTTTATTTCAAAATAAGAAAAACTTGTTAAGAAGTAGAGTGTTTCAAAAGTGGAAAGGAGCGACAGTTAGCTAGGTAGCACAGTGAATGAAACACTAGTCCTAGAGTCAGGAGAACCTGAGTTCAAATCCAACTTCAGGCACTAGCTATGTAACCCTGAGCAAGACCCTTAACTCCAACTGCTTACCAAAAAAAACAAAAAAACAAAACAACAAAAAAAACGGAAAGTCT
Organism: Antechinus flavipes; assembly: GCF_016432865.1. NCBI lineage: Eukaryota > Metazoa > Chordata > Mammalia > Dasyuromorphia > Dasyuridae > Antechinus > Antechinus flavipes. The sequence goes on from NC_067399.1 coordinate 272,077,751, forward strand.
TTGGAAGTAGCTATTACTGAAAGTACTCAATTAGAGACTGGACAATAACTTGCCATGAACATTGCAGAAAGAGTGTTTCTTCAAGTGTGAGTTGAACTAAATGACTTGTAAAACCTTTCCAACTCTTGAGCTTCTGCAAAATCAAACCAAACTGGAGTGATTGTGTTTTATTCCAAAAAATAAGACAATTTTCCAATTTTCTGTAGCATTTATCATCTGTTTGACTGCATCATTTAGGCAATTAGTCACATTATGATTTATGTTACCTGTTTTGTGCATATAATTATTTTCTCCCCAACTAAATTATATTATCTTAGAGGGTTGAAACTGGAACGGTTTTTTCCTCCTTTTGGTACTACTCTCCACAATGCTTAATACACATAATAGGAACTCAGTTGACATTTGTTAAAAATGAATTGAATTTTAAATGTCAGTAGATAATCAGCAAATGCTTGAAGATAAAGATTAGAATTATAAAGACTCAGATTCAATAAGGTTTCATTATGCTTTTATAACATGCAGAGATAGGCAGTGGAGGAGAGAGATTAGATTATGAGTTTCTTCAGAGCAGAGACTGCTCTTTGTATTCCTTTGCAACCTCAGTGCTTAAAATAGTGCCTGACACATCAATAGGTGTTCAATAAATGTTTGTTGATTGACTGAGATCCATAATTCCTGTATTTTGCCTTCGTGATACTTATACTCAGTGAGAAGGATATAATGTATTTACAAATAGTTATAATACAAAATGGAACATGATAAAGCATCAGGAATATACAACAAATTGTTATTTGAGGTCCAAGGAAGGAAATTTTATTTCCACTTGGTGGTGTTGGGAGGCAGAGATCAGCATAGATTTTGTAGGAAGGTAGCATTTGAACCAGGTCTTGGGGCGAGGGAGAAGGGGGTAAGGAAGGAGGAAGGAAGACCAGGTTGTTATATGAACTTGTAACCACTTTATAAATAAAGTGATGATTTGGATGTTGTGGCAATGTTTAGCCTGTAAATGACTAGGATAAGACACGGTAGCTGTCTTCAAGTATTTGAAGGGCTATTTTAAGGAAGAATGATTAATTACACTTGTTTTGTTTCACCCAAAAGAGTAGAATGGATCCAGTAAAATGTGCAAGAACAACAGATTTCAGTTTAATATGAAGAAAAATTTAGCAATAATTAGAAATGTTTAAAAGTGGAAAGAGTTGCCTACTTTACCACTAAAGATTTCCTAGTAGAGGCCAGATGAGATAAACTAAGGCTTAGGTAGTTACTCAACTACTTCAAAGATTGTCTCTAACTCTGAGATTTTTTTTTTTTTTTATGATTTGGCTGACTAATTGGACAATGTAAACCCTGGATAGAATAAATGGAAATTGGTACAAAAGAAGTGCCAATAAGGATCCAATGTAAAATTAATTAATTTGGGGATTTCTTTAAGAATTCATTAATATAATACTCCAAATGGAATAATTAAATGAAGGTATAGGGAAATTCATGATGAATTAAGGACATTCTGGGAAATTATCATCAAGAACAGCTGCTAAACTTTATGGCTTTTAACATCCCGCCTCGTACAGTCTAATGATGTATACCTAGTGGGTACTCAATAAATAGTAATGATCATTTTGTTTATGATAATGCTGATTATCAGCACTGCAGCTAAAACTCCTGTGCCTTAATGTCTTCTATATGGTTTCTGGCTCTTCAACTTATTTTCTCTCTTTATTCAAGTCATTTAGTCATCTGTGCCTCCAGTTTCCCCATCTGAAACACTTCCTACAGAAAATCTTTATAGTATGCTTTGCAATATCCTCCAAGGAAACATTATACCACATATAAATACAAGTAGATATCAATGAAGCAATTCCTTTAAGGAGTATAAACTTGAAGGCGATGAGAACTCTATGAAACAAAATTAGCACTTCAGCCTAAATAATACCCCAATGACCTAAAGTTCTTAATGCAAAAGTGTACAATATTACATTCATCAGGATGTGCTCTATTATGGTTAATATCTATCAATAAATATCTTTAAAATGCACAAGTGCCTTCATTTTTTATGTGAACCAATACAAAATGTATCCACAAAAGTGAATATGGTCTGATCACATGCAGAATGAGTGATAACTGATAGACAAGCCTGCGGGGGACATGAGCCATGCTAGGTGTCTAGAGAATGTTAAGATGTCTAGAGAACGTATCCCTTTCCCCCAACAAGTTGCATGAATGCCCTTTGGCGAATTTACTGAATGGGTAGATATACCCATATTGATAATATTGTCATCTATTGGGATGCTGGAATAATGTGTTGTCATTAAATTTGCTTCAAAGGAGAAAAAAAACTGCAATACCTCTTTAAAATAATTGACTAAATATACAATGACCTTAGTTTAAAATTTTACAATACTTTATGGAAATGTTTTACATAAATTCATATGTCTTCTTAATGAAGGGTGGGGTGAGGAGGAAGGGAGAGAATCTGAAACTCAGAGTTTTTTTTTTTAAATGTAAAAATTGTTTTACATATAACTAGGAAAAACTAAAATATTAAATATCTAAAAAAATTAAATATAAATTTTAAATAGTTTTTGATATATTTCCCCTTCATCTATGCTTTCTAACTTCCCTGGCTTCTTTCAAGTCCCAAGAAGAATCCCATCTTTAACTGATCCCCGTTAATCCTAATGTCTTCTCTGTTGATTATCTGCAATTTATTCTATTCATAGCTTGTTTATCCACAGTTCTTTGCATATTCTCTCCCTCATTAAGACTGTGAGGTCCTCAAGAAAGGGTACTACTGTCTTCTGCCTTTCTTTGTATCCTCAGTAGTTAGCACAGTGCCCAGCACAAAGAAAGATGTTTACTATAGATTAACTAACTAGCTATCTGTAAAAGCAGACATGTGGAGGGGGAAAAATATAAAACTATTCAAATGCCCCAGAGCAATCAAGTTTCCAAAGTCAATAAAGGTTTATTATCTGAATGAATTGGTATTCAAAAAATTTATCTGAGAATTTCACACAGCATATTACCTGCATGATGTGAGTAAAATTGAGACTTTTACCTTTCATGATGCCCTGTTTCCTACCTTTCTTTGAGAATTATGATTTGCTTTTGATTTTTTTTTGTTGATTCAGTTGGAAGTAAACAGTAGGTCTAATAGAAGCAAGAGTCTGAGAGGAAGATTTATTTGAGAAAACTTATCTTGAGGATGTATCCAAAGCAGGAATAATCTGGAATGTGCTCTTCATTCTAAGTGACATGTTAGTTTATGATTAGACTAGGTTCATACATAAATTCCCTTGATATTTTCAGAAGAGTCTCCATGGTGACAAATCATTGGTCCTTTCTTTATTGGAATCACAATCGCACTAAAATAATTTTCTATGATACTTCTTTGTTCAAGGTAATTTTTATTTTCCCAGTTTCACCAAAGCTGTAATCATGATCATAGACATAGAAACAACCTCAGAAAGTCATTTATTCTAACCCTCTTTTTAAAAAGTAGGAAAAAAGAGGTCCATGAAAGTTAAGATTTGCCCTAAAACATGCAGGAAATAAGCACCAAAGACAGGATTTTAAGCCAGGTCTTCTGATTTAATAACTAGTATTCTTCCCACTATACCATTGATTCTAATTACTCTTAGAATAGACAAGAATACTAAATGGTTTCTCACTGTTTTCTTTCACAATATGACTAATATGTTT